>NC_140579.1:1201022040-1202358240 GCF_964204655.1 Triturus cristatus | reverse complement strand
GCCCTGTGCCCCTACAGTACCCAGGTCCATTCCTGAGCACTGTAAGTGCAGTGCTGCCATTTAAGAGTACATGGTGCTGAGAGCTCGTCAAACACGAACTCCACAGCACCATAATGGCAACACTGAAGACTGAGAAGTTTGGTATCAAACTTCTCAGCACATTAAACCCACACTAATGCCAGTGTGGGATTTAATGTACCAACCACCCCAGAGGACATCTTAGAGATGCGCCCTTAAACGTAACCTACAATCCACGTCTGTTCTGAGGCTGCCACACAGCAGACATGTTGCTGGACCCCTGGGTGGGAGAGCCCCTGCTCTCCTGGGCCTGCAACAATGCACATCCTGGGCGAGTTGGCAAATCTCCTCCCCCAGGATGGGCAGGGGGAAGCTTCAAAGACATGCCGCCTCTGTGAGCTTCCCCAGGCCACTGCAACCCCCCACTCTGGCAGGAAGCTTTGACCGGAAACCCCAAATAAGGACAGGGGATGTGCCAGCCTGCCAACCCCACCCCTCAGGTGGGGGAGGCGAGGTGAAGCACATCTCCGGGCTCTCGCCATCTTGAAGATGGGAAGCCCTGCCCAATCAGGATTAGGCTACTGCCCCCCTCCAACAGGAGAGAGGCAGGATAGGGGGTGTACCCACCCCAGGACAGGGACCCATTGGTCCCTGCCCTTCACCTACCTGTAACACCCCTAAATCTAGTATTTAAGGGCACCCTGAACCTTCCTTCCCTAGATTCCAGATTCCAAAATACAAAGAAGAGCAAGAAGAAAGAAGACCTGCCCTGCAGCTGCTAAGAAGAGGAAGAGACCAACTGCTTTGGCCCCAGCCCTACCGGCCTGTCGACCCTCGAACCTGCTCCTGCTCCAACCCGGCATCTCTTGTGGCCAGCAACCTCACAAACACCAGAGGACCTGGCTACCTTTTGGCTCTAAGCCCCTGGGACTCCCATGAGTAGAGGCTCTACTCAAAACCTACCTCTAATCCCTGGCAGCAGCCCGGAACCGCGAACCCAGCACCCGCCAAGCCTGGCCTGTGCCGGAGTGAACAAAGACCACGAGGACGACCCCACGGCGACTGTGACCCCGAGTCCGGCACCCAAGGACCTCCCTCGACACTCCTGAAGAAGCCTGCAGCCTCAGAACAAGGTGCCCCCCCTACCGCGATCAACAGAGGGTAAGATTTCCCGACACCAAAAGGCATCCCTGCATGCGGCGCCCCGCGGCCCCCTGTGGCCAATCCCGGGGTACCTACCTATCCTCCAACTACCCAACTTACCTCTCGAAGTGGTGGTGGCACCTGAAGAATCCTCGTCCGAGCTTGCAGTCTTTTTCTAAACCGGAGATTTCCCATTGAAATCAATTGAGCGCCCGAAGGCTCAAAAGCACCCTGCACCCAGCCGCCCGAGTGGCCCTGTGTAGGAGAGTAGGGTCTGCTATCCTATGGTCACCCCAAATTTTTGCTTTTTGCTTCACTGGTTTTTGACATATTGAGGCTGTGGGCCTGCCAATCAGACCCCCAGCCTGCTGTTCTCTCTACTAAATTAAAACTATGCACCCTAGGTGCATAACCAATTGGAAGTGGATCACCCTGTCAGCCCCTGTACCAGTGTACACTAGGTACCCAGGGCATTGGTGTACCCAAGGCCTGCCAAGGGCTGCAGCATGTATTATGCCACCCCAGGCTTGGCCTAACAATCTGACACAACTGGCTGATCACTCAGCTGGGGTAAGTTGGTGTAATCACCTCTTACTTAGGTGTAGTATACCTATACCTAACCTTAAATGGGACACCTGGTAACCTATAAGTCACTCCTATGGCAGGCCTTAACAATCCTGAAGGCAGAGTGCTTGGTTCCATGTGAGATGGTGCTCTGGCATGAGCTGAGCCTGTCTGCAGTGGTCGGAACAACTTCCTTCTACTGTTTCCAGATATCGTCATACCATATACTCTTAAGTGCATTATGAACCTCGCGGTTAAATGCTATCTTTGGTTTGGCTTTATCAAAACATGTCGAGTAAGGTGTCATACGAATTGGAATACTAACCCCTCGCCAATTCTGGCGACGGGGTTAGCATTCCACCCTTCTAGAGGGACACGACATGTACAGTACCTGAAACCCGGGTAAAATCAGACATAGCCTCAGCTCCACAAAATGGATGCTGCCACCACAGACACAAGTCTGCCCTCCTGCTGCTGGGAGTCCTTCCAGCTTGGGAGGTGTGGACAAAGGGTTTCCTGCCAGGGGAGGTGCGTGCACCACCCCAGACAGGATTTTGTGTATTGGTCAGGTAGGGCTTGAAAGAAACCAGACATGCCTGTGGCTCACAAGGAGCCTCGGTGCATATGCCAGTTCAAACCGGTCCTGGGGCACACCAGTCCCGGGCCTGGGGCGAGCTGGACAAAGGATTGGGGGTGTAACCACCCCCCTTCCTGGTCCCACCCTTAGGGAGGGACCTAGCAGGTAGTCCGGCCCCTAGAATCCGCTTAAAGGTAGGAGCTGTGTCCTAAGACTTCAGACATCCTGGAATCAACTTGAAACTAAGAAGAAGACGGGAACTTCGACATTCTGCTGCACAGAAGACTGAAGAAAATCTCCCCTGTGGTCAGGGAGTGACCACCTTGCTAACGCAAGCACCATCCAGCGAATCACCGTCTGCTTTGCCGCCGCCTCCCGCCGGAGCCCGAGCCCAGAGACTGACAAGACCTGGACCTCCAGACCTCTCACCGCCCGATCCACAGTCCCTGAAAAGAGGAGACCCGTGGAGGCACCGAGACACGTGGAGCCAGCCATCTTGGAACGACTACGACAAGCTGACAAGTGCAACAACCGAGGCTCCCTCCAAGTTGTGCTTTGGGATCTGAGAAGCCCAACCCCCGAGCAGCATCTGCACCAAAGGTGAGCCCTCCAGCATCTCCACGATCTGCGTGGGGCCCTTCTGCATTTTGCCACTCGACGCGCCTAACCGGTTGCTGGCCCGCTGGCTAGTGGCCATCTTGGCGACGAACTCTACGAAATACACTGCTGGTCTGGTTGCTCCAGACTGGCCCTTGCTCCCCTCCAAAGGAGCAATCCCTCTGACCTTGCTGGTCAGAACCAACAGCTGATTTCCGAATCCTCCTGCAATTGCTTTTGCCAAGGCTTGTTTGCTTCGATCAAGTCGCCGACACCGCCGACAGCGAGAGCCTGCGTGGGACAGCTCGTGAGCCGACTCCTGGACGTCGTCGACCTTCAGGGACCACGTGGCTGCGGAGACAAGCTACCCCTCATCACCTGTTTGCACCCGACATCGCCTGGTACCCACCTGGTGCCACGCTGGTCACTGGCTAGTGACTGTGAACACTGTCCCCTCTGCTTACAGGTCTTCAACATCTCCGATCCACTCTTGGATCCACTGCATCTCTCCCGGACCGACCGCCTGCAGCATCTTTGTCTTCAAGCTCCACGGAACAGATAGAAGAAACCCGACGCACTTCGAGGCCTATGCACCCGCTTCCTGTGGGTGAGGTAAAGCTGGCACACCTGTGCCCAAGTGTAGTATTACATCTCTAGTGCCTGTGTTCCAAATCTTAAGTTCCTAGTCAACCCGGATGTGAGAAGTTGGCCTGGTATATGCTGTTCACTAGTTCTAGTGACCACCTTGTACCATGCCAAGCAACCCTTATGGTGTGGTTGTAAGTCAACCTTTTCGGACCAGCTGCCCTAGTGGTAGCGTAGGCTAAGCAGTCTTTGAGGCTAAACTCGTGAAGCGTGTTAAGCAAGCTGTTTTACCAATAGTAACCCCCTTTTATACCAATGAAAGGACACCACACAGATATATATTCAAAATATATATGTATTTATTTCTCAAAGTAACCCCTAGTCTCTTTATGAGCACAGGAGCACAAATCGTCAAACAAGGTTATCACAGAATACACAGAAGTTGCACTTTATATGGATAGGCCCTGGTGGCCACTCGAACCATATACTAAAATAGTGGTATAAGTACCACGAACAGAAAAGGGAAAAGGCCTAGGGCCTCTAGAATCGCTGGGCCTACAAGGAGCTAACGTCAGTTAGTGACCAGGAGGTCCACGGGTGGCGTGTGCAGAGCAAATAGTCACACGCGTGCTCCCATAGGTTTCAATGGGTGCGTAAAAAGTACAAAGTTACTGCAAAAGGAATCTTCCGGATGACCTAGGAACTTAAGATTTGGAACACAGGCACTAGAGATGTATTACTACACATGGGCACCGGAGTACCAGCTTTACCTCACCCACAGGAAGCGGGTGCATAGGCCTCAAAGTGCGTCGGGTTTCTTCTATCTGTTCCGTTGAGCCTGGGACAAAGATGCTGCAGGCGGTCGGTCGGGAAGAGATGCAGTGGATCCAAGAGTGGATCGGAGATGTTGAAGACCTGTAAGCAGAGGGGACAGTGTTCACAGTCACTAGCCAGTGACCAGCGGGGCACCAGGTGGGTACCAGGCGATGTCGGGTGCAAACAGGTGATGAGGGGTAGCTTGTCTCCGCAGCCACGTGGTCCCTGAAGGTCGACGACGTCCAGGAGTCGGCTCACGAGCTGTCCCACGCAGGCTCTCGCTGTCGGCGGTGTCGGCGACTTGATCGAAGCAAACAAGCCTTGGCAAAAGCAATTGTAGGAGGAATCGGAAATCAGCTGTTGGTTCTGACCAGCAAGGTCAGAGGGATTGCTCCTTTGGAGGGGAGCAAGGGCCAGTCTGGAGCAACCAGACCAGCGGTGTTTGTCGTAGATTTCGTCGCCAAGATGGCCACTAGCCAGCGGGCCAGCAACCGGTTAGGCGCGTCGAGTGGCAAAATGCAGAAGGGCCCCACGCAGATCGTGGAGATGCTGGAGGGCTCACCTTTGGTGCAGATGCTGCTCGGGTGTTGGGCTTCTCAGATCCCAAAGCACAACTTGGAGGGAGCCTCGGTTGTTGCACTTGTCAGCTTGTCGTAGTCGTTCCAAGATGGCTGGCTCCACGTGTCTCGGTGCCTCCACGGGTCTCTTCTTTTCAGGGACTGTGGATCGGGCGGTGAGAGGTCTGGAGGTCCAGGTCTTGTCAGTCTCTGGGCTCGGGCTCCGGCGGGAGGCGGCGGCAAAGCAGACGTTGATTCGCTGGATGGTGCTTGCGTTAGCAAGGTGGTCACTCCCTGACCACAGGGGAGATTGGCTTCAGTCCTCTGTGCAGCAGAGCGTCGAAGTTCCCGTCTTCTTCTTAGTGTTAAGTTGATTCCAGGATGTCTGAAGTCTTAGGACACAGCTCCTACCTTTATTCGGATTCTAGGGGCCGGACTACCTGCTAGGTCCCTCCCTATGGGTGGGACCAGGAAGGGGGGTGGTTACACCCCCAATCCTTTGTCCAGCTCGCCCCAGGCCCGGGACTGGTGTGCCCCAGGACCGGTTTGAACTGGCATATGCCCCGAGGCTCCTTGTGAGCCACAGGCATGTCTGGTTTCTTTCAAGCCCTACCTGACCAATACACAAAATCCTGTCTGGGGTGGTGCACGCACCTCCCCTGGCAGGAAACCCTTTGTCCACACCTCCCAAGCTGGAAGGACTCCCAGCAGCAGGAGGGCAGACTTGTGTCTGTGGTGGCAGCATCCATTTTGTGGAGCTGAGGCTATGTCTGATTTTACCCGGGTTTCAGGTACTGTACATGTCGTGTCCCTCTAGAAGGGTGGAATGCTAACCCCGTCGCCAGAATTGGCGAGGGGTTAGTATTCCAATTCGTATGACACCTTACTCGACATGTTTTGATAAAGCCAAACCAAAGATAGCATTTAACCGCGAGGTTCATAATGCACTTAAGAGTATATGGTATGACGATATCTGGAAACAGTAGAAGGAAGTTGTTCCGACCACTGCAGACAGGCTCAGCTCATGCCAGAGCACCATCTCACATGGAACCAAGCACTCTGCCTTCAGGATTGTTAAGGCCTGCCATAGGAGTGACTTATAGGTTACCAGGTGTCCCATTTAAGGTTAGGTATAGGTATACTACACCTAAGTAAGAGGTGATTACACCAACTTACCCCAGCTGAGTGATCAGCCAGTTGTGTCAAATTGTTAGGCCAAGCCTGGGGTGGCATAATACATGCTGCAGCCCTTGGCAGGCCTTGGGTACACCAATGCCCTGGGTACCTAGTGTACACTGGTACAGGGGCTGACAGGGTGATCCACTTCCAATTGGTTATGCACCTAGGGTGCATAGTTTTAATTTAGTAGAGAGAACAGCAGGCTGGGGGTCTGATTGGCAGGCCCACAGCCTCAATATGTCAAAAACCAGTGAAGCAAAAAGCAAAAATTTGGGGTGACCATAGGATAGCAGACCCTACTCTCCTACACAACCCCCCCCCAAACGCTGGGACATTAAACTAGCCTTGACCAGTCTCGTCTTCATGTCCTAAGTGGAAGTACCTGGAGAGACCATCTGCATTCCCATGGTCAGTACCTGGCCGGTGCTCCACTGTAAAGTCCATCCCCTGTAGGGAAATGGACCACCTAAGCAGTTTGGGGTTTTCACCCTTCATCTGATTTAGCCACAAGAGGGGCTTATGGTCGGTCTGAATCTTGAAGTGAGTGCCAAACAAGTATGGCCTCAGCTTCTTCAGGGCCCACACCACAGCAAAGGCCTCCCTCTCAATAGCTGACCAATTCTTCTCTCTGGGGGTCAACCTCCTGCTAATAAAAGCAATGGGTTGGTCTTGACCATCTACATTAAGTTGTGACAGCACAGCTCCCACACCCAACTCAGAAGCATCTGTTTGGACAATAAACTCTTTGGAGTAGTCAGGACTTTTCAGGATAGGTGCAGAGCACATGGCCTCCTTCAGGTCATCAAATGCCTTTTGACAGCTTACTGTCCACTGAACCTTTTTGGGCATCTTCTTGGATGTCAGATCATTAAGAGGAGTCACAATGGACCCATAGTTCTTAACAAACTTCCTGTAATACCCAGTCAAGCCCAAGAAAGCTCGAACTTGAGTCTGGGTGGTTGGAGGGGACCAATCCTTGATGGACTGTATCTTACTCTCCAGTGGTTGAACTTGGCCCCCACCTACAAGGTGGCCCAAATACACAACCTTACTCTGCCCTATCTGGCACTTAGTAGCCTTGATAGTGAGGCCTGCCCTTTGCAGAGCCTCAAGAGCCTTCTTCAGGTGGATCAGGTGATCCTCCCAGGTGGAACTAAAGACAGCAATGTCATCAAGATATGCTGCGCAAAAGTCATCCAACCCAGTAAGGACTTGGTTCACCAGCCTTTGGAAGGTGGCAGGTGCATTCTTCAGACCAAAGGGCATCACCACAAACTGATAATGCCCACCTGGGGTTGAGAATGCTGTTTTGGCCTTAGACTCCTCAGCTAATCTGATTTGCCAATAGCCAGCTGTCAAGTCAAATGTGCTCAAAAACTTTGCAGAAGCTAGTTTGTCTATGAGCTCATCTGCCCTTGGAATAGGGTGTGCATCTGTCCTGGTGACAGCATTGAGTCCTCTGTAGTCCACACAGAACCTCATCTCTCTCTTGCCATCTTTGGTGTGAGGTTTGGGGACCAGAACCACTGGGCTAGCCCAGGGGCTCTCTGAGGGTTCAATGACACCTAATTCCAGCATTTTATGTACCTCAGCCTTTATACAGTCCCTGACGTGGTCAGGTTGTCTGTAAAGTTTGTTTTTTACAGGCAGACTGTCACCAGTGTCCACAACATGGGTACACCAGTCAGTTTGACTAGGTATCAAGGAAAACATATGTGAAAATGATTGTAGAACCTGTCTACATTCAGTCTGCTGATGGGCAGTGAGGTTGCCTCCAAGGGTCACTCCTTCAACTGAGCCATCTTTAGGGTTCTGAGACAACAGGTCTGGGAGAGGGTCACTCTCTTCCTCCTGTCCCTCATCTGTAGCCATGAGCAAGCCCATGTCTGCCCTGTCAACATATGCTTTAAGCCTGTTAACATGGAGTACCCTGTGGGGACTCCTGGGAGTTCCTAGGTCCACCAAGTAGGTGACCTCTCCCTTCTTTTCCAGGATTGTATGGGGTCCAGACCATTTGTCTTGGAGTGCTGCTGGGGCCACTGGCTCCAACACCCATACCTTCTGTCCTGGCTGATACTCAACCAAGACAGCCTTTTGGTCATGCCAAGCTTTCTGTAAGGCCTGGCTTGCCTCAAGGTTTTTAGATGCCTTCTCCATATACTCAGCCATCCTGGAGCGGAGACCAAGTACATAGTCCACTATGTCTAGCTTAGGCTTTTTGAGAGGTAACTCCCAGCCTTCCTTCACCAAACACAGTGGGCCTCTCACAGGGTGCCCAAACAACAATTCAAAGGGGCTGTAGCCAACTCCTTTTTGTGGGACCTCTCTGTAAGCAAACAGAAGGCAGGGTAGAAGGATATCCCATCTTCGCCTGAGCTTTTCAGGTAATCCTTTGATCATACCCTTTAGGGTCTTGTTGAATCTCTCAACAAGCCCATTGCATTGTGGGTGATAAGGGGTGGTGAACTTGTAGTTGACACCACATTCCTTCCACATAGCTGTCAAGTATCCTGACATAAAGTTGGTACCTCTGTCAGATACTACCTCCTTAGGAAACCCCACTCTGGAGAATACTCCCAGCAGGGACCTGGCCACAACAGGTGCTGTAGTGGTCCTAAGGGGAATTGCCTCTGGATACCTGGTGGCATGATCCACTACCACCAGTATAAATCTGTGCCCAGATGCAGTGGGAGGATCCATGGGACCCACTATGTCTATTCCCACTCTTTCAAAGGGGACCCCCACCACAGGTAGTGGTATCAGGGGGGCCTTTGTTGTGCCACCTGATTTGCCACTGGCTTGGCAGGTAACACAGGAGCGACAAAACTCCTTTGTATCTTCATTCATATGAGGCCAGTGAAAGTGAGGGACAAGTCTGTCCCAGGTCTTGTTCTGGCCTAGGTGTCCTGCTAAAGGAATATCATGGGCCAAGGTAAGAAGGAAGCCCCTAAATTGCAGAGGTATGACCAACCTCCTGGTTGCACCAGGCTTGGGGTCTCTAGCCTCTGAATAAAGGAGCCCTTCATCCCAATACACTTTATGGGTACCTTGAGCATTCCCAGCAGCCTCAGCAGCAGCCAGCTGTCTGAGGGGTTCAAGAGAGGGACAGGATAACTGAGCCTGCCTCAAGTCAGCCCTTGAAGGTCCCCCTGTCCCCAGAAACTCAACCTGATCAGGTTCAAGCTCTTCAGGGACAGTTCCTTCAGGGTCCTCTAGATCAGCTTCCTGGGAAGGCTGATCATCACTCTGAGGCAGGGGGGAAGGCACAGCCTTGACCCTCCTGTTCTTCTTCTTGGTAGGTGCTTGGTCCATTGTTCCAGGATCCAAGACCTGAGGTTCAGTGAGGCACTTTTTGGCCTGTGACCTGGTCACAGCAAGGACATGTGATGATATACCTAACATCTCTGCATGAGTCCTGTACTCCACTTCTGACCATAGAGAACTCTCTAGGTCATTGCCCAACAAACATTCTACTGGGAGGTCTGCACTAACCACAACCCTTTTGAGGCCAGTTACCCCTCCCCATGAGAAGTTAACAACTGCCACACTATGTGAAGTAGTGGCATTGCTGGCATTGGTCACCAGGTAGTTCTCACCTGGTATGTACTGTCCAGGATCCACAAAGCCTGGTGTCACCATAGTGACACTGGCACATGTGTCCCTGTAGGCTTGAGCCACTTTGTCATTAATTAAAGGAGTCTGTCTGTACTTGCCCAGGTTACTGGGGCTCACAGTCAGGGACAAATCAATGTCCCCATCACAGATCAAGACTGCCTGTGTAAGGGTTCTGTCTAAGTCAGAATCTCCTTCAGTTCCCATAGTGATTCCCACTACACCCTTTGTCTGGGGACCAACACTGCTAACAGTAGTACTGGGAGCAGGTGCCTTAGGGGCAACAGTGTTGGGGGCTCCACCCTTTTTGCAATCACTAGTCCAGTGAGTTGTATTTTTACAATGATTGCACCAGGGTTTCTTCTGACCTTCTTTCTTCTTCTTGGACTGTTGGGACCCACCCTCCTTAGCAGTAGTTTGGGGCCCTGTTGAAGACTTCTGGTCTTTAGGTTTCTGATCTCCACCCTTTTGGTCTGTTTTCTTCTGATCACCCCCTTGGCCCTGGTTCTGGTTCTTTTGCTTAACCCTGGTTCTGACCCATTTGTCTGCCTTCTTTCCCAATTCTTGGGGAGAGGTCAGATCAGAGTCAACCAAGTGTTGATGCAGTTGCTGGTTTTGACAGTTATTTAAAATCTGTTCTCTCATCATCAAATTATACAATCCTGTAAAATCAGATACCTTACTTCCCAGCAACCAACCCTCCAAAGCCTTAGTGGCACATTCAATGTATTCAGACCAGTCCTGAGTCTGTGTCTTTTGGGTGTCTCTGAACATTAACCTGTACTGCTCAGTGGTTAAGCCTAACCCATCAACTAGAACACTCTTCAGGACTCTGTAGTTTCTGACATCCTCTTCTCTAACAGTGAGGAGTCTGTCTCTGCCTCTTCCCTCAAAGGAGAGCCAGAGGATTGCTGCCCACTGGTCTTCAGGAACCTGCTGTACTTTGCAGGCCCTCTCAAGAGCAGTTATCCACTTGTGGATGTCATCCCCACTTTTGTAGGGGGGCACAACCTTAGACAGGTTTCTATTATCGAAAACCCTATCTTTGTCCTTAGGGACAATGCTGCCACCAGTGGGTATAGACCCACTCTCTTTATGCTGTCTAGCCTTGCTAAGTTTCTCTTCCATCAGGGCTACTTCTAGCTCCTGCTTCCTGATCCTCAGCTGGGCCTCTTGCATCTTGGCCTCATGTTCCCTCCTCTGAGGGGTGGTCATCCTTCTCCTGGAGTGACCCTGAGAGCCTCTAGAGCCATGGGAAGCATTGGAGTCACCTGAGCGATTCCTTTGCCTTCCAAGCCCTGTGTTAAGTCCACTGGGGAGATCCAGTGGGTTGACCCCACTGTCAGTCCCCAATAGCCTTGGTTTAGCTGGGCCAAGTATAATACTTGGCACTGGGCTAGTTCTCCCTTCATCCTCACTACTGTCAGTATCCTTTTCACTCTCATCCTCTGTGGTAGGCATCCCATCTAAGGGGTGACTATTGGGAAGGGGTACTTCAGTGGCATCTTTAGAAGGGGGGCCTCCTGTTCCTGTCCCTAAGGGGGCTAACTGGGAAGCTTTCTTGAGTGCTCTTTGATTCTCATCATTCTGTAAGAGCTCTCTGAGCTCAGCAGAGTTTGGGTTCTTGGGCTGTTTAAGGCCTCTAAGAGTTGCCAAATGCCTGAGCTCATTCTGATTAAGGGTAGCAAAGCTGGATGGTGCCCTCTGGGGGTCACTCTCAACAGAGATGGGTACAGTGGACCCCTCTGCCCCGGCCATTGCTCTTAAGTGTGGGTGGATGTGTTGCAATCTACCTACACTTGGGTTTACCTACTAAACCTATCTAGTAGTTGTAGTCAGGGTGTGCTACTCCCTTTGCTCTACAACAACTAAGTTCAGTAGAACTTAAGTATATCTAATCTTGTTTTATATGTACCTACAGGTACCTATGTGATCTTTCAATTGGTAACCAAGAGATTACAATGGTAAAACACAGCAAGCTCAAATCCAACCGCTGCTCACCAATGTGAGAAGTTGGCCTGGTATATGCTGTTCACTAGTTCTAGTGACCACCTTGTACCATGCCAAGCAACCCTTATGGTGTGGTTGTAAGTCAACCTTTTCGGACCAGCTGCCCTAGTGGTAGCGTAGGCTAAGCAGTCTTTGAGGCTAAACTCGTGAAGCGTGTTAAGCAAGCTGTTTTACCAATAGTAACCCCCTTTTATACCAATGAAAGGACACCACACAGATATATATTCAAAATATATATGTATTTATTTCTCAAAGTAACCCCTAGTCTCTTTATGAGCACAGGAGCACAAATCGTCAAACAAGGTTATCACAGAATACACAGAAGTTGCACTTTATATGGATAGGCCCTGGTGGCCACTCGAACCATATACTAAAATAGTGGTATAAGTACCACGAACAGAAAAGGGAAAAGGCCTAGGGCCTCTAGAATCGCTGGGCCTACAAGGAGCTAACGTCAGTTAGTGACCAGGAGGTCCACGGGTGGCGTGTGCAGAGCAAATAGTCACACGCGTGCTCCCATAGGTTTCAATGGGTGCGTAAAAAGTACAAAGTTACTGCAAAAGGAATCTTCCGGATGACCTAGGAACTTAAGATTTGGAACACAGGCACTAGAGATGTATTACTACACATGGGCACCGGAGTACCAGCTTTACCTCACCCACAGGAAGCGGGTGCATAGGCCTCAAAGTGCGTCGGGTTTCTTCTATCTGTTCCGTTGAGCCTGGGACAAAGATGCTGCAGGCGGTCGGTCGGGAAGAGATGCAGTGGATCCAAGAGTGGATCGGAGATGTTGAAGACCTGTAAGCAGAGGGGACAGTGTTCACAGTCACTAGCCAGTGACCAGCGGGGCACCAGGTGGGTACCAGGCGATGTCGGGTGCAAACAGGTGATGAGGGGTAGCTTGTCTCCGCAGCCACGTGGTCCCTGAAGGTCGACGACGTCCAGGAGTCGGCTCACGAGCTGTCCCACGCAGGCTCTCGCTGTCGGCGGTGTCGGCGACTTGATCGAAGCAAACAAGCCTTGGCAAAAGCAATTGTAGGAGGAATCGGAAATCAGCTGTTGGTTCTGACCAGCAAGGTCAGAGGGATTGCTCCTTTGGAGGGGAGCAAGGGCCAGTCTGGAGCAACCAGACCAGCGGTGTTTGTCGTAGATTTCGTCGCCAAGATGGCCACTAGCCAGCGGGCCAGCAACCGGTTAGGCGCGTCGAGTGGCAAAATGCAGAAGGGCCCCACGCAGATCGTGGAGATGCTGGAGGGCTCACCTTTGGTGCAGATGCTGCTCGGGTGTTGGGCTTCTCAGATCCCAAAGCACAACTTGGAGGGAGCCTCGGTTGTTGCACTTGTCAGCTTGTCGTAGTCGTTCCAAGATGGCTGGCTCCACGTGTCTCGGTGCCTCCACGGGTCTCTTCTTTTCAGGGACTGTGGATCGGGCGGTGAGAGGTCTGGAGGTCCAGGTCTTGTCAGTCTCTGGGCTCGGGCTCCGGCGGGAGGCGGCGGCAAAGCAGACGTTGATTCGCTGGATGGTGCTTGCGTTAGCAAGGTGGTCACTCCCTGACCACAGGGGAGATTGGCTTCAGTCCTCTGTGCAGCAGAGCGTCGAAGTTCCCGTCTTCTTCTTAGTGTTAAGTTGATTCCAGGATGTCTGAAGTCTTAGGACACAGCTCCTACCTTTATTCGGATTCTAGGGGCCGGACTACCTGCTAGGTCCCTCCCTATGGGTGGGACCAGGAAGGGGGGTGGTTACACCCCCAATCCTTTGTCCAGCTCGCCCCAGGCCCGGGACTGGTGTGCCCCAGGACCGGTTTGAACTGGCATATGCCCCGAGGCTCCTTGTGAGCCACAGGCATGTCTGGTTTCTTTCAAGCCCTACCTGACCAATACACAAAATCCTGTCTGGGGTGGTGCACGCACCTCCCCTGGCAGGAAACCCTTTGTCCACACCTCCCAAGCTGGAAGGACTCCCAGCAGCAGGAGGGCAGACTTGTGTCTGTGGTGGCAGCATCCATTTTGTGGAGCTGAGGCTATGTCTGATTTTACCCGGGTTTCAGGTACTGTACATGTCGTGTCCCTCTAGAAGGGTGGAATGCTAACCCCGTCGCCAGAATTGGCGAGGGGTTAGTATTCCAATTCGTATGACACCTTACTCGACATGTTTTGATAAAGCCAAACCAAAGATAGCATTTAACCGCGAGGTTCATAATGCACTTAAGAGTATATGGTATGACGATATCTGGAAACAGTAGAAGGAAGTTGTTCCGACCACTGCAGACAGGCTCAGCTCATGCCAGAGCACCATCTCACATGGAACCAAGCACTCTGCCTTCAGGATTGTTAAGGCCTGCCATAGGAGTGACTTATAGGTTACCAGGTGTCCCATTTAAGGTTAGGTATAGGTATACTACACCTAAGTAAGAGGTGATTACACCAACTTACCCCAGCTGAGTGATCAGCCAGTTGTGTCAAATTGTTAGGCCAAGCCTGGGGTGGCATAATACATGCTGCAGCCCTTGGCAGGCCTTGGGTACACCAATGCCCTGGGTACCTAGTGTACACTGGTACAGGGGCTGACAGGGTGATCCACTTCCAATTGGTTATGCACCTAGGGTGCATAGTTTTAATTTAGTAGAGAGAACAGCAGGCTGGGGGTCTGATTGGCAGGCCCACAGCCTCAATATGTCAAAAACCAGTGAAGCAAAAAGCAAAAATTTGGGGTGACCATAGGATAGCAGACCCTACTCTCCTACACCGGAAAATCTCCTTTGCAGTAACTTTGTACTTTTTACGCACCCATTGAAACCTATGGGAGCACGCGTGTGACTATTTGCTCTGCACACGCCACCCGTGGACCTCCTGGTCACTAACTGACGTTAGCTCCTTGTAGGCCCAGCGATTCTAGAGGCCCTAGGCCTTTTCCCTTTTCTGTTCGTGGTACTTATACCACTATTTTAGTATATGGTTTGAGTGGCCACCAGGGCCTATCCATATAACGTGCAACTTCTGTGTATTCTGTGATAATCTTGTTTGACGATTTGTGCTCCTGTGCTCATAAAGAGACTAGGGGTTACTTTGAGAAATAAATACATATATATTTTGAATATATATCTGTGTGGTGTCCTTTCATTGGTATAAAAGGGGGTTACATTTGGTAAAACAGCTGGCTTAACACGCTTCACGAGTTTAGCCTCAAAGACTGCTTAGCCTACGCTACCACTAGGGCAGCTAGTCCGAAAAGGTTGACTTACAACCACACCATACGGGGTTGCTTGGCATGGTACAAGGTGATCACTTTAACTAGTGAACATCATATACCAGGCCAACTTCTCACACCCTGGCAGTGCAACCTCTACACCTACCTACTTCCCCACTTGCCCTGAGTAAGTGACCAGGAGCCCAGCTCCCACAGCCGCATGGCTTGCTAGTCAGCAGCCAGCAACCAAGGCCCCCCCCTATCCCTCATAGGATAACATTGGGCCTAACTCTCTCTGCACCCGGCCGCCCTAGAGTCGCTGAGGGTGAACCAACTGTACCTACCTGACCCTGGGGGACCCCTGAGTCTATGCCCAGAACCTCAACTCTGCCAGTCGAGTACTTACCTTTAAACCGATAACTATTTTCTTCATAGAGTAACATTGACTGGCTTTTTCCTGAAATTTCTTCTAAGTGTGGACTTTTCAAATCTTAAAATATTCACCAAAAATCTGCCGAGTAACGAAAACGAAATTACTCACCTGCTCTTAGGTGAGCTCCCAGTGCTGGATCTTGGTGCCCAGCACTGACTCTGAAAAATACTTACAACTGTACTTACCCGTAACCCAATTTTCTTCCATAGGAAATCATTGACTGTTTTGCTGTGAAATTTCTTCTAAGTGTCAATTTCTGCAATCTTTAAATATTCTTTAAAAATCGTATAATATCTGAAAACGTAATTACTTACATGTTTTGGATAAAGGTCCCAGTACTGAGTCTAGGCACCCAGTACTGGATTACAAAAGTAACGAGAACATACTGTACCTGCAACTTGAATTTTCTTCCATAGGGAATCATTGACTGTTTTCTTTGAAATATTTTCTAAGTGTCAACTTCTAAAATAGCTAAATATGGATTAAAAATCATCACAGTAATTAAGTCGACTTTCATCACTTGATTATAAGTAGTGACCCAGGACTGAATCTACGATCCAGTCCTGGAATTCCAAAAGTAATCCGAAAAGTAATCTGTGGCAAATAACTTGAATTTACCATTGAGCTCAATGCATTGTGTTTAAAATAGAGTTGCCTATTGCAACCACTTGTAACTGTTTACAAAAGTCAATTGCATATTGCAAAAGTATTTATATAAAGCATCTCATTCTGAGAAAGCATATTTTAAATCCAATTGTTGGTTCTAAAATAAAACAAGCATATATTTTTTTTATATATAAACTATTGGCCTAGAGTTCAGTTATTGAGTGTGTGAGACCATTTGCTGACTTGAGTGTGTACAACAAATGCTTTACACTGTCCTCTGATACTGCCTTACTGCTCGACCAAGCTATCACTTTAGAGAGTAAGGTTATATCTAACTTTAGCCTCTGTCAAACCCTTGGGGTCTGGACTCTGTACACCCTGTACCTATTAAGGAACAGTATATACAGGGCCACTTTCTCACAGGTTTAAAGCTGCACGTCTAGGCCTCAGTGGCAGGCCTAGGGTCACATTTCCACCTCTCACTACAGTGACAGTACAATAAAGCGCTGCAGTTCACAAGTCACAATTAACCCCTTCTGTGCCCATGACGAGATAGTCTCGTCATGGAGCGCGGTTGCGCTGTGCCCATGACGAGACTATCTCGTCATGGACCCCGCCCGCTAATGAAAGGGCCGGCACAGGAGGGGGAAAGGGCGGGGCACTCAAGGGGTTAACTTGCTAGCCCTGAATACCATACAAGAGAAACTTACAGCAAGTTAAAGGAGCAAATCAGGTATTAGACAACTAGAAGGGAAATGCTACTTACCAGTATGCATCTGTTCTTGGCCTGTAGAGCTGCAGATCCACACACTAGCATAGTAGATCGCCATCTGATGTTGGGCTTGGATGCTTGCACCTTGTTGTTGTCTTGGAAGAAGTCTTTGTAGTCACGAGATAGGTGACTCCTCCCTTGGACGATAGTGCGCATGGGCATCGACTCCATCCTTAGATTGTTTTTCGCCATGATGGGAAATGGAGTTAGAAGAAGAAAGATTTCCATGTGTGTATATCTAAGTAAGATAGAACTGGAACAGATACAGGTGAGTGGGCGTGTGTGGATCTGCAGCTCTACATGCCAAGAACAGATGCATACTGGTAAGTAGCATTTCCCGTTCGAGGCATATGAGCTGCAGATCACATACTAGCATAGACTATACAGCAGTATCGCCCCTAGCGGTGGTCACCTGTATCGGTTGCAGTAGTTTGAAATAAAGTTTTATGGGCAGCTTGGCCCACAGAAGTTTGTTGCTTCGCGTGCAGGTCAACACAGTAGTGTTTAGTGAAGGTGTGTTGTAGACCATGTGGCTGCCTTACAGATGTCTTCTAAGGGAATGTTCCCTATGAATGCCATGGAAGCCACTAGTTTGCGTGTGGAATGCGCACTAGGGGGAACTGTTAATGTGCGTTTAGCTTTTTGGCAGCATATTTGGATACATTTAACTATCCACCTTGCAATCCCAGATTTAGAGATGGGGTTACCCTTATGTGGTGGAGAGAAAGCTACAAACAATTGTTTTGCGGAAAGATTTAGTTCTGTCAATGTAATAAAGACGGGCTCTTAACATCTAAGGTGTGAAGAGCTCTCTCCGCTACAGAGTCTGGGTTTGGAAAGAACACTGGTAACTCCACTGACTGGATAAGATGAAAAGGAGATATGACTTTTGGATTTATCTTGAGAACCACTTTGTTACGATGTAATTGTAAGAATGGTTAAAGCCTGGATCTCACTTACTCTGAGAGATGTGATTGCAATAAGGAAGGAATATGCTACTTACCAGTATGCATCTGTTCTTGGCATGTAGAGCTGCAGATCTATACACTTTTGCATAGATCGCCATCTGGTGTTGGGCCCGGATGTTTGCAGTTTGTTTTTCTTCTTGGACAGTCTTTGGAAGTCACGAGTTCGGTGACTCCTCCTTCGGTCTGAACTGCGCATGGGCTTCGGCTCCATCCTCAGATTGTTTTTCGCCAGCAGGGAAAAGATAGAGCGTAGTGATAATAGTAAGAAACCCATGAGTGTTGTATCTAAAGATAGACTGGAACGGGTACAGGTAGCCGGGGAGGCGGGTGGGCGTGTATAGATCTGCAGCTCTACATGCCAAGAACAGATGCATACTGGTAAGTAGCATATTCCGTTTGAGGCATATGAGCTGCAGATTATACACTTTTACATAGATTATATAGCAGTGCCCAACCTTAGCGGCGACCACCGGTATCCGTTGCAGCGGTTTGAAACAGTGTCTTTAGTACAGCCTGGCCCACACTAGCTTGTTGTTTGGAGTGCACGTCTACACAGTAATGTTTTGTGAAGGTGTGCGGTGTTGACCATGTGGCTGCTTTGCAGATGTCATCTAAGGGTATGTTCCCTAGAAACGCCATAGAAGCCCCTATCTTTCTTGTAGAGTGGGCTTTAGGTGGAACAGATAATGTTCTTTTTGCTTTTTGATAGCAAATTTGTATGCACTTTACAATCCACCTAGCTATCCCTGATTTAGAGATGGGGTTGCCCTTATGCGGTGGAGAGAAGGAGACAAACAACAGTTTAGTCTTTCTGAAAGGTTGCGTTCTTTGTATGTAGTACAGTAAAGCCCTTTTAACATCAAGTGTATGTAGAGCCATTTCCGTAACAGATTGAGGTTGCGAGAAAAAAAACGGTAATTCCACCGATTGATTAAGATGGAAGGGGGAAATGACCTTGGGCAAAAATTTGGGATTTGTGCGAAGTATCACCTTGCTGTGATATATTTGTAAAAAGGGTTCTTGTATAGTGAACGCTTGTATCTCACTAACCCTTCTAAGGGAAGTGATAGCTAAGAGGAAGGCTGTTTTCCAAGTGAGGAACTGTAGCTCACATTTATGCATTGGTTCGAAAGGCGGGCCCATTAGCCTTGTAAGAACTACGTTTAGATTCCATACAGGGAAAGGTGGTGCCCTGGGTGGAATTACTCTTTTAAGGCCTTCCATAAAGGCTTTAATAGCAGGCACTCTGAACAGTGATAAATGCTGTCTGTTTTGCAGGTAACATATGATGTGCTGTATGGATGCATCTAAGGGGTCGCAAGGTTGAGCTGAGCTGGGTCCGGGTGCTTGATTTCTCCATGGTTCTGGGTTAGGAGGCATGGGGACAGGCTCAGCTTTTGGTGTGGTACCACTGAGAGCTGTAGTAGTGTGGTGTACCACAGATGCCTGGCCCATGTTGGAGCTACCAGAATGAGTCTGAGGGAGTGCTGTTGTAGCTTCCTTACCACTAATGGAATTAGTGGGAGAGGTGGAAAGGCGTATGCAAATTTGCCTGACCAGTTCATCCATATCGCATTGCCTTTGGACAATGGCTGTGGGTATCTGGCGGCGAAGCTTGGGCATTTTTTGTTTTCGTGGGTGGCGAAGAGGTCTATCTGAGGATGCCCCCACTTGTGGAAGAATGGGTGAAGAACTTGTGGATGCAGTTCCCATTCGTGCATTTGCTGCGTTTGTCTGCTGAGCAGATCTGCCATGGTGTTTTGTATGCCTGGGACGTGTTGTGCCAGGAGAAAGATTTTTTGTGGAATCGCCCATCTCCATATGCTCTGTGCTAAGCGGGAGAGCTGGGGAGAGTGTGTCCCCCCCTGTTTTTGAATATAATACATTGCAGTCATATTGTCTGTGTGAATTAGGACTGCCTTGGCTGAAATTTGTTTCTGAAACGATTTCAGGGCTAGAAAGATCGCCAACAACTCCAGATGATTGATGTGGAGTAACCTCTGTTGTGGCGTCCATACACCTTGCACTGTGAGGTGTAATAGGTGCGCTCCCCAGCCGGAGAGCGATGCGTCCGTTGTTAGAATCACCTGAGGAACCGGGTCCAGGAACGGGCGCCCTATGGAAAGGTTTGTGGTGTTCCACCACTGCAGAGAGCGATGGGTGCGACCATCCACCAACACCAGATCCGTCAGCTGTCCCTGGGCCTGGTTCCACTGGCGTGCTAGGCACTCTTGGAGTGGACGCATGTGGAGTCTTGCATGGGGCACTATGAAGATGCAAGACGCCATCATCCCTATTAGTTTCATGAACACTCTTGCTGGGAGAGGGTGCTGAAGAAGGAACTTTTGGCGCAGGGCTTGCATGCTTGCGATCCTGGCTGAGTTGGGATAGGCTATAGCTTTTGAGGTGTCTATAGTGCACCGAGGTATTGCTTTGTGTGAGAAGGTATTAAGTGGGACTTTTGGTGATTCACCGTAAAGCCTAGCTGGTGGAGTAGTTGTATGGTAGTGTTTGTATTTTGTACACACTGGTGGTAGGACGCGGCTTTTATGAGCCAGTCGCCCAGGTAGGGGAAGATGTGAATGTTTTGTCTTCGGAGGTGTGCTGCCACTACTGCCAGGCATTTGGTAAACACCCGTGGTGCGGTTGTGACCCCGAAGGGGAGAACCTTGAACTGATAATGTTGGTTGTCCACCACAAATCGGGAGGTACTTTCTGTGAGCCGGGTGTATTGGGATATGAAAGTATGCGTCTTTCAGATCCAGTATAATGAGAAAGTCGCCCTGACGGAGGAGTGGGAGAACTTGCTGAAGAGTTACCATATGAAAATGGTCTGAATGGATGTATGCATTTAGAGGTCGGAGGTCTAGAATGGGCCGTAGGGTCTCGTCTTTCTTCAGTATGAGAAAGTACAGAGAGTAGACCCCTAGATTTTGCTGATCGACGGGTACCTGCTCTATCGCGTGTTTTTGCAGGAGGGAGAGTACCTCTTGTTTCAGAAGTGTGGTATGTTCTTGTGACATTGCACGGTGTCTGGGTGGAATATTTGGGGGGGTAGAAGTTAGTTCGAGACAGTACCCTGACCGAATAATTTGGGTTACCCATTTGTCCGATGTTATGGCTTCCCAGGTGTGAAGGAAGTCCTGTAGTCTGCCCCCGACCGGAGTGGAATGGTCTGGGGGGAGCGGGGGAAAGTCATTGTGTGGGCGGTGTGGCAGAACGGGCGGTGTTGGTTTTGCCCCTGCCTTTTATTGTTTCCTCGATATCCACCTCTTTGGTAGCCCTTTGAGAAGGTATTTTGAGGACGGGACTTGTAGGAAGTGGAGGCGTTATTGGAAGAGTAACCTCTGCCAGAGCCTCGAAAGGAGGAACGGCGCATGGAGCGTCTAGGGGTTTGTGATTGCAGGGCTCCCATAGACTTCGCCGTATCCGTATCCTTCTTCATTTTTTCCAGGGCTTCGTCTTCTTTTGGGCCAAATAAGTGGTGTTGGTCCAAGGGTGGTTTAAAATAGATGCTTGGACCTCTGGTTTAAAGCCTGAAATTCTGAGCCAGGCGTGACGGCGAAGCAGGACACTGGTGTTTATAGCCCTGGACGCCGTGTCTGCTGCGTCAAGTGCACATTTGATAGAGGTGTTGGTAATAATCTTCCCCTCTTGTATTAGCTCATGAGCCTTATTCTTATATTTATCCGGGAGGTGCTGCATGAGAGCCTCCAGCTCATGATAGTGCGCTCTATCGTACCTTGCCAGCAGCGCCTGTGTGCTGGCGATGCGCCACATATTGGCAGCTTGGGAGGCAGTGCGTTTGCCTGACGCATCTAAAAGCTTGGATTCCTTATCAGGTGGTGGGTGTGAGAAAGTGGCTCTGTATATACTGTTCCCTAATAGGTACAGGCTGTACAGAGTCCACAGTCCCCCAGAGGCTGATAGAGGTCAAAGTTAGGTATGACCTTACTCTCAAAAGTGGTAGCTTGGTCGAGCAGTAAGGCAGTACCAGAGGACAGTGTAAAGCATTTATTGTACACCCTCAGTCAGCAAATGGTTTCACACACTCAATAACTGAACTCTAGGCCAATGGTTTGTATATATAAAATATATGCTTGTTTTATTTTTAGAACCACAAAGGGGGTAAAAATATACTTTCTCAGAATGAGAGGTTGAATATAAATATTTTTGTTTTAAGCAATAAATTTGTGTAAACAGTCACAGTTGGTTGCAATAAACAAACCTATTTCCTAAACATAACAATGCATTGAGCTCAATGGTAAATTCAGGTTATTTGTAATAAATTACTTTTCAGATTACTTTTGGAATTCCAGGTCTGGCTCCTAGAACCAGCCTGGGGTCAGTATTCAGAATCAAGTGATGAAAGTCGACTTAATAACTGTAATGATTTTTAAATATTATTTAGCTATTTCAAAAGTTAGCACTTAGAAAATATTTCACAGAAAACATTCAATGGGTCTCTATGGCAAGAAATTCAAATTGCAGGTAGAGTACTTTATCGTTACTTTAGTAATCCAGGACTGGGTGCCTAGACCCAGGACTGGGGTCCTTATCAAAAGCAGGTAAGTAATTTCGTTTGCAGAAATGGTACGATTTTAAAAGAATATTTCAAATTTGCAAAAGTAGACACTTAGAAGAAATTTCACAGAAAAGCAGACAATGGTTTCCTATGGGAGAAAAATGAGTTAGAGGTAAGTATAGTTGTGAACACTTTTCAGAGTCAGGGCTGGGCACCAAAATCCAGCACTGGGAGCTCACCTAGGAGCAGGTGAGTAAATTCGTTTTTGTCACTTGGCTGATTTTTGGTGAATTTTTGCAGTTTTGAAAAGTTCACACTTAAAAGATTTTTGAAGAAAAAGCCAGTCAATGTTACCCTATGAGGAAAATGAAGTTAGCGGTTTAAGGATAAGTACTCGATTGGTAGTGTTGAAATTCCGGGCATGGACTCAGGGGTCCCCCAGTGTCAGGTAGGTACAGTTGGTTCACCCTCAGCGGTTTCAGGACGGCCGGGTGCAGAGAGAGTTGGGCCCAATGTTATCCTATGAGGGATAGGGGGGCCTTGGTTGGTGGCTGCTGTCTGGCAAGCCACGCGGCTGTGGGAGCTGGGCTCCTGGTCACTTACTCAGGGCAAGTGGGGAAGTAAGTTAGTGTAGAGAGGGCACTGCCAGGGCCACTCGGGCGGCTGGGTGCAGGGTGCTTTTGAGCCTTAGGGCGCTCAATGGAAATCAATGGGAATGTTCCGGTTTGGAAAGAGGCTGCAGGCTCGGGGACGAGGATGTTTCAGGTGCCACCACCACTTCGAGAGGTAAGTTGGGTAGTTGTAGGTTAGGTGGGTACCCCGGGATTGGGCACAGGGGGTCGCAGGGCGCGGGGTGCCTTTTGACGTCGGGAATCTTACCCTCTGGTTGATCGCGGCTGGGGTGGCACTTGGTTCTGAGGCTGCAGGCTTCTTCCGGGATGTCGAGGGGGGTCCTTGGGTGCCGGACTCTGGGTCACAGTCGCCGTGGGGTCGTCCTCTGGGTCTTTGTCCACTCCGGCACTGGCCAGGCTTGGCTGGTGCAGAGTGTGTTGGGTCCGCGGTCCCGGGCTGGTGCCAGGGATAGCAAATAGGTTTCTTGAGTAGAGCCTCTACTCGTGGGAGTCCCAGGGGCTTAGAGCTAAAAGGTAGCCAGGTCCTCCGGGGTTGGTGAGGTTGCTGGCCACGAGGGATGCCGCGCTGGTGCAGGTTCGAGAGTCGACAGGCCGGTAGGGCTGGGGCCAAAGCAGTTGGTGTCTTCTTCTCTTTTTAGCAGCTGCAGGGCAGGTCTTTGTTCTTCTTGCTCTTCTTGTCGTTTTCTATCTGGAATCTAAGGAAGGAAGGTTCAGGGTGCCCCTAAATACTAGATTTAGGGGCGTTACAGGTAGGTGAAGGCCAGGGACCAATGGGTCCTTGTCCTGGGGTGGGTACACCCCCTATCCTGCCTCTCTCCTGTGGGAGGGGGGCAGTAGCCTAATCCTGATAGGGTAGGGCCTCCCATCTTCAAGATGGCGAGAGCCCGGAGATGTGCTTCACCTCGCCTCCCCCACCGGAGGGGTGGGGTGGGCAGGCTGGCACATCCCCTGTCCTTGTATGGGGTTTCCGGCCAAGCTTCCCGCCAGAGTGGGGGGTTGCAGTGGCCTGGGGAAACTCCAAATGGCGGCATGCCTTTGAAGCTTCCCTTTGCTCATCCTGGGGGAGGAGATTTCTCACCTCACCCAGGATGTGCATTGTTGCAGGCCCGGGAGAGCAGGGGCTCTCCCACCCAGGGGTCCAGCAACGTGTCTGCTGTGTGGCAGCCTGGGCAGCCTCAGAGCAGACGTGGATTGTAAGTTAGCTGTAAGGGGGCATCTTCTAAGATGCCCTCTGGGGTGCTTAGTACATTAAATCCTACACTGGCATCAGTGTGGGTTCAATGTGCTGAGAAGTTTGATACCAAACTTCCCAGGCTTCAGTGTTGCCAATATGGTGCTGTGGAGCTCGTGTTTGACAAGCTCTCAGCACCATTGTTGGACCCGGCCTCGTAGAATGGCCCTCCGTGCCCCCGCACCACCGAAACCTAGTGCCTGCAGCCCCAGCCGCGGCCCAGCCGACCTTTCCCACTAGGACCCCTGCACCAACCCCGGACATCCCCGTCCATGGCCTCTCTCCTTTCGGCCACCCCGGGCCCGCGTGCCCACTCCCTGCAACAAGATGGCCGCCCGGCTCCAGAGCGACCCGGGCCTCGAGGCGCCACTCCGGCTGGAGGACATCCCGCTTCCAGGGGATGAGAGAGGGAGGAGCAGTTTCTATCGCACCTCTGAACTCCCCTGGGACGATGGGTTTCGATCGGCCCTCCGGCCTCCCTGCGAGCTGGCTCCGTGCCTGCTGGGTGTCTGGGACTCCTCCCGACCCGGCCCTGAAAGGATCAAAAGACAATAGCAGGAAACCCCGACAAGCGGCCCCCAGGTGACAAGACCCCTGCCTGCGCAGACTCCGGACATCAAAGCGGGGTCGACCTATAACAAGGGGTGCTCTGAGACTGTCCGGCAGATTCGACGCTGGAACAACGAGAGCCTGCTGACGTGGTCGCGGCTCCTGGAACTGGAACCTACCTGAGCCCTGCTGAGTGACTCGCGGCTCCCTGAAGATCGTAAGACCTCCGAACTTGTACCTGAGCCCTGCTGAGTGACTCGCGGCTCCCTGAAGATCGTAAGACCTCCGAACTTGTACCTGAGCCCTGCTGAGTGACTCGCGGCTCCCTGAAGATCGTAAGACCTCCGAACTTGTACCTGAGCCCTGCTGAGTGACTCGCGGCTCCCCCAGACTCTCACGGTCCCGCCGGACCCCGACTCCGACCACGTATCTCCCAGCTCGAGGATTGTGAGCTGTGCGCCGGATACGTCCCTGCTTTGAACCGTTACCAGAGACAGTCCCGCTACCCCCTACCTTTCCGAGACTCTTGAGCCCGTGCTCATCTTGTACATATTTGCAGTGATACCCCTTGTGATAAAAGCTTGTTTCTGAGAATACCCAGTGTGGTCTCTCTGTGTCGTGTGGTGCCAGAAGTACGATCCTAGCTGCGAGATTCCTCCCCCTGGGGAATCTCTCGCCAGTGCCCGGCTACAATACAATACGGGTGGGACTCAGGGAAATCAGGACCCCTTTCCGGGCCCCTCTGAGGTCGCCGTCTAACATTGGTGGCAAGCGACGGGATTCGGGCCCATCACCTAGAGATCGTACAGTGAACAACGGACGCACGACCAACAAAGATGGCAGAAGGAAGCACCATGAGCTCCGCAGAAACCAACGCTAACAGAGTGTTCCAGGTGGAGCATCTGGAAGAATACACACACAAAGAGCTAAAACAATTTTGCAAAGAACTTAAAATAGCTACCACTGGCCTCAACACTAAGGAAGACTTGCAGAAAGCACTGAAAACTTGGGTGGAGACCGGGGCATCCCGCCCGGAAGGCACGAGGGAGCGCCCCGACGAAGCCGAACCCCCTCCAAGTGAAAGCAGCGACAATCAGGTGCAAGGCATAGTACCAGACGGGGGCCTATCCCCGGGAGAACTCGCGGACAGAGAGAGAAGCCGCAGTCATGAACTCGAGTTAGCCAAACTCAAAATCGAGGGCGAATTGAAGTTAGCGGAGAAAAAGCTAGCGGTAGAGCAAATGCGCGTACAAGGCGAACTGGAAGAAAAGAAGCTCCAACGGGAGCACGAAGGAAGGAAGCTCCAACTAGAGCACGAACGCAGCTTAAAAGAACTCGAGCTCAAGGCCCGAAATGAGGACGGGAGGCCCTCGGGGAACCGAGAGACGGCCCCCCCAGCGGAACAGAAGGTCCACATCCCCAAGGATGTGGTCAAAGAATATTATAAAAACGATGACATTCAGCAATGGTTTCGGGCCTACGAGGTCGCCATGACCTCCCATCGGATCCCACAGAAGGATTGGGGGGCGGGGTTGTGGGGGCGGTTTCTGAGCGAAGGAAGGGACACCCTGCTCGACCTACCCCTCTCCCTGCAGACCTCCTACAGCCACATGAAAGAGGCTCTCCTCACAAGATACGGCCTCACCCCAGAAATGTACCGCCAACGGTTCCGGGACTGCAGGAAGATCCCGGGCACCACCTGGGTGGAGTATGTAAACTTTTTTAGTCGGGCCTTCGATGGGTGGGTCAAGGGCAGCAAGGTCACCACCCTTGCCGAACTCACTGACCTCATGTTATGGGAACATCTGGCTGCGAACTGCTTCGTAGAACTACGTCAACATCTGCTGGATAGCAAGCTCACAGATCCCCGGAAGCTGGCTGTGGAGGCCGACCGCTGGACCAACACCCGGGTCTCCCGGGGGATGGTAGGAGAGTACCCCCGAACCAGTCAGGGACCACCCCGCCAGAGAGGGGGAGGGAACCAGGGAGGGCCGAGAGAGTCCCAGCCTAGCCCCCCGAAGACACCACCTCCACCTTTCCCGGCGCCCCCCCCACCAGTAACAGGGCCCCCTGGGAGGCGAGGACACCGGGTGACCGTCACCTGTTTTCGTTGCCAGAAACCCGGGCACTACGCCAATGACCCAGAGTGCCCCATGGCCACCCAAGTCACCCCTGCGAGACAGATAGCCAACGTAGCCCTAGGGGAGGAGGTTGAGGAAGCCGAGGAGTGGGAACCCGCCGCTATGGCCCTAGTATCCCTGGGAGATAGGGAAATTATCCCTGGTAGCCTCCTACCGTCCAACACACAGAAATATGGGCAGCTCGTCAAGATCAATGGCCACCAGGTAGAGGCCCTGCGGGACACCGGGGCTAGTATCACCGGTGTCCTCAGGCACCTAGTTCCCGAGGAGCAGATCCTCCCCAATGTCTTTTGCCCCGTAATCTCTGCAGACAATAGGGAAAGTTTGTGTCAGGTAGCCCTGGTGCCATTTGAGTGGGGAGGGGTGATAGGTAAACTCAAGGTGGCCGTAAGAACATCCCAGCCGGTCGACTGCCTCTTAGGGAACGACCTGGAGAGTTCTCCCTGGAAGCACGTAGAGCGCAAGGCCCACCTAGGAATGATGGGACTCCCCGAGTGGGTGTGTGCCACCACCCGATCTATGACAGCCCGACTCGCTCCCCGGAGAGAAGTCGAGAGCACCCCGGTCGAAGAAGCCCGTACCGTCCCCGCCGAAGGTCCTCCCGTTCCCCCATCGGAAGGGTCCGTCGCCAGCGACGAACCCGCACCATCCGACCCCGCCCCGGTCCCCGAGTTGGGGGATCTACCCGAGTTGGCCCATTGGTGCCACGAGGGCGGGCCCACCCGGGATGAATTTTGCCAGGAGCAAGCCACCTGTCCTTCCCTGGTCGGGCTGCGGCGCCAGGCCGAGGGCCAAGCCGCAGGTGACCAGACCGGAACGCACCGAATCTATTGGGAAAATAACATCCTGTATAGTGAGCAGAAATCAGTGGAGCTGGGATCCGGACGGGTACTGGTGGTACCCCTCCGCTTCCGGGATTTCCTCCTGGGCTTAGCCCACGATGTCCCCCTCGCCGGCCACCTGGGTCAGGACAAGACCTACAGCCGTCTCGTGACCCATTTTTATTGGCCTAAGATGAAAGCAGCGGTAGAGGCACACTGCAAGTCCTGCCCCACGTGCCAAGCCAGTGGGAAGAGTGGGGGGAAGCGCAAGGCTCCCCTCCAACCCTTCCCGGTCGTCAGTACCCCCTTCGAACGAGTCGGAATCGACATCGTGGGGCCACTGGACCCCCCCACCTCCCAAGGTCACCGTTTCATCTTGGTCCTAGTAGACCACGCCACCCGCTATCCAGAGGCTATTCCCCTGCGCACCATTACAGCCCCCGTGGTGGGCCGGGCCCTGATGGGGATCTTTTCCAGGGTGGGTTTCCCCCGCGAGGTCGTGAGCGATCGCGGCACTAATTTTATATCAAGGTATATGACGTCCCTGTGGCAACAATGTGGGGTGTCCTATAAGTTCACCACCCCGTACCATCCCCAAGGGAACGGCCTAGTAGAGAGGTTTAATAGGACTTTGAAAGGGATGATCGCTGGCCTAGAAGAGTCCCTCCGGCGTAAGTGGGACGTCCTGCTCCCCTGCCTCTTGTTCGCTTACCGGGAGGTCCCCCAGAAGTCCTTAGGGTTCAGCCCGTTTGAATTACTCTATGGGCACCCCGTCCGAGGTCCCCTCAGTTTGGTTAAGGAAGGGTGGGAGGCAGCACCCCAGACCACCCCCCGAGATGTGTTCCAATATGTCCTGGCCCTCCGGAACCAGACCAGGAGGTTCCGAGAACTGGCCGAGGCCAACTTGGAGGCGAGTCAAGAAGAAATGAAGCGCTGGTACGACCAGAATGCTGCTCTGGTCGAGTTCCAGCCGGGCCAGCAGGTGTGGGTCATGGCCCCTGTGAAGCCTGGCGCTCTCCAGGACCGATGGACTGGGCCCTACAAAGTGGTTGAGAGGAAGAGCCAAGTCACCTACTTGGTGGACGTCCAGTCGCCTCGGGATCCCCTCCGGGTCCTGCACGTGAACCGCCTCAAGCCTCACTTCGTGCGGACAGAACTGAGCCTCCTGCTGGCCACCGATGACGGGGCCGAAGATGAGTCGGATCCCCTCCCGGACCTCCTGTGTGTCAAGGAGCAGGATGGCTCCGTGGAGGGAGTGAACCTCTCCCCAGCCCTCACTGCCCAGCAACAAGCGGACTGCCGCCAGCTCCTCAGACAATTTTCTGACCTCTTCTCCCTGACCCCCCGGGTCACCAACTGGTGTGTTCACGATGTGGACACCGGGGACAGCCCGCCGGTGAGACACCGAGCCTACCGGGTTCCTGACCGGGTCCGGTCCTGTATTCAAGCCGAAGTCTCGAAAATGTTGACCCTGGGGGTGATCGAGCCCTCTGACAGTCCCTGGGCCAGCCCCGTGGTCCTGGTTCCGAAGGCAGCAGCCCCCGGTGTCGCCCCCGATCTCCGGTTCTGCGTGGATTACCGGGGGCTCAATGAAGTTACCCGAGCCGATGCCCACCCTATTCCACGAGCCGACGAGCTCATTGACCGACTAGGGGCCGCCCGGTTCCTCAGCACTTTCGACCTCACCTGCGGCTACTGGCAGATTGCGCTCACCGAAGGGGCCAAGGAGAGGTCTGCTTTCTCCACCCCCGATGGGCACTACCGCTTCCGCGTGATGCCCTTCGGGATGAAAAATGCCCCGGCCACTTTCCAGAGACTGGTAAATAGGGTCCTGGCCGGGCTAGAACAGTTCAGCGCGGCCTATCTGGACGACATCGCTGTCTTCAGTTCAGAGTGGAGTGAGCACCTCCAGCACCTCCGGAGAGTGCTAACCGCCCTGCGCCAGGCAGGCCTCACCATAAAAGCCAGCAAGTGCCAGATCGGGCAAGGATCCGTAGCCTACCTGGGGCACCAAGTCGGGAGTGGCCAGGTCGCCCCTCTACAGCCAAAAATCGACGCCATCCTGGCCTGGGACCCACCCATCACCCAAACGGAAGTCCGAGCCTTTCTGGGACTCACGGGCTACTACCGCCGATTCATTCAGGGGTATGGCAGCCTGGTCGGCCCTCTCACGGAACTCACGTCTAAAAAACAGCCAAAGAAGGTGCAATGGACGGCTGCCTGCCAGGAAGCTTTCGATGCTCTAAAAAAGGCCATGTGCACGGCCCCCGTCCTCCAGGCTCCCGACTACACCAAGGAGTTCATAGTCCAGACCGATGCCTCCGAGCATGGCATTGGGGCCGTCCTGTCCCAAGTGAATGATCAAGGCCTCGACCAGCCCGTCGCCTTCCTCAGTCGGCGGCTGCTACCCCGAGAACAGAAGTGGAGCACCATAGAGCGCGAAGCCTTTGCCGTGGTCTGGGCACTCAAAAAACTACGACCCTACCTGTTCGGCACTCATTTCAGGGTCCAAACTGACCATCGGCCCTTGCGATGGCTCATGCAGATGCGAGGAGAAAACCCCAAGCTACTGCGGTGGTCAATCTCCCTCCAGGGAATGGACTTCACCGTAGAACACCGCCCTGGTACGGACCACGCCAACGCTGACGGCCTCTCCCGGTTCTTCCGCCTCAGCGAAGAGAACCCCCCAAGGTGATGGGCAGTTCTCTCCGGCTTTCAGCTGGGGGGGACGCGTGTTGGACCCGGCCTCGTAGAATGGCCCTCCGTGCCCCCGCACCACCGAAACCTAGTGCCTGCAGCCCCAGCCGCGGCCCAGCCGACCTTTCCCACTAGGACCCCTGCACCAACCCCGGACATCCCCGTCCATGGCCTCTCTCCTTTCGGCCACCCCGGGCCCGCGTGCCCACTCCCTGCAACAAGATGGCCGCCCGGCTCCAGAGCGACCCGGGCCTCGAGGCGCCACTCCGGCTGGAGGACATCCCGCTTCCAGGGGATGAGAGAGGGAGGAGCAGTTTCTATCGCACCTCTGAACTCCCCTGGGACGATGGGTTTCGATCGGCCCTCCGGCCTCCCTGCGAGCTGGCTCCGTGCCTGCTGGGTGTCTGGGACTCCTCCCGACCCGGCCCTGAAAGGATCAAAAGACAATAGCAGGAAACCCCGACAAGCGGCCCCCAGGTGACAAGACCCCTGCCTGCGCAGACTCCGGACATCAAAGCGGGGTCGACCTATAACAAGGGGTGCTCTGAGACTGTCCGGCAGATTCGACGCTGGAACAACGAGAGCCTGCTGACGTGGTCGCGGCTCCTGGAACTGGAACCTACCTGAGCCCTGCTGAGTGACTCGCGGCTCCCTGAAGATCGTAAGACCTCCGAACTTGTACCTGAGCCCTGCTGAGTGACTCGCGGCTCCCTGAAGATCGTAAGACCTCCGAACTTGTACCTGAGCCCTGCTGAGTGACTCGCGGCTCCCTGAAGATCGTAAGACCTCCGAACTTGTACCTGAGCCCTGCTGAGTGACTCGCGGCTCCCCCAGACTCTCACGGTCCCGCCGGACCCCGACTCCGACCACGTATCTCCCAGCTCGAGGATTGTGAGCTGTGCGCCGGATACGTCCCTGCTTTGAACCGTTACCAGAGACAGTCCCGCTACCCCCTACCTTTCCGAGACTCTTGAGCCCGTGCTCATCTTGTACATATTTGCAGTGATACCCCTTGTGATAAAAGCTTGTTTCTGAGAATACCCAGTGTGGTCTCTCTGTGTCGTGTGGTGCCAGAAGTACGATCCTAGCTGCGAGATTCCTCCCCCTGGGGAATCTCTCGCCAGTGCCCGGCTACAATACAATACGGGTGGGACTCAGGGAAATCAGGACCCCTTTCCGGGCCCCTCTGAGGTCGCCGTCTAACAACCATGTATTCTTAAATGACAGCACTGCACTTACAGTGCCCAGGAATGGACCTGGGTACTGTAGGGGCACAGGGCTCCTGCTCCTGTGCCCACACCATAGGCGTAATGCACCCAGCTAGAGGGGTGGCTGACATATGCCTTGGCAGTGTAGGTGATGGGCATGGTACACAGTGATGTGTGCCATGTCGACTCTTTGTTTTGTCCTGCACCCAGACACTCAGCCTGCAAGGGCAGTGTGTGTGTAAGGGTACAGGGCCTCTGAGGGTGGCACAATGAGTGCTGCAGCCCTTAGAGGCCTTCCCTGGTCACAAGGCCCTGGGTACCTAGGGTACCATTTACTAGGGGCTGACATGTGGCTAGGGTTTGCCAATTTGGAGTTTGTGTGGTTTAAGGAAGGAACATAGGCCCTGGGCACCTGATTGGCAGGAACCCAGGGTACACTCAATCGAAGTACATTCAGCAATTTAGCAAAAAGTGGGGGCATACCATGCAAGAAAGATGGCACTTTCTCACAGTGGGGCCTCACCAGATGACTGAGAGTTGGAGCGCTTCCTAGCTGTGGAGACCACTAGTGAGTCTAGGGGCGCAGGTCCTTTAATATAGACAGGATCCGTGGGGGCTGCCTTTTACTTCTTTTCTATTCTGGGGTTTAAGACCCTAGCTCTAACGGGGTCTTTGAAAACCTCAGTGGCATGCTTGGTCACCCCTTTAAGCATGGGTAATATAGCGGTGGATTTATCTGCTAAGTCAAAAGTGTCAAGTAGGAAGTCTTCCTCAACTGGATCACTGTGTAATTCCACCCCATGGTAATGTGCCGCCCGTTGTAAGAGGTGGTGGAACCCCAGGGAGTCCTCTGGTGGAGACTGCCTGGATGGATAGAGATCATCCTGAGGCACATCTGGGACATCGGGATTGTGATAATCCTCCCATGGGTCAGGCGTTCCAGGAGGAGTGGGGTCCTGCGGGGCATCTGTGGGATCATAGAATGGATCTCCGTGGTCATCAGGGTCTGGAGACGGGGTTGGAGACCGGTGAGGCAAGGGTGGAGAAGGTGGGGGAGGAGGTGGAGGAGGTGGAGGAGGAGGAGGTGGAGGTGGAGGTGGTGGGGAGGGTACTCTGAACGGGGATGTGGCAGAGTCCTTCCGTTTTGGTGGTGGAGGAGGAGTTGGTTTGTCCAAAAGTCTTTTCTTGACAGACAAAATTAAATGTCCAGTCCTTGGATCCTTTGTTGAAGAGGATCCGGTGCGAAAAGCTCCTCCGGCACTGATTCGTCCATAGGTGCCGACGTTTTCAGAACCGAAGGCTTCGTCGGTTTATCCGCGCCATGCTTTCTCTGGATGTCCGATTTTTTGGTCGGCGCCGAGGCATGCTTCGGCACGGAAGCATCGGTGCCGAGGGATTTGTGTTTGGTCGGCACCGAAAGGCCAGGTTTCGACACCGATGGCTTCGGAACGGAACTTGTTTTCTTCGGCGCCGAAGAATGTTTGTTGGCGCTGCTAGGAGGCTGGCTCGAGCCCGAGCCGCCAGGAGACTTGTGATGCTTTTTCACCGGGCCCGAAGGTGGGGTGATGGAAGCAGTATGCTTGGCTTTTCCTAGGCCCGGAGGCGAAGGGGTAACCGGAGTCTTTCGGTATGGGCGCGGGAGGGGGAGGGGGTAGAGTACTCACGACCCTCTGCGCCGGTGTGATCTCCTCCACGTCAGAGTCGTCGGCCTCGGAAGCGCTGGCGATATCTTCCTCCTGCTCGGTGTGCTGCTGTCCCGAAGCTCCGGTGTCTTCTCCGAAGATGTCAGGTGGAGCCGAGGTCGATGAGTGCGCCATGGTGCGTCGAGCTCGTCGATCCCGAATAGTCTTTTTCGATCGAAAAGACTTGCAGGCGGGGCAGTCTCGGGCCTCGTGTTCGGGAGAGAGGCAGAGGTTGCACACCTGATGGAGGTCAGTGTGGGGAAATTTAGACCCACGTTTCGGGCACTTCTTGAAAGGAGTCCTTTCCATCGGCCGAGACCGGAGTCGAGATAGGCCCGAAGGCCGCCGCCGATGTCTGGAATCGAGGAAGTGCCGAAGAGAGAGGAAGTCGATTCAGTCTAAAGAATCTCGATGGACGAGGATTTTTCGTCGAAGGTCGAACTGGAAGGGTTCGAAGCCGGAGCACGAAGTATTACATCCGAGCCCGATAAACAATCTGAGGATGGAGCCGAAGCCCATGCGCAGTACGGACCGAAGGAGGAGTCACCGAACTCGTGACTTCCAAAGACTGTCCAAGAAGAAAAACAAACTGCAAACATCCAGGCCCAACACCAGATGGCGATCTAATCAAAAGTGTATAATCTGCAGCTCATATGCCTCGAACAGCTACTTTCCATGTGAGGAACTGCAGTTCGCATTTATGTAGAAGTTCAAATGGGGGTCCCAGGAGCCTAGTAAGAACAATGTTTAGATTCCACACCGGAGAGGGTGGTAATCTGGGAGGAATAATTCTTTTAAGTCCTTCCATGAAGGCTTTAATTGCAAGTACTCGAAAAAGTGACAAGTGTTGTCGGTTTTGTAAGTAAGCTGCAAGTGCTGCTAGATGCCGACATATGGATGAGTATGCTAAGTTACATCTTTGCAAATGTAGTAAGTAGCAAATAATGTTCTGGATGGAGGCATCCAGTGGGTGTATATTATTGTTAGTGCAGTAAATGGCAAATCTTTTCCATTATGCAGCATAGCAAGCTCTAGTAGTAGGTCTTCTGGCTTCTTTGATAGTGTTCATGCAGTCCGGTGGAAGGTTAAGATAACCGAACTCTAGGACTTCAGGAGCCAGATCGCCAGATTCAGTTGACCTGGATCTGGAGGTCTGATTTCTCCATGGTTCTGGGTTATTAAGGACGGGGAGAGACGTAGTTTTTGGTGTTGAACTAGTGAGAGTTCCAGTAGTGTTGTGAACCACAGCTGGCGTGCCCATGTGGGAGCTACTAGGATCAGTTTGAGAGATTGTGGCCTGAGCTTGCGTACCACTAGTGGAATCAGTGGGAGAGCCGGAAAAGCGTACGCAAATATGCCCGACCAGTTCATCCATATCGCATTGCCTTTCGACTGCGGATGTGGAAACCTGGCGGACGAAGTTTGGGCATTTTGCGTTTCCGTGTGTGGCGAACAGATCTATGTCTGATGAGCCCCACATTTGGAAAAAGGGTAATAGAACTTGGGGATGTAGTTCCCACTCGTGAATCTGTTGTGCCTGTCGACTTAACAGATCCGCAATCTGATTGTGTACTCATGGAAGGTGTTCTGCAAGTAGGTATATGTTCTGAGGAATGGCCGATCTCCAAATGTTCTGTGCGAGCTGGGACAGCTGCAGAGAATGTGTGCCTCCTTGTTTTTGTATGTAATACATGGCTGTCATGTTGCCCGTCCGGATGAGGACGGGCCTTGTTGGACCTGGCCCTTTTTGCAGGGTCATCCCTAACCTTTTTGCCTTCCTCCTGTATTTTTTCTGACCTGGTGTTGGCTGATTTATGACTCTGGGCACCTTACCACTGCTGATCAGTGCTAAGGTGCATATGCTCTCCCTATGGTAAAATATATACATTGATTGGTGTCCATGTTTGGCTTATTTGGTTTACTATCAGCCCCTAGTAAAGTGCACCAGGAGTGCCAGGGCTTGTAAATACAAATGCTGCTGGTGGGCTTGCAGCACTGGTTGTGCCACCCACAGAAGCGGCCTAGTAAAATGTGTCTAAGGTCTGCCACTGCAGAACCTGCACGCGGTCTGGTACCGTCGCGCTGACTGCGCAAGTGCACCCACTTGCCAGTCCCTAAACCTTCCCTTAACTACATATTAGTCACCCCTCTGGTAGGCCCAAGGGCAGGGTGCATTGTAGGCATAAGGTAGGACATGCCCTGATGTGTGTGGCATGTCTTAATAGTGAATTACAGCCATTTCCGTTTTTCACTATTGAAGGCTACCTGCTCTCCATAGGCCAGAATGGGCTGCTGGAGTCACTACACCCTGCGACCCCAGTGGACTCAGAGCATGGTAGAATGTCAAGTTTAGTATGCCTGAACTCAGAATAATAAAATACTTCTGTTAGTAAAGTTTATTTTAATATCCTGTGTTTGTAAATACTACTTTTTGAAAGTTAGTATTTACTGACCTGGCCATTTCAGTCCGCCTCTGCTGTGTGTGTGTTCTGCCTAGCAACAGTAAGGAGCAGGGCTGGGGAATTCCAAGAGACAGGCTGGCTGCCAGGTGGTGGGTAGAGAGATTACACCAGGATGGGTGGGAGGAGTACACCTTTGACTCTGAATAGACCTGTGCCCTGCCACCACAATGCCGGCTCCGCCCCCTGTGGAGCGGCTGATGTCTCGCCCTGCTGCTGAAAAGAAAGAGCAGAGTCACCACAACAAAGTGCTCCAAAACTGGACTGAGCCAGGCCCAGGCCCCCTGGCACTAAAGAACAAAAGAATTGTGCTATAAAAGTAGGAGCCTGGCTCTTAAGAAATCAGATCCTGTTTACGCAACAACGAACCTCTGCCTGAAGGAGAAGGACCTGGAGAAGCTGAAGGAGGAGTACTGTCGCACTGCCTGAGAGACTGGCCTGCAGTGGGTGCCTGTCTGCTGGAAGGAGAGGAAAAGACTTAAGGAAAAGACTTTGATTCAACTTGTGCTGAACTATCTCCAAGGGCTTGCTAGAGAACTTGCCTCCTGAACTGCGCCCCAGGAACATTGGGCGCTACCCCCCCTTTGAAGGAGAAGAGACTGCCGTGGGTGATTCTGCACCACTGACCCCGGAGAACCTTGTGCCTTAATCTCGCTGAGCAACGCGACTTCTGCCGCTGGAGTAGCTGTGAGCATCGTGACGGCCCGCAAGCCTAAACAAAGTAAGCAACTGCCCCCTCGAGCCGTAGCTCGCAAAGTAAGGAGGAGAGCCCTGTGTCCGACCATCGAGCCCTGCGACCCCACCGGGCCGTAGAAATCACCGTAAGGACCTGTGCGCACTGTTCGCCCCAACCGGACGAAGCAGACAGCGCGCGGCGCTGAGATATCGCCCCCGGGCTGCCCATCCTGCTTCTGCCCTCGCTGGTGTGCTGGTAAGTTGAGGAGTGCCCCCACGAAGCATCACCGTCCACGGAGGAGCCGGGACCGAGACGCGACGTGGGACACTCGTGTTCAACATCTGTAAGCTGCCGCGACCTTCCCCCGTCAAGAACAAAGGTATTTGTGACTTGTAGCGCTGAGATACGGCCCGTACTGACCTTCGTACGAGCCGTACCTGCATTTGAAGTATTTTGGATTTTGTGTGCATTGTCCGGCCCGTACATGCCTTGTACGAGCCGCACCTGCCTTCGAAGTATAGCAGTTCGCACCGCACTTGCATTTGGAGTATTTACTACTGTACGGACCGTACAGTAGTAAAAAGCATTGCCGGCGCTCACGCGGGAAGCGTGAGACTTGGCAAGCGAGGCCGAGATCAAGTTCGACGCGTCCCTACTAGGTACGGCCCGTCTGGTTCAAGGCCGGTCGACGCGTACCTCACGCGAGAAGCGTGAGAAACGGCACGACGTACGGAAATAGCAGTACGAAGCGTATCTGAAGCGCTACGAAGCGCACAACCCCCCAAAGGAACTTATTTCAAACAGAACTGTGCCATTTTTACAACTGTGGACTGCCTTTAAGCCTGTAAAGAGTAACTGGATTAGTATTCACCAAGAGAACTATTTGTGCAACCTGCCTGCAAGAAACCTTTTATATAAAGACTTCTATTTTTGATAAATACAGCCTTGTGTGGTGGGGTGGTGATTATTGTGTGGGACAACTTGAACGCTTAACCTAATGCCCTCTGGAGACCTAGCCTGACTGCTCGCGCCACGTTACCTAGAGGGTGAGCAGGGGTTATTTTTAAAGAGGTGATCCTTTGCCCTGACATAGAGGAAAGGGTCCCTGCTTGTCGCAAGTGCATACCTGCGCCAACCAGAGACCCCGGATTCTAACACTTGTTCTGTACATGTAGTTGGAAGGATTTTAGTACTGGGAATGCTGCCAGCAGTTCTAGGTGATTGATATGGAGCACTTTTTGTTGAGTGGTCCATTTGCCCCGAGTTGTGTGTCCGAGGAGATGGGCTCCCCATCCTGTGAGTGATGCGTCTGTCATCAGCACTATCTGTGGAAGAGGCTCGAGGAACGGCCGTCCTTTGGACAAGTTTATGTTCCCCCACTGTAGAGAGCGATGTGTGCGGCTGTCCACCAACACCAGACCTTTAGCCTGGTTCCACTGACGTGCTAGACATTCCTGTAAGGGACGCATTTGGAGTCTCGCATAAGGCACAATGAAGATGCAAGATGCCATGATGCCTATGAGTTGCATGAACACTGGCTGGAAGAGTGTGTTGGTCTTGAAATTGTGTGATAAGAGTTTGTATACTGGCTATCCTGGCTGGACTGGGATATGCTAGCGCTGTGGAGGTGTTTATTGTGGTTCCTAGATATTGGTGTATATGAGAGGGCTGGAGATGCAACTTAGTGTAGTTGATCGTGAACCCCAAGTTGTGTAACATTTGGATGGTTTGGTGAGTGTGTAGAACACATTGTTGGAAGGACTTAGCTTTTATTAGCCAGTCGTCTAGATATGGGAAGACATGAATTTGTTGTCTTCTGAGATGTGCTGCACTACTACAGCAAGACGTTTCGTGAATACTCTGGGTGCGGTGGTCACTCCGAATGGAAGGACTCTGAACTGGTAATGTTGTCCGTCCACTACAATCCTTAGGTACTTCCTGTGAATAGGATGTATGGGAATGTGGAAGTAGGCGTCCTTGAGATCTAGTGTGGCAAGGAAATCGCCTAGTTGCAGCAGCGGGAGCACTTGTTGAAGAGTGATCATATGGAAATGATCTGAGTGTATATACAGATTTAGGGGTCTGAGGTCGAGTATTGGTCTCAGAGTCCCATCCTTTTTGGGTATTAGGAAGTACAGTGAGTAGACCCCTGTTCCTTGATGCTCTAAGGGAATTGGTTCTATTGCGTGCTTTTGAAGCAGTGGGAGAACCTCTTGTTTGAGGAGCGTAAGATGGTCTGCGGGAATTGGACACTGTTTGGGTGGTATGTGTGGTGGGGTAGTTGTAAGTTCCAGGCAGTAACCATACTGGATAATTTGTTTTACCCACCTGTCTGCTGTGATGGAATTCCAGACAGGTAGAAACGAATAGTTTACCTGTCGGTGTAGTTTTGCAGCTTGAAGAACTTTCTGGATTCACTATGCTGTGCATTATTCCTCGATCTGGTGGTTGGGTCCGGATTCGTAGTCTTTCATTTGTTTTCTTTTTTAAGCCCGGGTGGGCGTCGACGTCCCACCATTTGGTGCACCTCTCGTGACGTCGTCGTGCTTCCTGCGGAAGTCCCACCTTTGGGGCGCCATCTTCAGGTTCTTTTTTTCCTCTTTTTTTTTTTTTTTAACCCTAGGCGTTCTATTAATTTTCCTTTTCAAATTTCCTTTAGTATTTCAATTTTTCTGTTCTTCCTTGTCCTTCCACCTCTCTCCAGCCTCATCTTCCTGGCAGAGGTGGGTGGGTTCGCTAGTGAATCCAGAAAGATCTTCAAGCTGCAAAACTACACCGACAGGTAAGAAACTATTCGTTTTGCAGCGTGAATCTTTCTGGATTCACTATGCTGTGCATAGACTTTGTAGCGGTTTGTCATCTTTGTGGCGGCTGGGTGGTAGAGGAGTGTTGGCCGTTGAATATATGTTGAAGCACCTTCTGTCCTACTTGTGCTTCCTTGTTCATCTGTATGTCCAAGCAATAGTGCTTAGTGAATGTGTGCACTGAAGCCCATGTTGCCGCCAGGCATATGTCTTGAATGGGCGTATTTGCCAGAAAGGCGATAGTTGCTCCCTTCTTCCTTGTGGAGTGGGCTCGTGGCCCATCCAATAGCTCCTGCCCTGCCTGTTTGTGGCAGAATTGTATTGTCAGTGTGATCCATCGTGCAATGGTGGCCTGTGTCACCGGTCTACCCAGGAAACTAGTTGCAAAGCAGACAAAGAACTGCTTGGTCTTCCTGTGCTCCTTGGTTCTCTCAATGTAGAGCATCACTGCCCTTCTAGCGTCTAGAGAGTGCCCTTTCTGCGCATGTTGTGGGGTTTTGAAAGAAACTCTTTATCTGAATTGTCTGGTTCATATTGAATGCCGACACCACCTTAGGCATGAAGTGTGGGTCCGTTCTTAGAACCACCCTATCCTTGTGTATCTGGATGTAGGGCTCTTGCAGTGTCAGTGCTTGCAGCTCGCTCACTCTGCGCAGCGAGGTTATCGGTACCAGGAAGGCTGTTTTCATTGTCCGCATTTGCAGCGTGGACTTGTGGATGGGCTCAAACGGCGCCTTCATAAGTTCGGTTAGGACCACGTTGAGGTTCCGGCATCCTCTTTGGTGGCGCAATTCTTTTCACCCCTTCCAGGAACCTCTTTACTACCCGCGACGTAAACAGACTTCCTCCTCTCTCGCCTCGTGTGTAAGCTACAATTGCCGCTAGGTGTACCCTTAGGGAGGATGAGCATAGATTACTTTTTAGTATGTGTGTGAGATATCCAAGCACCATTGACTCTCTTGTCATTTTATTCTGTAGTTTATTTCTGCTGCACCATATTGTGAACCTTTTCCATTTCACCCCATAGCATTTGCGTGTTGTAGGTCTCCTTGCCTCCCGCAGCACTCGCATAGTGCTTGGAGGTAGGTTCAGGTGCGCAAACTCTAAGTCTTCAGGAGCCATGCCGCCAGGCTGAGGCTCTCTGGCTCTGGACGCAGGACCTCTCCGTTCTGCATGGAGAGCAGGTCCTTTCTTCTTGTGAATTTGTGAGGAGTGCCTTGTGCCATTTCCACTATTTGAGAGAACCATGTCTGTCTTGCCCACTGTGGTGCCACTAGGATCAGTGTCATGTTGCTGGTCCTGCACTTGTCGAGCACCCTGTGTAACAGCGGTATCGGTGGAAAAGCGTAGGCAAATGTCTTTGACAAACTTATCCATAGGGCATTCCCTTGGGATTGCTGTTCTGGTTGTCTGGATGCGAAGCTTTGGCATTTTGCATTCAGGCGTGTTGCAACCAGGTCTATTGTCGGTGTTCCCCACCTTTGGAATAGCCTCTGCGTTTCCTGTCCATTGAGCTCCCACTCGTGGGATGCCGATGTCTGTCTGCTGAGCCAGTCTGCCTCCACATTGTCCTTCCCTGGTAGGTGTATGGCCAGCAGGTCTATCTTGAGTGGGATGGCCCATCTCCAAATCTCCTGTGCTAGAGTGGAAAGGGGAAACGATTGTGTCCCTCCCTGCTTGTTGATATAGAACATGGTAGTAGTATTGTCCGTCTGTATCAACACTTTCTGGTTGTATAGCTGCTTCTGGAAGGCCTTCAGGGCTAGCAGGACAGTCTTCAATTCCAGGTAATTGATGTGTCTGACCGCATCTGCCGGAGTCCACAGACCCCTCACCCTGAGCTTGTTCATGTGTGCTCCCCATCCTATTTGAGATGCGTCCGTGGTGATGCTCACAGTTGGGTTTGGTGGTATCAAGGTCTTTCCTGTAGTTATGTTCTCCCTGTTCCACCATGCTATCTCCTCCTGCACTGCGTGCGTAACAACCACTAGATCCTCCCAACTCCCGCTTGCTTTTGACCATTGCTGTTGCAGCCATTCTTGGAATGGTCTCATGTGAAGCCGTACATTGGGGACTAGGTGGATGCATGACGCCATCATCCCCATGATCTTGCTCACTGTTCTCACTGTCAGAACTCGCCCCTTCTGGTAGAGACGCGTCTCGTTCAGCAGTGCTACTGTTCTGTCGCTGGGCATGACCGTTCCGTCTATGGTGTTGATCTTCGCCCCCAGGAAGATCTTCACCTGTTCTGGTTCCATCGATGACTTCCCCCAGTGTATCGAGAACCCCAGGTTTGTTAGTGTTCTTGTCACCAGTTCTGCGTGCTCCTCGCACTTGTCGCGAGTGCTTGCTTTGATTAGCCAGTCGTCTAGGTAAGGATACACATGAATCCCTTCCCTTCGTAGGTACGCTGCTACTGCTGCAAGGCATTTTGTGAAAATCCTTGGGGCGGACTTTAGACCGAATGCCAGGGTTGTAAACTGATAATGATCCTGGTTGATGTTGAACCTGGACAGGTTTTTGTGTCGTCTGTTCATTGGGATGTGCAGGTAGGCGTCTTTGAGATCCACGGTGGACATGAAGTCTCCGCCTCGTATTTGGGGTAGAACTTCTTGTAGTGATGTCATCTTGAATTTTTGCGTCTTTATGAATTTGTTTAGGAATCTTAGGTCCAGGATGTGTCTTGTTGATTCGTCCACCTTTGGTACCAGGAAGTAGTTTGAGTACACTCCCTTGTTCCTTTCTCTGCATGGCACTGGTTCTATGGCCCTCTTTTTCAGTAGTAGAAGTGTCTCCTCCCTGAGTTGAGCGAGCTCTTGACCCGAGCGCTGTCTTCTCCTTGGTTTCTTGTTTGGAGGCCTTTTCTCTAACTCTATGCAGTATCCGTGCTATATGACGTTGCGAACCCATTTGTCTGAGGTTATTTGTTGCCATTGTTGAAGGTAGAGGCCCAGTCTTCCGCCTACGGGTGTTGCATGCTCGTAGGCGCTTGTTTTGTGTAACCCCCTTGGTGTTCTTACATTGCGCTTCACCCTTCGGGGTATGCTGGGGGTGAGCGTCTTTTTGCGTGTGAAGTCACTTAGATGAGGGTTGGTCTCCCCCTCTCCTCCTTTGGCCACGTCCGTTTCCCCTCCCGCGAAAGGACTGGCCTCGAGGCTGGTACTGCCAGTTCTGCTTCTGCTGTCCCTGCTGGCTGTGACTGTCACCCTGCTGCCCTTGCTGGAATGTCTGGTGCGACGTACCCAGCTGGATTCCTCCCCTTCCGTAGGCTCTCCGATTTGGGGTGCCTCTTCGCAACCCTCTGAATTGCAGGGCCCCCATGGATCTTGCCGTCTCATTTTCCTTTTTCAGTTGGGTGAGCTTCTCGTCCACAGTTTCCCCGAACAGCGTTTCACCGTTGAAAGGGGTGTTCAGTATGTTATTCTGGACTTCCTGCTTAAATCCAGAAATTCTGAGCCAAGCCTGTCTCCTTTCAGTGATCCCTATCGCCATCAGTCTGCTCGAAGTTTCCGCCCCGTCCAATGCAGTCTTAATGCACGAGTTGGCGATATTCTTCCCTTTCTCCACTAGATGGGAAGCCCTTTGACGGTACTCTTCTGGGAGATGCTGGACTAGTTCCCCCATCTCATCCCAATGCTGGTACTGGTGTCTGTTCAGTAGCGCGTTTGAGTTTGCCATGCGCCAGTGCATTGCGGCGTTTTTCTACCTTCCTTCCAGTGAGGTCCATCCTTCTGCTCTCCTTATCAGGAGGTGGGACCAAGGTCGCCGGCACATTGGCTCTTTTCCTGGCCGTGGAAGCAATGATGGAGTCGGCAGTGACCGATCCCTTGATGTAAGGAGGATCCTGCGAGGAGTGCTTGTACATCTTTTCCGTTCTGGGTGTGATGGACCGGCATGTTGCCGGGTTCTTAAACGCCTCCTTCCCTTGGTTCATCACGCTTTGGAGCATGGGGAGGAACTGGCTCCTCGTCTGGATGGGTAGCAGAGTTTCGAGTAGGAAGTCTACTTTCGGCTTCTCCTCGGCCAATTTCACACCAAAGGCTGCTGCAGCAATCTTGACGACCATGTTGTAAGCCCCGATGTCTGGCGGCGAAGGCCTCGAAGGATACGAGTCCACGGGCTCTTCGGGATTTTCGGCGTCAATGTCCTGCCATTCCAGCTCCTGAGTCGTCGACGGCGCCGAGCCGTAGAACGACTGCTGATCCTCTTCATCATCTTCTCCCTCATAGTAGGGGCCTTCTTCCACCTCTTCAGGACCTCTCGACTGCTCTTCGGCGTCGAAATCTCCCTGCTCCTCGATCTCGACGACATCCGTCGACGGGCCGTTGGGATTTTGAATTTTTTCATTCTTTCGTCGAACTCCTTCTTCCTCTGAAGGATGCTCTCCATCTCCGCCTCGAGCCTTCTCTTTTCCATGTCGGAGATGTGCTCGGCGTCGACCGCAGGTCTCTTCGACGGAGCTTGCGTCGACGCGGCCTTGTCTTTCGCCGCCAAACGTCCCACCTCGTGGGTCTGTTTCGACGAACTCTGTCTCTCGGCGCTCTTCGGCACCTGGGAGTCCTTCTCGAAGGATCCGCTCGGCCTTCTGTCCTTTGAACCACTGGCGGACGTCGAAATTTTCAGCGCCGGTGTTCCCTTCGAGGACTTTGACTCATTTTGCGAGTCACCTTCCGATTTTCGGGGCCCTTTTGGTGGTTTTGTACTCGACGTGTCTCTTACCTCGTCAGGCGTTTTCTTATCGGTCTCTGCGACCGTGAAGACATCAGGTCCCTCGGCGATGTTGTCTTCATAGTCGGTGGAGAGGCCCAGATCGTACAGTGACGGGGCCTTACCCTTGCCTTCCATGCTGAAGTTGGCTCTCCTCTGTCGTTCTCTCACCCGGAGAGTCTTCGGCGCGAAAGCGGAACAGGCGTTGCAGTCCTTGCTCTTGTGGTCGATCGGCAGGCAAAGGTTGCAGACCGGATGTTGGTCCTTCTGCGCGTACTTGTGGTGGCAGTTAGGGCAGAACTTAAATGGTGTCTTGTCCATTGCGCTCAGAGTCCCTGAATGCGCATTTTCCTATGGGCGTCGAAAAATTTCGAGGATCCCCTCCTTCGTCGTCCCGGCTGTAATACCTTTCTCTCTGTAGTCTTCTAAAGGTTCTCCTTCGATGAAACGCGCGTAATTTCCTTCTTCCTTCGTCTAAAACTCTGGAGCTTCTCGATGACGATCCAGACCCAACGGCGGAAAAAAGAATCTGAAGATGGCGCCCCAAAGGTGGGACTTCCGCAGGAAGCACGATGACGTCACGAGAGGTGCACCAAATGGTGAGAGGTCGACGCTCACCTGGGCTACAAAAAAAAAAAAGACTACGAATCCGGACCCAACCACCAGATCGCGGAATAATGCACAGCATAGTGAATCCAGAAAGATTCATGCTGCAAAACTGTGTTAATCTGCCCCCGAAAGTCACTGTTTTGTGATGGGGGAGGTGCGAGTGTTATTACCTCGACCTCTTCCTTTATTGTTGTTTCCTCTGTATCCGCCTCTAAAATATCCTCTACTTGGGGATGTTTGTGCAGTGGCTTTAAACTAAGATGGTGTCTGCGCCCATGTTTTTGGAGGCTCCTCTATAGAAGGAGCGACGAAAGGAGCCAAGTGTTTGCTGGAGACTCTAACGCTCCCATGGACTTAACAGTCTGTGTCCTTTTTCATTTTTTCAAGTGCAGTGTCCACAGCCGAGCCAAAAAGCTGTTCTTGGTTGAACAGCTGACTGAGTATGATAGTCTGGACCTCCTGCTTAAAGCCTGAAATGCGTAGGCATGTCGTCCAAGGTGCACACTGGTGTTGATTGATCTAGAGGCAGTGTCTGCTGCGTCAAGTGTACATTTAATTGATGCATTTGAAATTAGCTTGCCCTCTTGGAGAAGGTCATTTGCCTGGGTTTTATACTGGTCAGGCAGCTGCTGCAATAGGTTTTCCAGCTGGTCATAACGTGCCCTGTCATATTGTGCCAGCAGTGCTTGTGTGTTGGCAATACGCCAGTGATTTGCTGCCTGTGCCGCTACCCTTTTGCCAGAAGCTTCTAGCAATTTGGATTCCTTATCAGGGGGTGGCACATCCCCGGAGGTCTGGGAGTTGGCACATTTTCTAGCATTGGAAACTAGAGAATCCAAAAGGCAACTGTCCTTTGATGTAAATAGGATCTTCAGGAGCAGGCCTAAATATTTTTATCTATTCTAGGGTTAAGAATCCTGGCACGTACAGGATCTTTAAATACTTCTGGGGCATGCTTAATGACTCCTTTGATCATCTAAGAGGAAGTCTTCCTCTAGTGCATCTGAGTGCATTGTGACACCATGATAAAGTGCAGCCCTATTTAATAACTGTCCAAACCAAAGGTGATCCTCTGAGGGAGATGGTTTTGAGGGATATGGCTGTGGTTCTGGTAGATCTGTTGGAATAGGATATGCCCAATCATCTAGTGGTGAGGTATCTGGATCTGTGAACGGGTCATTCGGATCACCCTGGGGATCCGCTTTTGGTGCCGATTTTTTCGGTTCCGGGCGAGGCTGCGGTTGATCCTTATGGTCTTTGGCCTTAGGAGGCATATTAGAGTCCTAAGGCTTCTGTTTCGGTGCCGAGGATGTTTGTTTCGGAGCCGAAGCCGGGTCTTTAGGCTTGGAAACGTTCGAAGCCGGCATATCGACGGGCCTCGGGGTTTTCGGGGCCGTTATGGAGGTGGAAGGCGTCGGAGCAGAGTGTTCCTTTGGTTTCGGTGCCGAAGGCGCCGGTGGGACAATTACACGAGCTATGCTCGGTCCCGAGCTACCGGAAGGCTTGTCCCTTTTCTTCGGAGCCGAGCCCAGAAGCGGGGCTACTGAAGGATGTTTTCAGTCTCGACTGGGGCCAACAGGCGTAGTCTTGACCAGTGCCTTCGGTTTACAAGGGATCGGAGTAGGGGCAGTAGTACTCACTCATTGCCCAGGAGTGATGGGGTCGTCTGAGTCTTCTGCCTCTGACACGATTGAGACCTTCGGAAACTTCTTCCAGGACATCAAAGATGTCCTCTGGTTCCGGAGCTGGTCTCTGCGCCATGATGTGTCGTCGAGCCCTTCGATCTCGAATAGTCTTCAATTGAAAGGATGCGTAGGCTGGACAGCTGGACTCGTCGTGTTCAGATGTTAGGCACAGATTGCAGACCATGTGATGGTCACTGTGCAGGAACTTTGCTCCACACTGGGGGCATTTTTTGAACGGCGTCTTCCATGAGCTGTAGACCTTAAGCCGTGGATAGGCCCAGCGGCCCGCGTCGACGACCGGAATCGAGCCGATTAAGTCGGGTCGAAGATGAAAGTGAATGCGATGATGTTTTGGAAGTTTTGCGCTTCGAAAAAGTTTGAAATCGAGATTTCAAACTGGAGCGGAAAAGTTGCATCCGAACCCAATGGCGGAAAAAACAATCCAAGGATGGAGTCAATGCCCATGGGCACTTTCGTCCAAGGGAGGAGTCACCTATCTCGTGACTACAAAGACTTCTTCCAAGACAACAAGGTGCAAGCATCCGAGCCCAACACCAGATGGCGATCTACTATGCTAGTGTGTGATCTGCAGCTCATATGCCTCGAACACATGCTTTGGCAGTAAGAGTCCATGCACTGCGTCTTAGACAGCAAGGCCCAGTTAACTACAGAGTTCAAATACTTGGCTGGGGGGGGGGGGATCTAGATATCTTTTAATAAACTTTCCAAGACATGGGTGACTTGACCTAGGTCTGTGGTTAACTCAAGTTTCTTTGTAATGAATCTTGGAATGTACACTTAACTAAACCGGTTTCTAAAAGATGTTCAGTTCTCAGTTATTAAATGTACTATTTTGCTATTTTGAAAATTGTCAAGGTGCAGAATCAATACCAAGTAATTTATTATATACCTGCTGGACCTCTGGTAAACGCTAGTTCAGGGGTCACAGAACAAAAATAAGAGATCCTGCACAAAAAGAACCACCCATGCGAACATATAGCAGGTAAGACCAACCCCAAGCTATCATTCAGTTAACAACCTTTTCTCCCATTCTTAATAACCTATCCTAAAACTCTACTATGGACTACTATACAACACCACCATGATCGCAAAAGGATAGTCAACTTCTCCTCCAAACCATGTGGTTGTTTACAGGTCACCAGCGCCCATGCACTATCCTATCTGCCCAGCTGCAACATGTACTCACTTCTGTGTCTGCTGCTCCCCCTTTTGTTCAGTTAGCCTGCGTTTAGCCTCTTCATTCAACTGGTTAGCAAGCTCCTTTTGATGAGCTCTTCTCTTCTCCTCAGCTGTCATTTCGTTCTATTGCGTATAAAGGAGAATCAAGACAGTATCACAAACCGGGCATGGCAATTACAGCAGATATTTTTTGGGTAGGGAATGAGAAATATATGAAAGAGGAATAAGGGGGGGGGGGGGGGAATAACCTGCACAGTGCTTTGTTACTTAGTGGAGCTAGATCACACTACATCACAAACATTAATTACGCAAAGATGAGAATGAGAGCGGTCCATAAGACAGCACAGGGTCATATACATGTATCTTTAGCACAGAAAATGTACTTCAGAAAAAAATGTGTAGAAAAAGTAGCTTTACCCTTGTCCTCTCTGTAAGCAGTGTAGCTCCACCACGAGCACCACGGCCCAGCAGCTCTTCAGCCTCATTTTTGTCCTCTTCCTCCTCTTCGTCATCCTCATTCTAAGTTGAGAAGAAATGTCAAAGGTGATTTCCGCAATAGCAAGCAACATTGGCCAACCAGGTACCGACACCATTGTCACAAACACAAAGAAATGACAGTAGTGTAACAGGGCTAGTCTGGTCAACGTCTTTTAGTTACAAATATCCAAGTGGGAGCAAGTGATTTCATCACTGGGCTTCGCATAATCAGTGAGCCCACCAATGCGGACGGATTTCTCAAACAGCCATCTGATCATAACAAACATCATGGCTTGGGTGGTTGCTGGATCCCTTCCTCACCTAGGAAAAGTTCCCATTGATTTTTCAGAAGACTATCTAAATTCAAATGAAAGACAGCAAAACCCGTAATCCTTTATGTCTTTTGTACACCCAGTCCTCTCACCTTTAAAAATATGCCAACGTTTTTCACTTTTTTCTTGACAGTGGTGAGAACTGTGGCTGGTCCTTCCTAAAAAGAAACAAAAAATGGCATAGTAAATTAACAGTAGCATCTAAATGCAAAACAATTTAGAGTGGTCACCTCAACAAACAAGCATTAGCAAATCCAAAAGGTACGCACTTTAACAACCTACTGCCTTTGCCAATGCTTTTTCTGATGCGGTTTCAATTTATTTTCCTTTTCATCGACAATCAAAATGCACATTGATGCAGCCTCTGTTGGCTGTCACGTTACTTTGCAAGAGTGCTCAGGGCTCACGACAGAGCAGGCTGGGATAAATAAAAACAAAGCAACGGAAGGAAACCGCAAAAAGGAGCACGTGGGAGAAGCACACTAGAGAATGCAACATAGTGCGCACAGGGCAGCGGGAAAAAGCTAAAGAGCTGAAAAACAGCATCCACTCTGGTGAAGTGCCCAACTAAAAAGAAAAATTAATTCCCATAAGAGAGCAGTGGAAAGACAAGTCAGCGTGTCAAGAGGATGGTAAAGGGTCTATGCAGTAGGGAAGGGACAAACATGGAACAATAAAGACAAGGAAACCCACTGAATACATAGCAAGGATGGGGTAACCAATGGACAGTCTCCTAGACCCTGTGAGCGATTAACATGCTCACACCAGTTCATTTGCAACCCAACAGCTAGTGCAGTCTAGTAGGCTTAAACCTGAAAATAGGTGTCTATGAACTACAAGCAAAGAAAGATGTGAAATGTAAAAAAGGATTTGTACAAATAAATTTGTAAGAAGATGATAGTCTGGACAATCAAAACAGTAAAGGTTGTCGCCATTCCCAACTTTTTATTGTTTAGTTGAAGGTCTATATGAAGCAATAAAGGAACCATATATGAGGCAAAGATAATCCCAAAGGAACTTTGTTCCAGATCTTGTCCAATTAATTTATACCTGCTAATCATAAGACCTCATTTCCACCCATCCCCAGTGTCAATGAAAAGGGCAGCAGAAAACATGAGAAATGGAAACCAAACAAACACCCAATATAGATCCACAGTTAGCAAAAAAAACAAAATACGGTTATAAATAAGGAAAATGCTACTTACCCAGTATGCCTCTGTTCTTGGCATATAGAGCCTTAGTCATATGTTATGCATAGATCCCCATCTAGTGTTGGGTCCAGATGTTAACTCCTCCCCCCCCCCCCCCCCCATTTCCCCTGAGCTAAAGTCCAGGAGCTTTCCTCCCACAGCCAAGGGGGCCCCATATCCCACATTGGCTAACATTGGGCCTCAGCACTCTGCACCCGGCAGCCCTAGTGCCGCTGAGGGTGTAACTAGAGTGCATCCTTGTAGGAAACTGGCTCTATTTATACTACACCAAAGTGAGGTATAGTGTGTATAGAGTCCAGGTGACCCCAGAGGTAGGCAGAGGTTAAAGTTCGATAGAGCCTTACTCTCTATTTGTGGTAGAGTGGTCAAGCAGTAAGGCAGTATCAGAGGACAGTGTTAAGCATTTGATGTACACACTCATTTAGCAAATGAATTCACACACTCAAGAACTGAACTGTAGGCCAATGGTTTTTTAATAAAAAAAATATACCGTTTTATTTTTAGAACCAAGCAAGCCTGGCACAGGTAAGCATTAAATACTTTTTTCCGTAATAAGTTGCTGAATATAGAACAGTTTGAAAATGCAGTAGAACTTGTACTTTGATTTACAGGGGACGCAGTAGTATGCAACACTTAGGACATACAGTACATTTAAATGAATAGGCTTTTTCAGTAAATTACAGGCAAGTTACTTTAACGTTACTTTTTTAACTCAGTGCTGGATACCTAGATTCAGCACTAGGACATTTCCTACCAACATGTAAGCAAATACGTGTTGGTTATTTGTGCGATTTGTAAAGAATATTTTTAGATTTTAAAACTCTATACTTTGAAACTTTTTGGAAGAAAATTGTCAATGTTATCATGTGGAGGAAGGAATATGCTACTTACCAGTATGCATCTGTTCTTGGCATGTAGAGCTGCAGATCTACACACTTTTGCATAGATCGCCATCTGGTGTTGGGCCCGGATGTTTGCAGTTTGTTTTTCCTCTTGGAAAGTCTTTGGAAGTTACTAGGTCGGTGACTCCTCCCTTGGTTCGTAATGCGCATGGGCTTCGGCTCCATCCTCAGATTGTTTTTCACCAACAGGGAAAGAGGGAGCGTAGTAATAATAGTGAAGAAACCCATGTGTGTTGTATCTAAATAAGATAGACTGGAACAGATACAGGTAGCCGGGGAGGCGGGTGGGCGTGTGTAGATCTGCAGCTCTACATGCCAAGAACAGATGCATACTGGTAAGTAGCATATTCCGTTCGAGGCATATGAGCTGCAGATTACACACTTTTGCATAGACTATATAGCAGTTCCCAACCAAAGCGGCGACCACCGGTATCTGTTGCAGTAGTTTGAAAAAGTGTTTTTAGTACAGCCTGGCCCACATTAGCTTGTTGATTGGTTTGCACATCTACACAGTAATGTTTAGTAAAAGTGTGCGGTGTTGACCATGTAGCTGCCTTGCAGATATCATCTAATGGGATGTTCCCTAGAAAAGCCATAGAAGCCCCTATCTTTATTGTAGAGTGGGCTTTAAGGGGAACAGATAGCGTGCGTTTTGCTTTGTGGTAGCAAATTGAATATGCTACTTACCAGTATGCATCTTTTCTTGGCATGTAGGGCTGCTGACATTCATATCTGTGCATAGATCGCCGCCTAGTGTTGGGTCCGGATGTTTGCACGTTGTTGTCCTGGAAGAGTCTTCGAAGTATCCTTGGATAGATGACAGTGCGCATGGGCATCCTCTCCATCCTCAGAATGTTTTTCGCCATTGTGGCAGTGATGGAGTAGATACAGAAAGTGATGACCATGCTTACAGTAATTCTGAGAGCTGCAGCTGCTACAGGCGCCGGGGAGGAGGGAGGGCGATATGAATGTCAGCAGCCCTACATGCCAAGAACAGATGCATACTGGTAAGTAGCATATTCAGTTCGAGGCATGTGGGCTGCTGAATTCATATCTGTGCATAGAATACATAGCAGTGCCCTCTATTAGCGGCGGCTACCAGTGCCAGCTGGAGCGGTCTGAAAAAGAGTTTTGAGAACAGCGTGTCCTACAGCTGCCTGCTGTTTTGATTGCACATCTACACAATAGTGTTTGGTAAATGTATGTGTAGTGGACCAAGTGGCTGCTCTACATATATCATGCAGGGGAATGTTTCCTAGGAAAGCCATGGAGGCCCCTAACTTACGTGTTGAGTGGGCTCGTGGGGGAATCGTTGATGTGCGTTTAGCCTTTTGATAGCAAATTTGAATACATTTAACGATCCATCTGGCTATACCTGCTTTGGAGATAGCGTTACCTTTGTGGTGTGGCGCAAAGGCAACGAAAAGTTGTTTTGTCTTCCTAAAGATCTTAGTCCTGTCGATATAATACATGAGGGCTCTCTTCACGTCTAGTGTATGGAGTGCTCTTTCTGCGACAGTTTGTGGGTTTTGAAAGAAAACAGGCAGTTCAATAGTCTGATTCATGTGGAACTGCGATACCACCTTGGGCATGAATTTGGGGTTGGTACGCAGTACGACCCTGTTGGCGTGAACCTGTATAAATGGCTCTTGAACGGTTAGTGCCTGGAGTTCACTAACTCTTCTTAAAGAGGTGATCGCTACTAGGAAAGCTACTTTCCAGGTAAGAAATTGAAGCTCGCATGAGTGTAGAGGTTCAAAGGGTGGACCCATCAGGCGTGTGAGGACCAAGTTGAGGTTCCACATTGGAGCCGGTGGGTGGCTTGGTGGAATGACTCGTTTGAGTCCCTCCAAGAATGCTTTGATGGCAGGCACTCTGAATAGAGAGAGGTGCTGCCTAGTCTGCAGATAGGCTGATATTGCGGTCAAATGGACACGTATAGAGGTGTACGCCAGATTGCATCGGTATAGGTGTAAGAGGTAACAAATTATGTTTTGTATGGATGCGTCTAGCGGGTTAATGTCATTATTAGTACAATAAATGACGAACCTTTTCCATTTGGCTGCATAGCAAGCTCTGGTAGTGGGTCTCCTGGCCTCCTTAATGATGTCCATACAGTCAGGTGGCAGGTTCAGGTAGCCAAACTCTAGGACTTCAGGAGCCAGATCGCTAGGTTCAGCTGTTGCGGATCTGGGTGCTGAATCTCTCCATGGTTCTGCGTCAAATGCGCGGGTTTGATCCGCAGCCTTTGATGCGGCACCACGGAAAGTTCGAGAAAGGTGGTGTACCACGGCTGGCGTGCCCACGTTGGAGCAACCAGGACGAGTGTCAGTGAGTGTTGTCTGAATTTGCGTGCCACCAGCGGTATTAGTGGTGCTGGGGGAAAAGCGTACGCAAATCTGCCGGACCAGTTCATCCATATCGCATTGCCCTGCGACTGCGGATGTGGGAACCTGGCGGCAAAGCTTAGGCATTTTGCGTTTTCGCTTGTGGCGAATAGGTCTATCTCTGGATGACCCCACTGCTGGAAGTACGGTTGGAGTACTGATGGGTGTAACTCTCACTCGTGCATCTGGTGGCTGTGTCTGCTGAGCAGATCCGCCATCTGGTTGTCCTTGCCGGGGAGGTGTTCTGCCATGAGGAACATGTTCCTCTGAATGGTCCGCTTCCACATGCTCTGAGCCAGATGAGAACTGTGGAGAGTGTGTTCCTCCCTGCTTCTGTATGTAGTACATGGCGGTCATGTTGTCCGTCCGGATCAACACGACTTTGTTGCACAAGTGTACTTTGAATGCTTTCATAGCTAGGAAGATTGCCATCAGTTCTAGAAGGTTGATGTGCATCTTCTTTTGTTGTGTTGTCCATAGTCCCTGCACTGTGTAGTGGAGTACATGAGCTCCCCATCCCTGGAGAAACGCGTCCGCTGTCAGTATTATTTGTGGAACAGGCTCTTGGAACGGTCGGCCCTTGCAAAGGTTTTGTGGATTCCACCAATGCAGAGAGTTGTATGCCCGACCGCTCACCAACACTAGGTCTTTCAGCTGTCCTTGAGCCTGATTCCACTGACGTGCTAAGCACTCCTGAAGCGGGCGCATATGTAGTCTCGCGTGTGGGACTATGAAAATGCAGGAGGCCATCATGCCTATCAACTGCATGCACACTCGCGCAGGAAGGGAGTGTTGGGGTTTGAACTTGGAAATCAGCATTTGCATGCTGTTGATCCTCACTAAATTTGGCTGAGCTGTGGCCGCCAGAGTGTCTATAGTCGCACCTAGGTACTGTTGTACGTGTGCGGGCTGGAGATGGGATTTTGGGTAATTTAGTGAGAATCCCAGACTGTGAAGGAGGTGAATGGTGCGGGACATGTGGCTGGCACATTGCTGGGCCGACTTTGCTTGAACGAGCCAGTCGTCCAGGTAAGGGTAGACGTGTATGTGCTGCCTCCGTAGATGTGCCGCCACAGTAGCTAGGCACTTTGTGAAAACCCTGGGTGCTGTTGTCACGCCGAAGGGAAGGACTTTGAATTGGTAGTGCTGCCCTTGAACAGTGAACCTGAGGTATTTTTTGTGTGAGGGGTGAATGGGTATGTATGGTACGCATTCTTGAGGTCCAGTGTGGCCAGGAAGTCTCCCTGTTTGAGCAGCGGGAGGACTTGCTGTAAAGTGAGCATGTGAAAATGCTCGGAGAGAATGTAGCGGTTCAGGGGTCTCAGGTCTAATATAGGTATGAGTGACCCGTCCTTTTTTGGTATTAAAAAGTACAGGGAGTACACCCCCGTACCCTGCTCGTGGACGGGTACGACCTCTATTGCGCCTTTTAGTAGCATGCTTAGCACCTCCTGCTGTAAGAGCGTTAAGTGCTCTGAGGACATAGGACGGTGTTTTGGAGGTATTGTGGGTGGAGTTGAGGTTAATTCTAAGCAGTAACCGTATTTGATAATGTCTTTGACCCACCTGTCCGTGGTGATGGAGGTCCACGTGGACAGGAACCTTTGTAGCCTTCCCCGACAGGTGTTAGGTGGTCGGGAGGAAGGAGAGGGCGTCACTGTTTGTTCTTGGGGGAGGACCTGGTGTTGCCGTAACCGCGTCCTCTGCCCTTTGTGCTTGAGCCACGATAGCCACCCCGGGTGTTTTTATCGTAGGTGCTTTGTGTGTTGCCTTTGTTGTGGGTTTGCTGTGACCTCTGTCCTCTACCTGCTCCTCTATTTCCGGGGCGACGAAAGGAGCCGCTCCGAAAGGACTGCGTTTGAAGAGCCCCCATGGACTTTGCAGTGTCCGTGTCCTTTTTTATTTTCTCTAGGGTGGTGTCAACCTCCGGCCCGAATAAGTAGTCGGGGTTGACAGGCTGGTTGAGGATGTTATTTTGCACCTCAGGTTTGAATCCGGAGATTCGCAACCAGGCGTGTCGTCGCAACATGACGCTAGTGTTTATGGCTCTGGCAGCTGTATCTGCGGCATCCAGTGCACACTTGATGGATGCGTTTGTGAGGAGTTGTCCCTCCCTGATGAGGATCTCTGCACCTTCTTTGAATTGGTCAGGGAGATGTTGGAGTAATTGTTCTAGTGTGTCGTAGTGTGCTCGATCGTAGCGGGCGAGGAGCGCCTGAGTATTGGCAATGCGCCATATATTAGCTGCCTGGGCCGCAACCCGTTTGCCGGAGGTCTCTAGCACCTTGGACTCTTTGTCCGGGGGAGGAGCATCACCTGTTTGCGAGTGTGCCCGTTTGCGAGCATTCGCAACTACAATGGAATCTAGAGGTAACTGGCCTCTAATGTAGGTAGGGTCCCCAGGCACCGACCTGTATTTTTTGTCGATTCTGGGGTTTATTACTCTTGCCCTGGTGGGTTCTTTGAAGATGTCCTTTGCTGGTTTGAGGACACCCTTTAACATGGGTAGAGTTTTTATATTCCTTTCTGAGGATGCGAAAGTGTCCATGAGAAAGTCGTCCTCCACGGTGTCAGAGTGGAGTTGCACCCCATGATTGGCCGCAGCACGTTCAATTAGGGCGTTGAATGCGGCAGTGTCCTCTGTGGGAGATGTTTTTGCTCCATAGAGTTGCGGGTCCTGTGTATCCATAGGTGCACCCGAGTCTACAGGGTCATCCCAAGCTTGGTCGGGGTCCTGTTGGCCTTCAGGGTCCATCTCTCCGGGGTAGGGGACGTGGTCACCCATGTAGTCCTCCAAAACGTCAGTGTCGGAGTATGTGGGAGAGAAGGACTGTGGATCCTGGTAAAAGGAGTGGAGAGGTTCGGAAAGAACTGGTTCCGAAGTCACCGGCAGCTTTTTCTTAAGCGGGATCCGGTAGGAGTCCAAAGCTGACTCTGAAGTTATTCTCCTTTTGTGGAGCACCATCTTGCCGGTGTCGGCGTCGATGACATGTGACGGAGACGACTCCGCAGGAGAGCGTTCGGCAGGCGTGAACGTGGTGTGGGTGACCCGTGTTCTGATCTGGAACAGTTTTGGGGCCGTGGATGGCGGCAGGCCAAAAGTGATATTGGTCGGTGCCGAAGAGGTCGATGGAGCTTTTATCGGCTCGGCGCCGGACGTGTCCTGGAGGACTGCTTTGTGTTTGGTGCGTTGTGCAGCAACGGTCCGCACCTGGAGTGCCATCGAGTCCTTCGTGCCGGCCGTTTCCGTAGAGGCGGGCATGGACTTCTTCGGTGCCGGCGAGTCATCGAGTCGAGGGGCGGCAACGGCCGTCGACGTCTTTGATGAGTGTGCCTTTGGTGGTGCTGTCGAAGCGGGGTGCGACTCAGCAGGCAGTTTGACCTTTGGGGTCGGAGCCGATTGTGTCGGTGCCGGTAGCCGAGGAGGTTTGGTGGCACCCAAGCTCTTTTTCCGTGTGTCGGCGCCCACGTCTGCTGCTGCAAGCTCGGCACCGAAATCTCGTTTGGTGCGGTCGGCGCCGACGGGTTTTGCTGGCGTCGAAGGTGTGGTGGGCCTCGATCCGACCAGCGTTACTTTCGGTTTCGGTTTCTGGAGAACCAATGTGGCGTTCGGTTTCGAAGAAGGGAAACCAGCCTTTTTGGGTAGTAATGGATGCCGCTGAATGTCCGAGGCCGGGCCAGAAGGCGGGGCCGAAGAACTGCGGGATAGGTCTTGGGTAAGGCCCGAAGGCGATCCCTCGACCGGGTCCATAGACTGGCTCACTGGGATATCCTCAGTCTGTACGGGTAGGCCTGGCTCGTCACCGGAGCTACTCTCTTCGGCCCCTAAGGCCTCATTGTAGTCTCCTACCTCGGTGTCGGCTTCATCTCTGGAAAAGAGTTGTTCTTCGACGTCTTCCGATACGGAGTCGTGTTCGGAAGCGGGGCTGGAGGGTAGATTCTCCACGTCTTCGACATCTTCGTCTTCGGCGCTGAAGATGTTGGCTGGGGCTTGTGCCGCTTGCTGCGCTTCGAGTCTTGCTGCTCGTCGATTCCGAAGAGTCTTCTTGGATCGGAATCGGGCACAGGCCATACATGTAGATTCGTCGTGATCCGGTGAAAGGCATTTGTTGCACACCGGATGGACGTCGATATGGGGATATTTCGCATTGCATACCGGACACCGCTTGAAAGGTGTCCTCGATTCCATCGTCGATGAAGGGTCGATGGTCGGGGAAAATGCGAAAAAGTTGGTTCTGGAAGTTAGTAAACTAACAATATACCATCGATACCGATCGGGAACAGTACCGACGCGAACTAAAGGCCTTTTGGCCTGTAAAAAGGTTTTCCTAACTTGAGTCAAGATAAGCACATCCGAACCCAATGGCGGAAAAAAAACAATCTGAGGATGGAGAGGATGCCCATGCGCACTGTAGTCCAGGGGAGGAGTCACCTATCCAAGGATACTTCGAAGACTCTTCCAGGACAACAACGTGCAAACATCCGGACCCAACACTAGGCGGCGATCTATGCACAGATATGAATTCAGCAGCCCACATGCCTCGAACCTGTATGTATTTTACAATCCACCTAGCTATTCCTGATTTAGAGATGGGGTTGCCTTTATGAGGTGGAGAGAAAGACAAACAGTTGCTTTGTCTTTCTGAAAGGTTGTGTTCTCTGGATATAGTAAAGCAAGGGCCTTTTAACATCCAGTGTGTGTAGAGCCCTTTCTGCAACAGTTTGAGGTTGCGAGAAGAAAACCGGTAATTCTACCGATTGGTTTAGATGAAAGGGTGAGATGACTTTGGGTAGGAATTTTGGGTTGGTACGGAGGACAACCTTGTTTGGGTGCATTTGGAGAAAAGGTTCTTGTATAGTAAGTGCTTGTATCTCACTGACCCTTCTAAGGGAGGTGAGGGCTACAAGGAAAGCTGTTTTCCATGTGAGGAATTGCAGTTCGCATTTATGCAGAGGTTCGAAAGGCAGTCCCATTAGCCTTGTGAGCACTATATTTAAGTTCCACACAGGTGAGTGTGGCACTCTGGGAAGAATTATTCGTATTAGGCCTTCCATGAAGGCTTTAATGGCAGGCACTCTGAAAAGTAATAGGTGCTGTTTTGTAGGTAAGCGGCAATTGCTGCGAGGTTTAGCCGAATGAATGTATATGCTAGGTTACATCTTTGTAGATGGAGTAAGTAGCATATGATATGCTGTATGGATGCGTCTGGAGGGTTGATTGTGTTATGGCAATAAACAACAAATCGTTTCCACTTGGCAGCGTAGCAGGCTCTAGTGGTAGGGCGTCTAGCTTCTCGGACGACGTTCATACAGTCAGGGGGAAGGTTAAGGTATCCGAATTCTAGGATCTCAGGAGCCAGATCGCAAGGTTGAGCTGAGCTGGGTCCGGGTGTCTGATCTCTCCATGGTTCTGGGTTAGGAGACATGGTGAGAGGTGCAACTTTTGGTGTGGCACTACCGAGGGTTCCAGCAGCGTGGTGTACCACAGTTGTCTGGCCCATGTTGGAGCTACTAGAATCAGTGTGAGGGAGTGCTGTTGTAGCTTTCGCACCACTAATGGAATTAGTGGGAGAGGTGGAAAAAGGCGTACGCAAATTTGCCTGACCCGATCATTCATATCGCATTGCCTTTGGACAATGGGTGTGGGTATCTGGCGGCGAAGCTTGGGCATTTTTTGTTTTCTTTGGTGGCGAATAGGTCTATCTGTGGATGCCCCCACATCTGAAAGAACAGGTGAAGAACCTGCGGGTGAAGTTCCCACTCGTGGATCTGCTGCGTCTGTCTGCTGTGCAGATCTGCCATGGTGTTTTGGACTCCTGGGACATGCTGGGCTAGGAGAAAAATCGTTTGGAATTGCCCATCTCCATATGCTCTGTGCTAGTCGAGAGCTGTGGAGAGTGTGTGCCGCCTTGTTTTTGAATGTAGTACATGGCAGTCATGTTGTCTGTGCGAATAAGGACTGCCTTGCCAAAAATGTGTGTGAAATGATTTTAGGGCTAGAAAGATTGCCAGTAACTCCAGATGGTTGATGTGGAGTAACTTTTGTTGCGGCGTCCAGGTGCCCTGCACTGTGAGGTGTAGTAGATGAGCTCCCCAGCAGGAGAGCGATGCGTCTTGTCAGGATTATTTGTGGAACCGGGTCCAGGAACGGTCGACCTCTGGAAAGATTTGTGGTGTGTGTGAGAAAGTGCCATCTTTCTTGCATGGTATTACCCCACTTTTTGCTAAAATGCTGAATGTACTTTGACTGAGTGTACCCTGGACTCCTGCCAATCAGGTGCCCAGGGCCTATGTTCCTTCCTTAAAACACACAAACTCCAAATTGGCAAACCCTGGCCACATGTCAGCTCCTGGTAAATGGTACCCTAGGTACCCAGGGCCTTGTGACCAGGGAAGGCCTCTAAGGGCTGCAGCACTTATTGTGCCACCCTTAGAGGCCCTGTACCCTTAAACACACACACACACTCTGCCTTTGCAGGTGGAGTGTCTGGGTGCAGGACAAAATGAAGAGTCGACATGGCACACATCTCTGTGTGCCATGTCCATCACCTACACTGCCATGGCATATATCAGCCACCCCTCTGGCTGGGTGCCTTATGCCCATGGTGTGGGCACAGGAGCAGGAGCCCTGTGCCCCTACAGTACCCAGGTCCATTCCTGGGCACTGTAAGTGCAGTGCTGCCATTTAAGAGTACATGGTGCTGAGAGCTCGTCAAACATGAGCTCCACAACACCATAATGGCAACACTGAAGACTGGGAAGTTTGGTATCAAACTTCTCAGCACATTAAACCCACACTGATGCCAGTGTGGGATTTAATGTACCAAGCACCCCAGAGGGCCCCCTTACAACTAACCTACAATCCATTCTGCTCGGAGGCTGCCCAGGCTGCCACACAGCAGACACGTTGCTGGACCCCTGGGTGGGAGAGCCCCTGCTCTCCCGGGCCTGCAACAATGCACATCCTGGGTGAGGTGACAAATCTCCTCCCCCAGGATGAGCAAAGGGAAGCTTCAAAGGCATGCCGCCTCTAGGAGTTTCCCCAGGCCACTGCAACCCCCCACTCTGACGGGAAGCTTGGCCAGAAACCCCATACAAGGACAGGGGATGTGCCAGCCTGCCCACCCCACCCCTCAGGTGGGGGAGGCGAGGTGAAGCACATCTCTGGGTTCTCGCCATCTTGAAGATGGGAGGCCCTACCCTATCATAATTAGGCTACTGCCCCCCTCCCACAGGAGAGAGGCAGAATAGGGGGTGTACCCACCCCAGGACAAGGACCCATTGGTCCCTGGCCTTCACCTACCTGTAACGCCCCTAAATCTAGTATTTAGGGGCACCCTGAACCTTCCTTCCCCAGATTCCAGATTCCGAAACTACAAGAAGAGCGAGAAGAAAAGAAGACCTGCCCTGCAGCTGCAAAGGAGAGGGAGACACCAACTGCTTTGGCCCCAGCCCTACCGGCCTGTCTACCTGGGACTTGCTCCTGCTCCAAACCCGGCATCTCTTGTGGCCAGCAACCTCAGAAACCCCGGAGGACCTGGCTACCTTTGAATTCTGATTCCCTGGGACTCCCATGAGTAGAGGCTCTACTCAGAACCTACCTTCCACCCCTGGCAGCAGCCCGGAACCGCGATCCCAGCCCACTATGCACCCGCCAAGCCTGGCCGGAGTGAACTAAACCCACGAGGACGACCCCACGGCGACTGTGACCCCGAGTCCGGCACCCAAGGACCCCCCTCGACTATCCTAAAGAAGCCTGCAGCCTCAGAACAGAGTGCCACCCCAACCACGATCAACAAGAGGGTAAGATTTCTGGCATCAAAAGACACCCCTGCACCCGGCGCCCCACGGCCCTCTGTGCCCAATCCCGGGGTACCTACCTATCCTCCAACTATCCAACTTACCCCTCGAAGTGGTGGTGGCACCTGAAGAGTCCTCGTCCCCGAGACTGCAGTCTTTTTCCAAACCGGAGATTTCCCATAGAAATCAATTGAGCACCCGACGGCTCAAAAGCACCCTGCACCCAGCCGCCCGAGTGGCCCTGGCAGTGAAAACTCTACTCTAACCTACTTCCCCCACCTGCCCTGAGTAAGTGACCAGGAGCCCAGCTCCCACAGCCGCTTGCCCGACAGCAGCCACCAACCCAGGCCCCCCTATCCCTCATAGGATAACATTGGGCCTAACTCTCTCTGCACCCGGCCGTCCTGAAACCGCTGAGGGTGAACTGATTGTACCTACCTGACACTGGGGGACCCCTGAGTCTATGCCCAGAATTTCAACTCTGCCAGTCGAGTACTTCCCCTTAAACCGCTAACTTCATTTTCCTCATAGGGTAACATTGACTGGCTTTTTCTTGGAAATTCTTCTAAGTGTGGACTTTTCAAAACTCAAAATATTCACCAAAAATCAGCCGAGTACCAAAAACGAATTTACTCACCTGCTCTTATGTGAGCTCCCAGTGCTGGATCTTGGTGCCCAGCACTGACTCTGAAAAGTACCCACAACTATACTTACCTTTAACTCATTTTTCTTCCATAGGAAACCATTGACTGTTTTTCTGTGAAATTTCTTCTACGTGTTGATTTCTGCAATTTCTAAATATTCATCAAAAATCGTATAACATCTGAAAACGTAATTACTTACCTGTTTTGGATAAAGGTCCCAGTACTGAGTCTAGACACCCAGTACTGGATTACAAAAGTAACGATAACCTACTGTACCTGTAACCTACATTTCCTTCCATAGGGAATCATTGATTGTTTGCTCTGAAATATTTTCTACGTGCTAACTTTTGAAATAGCTAAATATTAGTTAAAAATCATAACAGTACCAAAGTCTACTTTCAACAGCTGATTCTGAGAACTGACCCAGGACTGGATCTAGGATCCAAGCCTGATATTACAAAAGTAATCTAAAAAGTAATCTGTTGCATATAATTTGAATTATCATTGAGCTCAATGTATTGTGTTTAGAAATAGTTGCCTACTGCAACTACCTGAAACTGCTTACTGAAAACCATTGCATACACAAAAGTATTTATATGAAACATCTCCTGTCGAGAAAGTATATTTTAATTCCTATTGTTGGTTCTAAAATAAAACAAGTATATATTTTTTTATATATAAACCATTGGCCTAGAGTTCAGTTATTGAGTGTGTGGAACCATTTTGCTGACCGAGTGTGTACAACAAATGCTTTACACTGTCCTCTGATACTGCCTTACTGCTCGACCAAGCTACCACTTTAGAGAGTAAGGTTATATCTAACTTTAACCTCCGTTACACCCTGGGGGTCTGTGGACTCTGTACACCCTGTACCTATTAAGGAACAGTATATACAGAGCCACTTCCTCACAGTGTTCCACCACTGCAGAGAGCGATGGGTGCGACCGTCGACCAACACCAGATCTGTCAGTTGCCCCTGGGCCTGGTTCCATTGGTGCGCTAAGCACTCTTGGAGTGGACGCATCTGGAGTCTTGCATGAGGCACTATGAAAATGCAAGAGGCCATCATCCCCATCAGTTGCATAAACACTCTTGCTGGGAGGGAGTGTTGAAGTATGAATTTCTGACGCAAAGCCTGAATGCTTGCAATCCTGGCCGGATTGGGGTAGGCTATGGCTTTTGAGGTGTCTATGGTGGCACCGAGGTATTGCTTTATGTGGGATAATGTTAGCTGGGACTTTTGGTGGTTCACCGTGAAGCCTAGTTGGTGAAGTAGTTGGATTGTAGTGGCGGTGTGGTGTACACATTGGTTGTAGGACGCGGCTTTTATCAGCCAGTCGTCCAAATATGGGAAGACGTTAATGTGCTGTCTTCTGAGATGTGCCGCCACTACCGCTAGGCACTTTGTGAATACCCTTGGTGCTGTTGTGACTACGAATGGGAGCACCTTGAACTGGTAGCTTGCCCGTCCACTACAAATCTGAGGTACTTTCTGTGGGCATGGTGTACCGGAATGTGAAAGTATTCGTCTTTCAAGTCCAGTATGGTGAGGAAGTCGTTCTGGGAGAGGAGCAGAAGTACCTGCTGAAGTGTTACCATGTGAAAATGGTCCCAATGTATGTATGCGTTTAGAGGCCGGAGATCTAAGATCGGTCGTAGAGTCTCGTCTCTTTTTGGTATCAGAAAATATAGGGAGTAGACCCCTACATTTTGCTGATTGGGGGGGGCCTGTTCTATCGCCTGTTTTTGTAGGAGGGAGATTACCTCCTGTTTTAGTAACGTGGAATGTTCTTGTGACATTGGGCGTTGCCTGGGTGGAATGTTGAGGGGGGTAGATGTGAGTTCTAGGCAGTACCCTGAACGAATAATTTGGGTCACCCATTTGTCTGATGTGATGGACTCCCAGACGTGAAGGAAATTTTGTAGTCTGCCCCCGACCGGAGTGGGATGGTCTGGAGGGAGCAGGGGAAAGTCATTGGGTAGGCGGTGTGGCAGAGCGGGCGGTATTTGTTTTGCCTCTGCCTTTATTGTTATTGCCTCTATAGCAGCCTCTTTGATAACCCCTTGTGAAGGTGGACTGAGGAGGGGATTTGTAGGACGTGGACGCGCTATCTGAGGAGTAGCCTCTGCCCGTGCCCCGAAAGGAAGAGCGGCGAAAGGAGCGCCTAGGAGGGTGTGACTGTAGGGCTCCCATAGATTTTGCCGTATCGGTGTCTTTCTTCATCTTCTCGAGGGGGTCATCTACCTTTGGACCGAATAAATGTTCTTGATCAAATGGATGGTTTAATATGGAGGCTTGTACTTCAGGTTTAAAGCCTGAAACTCTCAGCCAAGCGTGGCGACGGAGGACACTAGTGTTAATGGCCCAGGAGGCTGTGTCTGCTGCATCTAAGGCACAGCGTATAGAGGTGTTAGTTATGGTCTTACCCTCTGAATTAATTCATTGGCCCTATTTTTGTATTTTTCTGGGAGATGGTGCATGATGGTTTCTAGTTCATCATAATGCGCTCTGTCGTATCTGGCCAATAGCGCTTGAGTGTTGGCGATACGCCATATATTGGCTGCCTGTGACGCAGTGCGTTTTCCTGACGCGTCCAGGAGCTTTGACTTTGTCAGGCGGTGGTGCTTCGCCTGACGCCTGGGAATTTGACCTCTTCCGTGCAGTAGATACCACTAGGGAATCCAGTGGCGCTGGCCCCTTGATGTAGGCAGGATCTGTGGGGACAGCTTTATACTCCTCTATGCGTGGGTTGAGGACCCTAGCCCTGACTGTCTTTAAAAACCTCTGGCGCATGTTTTATTACCCCTTTGAGCATAGGTAGTATAGAAGTAGACCTATGTGCAGTGTCAAAGGTGTCTAAGAGGAAATCTTCCTCTACTGGGTCAGAGTGTAGCTCTACCCCGTGATAATGTGCCGCCCTCTGAAGTAAGTGGTGAAAAACTAATGAGTCTTCTGGTGGAGATGGCTTGGATGGATAAAGGTCATCTTGTGGGACATCTGGAATGTCTGGATTATTATAATCATCCCATGGGTCTGGGGATCCTGTAGGGGTGGGGTCTTGTGGCACGCACATCTGCTGGGTCGTAGTATGGGTCCCCCTGATCATCATGGTCTGGAGACTGGGTCGGAGAGCGATGAGGCAGGGGTGGAGAAGGCGGAGGGGGCGGAGGTGGAGAGGGTGGAGGAGGTGGGGAAGGCACTCTGAAAGGGGAGGTAGCACAGTCTTTCCTCTTTGGAGGTGGAGCTGGTTTGTCCAAATGTCTTTCTAGAAGACAGTGGCAAATGTCCAGTTTTTGGATCCTTTGTGTCTTTTGCAAAGGATCCGGTGTATATAGTTCTTGCGACACTGGCTGTTCGGTCGGCGCCGAAGTTTTCGGGGCCGATGACTTTTTAGGCTCGTCTGTGCCGTGCTTTTTTGGAACCTCCGATTTTTGGGTCGGTGCCGAGACAGGCTTCGGCGCGGGAGTGTCGGTGCCGAGGGTCTTATGATGTTTGGTCAGCACCGAGAGGCTGGGTTTCGACACCGAGGGCTTTGGTGCGGAGCTCGGTGTCGAGGTAGAGGCCGATCTTTTCTTCGGTGCTGAAGTGTGTTTATCGGCACCGCTGGCAGGCTGGCTCGAACCCGAGCCGCCGGAAGGCTTATTAGGCTTCTTCACCGGGCCCGAAGGTGGGGTGTTCGAAGCAGTGTCTTTGGTCTTGCCTAGGCCCGGAGGCGAAGGCGTGACCGAAGCCTTTTTTGGGTGTCGGTGTGGGAGGAGGTATTTTACTCACGACCCTCTGCAGCGGGGTGATGTCCTCCACATCCGAGTCGTCGGCTTCGGAAGCACTGACTAGGTCCTCTTCGGTGTGCTGCTGTGCCGGAGCTTCGACTTCGTCCCCGAAGATGTCAACTGGAACGGAAGTCGAGGAGTGCGCCATTTTTCGTCTGGCTCTTCGATCTCGAATAGTCTTTTTGGATCTAAAAGACTTGCAGGCGGGACAGTCTCGAGCCTCATGTTCAGGGGAGAGGCAGAGGTTGCATACCTCATGAAGATCGGTGTGGGGGAATTTGGACCCACATCGAGGGCACTTCTTGAATGGAGTTCTTTCCATCAGCCGGGACCGGAGCCTGGATAGGCCCGAAGGCCGCCGTCGATGACTGGAATCGATCGAAGAAGGTGATTGAGGAGATCAGGATCTGAACAATACTGCGGAGAGCGAGGATTCCGCTTCGATCGTCGAACTGGAATGATCGGAACCGGAGCGCGAAGTATTACATCCGAGCCCGATGGCGGAAAAAAACAATCTGAGGATGGAGCCGAAGCCCATGCGCAATACGAACCAAGGGAGGAGTCACCGACCTCGTGACTTCCAAAGACTTTCCAAGAGGAAAAACAAACTGCAAACATCCGGGCCCAACACCAGATGGCGATCTATGCAAAAGTGTGTAATCTGCAGCTCATATGCCTCGAACAAACAGGTTATCAGTTCACAGTTAAGTAATAGTCTGTGGGAGTTAAGGTTATGGGGTTAGACTTAGGGGTCCCCCAGGGTCAGTGATGCACTGTTGCACCCTTAGCGGCACTAGGGTGGCCGGGTGCAGAGTGTTGAGGCCCAATGTTATCCAATGGGGGAAAGGGAGCCTCCAATTGGTGGCTGCTGGCAAGCAGGCCACTGGGTTGTGGGAGCAAAGCTCCTAGGGTTTAGGTCAGGGCAAATGGGGAAACAAAGTGCCACAAAAGGTGCACCCTCGGCGGCACTGGGGCGGCTGGGTGGAGAGTGTTGTTTCGATGTCTGGCACCCTGTTCTCTATGGAGAACCTCCGGTTTGCAAAAGCACTGCAGGAAGGGAGACGAAGGACTTCTGGGTGCGACCACTACTTGGAGAGGTAAGTTGGGAAGTTAAGGGTTGGTTAGGTATAGTCGGTTTGGGCACACAAGGCTGTGGGGTGCAGGGGTGCCTTTTGGGGTCAGATCTTCTTACCAGCTCCTGATCGCGGTTATGTGGACCTTCTGGAATTAGGCTGCAGGCGTCAGCTGGAGGCTTGAGGCAGGTCAGGGGTCGCCGAATCTCTAGTCAGGATCGCCGGTATGACCTCCTCGTGGTGTTTTTCCACTCGAGTTCAGGCAGGGTTCGGCGGGTGCAGAGTGGGCTGGATTAGTGTTCTCCGGCTGCTGCCAGAGGTTGCAGTTGAACAGATCCAGTGTTCACGTGAGAAGCAGTCTTTGGAAGTTAAGGCAGGCAGGTCCTTCGGGGTTTTTGAGGTTGCTGGCTGCAGGCCACACCGGAATTTCGCAGGAGCAAGTTCGAGGGGAGACAGACCGGTAGGGCTGGGGCCAAGTCAGTGGGCGTCTTCCTCTTTATTAGCTGCTGCACGGCTGTTCGGTCCTTTTCTTCTCGTTTCTGAGAAAGCAAGGTTCAGGGTGCACCCTAAATACTAGATTTAGGGGCGTTATAAGTTGGTAAAGGGCAGGGACCAATGGGTCCCTACCCTGGGGTGGGTACATCCCCCTATCGCGCCACCCTCCAGTGGGAGGGGAGCAGGAGCCTGTCCCTGGTTGGCTAGGTCCCCCCCATCCTCAAGATGGCAGGGACTCAGACTTGTGCTTCTCCTCGCCTCCCCCACCTGAGGGGTGGAGTTGGCAGAGGTGGGCACACCTCTTAACCTCACTTGTTTTTCCCGCCGGCTCTCCCGTCCAAAGTGGGGGGTAGAACCAGTGGGGACCAGTTGCTGAAAGCAGCAAATGGTCTGGGGAGGCTCACAAAGGCGGCATGCCTTTGAAGCTTCTCCTTCGTGAACCCTGCCCATCCTGGGGGTAGGAGGCTTGGCACTTCGTCCCAGGATGTGCATTGTTTCAGGCCCCCGAGAGCAGCAGGCTCTTGACCCAGGGGTCCAGAAACATGTCTGTTGGTGGCAGCCTAAGCAGCCACTTAGTCAGGTTACTAGAAGTTGGTCAAGTTTCAGGGGTCTTCTCTAAGATGCCCTCTGTTGTGCATTTTACATTAAATCCCACACTGGCATCAGTGTGGGTTTAATGTGCTGAGCATTTTGATACCAAACTTCCCAGCTTTCAGTGGAGCCTTTATGGTATTGTGGAGTTTGTAATGACAAACTCCCAGCACCATACTCTTAATGGCAGCACTGCACTTACAATGCCCAAGAATGGACTTGGGCACTGTAGGGGTACAGGGCTCATGCACCTGTACCCTCACCACTTGCATAGTGCACCCTGCTAGTACTGATCTATGCCAGGGCAGTGGTTTTGTGGGCATGGCACACAGGGATGTGTGCAATGTCGGCTTCACTTTGTTCTGCATCTAGACATGCAGCCTGCAAAGAGGGGGGCGGGTGTGTGTGTGTGTGAGAGAGTGTGTGAGAGTGTGTGTGAGAGTGTGTGTGTATGCGTGTGTGTATGCGTGTGTGTGTTACTATCCTTGTGGGGACTTGGGTATGATAACACACTCACGCTGTGGGGACTTGATTGCACTGTGGGGACCTGAACCCAGGTCCCCACAAGGCAATGTCTTCTAAATGTTAAAAAATTACTAAAGGAACATCTGTGTCAATTTTTACATTTAAAAAAACTGCCTTGTGTGGACCTGTGTTTCATCAAGTGTGTTTATATTTCTGCTCAGCTCTGCCCCTGTAAACAGGAGGCGGTACTGCAGACTTAAACACACTTTGCATTTAAACACACTTTGTTCACTGGAAACTCATCCATGCAGCAGAAAGGACAGACCTCGCAAAGGAAAAGCTGCATATCCAAATATTTTTCATGTAAACTAACAATTAAAAGGAAACTTTATTTTAAATGAAACTATTGAATTTAGATTTTCTGTGTCTGAAAATAGGTAATGGTTTTATAAACATTGCTAAAAGCAATTTGGGCCAATTTTAAATCCCAGAATACTTCACTATTGCTGTTTGATCTTTATCTGCAATTAAAGAATGATGGTGCACTACACTGCTGTAGATTATAAACTGATTTCATAGATTTTAGCAAATAAACTAAAGGCAATCGATTCCTATTGTTACATTGCAATGCTTGTAAAATAAATGAATGGGTATTTGAGCATTATGATGAATGGTGAGTGTATAGGTGAATTGCTGGATAAATGAGTTAATGGATGAATGATTAGCAAGTGGACGCATGGATTGAAGTGTGAGTGCATGAATGGATGACTGACTAAGCGGATGTATCTATTGGTGATTTGGTGCATTGATTGTGAACAGGGGAATGAGTGAACACTCTTGGGGCTCCCTCATCCTGCTGCAGCCCAAAGTGTGCCTCCTACAGGGTGCCCTGCACTGGCAGCCACTTTACAGTTTCCTCTGAAATGTATGGTATATTGGAGAGGGTGAACAATACCTATCAATAAAGAATGCATTAAGAATATTATTATAGGAGAGATTGAATTGAGTTTCTTCTTTGGAATTTGTCTAAGGTGCTTGCAGGTTTTACATGGATGAGGCAGCATGCAGTGGTTAGCTGCAGCCCATTTGAGGCTTCTGTCCAAAGAAATACAGTCCCTCACTCTGTTGTCCAAGTCATTGGTGAATGGAGTGCTCAGGTTTCCATTATGGCCAACACATTTTTGCCCCCTGAACTCTCCACTCATCGATTTTGCACTGTCTGGGTGCCCACAGCCTAATCATTGACTAATAGCAGGTTTAAAGTGACAGACAAGGTCACCTTTCATGGAACACTTCATCCCAAGGCATTTTTCACTCAAATTGGTGTTGTAATCATACCCAGTTAGTTACTGATCAAAGTCAGCAAGCAAGTCAGCCCTTTCTAAAGAAATGTCTGGAAAATATTTCTCATTAAATGGTTTACAAATGTACTCAAATAATGCTTTTTACACTATGTTTCCAATAGTTTTGGAAAATTGTGAATAAAGGGTAATAATGCATGTCATCCAAAAAAATGAAATTAAAACGTCATGAGAATAGTAGCATAGACTTGGGGTTCTCTTTCCCCAGTATCTGCACAATCCTGTTGACATTTTTTTCAATTATATTTTAGCAGGTTTCTTTTAGGTCCTCTCGGCCCTCCCATAAATTAAAATGTTTACATAAGTTACATTTAGGACATAATGAATCCCTCAGACATTTACCATTCAGTTACTTAAACCTGGACATGCATAAACCAAAATACATATAATTTTTCCCTTTGCTATACTTCCCTGTTACTAATAACCCGTTGACTTCAAGTGTCATTTCAACTGTTGGAGCGCTGTAGAAAGACATATTACAGCACTGGGAATCAATTGAGGTGAGCTTAGGATAATAAATAGAATGAAAGTTGTTTAAATACATTTATGCTAGAATGTTTTGTGAAACCACAGAACAGAATGACAGGGTGTGGTTTTGTTAGCATACAACGTTATAGTTACTAATACTTCTAAGGACAGGAAAAGTCATATCACATAATTCTTAGTATCTGCTTCTTTGAGTTGACTTTTAAGGAGATTCCACAACTGCGCCTAACAATCAATAGCTGTGTAAACAGAACCACACGCTCATATCTTAATACACAAAACAAAGATTCTGTACTTTTAAACCCACTTGAAGAGGTTGACTAATAGTACTGGAAACCCAAGCCTAAAGTGTTTGTATGGGAGGAGATGGACAGTAATATGGGTTTAGGTGAGAAGGAGACCTGCATTTAACTCTTGTCTGTTAAGGTGTTTAAATTCTCCTGGAGTCTCTGGTGGGCTTCCTTCACTCTTTGAAGTTTCTATCACTTTAGGGCTACTTTCCAGCACTCAAAGATTTGCAAAGGAAGGTTAATATAACATACCACTTTGTGCCAAGGAGCATCACTTTTATGATGCAAACCGGGAGCAAAGCTCAGGCTTGGATAATACCACTACTCAGTGTTTCTTGTGTTTTTATGTTGGTCTTCAGTGACCGACACTCTATACTAATTAGGATGAAACTGCTAAGAGCTGTTGTCACTCCCAAACCCGCAAGGGTCACACCACTTTACAGGAAGATTCATGCCTCATTAACACACAAGTAGTTTTGTTTCTCTCTTGATATGGTGAAGAAGAAAGGAGATTGCTGCAGAGTCCAAGTATAAGAACATTAGTATGAACATTTGTTATGTTCTTTTGTACTCCAAATACCTAAAACATTCTTTCCTTCCTCTATCCAAAACAAAATGTTAGCCATATGTATGTATTTTTTATATAATGCTGTTTCCATATATTTTAGTTATACTCAGTGCTTTGAATGGACAGGTACTGTCCTGAACTCCGTATGTGCGCTTCAATATTTCCATTTAAAGCACTGCCTATACTATTAGAGAACAGAATGACGGGGTACCCCTGGCTGGGTGGAGGGAAGGAGAATGTGAGACACTTAAAGGCCTCTATCACGCTGACAATTGCATCACCTTTGAGAAGGCGGTGAAACATTTAGGGTGATACCTGGGTGGTTCCTGCAGTTTTCTGTCCTGACCTGTGTGGCACGAATGCGGTGGCCTGACTTCCCTGTGACTCCTAAAAAGAGCCTTAGATGATAAGTCTCTAACTTATATAGAGCCCTTAAGGATGACCAAGTTCAAGTCACCTTCCCTGCATGGGGTAGGTGGGAGGCGGACTTACCGTAACCCATATCTGATTCGGAATGGATCAAAACTAGTGCCCTCGAGAAGGATGTGTCATTCAAAGCACACTTTAAGTTGGCCCATTTCAACATTCTGCACAGACTGCACTTGGCCCCCATGAGGCTTAGAAGGATATGTCCAACTCACACAGATGAATGCCCGAGATTTAGGGAGCATGAAGTGGGATTCTCCCACATAATCTGTGGCTGTAGCAAGATAGACCAGTACTGACATTCCCCTTTAATTCATGGTTAAACACTGCCTGCTTGGATTTATCCTGTGTCACAAGGACTGGACGATATGTTATACATTTGCACAAATAGGGCTCCTGTTGGCCAAGGATTGCCATTGGGTGGATATCTGCCTGGGTACCCATGACAGCAGAGTAGTCCAGGCATCTGACTGAACAGGGCTGGTAAAAACTGAGGTGCATGAGTTTGCAAGAATGAACAACTAGAGGATGACAGTCAGGAATAGTAGAGCATGTTGAGTGGGTTGGTGGAGGAGCCGGATGTAGCGCCTGCCAGCACAAGTCTGGACATAGAGGTCTGGACCCCATGATAATATGGAAGATGTGTGAGACGGGGGGGGGGGGGGGGGGAGGTGAGGATGACTTCAGTACCACCTACAGCACAAGGCTCATCTGGCCAGAAGAGGGGGGCACAGATAATTATTTGCCTGTGCTTGATTTGCAGGGGTGTGGGGGATTAGAGTCGGGCAAAGGGGAACCTAGATGTATGGTTAGATCAACCTACTTGCCGAGGGCTTTGGTTACAAGAATGTGTATGCAGAAAAAGTTACCATGTATGCTAATAGTTATATTGCAACTGCAAGTTCCATTTTATCACAATGATGAGGGAATCTATTTTGTCCTTCGCTTGTTGCAATGGTTTGATTTTCCTTATTAAGTGGAAATAAAGCCTTTTTTTCAAAGTATAAAGTTATGACAAACATCTGATTAACAAAGCCTTTCATTTGCCCATTTCAATGAAATGACCAGCAGGTTAGTTAAGGGAGATATTGTTGCACTTTAAGCAGGTTGAAGGAATGTACTGTATAGTGAAGTATATAATCAGATATAACTGCTTATTACCATACTGAAAGCTTTACTCTTGTTTCTAAAGAAGTGCAAGATAGTGTACCTTTCATTAATCCAATACACGAAAAATGATTTACCACATCAGCGGGTCTTTTGTACCCATTTGAGGCTGCTATATGATGATCCAACACTCAGAAGTGAGCTGTCCCTGAACAGACTTAAGAATTCCAAAGACCAAATGCTTCACAGAACTTCAGCACAGTTTTTTATTTGAATATGATGCAAAATCTTCATGGCAATACTTGCACTTGGTAATAAAAGCTGGCTTTTGCAGGCACAAGGGATCTTCGAAAGTTTAGTTTGTGACCGCATAGCTTTCAATGTGAAAGCCTCAGGAAAACCCCAAAAGAGTGCTTGCCAAATAGCAGCAGAATCCAGCAATAAGAGGGACTTCCCCTGTGGCCACAATTGTTTATACAATTTCTGTGGAATCACGGGAGAATAGTGTAGCAGTAGAAACGCAAGTCTGTTATTGTACTAGGAGTTTGGTGCCTTGATATTCCAAGCTTCAACCTGCTGATCATCAAAGGGTAGTGTAGTACTGCTGTTTATACCTCTGCTTTACCACGTGAGACTAATGCTTTTTATAATTTTGCATGGATGTTTCCACAACTTTATTTAATGCTTCATTTTGTAAAGTGTTCAAAGTAGCAGTGCTGATCAACTTTTGTGCAAAAAAAAAAAGCCTTTGCACCAAAATTTGATACAAATGCTACAGTATAATTTGCGTCCCAAACCACCGGGACTCTAAAACGTTTTGTTATTCTTTAAAGTGCCTTGCTAGACACCTCTGTACTGTGCTTGCTTCACACCAGTTCTGGATGGGTAGATGTTTGCACTTCCCTTTGTGACCAGTTGCTCGAGGGCCAGTATTTACACCTTGAAAAATTAAACATGCTTCTCTGTTGTCCATGCAATATTGAACAAAGAACCTGGAAAAGGCGATGCCCTCAAAGTAATTTATTTTCCTTTGTTAGATGCTTTCAACCACAGCTCTTTTTCTTATTTTAGAACTTATGAACACAGAAGGGGGGGGGGGGGGGGACACACATTCTCATTCTTTATGAATATTATGAGACTATTTGCAATTTATATTCTTTCATAATCTGCACCCCCTTAAAAATCAACTTTGGCATAACGTTGCAGAGAGCCATTAGACCAATCACTCTTTGACGATGTGCATGCCTGTTTTAAGTACCCACAAGTTAAGCATATTCTGATTTTGTATTGTTGTGTGCTAGTGGTGCGCAACTGGTAATATACACATAGCCCTACATGTCTTGGTCTGGGCCCCGATTATATAGACAATTGCAGTGCACCTTACAGTTTTGTTGATTTTGTATGTACACTTATTTATTGTGTGAGCACAAAACTTATGCCAGGGAGGAGGTGTGCCACAATTGTGTATCCAATGATACCACTCCTCCTGATATAGCAATAGGTGCCCAAAACAACTTAACTATGAATTATATAGGTGCTGGGACAGTATCATGATATTTCTCTAAATTGGTGCTTTAGTTTCAGACAACAAAGGTCAGGAAAAAAAAATAAGCAACCATTGACTACTATTTCGGAACTGTACTGTCTGAAAATAATGTAGTAACAGAATATAAATATGGCGTAAATAAGTTTTCTTTATTCACTGCAGGCCCACAGAAGCAGGTGCTCGCTCTGGGGTGCCCCAGCAAAGCTTGTGTAAGACTCTGTTAAACTCAAAAGAAATTAAACATGTATATACACACTTGATAAAACAAAAGGTACGCCCGTTTCATTCTGCACATCCCAATTGTGTCTTCAATTCCCAAATGTGTCTTTAATACTGTATGTAGTCTGTGCAACCATATGCAAGGACGCATTCATTTTTTGGTTTGTTTTAGGCACGTGGAGGTTAAAGTCATCAGGCCTTAAAAGAGAGATGCGCTTGTTTGGCAGGATTCTAAAATCTGAGAGGCATTTCTCAACAGCGTCAGTGAACGCTGCTTTGAGAGGAAACTCAAGGAAGGGCTTCAGGATGCTGCCGGATTAGAGATGCAAATGCACCTCTTCGCATTACAAAGGGACTATTAGCATCGCAAGAGACCCGTGTTCTCTTTACTCAGACTGGGGGATGGGTCCAAATGATTTCAGGTCTTCTGATGAGGTCAAATTAAAACCGCTGTTATCACTAATCTATGATTGAAGACTCATTGTAAGAAATTTGTTTCTTTTACAGTGCCAAAGTTGCAGAAGGCGTACATTAAAGTTTAAAATAATATATTGATATGGCGCATTTTTAGACTTTTAAAATTGTGCTTAAAATTGCGCTGCCTTCAGAAATTATGCATGATGTTTAGGGGTCTGTGCAATTCACAATATTTGGTTTTAAAACATGTAAGCAGTTATTTTTGGTTTGTTTTTTGCTCCATAGCGTGTAGACAAAGCCCACCATTGAAAATGTTATATTATCTGCCTTGAGAGCAAGCTTATGGCAGGACTTCGGTATGGGCAGCTAACTACATGCACTACAAAGGCCATTACAATATCAAGAGGGTAGTGCCCATCTCCTGAAGTCCGTTTACCCTGCAGACTGGGGAATGGGCCTGTTGCAAGGAAAACACTTTCGAGGCACAAGGAGCATCAGGTGCCTCTGATCCGAGACTCTGATTGCAGCAAGGATGGGACTACGGCGTTCAAAAAGAGGCCGACTGATCGCAGCCTCCTGCTCAGCGCGAGTTTACATTAAAAACAATAAAACATATGCAATTTTAAAATGCATAGTACATTTAAACGTATCCATATTTTCTAGTTACAGTTCTAAATTCACAAATAATTCCTTCTATGTCTACAGCTGTCTCAGGCGTTTTTACTCCGTAAAAGGGACAAATGTCTCAGATCCCTTCAAACCCTGAATACATATTTTGTAGCTTTTTCATAAGGTTCAAGTTTAAGTTAATTGGAGGTCTGGTATGTGGAATATGTGAGGAGGTAGAAATGGTAATATCTAGTGTGATATGGGAGGGAAGGGGATGACTTACATTCAACATTTGTAATTAGAGTAAAGCATAGTTGAGATTTAAGAGGGTGAAGTGTCCGCTGTCCCGTGGATGGAAGGTCAGAAGGCAGTAATAGCAAGCATTTGCAATGCAATAGGTCTCGCATTGACGAGAGTTTAAGCTATTGGCAATGCAATAGCTTAAATTCTTGCAAATGCGAGACCTATTGCATCACTAGTGTCCATGTGGTGCTTTCACATTCATGAAGGCCATGCCCCTTTCTTTAGTCAAGCTGCGTCAAATGAAAGAAGCGTGGCCGACATTAAAATGAAACCACGGAGTGGGGGCTTAGACCAAAAAAAAAGCAGATTTTTTGGGGGGGTAAAAGCACCCATGCTGCGCTTTCACTTTAATGTTGGCTGCGCACCTTTCTTTAGACTCCGCTTGTCTAAAGAAAGGCGCGCAGCCTTCATGAATGTAAAAGCGCCGCATGGGTGCTAGTAAACAAAAAAAATAAGTATAAAAATAAATAAGTGTGGCCGCTAGACTTAAAACAGACCACGCTTCTAAATAAATAGATAAAAAATTGCCTGCATGCCCACCAATAGTACATACAATAAAAGCAGGCGGCGTGCTGCGAGTTAGTGGGTGGAATAATGCTCACAGACAAGATAAAGCAGACTCTGTAACAAGACAAGTAAAAGGTCCAGTCGTTATGGGAGGTAACAAATGCAGACAAGGCAGTACCAAGAAGTGACTAACAAGCATAATAATGAATCGCAAGAGAGCGTTTAAGACAATGACACAAGCCAATTAAAAATATGGGCAGAGAGTGGCCGGAGCGTCAAGTCCATACTCCACTAATGCATGCCTCGCGGCAACACATGCACTGCCCAGGCTCGACCTAAAAATGATTACTGCACAGACAACATTGAGAACTGACAAGCCCGTTCAAACAATTCCGCAGCAGAAACTTCCAATTTGCAAATCAGGCTGCAAAAAAAACGTGCCAAGTTTGAAAATATTTGGAATGTGTCCACGATAATAAGAACGTCCTAGGACAGAGAGCAATGAGGAGAAAGAGAAAGAAAGCTACATGAATAGAGGGAAACCGAAAGAGAAAAAAAGACAGACACATTCAAAGTCGGAGAAAGAGAAGGGATGGTTAGACAGACAGCAAGCAGCAGAGAGAAAAGTCAGGGGGAGTGAGAGAGGAAAGTTTAAAAGAAAGGGAGGGATAGAGAAAGACAAAAGGAGAGAGACACAGGAGAAAGAGACATGTAAAGAGACACAGAATGCCAGGAAGAGAGGCAGAAAGACAGTAGTACCATCACTTCTCAGAATGGCTGATCTATTTGTGAACAGGATTTTCTTGCCTTTATTCGGACTTTACAATCACTTCAGGACAGCTGCCCCTTTCATGGGATTGAAACTATTGGAAATGGCACCAAGAGGCACACCAAAACATCTAAGCAAAAATATGCCTTATAACCAGGGCACTAGAATTGTGCAATTCTGCAGCTTAGTCTTTTTTCACATAATTATGAATTTGCTGCATTTGCCACATAATCTGTCATCTGCTGCTTAATCTGAAGATTAACAAAAAAATAGATTCTAGCTCAACAGATCAAAAATTACTAAAAATGTGGTGACATGTTCAACAAAGTTTAACTTGTCATCTTTCAGTTGCAGCTTTATGTAGTTGGTTGTTAAACTGGTCCTAACAGGGTGTAATCTTTGCAAAGTCACCATACCATATGTCAAAGTTACAAAATCATGAAGTAATACTATCAAAAAATGTGCTGAATGTTGCATAATTTGCCTTTTCCTACTGCATAATTTTGTCAACCTGTGCAGCATAATTTAGTGTGCCCGTCTAATAATTCCAGTACTTCCCAACAAAGTTCATCACACATATACATCCACTATAATGAGTTAGACAGAACACTTCATTTACATCCCAGACAGCTCAGATATGCCATATTGTCTAGTGTGAGGTGACTTCCATGTAGAGCAGGCATATCACACAAAACATCAACACGCACACGATAGAGCATGCCTCTTCAATAAACCTCTGTTAGGTCCTAAATGATCAACTTTACGATTGCAAAACAACACTGTGGTTGAGTACAGGCTGATGAGATGCCTGCGTAATTTGATTTGCATGTCAAAGTCTAAATGGCTGGCATTGCTGTGTTCCTCTTTAGTTATTTTGAAATGTATGAATAACTATCATTATTGTCTTGTGAAAAGCTATCATGTTTTGAACATTGTTTTGGGACAGGGGATATCTCGGATGGATACCTGTATATACACAGGGTTTCCAAAGTAACACCGATTTTTCCTCTCAAGCACGAAATTCACATAAATCACAAAAAAACATTCAGCCTACCAGCACAAGCAGTGCTTCCTTTTGATATTTGTAATTCTTTTGGACTATTTTTTTGTTCATTTCTTATTTGTGCTAAATAATTCGAAAGAAAAAGCTACACAAAGTATGCACCCACACTCAAAATGCTTGTGAGTTACCTGTACAATGTTTCACAGAACTCAGAAGAAAAGGCTAAGCAATGTACTTGTTTACAAAATGCTTGCGTGTTACCGGCTCCTACAAAATTCTCACGCATAAAGTACGCAAGTGCGGAAGAGTAACAAGTGCAGGAAACTAACAGAATGCCACAGACCTTGGTGAGATTGTATACCATTTTTCATTAAACTGGATCTAATGTAACTTGAAACTGTAAAATGTTATCACTCTGATGAGGGGCGTAGTAATTTGAGTTGGATGCACCTAAATCAGGGTGTTGCTTGCAAAGTGTTGATGCATGCTGCTAGAAATTGGGTTTCTGGTTGGCAGAGGGATGCACCCTGTCTAGTCCGGGTAAGCCGGATACACACCCAAAATTAACCTGTGCTCATCCTCTGGTAGCTTGCCGCAGAGAAGTCAGGCTAAACTTGTAAAGTTTGTGCAACACTTAATACAGTAATGCAGAGAAAATACAACACAAACATAATCCACACCAAGATAGAATAATAGACCGTAATTTAATGGGGAAAAAAGACCAAAAAGACAAACATTCAATAAGTAGAACTGAAGTTATGAATTTTTAAAGAATATCTTGAAATACAGTGTTAAGAAACGTAAAGTGCCAAACTGGGGATATTTGGTTGCGCTGGACCAGGTCAAGTCGGAAAAGTCAGGCCAACCGCGATGGAGTGTGGGACGGCTACAGAAGACAGGCAGGCCCATCTGAAACCAGTACCTTCATGGAGGGAGCATGGACATCGAGGAGCAAGGTGCGCGGAGCGGTCAGAGGTGATGCCAGGGATCCATTGAATTGTAGGTGATGCGTCAGTTCCGAGTGATGCAGTTCGGGGTTGCATCAGCAGTGAACCCCTGGCAATGAAGGCAATGCATCATCGTTGTGTTGGCACGGTGGTGTCCTCAAAGTGGTGATGCATCGATGTCGAAAAGAATGAGCCGGGTCCGACCGACGCAAAGTCAGCAATGCATGGATTTTTGCAGAAACAGGTTAAAAAAATCCACTTACCCACTTTCATGGACCCAGGACTGGATTGACACCACTTGGCAAGGCAGGACTTACAGCTGGAAGAGTCCAGAGGCTGTAGCAGGGTTTAATCAAGTCTTTAATGTCCCTGAGCCTTCAGAAGAGGAGGCAAGCCAGCAAGCCCTTGGAGTACCTTAGCTCTGGGGATGTAGAGATGCAGGGCCAGCCCTTTCTACTACCAGGCAAGGAGGGTAGCAGAGCGGGGACAGTAAAGCAGGATACCAGCAGAGTGACAGTCCTTTCAGCAGCACAGCAGTCCTTCTTGGCAGAGTGTTCTCAGGTCCGGAAGTGTACTGTGTTGGTGGTGGGTGGAAGTCACATGTTTTGGATTTGACAAAGCAGAAGAAACATGAAGAAAAAAAAAAAAGAATCCGGCCTTTTGGCTTCAGTTCGAAGGATAGGCATAGTGACAAAACATGATAAGAGAACAACTCTGGTCTGCATTCATGAAAAACAGCCTTGAACGGCTACATGGCAAACACTCTTAAATCCATGGTACAGCCTCAAAGTAGCAGAGTCCTTGTCTGAAACATGTATATATTTATACAAGCAGCTACAGTGCTAACCCGTACTGTTTGGTAGCTACTTGTATGTGTACTTTTACCTTTTTGAATCAGACCCACAATTTGCCCCCCCTATTTACAGTCATCAGGCGAAGCATCATGTTTTCTCTAGCGGAACCTCACCGGGTTTCACTGGGAGGCAACCTCCGACCAACTGCCGTATGTGAAGCTGGCTGTCTATTTAAGTACCTGAGGCAATTTGCTCCATTTATGGTAGATGTGCGGACACCGTTTTTTCCTGTATGGAACTACCAGGAAAAGCCTAGGGATCTAATCCGGAAAAAATAAACCCCATACAACAGGAAAAAACGAACAGGGTGTTAGGCCCATTAGTTTTTTGCTTTTCAAAAACAAACTCCAGCTTTTGGAGTTTGTTTCAGAAAACAACATTTTGCTAGGGGAAAGTTCCACCTGCAGGTCTTTGTTCAGCTCCAATTACTGATCTGAGCTCAACTGCACCCACCTCAGACTGGCATCCATATACCCAGCTCAGACTGCAGACCTGTTCCCAGCTGAAGCTGAAGGCCTATGCTCAGCCCAGACTATAATCCTGTGCACAGTTCAAACTGCAAGCCTGTCCCAGCTCAGTCTGAAAACCTGCGCTCAGCTCAGACAGCAAGCCTGTCCCCAGCTGTGACTACAGGTCTGTGCCTATCTTTCAACTCTGAGTTCACGTCTGTGCCCAGCTCAGGCTTCAGGCCTGTTCTCACTCAGTCTTCAGACGTATGACCAGCTCAGATTTCATGCTTGTGCCCAGCTCCGACCATAGGTCTGTAGCCAGCTGAGAAGGCGTTCTAGTGCCCACTTCAGATTGGCATCCCTGAGCTCAGCCTAGACTGCAAGCGTTTGACTGTGGAAATCTAAGGTTGAAACTCTGCACCCACTTCAGGAATCAAAAGCATTTTTTAAATGTTTGATGAATTCTTTTATCTGTTTTAGTGTGAGGACCAGTCAAATCTGCAGGCGCAGAATATAAAATGGAAATGAAGACTGACCCGACTACTTCTACCTTGCATGTGATAACTGAGAGCTCAATTGTGGGATTGGACAACACTGGCTCCTTCCCAATTACAAGGGTCACAGGGTCACATCAGAGACAGACTGGCCTATAAGGCAATCAGGAAGTGCTTGATGGGCTCTAATGGATCAGTGTGTGGTCTGGTTTTTTTTAGCAGTTTTGGGCCATTTTTTACTGTTGATGTCCCTGATATTAACACATTTTAACTATATGCTTCGCTACTGTGGACCACATTTATTTTGGTGCCGGGCTTATTTTTTGGCCCATTCTGAACCTGGGTCGCATTTAACTAAATGCACCCTTATTTCTGCTTTTCTGAATGGAATTATGAGCTAAGAGCAGGGCCACTGAAATTATTCAATTCCACAGCAGCAGCTTTTTTCACATAATTATGAATATGCAAAATTTGCCATATAATCCACCCCCAGCTGCATACTCTGTAGAATTTAACAAAAACAATTTGTTTGAGCTCAACTGGATAAAAGTTCAAAATTCACCCAGACAGTATTGCCATATGTAAAAATGACAAAATAATGAAGTAATAGTGTCAAAAATGATACTGCCTAATATGGCTTTTCTTACCACATAGTTTAGTCAAACTGGCCACATAATTTGGTGCTCCTTGGCCACTGCTAAGAAACATGGTCGTTACCGGAACAGTGGCATAATCAATGTGGCATAATCAATGTGACATGATCCTCAGTGCAAAGAAGGAAATGTTCCTCCTGACTGCGGTTTGAATTGAGAAATACAGCAATAATCAGGGTTCAACGAGCCCTTCAGACCTCTTGGACCTGGTACAATTGCACCTGTGGCAGCAATGGAAGCTACGCCCCTGTACCCGAAATAACGTTATCCAAGAGTAGTTGCTCTGAGTTCTTTTCTTAGCAATCTAGGGCTTCTAGCCCTAAATTTCTAGTCAGAAAAGCTAAACTATTAGGGCCTCATTTATGAGAATTGACGCATCGCTGTGTGAAAGCAGCGATGCGTCACTTCTCAGTACGCCCTCCTTGCGACATGGATGCGTCATATTTACTGTACGACGTATCATGTCGCAAGGAGTTACAGATACATCAGTATTTCTGACGTATCTGTAGGCGCAAAAGTGACGCATTGCTGGAGTGTGTCACAAACGTGAAGCAACTCCAGCAATGTGTCCTTTCACCTGCGTCAGTCTTACGCCTGCTGTGGGGCAGGCATAAAATATTGACGCATTTGCACCCTAGAAGTGGCGCAGTGAAATCTCGTAGATTTCACTGCGTCACTTCTATGAGGCTTACTTACGTGGGAACGCCCACCCTGCATATATTATACCCGACGCAGGTATAATGTAGCGCAGGGGTTTACAAAGTGACGCATCTAAACGTAAATAGAGCGCAACAGGAGGCATAAATAAGGCCCTAAGTTTCTTAATTGAAGGAATAAAGCCAGGGTATGATAGCTATTACTCTTTGCAAGCCCAGTAATTGTCCACTTAATTTGATTTTGTGGAAGTAGAAGCTTGCTGCAGCCCAGTGCCAAGAAATCCTACATGCCTCAGTTGCGGGAATATCCTTAAAGCAAGGCCAGACATTTTACGGCTGCAATTCATATTACAGTAAAAGCGCAAGCACATCCAATCCAGTTCAAAGTGTATGTTTTTCAGAATCACCTCTCATAGGAATGCAAGCAGAGATTTAATAGGAATATGCTACTTACCAGTATGCATCTGTTCTTGGCATGTAGAGCTGCAGATCTACACACTTTTGCATAGATCGCCATCTGGTGTTGGACCCGGATGTTTGCAGTTTGTTTTTCCTCTTGGAAAGTCTTTGGGAGTCACGAGGTTGGTGACTCCTCCCTTGGTCCGTACTGCGCATGGGCTTCGGCTCCATCCTCAGATTGTTTTTCGCCAACAGGGAAAGATGGAGCGTAGTAAAAATAGTGAAGAAACCCATGTGTGTTGTATCTAAATAAGATAGACTGGAACAGATACAGGTAGCCGGGGAGGCGGGTGGGCGGGTGTAGATCTGCAGCTCTACATGCCAAGAACAGATGCATACTGGTAAGTAGCATATTCCGTTCGAGGCATATGAGCTGCAGATTACACACTTTTGCATAGACTATATAGCAGTTCCCAACCCTAGCGGCGACCACCGGTATCTGTGGCAGTAGTTTGAAAAACTGTTTTTAGTACAGCCTGGCCCACACTAGCTTGTTGTTTGGTTTGCACATCTACACAGTAATGTTTAGTGAAAGTGTGCGGTGTTGACCATGTAGCTGCTTTGCAGATATCATCTAATGGAATCTTCCCTAGAAAAGCCATAGAAGCCCCTATCTTTCGTGTAGAGTGGGCTTTAGGGGGAACAGATAGCGTGCGTTTTGCCTTGTGGTAGCAAATCTGTATGCATTTTACAATCCACCTATCCCTGATTTAGAGATGGGGTTGCCTTTATGTGGTGGAGAGAAAGACAAACAGTTGTTTTGTCTTTCTGAAAGGTTGTGTTCTTTGGATATAGTAAAGTAAGGCCCTTTTATCATCCAGTGTGTGTAGAGCCCTTTCTGCAACAGTTTGAGGTTGCGAGAAAAAAAACGGTAATTCTACCGATTGGTTTAGCTGAAAGGGGGAAATGACTTTGGGTAGGAATTTTGGGTTAGTACAGCGGACAACCTTGTTCGGGTGCATTTGGAGAAAAGGTTCTTGTATAGTAAGTGCTTGTATCTCGCTGACCCTTCTAAGGGAAGTGATGGCTACAAGGAAAGCTGTTTTCCATGTGAGAAATTGCAGTTCACATTTATGCAAAGGTTCGAAAGGCTGTCCCATTAGCCTTGTGAGAACTATATTTAAGTTCCACACAGGTGAGGGTGGTACTCTGGGGGGAATTATTCGTTTGAGGCCTTCCATGAAGGCTTTAATGGCAGGCACTCTGAAAAGTGATAGGTGCTGTCTGTTTTGTTAGTAGGCGGCAGTTGCTGCGAGGTGTAGCCGGATGGATGTATATGCTAGGTTACACCTTTGTAGATTGAGTAAGTAGCATATGATGTGCTGTATAGATACGTCTAGAGCAGTGTTTTCCAAACTGGGGTCCGAGGACCCCCAGGGGTCCGTGGCACATTCCCAGGGGGTCCTCAGCCAGCAATTTTAAAAGCACTGCAAAGTTCTTTGTGAAATTAGCAGTTTGAGCAACTATGAAAGTGTCAAGAAAATGCCAGTGATTAATGTATCTGCTGGAGAGAGATGAGAGTTTTGTCCAGTGGCAGCTTTGACTTATCTAATGTGACACAGAGTTAATATGCCTACTGCAAAGAACGTGTACAACGCATTTTAAAAAACAGTATTTTATGTGCATAGGTCACAGAGATTCTTTCGTCACTGTGCAATTCATAAGGGACATTCGTGATCTAGCAGTGTCCTATAAACTGTCAAAGAGCTGCTTGCAAACTGCATGGTAAAAGTTAGCAACATATGTTTATTCCCAGTCTATCATGCTGCTATGTTCCCACTTCCTGCACATGAACAATTTGGTAATGCTGTTTTGTCACTTCTATGTGTGCTGCCTAATGCAGCACACATGGAAGTTACTAAACGTCATTTTTATTAAAGATTGTTTATGTGCAGGAAGGGTCACCTTCCTGAACATAAACAATCAAAGGTGTTTTGCTTTTTCCGTTGGAAAAAGTAAAAAGGAGGAGAAATAAGGCATTTTTCCTCATTTCGCAAAGTTAAGACCAGGTTTTTCATGGTCTTAATTTGGGTGATGTCTCCTATTTAAGCTGACCTTGTAAATAGAGGGCAGAGTCAAAATCAATGGGTGTTGGAGTGAAACGCCCACTGTAACTCCCACTGCACAACTTTTTCACGCTAAGCATTGCGTGATAGGGGGCCTTATTTACAAGGCAGCTTAAGCCACAATAAGTGGCTTAACGCTGCCTTGTAAATAAGGCGAAGCCCCTATTGCCACAGGAACATCGCTAAAAGTGACGTTCCCATGGCAATAGGGACTTGTAAATATGCCCCTGAAATCCTTAGTAATGAGAGTATTTGTTTTGTGTGCACGTGTTTTTATTTTTTTTTAATTACTGTTTTAATGTTTGAAATTTAAATCCTACAAATTGCTTGGGGGTCCCCGGCTTTCGGTGATGACTCAATGGGGGTCCTCAGGAGTCAAAAGTTTGGGAACCACTGGTCTAGAGGGTTGATTGTGTTATGGCAATAAACAACAAATCTTTTCAACTTTGCCGAGTAGCAGGCTCTAGTAGTAGGGCGCCTAGCTTTTCTGATGACGTTCATACAGTCAGGGGGAAGGTTAAGGTATCCGAATTCTAGGATCTCAGGAGTCAGATCGCAAGGTTGAGCTGAGCTGGGTCCGGGTATCTGATCTCTCCATGGTTCTGGGTTAGGAGGCATGGTGAGAGGTGCAACTTTTGGTGTGGCACTACCGAGAGTTCCAGCAGCGTGGTGTACCACGGTTGTCTGGCCCATGTTGGAGCTTCTAGAATCAGTGTGAGGGAGTGCTGTTGTAGCTTTCGCACCACTACTGAATTAGTGGGAGAGGTGGAAAGGCGTACGCAAATTTGCCTGACCAGTTCATCCATATCGCATTGCCTTTGGACAATGGGTGTGGGTATCTGGCGGCGACGCTTGGGCATTTTTTGTTTTCGTGGGTGGCGAAGAGGTCTATGTGGGGATGCCCCCACATCTGAAAGAACGGGTGAAGAACCTGCGGGTGAAGTTCCCACTCGTGGATCTGCTGCGTCTGTCTGCTGTGCAGATCTGCCATGGTGTTTTGGACTCATGGGACATGTTGGGCTAGGAAAAAGATTTTGTGTGGAATTGCCCATCTCCATATGCTCTGTGCTAGTTGAGAGAGCTGTGGAGAGTGTGTACCGCCTTGTTTTTGAATGTAGTACATGGCCGTCATGTTGTCTGTGCGAATAAGGACTGCCTTGCCTAAAATGTGAGTGTGAAAGGATTTTAGGGCTAGAAAGATAGCCAGTAACTCCACATGGTTGATGTGGAGTAACTTTTGTTGCGGCGTCCATGTGCCCTGCACTGTGAGGTGTAATAGATGAGCTCCCCAGCCGGAGAACGATGCGTCCGTTAGGATTATTTGTGGAACCGGGTCCAGGAACGGTCGACCTCTGGAAAGATTTGTGGTGTTCCACCACTGCAGAGAGCGATGGGTGCGACCATCTACCAACACCAGATCTGTCAGTTGCCCCTGGGCCTGGTTCCATTGGTGCGCTAAGCACTCTTGGAGTGGACGCATCTGGAGTCTTGCATGAGACACTATGAAAATGCAAGAGGCCATCATCCCCATCGGTTACATAAACACTCTTGCTGGGAGAGAGTGTTGAGGTATGAATCTTTGACGCAAAGCCTGAATGCTTGCAATCCTGGCAGGATTGGGGTAGGTTATGGCTTTTGAGGTGTCTATGGTGGCGCCGAGGTATTGCTTTGTGTGGGATGGTATTAGCTGGGACTTTTGGTGGTTCACCGTGAAACCTAGCTGGTGAAGAAGTTGGATTGTAGTGGCGGTGTGATGTACACATTGATTGTAGGACGTGGCTTTTATTAGCCAGTCGTCCAAATATGGGAAGGCGTGAATGGGCTATCTTCTGAGGTGTGCCGCCACTACCGCTAGGCACTTTGTGAATACCCTTGGTGCTGTTGTGACCCCGAATGGGAGCACCTTGAACTGGTAGTGTTGCCCGTCCACTACAAATCTGAGGTACTTTCTGTGGGCATGGTGTACCGGAATGTGAAAGTATGCGTCTTTCAAGTCCAGTGTGGTGAGAAAGTCGTTCTGGGAGAGGAGCGGAAGTACCTGCTGAAGTGTTACCATGTGAAAATGGTCCCTATGTATGTATGTGTTTAGAGGCCGGAGATCTAAGATAGGTCGTAGAGTCTCGTCTCTTTTGGTATCAGAAAATATAGGGAGTAGACCCCTAAATTTTGCTGATTGGCGGGGACTTGTTCTATCGCCTCTTTTTGTAGGAGGGAGATTACCACCTGTTTTAGTAACGTGGAATGTTCTTGTGACATTGGGCGTTGCCTGGGTGGAATGTTGGGAGGGGTCAATTCTAGGCAGTACCCTGAACGAATAATTTGGGTCACCCATTTGTCTGATGTGATGGACTCCCAGACGTGAAGGAAATTTTGTAGTCTGCCCCCGACCGGAGTGGGATGGTCTGGAGGGAGCAGGGGGAAGTCATTGGGTAGGTGGTGTGGCAGAGCGGGCGGTATTTGTTTTGCCTCTGCCTTTGTTATTGCCTCTATAGCCGCCTCTTTGATAACCCCTTGTGAAGGTGGATTGAGCAGGGGATTTGTAGGAAGTGGACGGGCTATCTGAGGAGAAGCCTCTGCCCGTGCCCCGAAAGGAAAAGCGGCGAAAGGAGCGCCTAGGAGGGTGTGACTGTAGGGCTCCCATAGATTGCCATATCTGTGTCTTTCTACATCCTCGAGGGCCTCATCTACCTTTGGACCGAATAGATGTTAATCAAATGGATGATTTAATATGGAGGCTTGTACCTCAGGTTTAAAGCCTGAAACTCTCAGCCAAGCATGGCAACGGAGGAGGACGCTAGTGTTAATGGCCCTGGAGGCTGTGTCTGCTGCGTCTAAGGCACAGCGTATAGAGGTGTTAGTTATGGTCTTACCCTCTTGAATTAATTCATTGGCCCTATTTCTGTATTTTTCTGGGAGATGGTGCATGATGGTTTCTAGTTCATCAGAATGCGCTCTGTCGTATCTGGCCAATAGCGCGAGTGTTGGCGATACGCCATATATTGGCTGCCTGTGACGCAGTGCGCTTTCCTGACGCGTCCAGGAGCTTTGACTCTTTGTCCGGTGGTGGTGCTTCGCCTGACGCCTGGGAATTTGACCTCTTCCGTGCAGTGGATACCACTAGGGAATCCAGTGGCGCTGGCCCTTTGATGTAGGCAGGATCTGTGGGAGCAGCTTTATACTTTCTCTATGCGTGGGTTTAGGACCCTAGCCCTGACTGGGTCTTTAAAAACCTCTGGCCCATGTTTTATTACCCCTTTGAGCATAGGTAATATAGAAGTAGACCTATGTGCGGTATCAAAGGTGTCGAGGAGGTAATCTTCCTCTACCGGGTCAGTGTGTAGCTCTACCCCGTGATAATGTGCCGCCCTCTGAAGTAGGTGGTGAAAACCTAATGAGTCTTCTGGTGGAGATGGCCTGGATGGATAAAGGTCATCTTGTGGGATATCTGGAATGTCTGGATTATTATAATCGTCCCATGGGTCTGGGGATCCTGTAGGGGTGGGGTCTTGTGGCACATCTGCTGGATCGTAGTATGGGTCTCCCTGATCATCATGGTCTGGAGACAGGGTCTGTGAGAAAGTGGCTCTGTATATACTGTTCCCTAATAGGCACAGGGTGTACAGAGTCCACAGTCCCCCAGAGGCTGATAGAGGTCAAAGTTAGGTATGACCTTACTCTCAAAAGTGGTAGCTTGGTCGAGCAGTAAGGCAGTACCAGAGGACAGTGTAAAGCATTTATTGTACACACTCAGTCAGCAAATGGTTTCACACACTCAATAACTGAACTCTAGGCCAATGGTTTGTATATATAAAATATATGCTGGTTTTATTTTTAGAACCACAAAGGGGATAAAAATATACTTTCTCAGAATGAGAAGTTGAATACTTTTGTCTTGAGCAATACATTTTTGTAAACAGTCACAGTTGGTTGCAATAAACAATCCTATTTCCTAAACATAACAATGCATTGAGCTCAATGGTAAATTCAGGTTAGTCGTCATAAATTACTTTTCAGATTATTTTTGGAATTCCAGGTCTGGCTCCTAGATCCAGCCCTGGGTCAGTATTCAGAATCAAGTGATGAAAGTCGACTTAATAACTGTAATGATTTTTAAATAATATTTAGCTATTTCAAAAGTTAGCACTTAAGAAAATATTTCACAAAAAACATTCAATGGATCTCTATGGCAAGAAATTCAAATTGCAGGTAGAGTACTTTATCGTTACTTTAGTAATCCAGGACTGGGGTCCTTATCAAAAGCAGGTAAGTAATTTCGTTTGCAGAAATGGTACGATTTTAAAAGAATATTTCAAATTTGCAAAAATAGACACTTAGAAGAAAATTCACAGAAAAGCAGACAATGGTTTCCTATGGGAGAAAAATGAGTTAGAGGTAAGTATAGTTGTGGACACTTTTCAGAGTCAGGGCTGGGCACCAAGATCCAGCACTGGGAGCTCACCTAGGAGCAGGTGAGTAAATTCGTTTTTGTCACTTGGCTGATTTTTGGTGAATATTTGCAGTTTTGAAAAGTTCACACTTAGAAGATTTTTGAAGAAAAAGCCAGTCAATGTTACCCTATGAGGAAAATGAAGTTAGCGGGTAAGGGTAAGTACTCGACTGGCAGAGTTGAAATTCCGGGTATAGACTCAGGGGTCCCCCAGTGTCAGGTAGGTACAGTTGGTTCACCCTCAGCGGTTTCAGGACGGCCGGGTGCAGAGAGAGTTAGGCCCAATGTTATCCTATGAGGGATAGGGGGGACTTGGTTGGTGGCTGCTGTCTGGCAAGCCACGCGGCTGTGGGAGCTGGGCTCCTGGTCACTTACTCAGGGCAAGTGGGGAAGTAGGTTAGTGTAGAGTGCACTGCCAGGGCCACTCGGCGGCTGGGTGCAGGGTGCTTTTGAGCAGTCGGGCGCTAAATGGAAATCAATGGGAATGTTCCGGTTTGGAAAAAGGCTGCAAGCTCGGGGACGAGGATGCTTCAGGTGCCACCACCACTTCGAGAGGTAAGTTGGGTAGTTGTAGGTTAGGTGGGTACCCCGGGATTGGGCACAGGGGGCCGCAGGGCGCCGGGTGCAGGGGTGCCTTTTGATGTCGGAAATCTTACCCTCTGGTTGATCGCGGTTGGGGTGGCACTCTGTTCTGAGGCTGCAGGCTTCTTCCGGAATGTCGAGGGGGGTCTTTGGGTGCCGGACTCGGGGTCACAGTCGCCGTGGGGTCGTCTTCAGGGTCTTTGTCCACTCCGGCACTGGCCAGGCTTGGCTGGTGCAGAGTGTGTTGGGTCCGCGGTTCCGGGCTGCTGCCAGGGGTTAAAAATAGGTTTCTTTAGTAGAGCCTCTACTCTTGGGAGTCCCAGGGGCTTAGAGCCAAAAGGTAGCCAGGTCCTCCGGGGTTGGGGAGGTTGCTGGCCACGAGAGATGCCGCGCTGGTGCAGGTTCGAGAGTCGACAGGCCGGTAGGGCTGGGGCCAAAGCAGTTGGAGTCTTCTTCTCTTTTTAGCAGCTGCAGGGCAGGTCCTTGTTCTTCTTGCTCTTCTTGTAGTTTTTCTATCTGGAATCTAAGGAAGGAAGGTTCAGGGTGCCCCTAAATACTAGATTTAGGGGCGTTACAGGTAGGTGAAGACCAGGGACCAATGGGTCCTTGTCCTGGGGTGGGTACACCCCCTATCCTGCCTCTCTCCTGTGGGAGGGGGGCAGTAGCCTAATCCTGATAGGGTAGGGCCTCCCATCTTCAAGATGGCGAGAGCCCGGAGATGTGCTTCACCTCGCCTCCCCCACCTGAGGGGTGGGGTGGGCAGGCTGACACATCCCCTGTCCTTGTATGGGGTTTCCGGCCAAGCTTCCCGCCAGAGTGGGGGGTTGCAGTGGCCTGGGGAAACTCCAAATGGCGGCATGCCTTTGAAGCTTCCCTTTGGTCGTCCTGGGGGAGGAGATTTCTCACCTCACCCAGGATGTGCATTGTTGCAGGCCCGGGAGAGCAGGAGCTCTCCCACCCAGGGGTCCAGCAACGTGTCTGCTGTGTGGCAGCCTGGGCAGCCTCAGAGCAGACGTGGATTGTAAGTTAGCTGTAAGGGGGCATCTCTAAGATGCCCTCTGGGGTGCTTAGTACATTAAATTCCATACTGGCATCAGTGTGGGTTCAATGTGCTGAGAAGTTTGATACCAAACTTCCCAGGCTTTAGTGTTGCCATTATGGTGCTGTGGAGCTCGTGTTTGACGAGCTCTCAGCACCATGTACTCTTAAATGACAGCACTGCACTTACAGCGCCCAGGAATGGACCCGGGTACTGTAGGGGCACAGGGCTCCTGCTCCTGCGCCCACACCATAGGCGTAATGCACCCAGCTAGAGGGGTGGCTGACATATGCCTTGGCAGTGTAGGTGATGGGCATGGTACACAGTGATGTGTGCCATGTCGACTTTGTTTTGTCCTGCACCCAGACACTCAGCCTGCAAGGGCAGTGTGTGTGTGTGTGTAAGGGTACAGGGCCTCTAAGGTTGGCACAATGAGTGCTGCAGCCCTTAGAGGCCTTCCCTGGCCACAAGACCCTGGGTACCTAGGGTACCATTTACTAGGGGCTGACATGTGGCTAGGGTTTGCCAATTTGGAGTTTGTGTGGTTTAGGGAAGGAACATAGGCCCTGGGCACCTGATTGGCAGGAACCCAGGGTACACTCAATCAAAGTACATTCAGCAATTTAGCAAAAAGTGGGGGCATACCATGCAAGAAAGATGGCACTTTCTCACAGGGTCGGAGAGCGATGAGGCAGGGGTGGAGAAGGCGGAGGGGGCAGATGTGGAGAGGGTGGAGGAGGTGGGGAAGGCACTCTGAAGGGGGCGGTAGCACAGTCTTTCCTCGGTGGAGGCGGAGCCTGTTTGTCCAAATGTCTCTTTTTAGAAGAAAGTGCCAAATGTCCAGTTTTTGGATCCTTGGTAAGTGTCTTTTGCAAAGGATCCGGTGTAAACAGTTCTTGAGACAATGGCTGTTCGGTCGGCGCCGAAGGTTTCGGGGCCGATGGCTTTTTAGGCTTGTCCGTGCCGTGCTTTTTTGGAGCCTCCGATTTTTTAGTCAGCGCCGAGGCAGGCTTCGGCGCGGGAGTGTCGGTGCCGAGAGCCTTAGGATGTTTGGTCGGTAACGAGAGGCTGGGTTTCGACACCGAGGGCTTTGGTGCGGAGCTTGGTGTCGAGGTAGAGGCCGATCTCTTTTTCGGTGCCGAAGTGTGTTTATCGGCACCGCTGGCAGGCTGGCTCGAGCCCGAGCCGCCGGAAGGCTTATTAGGCTTCTTCACCGGGCCCGAAGGTGGGGTGTTCGAAGCAGTGTCTTTGGTCTTGCCTAGGCCCGGAGGCGAAGGCGTGACCGAAGCCTTTTTGGGAGTCGGCGCAGGAGGGGGTATTTTACTCACGACCCTCTGCGCCGGGCTGATTTCCTCCACATCAGAGTCGTCGGCTTCGGAAGCACTGACGAGGTCCTCTTCGGTGTGCTGCTGTCCCGGAGCTTCAACGTCGTCCCCGAAGATGTCGACTGGAACGGAAGTCGAGGAGTGCGCCATGTTTCGTCTGGCCCTTCGATCTCGAATAGACTTTTTGGATCTGAAAGACTTGCAGGCGGGACAGTCTCGAGCCTCGTGTTCAGGGGAGGGGCAGAGGTTGCACACCTCATGAAGATCGGTGTGGGGGAATTTGGACCCACATCGAGGGCACTTCTTGAATGGAGTTCTTTCCATCAGCCGGGACCGGAGCTTGGATAGGCCCGAAGGCCACCGTCGACGAATGGAATCGAAGGTGTCGAAGAGAAGGTGATTGAGGAGATCAGGATCTGAACAATACCGCGAAGAGCGAGGATTCCGCTTCGATCGTCAAACTGGAAATGTTCGGAACCGGAGCGCGAAGTATTACATCCGAGCCCGATGGCGGAAAAAACAATCTGAGGATGGAGCCGAAGCCCATGCGCAATACGGACCAAGGGAGGAGTCACCAACCTCGTGACTCCCAAAGACTTTCCAAGAGGAAAAACAAACTGCAAACATCCGGGCCCAACACCAGATGGCGATCTATGCAAAAGTGTGTAATCTGCAGCTCATATGCCTCGTACAAATGTTTACAGGTTTGATATAACACGTTTTGTTTTGTTAGATGCGTTCCTAATTATCCTCCCCAAAAAATGCTTTTAGACGATCTTTAAAAGCAATTTCCAAGTCAGTTCTTCAACGTACACATATATGCACCTTCTCACGGACCGAAGAATGCAAACTGTAGCTGTTTTGTTCCTGCATACCCGAGAACATTAGACCCCCAAAGAGAGAAGCTCGAGCTCAATTTAATCCTCGGAGACAGTCCCTTCCCCCTCCTGCTGATATGCAAGGTGAAGGCTCCCATTGAAATTCCAGAGGCTGAGGAAGAGGTGTGAATGCGCGCTGGCTGTCCCAGGCCGCTCTGAATGACAAAGGGCCTAGACCTTGACACTCCAGTCACTTGGGCCCCCTGACCCCAGTGTCCGTAAATGTCTATAAACTGCACTCACTTCTGAAACACTTATGATCGCATAGCACACAAGCTTAAATGCACTGTATACTTCGCCCTAAAAAATAAATATTTTCACAGCTACAATAACTGTACACATTTTTTAAACTATTTATAATTGTACTAGTAATATGCTTTTAAAAATCAACAGTGGTATTCAGACCTAGTTCCAGATCACTGTTTTTCATATACTGCACGATAAAGTACACTTGCTATATTCTTATTTTTAAGGGTTGCAATCCCGTGTGATAAAGCAAAGCAGGCCCACTAATAAAGTTTAAATGAGCTCCAAAAGCTTTGTCCTTGGTTGAGGAACTATGTAACATTCTTTAACATATGTGAAGAAGCGGGCCCACAGAGGCAAAAGCCCAACAAAACACATTTCTATTGTAATTTGATGTCAACCTTTTTTCCATAAACAATCAGAAAGCCTATAGCTTTAACTTATATTTTTTTAGGTACAAATGTTGACTGCATGCCAATGTTTGTGCTTTTTTTATATTTAGAAGCAGGCCCTTTATAGTAAAATGTTCTTCTTTTCCTTAAAACATTCCCTATTCTTTAAAAGATCGCATGAGCAGCACTTCTTTTTGGGCCAGATGTACGATGTGATTTTGCATGCGCAAACAGGATTGCATACCAGTTTGTGCATGCAAAATCACTGCTCGCCATGTACAACTCCAAAATAGCGAGTCGCAATTTATTTGCGACTCGTTATTTAGGAATTGAGAGTCGCAATTAGGAAGGGGCATTTCCTTCCTAACTGCGTCCGCAATGCTATGTGTGAACGTTTTGTGACCGCAATTTCGGTTGTAAAACACTCGCAAATTGTAATGCAGTCGCAATTTGGAAGGGGTCCCCAGGAGACCCCTTCCACTTTTTGACTGTCTCCAAAAATATTTTTTAAGGGCAGGCAGTGGTCCCAGGGGTCAGTGCCTGCCCTTAAACAAGCATTTGCAATGCAATAGGTCTCGCATTTGCGAGAGTTTGAGCTATTGGCATTGTAAATGACAATGCCTTTTATTTATGCGTTTGAAAACCTGCAAGCTGTGCGTAAACAAGCACTTTGCCAGCTTTGCTTTCCATAAGCAAGGGCTATAAGTACAGTCTCTTACTGACAGCCTTCCTTCTCGTAAGCAAGGACTATACGTACAAAGTGCGTGTTTATGCACGGCTTGCAGGTTGTCAAAATAAATTAAGAAAAGGCATTGTCATTTACAATGCCAATAGCTCCAACTCTCGCAAATGCGAGACCTATTGCATTGCAAATGCTTGTTCAGTTAGGGAGTTGAAAATATGCACTGTATAAAACGGAGAAGTCTTTCAACAGTGAACAGGCACGAAACAACCTTATGCTGAATAAAATAGCATGCTACCATCAAGCACATGTTCACCCCTATGTTCCCTCAACTTATGGTAGCAGGAAACACAACCTCTCCTTTGAGGGAAGAATTACAGACCACACTCTTGGAGGCTCAGGTCACTATAAGCAGTATTCACCGTTATACGTGCACACAACAGCGCCATCCGATTTCATCAACTACGGCATGTGTTAACCACAGGCAAGTGTAAACTGCTAGAGTAATGTGAACGTTGCATCCCTATACGTAACAGACCACACAGTCAAGCTGAACAAGAACAGCTTATATGAATAGTATGAGCAGTATATGAATTTCATGCTCTTCTAAGATGGCAGTATATATATAATATACAATATATTCAAGGTATTCTTTCCAAAGTAGATCAGTGGAAACTTGGAACAAGTGGTTGTAAGGTGGTTAGTGGCTCAGAAGAGGTTTGCTGCTAGGCCTCTCTCAGACCTGCAGTGCTCATAACCATGGCTGATTCTGTAGAAGGGTGGGTTGTATTATGCTATTTTCCAAGACATTTTTCTACGATACTCCATGGTGGACTCTTCAGGCTTACACTAAGACTGACAGCATAATGGCTGTTTGTACGCTGTTTCTGGGTGGACCTCTCAGAGCACATACTATGGCAGATTGTATAATGTGCATTACTATAATTCCGCTGCTGCTCCTGGGTGGACTCTGTTGAGCATGCACCAGTCCTAAGACTATCTCTTCTGCTGTGCAACTCCAGAGCACATACTACAGTAGATTTAAGATTCAACTTCCCATGAGCAGCACTATTTACCTCTGGGCACTTCCTACGTCGCATATTCAATGTGGTTTAAACTGTGTTATACGGACAACTTCAAAGATGGTACGTATCTGCGTGTATTCTCACACTTTCCTCTTACGCCCACGCACATGCACAGCTATATGGACGATGCAACAGAGACTAAGTAATTGTTGTCAGCTACGCACAACTCAAAAACTATTCCTATATAAGCCACACCACACTCTCTCAATCTATACACTACCCTGTCAAACTTGGGCTTCTCTCTGTTACTACATTTTGGTTCAATTAATGCCCGTACGTAGCAAAAAAACATTATTAGACCACAGTTCTGGTCCTCACTATTGACAGTGAAACACGAAACATATAGCCCACATCACAGGCACACACTGTTCCACGAAAGCACACTCATGTAGCAGCGAGAAACCCATTTGCAATAACCCATTGGTTGCTTATCAAGGATATGAAGTGCTCTATAAATTCAATTACATTACATGTAGTCAGACGCAAACATACAAGCAGCTGCGTGAATGCATCAGAGAAACACGTGCAAACTCACAACCGAAACACAGACACACACTCAGACATACACCCATCTCAGATCTAAGACGCTGCGTAAATCATCTTCAACTGCAGAGGAGGGGCGCAGTGAACAGTTATCCTCACCATGCCCTGAACATTGCTCTCACTGACCTATTTCTTGCCACGTGCCCACGGTGAGGGAGCGGTGCCCTAAGCCCTTGTAATTACTGCTTGGTATTCGCGCAGGCCGCCTGCCCACGGCGCCAGCATCAGTCACTTTGCTTCGAGAAAGAGGGGAGGAGGGGCGCTCTGAGGCCAGTTGCAGGTTTTTGGCGCCCTTTCAAAGGTTAATTACACATTCGCTCTGACTGGAGCCTCCAAGGCATGCAGGCCAGACTATTGTGGACAAGGAGGGCAGTTCACGGGATGGCATTTACTCACGACACGTTTGAAGGAAAAAACAAAAGAGCCTAAAGGGACAAAGAAAGCAGAGCATTAAAAATATCCACTTTGGTAAGAGCGCAGCACCCAGGGAGGCTTCAGTCACATGCGTGTCAATTGGCCAAGCCCAAGGCAAATGTAAATAGTGGTTAAGGTGTGTGGCTTGACGTTACCACCGGAAACAGTTCGGGTTGGCATTTGGCCTGCAGAGCTGCCCCCAGAAGAAGAGATGCCATCTGCGCACCACTGAATATCTATGCCCTGCTTTAAATAACTATAATTAGCTCAAAATAACTAGATAAACTATCGACTGGATCTTCCACACCAACCTGAGAGCAGGGTTCAGCTGAAACCACAAGGATCTGCTGGGGAATGCTGCACGCACCTGAATAAACAAGCACAAGTGAGGCAGGCTACCTGCAGCAGGGGGAGGAGCGCGCAGCACCTTGCATGGCAGGAGGGGGGCTGCGCGATTCCCTTGCGAGAGCGATAATTGCTACCATATGGCGGCGCTCGCTCCCGCAAGTGAATTGCCACACGTTCACGCGTTGCCATTGAAGGCAATGGAACGCGTGCACGTTTTAGCCTGAAAAAGGCACTCTATGGCTACAAGTCTCTTTCCTATGCAGCGGGCGAGACCTAAAAATTAAACTAAAACGTTTCACTTTAAAAAAAAAAAATGCATCCTGTTTTCCTTTAAAGAAAACAGGCTGCATTTTTTCAAAAAAAGCTTTATTAAAAAACAGTCCCAGACAAGGTGGTCTGCTGAGCCCAGCAGGCCACAATCCCTGGGAGGGCTGGCATTCCCAATGAGCTCGCAAATTGCGAGAGGCTCATTAATATTAATGAGCCTCACAATTTGTGACCCCATTGGCAATCGCATAACAGTGTAATAACACTGTTCATTTCATATAGAGCCTCGCAATTTACGACTCGCAATGAGTCGCGAGGCACTAAATGAAAGGGTCGTACATCTGTCTCTTAGTTAAAAATCTTTCACAGCATCAGTCTTTTCACATCATGGTGTTCTTCCCCAAGTCAACAACATATAATCGTACAGTACTAGGCAGTGTCGCTGCCTTTTAAAAAAGGTGCGTTGCTACTTCTCATATCACCAACTCCCATTATTACGGTTTACCATCATTTTTAGACCATAAGAAATTTAAATAAAGCAGCGAAAGTCAGTTTTTGGAACTTTGCTCTACACTTTAAGAAAAATTTCAAAAATTGCACCACTTCACATACTACTTCACATACTATTGTGCTATTTGCAGCAACATTTTACTGCAAGTATATGAGAATAATGCGAATTGTCTGAATATGAACGGCCTTTTGCTTGCACTGTTTGTTTTTCCATGCTATGTTTTTTACCACAACACGCATTTTGTGCTCCAATATCGCACTCAATAATGAATTTTCATTTTGAGTAATTGCATGTGCTTTCACATAATTTTCCTGAAAATTTGCATAATTATGTGAAAACAAATTATGAGAATATCACACACCGTATCATTTTACACATTTGACAGGATCTCTGCTTTCCAAACATTGCCAAATTGGTTACTCGGCCTACTCTGATGACCCCCTGTTTTTTAGTGTACATGCACTTATCACCTTGTTGTACCTCAAACTGGGCTACTACTGTTTATTGCCTATGTTTTGTTTTTATAAACTTTTTATTATATTTGCATTTAAGGCACCAACAAATTAGGTACATTATCCAAATATTTCTAGACATTACATTTTGCATGTTCGACGTTGTGTCACTTGGCGCTCGAACTGTTGCCTATATGTTTTAGTCCTAACTATAATTTGTGTGTCTATCTCTTACGGCTAATTATTAATATTTGAATTTGTAATGCGAACAGCTATCCCAAGTGGTTTCCCGGCGCAAAGAAGGTAGGGGAGAGATTCCTGAATTAAATGAACTAAGTCTTCAAACCTTTGCGAAAAGTGAGGATAGATGTACAGCTTCAATGACTATGGGAGAGAATTCCAGAGTTTTGGCCCGAATATGAAAAGGAATGACCTGTCATACGAGTCAAGCGGAACCTAGGCACACTGAATAGGGAGTGATTCATAGATCGCAAGGATCGAGAAGGATGATAAAGTGACACCAAGTCTTGAAAATAACCTTGGTTCAGTTCCTGCTTTAGCCTTGAACATGTAGCATAAGGCTTTGAACATGATACAGCTAGGAATTGTCAACCAATGAAGCTTGCGAATAAGGTTGGAGACTGAGGTCGTTTTTGGAAGTTGGTAAAGCAACCTCACAACTGCATTCTGAACTAGTTGTAGCCAGCAGGTTGTAGCTTGATTGGCTCCCAAATAGAACACATTGCTGTAGTTAGGTCTGGCTAAAATCAAAGTCTGGATCACAGTCCTTCGAGCAGGAATAGGGATCATCCAAATGATATTTTTTAGGCATTTGAGGACCGCAAAACAAGTGGCGTTCACCTTAGCCACTTGAGGCTTCATAGACAATTTGTCATCCAGAAGGAATCCCAGATTTTTTACTTTCTGAGATGGAATAGGCAGAGTCGGTACAGTGATGAGGACCCCAGATGGAGAAGTTTTACCCTAGAATAATAACCTCAGTTTTATCAACATTGAACCTGAGACAGTTTTTGTTCATCCATAAGGAGATGCGACTCAGGCTCAAGCCTAAGTCCATGGGTCCATTTTTCTGTTCAGATGACAACATAAAGATGATGTGTGTGTCATCTGTGTAGGAGAAAAGTGTCAGACCACACCTATCCACTTCATCAACCAAAGGCGGACGTACATGTTAAACAAAGGGCTCAGCACTGAACCCTGGGGACTCCTGACCTCAGAGCACGAGTCTCAGATCTGGCATTGGGGTGGAAAAACTTGAAATGTACGATCTGTCAAAAATGATCTAAGCCAGGCCAAGGCTGAGCCCTCAAGGCCCAGGACAATCAGTCTCTCCTCCAAAATGGAATGAGACACCGTATCGAAGGCTATGCTAAGGTTAACAAAAGGAGCGCAGCCTTACTGACAAAGGCGCTGCCTCAAGCACTCGGTAAAGCCCAAGTGGGCGAATTCCTTATTGTGTTCAGCCCTAAATCCAGACTGAGAATGATGACTTAAATTCTGAGCCTCCACAAATGAGGTATGCTGGCTATTAATATGTTTTTCCAAAACAAAGATAGGAAGAAGGGAAATGGGATGAAAGTTGGGCATATTGGCCGGGTCCAAGTTGTTTTTTCCAGGAGGTGAAGGACCATAGCCCCTCGCCAAGAAAGATATTAAGAAGATCTCTTAACATAGATAGCAAGTTAGAGTTAAGTTGTCTGATCATGTTAGGAGGTAAGGGGGTCCAAAGGAGAGTCTAATTTAATAGATTGCAAAATGGTATTGAAAATCAGTGTCCAACAAGGACCAAATCCATAGTTTAGGTGTTACATCAACATTAATGATGGTAATGTTATAAGGCATGGCGGGATTCTAATAGTTAAAGGCACAGCAAAATGGTCAGACAAAAATAGTAGCATAGGGGGAGCAGTCACCAAGTCCAAGACATTGTAAAACACTGGATCCAACAAATGGCTGGCCAGATGAGTAGAGCCATTGTTGCACAAAGTCAGGCTGAGGACACCAAGATTCACTGAGAGTGGAACTCAGGTTGCATATGGGATCTTCTAAACGAAGATTAATATCAGCAAGTAGGGTAAAATTTGTGGAGTTGCCAAGTCTGGAAAGGAGGTACACCAATTTCCTTTGCAACCAGGGGGACGATACAACAGGGCTTATGAAAACGTGAATTTTGGTGTAAGAGCGCAATACAGAAATATGTAGTCAGGAACAGAGAATTTCTCAGTTTTACACTGGAAGTCGTTTTTATAAATGATGGCAATCCCCCTGCCTGTCCTGTCTTGTCTATCTTTCCTAACTATAGAATAGCTCGGGGGAGGGTTGTAATTACATCTGGTGCTGAGCCCTCACGCAGCCATGTCTCAGTAAGAAGCAGCGCATCAGGCTGAGAGTCCCATAAAAAGTTGAATAGATGTTGTTGGTGTTTAGGGAGAGACCGACAGTAAAAACTGAAGAATCGAAATTCCATGGTCTGACTAAATCCTCCAGAAGACTCAGATATGGTGAGCAATAGTGGGGTGAACCTCAAAGCTGTTGGCTGCAGATGAGTGCCGGGCATTACTATCATTGCTGTTTACATGGATAGAACATACATCATTACAGTTGCTACAGGCTAAAGGACTCACCCCAGGCACAATAATCTGACAATCCGTAGGGTGGACAGGCTGTTAGGCCTTTAATTGGTTTGGAGTGCAAGATAACCTCTCCAGTACATGGGGACCAGGGTTAGTGGCCCCTGGCCCCAGCGAGTCACGGACTGGCGCAGACGGGCTTGCCTTTGGCAAGCCTTTGGTGCACCAGCAGCACACCCGCTGCATGAGTCTGTGGCACATCCACTCCTCGGCCATTTTAAATAGGGCCGTGCCACTTTGAGCTAGACCGTAGGTGGCAGAGGAGTTATGGCACAACAAAAATAGCTGTCTGGCGAGGAAACAGCACTTGAACACGTGCTTTTCCTGCAGCCCAAAAGAACAACACACAAGCCCCAAGTCCCCTGAAATACCCTTTGTTCCCACAACAAACATGGATTTTAAAAAACATAGCAAGCAAAATTAAAAACAGATGATTAAAAAAAAAAAAAAAACAGTATTAGCCAACATCCGGAGGAACACGGGGGAAAAGATACATCATTGAAAGGCACTAGCAAACTTAACAACAGGCAGAACGAGCAGTAGTAGAGGCAGCTTTAACCAAGAATTTAGCCCCTACCTAGCCGCTGCACATCCGCTCCCGGCCATCTTAAATAGGGCTGGGTCACTTAGAGCTAGACTGCAGGTGGCAGAGATGTTATGGCACAACAAAAACTGCCATCTGGCGAGGAAACAGCACATGAACACGTGCTTTTCCTGCAGTGTAAAAAGAACACACAAGCACCAAGTCCCCCCCGAAACACCCTTTGTTCCAACAGCAAGCAAGGATTTTAAAAAACAAAGCAAGCAAAATTAAAAATAGAGTCATTAAAAACAGTATTAGCCAACATACGGGGGAGTGCAGGGAAAAGCTATATTTTTAAAAGGCACTAGCAGACATGATAATATAGGCAGAACAAGCAGTAGAAGTGGCAACTTTCATCAAGAAACTAGCCCCTACCTTGCCGCTAAAGCAAATGCTTACATTCATAGGAACTGTGCCCCAAGATATATCGAGAGCATTTCTATGGTCGCATATCTATGAAATCAAAACACTTTCTACTAAAGAAGATAATAAATACAACACTCTGCCAGCCACACATGCTACCTGTCCAAACATTTACTTTGGCACCACACATGAAGCACTGCACAATGCAATACAATAGCAGCACCTCAATCCTTAATGTCGGGAACCGGCTGCTGTTGGCTCTTCACCCCACCTTTTCCCAGTTCCACTGCACCTGCTACACTGATAGCTAGACCCACATGCTCAGGCCCACTGGAATTGTGCAACTGTGCCGCTGCAGCGATTTTCGTACAATTATAAATTTGCTGCATTTGCCACATAATCCAACGTCTGTTGCATAATCTGCAGATTTGAACAAAAAAATGTTTCTGGCTCAAACGGTAAAAAGTCACTAAAAACGCAGTGACGCATGTTGCCGTGCAGCGGAAGGCCCTTTGCAAAGGTCAACTGGTCATCTTTCTTTAGCTTATTGCTGTGTTTGGGTGTTAAATTGGTAATAATGACTTGCAACTAATGCCCAGACAGTCTTAACAAGTTTAAGAATGACAAAATAATGAAGTAATACTATCCCAAAATGTTATACATAGTGCTGCACAAGTTGTCTTTTCTTACCACATAATTTACTCAACCCTGCCACATAATTCCAGTGGCCCTGCTTATGCTCCATGCATGGTCATCGAGCAGGCTTCACTCAGCTCTTTACCTCCTTCAGCCCTGGTGCCACTATGCCTTCTGCAATAACAATAGATGTGCCCCTGTGTTCTGTCCTAACCAGGTTGCACTTTGATCCTTATCCTTCTGAGTCCTGGAAGTAGGTTGCATTGGGCTCTTCACACCCATCTGCTGAGCTGCATCTGCCATATCAGCCATACTATAAATAAGACCCTTTCTGCTCTGCATAGTGCTCTCAAATACAAGACAGGCAACAAACTGAGCTCTTAATAACACCATGTGTCTCTTGCTTCTCTTACTCCCATTATGTTGCCACTTCATTTGATATTTTAGAGAAAGTTATATATGATCAGTAAAACCAGTTGGCAGTTTGACAGCCCTTTTAAAAGAAACACAATAGGAATGTTAATATTTCTCCGTAAAATTAGGTCATGATATAGAAACCATAATACTTCACAGGTAATATTGCCTTTTTTATATACCACCAGAGCGTAAAGAAGCACTACTACAAATTATACATTGCTGTGGGTGCCTCTCTTTCTTCGTGACTTTGCAATTGAGCTGTACATAATCGGGGATCTCACAGTTGTAATTTTTAGTGATTCATACACACCGTGGGGTCTGTGGCCTGTGCTGATGGACTGCACACATTGGGGGTCTCTGTACAGCTTGTAAGCAAATTTTTAGGTAGCCTTCGCTTACCGAATGTATAAGGAATCTCTATAGTCTGATGGTTACAAGACTAAGTAACTGTGCCAATATATTTATGACCCAGCATGCATGTTGTTTTCCTCGCTTACATGCCCCATAGTATGGGAAACTCAATAGACATTCCTGTAGAAAAGTCAAAACTATTGGGTTTGTCTGTGCTCATCGTTGTATGTTTCATGGTCGCTTTACAAACTACAGTCAGTGGGCTCGACACAGAAGGTCATTAACAATTCAAGCCTGCATTTCTTTCTTTTCAATCTGTGCACCTGCATCATCCACCCCCTGTTTGAACTGCAACAAGAGTATGCATCCCCCTGCAGCACTTAGTAGTAGCTTCACACCACATGTACAAACTTGACAATTTAGCACAATTTATGGCCTCGTTTTGAGGGCTGCAGTAAATCTGGTAGCGAATAATATCCGGGCAAATAAACACGACACTGGGTTCACAGTATAGTATTACCTTCCTATTGCGAGATCCATGGGTTGGAAAAGAGAATAGCATGGTTGTAACACATTTTCTCTAATTCTGGGCTGCAACACTTTCACCATGTTTAACCAGTGAAATATGTAGCGGGAAAAGTCAATAGTCCGTGCGAACTGTACATTCAATTTTGAATATGCTACTTACCAGTATGCATCTGTTCTTGGCATGTAGGGCTGCTGACATTCATATCTGTGCATAGATCGCCGCCTAGTGTTGGGGCCGGATGTTTGCACGTTGTTGTCCTGGAAGAGTCTTCGAGGTATCCTGGGATAGGTGACTCCTCCCCTGGACTACAGTGCGCATGGGCATCCTCTCCATCCTCAGATTGTTTTTCGCCATTGTGGCAGTGATGGAGTAGATACAGAAAGTGATGACCATGCTTACAGTAATTCTGAGAGCTGCAGCTGCTACAGGCGCCGGGGAGGAGGGAGGGCGTTATGAATGTCAGCAGCCCTACATGCCAAGAACAGATGCATACTGGTAAGTAGCATATTCAGTTCGAGGCATGTGGGCTGCTGAATTCATATCTGTGCATAGAATGTATAGCAGTGCCCTCTATTAGCGGCGGCTACCAGTGCCAGCTGCAGCGGCCTGAAAAAGGGTTTTGAGAACAGCCTGTCCTACAGCTGCCTGCTGTTTTGATTGCACATCTACACAATAGTGTTTGGTAAATGTGTGTGTGGTGGACCAGGTGGCTGCTCTACATATATCATGCAGGGGAATATTTCCTAGAAAAGCCATGGAGGCCCCTAACTTACGTGTTGAGTGGGCTCGTGGGGGAATAGTTAATGTGCGTTTTGCCTTTTGATAACAAATTTGAATACACTTAACTATCCATCTGGCTATCCCTGCTTTGGAGATGGCGTTACCCTTGTGGTGTGGGGCAAAGGCAACGAACAGTTGTTTTGTCTTCCTAAAGGGTTTAGTCCTGTCGATGTAGTACATGAGGGCCCTCCTTACGTCTAGTGTATGGAGTGCTCTTTCCGCGACAGTTTGTGGGTTTTGGAAGAAAACGGGCAGTTCAATAGTTTGATTCATGTGGAACTGCGAGATTACCTTGGGCATGAATTTGGGGTTGGTACGTAGTACGACCCTGTTGGCGTGAACCTGTATAAATGGCTCTTGAACTGTTAGTGCTTGGAGTTCACTAACTCTTCTTAAAGAAGTGATTGCTACCAGGAAAGCTACTTTCCAGGTGAGGAATTGAATCTCGCATGAGTGGAGAGGTTCAAAGGGTGGACCCATCAGGCGTGTGAGGACCAGGTTGAGGTTCCACATTGGAGCCGGTGGGTGGCTTGGTGGAATGACTCGTTTGAGTCCTTCCAAGAATGCTTTGATGGCAGGCACTCTGAATAGTGAGAGGTGCTGCCTGGTTTGCGGATAGGCTGATATTGCGGTCAAATGGACACGTATAGAGGTGTACGCCAGATTGCATCGGTATAGGTGTAAGAGGTAACAAATGATGTTTTGGATGGATGCGTCCAGCGGGTTAATGTCATTATTACTGCAATAAATGACGAACCTTTTCCATTTGGCTGCATAGCAAGCTCTTGTAGTGGGTCTCCTGGCCTCCTTGATGATGTCCATACAGTCAGGTGGCAGGTTGAGGTAGCCAAACTCTAGGACTTCAGGAGCCAGATTGCCAGGTTCAGCTGTTGCGGATCTGGGTGCTGAATCTCTCCATGGTTCTGCGTCAAATGCGCGGGTTTGACCCGCAGCCTTTGATGCGGCACCACGGAAAGTTCGAGGAAGGTGGTGTACCATGGCTGGCGTGCCCACGTAGGAGCAACTAGGACGAGTGTCAGGGAGTGTTGTCTGAGTTTGCGAGCCACCAGCGGTATCAACGGCGCTGGGGGAAAAGCGTACGCAAATCTGCCGGACCAGTTCATCCATATCGCATTGCCCTGCGACTGCGGATGTGGGAACCTGGCGGCAAAGCTTTGGCATTTTGCGTTTTCGCTTGTGGCGAAGAGGTCTATCTCTGGATGACCCCACTGCTGGAAGTACGGTTGGAGTTCTGAAGGGTGTAGCTCCCACTCGTGCATCTGGTGGCTGTGTCTGCTGAGCAGATCCGCCATCTGGTTGTCCTTGCCCGGGAGGTGCTCTGCCATGAGGAACATGTTCCTCTGAATGGCCCACTTCCACATGCTCTGAGCCAGATGAGACAACTGTGGAGAGTGTGTTCCTCCCTGCTTCTGTATGTAGTACATGGCAGTCATGTTGTCCGTCCGGATCAACACGACTTTGTTGCACAGATGTACCTTGAATGCCTTCATGGCCAGGAAGATTGCCATCAGTTCCAGAAGGTTGATGTGCATCTTCTTCTGTTGTGTCGTCCATAGTCCCTGCACTGTGTAGTGGAGTACATGAGCTCCCCATCCCTGGAGAGACGCGTCCGCTGTCAGTACTATTTGTGGAACAGGCTCTTGGAACGGTCGGCCCTTGCAAAGGTTTTGTGGATTCCACCAATGCAGAGAGTTGTATGCCCGACCGCTCACCAACACTAGGTCTTTCAACTGTCCTTGAGCCTGATTCCACTGACGTGCTAAGCACTCCTGAAGCGGGCGCATATGTAATCTCGCGTGTGGGACTATGAAAATGCAGGAGGCCATCATGCCTATCAACTGCATGAACACTCGTGCTGGAAGTGAGTGTTGGGGTTTGAACCTGGAGATCAGCATTTGCATGCTGTTGATCCTCACTAAATTTGGCTGAGCTGTGGCCGCCAGAGTGTCTATAGTCGCACCTAGGTACTGTTGTACGTGTGCGGGCTGGAGATGGGATTTCGGGTAATTTAGTGAGAATCCCAGACTGTGAAGGAGGTGAATGGTGCGGGACATGTGGTTGGCACATTGCTGGGCTGATTGTGCTTGGACGAGCCAGTCGTCCAGGTAGGGGTAGACGTGTACGTGCTGCCTCCGTAGATGTGCCGCCACAGTAGCTAGGCACTTCGTGAAAACCCTGGGTGCTGTTGTCACGCCGAAGGGAAGGACTTTGAATTGGTAGTGCTGCCCCTGAACAGTGAACCTGAGGTATTTTTTGTGTGAGGGGTGAATGGGTATATGGAAATACGCATCCTTGAGGTCCAGCGTGGCTAGGAAGTCTCCCTGCTTGAGAAGCGGGAGGACTTGCTGGAGAGTGAGCATGTGAAAGTGCTCGGAAAGAATGTACCGGTTCAGGGGTCTTAGGTTTAGTATAGGTCTGAGTGACCCGTCCTTTTTCGGTATTAAAAAGTAGAGGGAGTACACTCCCGTACCCTGCTCGTGGACGGGTACGACCTCTATAGCGCCTTTTAGAAGCATACTTTGCACCTCCTGCTGTAAGAGCGTTAAGTGCTCTGAGGACATAGGACGGTTTCTTGGAGGAATTGTGGGTGGAGTGGAGGTTAGCTCTAGACAGTAACCGTATTTGACAATATCTTTGACCCACCTGTCCGTGGTGATGGAGTTCCACGTGGACAGGAACCTTTGTAGCCTTCCCCCGACAGGTGTTATGTGGTCGGGAGGAAGGGAGAGGGCGTCACTGCTTGTTCTTGGGGGAGGACCTGGTGTTGCCGTAGCCGCGTCCTCTTCCCTTTGTACTGGAGCCACGATATCCACCCCGGGTGTTTTTATCGTAGGTGGTTTGTGTATTGCCCTTGTTGTATGTCTGCTGTGACCCCTGTCCTCTACCTGCTCCTCTATTTTCGGGGCGACGAAAGGAGCTGCTCCGAAAGGACTGAGTCTGGAGAGCCCCCATGGACTTTGCGGTGTCCGTGTCCTTTTTTATGTTCTCAAGGGTGGTGTCAACCTCCGGTCCGAATAAATAGTCGGGGTTGACAGGCTGGTTGAGTATATTATTTTGCACCTCAGGTTTGAATCCGGAGATTCGCAACCAGGCATGTCGTCGCAGCATGACGCTTGTGTTTATGGCCCTGGCAGCCGTGTCTGCGGCATCTAGTGCACACTTGATGGAAGCATTTGTGAGTAGCTGTCCCTCTCTGATAAGAATTTCTGCACCTTCTTTGTACTGGTCAGGGAGATGTTGGAGTAGTTGCTCCAATGTGTCATAGTGCGCTCTATTGTAGCGAGCGAGGAGCGCTTGAGTGTTGGCTATGCGCCATATGTTGGCAGCCTGGGCGGCAACTCGCTTGCCAGAGGTCTCTAACACCTTGGACTCTTTGTCCGGGGGAGGAGCGTCACCTGTCGTTTGCGAGTGTGCCCTCTTGCGAGCATTCGCTACGACAATGGAGTCTAGTGATAATTGGCCTCTGATGTAAGTAGGGTCCCCAGGCGCCGATCTGTATTTCTTATCGATCCTGGGGTTTATCACCCGCGCCCTGGTGGGTTCTTTGAAGATGTCCTTGGCAGGTTTGAGGACCCCTTTCAACATGGGCAGAGTTTTTACATGCCTTTCTGAGGATGCGAAGGTGTCCATAAGAAAGTCGTCCTCGACGGTGTCAGAGTGAAGCTGCACTCCATGATTATTCGCAGCACGTTCAATAAGAGCGTTGAACGCTGCAGTGTCCTCTGTGGGAGATGTTTTCGCCCCATATAGTTGTGGGTCCTGTGCATCTAGAGGTGCACCTGGGTCTACAGGGTCGCCCCAAGTTTGATCAGGGTCCTGTTGGTCATCAGGGTCAATGTCTCCATGGTAGGGGACTTGGTCACCCATGTAGTCCTCCAACGCATATGTGTCGGAGTGTGTGGGAGAGAATGATTGTGGATCCTGGTAGGGCGAGTGGAAAGATTCGCAGAGGACAGGTTCTGAGTCCACAGGCAGCTTTCTTTAGTGGGATCCGGAAAGGGTCCAAAGGTGGCTCCGAAGTTATCCTCCGTTCGTGGATAACCATCCTGCCGGTGTTGGCGTCGATGAGATGTGATGGAGACGTCTCAGCAGGTGTAATCGTGGTGTGGGTGACCCGTGTCCTGAGTTGGAACATTTTCGGGATCGTGGATGGAGGCAGGCCAAAAGTAATGTTGGCTGGCGCCGAAGAGGCTGCTGGAGCTTTTATTGGGCCGGAGCCCGACGTGTCCTGGAGGACCGTTTTGGTTTTGCTGCTTTGTGCCGCAACAGGTCGCACTTGGAGCGCCTTTGAGGCTTTAGCGCCGACCAGGTCTGTAGAGGCGGCCGTGGACTTTTTCGGCGCCGGTGGGTCATCGAGTCGAGGGGCGGGAATGGCCGTCGACGTCTTCGATGCATGAGGCTTTGGTGTTGCCGTGAAAGCGATGTGAGACGCAGCAGGCAGTGTGACCTTTGGTGTCGGAGTCGATGGCGTCGACGCCGGGAGCCGAGCAGGTTTGGTGGCACCGACGGCCTTTTTCCGTATGCCGACTCCGACGTCGGCCGCTTTAAGTTCGGCACCGAAGTCTCGCTTGGTGCGCTCGGTGCCGACGCGTTTCGCTGGCGTCGAAGGTGTGGAAGGCCTCGATCCGACCAGCGTCACTTTTGGTTTCGGTTTCAATTGAACCACTGCAGCTTTCGGTTTCGGTTTGGAAGAAGGGAAACCAGCCGGTTTAGGTAATAATGGCTGCCGCTGAATGTCCGAGGCCGGGCCCGAGGGCGGGGCCGAAGAACTGCGGGATAGGTCTCGGGTAAGGCCCGAAGGCGATCCCTCGACCGGAGCCATAGACTGTGGCACTGGGCTCTCTTCAGTCTGAACGGGTAGGCCTTGCTCGTCATTGGAGCTACTCTCTTCGGCCCCTAAGGCCTCATCGTAGTCTCCTACCTCGGTGTCGTCTTCATCTCTGCGAAAGAGTGATTCGTCGACGTCGTCCGATCCGGAGTCATGTTCGGAAACGGGACTGGAGGGTAGGATCTCCAATTCTTCGACATCTTCGGTCTCGGCGTTGAAGATGTCTGCCGGGGACGGTGCCGCGTGCTGCGCTTCGAGTCTTGCCGCTCGTCGATTCCGTAGAGTCTTCTTGGAACGGAACCGGGCACAGGCCATGCATGTAGATTCGTCGTGATCCGGCGAAAGGCATTTGTTGCACACCGGATGGACGTCGATGTGGGGATATTTCGCATTGCATACCGGACATCTCTTGAATGGTGTCCTCGATTCCATCGTCGATGTCGTCGATGGGCAGGTAAGATGCGAAAAGTCGGTTCTGAAAGTTAGTAAACTAACAAAGGAGTATCGAAACCGATCGAGAAAACAGTACCGACGCGAACTAAAGGCCTTTTGGCCTCGATAAAGTTTTTCCTAACTTGAGTTAAGATAGCACATCCGAACCCAATGGCGGAAAAAAACAATCTGAGGATGGAGAGGATGCCCATGCGCACTGTAGTCCAGGGGAGGAGTCACCTATCCCAGGATACCTCGAAGACTCTTCCAGGACAACAACGTGCAAACATCCGGACCCAACACTAGGCGGCGATCTATGCACAGATATGAATTCAGCAGCCCACATGCCTCGAACATAATGCTGATTCAAGCGCAAACACCTGATTGAGACTGAATGAAAATGACAGCGGCCCTGAAAATGAGGCAATAGCTATCCGAATTTCACACTGAGAAAAGGTACATATATGCTTACTGGCTATATATATTGCACAGATTGTGCTAAGTTAGTTCGTGGGCTAAGTATATTGCACATATTTTTATGTGACTTAACAGCCCAAGATTTAGACCCCATGGAAATCGATATTTCTAAACAGAACCGAGTTGACCAAATAATGTGATGATAGGCAAACAATTACACATAATGTGGCTCATTAATATTAAAAGCACAAGCACATCCAAAACTGATCACAGTGTGTGTTTTTCAGACATACCCTCTCGAAGTAAGGCGAGTAGAGCTTATATAAAATATTTTCAGATTTAAAATTGCATCTTTTGTTTTGCTAGAGATGCACTCCTAATTATTCTCCTAAAAAATGGCTTACAGACCTCTTTAAAAGCAATTTCCACATAAATCTTTCAATGTGCTGAAATGCACCTTTGCCCTAGCTTTAGAATAGGAGCTCCCTTTCCTGTTACTCCATACCCAAGAACGTTACACTTCCAAAGAGAAAAGAAAGCGCTAGTCCCACTCCCATCCTCTGAGACAGTCCCTTCCCCCTCCTGTTTATATGCGAGGTGGGGGCTTCCATTGTCATTACAGCGCCTGAAGGAGAGGTGCAAATAAACGCTCTCCCAGGCTGCCCTGAATGACAAAGGGCCTAACGTTGACACTCCCAGCTCCAGCCGAGCTGCTTTGACCCCCCTGGCACCCGTGTCTGTAGAATTCTATGAACTGCACTCACTTATCAAACTCTTACATTCCCACAGCACACAAGCTTAAAAGCATTGTATATTTTGCAGTGAAAAGTAAACATTTTTAAAGCTGCAACAGTTTAAAATATTTTTATCCTTCTTTATCAATTAAGCACATAAAAATCAGCAGTGGTTTTGAGAAATAGTTCCACATTACTGTTACACATACTGCACAACAGTGTACAATGGCTATAACATTTCTAGGGGTTACAATCCGACCGCTTAAGTGTGGTAGCCCAACTAATAGAGTGGAAGTGGGCTCCTGAAGTCTTTAGTCAATTATTAGCATTCTATAACTTATGTGATTAGGCAAATGGCAACAAAAAAAACACATTATGTTGCACTTTGATGTTATAACTTTTTTACAGAAGCAGAAGGAAAACCTATAGCTTTGACTTAAAATATCGTCTGCCTGCTAATGTTTGTGTGCTTTTTATCAGCAGATCCTTAAAGTCTAATTGTCTTTTTCTTATCATACCTGACCCTTAATAAGATCCCTCCATCAGCAGCATTTCTTTTAGTTAAAACTCTTTTTTCACATCTCATGGTGTTTTTCTCTATAGTAAATGACATATAATTGTACATTAGTAGGCAGAATCTCTGCCTTTAAAAAAAAAAGGTGCATGGCTACTTCGCATAGCACCAATTCCGATCATTAACATTTGGCATAATATTGAGACCTGGTTGAAATTTAAATTAAGCTGCTTGATTAATGTAATTTCTAGAATTTCATGCTACGCTTGTTATACAAATTCCAGTGCTACCTCACAAAACTATGTGGCATTTGTGGCAAACGTTTATCGCAAATGCATGGGACTAATTTCGTGCTCAAATATAGCACTAAATAATGGATTTGTGTAATTGTGATTTTGCATAATTTTCCTGTACTTTTGCATAATTAAACAAAAACAAAGAAAATGTTGTACACTATCATTTTACAAACTTGGCAGGATCTCTGCCTTGCAGACGTTGACAAAAGGATTACTAGGCCTTCTCTGATTATCCCTATAGTGTATTTGCACACATCACCCTGCTGTCCATCTGACTAGGCGAGTGCTGCCTATGTATTTTAGTTCTAACTATATTATAATTTGCGTGCTGATCTCTCACGGATCCTGCTCCGTTCATACGCACTGTGCCCCAAGACAAGAAAGGAGCACCTGTATGGTCACTCATCCATGAAATCAAAACACTTCCCACATAGAATGATAATAAATACATCCTCTGCCAGCCCCACACTCTCTCATGGGGTAGCATGTTACCTGTCCAAAAATGTGCTTCAGCACCCCACAAGAATCACTGTACAATACAATACAGTAGCAGTGCCCCAATTCTTAATGCCATGATCAGGCTTTTGTTGGCTCTTCACCCTGCCGCTGCCCAGTGCCACTGTACCTGCTGTACTAATGATACCGGCTTCCTTATACTTGGACTTGGATGAGACTGCAGGGAGATTTTCACCTCCTTCATCTCTGGTGCCACTGTGGCGTAGAGAAGATTTGAGGAGAGTGTTATACAGTGTACTGTCGTACAGTGGAGTGTCCTAGAGTGGGACGTTGTAGAGTGGAGTGGCATGCAGTGGAGTAGTGTTGTAGAGTGGAGTGGCATAGAGTGGAATAGGGTAAAGTGGGGTGGCATAGAGTGGAGTGGTGAACAGTGGAGTGGCATAGAGTGGCGTATATTGAAGAGGCTTAGTGTGGAGTGGCGTAGAGTGGCATGTCGTACATTACAGTGGAGTGATGCACCATAGAGTGGTGTGTCATACAGTGTAGTGGCATAGAGTAGACCGGATGAGAGTCATACAGTGGACTGTTGTAGAGTGCTGTAGAATGAAGTGTCGTACAGTGTGGTAGAGTGGACTAGAGAGGAGTGGCGTAGAGTGGAATAGTGTACAGTGAGGTGGCATAGAATGGAGTGGCATAGAGTGGCATGACAGAGTGGAGTAGACTGAGTGGAGAGGTGTGTTGTAGAGTAGAGAGAAGTGGAGTAGAGTACAGTGGTGTGTCAAAGTAGAGTGGAGCAGCGTAGAGTGGTATGCCATGCAGTAGAGTAGTGGCGTGTTATAGAGTGGCATGGCATACGGTGTCGGGGCATAAAGCGAAGTAGCATAGAGTGGAGTGTAGAGTAGAATTGAGTAGAGTGCAGGAGAGTGTCATACAGTGGACTGTCAGAGTGGAGTGACAAAGTGGAGTGCTGTAGAGTGGAGTGTTGTATAGTGTGGAGTAGAGTGGAGTGGCATACAGTGGAGGGGAGTGCTGTGGAGTGGCTACAGTGGAGTAGTGTTGTACATTCTAGTAGAGTGAAGTGGCATAGAGTGTCGTGGAGTGGCATATAGTGGCGTAGAGTGGAGTAGTGAAGTACAGTGGAGTAGAGTGCAGTAGTGTCTCATTGAGTACAGTGAAGTAATAATCACACCCTATCTCTATGGGGACCTGGGCATGTCTTTAATCACACACATTCTCTTTGGCAACCGTGGTTATACTATAGTCACACATCTCTGTGGGGACTTGAGCATTCCTGTAAATACACACAAGCTCTGTTTCGGCTTGAAGGTCATCAGCTTCGCATTCTCTGTATGGGGCTTTGTGAATATTGAAAAGTAATATAGTTAGACTTTTGGTCTATATTTACCTTTGTGAATACTGAAAAGTAGTAACGTTAGACTTTTCATCTAAGTTTACCTTTGTGAATTTGGCCCTATTTTAATGAGGACTTAAACACAATCACCTTAAAGCACTATCTCTGTGGGTACTTAAACATCACTATAATAACATACCATCTCTGTGGGGACTTGAGCATTCCTATACTTACACACCACCTCTGTGTGGACTTGAACATCATTAGCTTCACACTTTATAATGGAATTTAAGCTTTGAATGTACACACTATTTATATGGAGACTTAAACACAATGATCTTCACCCACTATCTCTGTGGTGACTTGAACATCTATTTTTGCAAAAATGTAAGCAGCTACACAAGCTCTGGGTTCCACTTGCCCATATTCCTTGATTCCATATGTTAATTTCTTTATGTGTTAGTTCCCTTATCTCCTAAGATTTTAAGCACTAATAAATAGGTTAAATACAGCTTTAAGTTTCTTTTTTAAGCATGATATGCCATAATCTGTCTTTAATGTATACCCCAGTATATATGCAGCAATTCATATAGGAATAGATTATTATGTTTGTGTATATTGTTGATAAAATAAACATTTAGCCATGTTCCTTCAACTGTATTCAATCACAAATGGTGTTAAGGACTAGGTCCCCACAAGGATGGTGCTGTGTGCACGATTATATAACAATATATTTGCAAATTTGAAGCAGGATCCTGTATCATGAAATTTTCTTAACATTTTTCTGTTATTAGTCTATTTTAAAAACATTGTGTGTGTGTGTGGGTGTGTGTGTGTGTGTGGTTGTGTGCACGTGTGGGTGTGTGTGTGAATCTTTATTTTAGGCTGGTGACCTTGCACGCTTCGAGTGAGTCACCGTGCGTTTGCCATTGAAAAGCGGCCGCTCAGCCGCTGAGGATGCACCACCCCAGTATCCAGAGGGGGCCGCGTGGAGTGATTCACTCTCCACATATGCGGGGAAACGTTGCAGAATTAGGACTTCGATCTGCGGCTGGGGCCCAATCTGGGCTTTATCGCAAGCAGTAATTGTGCACGAAAATATTGAAAGATTTAGTACTCCAACTCCCAGAATGCCAAAGAATGACGATTGCCCTCTTCAAGGGCGGGACATGTTATAAATGCTGCTGGGGGAGGAGAAAAAGCATCTACCTTATTGAGCCTCTGAGGAAGACATTTTTGAAACGAGTCAGGCTAAAAGAAAGGCTGCCAATCATGTACCAGCTCCTGAATTTGTCAATATCTTTATTTTAGGCTGGTGACCTTGCACGCTTCCAGAGTGCTTCTCGAGTGAGTCACCGTGTGTTTGAGATATCTATATATCTATCTATTAGGCAGCGTGAGTTATTATCATGAACTCTGGTGTTATTAAGACTACGGATCCCAGAATGCAAATTTTGATCATGTCAGCCCCCAGCTGTGGGCAATAAAAGGAACTGGTGATGTCATCCCGAATCTCTGCCATTTATTTGTTGCCTCTCAGCCTGTGATCAAGGACGGAATGAATGTCTGAAACGCGTAAGGCAAAGTAATTGGACTTGTGCATTGAGTGACTGTGTTGCAGCCTGATGGAACTGATGTTCGCAGATGGAGTGCTTCCTAAAGCTTTGAGCACACACACACACACACACACAGGACTTCAAAGGGTGGCACAATAAGTGCTGCAGCCCTTAGAGGCCTTCTCTGGTCACAGTGCCCTGGGTACCTGTGGAACCATTTACCAGGGGCTGACATGTGGCCAGCGATGCCAATTGGGTTTAGGCTCCAATGCAATTTTAGGGAAGGAACATAGGCCCTGGGTACCTCATTAGCAGGAGCCCAGGGCACACTCGGTCAAAGAACATCAGCAATTCAGCAAATAGTGGGGGCATACCATGCAGAAAGAGGGCCCTTTCTCACAATCCTTGATCCTGGGGGACTCCTGAGTTTACCACCAGAACCTCAACTCCCACTACCAAAGACTTACCTCAAAACAGATAAAGCAAATGCTACTTGCCAGTATGCATCTGTTCTTGGCATGTAGAGCTGCAGATCTACACACTGTGCATAGATAGCCATCTGGTGTTGGGCCCGGATGTTTGCAGTTTTTCCTCTTGGAAAGTCTTTGGAAGTCACAAGGTATGTGACTCCTCCTTTGGATTGGATTGCGCATGGGCTTCGGCTCCATCCTCAGATTGTTTTTTGCCAACAGGGAAAGATGGAGCGTAGTAATAGTGAAAAAACCCATGTGTGTTGTATCTAAATAAGATAGACTGGAACAGATACAGGTAGCCGGGGAGGCGTGTGTAGATCTGCAGCTCTACATGCCAAGAACAGATGCATACTGGCAAGTAGCATTTGCCGTTCGAGGCATATGAGCTGCAGATTACACACTGTGCATAGATTATATAGCAGTACTCGCTCCTAGCGGCGACTGTGAGAAAGTGGCTCCGTATATACTGTTCCTTAATAGGTACAGGGTGTACAGAGTCCACAGACCCAAAGGGTTTAACAGAGGTTAAAGTTAGATATAACCTTACTCTCCAAAGTGGTAGCCTGGTCGAGCAGTAAGGCAGTATCAGAGGACAGTGTAAAGCATTTGTTGTACACACTCAGTCAGCAAATAGTTCCACACACTCAAAACTGAACTCTAGGCCAATGGTTTGTATATAAAAAATATATGCTTGTTTTATTTTAGAACCAACACTTGGAATTAAAATATACTTTCTCGACAGGAGATGTTTCATGAAAATACTTTTGTATATGCAATAGACTTTTTAGTAAACAGTTACAAGTAGTTGCAGTAGGCAACTATTTCTAAACACAATACATTGAGCTCAATGATAAATTCAAATTATATGCAACAGATTACTTTTTAGATTACTTTTGTAATTCCAGGCTTGGATCCTAGATCCAGTCCTGGGTCAGTTCTCAGAATCAGCTGTTGAAAGTCGACTTTGGTACTGTAATGATTTTTAACTAATATTTAGCTATTTCAAAAGTTAGCACTTAGAAAATATTTCAGAGCAAACAATCAATGATTCCCTATGGAAGGAAATGTAGGTTACAGGTACAGTAGGTTATCGTTACTTTTGTAATCCAGTACTGGGTGTCTAGACTCAGTACTGGGACGTTTATCCGAAACAGGTAAGTAATTACGTTTTCATATGTTATACGATTTTTGATGAATATTTAGAAATTGCAGAAATCAACACTTAGAAGAAATTTCACAGAAAAACAGTCAATGGTTTCCAATAAAAGAAAAATGAGTTAAAGGTAAGTATAGTTGTGGGTACTTTTCAGAGTCAGCGCTGGGCACCAAGATCCAGCACTGGGAGCTCACCTACGAGCAGGTGAGTAAATTCGTTTTTGGTACTCGGCTGATTTTTGGTGAATATTTATAGTTTTCAAGAAAAAGCCAGTCAATGTTACCCTTGAGGAAAATGAAGTTAGCGGTTTAAGGGTAAGTACTCAACTGGCAGAGTTGAAGTTCTGGGCATAGACTCAGGGGTCCCCCAGTGTCAGGTAGGTACAGTCAGTTCACCCTCAGCGGTTTCAGGACGGCCGGGTGCAGAGAGAGTTAGGCCCAATGTTATCCTATGAGGGATAGGGGGGCCTGGGTTGGTGGCTGCTGTCGGGCAAGCCATGCGGCTGTGGGAGCTGGGCTCCTGGTCACTTACTCAGGGCAAGTGGGGAAGTAGGTTAGAGTAGAGTTTTCACTGCCAGGGCCACTCGGGCAGCTGGGTGCAGGGTGCTTTTGAGCCGTCGGGCGCTCAATTGATTTCTATGGGAAATCTCCGGTTTGGAAAAAGACTGCAGGCTCGGGGACGAGGACTCTTCGGGTGCCACCACCACTTCAAGGGGTAAGTTGGATATTTGGAAGATAGGTAAGTACTCCGGGATTGGGCACAGAGGGCCGTGGGGCGCCAGGGTGCCTTTTGATGTCGGGAATCTTACCCTCTTGTTGATCGCAGTTGGGGTGGCACTCTGTTCTGAGGCTGCAGGCTTCTTCAGGATAGTCGAGGGGGGTCATTGGGTGCCGGACTCTGGGTCACAGTCGCCGTGGGGTCGTCCTCGTGGGTTTAGTTCACTCCGGCACCGGCCAAGCTTGGCAGGTGCAGAGTGGGCTGGCATCGCGGTTCCGGGCTGCTGCCAGGGGTGAAAGGTAGGTTCTGAGTAGAGCCTCTACTCATGGGAGTCCCAGGGGATCAGAGTTCAAAGGTAGCCAGGTCCTCCGGGGTTTCTGAGGTTGCTGGCCACAAGAGATGCCGGGTTTGGAGCAGGAGCAAGTCCGAGGTCCACAGGCCGGTAGGGCTGGGGCCAAAGCAGTTGGTGTCTCCCTCTCCTTTGGAGCTGCAGGGCAGGTCTTCTTTTCTTCTCGCTCTTCTTGTAGTTTCGGAATCTGGAATCTAGGGAAGGATGGTTCAGGGTGCCCCTAAATACTAGATTTAGGGGCGTTGCAGGTAGGTGAAGGCCAGGGACCAATGGGTCCTTGTCCTGGGGTGGGTACACCCCCTATCCTGCCTCTCTCCTGTGGGAGGGGGGCAGTAGCCTAATCCTGATAGGGTAGGGCTTCCCATCTTCAAGATGGCGAGAGCCCGGAGATGTGCTTCACCTCGCCTCCCCCACCTGAGGGGTGGGGTGGGCAGGCTGGCACATCCCCTGTCCTTGTATGGGGTTTCCGGCCAAGCTTCCCGCCAGAGTGGGGGGTTGCAGTGGCCTGGGGAAACTCCTAGAGGCGGCAGGCATTTGAAGCTTCCCTTTGCTCATCCTGGGGGAAGAGATTTATTACCTCACCCAGGATGTGCATTGTTGCAGGCCCGGGAGAGCAGGGGCTCTCCCACCCAGGGGTCCAGCAACGTGTCTGCTGTGTGGCAGCCTGGGCAGCCTCAGAGCAGACGTGGATTGTAGGTTAGTTGTAAGGGGGCATCTCTAAGATGCCCTCTGGGGTGCTTGGTACATTAAATCTCTCACTGGCATCAGTGTGGGTTTAATGTGCTGAGAAGTTGGATACCAAACTTCCCAGTCTTTAGTGTTGCCATTATGGTGCTGTGGAGCTCGTGTTTGACAAGCTCTCAGCACCATGTACTCTCAAATGGCAGTACTGCACTTACAGTGCCTGGGAATGGACCTGGGTACTGTAGGGGCACAGGGCTCCTGCTCCTGTGCCCACACCATGGGCATAAGGCACCCAGCCAGAGGGGTGACTGACATATCCCTTGGCAGTGTCGGTGTTGGGCATGGCACACAGATGTGTGCCATGTCGACTCTATATTTTGTCCTGCACCCAGACACAGCCTGCAAAGGCAGTGTGTGTGTGTAAGGGTACAGGGCCCCTAAGGGTGGCACAATGAGTGCTGCAGCCCTTAGGGGTCTTCCCTGGTCGCAAGGCGCTGGGTACCTAGGGTACCATTTACTAGGGGCCAGGGTTTGCCAATTTGGAGTTTGTGTGTTTTAAGGAAGGAACATAGGCCCTGGGCACCTGATTGGCAGGAGTCCAGGGTACACTCAGTCAAAATGCATTCAGCAATCTAGCAACAAGTGGGGGCATACCATGCAAGAAAGAGGGCACTTTCTCACAGCGACCACCAGTATCTGTTGCAGTGGTTTGAAACAAGGTTTTGAGTACAGCCTGGCCCACACTAGCTTGTTGCTTAGTTTGCACATCTACAAAATAGTATTTAGTGAAAGTGTGCAGTGTTGACCATGTAGCTGCTTTGCAGATATCATCTAAGGGGATGTTCCCTAAGAATGCCATGGAAGCCCCTATCTTCCGTGTAGAGTGGGCTTTAGTGGAAACAGATAGCGTTCGTTTTGCTTTGTGGTAGCAAATCTGAATGCATACGACACTCCACCTAGCTATCCCAGATTTGGAGATGGGGTTGCCTTTGTGTGGTGGTGAGAAAGACACAAACAGTTATTTGGTCTTACGAAAGGGTTGTGTTCTCTCGATGTAGTACAGTAAGGCTCGTTTGACATCTATTGTGTGGAGAGCCCTTTCTGCAACGGTCTGTGGCTGCGAGAAGAATACGGGTAGTTCCACAGATTGGTTTAGGTGAAAGGGCAAAATGACTTTAGGGAGGAATTTTGGATTAGTACGGAGAACAACCTTGTTATGGTGCATTTGCAGAAAATGTTCTTGAATGGTGAGTGCTTGTATCTCACTGACCCACTGACCCTTCTGAAGGAAGTGATGGCTACAAGAAAAGTTGTTTTCCATGTTAGGAATTGAAGTTCACATTTGTGTAGAGGTTCGAAGGGAGGCCCATTTAGTCTTGTGAGAACGATGTTTAGGTTCCACACAGGTGAGGGTGGCACTCTGGGGGGGGAATTCTTTTGAGGCCTTCCATGAAGGCTTTTATGGCAGGTACTCTAAAGAGTGATAGATGTTGCCTGTTTTGTAGATAAGCTGCTATGGCTGCAAGGTGCAGTCTAATAGACGTGTAGGCTTGATTGCATCTTTGTACGTGTAGTAAATAGCCTATGATGTGTTGAATGGACACATCTAGGGGATTGAAGTTATTGTTGTGACAATAGACCACAAAACGTTTCCACTTGGCTGCGTAGCAAGCTCTAGTGGTAGGTAGTCTAGCTTCTCTAATGACGTTCATACAGTCAGGGGGAAGATTAAGATAAGCGAATTCTAGGATTTCAGGAGCCAGATTGCAAGGTTGAGATGAGCTGGGTCCGGGTGCCTGATCTCTCCATGGTTCTGTGTTAAGAGGCGTGGAGAGAGGTGTAACGTTTGGTGCGGTACTACAGATAGTTTCAGCAGTGTGGTGTACCACGGTTGTCTGGCCCAAGTTGGAGCTACTAGGATTAGTGTGAGGGAGTGTTGTTGTAGTTTGCGCACCACTAATGGAATCAGTGGGAGAGGCGGAAAAGCGTAAGCAAATTCGCCTGACCAGTTCATCCATATCGCATTCCCTTTGGACAATGGGTGTGGATACTTGCCGGCGAAGCATGGGCATTTGGCGTTTTTGTGGGTGACAAAGACGTCCATCTGTGGATGCCCCCATGTGAGAAACTGGCTCTGTATATACTGTTCCCAAATAGGTACAGGGTGTACAGAGTCCACAGTCCCCAGAGGCTTTGCAGAGGCTAAAGTTAGATTTGTCTTAACTCTCTAAAGTGGTAGCTTGGTCGAGCAGTAAGACAGTATCATTGGACAGTGTAAAGCATTTTGATGTACACCCTCAGTCAGCAAATGGTCTCACACACTCAATAAGTGAACTCTAGGCCAATGGTTCATATATAAAAAATATATGCTTGTTTTATTTTAGAACCAACAATTGGAATTAAAATATACTTTCTCAGAATGAGATGCTTTATATAAATACTTTTGCAATATGCAATTGACTTTTGTAAACAGTTACAAGTGGTTGCAAAAGGCAACACTATTTTAAACAATAATGCATTGAGTTCAATGGAAGTTTCATGTTATTTGGCACAGATTACTTTTAGGATTACTTTTGGAATTCCAGGACTGGATCCTACATTCAGTCCTGGGTCAGTACTTCGAAGCAAGTGATAAAAGTCGACTTAATTACTGTGATGATTTTTAGACAATATTTTGCTATTTTAAAAGTTGACAGAAAATATTTCATAGAAAACAGTCAATGATTCCCTATGGCAGAAATTCAAGTTGCAGGTATAGTAAGTTCTCGTTACTTTTGTAATCCAGTACTGGGTGCCTAGACTCAGTACTGGGACCTTTATCCAAAACATGTAAGTAATTACGTTTTCAGATATTATACGATTTTTAAGGAATATTTAGAAATTGCAGAAATTGACACTTAGAAGAAATTTCACAGAAAAACAGTCACTGGTTTCCTATGGAAGAAAATTGAGTTAAGGGTAAGTACAGTTGTAGAGATTTTTAAAGAATATTTAAAGATTGCAGAAATTGACACTTTGCAGAAATTTCACAGAAAAGCAGTCAATGATTTCCTATGGAAGAACATTGGGTTACTGTTAAGTACAGTTGTAAGTAGTTTTGAGAGTCAGTGCTGGGCACCAAGATCCAGCACTGGGAGCTCACCTAAGAGCAGGTGAGTATTTTCGTTTTTGTTACTCGGCTGATTTTTGGTGAATATTTTAAGTTTTGAAAAATCCAAACTTGGAAGAAATTTCAGGAAAAAACAGTCAATGTTACCCTATGGAGAAAATTGAGTTATTGGTTTAAAGGTAAGTACTCGACTGGCAGAGTTAAGGTTCTGGGCACAGACTCAGGGGTCTTCCAGGGTCAGGTAGGTACAGTTGGTTCACCCTTAGCGGCACGGGGGCGGCCAGGTGCAGAGAGTTAGGCCCAATGTTATCCTGAGAGGTAGGGGGGCCTTGGTTGGTGGCTACTGACTAGTAGGCCACGCGGCTGTGGGAGCTGGGCTCCTGGTCACTTACTCAGGGCAAGTGGGGGAAGTAGATAGGTGTAGAGGTTGCACTGCCAGGGCCACTCGGGCGGCTGGGTGCAGAGTGCTTTTGAGCCTTCGGGCGCTCAATTGATTTCAATGGGAAATCTCCGGTTTAGAAAAAGACTGCAAGCTCGGGGACGAGGATTCTTCAGCTGCCACCACCACTTCGAGAGGTAAGTTGGGTAGTTGGAGGATAGGTAGGTACCCCGGGATTGGGCATAGGGGGCCGCGGGGCGCCAGGTGCAGGGGTGTCTTTTGGTGTCGGGAAATCTTACCCTCTGTTGTTCGCGGTTAGGGGGGGGGGGCACCTTGTACTGAGGCTGCAGGCTTCTTCAGGAGTGTCGAGGGAGGTCCTTGGGTGCCGGACTCGGGGTCACAGTCGCCGTGGGGTCGTCCTCGTGGTCTTTGTTCACTCCGGCACAGGCCAGGCTTGGCGGGTGCAGATTGTGCTCGGTTCGCGGTTCCGGACTGCTGCCAGGGATTAGAAGTAGATTTTGAGTAGACCCTCTACTCATGGGAGTCCCAGGGGTTTAGAGTCAAAAGGTAGCCAGGTCCTCCGGGGTTTGTGAGGTTGCTGGCCACAAGAGATGCCGGGTTGGAGCAGGAGCAGGTTCGACGGTCGACAGGCCGGTAGGGCTGGGGCCAAAGCAGTTGGTATCTTCCTCTTCTTAGCAGCTGCAGGGCAGGTCTTCTTTCTTCTAATTCTTCTTCTGATTTTGGAATCTGGAATCTGGGGAAAGAAGGTTCAGGGTGCCCCTAAATACTAGATTTAGGAGCGTTACAGGTAGGTGAAGGGCAAGAACCAATTGGTCCCTGTCCTGGGGTGGGTACACCCCCTATCCTGCCTCTCTCCTGTGGGAGGGGGGCAGTAGCCTAGTACGGATAGGGTAGGGCTGCCCATCTTCAAGATGGCGAGAGCCCGGAGTTGTGCTTCACCTCGCCTTCCCCACCTGAGGGGTGGGGTTGGCAAGCTGGCACATCCCCTGTCCTTATTTGGGGTTTCTGGCCAAGCTTCCCACCAGAGAGGGGGGTTGCAGTGGCCTGGGGAAGCTCACAGAGGCGGCATGCCTTTGAAGCTTCCCCCTGCCCATCCTGGGGGAGGAGATTTAGCACCTCGCCAGGATGTGCATTGTTGAAGGCCCAGGAGAGCAGGGGCTCTCCTACCCAGGGGTCCAGCAACATGTCTGCTGTGTGGCAGCCTAGGCAGCATCAGAACAGACTTTGATTGTATGTTAGGTTTTATGGGGAAGCTCTAAGATGCCCTCTGGGGTGCTTGGTACATTAAATCCCACACTGGCATCAGTGTGGGTTTAATGTGCTGAGAAGTTTGATACCAAACTTCTCAGTCTTCAGTGTTGCCATTATGGTGCTGTGGAGTTCGTGTTTGACGAGCTCTCAGCACCATGTACTCTTAAATGGCAGCACTGCACTTACAGTGCCCAGGAATGGACCTGGGTACTGTAGGGGCACAGGGCTCCTGCGCCCACACCATTGGCATAGGGCAACCAGCTAGAGGGGTGGCTGATATATGCCATGGCAGTGTAGGTGATGGGCATGACACACAGGGATGTGTGCCATGTCGACTGTTTTGTCTTGCACCCAGACACCCAGCCTGCAAGGGCAGTATGTGTGTGTGCGTGTAAGGGTACAGGGCCTCTAAGGTTGGCACAATGAGTGCTGCAGCCCTTAGAGGCCTTCCCTGGTCACAAGGCCCTGGGTACCTAGGGTACCATTTACCAGGGGCTGACATGTGGCCAGGGTTTGCCAATTTGGGTTTTGTGTGTTTAGAGAAGGAACATAGGCTCTGGGCACCTGATGGGCAGGAATCCAGGGCACACTCAATCAAAGTACATTCAGCAATTCAGCAAAAAGTGGGGGCATACCATGTAAGAAAGATGACACTTTCTCACACCCCACATTTTAAAGTACGGGTGAAGAACTTGCGGATGGAGTTCCCACTCGTGGATCTGTTGTGTTTGTCTGCTCAGCAGATTGGCCATAGTGTTTTGGACTTCTGGAACATGTTGGGCTAGGAGAAAGATTTTTTGGGGTATGGCCCATCTCCATATGCTCTGTGCTAGCGGAGAGAGCTGCGGAGAGTGTGTGCCCCCTTGTTTTTGTATAGAATACATGGCTGTCATGTTGTCTGCGCGGACTAGGACTGCCTTGCCTGATATATGTGTTTGAAAGTATTTTAGGGCTAAGAATATGGCTAGTAACTCCAGATGGTTGATGTGTAGTAACTTTTGTTGAGGTGTCCACCTGCCCTGCAAGGTGTGATGTAGTAGGTGAGCTCCCCAGCCGGAGAGCGATGCGTCCGCTGTCAGTACTATCTGAGGAACCGGGTCCAGGAACAGTCACCCTTTGGAAAGGTTTTTGATGGTCCACCACTGCAGAGAGCGATGGACACGACCATCTACCAACACCAGATCTGTTAATTGACCCTGGGCCTGGTTCCATTGGCGCGCTAAGCACTCTTGGAGAGGACGCATTTGGAGTCTTGCGTGGGGTACTATGAATATGCAAGAGGCCATCATTCCTATTAGTTGCATGAACACTCGAGCTGGAAGAGTGCTCCGGCTGAAATTTGGCGCGTAGAGCCTAAATGCTTGTTATCCTGGCCGGACTGGGGTAGGCTAGCGCTTTTGAAGTGTAAATGGTGGCACAGAGGTATTGTTTTACGTGGGATGGTTGCAGATGGGACTGTGTGGTTTACTGTGAAGTAGCTGGATAGTGGCGTGAGTGTGTTTTATGAGCTGGCTTTTATTAGCCAGTTGTCTAGGTATGGGAAGACGTGGATGTGTTGTCTTCGCAGGTGTGCTGCCACTACTGCTAGGCACTTTGTAAACACTCGCGGTGCTGTGGTGACTCCGAATGGGAGCACCTTGAATTGATAGTGTTGACCGTCCACTACAAATCTGAGAAACTTCCTGTGAGCTTTGTGAACGGGAATGTGGAAATCGGCGTCCTTGAGGTCTAGGGTGGCAAGGAAGTCGTTCTGGGAGAGTAGGGGAAGTACCTGCTGGTGTGAGACCATGTGGAAATGGTCTGAGTGTATATAGTGATTTAGGGGTCTGAGGTCCAGGATGGGCCGTAGAGTGTCGTCTTTTTGGTATGAGAAAATATAGGGGGTAAACTCCCATATTTTGTTGGTGGGCAGGAACTAGCTCTATTGCACTCTTTTGTAGGAGGATGATTACCTCCTGCTTTAGAAGTGACACATTTTCCTGTGACATTGGACGTTGTTTGGGTTGAATGTTGGGGGGGGGGGGGGGGAGGTAGATGTTAGTCGAGGCATTAGCCGGACCGAATTATCGGTGTTACCCATTTGTCTGAAGTGATGATAGTCCAGAAAGGAAGGAAATTGTGGAGTCAGCCCCTGACTGGAGTGGAATGGTCTGGGGGGAGTGGAGGGAAGTCATTGGGCAGGGGTGGAGGCAGAGCGGGAGGTGTTAGGTTTGCCTCTGCCTTTATCGTTGTTTCCCCTGTAGCCGCCTCTCTGGTAACCCCTAGTGAAGTTGGTTTTGGTAGGGGTTTTATAGGAAGTGGAGGCGCTGTCTGAGTAGCCGCCTCTGGAGGTGCTTCGAAAGAAGGAGCGGTAAAAGGAGCGCCTGGGAGTGTGCGACTAAGGCTCCCATAGACTGTCGTATTGGTGTCCTTTTTCATTTTTTCCAGGGCAACGTAAACGTTTGGCCCAAACAGATGTTCCTGGTCAAAGGGGTGGTGCAGGATGGAAGCCTGCACCTTAAGTTTGAAACCTGAAATACGTAGCCAGGCATGCCTACGGAGGGCGACGCTGGTGTTAATTTCCCTAGAGGTGGTGTCAGATACATCTAGGGCGCAGCGAATGGAGGTGTGGGTAATGGTTTTACCCTCCTGGATTAACTCGTTGGCTCTATTCTTGTACTTGTCAGGGAGGTGTTGCATTATGGCTTCTAGTTCGTCATAATGTGCCCTGTCATATCTTGCCAAAAGCGCTTGTGTGTTTGCGATGCGCCATATGTTGGCCGCCTGGGATGCAGTGCGCTTGCCAGAGGCGTCTAGGAGTTTGGACTCTTTATCAGGTGGTGGTGCTTCGCCTGACGCCTGGGAGTTTGCATGCTTCCTTGCAGTGGAGACTACCAGGGAGTCTAGTGGTGCAGGCCCTCTGATATAGGTGGGGTCTGTAGGGGCTGCCTTACACTTCTTCTCGATGCGAGGGTTGATGACTCTGGCCCTGACTGGGTCTTTAAAGACTTCAGGTGCGTGCTTGATAACCCCTTTTAACATGGGCAGGGTGGAAGTGGTCTTGTGTGTAGTATCAAAAGGTATCGAGGAGGAAGTCCTCCTCCATGGGGTCTGTATGGAGGTCAACTCCGTGGTAGTGTGCTGCCCTATGGATTAATTGGTTAAACCCCATTGTCTCTTCAAGGGGGTGGGAGGGGGAGGGCGGTCTTGAAGGGTAAAGGTCGTCCTGCGGGACATTAGGGACGTCTGGAATGTTGTAGTCGTCCCATGGGTCTGGGGAGCCTGTAGGAGTGGGGTCCCCTGTGGGCTGGTCATGGGCCCGTCCCCTGTGTCATCGTAGACATTGTCATCATCCTCATCGGGAGAGGCTGTGGGGGTATGATGAGGTGGTGGAGGAGGAGGAGTGGGGGGGGGGGGGGGGTGAAGGTATTCTCAAAGGGGAGGTAGCAAAGTCTCTTCTCTCTGGAGGTGGAGCAGGCTTGTCCAGCGGTCTCTTTTTGATGCTGAGCATCAAATGTCCATTTTTAGAGTCCTTGACCAGACTTTTGAAGTGGATCGGGCCGAAATAGTTAGTCTGTGAGTGGCCGATCCATCGGCACCGAAGGTGTCGGAGCCGTATGTATTTTAGCCTTGTAGCCGGCATCGGTTACTTGTTTTGAACTGTGCGGCTTAGAAATGTCCGTTTGTTTTCTCGGCTCCGAGATAACTTTCGGCTTCGAGGTGTGTGATTCGAGGGCCTTTGGCTTTTTGCTCGGCTCCGGGGATGGTGTCGGTACCGAGGAGCTAGTGGCAGTTTTCGGCACAGAGTGCTTCGGCGTGGAGCTCGGCGCGGAGGAGGAGGCCATTTTCTTTTTCGGCGCCGGTGCGAAGGAGTGTTTCTCTGCACCGACGGCAGGCTGGCTCGAGCCCGAGCCGCCAGAAGGCTTGGCGAGCTTCTTAACCGGGCCCGAAAGCAAGGTATGGGAAGCAGTGTCTTTGGTCGTGCCTAGGGAGAAGGCGTGACTGAAGCCTTTTTCGGTGCCGTCGAAGGTGGGGGTCGATGTTAGTACTCGCGCTCCTCTGTGCCGGAGTGATGTTCTCGACATCGGAGTCGGCTGCTTCGGAAGCGCTGACGAGGCCCTCTTCGGTGTGCTCCTCTTCAGGGACATAGATACCTTCTCCGAAGAGGTCGTCGGGGATTGCTGTCGACGAGTGTGCCATGGTTCTCCTCGCCCTTCAGTCCCGAATGGTTTTCTTTGACCGGAAGGATTTGCACGCTGGACAGTCTCGAGCCTCGTGTTCTGGGGAGAGGCAGAGGTTGCACACCTCATGGAGATCGGTGTGGGGAAACTTGGACCCACAGAGGACACTTTTGAAATGGAGTCCTTTCCATCAGCCAGGACTGGAGCTCAAGTAGGCCCGAAGGCCTTCGTCGACGAACGGAATCAAAGGATGAGAGTCGCGTCGAGTGTGGAGATCGCGATCAAAACAATACCGCGGAAAGGGAAGGATTACACGCCGATTAGAAGAACTGAAAACGGTTCGGAACCGGAGCGCGAAGAATACATCCGAGCCCGATGGCGGAAAAAAACAATCTGACGATGGAGCCAAAGCCCATGCGCAATACAATCCGAAGGAGGAGTCACATACCTCTAGACTTCCAAAGACTTTCCAAGAGGAAAAACAACTGCAAACATCCGGGCCCAACACCATATGGCGATCTATGCACAGCGTGTAATCTGCAGCTCATATGCCTCGAACAGGGGTGTTCTGTAAGAAATAAAGGAATCTGGGGAGTGCCATCATTTTAAATAGGCCTGCTCTACCTAGTATAGTAAGTGGTGGTGAGCGCCAATGTTTAACGTCTCGTCAAAACCGTACCAGAGGTTTCAAGTTATCTTCCATAAAGAACGTGGTCAGTGGAGTGACATACAGGCCAAGGTATTTGAAGCCCTGGTTCGCGATTTGTATTTCATAATTGCGCGGCAGTCTAGGCAGGGCCCCATGTAGCACATATAGAAGGGATTTAGACCAGTTAATGGTGTATCCTGAGGCCCTACCATACGCTGCACATATGTCTAGGAGGCAATAAATGGAGCGTGATGAGGACATCAAATACAGCAGGATATCGTCTGCATATAGCGATATACGGTCTTCCCATCTGAAAGCCCATTTCATCCCCCGGATAACTGGGTCCTGGCGTATCCATGCCGCCAGTGGCTCAAGCACTATCGCAAACAGGAGTTGGGAGAGTGGGCAGCCGTGTCTTGTGCCCTTGCCGAGCTGAAATTCCATCGAGATTCAGCCGTTCGCCACCACTTGTGCCATGGGTTTAGTGTATACTAGGAGCACCCATTTACAGAATTTGGGACCAAAACACATACGTTGGAGAACGGTTAAGTGGAAAGGCCATTCGACCATGTCGAAGGCCATTCGACCATGTCGAATGCCATGCGCGCATCCAGGGATAGAATAACTGCGTCTTCCCCTATCGTCGATTCCCGGGCCATGACACTATTTAGCCTCCTGAGATTCAGGGCCGTGCTACGCTTAGGCATGAAATCGGACTGGTCGGGATGAATGAGCGCTGTGAGGTATGGTTGTAGCCTGATCGCCAGCGCTTTGGCTAGTATTTTGGTTTCGGTGTTCATCAGTGATATGGGTCTATAAGACGTGCATTCTTGCGGAGGTTTGCCCGCCTTGTAGATCGTTACTATAGATGCCAGGCGTTGTCTCTGGGTAGTTCCCCTGTTTCTAAACTTGCCCTATACATGTTAAGTAGGTGTGGCGTGAGTTGGGTCGCAGTTCATTTATAGAATTCCACCGGGCTGCAGATATAATACTTGTGCATAGATCGCCATCTGGTGTTGGGCCCGGATGTTTCCAGTTTGTTTTTCCTCTTGGAAAGTCTTTGGAAGTCACGAGGTCGGTGACTCCTCCTTTGGATCGTATTGCGCATGGGCTTTGGCTCCACCCTCAGATTGTTTTTCGCCAGCAGGGAAATGATGGAGCGTAGTAATAAACAGTGAAGATGCCCATGTGTGTGCTATCTAAATAAGATAAACTGGGACAGATACAGGTAGCCGGGGGGCATGTGTAGATCTGCAGCTCTACATGCCAAGAACAGATGCATACTGGTAAGTAGCATATTCCGTTCGAGGCATATGAGCTACAGATTACACACTTGTGCATAGATTATATAGCAGTACCAACCGTTAGCGGCGACCACCCGTATCTGTTGCAGTGGTTTGAAATGATGTTTTGAGTACAGCCTGGCCCAAACTAGCTTGTTGCTTAGTTTGCACATCTACACAATAGTGTTTGGTGAAAGTGTGCGGTGTTGACCATGTAGCTGCTTTGCAGATATCTAATGGGATGTTCCCTAAGAATGCCATGGAAGCCCCTATTTTTCGTGCAGAATGGGCATTAGGGGGGAATGGATAGCGTTCGCTTAGCTTTGTGGTAGCAGATTTGAATGCATTTTACAATCCACCTAGCTATCCCTGATTTTGAGATGGTTGCCTTTGTGTGGTGGAGAGAAAGAAACAAACAGTTGTTTGGTCTTACGAAAAGGGTGTGTTCTTTGGATGTAGTAGAGTAGGGCTCGTTTGACATCTAGTGTGTGAAGAGCCCTTTCTGCAACGGTCTATGGTTGCAAGAAAGATACTGGTAGTTCTAAGGTTTGGTTTAGGTGAAAAGGAGAAATGACTTTAGGAAGGAATTTTGGGTTGGTACGGAGAACCACCTTGTTGTGGTGCATTTGGAGAAAAGGTTCTTGAATGGTAAGTGCTTGTATCTCACTGACCCTTCTAAGGGAAGTGATGGCTACAAGAAAGGCGGTTTTCCATGTTAGGAATTGTAGTTCGCATTTGTGCAGAGGTTCGAAGGGAGGCCCCATTAGCCTTGTGAGAACGATATTTAAGTTCCACACAGGTGAGGGTGGCACTCTGGGGGGAATTATTCTTTTAAGGCCTTCCATGAAGGCTTTAATGGCAGGTACTCTAAAGAGTGATAGATGTTGCCGGTTTTGTAGGTAAACTGCAATAGCTGCGAGGTGTAGTCGAATGGACGTATAGGCTAGATTGCATCTTTGTAGGTGGAGTAAGTAGCCTATGATGTGTTGAATGGACACGTCCAGTGGATTGATGGTGTTATGGCAATAAACAACAAAACGTAACCACTTGGCGGCATAGCACGCTTTAGTGGTAGGTCTTCTAGCTTCTCTGATGACGTTCATACAGTCAGGGGGAAGATTTAGGTACCCGAATTCTAGGATTTCAGGAGCCAGATCGCAAGGTTGAGCTGAGCTGGGTCCGGGTGTCTGATCTTTCCATGGTTCTGGGTTAAGAGGTGTGGAGAGAGGTGTAGTTTTTGGTGCGGTACTACAGATATGACCAGCCGTGTGGTATACCACGGTTGTCTGGCCCACGTTGGAGCTACTAGGAATAGTGTGAGGGAGTGTTGTAGTTTGCGCACCACTAGTGGAATGAGTGGGAGAGGCGGAAAAGCGTACGCAAATCTGCCTGACCAGTTCATCCATATCGCATTTCCTTTGGACAATGGGTGTGGGTATCTGGCGGCGAAGCTTGGGCATTTGGCGTTTGTGGGTGGCGAAGAGGTCTATCTGTGGATGCCCCCACATTTGAAAGTACGGGTGAAGAACTTGCGGGTGAAGCTCCCACTCGTGGATCTGTTGTGTCTGCCTGCTGAGCAGATCTGCCACTGTGTTTTGGACTCCTGTGACATGCTGAGCTAGGAGAAATATTTTCTGGGGTATTGCCCATCTCCATATGCTCTGTGCTAGTTGAGAGTTGTGGAGAGTGTGTGCCGCCTTGTTTTTTAATATAATACATGGCTGTCATGGTGTCTGTACGGATCAGGACTGCCTTGCCTGAAATCTGGGTTTGAAAAGATTTTAGGGCCAAGAAGATTGCTAGTAACTCCAGATGGTGGATATGGAGTAACTTTTGTTGGTGTCCACTAGCCCTGTAAGGTGAGATGTAGTAGATGAGCTCCCCAGCCGGAGAGCGATGCGTCCGTTGTCAGTACTATTTGAGGAACCGGTTCCAGGAACGGTCGATCTTTGGAAAGGTTTGTGGTGTTCCACCACTGTAGAGAGCGATGGGTGCAACCGTCTACCAACACCAGATCTGTTAATTGACCCTGGACCTGGTTCCATTGTTGCGCTAAGCACTCTTGGAGAGGACGCATCTGGAGTCTTGCGTGAGGTACTATGAAGATGCAAGAGGCCATCATCCCTATTCGCTGCATAAACACTCGAGCTGGAAGAGAGTGTTGTGCTATGAATTTTGTGCATAGAGCCTGAATGCTTGCAATACTGGCAGGATTGGGGTAGGCTAGCGCTCTTGAGGTGTCTATGGTGGCACCGAGGTATTGTTTTATGTGGGATGGTTGTAGATGGGACTTCTGGTGGTTTATTGTGAAGCCCAGTTGGTGGAGTAGCTTAATAGTGGTGGACGTGTGTTGTACACACTGATTGTATGACCTGGCTTTTATCAGCCAGTCGTTTAAGTATGGGAAGACGTGAATGTGTTGTCTTCGCAAGTGTGCTGCCACCACTGCTAGCCACTTGGTGAATACCCGTGGTGCTGTGACTCCGAACGGGAGCACTTTGAATTGGTAGTGTTGTCCGTCCACTACAAATCGGAGGTACTTCCGGTGAGCTTTGTGCACCGGAATGTGGAAATAAGCGTCTTTTAGGTCTAAAGTGGTCAAAAAGTCGTTTTGGGAGAGGAGCGGAAGTACCTGCTGAAGCGTCACCATATGAAAATGGTCTGAGTGTATGTATGTGTTTAGGGGCCGGAGATCTAGGATGGGTCGAAGAGTCTCGTCCCTTTTTGGTATGAGGAAATATATGGAGTAGACTCCCATATTTTGTTGGTTGGTAGGAACGGGTTCTATTGCCTGTTTCTGTAGGAGGGAGATTACCTCCTGCTTTAGGAGTATTAGATGTTCTTGTGACATTGGGCGTTGTCTGGGTGGAATATTTGGGGGAGTAGATATTAGTTCTAGGCAGTAGCCTGACCAAATTATCTGTTATCCATTTGTCTGCGGTGATGGTAGCCCAGGCAGGAAGGAAATGTTGGAGTCTGCCCCCGACTGGAGTGGAATGGTCTGGGGGGGGGGGCGGGGGGGGGGGGGGGGGAAGAGTCATTGTTTAGGCGGCAGAGCGGGCGTTGTTTGTTTTGCCTCTGCCTTTATTATTGTTACCCCTATAGCCGCCTCTTTGATAACCCCTTGTGAAGGTGGACTGAGTAGGGGATTTGTATGAAGTGGACGCGGTGTCTGAGGAGTAGCCTATAGACGTACTTAGAAAGGAAGAGCGGCGAAAGGAGTGTCTAGGAGGGTGTGACTGTAAGGCTCCCATGGATTTTGCAGTATCCATATCCTGCTTCACTTTTTTTAGGGCCTCATCCACTTTTGGGCCAAATACATGTTCTTGGTCAAAGGGATGGTTAAGGATGGAGGCTTGTACCTCCGATTTAAACCCTGATATTCTTAGCCAAGCATGGCGACGGAGGACGACGCTGGTATTGATGGCCCTGGAAGCTGTGTCTGCTGCATCTAGGGCACAACGTATGGAGGTGTTAGTAATAGTTTTACCCTCCTGAATTAGTTCGTTGGCCCTAGCTTTGTATTTTGCAGGGAGGTGGTGCATTATGCTTTCTAACTCGTCATAATGTGCCCTGTCATATCTGGCTAATAGCGCGAGTATTGGCGATACACCATATATTGGCTGCTTGTGATGCAGTATGCTTTCCTAAATGCGAAGTGGGTCGCACACCGCTCGTCATACTAGCAAATAGCCCCATAGGATTCTGGAGGATGTAGTGACAGCGGCGGGTACACCTATGCCACGAGTAAAAAGTTTAAAATGCCATCCCTGGACACGTGTTTCGAGGTAATTGCCTCTCGTCAGCAGGGAGCAGGTACGTATGCGGGGTGCTGTAGACTGCCAAAAATTATCAGGTCTAGTACCTCTCACGGCGCGCGGGTGCGGGATCCGGGCTCGTCAACCCATAGCTCAGGGAGCTTTAAATACAAAATGCGAAGTGGGTCGCACACCGCTCGTCATACTAGCAAATAGCCCCATAGGATTCTGGAGGATGTAGTGACAGCGGCGGGTACACCTATGCCACGAGTAAAAAGTTTAAAATGCCATCCCTGGACACGTGTTTCGAGGTAATTGCCTCTCGTCAGCAGGGAGCAGGTACGTATGCGGGGTGCTGTAGACTGCCAAAAATTATCAGGTCTAGTACCTCTCACGGCGCGCGGGTGCGGGATCCGGGCTCGTCAACCCATAGCTCAGGGAGCTTTAAATACAAAATGCGAAGTGGGTCGCACACCGCTCGTCATACTAGCAAATAGCCCCATAGGATTCTGGAGGATGTAGTGACAGCGGCGGGTACACCTATGCCACGAGTAAAAAGTTTAAAATGCCATCCCTGGACACGTGTTTCGAGGTAATTGCCTCTCGTCAGCAGGGAGCAGGTACGTATGCGGGGTGCTGTAGACTGCCAAAAATTATCAGGTCTAGTACCTCTCACGGCGCGCGGGTGCGGGATCCGGGCTCGTCAACCCATAGCTCAGGGAGCTTTAAATACAAAATGCGAAGTGGGTCGCACACCGCTCGTCATACTAGCAAATAGCCCCATAGGATTCTGGAGGATGTAGTGACAGCGGCGGGTACACCTATGCCACGAGTAAAAAGTTTAAAATGCCATCCCTGGACACGTGTTTCGAGGTAATTGCCTCTCGTCAGCAGGGAGCAGGTACGTATGCGGGGTGCTGTAGACTGCCAAAAATTATCAGGTCTAGTACCTCTCACGGCGCGCGGGTGCGGGATCCGGGCTCGTCAACCCATAGCTCAGGGAGCTTTAAATACAAAATGCGAAGTGGGTCGCACACCGCTCGTCATACTAGCAAATAGCCCCATAGGATTCTGGAGGATGTAGTGACAGCGGCGGGTACACCTATGCCACGAGTAAAAAGTTTAAAATGCCATCCCTGGACACGTGTTTCGAGGTAATTGCCTCTCGTCAGCAGGGAGCAGGTACGTATGCGGGGTGCTGTAGACTGCCAAAAATTATCAGGTCTAGTACCTCTCACGGCGCGCGGGTGCGGGATCCGGGCTCGTCAACCCATAGCTCAGGGAGCTTTAAATACAAAATGCGAATACAATCGAAACACGTGTCCAGGGATGGCATTTTAAACTTTTTACTCGTGGCATAGGTGTACCCGCCGCTGTCACTACATCCTCCAGAATCCTATGGGGCTATTTGCTAGTATGACGAGCGGTGTGCGACCCACTTCGCATTTTGTATTTAAAGCTCCCTGAGCTATGGGTTGACGAGCCCGGATCCCGCACCCGCGCGCCGTGAGAGGTACTAGACCTGATAATTTTTGGCAGTCTACAGCACCCCGCATACGTACCTGCTCCCTGCTGACGAGAGGCAATTACCTCGAAACACGTGTCCAGGGATGGCATTTTAAACTTTTTACTCATGGCATAGGTGTACCCGCCGCTGTCACTACATCCTCCAGAATCCTATGGGGCTATTTGCTAGTATGACGAGCGGTGTGCGACCCACTTCGCATTATGCAGTATGCTTTCCTGATGCGTCCAGTAGTTTTGACTCTTTGTCAGGTGGTGGTGCTTCGCCTGACGCCTGGGAGTTTGCCCTTTTACGTGCAGTGGATACCACTAGAGAATCTAGTGGCGCTGGCCCTGTGATGTAGGAGGGATCTGTGGGGACAGCTTTGTATTTTTTCCTCGATGTGCGGATTAATGACCCTGGCTCTAACTAGGTCCTTAAAAACTTCTGGCGCATGCTTTACCACTCCTTTGAGCATAGGCAATATGGAGGTGGACCTATGTGTGGTGTCGAATGTGTTGAGGAGGAAATCTTCCTCCACGGGGTCGGTATGCAAGTCTACCCAGTGATAGTGTGCCGCCCTTTGCAGTAAATGGTTGAACCCCAATGAGTCTTCCGGTGGAGATGGTCTGGAGGGGTAAAGATCATGTGGGACGTTGGGGATATCAGGGATATTGTAATCGTCCCATGGGTCTGGGGATCCTGTAGGGGTGGGTTCCCCTGTGGGTAGGTTCTGGGGCACATCCCCTATGTCATCATATGGGTCCCCGTGATCATCGTGTGGAGAAGGGGTCGGAGAACGATGAGGTTGGGGTGGAGAAGGCGGTGGTGGTGGGGGTGGAAGAGGTGGGGAAGGTATTCTGAACGGAGAGGTAGCAGAATCCTTCCTCTTTGGAGGTGGAGGTGGAGCAGGCTTCTCCAAATGTCTTTTTGGTAGAGAGTCAAATGTCCAGTTTTTGGATCCTTAGTGAGTGTTTTTTGCAAGGGATCTGGTGTAAATAGGTCTGGTGAGGCTGGTCGGTCTGTCGGCGCCGGAGGTGTCGGGGCAGTTGACTTTTTAGGCTTTTCTGTGCCGGTTCGTTGTTTGGAACCCCGTTTGGGAACCTCCAGACGCTTGGTCGGCGCCGAGATGGGTTTCGGCTTCGAAGTGTCGGTGGCCTTGTGTGCTTTGGTCGGCACCGAAGGTGGTGTCGGTACCGAAAAGGTGGGTTTCGAGCCAGAGTGCTTTGGTGCGGGACTGTGTCGAGATGGAGGTTGGCTTCTTTTTCGGTGCCAAAGCGTGTTTACTGGCACCGACGGTAGGCTGGCTCGAGCCCGAGCCGCCGGAAGGCTTGCTTGGCTTCTTTACCGGGCCCGAAGGTGCGGTGTTGGAAGCAGTGTCCTTGGTCTTGCCTAGGTCCGGAGGCGAAGGTGTGACCGGAGCCTTTTTTGGTGCCTGCAGGGGTGTGGAGGGGGAGGGGGGGGGGGGGGGCAGGATCAGTACTCACGACCCTCTGTGCCGGTGTGATGTCCTCCACATCTGAGTCGTCTGCTTCTGAAGCGCTGACGAGGCCCTCGTCTGTGTAACGCTCTGGAGCGTCGATGCCTTCTCCGAAGATGTCGTCTGGAATCGTCGTCGAGGAGTGCGCCATAGTTCGACTGGCTCTTCGGTCCCGAATAGTCTTTTTGGATCGGAAAGACTTACAGGCCGGACAGTCTCGAGCCTCGTGTGCAGGGGAGAGGCAGAGATTGCATACCTCGTGGAGATCGGTGGGGAAATTTGGACCCACATCGAGGGCACTTTTTAAATGGAGTCCTTTCCATTAGCCAGGACCGGAGCTTGGAGAGGCCCGAAGGCTGCCGTCTACTACTGGAACCGAAGGTCTGTGCCGATGAGAAGGCGCGTCGAGTGGGGAGATCGCGATCGAAACAATACCGCGGTTTGGGGTGAGGATTGCGCGTCGATCGTCGAACAGGAAGCTGTTCGAAACCGGAGCACGAAGATTACATCCGAGCCCGATGGCGGGAAAAAACACTGAGGATGGAGCCGAAGCCCATGCGCAATACGATACAAAGGAGGAGTCACCGACCTCGTGACTTCCAAAGACTTTCCAAGAGGAAAAACAAACTGCAAACATCCGGGCCCAACACCAGATGGCGATCTATGCACAAGTGCGTAATCTGCAGCTCATATGCCTCGAACATATCATTCAGGAAGGCCAAATTGTCTTCAATTGTGTTAGCGGCTGTGGGTGTGTAACTTTTTTCATAGTGCAGGGCTAGGGCATCCACTATATCCTGGGGGTCTGTGGTCAAGGTTCCGTTATCTAACCTGAGCTGGGCTATCCAGCGGTTGGAGCGATCATTCTTGTCCAACCATGCAAGGAGCGTCCTTGCTTTGTCGCCTAATTCATAAAGTGTGCACTGCGTGGCTCTGAGTTTGGCCTTTACTACCTCATGAGCAAATTCCTTGTATGCCTGTTGTGCTAAATGTAGTCTGTGCGCTGAATCCTCTTCAGTGGCTTGCGCATGAGTGTTTTCTGCCACGACCACCTCCCGCTCTAGTAATTTTATCTGTTGTCTTTGAGATTTCTTATGCCCCGTGATCAGTGAAATAGCGTGATCTCGGAGCACTGTCTTGTATGCTTCCCAGAGTATTAGCGGCGAGGACCCAGAGTGTTCATTCTCTGCAAAGTAATGCTTCGTGGCTGTACGTAGTCCCTTGTCTATCTCGCGGTTCTTAAAATACCCAGGATATATCGGGATCATCCGGCGTTGAGCCGTCCTGGGTGACGTGAGTGTCAGAAGCAGTGGTGAATGGTCCAATATCCCCCGAGGTAAGAGTTGGATGTCCAGTATCCTCTAGCCCCGTCGCTATCACCAAAATGTATTATATTCTAGAAAAACTACTATGTACCCCAGAGTGGTAAGTGTATTGCTGTTCTATCTGGTGCTTCGTCCTCCGTATATCAATAAGACCAATGGCATCTACAAAGTCTGCTAGCTTAAGATTTGCACTGTTGGGGTCTCTAGGTGGGTTCCGGTCTATCAGTGGGTCTATTGTGGCATTAAAGTCACCCCCCAGTAGAACATCACCGTGTGGCAGAGCTAGCAGAAATGTCCCCAGAGCCGGGAGGGATGCTTGATGGAGCGTTGGTGGAATATATACGGAGACTAAGTTGTATGGGCGCCCCACCCATTGGCATGATAGAGCTGCAAATCGCCCCAACTCATCTGTCTTAGAGCCAGTGATTATCAGTGGGAAGCGCTTATTGACCAATATTACCACCCCTCGGGATCCAGTGGTAAATTCAGAATGCACTGCCATTTTATATCCCCATCTGTCCATGGCTTTAGTAGTTGTACCCATCTAATGCGACTCCTGTATAAATGCTACCGCAGGGCCTTCGAGCTTTATGTACTGGAGGACTAGCCCTAGTTTAATCTTGTCACCTAGCCCATTTACGTTCCAGGATAGCACCGTGAAGGAAAGGGGTCGTCTCTGGGGTTCTGGTGGGGGTGACCTATGGCGTCTATTTGGAGGTTTGTGTGTGCCATTAACGAGTGTAATCATGTCAGGGTGTGACCATTGACGTTCTATACACCACAGTCTGTCTTGAGAGTCTAATGACAACAAGTTTAACCAAAATAAACAATCTAACTGTCCCTTTCTCCCCTCCCTGCCTCCCTGCCCAGCGGTTCCCAAACTACCCACCTCCCCAACTGAGCAGAGTGCTTCTGTCCCAGAACTAGTACTTGCATGGGGGTGAGAGATGGTCCGTGATCCTTGAGGCTCCCTCTCGAGTACATAGACATCAACGGTAGGTATTGTTTCTGTAAGTGTAACAGCCGCTGCATCTTCACTTTTAGGGCAGGTCATGCCTGGAAAGAAGTTGACCCTTTTGTAGGTTGGATCGTATATATTGTCCTACTGATTCATTAATGCGTGTCTCGTCAGTCTCCTTTGTCGCTAGACTCTGGTGGTCTAGACCCTCGTGACTCGTGGATCCGGTGTATCTGCTGGATTCTTGGTTTGCCGTTCGATGCTGGGCACCAGCCTTCCAGCCAGTCCCTGGCCACCTCCGGCGTGGCAAAGAACCAGCTTTTTCCTTCCACTTCGACTCTTAGCTTCGCCGGGAAGAGCATTGAGTATTTGAGCTCTGTAGCCCGTAGTTCCTTCTTTATATCTAGGAAATAGTGTCTTTGCTTGGTGACCGTTTAATCCAGCTAGAGCGTGACTGTGGAGTTCTCTATACGGATTGGTGGGGCAATTTTTGCCGCCTGGAGAATTGCGCAGTGGTCTCGGAAATTAAAGATACGTGCCAGAATTCGTCTTGGGGGGGGGGGGGGAAGGAGGAGGGGGGGGGGGGGGGGGGAGATTACCCGGTCGTGGTCTCCCTCCTGGTACACGGTGCGCTCTTTCTACGGAGAAGAAGTTAGACGGTACGCCAATAATTCGTACGTCATTGCATCGCGAGCAACCTTCTTGATCATCCAGTCTGGCCAGGATAAGCTTGTCAGCTTATAGATCGCGGACTTGGTGTTGTAGCGTGGCCGTATCAGTGGAAGGGGCCGTTGTCGTGGATTCAACCTCTGAGCCTCTGACAGCTTCAAAAAATCCGCCCGAATCAGGGAGATGTCTGTTGAGATCGTGCCCATAGAGGACTGCATTTGCTGGAGGGCAGCCATTATATTCAACAGCGTGACTGTGTCAGGTCCATTAGGAGCAGGAACGTCTGTTTGGGCTGAGGTCATTAGTGGTTTTTCGGTTGGTTCTTTGGTGTAGGCAAATTTGTCTAGCTTGCCGAGGGGGTGCGCCCCTCGGGCCTCATTGTGGTGCCTGCCGCGTTATATGGTCATGCGCAGCCTTTCTGGCTTCTCACCCCGTGTCTCAGCAGATAGATGTTTGAGCCGGGCGTGGAGTTCTTCTCTTACATGCTGTAGTGAGGTAGCGGGCAGTCCCCAAGGGAATCCTGTTGGGCACCGCGTGAAGCACATGCCTCTGGTGCACCTATTACGCCTGTCTGGGTTCCCGTTTACTTATCCAGTTACCTGCCCAGTGTTGCTGGTGGCTGTGGGGTAACACCATTCCTGGGCTTGAGGTGAGTTTTTCCGTTTTGCCCTCTTAGGTCTGATGCTGCGGGTGAAGAAGCTGCAAGGCCAGCAGTTATCATGCACTGCGTGGCTGAAAAATCCCTGGGCAGACGTCAGATCAAGATGCCGGACGTGCAGTGGAAAGCACAACGCTGCCAAGTACTGCACGGGCCCTCCGCACCTCCCAAGTCTTCACGATCCTGTTGCGGGCACGGGCTGACAGAGCACGCGCAGCCCCGGCTTTACCACAGTCAGAGGTCTCAGGTCGTCAGCGCATTCCGCCCGCTGTCCGGCAGGCAGAAGGTCGCAGTGGTACCAGCCGGCAACTCCCGGCTTCTCCGTGGCGTATTCTCCGCTGCTGTGGGCTCACACCAGGATCTCTCTCAGCAGTGGGTGGACCCCCTCCCGTGTGATAGTCCGCCACCTCACGACTCACCGGGATCTTCAGTCTGGTAACAGTAGGGCGCTATCATCGAGCCTTGGATCGTCCCGGCGGGGCCGACCTCCGATACCTCGCCCCGTCTTCAGTTTTGCACCACCGTATCTGGATACACCGAGCTCGCCGCGATCGTGGGTCAAAGGTTCACGCGAGGTCCTTGATTCAGATTAGTGCGCAGGCCGCACTCTGACGGAGCCTGTGACTTAGCGACAGTCTGCTCTGCTCGGATAGCCTCAATCTATTCCACAGATGTTTTGGGGCAGCAGCGATGTGTTTTTACCGTGGGGCTGCCGGATAAATGTGCTGATTCATGTAAAAAGTTGTCTCCTGATCATGGTGCTCTACAAGGCTGCGGCCATCTTGTCTGGCTGCTAGCCACGCCTCCTAAAAATATTTTTAAACAAAAACAATTGGTCTCAAGTTTAGTCTTTGAGTGTGTGAATTCATTTGCCGACTGTGTGTACAACAAATGCTAAACACGGTCATCTGATACTGCCTTACTGCTCAACCACACTACCACAAATAGAGAGTAAGATTCCATCTAACTTTGGGGTTCCACTGGACTGTGCACACTATACCTCACTTTCGTATAGTATATACAGAGCCAGCTTCCTACACAGATGGTTACAGGGTAAGTAGCATTTTCCGTTCGAGGCATATGAGCTATAGATCATATGCTATGCATAGACTATGTAGCAGTTATTTTTTTAAAGCAGTGGCTAACCTGTATCTGTTGTAGTGGTCTGAAATAATGTACATAAAACTGCCTTGTCCACTATAGCTTGTTGTCTTGCTAACACATCTACACAATAGTGTTTTGTGAATGTGTGAGGTGTAGACCATGTTGCAGCTCTGCATATGTCATCTATGGGTACATTTCCTAAGAATGCCATAGCAGCCCCTAGTTTACGTGTGGAATGTGTCTGGGGGGTGGCGTCGGGGGGGTGGACTGTTAACGTTTGTTTTGCTTTTGCATAACATATTTGAATGCACTTAACTAATCACCTTGCAATACCAGATTTTGATATTTGATTGCCTTTATGTGGTGGAGCAAGAGCAACAAAAAGTTGCTTAGTCTTTCTAAAAGGTTTTGACCTTTCAATGTAATATAGTAACGCTCTTTTTACATCTAAGGTATGAAGAGCACGTTCTTCTGCGGAATCTGGTTGAGGGGATGTGAGAAAGTGCCATCTTTCTTGCATGGTATGCCCACACTTTTTTGCTGATTTGCTGATTGTACTTTGACTGAGTGTGCCATGGACTCCTGCCAATCAGGTACCCAGGGCCTATGTTCCTTCCCTAAAACACACAAAACCCAAATGGACAAACCCTGGCCACATCAGCCCCTGGTAAATGGTACCCTAGGTACCCATAGCCTTTTAACCAGAGAAGGCCTCGAAGGGCTGCAGCACTTGTTGTGCCACCCTTAGAGGCCCTGTACCCTTACACACACACACTGCCTTTGCAGGCTGGGTGTCTGGGTACAAGACAAAACAAAGTCGACATGGCACACATCCCTGTGTGCAATGCCCATCACCTACACTGCCATTGCATACATCAACCACCCCTCTAGATGGGTGCCTTATGCCAATGGTGTGGGCACAGGAGCCCTGTGCCCCTACAGTACCCAGGTCCATTCCTGGGCACTATAAGTGCAATGCTGCCATTTAAGAGTACATGGTGCGGAGAGCTCGTCAAACACAAACTCCACAGCACCATAATGGCAACACTGAAGACTGAGAAGTTTGGTATCAAACTTCTCAGCACATTAAACTCACACTGATGCCAGTGTGGGATTTTAATGTACCAAGCACCCCAGAGGGCATCTTAGAGATGCCCCCTTAAACCTAACCTACAATCCACGTCTGCTCGGAGGCTGCCTAGGCTGCCACACAGCAGACATGTTGCTGGACCCCTGGGTGGGAGAGCCCCTGCTCTCCTGGGCCTGCAAAACTGCACATCCTGGGCGAGGTGCTAAATCTCCTCCCCCAGGATGGGTAGGGGGAAGCTTCAAAGGCATGTCGCGTCTGTGAGCTTCCCCAGGCCAATGCAACCCCCCCACTCTGGCGGGAAGCTTGGCCGGAAACCCTAAATAAGGACAGGGGATGTGCCAGCCTGCCAACCCCAGCCCTCAGGTGGGGGAGGCGAGGTGAAGTACATCTCCAGGCTCTCGCCATCTTGAAGATGGGCAGCACTACCCTATCAGGACTAGGCTAATGCCCCCCTCAGACAGGAGAGAGGCAGGATAGGGGGTGTACCCACCCCAGGACCGGGACCCATTGGTCCCTGCCCTTCACCTACCTGTAACACCCCTAAATCTAGTATTTAGGGGCACCCTGAACCTTCCTCCCCCAGATTCCAGATTCCGAAATACAAAGAAGCGCAAGAAGAAAGAAGACCTGCCCTGCAGCTGCTAAGAAGAGGAAGACACCAACTGCTTTGGCCCCAGCCCTACCGGCCTGTCGATCCTCGAACCTGCTCCAACCCGGCATCTCTTGTGGCCACCAACCTCAAAAACCCCGGAGGACCTGGCTACCTTTTGGCTCTAAGCCCCTGGGACTCCCATGAGTGGAGGCTCTACTCAAAACCTACTTCTAATCCCTTGCAGCAGCCCGGAACCGCGAACCCAGCACACTCTGCACCAGCCAAGCCTGGCCAGTGCTGGAGTGGACAAAGACCATGAGGACGACCCCACAGCGACTGTGACCCCGAGTCCGGCACCCAAGGACCTCCCTCGACACTCCTGAAGAAGCCTGCAGCCTCAGAACAAGGTGCCCCCCCTACCGCGATCAACAGAGGGTAAGATTTCCCGACACCAAAAGGCACCCCTGCACGCGGCAGCCCCCTGTGCCCAATCCCGGGGTACCTACCTATCCTCCAACTACCCAACTTACTTCTCGAAGTGGTGGTGGCACATGAAGAATCCTCGTCCCCGAGCTTGCAGTCTTTTTCTAAACCGGAGATTTCCCATTGAAATCAATTGAGCGCCCGAAGGCTCAAAAGCACCCTGCACCCAGCCGCCCGATTGGCCCTGGCAGTGCAACCTCTACACCTACCTACTTCCCTGCTTGCCCTGAGCAAGTGACCAGGAGCCCAGCTCCCACAGCTGCGTGGCTTGCTAGTCAGCAGCCACCAACCAAGGCCCCCTATCCCTCATAGGATAACATTGGGCCTATCTCTCTCTGCACCCGGCCGCCCTAGAGTCGCTGAGGGTGAACCAACTGTACCTAACTGACCCTGGGGGACCCCTGAGTCTATGCCCAGAACTTCAACTCTGCCAGTCGAGTACATACCTTTAAACCGTTACCTCTATTTTATTCATAGGTTAACATTGACTGGCTTTTTCCTGAAATTTCTCCTGAAATTTGACTTTTCAAATCTTAAAATATTCACCAAAAATCAGCCGAGTAACGAAAACGAAAATAGTCACCTGCTCTTAGGTGAGCTCCCAGTGCTGGATCTTGGTGCCCAGCACTGACCCTGAAAAATACTTACAACTGTACTTACCAGTAACCCAATTTTCACCCATAGCAAATCATACTGTTTTTCTGTGAAATTTCTTCTAAGTGTCAATTTCTGCAATCTTTAAATATTCTTTAAAAATCGTATAATATCTGAAAACGTAATTACTCACCTGCTTTGGATAAAGGTCCCAGTACTGAGTCTAGATACCAAGTACTGGATTACAAAAGTAACGAGAACATACTGTACCTGCAACTTGAATTTTCTTCCATAGGGAATTATTGACTGTTTGCTCTAAAATATTTTTTTTGTGACAACTTTTAAAGTAGCTAAATATTGTTTAAAAATCACAGTAATTAAGTCGACATTCATCACTTGATTCTCAGTACTGACCCAGGACTGAACCTAGGATCCAGTCCTGGAATTCCAAAAGTAATCTGTTGCAAATAACTTGAAATTTCCATTGAGCTCAATGCATTATTGTGTTTAAAATAGTGTTGCCTATTGCAACCACTTGTAACTGTTTACAAAAGTCAATTGCACATTGCAAAAGTATTTATATAAAGCATCTCATTCTGAGAAAGTATATTTTAATTCCAATTGTTGGTTCTAAAATAAAACAAGCATATATTTTTTTTATATATAAACCATTGGCCTAGAGTTCAGTTATTGAGTGTGTGAGACCATTTGCTGACCGAGTGTGTACAACAATTGCTTTACACTATCCTCTGGTACTGCCTTACTGCTCGACCAAGCTACCACTTTTGAGAGTAAGGTTATATCTAACTTTAGCCTCTGCCAAACCCTTGGGGACTGTGGACTCGGTACACCCTGTACCTATTAGGGAACAGTATATACAGAGCCACTTTCTCACACCATGCCCACAACACATACTGCCCTGGCATACATCAGCCACCCCTCTAGCTGGGTGCCCTATGCCAGTGGTGTGGGTACAAATGCATGAGCCCTGTGCCCCTACAGTACCCAGGTCCATTCCTGGGCATTAAGAGCAGTGCTGCCATTTAAGAGTATATGGTACTGGGAGATAGTCAACAAACTCCACAGCACCATGATGGCTCCACTGAAGACTGAAGTTTGGATATCAAACTTCTCACCACATTAAACCCGCACTGATGCCAGTGCAGGATTTAATGTACAATGCACTACCTAGGGCATCTTAGAGATGCCCCCTGAAACCTAACCTACAATCCACGTCTGGTCTGAGAGGCTGCCTAGGCTGCCACCCAGCAGACATGTTGCTGGACCCCTGGGTAGGAGAGCCCCTGCTCTCCTGGGCCTGCAACAATGCACATCCTGGGCGAGGTGCTAGGTCTCCTCCCCCAGAATGGACAGGGGGAAGCTTCCAAGGCATGCCGCCTCTGTGAGATTCCCCAGGCAACTTGCAACCCCCACTCTGGTGGGAAGCCTGGCCGGAAACCCCAAATAAGGACAGGGGATGTGCCAGCCTGCCAACCCCACCCCTCAGGTGGGGGAGGCGAGGTGAAGCACATCTGCGGGAGCTCGCCATCTTGAAGATGGGAGGCCCTAACCAATCAGGACTAGGCTACTGCCCCCCTCCCACAGAAGAGGGGCAGAATAGGGGGTGTACCCACCCCAGGACAGGGTCCCATTGGTCCCTGAACTTAACCTACCTGTAACGCCACTAAATCTAGTATTTAGGGGCACCCTGATCCTTCCTTCCCCAGATTCCATATTCCAAAATACAAAGAAGTGCAAGAAGAAAGAAGACCTGCCCTGCAGCTGCTAAGAAGAGGAAGACACCAACTGCTTTGGACCCAGCCCAACCGGCCTGTCGACCCTCAAACCTGCTCCCGTTACATCCCGGCACTTCTTGTGGCCAGCAACCTCAAACCCCAGAGGACCTGGCTACCTTTCGGCTCTAAGCACCTGGGACTCCCATGAGCAGAGGCTCTGCTCAAACTCAGCATCTAATCCCTGGAATCTGCCCGGAACCGCGAACCCTGCACACTCTGCACCTGCCAAGCCTGGCCTGTGCCCGAGTGAACAAAGACCACGAGGACAACCCCCCGGCGACTGTGACCCCCGAGTCCAGCACCCAAGGACGCTCCTGACGCCTGCAGCCTCAGAACCAGGGACCCCCCCAACCGCGAACAGAGGGTAAGATTTCCCGACACCAAAAGGCACCCCTGCACCCGGTGCCCCCCTGTGCACAACTCCTGGGTACCTACCTATCCTCCAACTACCCAACTTACCTCTCGAAATGGTGGTGGCACCTGAAGAATCTTCGTCCCCGAACTTGCAGCCTTTTTCCAACCAGGAGCTTTCCCATTGAAATCAATTGTGCGCCCGAAGGCTCCAAAGCACCCTGCACCCAGCCGCCCGAGTGGTCCTGGCAGTGTAACCTCTACACCCATCTACTTACCCATTTGCCCTGAGCAAGTGACCAGGAGCACAGCTCCCACAGCCACGTGGCCTGCTAGTCAGCAACCACCAACCAAAGCCCCCCTGCCTCCCATAGGATAACATTGGGCCTAACTCACTCTGCACCCGGCTGCCCCTGCTCCGCTGAGGGTGTAACAACTGTACCTACCTGACCCTGGGAGACCCCCGACTCTGTGTCCAGAACCTTAACTTTGCCAGTCGAGTACTTAGCCAGCAGCCGATAACTCAATTTTCTCCATAGGGTAACATTGACTGGTTTGTCCTGAAATTTCTTTTAAGTGTGGAGTTTCTAAAAATTTAAATATTCACCAAAAATCAGCTGAATGACAAACGAAAATACTCACCTGCTTTTAGGAGAGATCCCAGTGTTGGATCTTGGTGCCCAGCACAGACCCTGAAAAATATTGACAACCGCAGTTAACAGTAACCCAATTTTCTTCAATAGGAAAACAAGACTTTTTCTGTGAAATTTCTTTTGAGTGTCGATTTTTGCAATCTTTAAATATTCTTTAAAGATCGTGCTAACTGTGAAAACGCAATTACTTACCTGTTTTATATTGAGATCCCAGTACTGAATCTAGGAACCCAGTACTTGATTACAAAAGTAACAAGAACATACTATACCTGCAACTTGAATTTTCTTCCATAGGGAATCATTGACTTTTTCTATGAAATTTCTTTCAAGTATCAACTTTTAAAATAGCTAAATATTTCCTAAAAATCACAACAGTAACTAGGTCGAATTTTATCACTTGTTTCCAAGAACTGTACCAGGACTGAATCTAGGATCCAGTCCTGGAGTTACAAAAGTAATCCTGAATGTGATCTATTGCAAATAACTTAAAATTTCCATTGAGCTCAATGCATTATTGTGTTTGAAATTGTGTTGCCTATTGCAACAACCTGTAACCAGTATTTACAAAAGTCAATTGCATATTGCAAAAGTATTTACCTAAAGCATCTCATTCTGAGAAAGTATATTTTAATACCTACTGTTCGTTCTAAAATCAAACAGACATTTTCTATATAAACCACGTGAGAAAGTGGCTCTGTATATACTGTTCCCAAATAGGTACAGGGTGTACAGAGTCCACAGTCCCCAGAGGTCTGGCAGAGGCTAAAGTTAGATATAACCTTACTCTCTAAAGTGGTAGCTTGGTCGAGCAGTAAGGCAGTATCAGAGGACAGTGTAAAGCATTTGTTGTACACCCTCAGTCAGCAAATTGTCTCACACACTCAATAACTGAACTCTAGGCCAATGGTTCATATATAAAAAAATATATGCTTGTTTTATTTTAGAACCAACAATTGGAATTAAAATATACTTTCTCAGAATGAGATGCTTTATATAAATACTTTTGCAATGTGCAATTGACTTTTGTAAACAGTTACAAGTGGTTGCAATAGGCAACACTATTTTAAACACAATAATGCATTGAGCTCAATGGAAATTTCAAGTTATTTGCAACAGATTACTTTTGGAATTCCAGGACTGGATCCTAGGTTCAGTCCTGGGTCAGTACTGAGAATCAAGTGATGAATGTCGACTTAATTACTGTGATTTTTAAACAATATTTAGCTACTTTAAAAGCAGGTGAGTATTTTCGTTTGTTACTCGGCTGATTTTTGGTGAATATTTTAAGATTTGAAAAGTCGACACTTAGAAGAAATTTCAGGAAAAAGCCAGTCAATGTTACCCTATGAAGAAATCTGAGTTATCGGTGTAAAGGTAAGTACTCGACTGGCAGAGTTGAGGTTTTGGGCATAGACTCAGGGGTCCCCCAGGGTCAGGTAGGTACAGTTGGTTCACTCCCAGCGGCACTAGGGCGGCTGAGTGCAAAGAGTTATGCCCAATGTTATCCTATGAGGCATAGGGGGGCCTTGGTTGGTGGCTGTTGACTGGCAAGCCACGCGGCTGTGGGAGCTGGGCTCCTGGTCACTTACTCAGGGCAAGTGGGGAAGTAGGTAGGTGTAGAGGTTGCACTGCCAGGGCCACTCGGGCGGCTGGGTGCAGGGTGCTTTTGAGCCTTCGGGCGCTCAATTGATTTCAATGGGAAATCTCCGGTTTAGAAAAAGACTGCAAGCTCGGGGACGAGGATTCTTCAGGTGCCACCACCACTTCGAGAGGTAAGTTGGGTAGTTGGAGGATAGGTAGGTACCCCGGGATTGGGCACAGGGGACCGCGGGGCGCCGCGTGCAGGGGTGCCTTTTGCTGTCGGGAAATCTTACGCTCTGTTGATCGCGGTAGGGGGGGGGGGGACCACCTTGTTCTGAGGCTGCAGGCTTCTTCAGGAGTGTTGAGGGAGGTCCTTGGGTGCCGGACTCGGGGTCACAGTCGCCATGGGGTCGTCCTCGTGGTCTTTGTTCACTCCGGCACTGGCCAGGCTTGGCGGGTGCAGAGCGTGCTGGGTTCGCGGTTCCGGGCTACTGCCAGGGGTGAAAGGTAGGTTCTGAGTAGAGCCTCTACTCATGGGAGTCCCAGGGAATCAGAGTTCAAAGGTAGCCAGGTCCTCCGGGGTTTCTGAGGTTGCTGGCCACAAGAGATGCCGCGCTGGAGCAAGAGCAGGTTCGAGGGTCGACAGGCCGGTAGGGCTGGGGCCAAAGCAGTTGGTGTCTTCCTCTTTTTAGATGCTGCAGGGCAGGTCTTTGCTCTTCTTGTAGTTTCGAATCTGGGATCTGGGGAAGGAAGGTTCAGGGTGCCCCTAAATACTAGATTTAGGGGTGTTACAGGTAGGTGAATGCCAGGGACCAATGGGTCCTTGTCCTGGGGTGGGTACACCCCCTATCCTGCCTCTCTCCTTTGGGAGGGGGGCAGTAGCCTAATCCTGATAGGGTAGGGCCTCCCATCTTCAAGATGGCGAGAGCCCGGAGATGTGCTTCACCTCGCCTCCCCCACCTGAGGGGTGGGGTGGGCAGGCTGGCACATCCCCTGTCCTTGTATGGGGTTTCCGGCCAAGCTTCCCGCCAGAGTGGGGGGTTGCAGTGGCCTGGGGAAACTCCTAGAGGCGGCAGGCCTTTGAAGCTTCCCTTTGCTCATCCTGGGGGAGGAGATTTATTACCTCACCCAGGATGTGCATTGTTGCAGGCCCGGGAGAGCAGGGGCTCTCCCACCCAGGGGTCCAGCAACGTGTCTGCTGTGTGGCAGCCTGGGCAGCCTCAGAGCAGACGTGGATTGTAGGTTAGTTGTAAGGGGGCATCTCTAAGATACCCTCTGGGGTGCTTGGTACATTAAATCCCACACTGGCATCAGTGTGGGTTTAATGTGCTGAGAAGTTTGATACCAAACTTCTCAGTCTTCAGTGTTGCCATTATGGTGCTGTGGAGCTTGTGTTTGACGAGCTCTCAGCACCATGTACTCTTAAATGGCAGCACTGCACTTACAGTGCCCGGGAAAGGACCTGGGTACTGTAGGGGCAGAGGGCTCCTGCTCCTGTGCCCACACCATGGGCATAAGGCACCCAGCCAGAGGGGTGGCTGACATATGCCTTGGCAGTGTAGGTAATGGGCATGGCACACAGAGATGTGGGCCATGTCGACTCTTCATTTTTGTCCTGCACCCAGACACTCAGCCTGCAAAGGCAGTGTGTGTGTGTGTGTGTGTAAGGGTACAGGGCCTCTAAGGGTGGCACAATGAGTGCTGCAGCCCTTAGGGGCCTTCCCTGGTCACAAGGCCCTGGGTACCTAGGGTACCATTTACCAGGGGCTGACATGTGCCCAGGGTTTGCCAATTTGGAGTTTGTGTGTTTTAAGGAAGGGACATAGGCCCTGGGCACCTGATTGGCAGGAGTCCAGGGTACACTCAGTCAAAGTACATTCAGCAATTTAGCAAAAAAGTGGGGACATACCATGCAAGAAAGATGGCACTTTCTCACAGGAGCACACTCCGGATCGGCGTTGCACGCGGAAAAGGAAACGGACGTCAGCGCGTCGGGAAACTTGTGACCTCATGGACGTCACATCCGCGGACGTAGTCGCCTAGTAGCGCCCCCGGCGCGCAGAGGTGCTGTGTCAAAGATTTTCCGGATCCAGTCTCACGCCTGGGGATAATTCTACGTTAAGGAATCTGCAGCTAGTAGTCTATCAGATACCACATACAAATAAGATGCAGGTCCGTCGCGGACATTTGTCGCGAACAGAAATTACAATTTTTAAAGCCCGAAGGCATCGCACACTGTTCCGACGCGAAGCGTCGACAGGGCCTGAAAACAGGTCAGAGGAACCGCTCACTCAGGATCCGCGTTGCACGTGGAAAAGAAGGAAACTGATGTCAGTTTGCCGGAAGGGACTTGTATGACCTCGCTGACGTCGCGTACCTTGACGTCAGTGCGGGGTCGTGTGGTGCCGTCTCCCGGCGCGTAGAGGTGCTGCTGCAAAGTTTTTTCCGGATCCAGTCTGACGCCTGGGGATATTCTAAATTAAGGAATCTGCGGTTAGATGTCTATCAGATACACCTTATTGAGGTATTAGTGATAAGTTTACCTTCTTGGATAAGGTCATTAACCATATTTTTGGGCTCATCAGGTAAAAATTGCATGAGTTTTTCTAACTCATCATAATGAGCCCTATCATAGCGAGCCATCAGAGCTTGAGCGGTGGCAATGTGTCTGATCAGCCGCTTGTGAAGCCACTCTTTTGCCAGTGGCATCAATAAGCTTAGACTCCTTATCAGGAGGAGGAGCCTCACCTGTGGTTTGGGAGTTAACTCTCTTGATAGCACTGGAAACCACATGAGTCTAAAGGCAACTGACCTCTAATGTAAACGGGGTCAGTGGGTGAAGAAAACAAGTTACTTAACTGTAACTTTGGTTCTCCAGTATTGGTAACTTTCATAGATTCCCCTAGCTTGTACCAGAGTAGCTAGCAGTCAGAAACCCATTTTGCTTCCTTAGACACATCGCAGTCGCCTTTCTCCTTAACCATATTTCTCTTTTTTTTTTTTCAAGAAAACAAAACTACAATGCAATTACATAAAGAACACATAGCAAAATGTGCAAATAACAATAAGAAAGGAAAGAGGGAAGAAAGGAAAGCTCACCACTCAATGGAAGAGGTTCCTCAGGAACGCCTGGCCTACAGCCGTGTCTTCCTGTGCCAAGGTCTCCAGGCAGTAATGTCTTGTGAAGGTGTGCACGCTGCTCCAAGTTGCAGCCCTGCAGATGTCTTTAATCTGGACCCCCGCAAAGAGCCGTAGAGGAAGCCATGGACCTTGTCGAGTGTGCTCTAATTCTGCCCTCTAAAGGCTTGTCAGCTGCAGAATGACAGAACTGTATAGCACTGAAGATCCATCGAGGAATACCCTGCTTGGACAGGTGTAAGCCCTTGCGGGGAGCAATGAACAATTGAGGAGATTTTCGAAAGTCTTTAGTACGGTCCAGATAAAATTTCAAGCACCGCTGCACGTTCAGCTAATGAAGTGCCCTTACCGCCGGTGTAGACGGCTGAGGAAAGAAAGCCTTGAGAATTACCGGCTCATTTAAATGAAAATCCAATGGCACCTTTGGTATGAATTTTGGATTAGTCCGTAGAATTACTGTATTCCTTTTGAATTGGAGGAAAGGTTTCTGGATTGTGAGAGTGAATATGCTACTTACCAGTATGCATCTGTTCTTGGCATGTAGGGCTGCTGACATTCATATCTGTGCATAGATCGCCGCCTAGTGTTGGGTCCGGATGTTTGCACGTTGTCCTGGAAGAGTCTTCGAAGTATCCTGAGATAGGTGACTCCTCCCCTGGACCACAGTGCGCATGGGCATCCTCTCCATCCTCAGATTGTTTTTCGCCATTGTGGCAGTGATGGAGTGGATACAGAAAGTGATGACCATGCTATACAGTAATTGTGAGAGCTGCAGCTGCTACAGGCGCCGGGGAGGAGGGTGGGCGATATGAATGTCAGCAGCCCTACATGCCAAGAACAGATGCATACTGGTAAGTAGCATATTCAGTTCGAGGCATGTGGGCTGCTGAATTCATATCTGTGCATAGAATACATAGCAGTACCTCTCATTAGCGGCGGCTACCAGTGCCAGCTGCAGTGGTCTGAAAAAGAGTTTTGAGAACAGCCTGTCCTACAGCTGCCTGCTGTTTTGAGTGTACATCTACACAATAGTGTTTGGTAAATGTATGTATAGTGGACCATGTGGCTGCTCTACATATATCATGTAAAGGAATGTTTCCCAGGAAAGCCATGGAGGCCCCTAACTTACGTGTTGAGTGGGCTCGTGGGGGAATCGTTAATGTGCGTTTAGCCTTTTGATAGCAAATTTGAATACATTTAACGATCCATCTGGCTATACCTGCTTTGGAGATGGCGTTGCCTTTGTGTTGTGGGGAAAAGGCAACGAAAAGTTGTTTTGTCTTCCTAAAGTTTTTAGTTCTGTCTATATAGTACATGAGGGCTCTTTTAACATCTAGTGTATGGAGCATTCTTTCAGCGACATTTTGTGGATTCTGAAAGAAAACAGGCAGTTCAATCGTTTGATTCATGTGGAACTGCGATATAACTTTAGGCATGAATTTGGGGTTGGTACGTAGTACGACCCTGTTTGCGTGAACCTGTATGAATGACTCTTGAATGGTTAGTGCCTGGAGTTCACTAACTCTTCTCAACTAAGTGATTGCCACTAGGAAAGCTACTTTCCAGGTGAGGAATTGAATCTCACATGAGTGAAGAGGTTCGAAGGGTGGACCCATCAGTCGGGTGAGGACCAAGTTGAGGTTCCACACTGGTGCTGGTGGGTGTCTTGGGGGAATTACTCGTTTAAGTCCCTCCAAGAAGGCTTTGATGGCAGGCACTCTGAATAAAGAGAGGTGCTGCCTGTTTTGGAGATATGCTGCTATTGCGGTTAAATGGATACGTATTGAGGTGTAGGCCAGATTGCATCGGTATAGGTGTAAGAGGTAACAGATTATGTTTTGAATGGATGCGTCTAGCGGGTTAATGTCATTGTTATTGCAATAAATGACAAACCTCTTCCATTTGGCTGCATAGCAAGCTCTGGTAGTGGGTCTCCTAGCTTCCTTAATGATCTCCATACAGTCCGGTGGCAGGTTTAGGTAGCCAAACTCTAGGACTTCAGGAGCCAGATCGCCAGGTTCAGCTGTTGCGGGTCTGGGTGCTGAATTTCTCCATGGTTCTGCGTCAAATGCGCGGGTTTGATCCGCAGCCTTTGATGCGGCACCACGGAAAGTTCCAGAAAGGTGGTGTACCATGGCTGGCGTGCCCATGTTGGAGCAACCAGGATGAGTGTCAGTGAGTGTTGTCGCAGTTTGCGTGCCACCAGCGGTATCAACGGCGCTGGGGGAAAAGCGTACGCAAATCTGCCGGACCAGTTCATCCATATCGCATTGCCCTGCGACTGTGGATGTGGGAACCTGGCGGCAAAGCTTTGGCATTTTGCGTTTTCGCTTGTGGCGAATAGGTCTATCTCTGGATGACCCCACTGTTGGAAGTACGGTTGGAGTACTGACGGGTGTAGCTCCCACTCGTGCATCTGGTGGCTGTGTCTGCTGAGCAGATCCGCCATCTGGTTGTCCTTGCCGGGGAGGTGTTCCGCCATGAGGAATATGTTCCTCTGAATGGCCCACTTCCACATGCTCTGAGCCAGATGAGACAACTGTGGGGAGTGCGTTCCTCCCGGCTTCTGTATGTAGTACATGGCAGTCATGTTGTCCGTCCGGATCAACACGACTTTGTTGCACAAGTGTACCTTGAAGGCTTTCATTGCCAGGAAGATTGCCATCAGTTCTAGAAGGTTGATGTGCATCTTCTTTTGTTGTATTGTCCATAGTCCCTGCACTGTGTAATGGAGTACATGAGCTCCCCATCCCTGGAGAGACGCGTCCGCTGTTAGTATGATTTGTGGAACAGGCTCTTGGAACGGTCGGCCCTTGCAAAGGTTTTGTGGATTCCACCAATGCAGAGAGTTGTATGCCCGACCGCTCACCAACACTAGGTCTTTTAGTTGCCCTTGAGCCTGATTCCATTGACGTGCCAAGCATTCCTGAAGCGGGCGCATATGTAGTCTCGCGTGTGGGACTATGAAAATGCAGGAGGCCATCATGCCTATCAACTGCATGAACACTCGCGCAGGAAGGGAGTGTTGGGGTTTGAACTTGGAGATCAGCATTTGCATGCCGTTGACCCTCACTAAATTTGGCTGAGCTGTGGCTGCCAGGGTGTTTATGGTCGCACCTAGGTACTGTTGTACGTGTGCGGGTTGGAGATGTGATTTTGGGTAATTTAGTGAGAATCCCAGACTGTGAAGAAGGTGAATGGTGCGGGACATGTGGCTGGCACATTGCTGGGCTGACTTTGCCTGAACAAGCCAGTCGTCCAGGTAAGGGTAGACGTGAATGTGTTGCCTCCGTAGATGTGCAGCCACAGTAGCTAGGCACTTTGTGAAAACTCTGGGTGCTGTTGTCACGCCGAAGGGAAGGACTTTGAATTGGTAGTGCTGGCCCTGAATAGTGAACCTGAGATATTTTCTGTGTGACGGGTGTATGGGTATGTGGAAATACGCATCTTTGAGGTCGAGCGTGGCTAGGAAATCTCCCTGTCTGAGCAGCGGGAGAACCTGCTGTAGGGTGAGCATGTGGAAATGCTCTGAGAGAATGTAGTGGTTGAGGGGTCTCAGGTCTAGTATAGGTCTGAGTGACCCGTCCTTTTTTGGTATTAAGAAGTACAGAGAGTACACCCCTGTCCCTTGCTGGTGTACGGGCACGACCTCTATTGCGCCTTTTTGCAGCATACTTAGCACTTCCTGCTGTAATAATGCTAAGTGCTCTGAGGACATAGGACGGTGCTTTGGCGGTATTGTGGGTGGAGTGGAGGTTAATTTGAGGCAGTAACCGTGTTGGATAACATCTTTGACCCACCTGTCCGTGGTGATGGTATTCCACGTGGACAGGAACCGCTGGAGTCTTCCCCCGACAGGTGTTATGTGGTCGGGGGGAAGGGAGAGGGCGTCACTGTTTGTTTTTGGGGGAGGACCTGGTATTGCCGTAACCGCGTCCTCTGCCCTTGGTGCTGGAGCCACGATATCCACCTCGGGTGTTTTTATCGTAGGTACTCTGTGTGCCCCCTTTATTGTAGGTTTGCTGTGACCCCTGTCCTCTACCCGCTCCTCTATTTCCGGGGCGACGAAAGGAGCCACTACGAAATGTCTGCGTTTGCAGAGCCCCCATTGACTTTGCAGTGTCTGTGTCTTTTTTGATCTTTTCTGGGGTGGTGTCAACTTCTGGTCCGAATAAGTAGTCGGGGTTGACAGGCTGATTGAGGATGTTATTTTGAACCTCAGGTTTGAATCCGGAGATTCGTAACCAGGCGTGTCGTCGTAGCATGACGCTGGTGTTTATTGCTCTCGCAGCTGTGTCTGCGGCATCCAGTGCACACTTAATGGATGCGTTTGTGAGAAGTTGTCCCTCCCTGATGAGGAGCTCCGCTGCCTCTTTGTACTGTGTATTGGCAATGCGCCATATGTTTGCCGCCTGGGCTGCAATCCTTTTGCCGGAGGTCTCTAGCACCTTGGACTCTTTGTCCGGGGGAGGAGCATCACCAGTTGTCTGCGAGTGTGCCCGTTTGCGAGCATTAGCAACTACGATGGAGTCCAGAGGTAACTGGCCTCTAATGTACGTAGGGTCCCCAGGTGCGGGCTTGTATTTTTTCTCGATCCTGGGGTTTATTACCCGTGCCCTGGTTGTTTCCTTGAAAATGTCCTTTGCTGGCTTGAGGACACCTTTCAACATGGGCAGAGTCTTTACAGTCTTCTCTGAGGATGCGAAAGTGTCCACCAAGAAATCGTCCTCGATTGTGTCTGAGTGGAGTTGCACTCCATGATTGGCTGCGGCACGTTCAATGAGGGCGTTGAATGCAGCAGTGTCCTCTGTGGGAGATGTTTTTGCGCCATAAAGTTGCGTGTCCTGGGTATCCATAGCGGCACCCGGGTCTACAGGGTCATCCCAAGCTTGATCAGGGTCCTGCTGGCCTTCAGGGTCCATATCCCTGGGGTAGGTGGTGTCGTCACCCATGTAGTCCTTTATGGCGTCCGTGTCGGAGTGCGTCGGAGAGAAGGACTGTCGATCTGGGTAAGAGGTGTGGAGGCGTTCATAAAGAACTGGTTCCGATTCTGCCGGCAGTTTTTGCTTCAGCGGGATTCTGTAAGAGTCCAAAGCCTGCTCGGAAGTGATCTTCCGCTTGCGGAGCATGAGCCTGCCGGTGTCGGCGTCGATGAAGTGGGACGGTGATGTCCCAGTAGGAGAGTGTTCAGTAGATGGGGACCTTGTGTGGGTGACACGAGTTCTGATCTCGAATAGTTTGGGCGCCGTGGATGGCGGCAAACCAAAGGTGATGTTGGTTGGTGCCGAAGGTGCCTTTTGAGCCTTTTTCGGCTCGGAGCCCGACGTGGGCTGGAGGGCTGCCTTTTCTCTGATACGTTGCAAGGACGCTGCAACTTGTCGCACCGAGAACTCGACGGTTGTTTGGCACAGAGTGGTTCTGTAGAGGTAGGAGTGGACTTCTTTGGAGCCACAGGGTCATCGAGTCGAGGAGAGGTAGTAGCTGTTGACGGCGTCGAAGATTGGACCGTAGTCGCTGCTTTCGAGGTGGATTGCGATGCAGCGGCCATTTTAACCTTGGTGATCGGTGCCGATTGTTTCGGTGCCGGGGGCCGAGGCGCTTTGGCGGTACTGATGGCCTTTCTCTTTGGGTCGGCGCCGACATCGGCTGCAGCGAGTTCGGCACCGAAGTCCCTTTTGGTGCGGTTGGAGCCGACGGTTTTGGCTGGCGTCGAAGGTGTGGTGGTCCTCGAGCCGACCATTGTTAGTTTCACTTTCGGTTTCTGTTGAACCGGTGCGACGATTGGTTTCGGTTTCGTGGAAGGGAAACCAGTCTTTTTGGGTAATAATGGCTCTCGCTGGATGTCCGAGGCCGGGCCAGAGGGCGGGGCCGAAGAACTGCGGGATTGATCTTGGGTAAGGCCCGAAGGCGATCCCTCGACCGGAGCCGTAGACTGACGCACTGTGATATCCTCCGTTTGGACGGGTAGGCCCTGCTCGTCGCCAGAGCTACCTTAGGCCTCATCGTAGTCTCCTACCTAGTCGTCGGCTTCTTCCCTGTGAAAAAGCTCTTCATCTACGTCTTCCGATCTGGAACCGTGTTTGGAAGCGGGGCTGGAGGGTATGTTTTCCACGCTTTCAACATCTTCGTCCTCGGTGCTGAAGATGTTGGTCGGGGCCGGTGCCGCTTGCTGCGCTTCAAGTCTCGCGGCTCGTCGATTCCGGAGAGTTTTCTTGGATCTGAATCGGGCACAGGCCATACATTTCGATTCGTCGTGATCCGGTGAGAGGCATTTGTTGCACACCGGGTGGACATTTCGTGTGGCAAACAGGACACCGCTTGAATGGGGTTCCTCGATTCCATCGTCGATGTAGGGTCGATGGTCGGATGAAATGGATCCGAAAAAGTTGTGAAGGTCGCTAAACTAGCAAGTAAACTGTCGATACCGATCGGGAACAGTACCGACGAAAACTAAAGGCCTTTTGGCCTGAAAACTAAATTTTCCTAACTTGAGTCAAGATAAGCACATCCGAACCCAATGGCGGAAAAAAACAATCTGAGGATGGAGAGGATGCCCATGCGCACTGTGGTCCAGGGGAGGAGTCACCTATCTCAGGATACTTCGAAGACTCTTCCAGGACAACAAAGTGCAAACATCCGGACCCAACACTAGGCGGCGATCTATGCACAGATATGAATTCAGCAGCCCACATGCCTCAAACCTTGTAATTCTCCAATACGTCTTGCCGAAGTGAGAGCAAGAAGAAGTGCTAATTTCCATGAGAGGAATTTCAAATCAACGCAATGGATCGGTTCAAAGGGAGGCTTCATCAGCTGGGTGAGAACCAAGTTCAAATGCCATGTGGGAGGCGGAGGCCTCACGGGAGGAAAAACTCGAAACAGGCCTGTGAGAAATTGTTTGACAAGTCTAGAGGACCAAAGAGAAGGCTCAGAGGCAGTGCGTCTGTAGCAAGAAACTGCAGCCAAGTGAACTTTTATGGACGAATGAGCCAGATCTGCCTTAGCCAAGGACAGGAAATAAGGAAGAACTTGGAGGCTGAGACAAGAAAGGGTCCACACCTTGCTGTTGGCACCAGATGCAAAAGCATTTCCATTTGAGACGGTAAGTCTTGTTAGTGGAAGGAGCTCTAGCCTGAGAGAGACTATCCCTTATCTCGTCCAAGAGTTAAAGACCTAGGAATTCTCGCTGCTCAGGAGCCATGCTGAGAGGTGTAAGGAACGAGGATCTGGATGCCAGATCCTGCCCTGGGGCATCGTGAGAAGATCCGGGATTGCCCGTAGAGGACGTGGAGGGACCAGAGAAAGAAGGTGAAGCTCTGTGAACCAAAACTGCCTCGGCCAAGCTGGGGCTATTAGGATCATCTTGCATGGCTCCGTCTTGATCTTCCTGAGTATCCTTGGTATTAACGGAATGGGGGGGAAAGGCATACACAAATGCGCTTGACCAAGCTATCGAAAGTGCATTCCCCAGTGATCCGCGATGGTGAACTTTGCTTGCGTATAACTGGCATTTTCTGTTCTCCGGGGTAGCAAAGAGAACAATTGAGGGTTTGCCCCACCGGTGAAAAATGTCATCCAAGACCAACTGGTTTAGTTGTTCAACAAAGAGAAGGAGAGTAAGGGGTGGGCTATTTTTATTGAGGTTCTGCACAAAGGCCCTAAGTAATGACAACAACGAGAGATGTGCAGTTCCTACAGAGTGGAAGGTCTGGGGGAAAGGAGTTACCCGAAGCCAGACTTTCACCTAGAGAATGTCAAGTCAAGTCAAGTCATAAGATTTGTATAGCGCACTACGTACCCAGAGGGTTTCAAGGCGCTTAGGAAGGGGAGGAGGATTATTTGTCAAATATCCACGTTTTAAGCTGCTTTCTGAACGCTAGGTGGTTCTGGGTGAGGCGAAGGTAGGCGGGGAGTGAGTTCCATGTTTTAGCAGCCAGGTATGCAAAGGATCTGCCTCCCATGGTGGTCTTGTTGATGCGAGGTATAGTGGCGAGGGCTTGGCTGGAAGATCGTAGTTGGCGGGAGGGGGTGTAGAAGGACAGTCGAGAGTTGAGGCAATCTGGTCCGATGTCTTAGAGTGATTTGTGTGCGTGGGTAAGCAGTCGGAAGGTGATCCTCTTATTGACGGGTAGCCAGTGGAGGTCTTTAAGGTGATCAGAGATGTGTTCGTTGCGAGGGATGTCTAATATGAGCCTGGCTGATGCGTTTTGGATTCGTTGGAGTTTCTTCTGGAGCTTTGCGGTAGTACCCGCGTAGAGGGTGTTTCCGTAGTCCAGTCGGCTCGTGACTAGAGCGTGGGTAACTGTTTTCCTTGTTTCGAGGGGGATCCAGCGAAATGTTTTTCTGAGCATGCGAAGAATGTTGAAGCAGGAAGAGGATACGGCGCTGACTTGTCTGTTCATTGAGAGTGAAGAATCCAGGATGACGCCTAGGTTCCGTGCGTGGTCTGTCGGGATGGGTGCTTTTCCGAGGGCTTCAGGCCACCAGGAATCGTCCCATGCAGAGGGGGATGTACCTAAGATGAGGACTTCAGTTTTGTCTGAGTTCAGTTTCAGACGGCTTTGTTTCATCCATTCGGCAACTTCTTTCATTCCTTCGTGTAGGTTGGTTTTGGCGGTGCTAGGGTCATTGGTGAGAGAAAGGATTAGTTGAGTGTCGTCCGCGTAGGAGATGATGTTGAGGTTGTGTCGGCGTGCGATGGCCGCGAGGGGGCTCATGTATACGTTGAAGAGGGTGGGACTGAGTGAGGATCCTTGAGGGACGCCGCAGATGACTTCAGAGGCCTCGGACTTGAATGGAGGAAGGCGGACTCTCTGGGTTCTTCCGGTGAGGAACGAGGTGATCCATTCAAGTGCTTTTCCTTGGATTCCGATGTTATTGAGGCGTTGTAGAAGGGTGCTGTGGCAGACTGTATCGAATGCTGCAGAGAGGTCGAGGAGGATGAGGGCGACTGTGTCTCCGTTGTCCAGTAGAGTTCGAATGTCGTCTGTTGCTGCGATGAGGGCGGTCTCAGTGCTGTGTTTGGCTCGGAAGCCGGACTGTGAGGAGTCGAGGGATTTGTTGGCTTCGAGGAAAGCGGCGAGCTGGTTGTTGACTGCTTTCTCGATGACTTTTGCCGGGAATGGAAGAAGCGAGATGGGGCGGTAATTTTTGAGTTCGGTGGGGTCCGCTGTTGGTTTTTTCAGAAGGGCAGTGAGTTCGGCGTGTTTCCAGTCTTCTGGGAAGGTAGCGGAGTTGAAGGAGCAGTTGATGACGTCTCGGAAGTGCGGTGCTATGACGGAGTCTGCTTTGTTGAAGATGTGGTGAGGGCATGGGTCTGTGGGGGATCCTGAGTGGATGGAATTCATCAGGCGGATGGTGTCCTCAGTGGAGATTGGGTTCCAAGCGTTAAGGGTGTTCACGGGGGGAAGGTGGTCAGCAGATGGTAGGGTGGGTTGGTTTCCGGGTTGGTTGTCAAAGCTGTTGTGGATGTCTGCAATCTTGTTGTGGAAAAAAGAGGCTAGGGAGTCGCAGAGGGTTTGAGAGGGGGTGATGTCGTTGGAGTTGGCCGAGGGATTGGAAAATTCCTTGACGATGTTGAAAAGTTCCTTGCTGTTGTGGGCGTTGTTGTCAAGTCGATCCTTGAAAGCTGTTTTCTTGGCTTTTCGGATCAGTTGGTGGTGGGTGCGGGTGGCGCTTTTGAAGGCGTCCTTGGTGCTGGTGGTTGGGTCTTTTTTCCAGGCCTTTTCAAGGGAGCGGCAGAGTTTCTTGGACTTCTTGAGATCATCGTTGAACCATGAGGCTTTCTTGCTGCCAGGTTTGCTTTGACGTTTTTTCAGTGGAGCTAAGGTGTCGGCGGTGTTGGATAACCATAGGGTGAGGTTGGCGGCGGCTTCGTTGGCGTTAGAAGAGAGGGCTGGGGAGTTTCGAAGGAGCGATGCGGAGATTTGGTCCGTGGTGATTTTGTTCCAGTTTCTTTGCAGGGTAGGTTGGGAGTGGATGATGGGTTTCGGCTTGTTGTAGATGAAGTGAACGCAGCTGTGGTCGGTCCAGAGGAGATCCGTAGTGTGGCAGAAGGAGATATGATTGCTGGATGTGAAGATGGGGTCGAGTGTGTGACCTGCGATGTGGGTGGGGGAAGTGACTAGTTGTTTAAGTCTGAGGTTGGCGAGGTTGTCCACGAGGGTGGAGGTGTTGTGGTCGTTGGTCTTTTCAAGGTGAAAGTTGAGGTCTCCCAGAAGGATGTAATCTTTGGAGGGGAGCGCGTGTGGGGTGATGAAGTCCGTGATGTCTTCACTGAATTTTGCGCGGGGTCCTGGTGGTCTGTAGAGGAGAGTGCCTCTGAGTGTTGTTTTGGGGTCGATGTGGATCTGGAAGTGAAGATGTTCGGAGTTGGCGAGATTGACGTCAGAGCTGGTTGAGATGCGGATAGATTTCTTGTGGACGATGGCGATTCCTCCTCCTGTGTGGCTGGTACGGTCTTTGCGGGTGATCTTATAGTCTTCAGGGATGGCAATGGTGATGTCTGGTGCGGAGGAAGCATTCATCCATGTTTCCGTAAGGAAGGCGATGTCCGGGGAAATGGTGTCTAGTAGATTCCATAGGTCAATGGCATGCCTATGGACCGATCGGGTGTTGAGAAGGATGCATTGTAGGTGGTTGGGGTCGGGAATCTGTGGTGTGGACGTAGCAGAGATGTTGTCGGTGCTGCTGAATTTGCAGGAGTAGCAGGAGAAAGGGCCATGGGTGTGTCCAGGAGCGGCATGGACGCAGTTGGGGGCGCGACCGGGGTCGAGGGCTAGGAGGGAGGCGGCATCGTAGGTAATGCGGGAGGGCTGGGCAGCTCGAGGGGCAGGGGGTCTGGCGCTGGGCGCGGTCCAGGCGCGGACGGGCGTAGACGGGCTTACCTTTGGCGCACCTTCGGCGCGGGTTGGGCGCGGGTTGGGCGCGGGCGCTGCGCGTAAACGCTGCGCGTGGGAACTACTGTCATATATGGATAGCGGAGGGGGAGGGGCGAGGGCGGCTCAGCTGGGAGGCGTGGCGGGCTCAGGGGAACACAACAACAGCAGGATCAAAATGGAGGGGAGGTCAGAGCAGGGCGCCGGGGGAAATCACACACAACAATGCAATCAAAGCAATGTAAGCGCTGTGGGATAATAGCGCTATGAAATTACGAAGCTTACTAAAAATGGAGCTATGCAGATATCACAACTTGGTTACAATGCAGCAATACGATACCAATGTGAGTGCACAAGGGACGGTGGTCCCTTCAGGGTGGAACTGAAACCCTCACACACCCAGCAAGCTAGGTGTCATGCTTCATCATCTGGGTTTTGCTCCTCGTCGGGTCGGCGGTGCAATACCCGACGGGCACCCATACAGGGGCTCTTTACCGGAGATCTTTTGTTCCCTGCCGTATGGTGCGTGCGTGTGAGGGCCCGTGTGTGTAGATGTGTATCAATAAAAAAGGTTGGTTAATCTGAAATATGACTCAGTCAACCACCTCGTTAAAAAGGTTGAGTGGCGTTAAAGCTATATTTGCTCACAAAGGGAGGAGTGGCTAGCTACGCTCTACTCTTCTGGTCAACATTTTTTGCGCCCAGTGGGTCAGGAGGATCCCGTGGCGCTTCGTCAGGACCGGTGATACTATGGTGGTGTGTGCTAAAAAACTATCTACAGTGTGGTGTGAAAGGGTGGATATAGCTTGATTATCAACCCTTAGTTGGTTCCCCTACCTTTTTGTATTTTTAATATCTCAAAGGGGTCACCTAGAGAAAAGAGAAGAAATGAAAAAGGGACAGTGAAAAAACACCCCAAACCTTGGGATCTGTGACCACAGATTAACACCAGTTCATATTCGACCAGTATTGCAGTTTTGCACATTCTAGACAATGACTGTATTAGATCACTATCCCAATATCACTATATCAATATTGAAGATTTATGAAAAAACGGGAATTAAAATTGATTGTCTCAGGCAGCATAGCGAAGAACTGGTAAAAACAGCTAAGTTTAGACAGTTGTAATGTGATGCTGTGGTTAAGTGTGGACTCACCAAATCCTATTATAAAAACCTCATCATCAGGTACATGGCGCGTCATCAGGGGGAGAAACACATTCGTTTCCTATAAAACAGTAATGTAAAAGAGGTGATGGCAAATGCAAGGATAGTGATGGAAAATCAAGAGTAGTCATTGTTTCAATCCTGCGTGTCTCTTATAAAGAATAGCCGAAGAGTATTTCTCCAAATGTCAGCGTAAAGAAGGAAAAAATTTGTCATTTCATGCGGAGCCTCTTGAGGTATAGTTGAAGTGTGTTATTGCAAATGCCAAAATGTATGGAGCAATAAGGTAGTCTCATGCGTGACCAACCATGTGAAAGCTAGTAAAGGTTGGTGACGGCACAGAGGTGTGTGTCCCAGTCAAACCGTCGCGCTCAGCTGTTGATCCGATTCCGAACGGATCTGGAGTGTGAGTGAGCCCGTGTCTAGGATCGGGTCTATTTGCCTGTGTTAGTAGACACCCGTTTAGATCAGTGTGTTCCTCAGTGGAATGCCACAGTACGGGAGAGGGGGTGTGTGCGTTATAAATAATACACCCGGGATGTAAGTTAGCCCGTGTCAAGGACCGGGGCCACTTACGTGTGTTCGTCGGCACCAGTAACTAACAGTATTACCCTCTGTTAAACATCCCAGTCCGGGAGTGGAAGTGTGTGCGGAGGGGACAGTTGGGGGTATTTCTTGGTAACGGAGTTAGTAGACACCCTTAAACAAGTATAGTCGCTGACCCATTGTCTAATTCAAAAACAACAACAAAAGCCACCGAGGTAGCAAGGAGTTTACTCACAAATCGTAGTTCCCCTGGAGGTCTGTTAACCTGCCCACGGCGCCGAAACCGGAAGATAAACTAACATCCGGCGGCGCTGAATTATATTCGGTAGTTAATTGGCTAGAAGCTGGTCACGTGTAGCGAGGTCACGCCCGTAGCGGCTGAAACTCGCAAGGGCGCGTCTATCTTAGTGTGTGTAGAGGCTTATCCTGGGCGCCATGATGGAGTGGCTCAGTGCGAGTTAAAACATCACTAAAAGGATGGCCACAATTATAACTCAAATGAGATGAGGGGTGGTGCGATAGTAAGGCTCACAAAAGAGAAAAAGAGGTATTTTGATGGCTTCTGATCCCACCCGAGTCTGAAAGCCTACTATTGTTGTCTTGTTAATGATTTGTATAAAGCCTTATTAGTGTGGTGACACAGCCTGGGCGCCATGATTGAGTGGTGCGGGTATAGGCAAATTTAGTTTCAGGAGTGGAGAATTTGGCTCAGTTGGACCAAAAAGTGGTGCGATGTATGTCAAAAGCTCAATGATGAGATCAAACGAGATCACTAAGTGTATGTATAATTGAGTTTGATCAAGGTCTATTAAGGCTGTCACTGTGTTGCTAGCTAGTCATTAACAAAAGTCTATTAAGACTGCCACTGTGTCACTTACTAGTCATTAACAAAGGTCAGATGCTCTGTTAGTGTGATATTGCCGCCCAGGGTATGTCATCATTAAGGCCAAGTCTGTCTGATGAAAGGCGATGTATCCATCGTTGTTCTAGCCTGAACAAAGAATGTTGAGACATACCAGGCTGGCTTTCAAGGACAATCCAATGTAAATCGCTGGGGCTATGTTTATGCTCGAGGCAATGGCTGTAGAGTTTCGTGTTAGATTTGCCACATCTTATATTGCTTTTATGTTCAATAATGCGTGTTTTCACTGTTCGTGTCGTCATCCCTATGTAATAGAGGTCGCATGGGCAAATCAATAGGTAAATGCAGTTAGTAGAATTGCAGTTTGTGTGTCTCTTTAGAGCCCACTCGAAATGGGCAGAGAGGCGGATGGATTTAGCCACAATGGTTTGTCCACAGCAGGTGCAGCCCCCACAGGTGTAATGGCCCTGTACTGGGGGAAGGTTCCATAAGGTGTTATATATAGGAGTCATGTTTTTCTTGGGTCTAGTGTGCACCAAGGTGTCCTTGAGGTTGCTGGTCCTTTTGAAAGCAAAACGTGGTGGGGGAATCATGAGTGTACCTGTGGACAGTATTCCCCAATGTTTTTTTATAACTTTCTTAAGGTTATTGGACTCTGGTGTAAAAGATGTGACACAGGTGATGGTCTCTGTATTTTCTTTTGTTCTTACTTACCCCCAGACCTTCCACTCTGTAGGAACTGCACATCTCTCGTTGTTGTCACAACTGGTTTAGTTCCCACTCGAGGCTGACTGACGAAAGCCTGCTGAATCTGTCCGCCTTTTCGTTTAGCACTTCTGGCAGGTGTTCCGCCGTGAGCGATATCCCGTTTAGGATCGCCCATTCCCAAATCCTTTGGGCCTCCTGCAACAACAGAAGAGATCTGGTACCCCCTTCCTTGTTGATGTAGTGCATGGCCGTGGTGTTGTCCGTGCGGACGAGAACCGCCGAACCCTGCAAACGTGGAAGAAACGCTTGAAGAGCCAGACAAATCGCTCTGAGCTCCAGGAGGTTGATGTGAAGGAGGCGGCGCCGGGGCAACCAATGCCCGCTTACATGCAAGTCCTGAAGCACCGCACCCCAGCCTTCCAGTGAAGCATCTGTTGTGACAACTTGAGGAGCCGGATTGCTTACGAAGGATAGACCTTGGGAAAAATTCTCCTCCTGTGTCCACCACAAGGCGGCTTCTTTCATTGCCGCAGTAATCACCACCTTGTCGTCTAAAGAGCCGTGAACTTGTTGCCACTGCATGTCTAGTTGCTCTTGAGATCATATCAGCAATCTTCAGTGGGGTATAAGAGGGATGCATGAAGAAATCACTCCTAGAAGGGATTTGTAACGGCGTACTGAAAGACACTTTCTTTTTCACAACAAATGAGCCAAGGACCGTAGTTTTTCTTGCCTTTCGAAGGTTGGCGAAGCCTTGTTCAGAGAAGTGTCCAAGATAGCCCCTAGGAACCGTGCTGTCTTGAACGGACAGAGACGACTTCTCCGTGTTGAGAGTCAGACCCAGATTGCTGAACAGAGTCGTACATGCCCCCACGGTCTCCTCTGCTGTCCGCCTGGACAGAGCCTTCAGCAACCAATCGTCCAGGTAGGGGAAGATTTGAAAGGAATATGCTACTTACCAGTATGCATCTGTTCTTGGCATGTAGAGCTGCAGATCTATAAACTGTGCATAGATTGCCATCTGGTGTTGGGCCCGGATGTTTGCAGTTTGTTTTTCTTCTTGGACAATCTTTGGAAGTCACGAGTTCGGCGACTCCTCCTTCGGTCCGTACTGCGTATGGACTTCGGCTCCATCCTCAGATTGTTTTTCGCCAGCAGGGAAAAGATGGAGCGTAGTGATAATGAATATGCTACTTACCAGTATGCATCTGTTCTTGGCATGTAGGGATGCTGACATTCATAGCTGTGCATAGATCGCCGCCTAGTGTTTGGTCCGGATGATTGCACATTGTTGTCCTGGAAGAGTCTTCGAAGTATCCTGAGATAGGTGACTCCTCCCCTGGACCACAGTGCGCATGGGCATCCTCTCCATCCTCAGATTGTTTTTCGCCATTGTGGCAGTGATGGAGTAGATACAGTAAGTGATGACCATGCTATACAGTAATTCTGAGTGCTGCAGCCGCTACAGGCGCCGGGGAGGAGGGTGGGTGATATGAATGTCAGCAGCCCTACATGCCAAGAACAGATGCATACTGGTAAGTAGCATATTCAGTTCGAGGCATGTGGGCTGCTGAATTCATATCTGTGCATAGATTATATAGCAGTCCCTCCATTAGCGGCGGCTGCCCGTGCCAGCTGCAGCAGTCTGAAAAAGAGTTTTGAGAACAGCCTGTCCTACAGCTGCCTGCTGTTTTGAGTGTACATCTACACAGTAGTGTTTGGTAAATGTATGTATAGTGGACCATGTGGCTGCTCTACATATTTCCTGAAAAGGAATGTTTCCTAGGAAAGCCATGGACGCCCCTAACTTTCGTGTTGAGTGGGCTCGTGGGGGAATCTTTAATGTGCGTTTAGCTTTTTGATAGCAAATTTGAATACATTTAACGATCCATCTGGCTATCCCTGCTTTGAAAATGGCGTTGCCCTTGTGTTGTGGAGAAAAGGCAACGAAAAGTTGTTTTGTTTTCCTAAAATCCTTTGTTCTGTCTATATAGTACATGAGGGCCCTCTTTACATCTAGTGTATGGAGCATTCTCTCTGCGACATTTTGTGGATTTGGAAAGAAAACAGGCAGTTCAATAGTCTGATTCATGTGGAACTGCGAGATCACTTTAGGCAGGAATTTGGGGTTGGTACGTAGTACAACTCTGTTTGCGTGAACCTGTATGAATGGATCTTGAACGGGTAGTGCCTGGAGTTCACTAACTCTTCGTAACAAGGTGATTGCCACTAAGAAAGCTACTTTCCAGGTGAGGAATTGAATCTCACATGAATGGAGAGGTTCAAAAGGTGGACCCATTAATCTGGTGAGGACCACATTGAGGTTCCACACTGGTGCCGGTGGGTGTCTCGGGGAAATCACTCGTTTGAGTCCTTCTAGGAAGGCTTTGATGGCAGGCACTCTGAATAAAGAGAGGTGCTGCCTGTTTTGAAGATAGGCTGCTATCGCGGTTAAATGTATACGTATGGAGCTGTATGCCAGATTGCATCGGTATAAGTGTAAGAGGTAACAGATGATGTTTTGAATGGATGCGTCCAGCGGGTTAATGTCATTGTTGTTGCAGTAAATGACAAACCTTTTCCATTTAGCCGCATAGCAAGCTCTGGTTGTGGGTCTCCTGGCCTCCTTGATGATATCCATACATTCAGGTGGCAGTTTTAGATAGCCAAACTCTAAGACTTCAGGAGCCAGATTGCCAGGTTCAGCTGTTGTGGATCTGGGTGCTGAATTTCGCCATGGTTCTGCCTTAAAAGTGCGGGTGTGATCCGCAGCCTTTGATGCAGCACCACGGAAAGTTCTAGAAAGGTGGTGTACCATGGTTGGTGTGCCCATGTGGGAGCAACTAGGATGAGTGTCAGTGAGTGTTGTCGCAGTTTGCGTGCCACTAGCGGTATTAATGGCGCTGGGGGAAAGCGTACGCAAATCTGCCGTACCAGTTTATACATATCGCATTGCCCTGTGACTGCGGGTGTGGGAACCTGGCGGCAAAGCTTTGGCATTTTGCGTTTGTTTGTGGCGAATAGGTCTATCTCTGGATGACCTCACTGTTGGAAGTACGGCTGGAGTACTGACGGATTTATCTCCCACTCGTGCATCTGGTGGCTGTGTCTGCTGAGCAGATCCACCATCTGGTTGTCCTTGCCCGGGAGGTGTTCCGCCATGAGGAATATGTTCCTCTGAATGGCCCACTTCCACATGCTCTGAGCCAGATGAGAACTGTGGAGAGTGTGTTCCTCCCTGCTTCTGTATGTAGTACATGGCAGTCATGTTGTCCGTCCGGATCAACACGACTTTGTTGCATAAGTGTACTTTGAATGCCTTCATGGCTAGGAAGATTGCCATCAGTTCCAGAATGTTGATGTGCATCATCTTTTGCTGTGTCGTCCATAGTCCCTGCACTGTGTAATTGAGTACATGAGCTCCCCATCCCTGGAGAGAGGCGTCCGCCGTCAGTATTATTTGCGGAACAGGCTCTTGGAACGGTCGGCCCTTGCAAAGGTTTTGTGGATTCCACCAATGCAGAGAGTTGTATGCCCGACCGCTCACCAACACTAGGTCTGTTAATTGTCCATGAGCCTGATTCCATTGACGTGCTAAGCACTCCTGAAGCGGGCGCATATGTAGTCTCGCGTGCGGGACTATGAAAATGCAGGAGGCCATCATGCCTATCAACTGTATGAACACTCGCGCTGGAAGGGAGTGTTGAGGTTTGAACTTTGTGATCAGCAGTTGCATGCTGTTGATCCTCACTAAATTTGGCTGAGCTGTGGCTGCCAGAGTGTTTATGGTCGCGCCCAGGTACTGTCGTACGTGTCCGGGTTGAAGATGTGATTTTGGGTAATTTAGTGAGAATCCTAGACTGTGAAGAAGGTGAATGGTGAGGGACATGTGGCTGGCACATTGCTGGGCTGACTTTGCCTGAACAAGCCAGTTGTCCAGGTAAGGGAAGACGTGAATGTGCTGTCTCCGTAGATGTGCCTAGCGACAGTGGCTGTACTTGGTAAAGACCCTGGGTGCCGTTGTTACGCCGAAGGGGAAAACTTTGAACTGATAGTGGTGATCCTGAATAGTGAACCTGAGATATTTCCTGTGCGATGGGTGTATGGGTATGTGGAAATACGCATCTTTCAAATCCAGTGTGGCTAGGAAGTCTCCCTGACTGAGTAACGGTAGAACCTGCTGTAGGGTGAGCATATGGAAATGCTCTGAGAGAATGTAGTGGTTGAGGGGTCTCAGGTCTAGTATAGGTCTGAGAGAACCGTCCTTTTTTGGGATTAGGAAGTACAGAGAGTACACCCCTGTCCCTTGTTGCTTTACGGGCACGATTTCTATTGCACCTTTTTGCAGCATACTTAGTACCTCCTGCTGCAATAATGCCAAGTGCTCTACGGACATAGGACGGTGCTTTGGCGGTATGTTGGGTGGAGTGGACGTTAATTCTAGACAGTAACCGTACTGGAGAATGTCCCTGACCCACCCGTCTGTGGTGATGGTTTTCCAGACTGACAGGAACTGTTGGAGTCTCCCCCCCGACAGGTGTTGTGGTCGGGGGGCAGGGAGAAGGCGTCACCGTTTGTTTTTGGGGAGGACCTGGTGTTGCCGTACCCACGTCCTCTGCCTTTGGTGCTGGATCCACGATATCCACCTCTATTGGTTTTATCATAGTTACTTGCGTACCCCCTTTATTTTACTGCTGCTGGGATCCCTGACCTCTAGCTGCTCCTCTATTCCCGGGGCGACGAAAGGAGCCACTACGAAACTGCTGCGACTGCAGAGCCCCCATTGATTTTGCAGTTTGTGTCTTTCTTAATTTTTTCGAGTGTAGTGTCAACCTCAGGGCCAAATAAATAGTCTGGGTTGACCGGTTGATTTAAGATATTGTTCTGAATCTCAGGCTTGAAGCCTGAGATTCTTAACCATGCGTGCCTCCTCAACATGACGCTTGTGTTGATAGCCCTTGCTGCAGTGTCGGCTGCATCCAGTGCGCATTTGATGGACGCATTTGTAAGGAGTTGTCCCTCTCTGATAAGGAGCTCCGCTGCCTCTTTGTATTCATCTGGCAAATGTTGTAGCAGTGATTCTAGTGTGTCGTAGTGGGACCGATCATAACGGGCCAGGAGTGCCTGGGTGTTGGCAATGCGCCAGATGTTTGCCGCTTGCGCTGCTATCCTTTTGCCTGATGTCTCCAGAACTTTGGACTCCTTGTCGGGGGGAGGAGCATCACCCGTTGTTTGTGAATGGGCTCGTTTGCGAGCATTAGCAACAACCATGGAGTTTAAAGGTAACTGACCCCTAATGTACATAAGGTCTCCGGGTGCAGGCTTGTATTTCTTTTCGATTCTGGGGTTCAACACCCGTGCCCTGGTTGTTTCTTTAAAAATGTCTTTTGCAGGTTTTAGAACTCCCTTCAACATTGGCAGAGTTTTGACTGTTTTCTCAGAGGAGGCGAAAGTGTCCACTAAGAAATCTTCTTCTACAGTGTCAGAATGGAGTTCCACTCCATGATTGGCAGCAGCCCGTTCTATGAGGGCATTAAATGCAGCAGTGTCCTCTGTGGGAGATGTCTTTATATTGTAAAGCTGCGTGTCAGGAGTATCTGGTGCGTTACCCTGGTCGGTGGGGTCATCCCATGCCTGATCTGGGTCGTGCATGTGATCCTCAGGATCAATATCCCCAGGGTAGGTGGTATCATCCCCTATATAGTCCTCTCCTGCGTCTGCCTCTGAATGCGTAGGAGAAAAGGATGGTGGATCCTGAAGGAAGGGTTGAAAGGTTTCATGAAGCACTGGTGCGGAACCTGCCGGCAGTTTGTGTTTCAAAAGAATCTTGTATGAGTCCAAGCCCTTCTCTGGTGTGATTTTCCGCTTGCGGAGCATCAACCTACCAGTGTCGGCGTCGATAAAGTGTGCCTGTGAAGGCTCGATATCGATTTGTCCAGTGGATAGTGACTGTGTTTGGCGGACACGTGTCCGAATTTCGAACATTTTCGGTGCCTTGGGCAGCGGCAATCCAAATGTGATGTGCGCCGGCGCCGAGTGTGATTTTGCGGCCTTGTGCGTTTCGGGACCCGACGTAGGTTGGAGGGTTGCCCGGTCTCTGATGCGTTGCAACGACGCTGAGACCTGTTGCAAGGTGAACGCAGATGGCGCTTTGGAACCGATAGGCACCTTGGAGGCAGGCGTCGAAGCGGCATCCGACTTATTTCCAGTCTTTGGGTCGTCGATCCGAAGGGAGGTATCGACGCTCGTCGGAGTCGATGATTTGGCAGGCGCCGCACTCTTCGATGTCGACGCAGACGGGTCGACCACCTTGACCTTGGGGGGTTGGGCCGTAATCTTCGGTGCCATAGGCCGAGGCGCCTTGTGGGTACCGAGGGCCTTCTTCTTTGGCTCGGCGCCGGGACCCGTCGCGGTGAGCTCGGCACCGAAATCTCGTTTGGTGCATTCGGTGCCGATGACCTGTGCCGGCGTCAAAGGAGTGGAGGGCTTTGAGGGCTTCGATCCGATCGCAACCTGTTTCACTTTCGGTTTCGATGGAACCGGTGCGACGGACGGTTTCGGTTTCACTGAATGAAATCCAGTCGTCTTCGATATTAATGGCTCCTGTGAAATGTTCGAGGCCGGGCCTTGAGGCGGGGCCGAAGAACCGTGTGACTGATCTTGGGTAAGGCCCGCAGGCGATCCCTCGACCTGAGCCTTATGACGACTGTCTCTCGGCCTCCGTATCGACGGGTTGGCCTAGCTCTTCGCTGGAGCTATCTTACTCGGCCCCAAGGGCCTCATTGTAGTCTCCTACCTCTTAGACGACGTCTTCGTCCTCAAAAATCACCTCATCATAGTCTTCCGATCGTGAGTCATGTTCGGAAGCGTGGCTGGAGTCTATGTCTTCTACGCTCTCGGCGTCTTCGTCCTCGGTGCTGAAGATGTTGGCCGGGGCAGGCGCCGATTGCTGTGCCTCCAATCTCCCTGCCCGTCGATTCCGGAGAGTCTTCTTCGAGCGGAACCGGGCGCAGGCCATACATTTCGACTCATCATGATCCGGTGAGAGACATTTGTTCCACACTGGATGGACATCGACGTGTGGGTATTTCGCATGGCATAAAGGACATCTCTTGAATGGAGTCCTCGATTCCATCGTCGAAGTTTGATGTTCGGACCAAAGCGGATCCGAAAAGCGTGAAGAAGGTGATAAAACACAAAAGAAACTGGTCGATACCGAACGGGAACAATACCGACGAGATCTAAAGGCCTTTTGGCCTTAAACTAAAGTTTCCGAACTTGAGCTAATATAAGCACATCCAAACCCAATGGCGGAAAAAAAAACAATCTAAGGATGGAGAGGATGCCCATGCGCACTGTAGTCCAGGGGAGGAGCCATCTATCTCGTGATACTTCGAAGACTCTTCCAGGACAACAATGTGCAATCATCCGGACCCAACACTAGGCGGCGATCTATGCCCAGATATGAATTCAGCAGCCCACATGCCTCGAACTAGTAAAGAAACCCATGTGTGTTATATCTAAATAAGATAGACTGGAACGGATACAGGTAGCCGGGTGGGCGTGTATAGATCTGCAGCTCTACATGCCAAGACCAGATGCATACTGGTAAGTAGCATATTCCATTCGAGGCATATGAGCTGCAGATTATACACTGTGCATAGATTATATAGCAGTACCCAACCCTAGCGGAGACCACCGGTATGCGTTGCAGTGGTTTGAAACAGTCTTTAGTACAGCCTGGCCCACACTAGCTTGTTGTTTGGAGTGCACGTCTACACAGTAATGTTTTGTGAAGGTGTGCGGTGTTGACCATGTGACTGCTTTGCAGATGTCATCTAAGGGTATGTTCCCTAGAAAAGCCATAGAAGCCCCTATCTTTCTTGTAGAGTGGGCTTTAGGTGGAACAGATAATGTTCTTTTTGCTTTGTGATAGCAAATTTGTATGCACTTTACAATCCACCTAGCTATCCCTGATTTTGAGATGGGGTTGCCTTTATGCGGTGGAGAGAAGGAGACAAACAACTGTTTAGTCTTTCTGAAAGGTTGCGTTCTTTGTATGTAGTAAAGGAAAGCCCTTTTAACATCAAGTGTATGTAGAGCCCTTTCCGCAACAGATTGAGGTTGCGAGAAAAAAAACAGTAATCCACCGATTGATTGAGATGGAAGGGGAAATGACCTTATGCAGAAATTTTGGATTTGTGCGAAGTATCACTTTGCTGTGATGTATCTGTAGAAAGGGTTCTTGTATAGTGAACGCTTGTATTTCACTAACCCTTCTAAGGGAAGTGATAGCTACGAGGAAAGCTGTCTTCCAAGTAAGGAATTGTAGCTCACATTTATGCATTGGTTCGAAAGGCGGACCCATTAGCCTTGTAAGAACTACATTTAGATTCCACACATGTGAGGGTGGTGCCCTGGGCGGAATTACTCTTTTAAGGCCTTCCATGAAGGCTTTAATAGCAGGCACTCTAAAAAGTGATACATGCTGTCTCTTTTGCAGGTAAGCAGCAATTGCTGCTAGGTGTAGACGGATGGATGAATATGCCAGGTTACACCTTTGAAGATGGAGCAGGTAGCATATGATGTGCTGTATGGATACATCTAAAGGGTTGATTGTATTGTTACGGCAGTAAACAACAAATCTCTTCCACTTTGCGGCATAGCATGCTCGAGTGGTAGGACGTCTGGCTTCCCTGATAATGTTCATGCAATCAGGGGGAAGGTTAAGGTATCCAAATTCTAAGATTTCAGGAGCCAGATCGCAAGGTTGAGCTGAGCTGGGTCCGGGTGCCTGATTTCTCCATGGTTCTGGGTTAGGAGGCATGGGGACAGGTGCAGTTTTTGGTGTGGTACCACTGAGAGCTGTAGTAGTGTGGTGTACCACGGCTGCCTGGCCCATGTTGGAGCTACCAGAATGAGTGTGAGGGAGTGCTGTTGTAGCTTCCTTACCACTAATGGAATTAGTGGGAGAGGTGGAAAGGCGTATGCAAATTTGCCTGACCAGTTCATCCATATCGCATTGCCTTTGGACAATGGGTGTGTGTGAGAAAGTGGGTGTGTGTGAGAAAGTGCCAACTTTCTTGCATGGTATGCCCCCACTTTTTGCTAAATTGCTGAATGTACTTCGATTGAGTGTACCCTGGGTTCCTGCCAATCAGGTGCGCAGGGCCTATGTTCCTTCCTTAAACCACACAAACTCCAAATTGGCAAACCCTAGCCACATGTCAGCCCCTAGTAAATGGTACCCTAGGTACCCAGGGCCTTGTGGCCAGGGAAGGCCTCTAAGGGCTGCAGCACTCATTGTGCCACCCTCAGAGGCCCTGTACCCTTACACACACACTGCCCTTGCAGGCTGAGTGTCTGGGTGCAGGACAAAACAAAGAGTCGACATGGCACACATCACTGTGTACCATACCCATCACCTACACTGCCAAGGCATATGTCAGCCACCCCTCTAGCTGGGTACATTACGCCTATGGTGTGGGCACAGGAGCAGGAGCCCTGTGCCCCTACAGTACCCGGGTCCATTCCTGGGCACTGTAAGTGCAGTGCTGTCATTTAAGAGTACATGGTGCTGAGAGCTTGTCAAACACTAGCTCCACAGCACCATATTGGCAACACTGAAGCCTGGGAAGTTTCGTATCAAACATCTCAGCACATTGAACCCACACTGATGCCAGTGTAGGATTTAATGTACTAAGCACCCCAGAGGGCATCTTAGAGATGCCCCCTTACAGCTAACTTACAATCCACGTCTGCTCTGAGGCTGCCCAGGCTGCCACACAGCAGACACGTTGCTGGACCCCTGGGTGGGAGAGCCCCTGCTCTCCCGGGCCTGCAACAATGCACATCCTGGGTGAGGTGAGAAATCTCCTCCCCCAGGATGAGCAAAGGGAGGCTTCAAAGGCAGGCCGCCATTTGGAGTTTCCCCAGGCCACTGCAACCCCCCACTCTGGCGGGAAGCTTGGCCGGAAACCCCATACTAGGACAGGGGATGTGCCAGCCTGCCCACCCCACCCCACCCCACCCCTCAGGTGGGGGAGGCAAGGTGAAGCACATCTCCGGGCTCTCGCCATCTTGAAGATGGGAGGCCCTACCCTATCAGGATTAGGCTACTGCCCCCCTCCCACAGGAGAGAGGCAGGATAGGGGGTGTACCCACCCCAGGACAAGGACCCATTGGTCCCTCGCCTTCACCTACCTGTAACGCCCCTAAATCTAGTATTTAGGGGCACCCTGAACCTTCCTTCCTTAGATTCCAGATAGAAAATTTCAAGAAGAGCAAGAAGAACAAAGACCTGCCCTGCAGCTGCTAAAAAGAGAAGAAGACACCAACTACTTAGGCCCCAGCCCTACCGGCCTGTCGACTCTCGAACCTGCACCAGCGCGGCATCTCTCGTGGCCAGCAACCTCACCAACCCCGGAGGACCTGGCTACCTTTTGGCTCTAAGCCCCTGGGACTCCCATGAGTAGAGGCTCTACTCAAGAAACCTATTTTTAACCCCTGGCAGCAGCCCGGAACCGCGGACCCAACACACTCTGCACCAGCCAAGCCTGGCCAGTGCCGGAGTGGACAAAGACCCTGAGGACGACCCCACGGCGACTGTGACCCCGAGTCCGGCACCCAAGGACCCCCCTCGACATCCCGGAAGAAGCCTGCAGCCTCAGAACAAGGTGCCACCCCTACCGCGATCAACCAGAGGGTAAGATTCCAGACGTCAAAAGGCACCCCTGCACCTGGCGCCCTGCGGCCCCCTGTGCCCAATCCCGGGGTACCCACCCAACCTACAACTACCCAACTTACCTCTCGAAGTGGTGGTGGCACCTGAAACATCCTCGTCCCCGAGCCTGCAGCCTTTTTCCAAACCGGAACATTCCTATTGATTTCCATTGAGCGCCCGAAGGCTCAAAAGCACCCTCCACCCAGCCGCCCGAGAGGCCCTGGCAGTGCCCTCTCTACACTAACCTACTTCCCCACTTGCCCTGAGTAAGTGACCAGGAGCCCAGCTCCCACAGCCGCGTGGCTTGCCAGACAGCAGCCACCAACCAAGGCCCCCCTATCCCTCATAGGATAACATTGGGCCTAACTCTCTCTGCACCCGGCCGTCCTGAAACCGCTGAGGGTGAACCAACTGTACCTACCTGACACTGGGGGACCCCTGAGTCCATGCCCGGAATTTCAACTCTGCCAGTCGAGTACTTACCCTTAAACCGCTAACTTCATTTTCCTCATAGGGTAACATTGACTGGCTTTTTCTTCAAAAATCTTCTAAGTGTGAACTTTTCAAAACTGCAAAAATTCACCAAAAATCAGCCAAGTGACAAAAACGAATTTACTCACCTGCTCCTAGGTGAGCTCCCAGTGCTGGATCTTGGTGCCCAGCCCTGACCCTGAAAAGTGTTCACAACTATACTTACCTCTAACTCATTTTTCTCCCATAGGAAACCATTGTCTGCTTTTCTGTGAAATTTCTTCTAAGTGTCTATTTTTGCAAATTTGAAATATTCTTTTAAAATCGTACCATTTCTGCAAACGAAATTACTTACCTGTTTTTGATAAGGACCCCAGTCCTGGGTCTAGGTACCCAGTCCTGGATTACTAAAGTAAAGATAAAGTACTCTACCTGCAATTTGAATTTCTTGCCATAGAGATCCATTGAATGTTTTCTTTGAAATATTTTCTAAGTGCTACCTTTTGAAATGGCTAAATATTATTTAAAAATCATTACAGTTAAGTCGACTTTCATCACTTGATTCTGAATACTGACCCAAGGCTGGTTCTAGGAGCCAGACCTGGAATTCCAAAAGTAATCTGAAAAGTAATTTATTACAAATAACCTGAATTTACCTTTGAGCTCAATGCATTGTTATGTTTAGGAAATAGGATTTTTTATTGCAACCAACTGTGACTGTTTACACAAATTTATTGCTTAAGACAAAAGTATTTATATTCAACCTCTCATTCTGAGAAAGTATATTTTTACCCCCTTTGTGGTTCTAAAAATAAAACAAGCATATATTTTATATATATAAACCATTGGCCTAGAGTTCAGTTATTGAGTGTGTGAAACCATTTGCTGACTGAGTGTGTACAATAAATGCTTTACACTGTCCTCTGGTACTGCCTTACTGCTCGACCAAGCTACCACTTTTGAGAGTAAGGTCATACCTAACTTTGACCTCTATCAGCCTCTGGGGGACTGTGGACTCTGTACACCCTGTACCTATTAGGGAACAGTATATACAGAGCCACTTTCTCACAGTGTGGGTATCTGGCGGCGAAGCTTGGGCATTTTTTGTTTTCGTGGGTGGCGAAGAAGTCTATCTGAGGATGCCCCCACTTGCGAAAGAATGGGTGAAGAACTTGTGGATGCAGTTCCCATTCGTGCATTTGCTGCGTTTGTCTGCTGAGCAGATCTGCCATGGTGTTTTGTATACCTGGGACGTGTTGTGCCAGGAGAAAGATTTTTTGTGGGATTGCCCATCTCCATATGCTCTGTGCTAAGCGAGAGAACTGGGAGAGTGTCCCCCCCTGTTTTTGAATATAATACATTGCAGTCATATTGTCTGTGCGAATGAGGACTGCTTTGGCTGAAATTTGTTTCTGAAACGATTTCAGGGCTAGAAAGATCGCCAATAACTCCAGATGGTTGATGTGGAGTAACCTCTGTTGTGGCGTCCATACACCTTGCACTGTGAGGTGTAATAGGTGCGCTCCCCAGCCGGAGAGCGATGCGTCCGTTGTTAGAATCACCTGAGGAACCGGGTCCAGGAACGGTCGCCCTTTGGAAAGGTTTGTGGTGTTCCACCACTGCAGAGAGCGATGGGTGCGACCGTCCACCAACACCAGATCCGTCAGCTGTCCCTGGGCCTGGTTCCACTGGCATGCTAGGCACTCTTGGAGTGGATGCATGTGGAGTCTTGCATGAGGCACTATGAAGATGCAAGATGCCATCATCCCTATTAGCTTCATAAACACTCTTGCTGGGAGACAGTGCTGAAGAATGAATCTTTGGCGCAAGGCTTGTATGCTTGCGATTCTGGCTGAATTGGGATAGGCTATCGCTTTTGAGGTGTCTATAGTGGCACCGAGGTATTGCTTTGTGTGAGACGGTATCAGCTGGGACTTTTGGTGGTTCACCGTGAAGCCTAGCTGGTGGAGTAGTTGGATGGTAGTGTTTGTATGTTGCATACACTGGTTGTAGGACGCAGCTTTTATTAGCCAGTCGTCCAAGTAAGGGAAGACGTGAATGTGTTGTCTTCTGAGGTGTGCCGCCACTACTGCTAGGCATTTGGTAAACACTCTTGGTGCGGTTGTGACCCCGAAGGGGAGAACCTTGAACTGATAATGTTGGCCGTCCACCACAAATCTGAGGTACTTTCTGTGAGAAGGGTGTATTGGAATATGAAAGTATGCGTCTTTCAAGTCCAGTGTAGTGAGAAAGTCGTCCTGGCAGAGGAGTGGGAGAACTTGTTGGAGTTACCATGTGAAAATGGTCTGAATGGATGTATGCATTTAGAGGCCGGAGGTCTAGAATGGGCCGTAGGGTCTCGTCTCTCTTTGGTATCAGAAAGTACAGAGAGTAGACCCCTAAATTTTGCTGATTGATGGGGACCTGCTCTATAGCCTGTTTTTGCAGGAGGGAGATTACCTCTTGTTTCAGCAGTGTGGTATGTTCTTGTGACATTGCACGGTGCCTGGGTGGGATATTTGGGGGGGTAGATGTTAGTTCGAGACAGTACCCTGACCGAATAATTTGGGTCACCCATTTGTCTGATGTTATGGTCTCCCAGGTTTGAAAAAAGTCTTGTAGTCTGCCCCCGACCGGAGTGGAATGGTCTGGGGGGAGCGGGGGAAAGCCATTGCGTGGGCGCGGTGGCAGAACGGGCGGTGTTGGTTTTGCCCCTGCTTTTATTATTGTTCTCTCTATATCCACCTCTTTGATAGCCCTTTGTGAAGGTAGTCTGAGGAGGGGACTTGTAGGACGTGGAGGCGTTATCAGTAGAGTAACCCCTGCCAGTGCCTCGAAAGGAGGAACGGCGAAAGGAGCGTCTAAGAGTGTGGGATTGTAATGCTCCCATAGACTTCGCCGTATCGGTATCCTTCTTCATTTTTTCCAGGGCTTCGTCTACTTTTGGGCCAAATAAGTGTTGTTGGTTAAAAGGGTGGTTCAATATAGATGCTTGGACCTCCGGCTTAAAGCCTGAGATTCTGAGCCAGGCGTGGCGGCGAAGCAGAACACTGGTGTTTATAGCCCTGGAGGCTGTGTCTGCTGCGTCAAGTGCACATTTAATAGAGGTGTTGGTAATGATCTTTCCCTCTTGTATCAGTTCATGAGCCTTATTTTTATATTTCTCTGGGAGATGTTGCATGAGAGCCTCCAGCTCATCATAGTGCGCTCTGTCGTACCGCGCCAGCAGCGCTTGCGTGTTGGCGATGCGCCATATATTGGCAGCTTGCGAGGCAGTGCCTTTGCCTGACGCATCTAAGAGCTTGGACTCCTTATCGGGTGGTGGAGCCTCACCCGATGACTGAGAATTGGATCGCTTCCTAGCTGTGGATACCACTAATTAGTCTAGGGGTGCAGGTCCTTTAATATAGGCAGGATCTGTGGGGGCTGCCTTATATTTCTTCTCTATTCTGGGGTTTAAGACCCTAGCCCTGACGGGGTCTTTGAAAACCTCTGCCGCATTTTTGGTCACCCCTTTAAATATGGCAGTGGATTTATCTGCGATGTCAAACGTGTCAAGTAGGAAGTCTTCCTCAACTGGATCACTGACTAACTCCACCCCATGATAATGTGCCGCCCGTTGTAACAAGTGGTGGAACCCCAGGGAGTCCTCTGGTGGAGACGGCCTGGATGGATAAAGATCATCCTGAGGCACATCTGGGACGTCTGGATTATGATAATCCTCCCATGGGTCTGGTGTGCCCGGAGGAGTGGGGTCCTGTGGGGCATCTGTTGGATCATAGTAGGGATCCCCTTGGTCATCAGGGTCTGGAGACGGGGTTGGAGAGCGATGAGGCAAGGGTGGAGAAGGCGGAGGTGGGGGAGGTGGAGGAGGTGGAGGCGGTGGGGAGGGCACTCTGAAAGGAGATGAGTCCTTCCGTTTTGGCGGTGGAGGAGCTGGCTTGTCTAAATGTCTTTTCTTTGAAGACAAAGTCAAATGTCCAGTCTTTGGATCCTTTGTTAAAGTCTTTTGTAGAGGATCTGGTGTGAAGAGCTCCTCCGGCCCCGATTCATCTGTCGGTGCCGATGTTTTCGGAGCCGACGGCTTCTTCGGTTTATCCGTGCCATGCTTTTCGGGGCCTCCGATTTTTTTGTTCGGTGCCGAGGCAGGCTTCGGCACGGGAGCGTCGGTGCCGAGGGATTTATGTTTGGTCGGCACCGAGAGGCCAGGTTTCGACACCGATGGCTTCGGAACGGAGCTTGGTGTGGTTTTCTTCAGTGCCGAAGGATGTTTTTCGGCGCCGCTAGTAGGCTGGCTCAAGCCCGAGCCGCCGGGAGACTTGTAATGCCTCTTCACCGGGCCCGAAGGTGGGGTGATGGAAGCGGTATGTTTGGTTTTGCCTAGGCCCGGAGGCGAAGGTGTAACCGGAGTCTCTTTCGGTATGGGCGCGGGAGTGGGAGGGGGTAGAGTACTCACGACCCTCTGCGCCGGTTTGATCCCCTCCACGTCGGAGTCGTCGGCCTCGGAAGCGCTGACTATGTCGTCCTCCTGTTCGGTGTGCTGCTGTCCCGAAGCTCCAGTGTCTTCTCCGAAGATGTCAGGTGGAGCAGAGGTCGATGAGTGCGCCATGGTGCGTCGAGCTCGTCGATCCCGAATAGTCTTTTTCGATCGAAAAGACTTGCAGGCGGGGCAGTCTCGGGCCTAGTGTTCGGGAGAGAGGCAGAGGTTGCACACCTGATGTAGATCGGTGTGGGGAAATTTAGACCCACATTTTGGGCACTTCTTAAAGGGAGTCCTTTCCATCGGCCGAGACCGGAGTCGAGATAGGCCCGAAGGCCGCCGATGTCTGGAATCGAGGAAGTGCCGAAGAGAGAGATAAAGAAGATGATTCCGTCTGAAGAATCTCGATGGACGAGGATTTTTCGTCGAAGGTCGAACTGGAAAGGGCCGGAGCACGAAGTATTACATCCGAGCCCGATGGCTGAAAAAAACAATCTGAGGATGGAGCCAAAGCCCATGCGCAGTACGGACCGAAGGAGGAGTCATCGAACTCGCGACTTCCAAAGATTGTCCAAGAAGAAAAACAAACTGCAAACATCCGGGCCCAACACCAGATGGCGATCTATGCACAGTGTATAATCTGCAGATCAACTGCCTCGATGATTGGGTTACTGGTAAGTACAGTTGTAAGTAGTTTTCAGAGTCAGTGCTGGGCACCAAGATTGAGCACTAGGAGCTCACCCAAGAGCAGGTGACTATTTTTGTTAGTTACTCGGCTGATTTTTGGTGAATATTTTAAGATTTGAAAAGTCCAGTCAATGTTACCCTATGAAGAAAATTTAGTTATCGGTTTTAAGGCAAGTACTCGACTGGCAGAGTTGAGGTTCTGGGTATAGACTCAGGGGTCCCCCTGGGTCAGGGAGGTACAGTTGGTTCACCCCCAGCGGCACTAAGGCGGCCGGGTGCAGAGAGAATAAGGCCCAATGTTATCCTATGAGGGATAGGGGGGCCTTGGTTGGTGGCTGCTGACTAGCAGGCCACGCGGCTGTGGGAGCTGGGCTCCTGGTCACTTACTCAGGGCAAGTAGGGAAGTAGATAGGTGTAGAGGTTGCACTGCCAGGGCCACTCTGGCAGCTGGGTGCAGGGTGCTTTTGAGCCTTCGGGCGCTCAATTGATTTCAATGGGAAATCTAAGGTTTAGAAAAAGACTGCAAACTCGGGGACGAGGATTCTTCAGGTGCCACCACCACTTTGAGAGGTAAGTTGGGTAGTTGGAGGATAGGTAGGTACCCCGGGATTGGGCACAGGGGGCCGCAGGGCGTCAGGTGCAGTGGTGCCTTTTGGTGTCGGAAAATCTTACCCTCTGTTGATCGCGGTTGGGGGGCACCTTGTTCTGAGGCTACAGGCTTCTTCAGGAGTGTCGAGGGAGGTCCTTGGGTGCCGAACTAGGGGTCACAGTCGCCGTGGGGTCGTCCTCGTGGTCTTTGTTCACTCTGGCACAGGCCAGGCTTGGCTGGTGCAGAGTGTGCTGGGTTCGCGGTTCCGGGCTGCTGCCAGGGATTAGAAGTATGTTTTGAGTAGAGCCTCTACTCAAGGGAGTCCCAGGGGCTTAGAGTCAAAAGGTAGCCAGGTCCTCCGGGATTGGTGAGGTTGCTGGCCACAAGAGATGCCGGGTTGGAGCAGGAGCAGGTTCGAGGGTCGACAGGCCGGTAGGGCTGGGGCCAAAGCAGTTGGTGTCTTCCTCTTCTTAGCAGCTGCAGGGCAGGTCTTCTTTCTTCTAGCTCTTCTTCGGATTTTGGAATCTGGAATCTGGGGAAGGAAGGTTCAGGGTGCCCCTAAACTCTAGATTTAGGGGCGTTACAGGTAGGTGAAGGGCAGACCAATGGGTCCCTGTCCTGGGGTGGGTACACCCCCTATCCTGCCTCTCTCCTGTGGGAGGGGGGCAGTAGCCTAGTCCTGATTGGGCAGGGCTTCCCATCTTCAAGATGGCGAGAGCCCAGAGATGTGCTTCACCTCGCCTCCCCCACCTGAGGGGTGGGGTTGGCAGGCTGGCACATCCTCTATCCTTATTTGGGGTTTCCGCCCAAGCTTCCCACCAGAGTGGGGGGGTTGCAGTGGCCTGGGGAAGCTCACAGAGGCGGCATGCCTTTGAAGCTTCCCCCTGCCCATCCTGGGGGAGGAGATTTAGCACCTCGCCCAGGATGTGCATTGTTGCAGGCCCAGGAGAGCAGGGACTCTACTACCCAGGGGTCCAGCAACATGTCTGCTGTGTGGCAGCCTAGGCAGCATCAGAACAGACTTGGATTGTAGATTAGGTTTCAGGGGGCATCCCTTAGATGCCCTCTCGGGTGCTTGGTACATTGAATCCCACACTGGCATCAGTGCGGGTTTAATGTGCTGAGAAGTTTGATATTAAACTTCTCAGCCTTTAGTGTTGCCATTATGGTGCTGTGAAGTTCGTGTTTGACGAGCTCTCAGCACCATGTACTCCTAAATGGCAGCACTGCACTTAGTGCCCAGGAATGGACCTGGGTACTGTAGGGGCACAGGGCTCCTGCTCCTGTGCCCACACCACTGGCATAGGGCACCCAGCTAGAGGGGTGGCTGATATATGCCATGGCAGTGTAGGTGATGGGCATGGCACACAGGGATGTGTGCCATGTCGACTCTTTGTTTTGTCCTGCACCCAGACAAACAGCCTGCAAGGGCAGTATGTGTGTGTGTGTGTGTGTGTAAGGGTACAGGGCCTCTAAGGTTGGCACAATGAGTGCTGCAGCCCTTAGAGGCCTTCCCTGGTCACAAGGCCCTGGATACCTAGGGTACCATTTACCAGGGGCTGACATGTGGCCAGGGTTTGCCAATTCGGGTTTTGGCTGTTAGGCAGTTTTTAGGGAAGGAACACAGACCCTGGGCACCTGATTGGCAGGAGCCCAGGGCAAAACAAGGAAAAGTGCATCAGCTATTACGCAAAAAAGGGAGGGGGGTTTACTGCAACAGAAACCCACTTTCTTACAGCCATGCCCACCACCTACACTGCCCTGGCATACATCAGCCACCCCTCTAGCTGGATGCCCTATGCCAGTGGTGTGGGCACATGAGCATGAGCCCTGTGCCCCTACAGTACCCAGGTCCATTCCTGGGCACTAAGTGCAGTGCTGCCATTTAGGAGTACATGGTGCTGAGAGCTCGTAAAACACGAACTTCACAGCACCATAATGGCAACCCTAAAGGCTGAGAAGTTTAGTATCAAACTTCTCAGCACATTAAACCCGCACTGATGCCAGTGTGGGATTTAATATACCAAGCACCCGAGAGGGCATCTAAGGAATGCCCCCTGAAACCTAATCTACAATCTACGTCTGCTCTGAGGCTGCCTAGGCTGCCACCCAGCAGACATGTTGCTGGACCCCTGGGTAGGAGAGCCCCTGCTCTCCTGGGCCTGCAACAATGCACATCCTGGGCGAGGTGCTAAATCTCCTCCCCCAGGATGGGCAGGGGGAAGCTTCAAAGGCATGCCGCCTCTGTGAGCTTCCCCAGGCCACTGCAACCCCCCACTCTTGCGGGAAGCTTGGCCGGAAACCCCAAATAAGGACAGGGGATGTGCCAGCCTGCCAACCCCACCCCTCAGGTGGGGTGAGGCGAGGTGAAGCACATCTCCGGGCTCTCACCATCTTGAAGATGGGAAGCCCTGCCCAATCAGGACTAGGCTACTGCCCCCCTCCCACAGGAGAGAGGCAGGATAGGGGGTGTACCCACCCCAGGACAGGGACCCATTGGTCCCTGGCCTTCAACTACCTGCAACGCCCCGAAATCTAGTATTTAGGGGCACCCTGAACCTTCCTTCCCCTGATTCCAGAATCCGAAATCCAAAGAAGAGCTAGAAGAAAGATGACCTGCCCTGCAGCTGCTAAAAAGAGGAAGACACCAACTGCTTTGGCCCCAGCCCTAACAGCCTGTCGACCCTCGAACCTGCTCCAAACCGGCATCTCTTGTGGCCAGCAACCTCACAAACCCCGGAGGACCTGACTACCTTTTGGCTCTAAGCCCCTGGGACTCCCATGAGTAGAGGCTCTACTCAAAATCTACTTCTAATCCCTGGCATCAGCCCGGAACCGCGAACCCAGCACACTCTGCACCCGCCAAGCCTGGCCTGTGCCAGAGTGAACAAAGACCATGAGGACGACCCCGCGGCGACTGTGACCCAGAGTCCGGCACCGAAGGACTTCCCTAGATGCTCCTGAAGAAGCCTGCAGCCTCAGAACCAGGTGCCCTTGCCCCCCCCCCCCCAACCGCGATCAACTGAGGGTAAGCTTTCCCGACACCAAAAGGCACACCTGCACCCGGCTCCCCACGGCCTCCTGTGCCCAATCCCAGGCTACCTACCTATCCTCCAACTACCCAACTTACCTCTCGAAGTGGTGGTGGCACCAAAGAATCTTCGTCCCCGAGCTTGCAGTCTTTTTCTACACCGGAGCTTTCCCATTGAAGTCAATTGAGCGCCCGAAGGCTCAAAAGCACCCTGCATCCAGCCGCCCGAGTGGCCCTGGCAGTGCAACCTCTACACCTATCTTCTTCTCCACTTGCCCTGAGTAAGTGACCAGGAGCCCAGCTCCCACAGCCACGTGGCCTGCTAGTCAGCAGCCACCAACCAAGGTCCCCTACCTCTCATAGGATAACATTGGGCCTAACTCTCGCTCTGCACCCGGCTGCCCTTGTGCCGCTGATGGTGAACCAACTGTACCTACCTGACCCTGGGAAACCCCTGAGTCTATGCCCAGAACCTTAACTCTGCCGGTCGAGTACTTGCATTTAAACCGATACCTCAATTTTCTCCATAGGGTAACATTGACTGGAGTGTGGATTTTTCAAAACTTAAAATATTCACCAAAAATCAGCCGAGTAACGAAAACAAAAATACTCCCCTGCTATTAGGTGAGCTTTCAGTGCTGGATCTTGGTGCCCAGCACTGACTTTGAAAAATACTTTCAACTGTACTAACCAGTAACCCAATTTTCTCCCATAGGAAATCATAGACTGTTTTTCTGTGAAATTTCTTCTGTCAATGTCTGAAAAAATTAACTATTCTTTAAAAATGGTATAATTTCTGAAAACTTAATTACTTACCTGTTTTAAATAAAGGTCCCAGTACTGAGTCTAGGCACCCAGTACTGGATTACAAAAGTAACAAGAACATACTATACCTGCAACTTGAATTTACTGCCATCGGGAATCATTGACTGTTTTCTATGAAATATTTTCTGTGTCAACATTTAAAATAGCAAAATATCTACAAATCACCCCAGTAATTAAGTCAACTTATATCACTTGTTTCTAAGTACTGTCCTAGGACTGAATCTAGGATCCAGTCCTGGAATTCCAAAAGTAATCCAAAAAGTAATCTGTGGCAAATAACTTGAAACTTCCATTGAACTCAATGCATTATTGTGTTTAAAATTGTGTTGCCTATTGCAACCACTTGTAACTTTCTACAAAAGTCAATTGCATATTGCAAAAGTATTTGTATAAAGCATCTCATTCTGAGAAAGTATATTTTAATTCCAATTGTTGGTTCTAAAATAAAACAAGCGTATATTTTTTTTATATATAAACCATTGGCCTAGAGTTCAGTTCTTGAGTGTGAGAGACCATTTGCTGACTGAGTGTGTACAACAAATGCTTTACACTGTCCTCTGATACTGCCTTACTGCTCGACCAAGCTACCACTTTAGAGAGTAAGGTTATCTTTAGCCTCTGCCAAACCTCTGGGGACTGCGGACTCTGTACACACTGTACCTATTGGGGAACAGTATATACAGAGCCACTTTCTCACATTTAGGTGCCAAAGGTGTTTTCCATGCACCAGAGTGGGGCCGGCTCAAGCCCGAGCCGGAAGGCTTCCCTTTATGTTTTGGAGCCGGGCCTGAAGGCGGGTCATCGGAAACCTTTTGTTGGTGCCAACCTGGGCCCGAAGGCAGAGGAGGGACTGGAGCCTTTGTCTTTGGTTGTTTAGGGGGCAAAGGGGTGTCTTCACTCACGGTACGTTGACCCGGAGAAACTTGCTCCTCCTCTTCCATGTCGGAGTCGACTTCAGACACGGAAAAATGTTCTTCCTCTTCGACTCCTTGAACTTGCTGTTCACCGAAGACGTCCGGTGGAGAGCCGCTCTGGTGTTGCATCTCGTGACGTCGAGCCAGACAGTATAGAAGTGTCTTTTTTGATCATGCAGATATGCCCACACCGGAGATATAGTGCACCATGCCTTAGCGCTTGTAAGGCTTCCTAGAAGGGTGACTTACCTATATCTTAGGCAGTGCTGCTGGATATGGGACGCACACAAGCAGTGTGCCATGTCAACTTTTTCAATGCACCAAGGTATGCAAGCTGCCGTGGCATGGCCTTGGTGAGGTGTCCCCCTAGGGTGGTACAATTCGTGCCGCAGCCCTTAGGGACCCTTTTTAGCCACAATGCCCTTGGTACCAGCGGTATCTTTTACTAGGGACTACTATGTGAGCCAGTGGTGGACCAGTTTTAGGGAAAGAACACTGGTACGGAGAACTTGCTTATCAGGGACCCAGTACCCTACAAACTTGTATCAGAAACCAGCCAAAAAGTGGGGGTACAGCAACAGAAATCCACTTTCCTACATACATCATTCAACACAAAGCTTAGAAGGGAAATGCTACTTACCAATATGCATCTGTTCTTGGCATGTAGAGCTGCAGATCTACACACTGTGCATAGATCGCCATCTGGTGTTGGGCCTGGATGTTTGCAGTTTTTCCTCTTGGAAAGTCTTTGGAAGTCACGAGGTATGCGACTCCTCCTTTGGATCGTATTGCGCATGGGCTTCGGCTCCATCCTCAGATTGTTTTTCGCCAGCGGGGAAATGATGGAGCGTAGTAATAAGCAGTGAAGATGCCCATGTGTGCTGTATCTAAATAAGATAAACTGGAACAGATACAGGTAGCCGGGGAGGCGGGTGGGCGTGTGTAGATCTGCAGCTCTACATGCCAAGAACAGATGCATACTGGTAAGTAGCATTTCCTGTTCGAGGCATATGAGCTGCAGATTACACACTGTGCATGGATTATATAGCAGTACTCGCTCCTAGCGGCGACCACCAGTATCTGTTGCAGTGGTTTGAAACAATGTTTTTAGTACGGCCTGGCCCACACTAGCTTGTTGCTTAGTTTGCACATCAACACAATAGTGTTTAGTGAAAGTGTGCGGTGTTGACCATGTAGCTGCTCTGCAGATATCATCTAAGGGAATGTTCCCTAAAAATGCCATGGAAGCGCCCATTTTACGTGTAGAGTGGGCTTTAGGGGGAACAGTGAGCATATGTTTGGCTTTGTGGTAGCAAATCTATATGCATTTGACAATCCACCTACCTATCCCAGATTTGGAGATGGAGTTGCCTTTGTGTGGTGGTGAGAAAGACACAAACAGTCGTTTGGTCTTACGAAAGGGTTGTGTTCTCTCGATGTAGTAGAATAAGGCTCGTTTGACATCTAGTGTGTGGAGAGCTCTTTCTGCAATGGTCTGTGGTTGCGTGAAGAATACGGGCAGTTCCACAGATTGGTTTAGGTGAAAGGGAGAAATGACTTTAGGGAGGAATTTTGGATTAGTGTGGAGAACCTTGTTATGGTGCATTTGCAGAAAGGGTTCTTGAATGGTGAGTGCTTGTATCTCACTGACCCTTCTGAGGGAAGTAATGGCAACAAGAAAACCAGTTTTCCATGTTAGTAATTGAAGTTCACATTTGTGTAGAGGTTCAAAGGGAGGCCCCATTAGTCTTGTGAGAAAGAGGTTTAGGTTCCACACAGGTGAGGGTGGCACTATGGGGGAATTCTTTTGAGGCCTTCCATGAAGGCTTTTATGGCAGGTACTCTAAAGAGTGATAGATGTTGCCTGTTTTGTAGATAAGCTGCTATGGCCGCAAGGTGCAGTCTAATCGACTTGTAGGCTAGGTTGCATCTTTGTAGGTGTAGTAAATAGCCTATGATGTGTTGAATGGACACATCTAGGGGATTGAAGTTATTGTTGTGACAATAATTCACAAAACGTTTCCACTTGGCTGCGTAGCAAGCTCTAGTTGTAGGTCGTCTAGCTTCTCTAATGACGTTCAAACAGTGAGTGGAAAGATTAAGATAACCAAATTCTAGGATTTCAGGAGCCAGATCGCAAGGTTGAGCTGAGCTGGGTGCGGGTGCCTGATCTCTCCATGGTTCTGGGTTAAGAGGCTTGGAGAGAGGTGTAACTTTTGGTGCAGTACTACAGATAGTTCCAGTAGTGTGGTGTACCACAGTTGTCTGGCCCAAGTTGGAGCTACTAGGATGAGAGTAAGGGAGTGTTGCTTTAGTTTGCGCACCACTAATCGAATGAGTGGGATAGGCGAAAAGGCATACACAAATCTGCCTGACCGGTTCATCCATATCGCATTGCCTTTGGACAATGGGTGTGGATACCTGGCGGCGAAGTTTGGGCATTTGGCGTTTTCGTGGGTGGCGAAGAGGTCTATCTGTGGACGCCCCCACATTTGAAAGTAGGGGTGAAGAACTTGTGGATGGAGTTCCCACTCGTGGATCTGTTGTGTTTGTCTGCTCAGCAGATCGGCCATAGTGTTTGACTCCTGTGACATGTTGGGCCAGGAGAAAGATGATTTGGGGTATGGCCCATCTCCATATGCTCTGTGCTAGCTGAGAGAGCTGCGGAGAGTGTGTGCCGCCTTGTATCTGTATATAGTACATGGCGGTCATGTGGTCTGTGCGGACTAGGACGGCCTTGCCTGAGACATGTGTTTGAAAGGCCTTTAGGGCTAAGAATATGGCTAGTAACTCCAAATGGTTAATGTGGAGTAACTTTTGTTGAGGTGTCCACCTGCCCTGCATGGTGTGATGTAGTAGGTGAGCTCCCCAGCCGGAGAGCGATGCGTCCGCTGTCAGTACTATCTGAGGAATCTGCTCCAGGAACGGTCACCCTTTGGAAAGCTTTTTGGTGGTCCACCACTGCAGAGAGCGATGGGCACGACCGTCTGCCAACACCAGATCTGTCAATTGACCCTGGGCCTGGTTCCATTGGCGTGCTAAGCACTCTTGGAGAGGACGCATCTGAAGTCTTGTGTAAGGTACTATGAATATGCAAGAGGCCATCATTCCTATGAGCTGCATGAACGCTCGAGCTGGAAGAGTGTTCCGGTTGAAATTTGGTGCGTAGAGCTTGAACGCTTGCTATCCTGGCAGGACTGGGATAGGCTAGCGCTTTTGAGGAGTCTATGGTGGCACCGAGGGATTGTTTTACGTGGGACGGTTGCAGATGGGACTTTGCATGCTTTACTGTGAAGCCCAGTTCATGAAGTAGTTAGATAGTGGTGTGAGTGTTGTACACACTGGTTGTATGAGCTGGCTTTTATGAGCCAGTCGTCTAGGTATGGGAAGACGTGGATGTGTTGTCTTCTCACATGTGCTGCCACTACCGCTAGGCACTTGGTAAACACCCGTGGTGCTGTGGTGACTCCGAATGGGAGCACTTTGAACTGATAGTGTTGACCGTCCACTACAAATCTGAGAAACTTCCTGTGAGCGTGGTGAACAGGAATGTGGAAATAGGCATCCTTGAGGTCTAGGGTGGCAAGGAAGTCGTTCTGGGAGAGTAGGGGGAAGTACCTGCTGGAGTGTGACCATGTGGAAATGGTCTGAGTGTACGCAGTGGTTTAGGGGTCTGAAGTCTAGGATGGGCCGTAGAGTGTCGTCCCTTTTCGGTATGAGAAAATTGAATATGCTACTTACCAGTATGCATCTGTTCTTGGCATGTAGGGCTGCTGACATTCATATCTGTGCATAGATCGCCGCCTAGTGTTGGGTCCGGATGTTTGCACGTTGTTGTCCTGGAAGAGTCTTCGAAGTATCCTTGGATAGGTGACTCCTCCCCTGGACTACAGTGCGCATGGGCATCCTCTCCATCCTCAGATTGTTTTTCGCCATTGTGGCAGTGATGGAGTAGATACAGAAAGTGATGACCATGCTTGCAGTAATTCTGAGAGCTGCAGCTGCGACAGGCGCCGGGGAGGAGGGAGGGCGATATGAATGTCAGCAGCCCTACATGCCAAGAACAGATGCATACTGGTAAGTAGCATATTCAGTTCGAGGCATGTGGGCTGCTGAATTCATATCTGTGCATAGAATACATAGCAGTGCCCTCTATTAGCGGCGGCTACCCGTGCCAGCTGCAGCGGTCTGAAAAAGTGTCTTGAGAACAGCCTGTCCTACAGCTGCCTGCTGTTTTGACTGCACATCTACACAATAGTGTTTTGTAAATGTGTGTGTAGTGGACCATGTGGCTGCTCTGCATATATCATGCAGGGGAATATTTCCTAGGAAGGCCATGGAAGCCCCCAACTTACGTGTTGAGTGGGCTCGTGGTGGAATAGTTAATGTGCGTTTTGCCTTTTGATAACAGATTTGAATACACTTAACTATCCATCTGGCTATCCCTGCTTTGGAGATGGCGTTACCTTTGTGGTGTGGGGCAAAGGCAACGAACAGTTGTTTTGTCTTCCTGAATGGTTTAGTCCTGTCGATGTAGTACATGAGGGCCCTCCGTACATCTAGTGTATGTAGTGCCCTTTCTGCAACAGTTTGTGGGTTTTGGAAGAAAACGGGCAGTTCAATAGTCTGATTCATGTGGAACTGCGATATTACCTTGGGCATGAATTTGGGGTTGGTACGTAGTACGACCCTGTTGGCGTGAACCTGAATAAATGGCTCTTGAACGGTTAGTGCCTGGAGTTCACTAACTCTTCTGAGGGAAGTGATCGCTACTAGGAAGGCCACTTTCCAGGTAAGGAATTGAATCTCGCATGAGTGTAGAGGTTCAAAGGGTGGACCCATCAGGCGTGTGAGGACCAAGTTGAGGTTCCACATTGGAGCCGGTGGGTGACTAGGTGGAATGACTCGTTTGAGCCCTTCCAAGAATGCTTTGATGGCAGGCACTCTGAATAGAGAGAGGTGCTGCCTGGTTTGCAGATAGGCTGATATTGCGGTCAAATGGACACGTATAGAGGTGTACGCCAGATTGCATCGGTATAGGTGTAAGAGGTAACAGATGATGTTGTGGATGGATGCGTCCAGCGGGTTGATGTCATTATTACCGCAATAAATGACGAACCTTTTCCGTTTGGCTGCATAGCAAGCCCTGGTAGTGGGTCTCCTGGCCTCCTTGATGATGTCCATACAGTCAGGTGGCAGGTTGAGATAGCCAAACTCTAGGACTTCAGGAGCCAGATCGCCAGGTTCAGCTGTTGCGGATCTGGGTGCTGAACCTCTCCATGGTTCTGCGTCAAATGCGCGGGTTTGATCCGCAGCCTTTGATGCGGCACCACGGAAAGTTCGAGGAAGGTGGTGTACCACGGCTGGCGTGCCCACGTGGGAGCAACTAGGACGAGTGTCAGGGAGTGTTGTCGTAGTTTGCGAGCTACCAGCGGTATCAACGGTGCTGGGGGAAAAGCGTACGCAAATCTGCCGGACCAGTTCATCCATATCGCATTGCCCTGCGACTGCGGATGTGGGAATCTGGCGGCGAAGCTTTGGCATTTTGCGTTTTCGCTTGTCGCGAATAGGTCTATCTCTGGATGACCCCACTGCTGGAAGTACGGTTGGAGTACTGATGGGTGTAACTCCCACTCGTGCATCTGGTGGCTGTGTCTGCTGAGCAGATCCGCCATCTGGTTGTCCTTGCCAGGGAGGTGTTCCGCCATGAGGAACATGTTCCTTTGAATGGCCCACTTCCACATGCTCTGAGCCAGATGAGACAACTGTGGAGAGTGTGTTCCTCCCTGCTTCTGTATGTAGTACATGGCAGTCATGTTGTCCGTCCGGATCAATACGACTTTGTTGCACAGATGTACTTTGAATGCCTTCATGGCCAGGAAGATTGCCATCAGTTCCAGAAGGTTGATGTGCATCTTCTTTTGTTGTGTAGTCCATAGTCCCTGCACTGTGTAGTGGAGTACATGAGCTCCCCATCCCTGGAGAGACGCGTCCGCTGTCAGTACTATTTGTGGAACAGGCTCTTGGAACGGTCGGCCCTTGCAAAGGTTTTGTGGATTCCACCAATGCAGAGAGTTGTATGCCCGACCGCTCACCAACACTAGGTCTTTCAACTGTCCTTGAGCCTGATTCCACTGACGTGCTAGGCACTCCTGAAGTGGGCGCATATGTAACCTCGCGTGCGGGACTATGAAGATGCAGGAGGCCATCATGCCTATCAACTGCATAAACACTCGCGCTGGAAGCGAGTGATTGGGTTTGAACTTGGAGATCAGCAGTTGTATGCTGTTGATCCTCACTAAATTTGGCTGAGCTGTGGCCGCCAGAGTGTCTATAGTCGCACCTAGGTACTGTTGTACGTGTGTGGGCTGGAGATGGGACTTTGGGTAATTTAGTGAGAATCCCAGACTGTGAAGAAGGTGAATGGTGCGGGACATGTGGCTTGCACATTGCTGGGCTGACTTCGCTTGAACGAGCCAGTCGTCTAGGTAGGGGTAGACGTGTATATGCTGCCTCCGTAAATGTGCTGCCACCGTAGCTAGGCACTTCGTGAAAACCCTGGGTGCTGTTGTCACGCCGAAGGGAAGGACTTTGAACTGATAGTGCTGCCCCTGAACAGTGAACCTGAGGTATTTTTTGTGTGAGGGGTGGATGGGTATGTGAAAGTACGCATCCTTGAGGTCCAGTGAGGCTAGGAAGTCTCCCTGCTTGAGAAGCGGAAGGACTTGCTGTAGGGTGAGCATGTGAAAGTGCTCTGAAAGAATGTACTGGTTCAGGGGTCTCAGGTCTAATATAGGCCTGAGCGACCCGTCCTTCTTTGGAATTAAAAAGTAGAGGGAGTAAACCCCCGTACCCTGCTCGTGGATGGGTACGACCTCTATAGCGCCTTTTAGAAGCATACTTTGCACCTCTTGCTGTAAGAGCGTTAAGTGCTCTGAGGACATAGGACGGTTTCTTGGTGGTATTGTGGGTGGAGTGGAGGTTAACTCCAGACAGTAACCGTATTTTACAATATCTTTGACCCACCTGTCCGTGGTGATGGAGTTCCACGTGGACAGGAACCTTTGTAGTCTTCCCCCGACAGGTGTTATGTGGTCGGGAGGAAGGGAGAGGGCGTCACTGCTTGTTCTTGGGGGAGGATCTGGTGTTGCCGTAGCCACGTCCTCTGCCCTTTGTACTGGAGCCACGATATCCACCTCGGGTGTTTTTATCGTAGGTGGTCTGTGTATTGCCTTTGTTATACGTTTGTTGTGACCCCTGTCCTCTACCTGCCCCCTTGTTTCCGGGGCGATGAAAGGAGCCGCTCCGAAAGGACTGAGTTTGGAGGGCGCCCATGGACTTTGCAGTGTCCGGGTCCTTTTTTATCTTTTCGAGGGTGGTGTCAACCTCTGGGCCGAATAAATAGTCGGGGTTGACGGGCTGGTTCAGTATGTTGTTTTGTACCTCAGGCTTGAATCCTGAGATTCGTAGCCAGGCATGTCGTCGCAGCATGACGCTTGTGTTTATGGCCCTGGCAGCCGTGTCTGCAGCATCTAGTGCACATTTGATGGAAGCATTTGTGAGTAGCTGTCCCTCTCTGATAAGAATTTCTGCACCTTCTTTGAACTGGTCAGGGAGATGTTGGAGTAGTTGCTCCAAGGTGTCATAGTGCGCTCTATCGTAGCGAGCGAGGAGCGCTTGAGTGTTGGCTATGCGCCATATGTTGGCAGCCTGGGCGGCAACTCGCTTGCCGGAGGTCTCTAGCACCTTGGACTCTTTGTCCGGGGGAGGAGCGTCACCTGTCGTTTGCGAGTGTGCCCTCTTGCGAGCATTCGCTACGACGACGGAGTCGAGTGGTAATTCTCCTTTGATGAAAGTAGGATCCCCAGGTGCTGATCTGTATTTTTTATCAATCCTGGGGTTTATCACTCGTGCCCTGGTGGGTTCCTTGAAAATGTCCTTAGCTGGTTTGAGGACCCCCTTCAGCATTGGCAGAGTTTTTACATGTCTTTCTGAGGATGCAAAAGTGTCCATTAGAAAGTCATCCTCGATGGTATCTGAGTGAAGCTGTACCCCATGGTTATTTGCAGCACGTTCAATAAGAGTGTTGAACGCCGCAGTATCCTCCGTGGGAGATGTTTTTGCCCCATAGAGTTGTGGGTCCTGTGTATCGAGAGGTGCACTGGGGTCTGCAGGGTCGCCCCAAGTTTGATCAGGGTCCTGCTGGTCATCAGGGTCTGTGTCTACATGGTAGGGTGCTTGGTCATCCATGTAGTCCTCCAATGCATCCGTGTCGGAGCGTGTGGGGGAGAACCGGTGTGGATCCTGGTAGGAGGAATGGAACGGTTCATAAAGGAGAGGTTCTGATTCCACAGGCAGCTTCCTTTTTAGTGGGATCCTGAAAGGGTCCAATGGCGGTTCCGAAGTTATTCTTCGGTCGTGGAGAATCATCCTGCCAGTGTCGGCGTCGATGACACGTGACGGAGATGTCTCGTCCGGTGGAACCGGAGTCTGGGTAACCCGTGTCCTGAGTTGGAACATCTTCGGGATTGTTGACGGAGGCAAGCCGAAAGTAATGTTGGCTGGCCCCGTAGAGGGTGCTGGAGCTCCGATCGGGCCGGAACCCGACGGGTCTTTGAGGGCCGCCGTGGTTTTGTTGCTTTGCGTCGCAGCAGGCCGCACTTGGGGCGTCTTTGAGGCTTTGGCACCGGGCAGGTTCGTAGAGCCGGGCGTGGATTTTTTCGGTGCCGGCGGGTCCTCGAGTCGAGGTGTGGAGATCACCGTCGACGTCCTCGATACGTGAGGCTTCGGCGGCGTCGAGGGAGCGACGCGAGGCGAAGCAGGCGGTATTGCCCTCGGTGTAGTTGGCGTCGGTAGCCGAGTAGGTTTCTCGGTGCCGATGGCCTTTTTCCGTTTGTCGACTCCGATGTCGCCCGATTCCAGTTCGGCACCGAAGTCCCTCTTGGTGCGGTCGGTGCCGACGCGTTGCGCTGGCGTCGAAGGCGTGGAAGGCCTCGATCCGACCAGCGCCACTTTCAGTTTCGGTTTCGTATGAACCGGAGCAGCTTTCGGTTTCGGTTTTGTGGTAGGGAAACCAGCTGGCTTATGCAGCAATGGCTGCCGCTGAACGTCCGAGGCCGGGCCCGAGGGCGGGGCCGAAGAACTACGGGATGGGTCTCGGGTAAGGCCCGAAGGCGATCCCTCGACCGGAGCCAAAGGCTGTGGCGCTGGTGTTTCTTCGGTTTGAACAGGTAGGCCTTGTTCATCATTGGAGCTACTCTCTTCGGCCCCTAAGGCCTCCTCGTCGTCTCCTACCTCGGTGTCGTCTTCACCTCTGTGGAAGAGTGACTCGTCGCCCTCGTCCGATCCGGGGTCGTGTTCAGAAACGGGACTGGAGGGTATGACTTCTAATTCTTCGACGTCGGCCTCGTCGAAGATGTCTGTTGGGGCCGGTGCCGCGTGCCGCGCCTCGAGTCTCGCCGCTCTTCGGTTCCTTAGAGTCTTCTTGGAACGGAACCGGGCACAGGCCATGCATGTCGATTCGTCGTGGTCCGGCGAAAGGCATTTGTTGCACACCGGATGGACGTCGATGTGTGGGTACTTCGCATTGCATACCGGACACCTTTTGAATGGCGTCCTGGATTCCATCGTCGAAGTAGTCGATGGTCAGGTAAATGCGAAAGAAGTCGGTGCTGAAAGTTAGTAAACTAACAAAATTCTATCGAAACCCGATCGATAAACAGTACCGACGCGAACTAAAGGCCTTTTGGCCTCGACCAAATATTTTCCTAACTTGAGCTAAGATAGCACATCCGAACCCAATGGCGGAAAAAAACAATCTGAGGATGGAGAGGATGCCCATGCGCACTGTAGTCCAGGGGAGGAGTCACCTATCCAAGGATACTTCGAAGACTCTTCCAGGACAACAACGTGCAAACATCCGGACCCAACACTAGGCGGCGATCTATGCACAGATATGAATTCAGCAGCCCACATGCCTCGAACATAGGGAGTAAACTCCCATGTTTTGTTGGTGGGCAGTGTGAGAAAGTGGCTCTGTACATACTGTTCCTTAATAGGTACAGGGTGTACAGAGTCCACAGTCCAGCAGGGTTTGACAGAGGTTAAAGTTAGATATACGGTACCCTTACTCTCTAAAGTGGTAGCTTGGTCGAGCAGTAAGGCAGTATCAGAGGACAGTGTAAAGCATTTGTTGTACGCACTCAGTCAGCAAATGGTCTCACACTCTCAATAACTGAACTCTAGGCCAATGGTTTATATAAAAAAAAATATATGCTTGTTTTATTTTAGAACCAACACTTGGATTTAAAGGAATATGCTACTTACCAGTATGCATCTGTTGTTGGCATGTAGAGCTGCAGATCTACACACTTTTGCATAGATCGCCATCTGGTGTTGGGCCCGGATGTTTGCAGTTTGTTTTTCCTCTTGGAAAGTCTTTGGGAGTCACGAGGTTGGTGACTCCTCCCTTGGTCCGTATTGCGCATGGGCTTCGGCTCCATCCTCAGATTGTTTTTTGCCAACAGGGAAAGATGGAGCGTAGTAATAGTGAAAAAACCCATGTGTGTTGTATCTAAATAAGATAGACTGGAACAGATACAGGTAGCCGGGGAGGCGTGTGTAGATCTGCAGCTCTACATGCCAAGAACAGATGCATACTGGTAAGTAGCATATTCCGTTCGAGGCATATGAGCTGCAGATTACACACTTTTGCATAGACTATATAGCAGTTCCCAACCCTAGCGGCGACCACCGGTATCTGTTGCAGTAGTTTGAAAAAGTGTTTTTAGTACACACTGGCCCACACTAGCTTGTTTGGTTTGCACGTCTACACAGTAATGTTTAGTGAAAGTGTGCGGTGTTGACCATGTAGCTGCTTTGCAGATATCTAATGGAATGTTCCCTAGAAAAGCCATAGAAGCCCCTATCTTTCGTGTAGAGTGGGCTTTAGGGGGGGGGGGGAACAGATAGCGTGCGTTTTGCCTTGTGGTAGCAAATCTGTATGCATTTTACAATCCACCTAGCTATCCCTGATTTTGAGATGGGGTTGCCTTTATGTGGTGGAGAGAAAGAGACAAACAGTTGTTTTGTCTTTCTGAAAGGTTGTGTTCTCTGGATATAGTGAAGTAAGGCCCTTTTAACATCCAGTGTGTGTAGAGCCCTTTCTGCAACAGTTTGAGGTTGCGAGAAAAAACCCGGTAATTCTACTGATTGGTTTAGATGAAAGGGGGAAATGACTTTGGGTAGGAATTTTGCGTTTGTACGGAGGACAACCTTGTTCGGATGCATTTGGAGCAAAGGTTCTTGTATAGTAAGTGCTTGTATCTCGCTGACCCTTCTAAGGGAAGTGATGGCTACAAGGAAACCTGTTTTCCATGTGAGAAATTGCAGTTCACATTTATGCAAAGGTTCGAAAGGCGGTCCCATTAGCCTTGTGAGAACTATATTTAAGTTCCACACAGGTGAGGGTGGTACTCTGGGGGGAATTATTCGTTTGAGGCCTTCCATGAAGGCTTTAATGGCAGGCACTCTGAAAAGTGATAGGTGCGGTCTGTTTTGTTAGTAGGCGGCAGTTGCTGCGAGGTGTAGCCGGATGGATGTATATGCTAGGTTACACCTTTGTAGATGGAGTAAGTAGCATATGATGTGTTGTATAGATACGTCGAGGGTTTATTGTGTTATAGCAATAAACAACAAATCTTTTCCACTTTGCCGCATAACAGGCTCTAGTAGTAGGGCGCCTAGCTTCTCTGAAGACGTTCATACAGTCAGGGGGAAGGTTAAGGTATCCGAATTCTAGGATCTCAGGAGCCAGATCGCAAGGTTGAGCTGAGCTGGGTCCGGGTGTCTGATCTCTCCATGGTTCTGGGTTAGGAGGCATGGTGAGAGGTGTAACTTTTGGTGTGGCACTACCGACAGTTCCAGCAGCGTGGTGTACCACGGTTGTCTGGCCCATGTTGGAGCTACTAGAATCAGTGTGAGGGAGTGCTGTTGTAGCTTTCGCACCACTAATGGAATTAGTGGGAGAGTTGGAAAGGCGTACGCAAATTTGCCTGACCAGTTCATCCATATCGCATTGCCTTTGGACAATAGGTGTGGCTATCTGGCGGCGAAGCATGGGCATTTTTTGTTTTCGTGGGTGGCAAAGAGGTCTATGTGCGGATGCCCCCACATCTGAAAGAACGGGTGAAGAACCTGCGGGTGAAGTTCCCACTCGTGGATCTGCTGCGTTTGTCTGCTGAGCAGATCTGCCATGGTGTTTTGGACTCCTGGGACATGTTGGGCTAGGAGAAAGATTGTGTGGAATTGCCCATCTCCATATGCTCTGTGCTAGTTGAGAGCTGCAGAGAGTGTGTGCCGCCTTGTTTTTTAATGTAGTACATGGCCGTCATGTGGTCTGTGCGAATAAGGACTGCCTTGCCTAAAATGTGAGTGGGAAAGGATTTTAGGGCTAGAAAGATTGCCAGTAACTCCAGATGGTTGATGTGGAGTAACTTTTGTTGCGGCGTCCATGTGCCCTGCACTGTGAGGTGTAATAGATGAGCTCCCCAGCCGGAGAGCGATGCGTCTGTTAGGATTATTTGTGGAACCGGGTCCAGGAACGGTCGACCTCTGGAAAGATTCGTGGTGTTCCACCACTGCAGAGAGCGATGGGTGCGACCGTCTACCAACACCAGATCGGTCAGTTGCCCCTGGGCCTGATTCCATTGGCGCGCTAAGCACTCTTGGAGTGGACGCATCTGGAGTCTTGCATGAGGCACTATGAAAATGCAAGAGGCCATCATCCCTATCAGTTGCATAAACACTCTTGCTGGGAGAGAGTGTGGAGGTATGAATCTTTGACGCAAAGCCTGAATGCTTGCAATCCTGGCAGGATTGGGGTAGGCTATGGCTTTTGAGGTGTCTATGGTGGCACCGAGGTATTGCTTTGTGTGGGATGGTATTAGCTGGTTCACCGTGAAACCTAGCTGGTGAAGTAGTTGGATGGTATTGGCGGTGTTATGTACACATTGGTTGTAGGACGTGGCTTTTATTAGCCAGTTGTCCAAATATGGGAAGACGTGAATGTGCTGTCTTCTGAGGTGTGCCGCCACTACCGCTAGGCACTTGGTGAATACCCTTGGTGCTGTTGTGACCCCGAATGGGAGCACCTTGAACTGGTAGTGTTGCCCGTCCACTACAAATCTGAGGTAGCGGGATGTGAAAGTATGCATCTTTCAAGTCCAGTGTGGTGAGAAAGTCGTTCTGGGAGAGGAGCGGAAGTACCTGCTGAAGTGTTACCATGTGAAAATGGTCCGAATGTATGTATGTGTTTAGAGGCCGGAGATCTAAGATAGGTCGTAGAGTCTCGTCTCTTTTTGGTATCAGAAAATATAGGGAGTAGACCCCTACATTTTGCTGATTGGGGGGGGCCTGTTCTATCGCCTCTTTTTGTAGGAGGGAGATTACCTCCTGTTTTAGTAACGTGGAAAGTTCTTGTGACATTGGGCGTTGCCTGGGTGGAATGTTGGGGGGGGGGGGGGGGTGGGGGGGGTAGATGTCAATTCTAGGCAGTACCCTGAACGAATAATTTGGGTCACCCATTTGTCTGATGTGATGGACTCCCAGACGTGAAGGAAATTTTGTAGTCTGCCCCCGACCGGAGTGGGATGGTCTGGAGGGAGCAGGGGGAAGTCATTGGGTAGGCAGTGTGGCAGAGCGGGCGGTATTTGTTTTGCCTCTGCCTTTATGGTTATTGCCTCTATACCCGCCTCTGTAATAACCCCTTGTGAAGGTGGATTGAGCATTTACCTTTGGACCGAATAGATGTTGATCAAATGGATGATTTAATATGGAGGCTTGTACCTCAGGTTTAAAGCCTGAAACTCTCAGCCAAGCATGGCGACGGAGGAAGACGCTAGTGTTAATGGCCCTGGAGGCTGTCTGCTGCGTATAAGGCACAGCGTATAGAGGTGTTAGTTATGGTCTTACCCTCTTGAATTAATTCATTGGATTGAATTAACTATTTCTGTATTTTTCTGGGAGATGGTGCATGATGGTTTCTAGTTCATCATAATGCGCTCTGTCGTATCTGGCCAATAGCGCTTGAGTGTTGGCGATACGCCATATATTGGCTGCCTGTGACGCAGTGCGCTTTCCTGACGCGTCCAGGAGCTTTGACTCTTTGTCCGGTGGTGGTGCTTCGCCTCACGCCTGGGAATTTGACCTCTTCCGTGCAATGGATGCCACTAGGGAATCCAGTGGCGCTGGCCCTTTGATGTAGGCAGGATCTGTGGGGGCAGCTTTATACTCTCTATGCGTGGGTTTAGGACCCTAGCCCTGACTGGGTCTTTAAAAACCTCTGGTGCATGTTTTATTACCCCTTTGAGCATAGGTAGTATAGAAGTAGACCTATGTGCGGTATCAAAGGTGTTGAGGAGGAAATCTTCCTCTACCGGGTGTGTGTAGCTCTACCCTGTGATAATGTGCCGCCCTCTGAAGTAGGTGGTGAAAACCTAATGAGTCTTCTGGTGGAGATGGCCTGGATGGATAAAGGTCATCTTGTGGGACATCTGGAATGTCTGGATTATTATAATCGTCCCATGGGTCTGGGGATCCTGTAGGGGTGGGGTCTTGTGGCACATCTGCTGGATCGTACTATGGGTCCCCCTGTTCATCATGGTCTGGAGACGGGGTCGGAGAGCAATGAGGCAGGGGTGGAGAAGGCGGAGGGGGCAGAGGTGGAGGAGGTGGGGAAGGCACTCTGAAAGGGGAGGTAGCACAGTCTTTCCTCTTTTGAGGTGAGGCGGAGCCTGTTTGTCCAAATGTCTCTTTTTAGAAGAAAGTGCCAAATGTCCAGTTTTTGGATTCTTGGTAAGTGTCTTTTGCAAAGGATCCGGTGTAAACAGTTCTTGAGACAATGGCTGTTCGGTCGGCGCCGAAGGTTTCGGCGCCGATGGCTTTTTAGGCTTGTCCGTGCCGTGCTTTTTTGGAACCTCCGATTTTTTTGATCGGCGCCGAGGCAGGCTTCGGCGCGGGAGTGTCGGTGCCGAGGGCCTTATGATGTTTGGTCGGTACCAAGATGCTGGGTTTCGACACCGAGGGCTTTGGTGCGGAGCTCGGTGTCGAGATAGAGGCCGATCTCTTTATCGGTGCCGAAGTGTGTTTATCGGCACCGCTGGCAGGCTGGCTCGAGCCCGAGCCGCCGGAAGGCTTATTAGGCTTCTTCATCGGTGTGAGAAAGTGCCATCTTTCTTGCATGGTATGCCCCCACTTTTTGCTAAATTGCTGAATGTACTTTGAGTGTACCCTGGGTTCCTGCCAATCAGGTGCCCAGGGCCTATGTTCCTTCCTTAAACCACACAAACTCCAAATTGGCAAACCCTAGCCACATGTCAGCCCCTGGTAAATGGTATCCTAGGTACCCAGGGCCTTGTGGCCAGGGAAGGCCTCTAAGGGCTGCAGCACTCATTGTGCCACCCTCAGAGGCCCTGTACCCTTACACACACACACACTGCCTTGCAGGCTGAGTGTCTGGGTGCAGGACAAAACAAAGTCGACATGGCACACATCTCTGTGTGCCATGCCCATCACCTACACTGCCAAGGCATATGTCAGTCACCCCTCTGGCTGGGTGCCTTACGCCTATGGTGTGGACTCAGGAGCAGGAGCCCTGTGCCCCTACAGTACCCGGGTCCATTCCTGGGCACTGTAAGTGCAGTGCTGCCATTTAAGAGTACATGGTGCTGAGAGCTCGTCAAACACGAGCTCCACAGCACCATAATGGCAACATTGAAGACTGGGAAGTTTGGTATCAAACTTCTCAGCACATTAAACCCACACTGATGCCAGTGTGGGATTTAATGTACTAAGCACCCCAGAGGGCATCTTAGAGATGCCCCCTCACAGCTAACTTACAATACCGCTATTTGGAGTTTCCCCAGGCCACTGCAACCCACCACTCTGGCGGGAAGCTTGGCCGGAAACCCCATACAAGGACAGGGGATGTGCCAGCCTGCCCACCCCACCCCTCAGGTGGGGGAGGCGAGGTGAAACATCTCCGGGCTCTCGCCATCTTGAAGATGGGAGGCCCTACCCTATCAGGATTAGGCTACTGCCCCCCTCCCACAGGAGAGAGGCAGGATAGGGGGTGTACCCACCCCAGGACAGGGACCCATTGGTCCCTGGCCTTCACCTACCTGTAACGCCCCTAAATTTAGTATTTAGGGGCACCCTGAACCTTCCTCCCTGAGATTCCAGATAGAAAATTACAAGAAGAGCAAGAAGAAAAAAGACCTGCCCTGCAGCTGCTAAAAAGAGAAGAAGACACCAACTGCTTAGGCCCCAGCCCTACCGGCCTGTCGACTCTCGAACCTGCACCAGCGCGGCATCTCTCGTGGCCAGCAACCTCACCAACCCCGGAGGACCTGGCTACCTTTTGGCTCTAAGCCCCTGGGACTCCCATGAGTAGAGGCTCTACTCAAGAAACCTATTTTTAACCCCTGGCAGCAGCCCGGAACCGCGGACCCAACACACTCTGCACCAGCCAAGCCTGGCCAGTGCCGGAGTGAACAAAGACCCTGAGGACGACCCCACGGCGACTGTGACCCCGAGTCCGGCACCCAAGGACCCCCCTCGACATCCCGGAGAAAGCCTGCAGCCTCAGAACCAAGTGCCACCCCAGCCGCGATCAACCAGAGGGTAAGATTCCCGACGTCAAAAAAGGCACCCCTGCACCCGGCGCCCTGCGGCCCCCTGTGCCCAATCCCGGGGTACCCACCTAACCTACAACTACCCAACTTGCCTCTCGAAGTGGTGGTGGCACCTGAAACATCCTCGTCCCCGAGCCTGCAGCCTTTTTCCAAACCGGAACATTCCCATTGATTTCCATTGAGCGCCCGAAGGCTCAAAAGCACCCTGCACCCAGCCGCCCGAGTGGCCCTGGCAGTGCCCTCTCTACACTAACCTACTTCCCCACTTGCCCTGAGTAAGTGACCAGGAGCCCAGCTCCCACAGCCGCGTGGCTTGCCAGACAGCAGCCACCAACCAAGGCCACCCTATCCCTCATAGGATAACATTGGGCCTAACTCTCTCTGCACCCGGCCGTCCTGAAACCGCTGAGGGTGAACCAACTGTACCTACCTGACACTGGGGGACCCCTGAGTCCATGCCCGGAATTTCAACTCTGCCAGTCGAGTACTTACCCTTAAACCGCTAACTGCATTTTCCTCATAGGGTAACATTGACTGGCTTTTTCTTCAAAAATCTTCTAAGTGTGAACTTTTCAAAACTGCAAAAATTCACCAAAAATCAGCCAAGTGACAAAAACGAATTTACTCACCTGCTCCTAGGTGAGCTCCCAGTGCTGGATCTTGGTGCCCAGCCCTGACCCTGAAAAGTGTTCACAACTATACTTACCTCTAACTCATTTTTCTCCCATAGGAAACCATTGTCTGCTTTTCTGTGAAATTTCTTCTAAGTGTCTATTTTTGCAAATTTGAAATATTCTTTTAAAATCGTACCATTTCTGCAAACGAAATTACTTACCTGTTTTTGATAAGGACCCCAGTCCTGGGTCTAGGTACCCAGTCCTGGATTACTAAAGTAAAGATAAAGTACTCTACCTGCAATTTGAATTTCTTGCCATAGAGATCCATTGAATGTTTTCTTTGAAATATTTTCTAAGTGCTAACTTTTGAAATAGCTAAATATTATTTAAAAATCATTACAGTTATTAAGTCGACTCTCATCACTTGATTCTGAATACTGACCCAAGGCTGGTTCAAGGAGCCAGACCTGGAATTCCAAAAGTAATCTGAAAAGTAATTTATTACAAATAACCTGAATTTACCATTGAGCTCAATGCATTGTTATGTTTAGGAAATAGGATTGGTTATTGCAACCAACTGTGACTGTTTACAAAAATTTATTGCTTAAGGCAAAAGTAATTATATTCAACCTCTCATTCTGAGAAAGTATATTTTTACCCCCTTTGTGGTTCTAAAAATAAAACAAGCATATATTTTATATATATAAACCATTGGCCTAGAGTTCAGTTATTGAGTGTGTGAAACCATTTGCTGACTGAGGGTGTACAATAAATGCTTTACACTGTCCTCTGGTACTGCCTTACTGCTCGACCAAGCTACCACTTTTGAGAGTAAGGTCATACCTAACTTTGACCTCTATCAGCCTCTGGGGGACTGTGGACTCTGTACACCCTGTACCTATTAGGGAACAGTATATACAGAGCCACTTTCTCACAATCGGGCCCGAAGGTGGGGTGTTCGAAGCAGTGTCTTTGGTCTTGCCTAGGCCCGGAGGCGAAGGCGTGACCGAAGCCTTTTTGGGTGTCGGCGCAGGTGTGGGAGGGGGTATTTTACTTACGACTCTCTGCGCCGGGGTGATGTCCTCCACATCCGAGTCGTCTGCTTCAGAAGCACTGACAAGGTCCTCTTCAGTGTGCTGCTGTCCCAGAGCTTAGACGTCGTCCCCGAAGATGTCGACTGGAACGGAAGTCGAGGAGTGCGCCATGTTTCGTCTGGCCCTTCGATCTCGAATAGTCTTTTTGGGTCTGAAAGACTTGCTGGCGGGATAGTCTCGAGCCTCGTGTTCAGGGGAGAGGCAGAGGTTGCACACCTCATGAAGATCGGTGTGGGGGAATTTGGACCCACATCAAGGGCACTTCTTGAATGGAGTTCTTTCCATCAGCCGGGACCGGAGCTTGGATAGGCCCGAAGGCCGACGACGACTGGAATCGAAGGTGTGTCGAAGAGAAGGTGATTGAGGAGATCAGGATCTGAACAATACCGCGAAATGCGAGGATTCCGCTTCGATCGTCGAACTGGAAATGTTCGGAACCGGAGCGCGAAGTATTACATCCGAGCCCGATGGCGGAAAAAAACAATCTGAGGATGGCGCCGAAGCCCATGCGCAATACGGACCAAGGGAGGAGTCACCAACCTCGTGACTCCCAAAGACTTTCCAAGAGGAAAAACAAACTGCAAACATCCGGGCCCAACACCAGATGGCGATCTATGCAAAAGTGTGTAATCTGCAGCTCATATACCTGGAACATATACTTTCTCAGCAGGAGATGTTTCATATAAATACTTTTGCAATATGCAATAGACTTTTGTAAACAGTTACAAGTGGTTGCAGTAGGCAACTCTATTTTTAAACACAACAATGCATTGAGCTCAATGGTAAATTCAAGTTATTTGCCACAGATTACTTTTAGGATTACTTTTGGAATTCCAGGACTGGATCCTAGATTCAGTCCTGGGTCAGTACTCCGAATCAAGTGATGAAAGTCGACTTAATTACTGGAATGATTTTTAGACAATATTTAGCTATTTTAAAAGTTGAAACTTAGAAAATATTTCAAAGAAAACAGTCAATGATTCCCTATGGAAGAAAATGAATATGCTACTTACCAGTATGCATCTGTTCTTGGCATGTAGGGCTGCTGACATTCATATCTGTGCATAGATCGCCGCCTAGTGTTGGGTCCGGATGTTTGCACGTTGGGTTCCTGGAAGAGTCTTCGAAGTATCCTGAGATAGGTGACTCCTCCCCTGGACCACAGTGCGCATGGGCATCCTCTCCATCCTCAGATTGTTTTTCGCCATTGTGGCAGTGATGGAGTAGATACAGAAAGTGATGACCATGCTTACAGTAATTCTGAGAGCTGCAGCTGCTACAGGCGCCGGGGAGGAGGGTGGGCGATATGAATGTCAGCAGCCCTACATGCCAAGAACAGATGCATACTGGTAAGTAGCATATTCAGTTCGAGGCATGTGGGCTGCTGAATTCATATCTGTGCATAGAATACACAGCAGTACCTCCTATTAGCAGCGGCTACCCGTGCCAGCTGCAGCAGTCTGAAAAAGTTTTGAGAACAGCCTGTCCTACAGCTGCCTGCTGTTTTGATTGCACATCTACACAATAGTGTTTGGTAAATGTATGTGTAGTGGACCAGGTGGCTGCTCTACATATATCATGCAAAGGAATGTTTCCCAGGAAAGCCATGGAGGCCCCTAACTTACGTGTTGAGTGGGCTCGTGGGGGAATCGTTAATGTGCGTTTAGCTTTTTGATAGCTAATTTGAATACATTTAACGATCCATCTGGCTATACCTGCTTTGGAGATGGCGTTACCTTTGTGGTGTGGGGCAAAGGCAACGAAAAGTTGTTTTGTTTTCCTAAAGACTTTAGCCCTGTCTATATAGTACATGAGGGCTCTCTTTACATCCAGTGTATGGAGTGCTCTTTCTGCGACAGTTTGTGGGTTTTGAAAGAAAACAGGCAGTTCAATAGTTTGATTCATGTGGAACTGCGATATCACCTTGGGCATGAATTTGGGGTTGGTACGTAGTACGACCCTGTTGGCGTGAACCTGTATGAATGGCTCTTGAACGGTTAGTGCCTGGAGTTCACTCTCCTCAAAGAAGTGATCGCTACTAGGAAAGCTACTTTCCAGGTGAGGAATTGAATCTCGCATGAGTGTAGAGGTTCGAAGGGTGGACCCATCAGGCGTGTGAGGATCAAGTTGAGGTTCCACATTGGAGCTGGTGGGTGGCTTGGAGGAATTACATGTTTGAGTCCTTCCAAGAATGCTTTGATGGCAGGCACTTTGAATAAAGAGAGGTGCTGCCTGTTCTGGAGATAGGCTGATATTGCGGTCAAATGGACACGTATTGAGGTGTATGCCAGATTGCATCAGTATAGGTGTAAGAGGTAACAAATTATGTTTTGGATGGATGCGTCTAGCGGGTTAATGTCATTGTTATTGCAATAAATGACGAACCGTTTCCATTTGGCTGCATAGCAAGCTCTGGTAGTGGGTCTTCTAGCTTCCTTAATGATGTCCATACAGTCAGGTGGCAGGTTTAGGTAGCCAAACTCTAGGACTTCAGGAGCCAGATTGCCAGGTTCAGCTGTTGCGGATCTGGGTGCTGAATCTCTCCATGGTTCTGCGTCAAATGCGCGGGTTTGATCCATGGTACCATGTACCATGGTTGGCGTGCCCATGTTGGAGCAACCAGGACGAGTGTTAGTGAGTGTTGTCTGAGTTTGCGTGCCACCAGCGGTATCAATGGTGCTGGGGGAAAAGCGTACGCAAATCTGCCGGACCAGTTTATCCATATCGCATTGCCCTGCGACTGCGGAAACCTGGCGGCAAAGCTTTGGCATTTTGCGTTTTCGCTTGTGGCGAATAGGTCTATCTCTGGATGACCCCACTGCTGGAAGTACGGTTGGAGTACTGTTGGGTGTAACTCCCACTCGTGCATCTGGTGGCTGTGTCTGCTGAGTAGATCCGCCATCTGGTTGTCCTTGCCCGGGAGGTGTTCCGCCATGAGGAACATGTTCCTCTGAATGGCCCACTTCCACATGCTCTGAGCCAGATGAGACAACTGTGGAGAGTGTGTTCCTCCCTGCTTCTGTATGTAGTACATGGCAGTCATGTTGTCCGTCCGGATCAACACGACTTTGTTGCACAAGTGTACTTTGAATGCTTTCATTGCCAGGAAGATTGCCATCAGTTCTAGAAGGTTGATGTGCATCTTCTTTTGTTGTATTGTCCATAGTCCCTGCACTGTGTAATTGAGTACATGAGCTCCTCATCCCTGGAGAGACGCGTCCGCTGTCAGTATTATTTGTGGAACAGGCTCTTGGAACGGTCGGCCCTTGCAAAGGTTTTGTGGATTCCACCAATGCAGAGAGTTGTATGCCCGACCGCTCACCAACACTAGGTCTTTTAGTTGCCTGTGAGCCTGAATCCATTGACGTGCTAAGCACTCCTGAAGCGGGCGCATATGTAGTCTCGCGTGTGGGACTATGAAAATGCAGGAGGCCATCATGCCTATCAACTGCATGAACACTCGCGCGGGAAGGGAGTGTTGGGGTTTGAACTTGGAAATCAGCATTTGCATGCTGTTGATCCTCACTAAATTTGGCTGAGCTGTGGCTGCCAGAGTGTCTATGGTCGCACCTAGGTACTGTTGTACGTGTGCGGGTTGGAGATGTGATTTCGGGTAATTTAGTGAGAACCCTAGACTGTGAAGAAGGTGAATGGTGCGGGACATGTGGCTGGCACATTGCTGGGCTGACTTTGCCTGAACAAGCCAGTCGTCCAGGTAAGGGTAGACGTGAATGTGTTGCCTCCGTAGATGTGCAGCCACAGTAGCTAGGCACTTTGTGAAAACCCTGGGTGCTGTTGTCACGCCGAAGGGAAGAACCTTGAATTGGTAGTGCTGCCCCTGAATAGTGAACCTGAGCTATTTTCTGTGCGAGGGGTGAATGGGTATGTGGAAATACGCATCTTTGAGGTCTAGCGTGGCCAGGAAGTCTCCCTGTTTGAGAAGCGGGAGGACTTGATGTAGGGTGAGCATGTGGAAATGCTCTGAGAGAATGTAGCGGTTGAGGGGTCTCAGGTCTAGTATTGGTCTGAGCGACCCGTCCTTTTTTGGTATTAAGAAGTACAGGGAGTACACCCCCGTACCTTGCTCGTGGACGGGTACGACCTCTATTGCGCCTTTTTTCAGCATACTTAGCACTTCCTGCTGTAATAGCGCTAAGTGCTCTGAGGACATAGGACGGTGTTTTGGCGGTATTGTGGGTGGAGTGGAGGTTAATTCTAGGCAGTAACCGTATTTGATAATGTCTTTGACCCACCTGTCCGTGGTGATGGAGTTCCACGTGGACAGGAACCTTTGTAGCCTTCCCCCGACAGGTGTTATGTGGTCGGGAGGAAGGGAGAGGGCGTCACTGTTTGTTCTTGGGGGAGGACCTGGTATTGCCGTATCCGCGTCCTCTGCCTTTTGTGCTGGAGCCACGATATCCACCCCGGGTGTTTTTATTGTAGGTACTTTGTGTGTTGCCCTTGTTGTAGGTTTGCTGTGACCCCTGTCCTCTACCTGCTCCTCTATTTCCGGGGCGACGAAAGGAGCCACTCCGAAAGGTCTGCGTTTGGAGAGCCCCCATGGACTTTGCAGTGTCTGTGTCCTTTTTTATTTTTTCTAGGGTGGTGTCAACCTCTGGTCCGAATAAGTAGTCGGGGTTGACCGGTTGATTGAGAAGGTTATTTTGAACCTCAGGTTTGAATCCGGAGATTCGTAACCAGGCGTGTCGTCGTAACATGAAGCTGGTGTTTATTGCTCTGGCAGCTGTATCTGCGGCATCCAGTGCACACTTAATGGATGCGTTTGTGAGGAGTTGTCCCTCCCTGATGAGGATTTCTGCTCCCTCTTTGTATTGGTCAGGGAGATGTTGGAGTAGGGTTTCTAATGTGTCATAGTGTGCGCGATCGTAGCGAGCTAGGAGCGCCTGGGTATTGGCAATACGCCATATGTTAGCTGCCTGGGCTGCAACCCGTTTGCCGGAGGTCTCTAGCACCTTGGACTCTTTGTCCGGGGGAGGAGCATCCCCAGTTGTCTGCGAGTGCGCCCGTTTGCGAGCATTAGCGACTACGATGCAGTCCAGAGGCAACTGGCCTTTAATGTACGTAGGGTCCCCAGGCGCCGACCTATATTTCTTGTCGATCCTGGGGTTTATTACTCTTGCCCTGGTGGGTTCTTTGAAAATGTCCTTTGCTGGTTTGAGGACACCTTTCAACATGGGTAGAGTTTTGATATTCCTTTGAGGATGCGAAAGTATCCATGAGAAAATCGTCCTCGATTGTGTCAGAGTGGAGTTGCACACCATGATTGGCCACAGCACGTTCAATGAGGGCGTTGAATGCGGCAGTGTCCTCTGTGGGGGACGTTTTCGCGCCATATAGCTGCGTGTCCTGTGTATCCATAGGTGCACCCGGGTCTACAGGGTCATCCCAAGCCTGGTCAGGGTCCTGTTGGCCTTCAGGGTCCATCTCTCTGGGGTAGGGGACGTCGTCACCCATGTAGTCCTCCAAAACGTCGGTTTCGGAGGGTGTCGGAGAGAAGGACTGTGGATGTGGGTAAGAGGTATGGAGACGTTCGTAAAGAACTGGTTCCGAATCCGCTGGCAGCTTTTTCCTTAGCGGGATCCGGTAGGAGTCCAAAGCTTGTTCGGAAGATATTCTCCGCTTGTGGAGCATAATTCTGCCGGTGTCGGCATCGATGATGTGGGACGGTGACGTCTCCGTAGGAGAGCGTTCGGCAGGTGTGATCCTAGTTTGGGTGACACGTTTTCTTATTTCAAACATTTTGGGCGCCGTGGATGGCGGCAGGCCAAAAGTGATGTGGGGTGGTGCTGGAGAAGCTTTGAGCTTTTTTCGGCTCGGAGCCTGACTTGTCCTGGAGGGCTGCCTTTTCTTTGATGCGTTGCAAGGACGCTGCAACTTGTCGCACCTGGAGCGCCGACGGTTCTTTGGCGACGAGCGGTTCTGTAGAGGCAGGCGTGGACTTCTTTGGGGCCACGAGGTCATCGAGTCGAGGAGAGGTAGTAGCTGTCGAAGGCGTCGATGATTGGGCCTTCGGTGCTGCTTTCGAAGTGGTGTGCGACGCAGCGGCCATTTTGACCTTTGTGGCCGGAGCAGATTGTTTCGGTGCCGGGGGCCGAGGCGGTTTGTCGGTACCGATGGCCTTTTTCCGTGTGTCGGCGCCGACGACGGCTGCTGCGAGTTCGGCAGTGAAGTCCCGTTTGGTGCGGTCGGTGCCGACGGGTTTGGCTGGCGTCGAAGGTGTAGTGGGCTTCGATCCGACCAGTGTCACTTTCAGTTTCGGTTTCTGTGGAACCGATACGACTTTCGGTTTCGAGGAAGGGAAACCAGTCGTTTAGGGTACTAATGGCTGTCGCTGAATGTCCGAGGCCGGGCCCGAGGGCAGGGCCGAAGAACTGCAGGATAGGTCTTGGGTAAGGCCTGAAGGCGATCCCTCGACCGGAGCCATAGACTGACGCACTGGGATATCCTCCGTCTGTACGGGTAGGCCTTGCTCGTCCCCGGAGCTACTTTCTTCGGCCCCCTAAGGCCTCATCGTAGTCTCCTACCTCGGTGTCGGCTTCATCCCTGTGAAAGAGTTGTTCTTCGATGTCTTCCGATCCGGAATCGTGTTCGGAAGCTGGGCTTGAGGGTAGGTTCTCCACGCCTTCCACATCTTCGTCCTCGGCGCTGAAGATGTTGGTCGGGGCCGGTGCCGCTTGCTGCGCTTCAAGTCTCGCTGCTCGTCGATTCCGGAGAGTCTTTTTGGATCGGAATCGGGCACAGGCCATACATGTGGATTCGTGGTGATCCGGTGAAAGGCATTTGTTGCACACCGGGTAGACGTCGACATGGGGATATTTCGCATTGCAAACAGGACACCGCTTGAATGGTGTCCTCGATTCCATCGTCGATGTGGGTCGATGGTCTGATGCGAAAAAGTAGTTTTTGAAGTCAGTAAACTAACAAGTAACTGTCGATACCGATCGGGAACAGTACCGACGCGAACTAAAGGCCTTTTGGCCTGAAAAAAGTTTTCCCTAACTGGAGTCAAGATAAGCACATCCGAACCCAATGGCGGAAAAAAACAATCTGAGGATGGAGAGGATGCCCATGCGCACTGTGGTCCAGGGGAGGAGTCACCTATCTCAGGATACTTCGAAGACTCTTCCAGGACAACAACGTGCAAACATCCGGACCCAACACTAGGCGGCGATCTATGCACAGATATGAATTCAGCAGCCCACATGCCTCGAACTTCAGGTTACAGGTACAGTATGTTCTCGTTACTTTTGTAATCGAGTACTGGGTGCCTAGACTCAGTACTGGGACCTTTATCCAAAGCACGTAAGTAAATACGTTTTCAGATAATATACGATTTTTGAAGAATATTTAAAGATTGCAGAAATCGACACTTAGAAGAAATTTCACAGAAAAACAGTCAATGGTTTCCTATGGAAGAAAATTGAGTTAAGGGTAAGTACAGTTGTAAGTATTTTTCAGAGTCAGTGCTGGGCACCAAGATCCAGCATTGGGAGCTCACCTAAGAGCAGGTGAGTAATTTCGTTTTCGTTCCTCGGCTGAATTTTGGTGAATATTTTAAGATTTGAAAAGTCCACACTTAGTTCAGGAAAAAGCCTGTCAATCTTACCCTATGAGGAAAATAGAGTTTGCGGTTTAAGGGTAAGTACTCGACTGGCAGAGTTGAGGTTCTGGGCATAGACTCTGGGGACCCCCAGGGTCAGGTAGGTACAGTTGGTTCACCCTCAGAGGCTCTAGGGCGGCCGGGTACAGAGAGTTAGGCCCAATGTTATCCTATGAGGGATAGGGGGGCCTTGGTTGGTGGCTGCTGTCTGGCAAGCCACGCGGCTGTGGGAGCTGGGCTCCTGGTCACTTACTCAGGGCAAGTGGGGAAGTAGGTAGGTGTAGAGTTTTCACTGCCAGGGCCACTCGGGCAGCTGGGTGCAGAGTGCTTTTGAGCCTTCGGGCGCTCAATTGATTTCAATGGGAAAGCTCCGGTTTAGGAAAAGACTGCAAGCTTGGGGACGAAGATTCTTCAGGTGCCACCACCAATTCGAGAGGTAAGTTGGGTAGTTGGAGGATAGGTAGGTACCCCGGGATTGGGCACAGGGGGCCGTGGGGTGCCGCGTGCAGGGGTGCCTTTTGGTGTCGGCAAATCTTACCCTCTGTTGATCGCGGTTGGGGGGGGGGCAGCTTGTTCTGAGACTGCAGGCTTCTTCAGGAGTGTCGAGGGAGGTCCTTGGGTGCCGGACTCGGGGTAACAGTCGCCGTGGGGTCGTCCTCAGGGTCTTTGTTCACTCCGGCACTGGCCAGGCTTGGCTGGTGCAGAGTGTGCTGGGTTTGCGGTTCCGGGCTGCTGCCAGGGATTAGAGATAGGTTTTGAGTAGAGCCTCTACTCATGGGAGTCCCAGGGGCTTGGAGCCAAAAGGTAGCCAGGTCCTCCGGGGTTGGTGAGGTTGCTGGCCACAAGAGATGCCGGGTTGGAGCAGGTGCGAGGGTCGACAGGCCGGTAGGGCTGGGGCCAAAGCAGTTGGTGTCTTCCTCTTTTCAGCAGCTGCAGGGCAGGAAGTAGTTTCTTACCTGTAACTCCAGTTCTGTAGTAGGGGTATCTCTGTGTATAGTCATAATCTATGAATAGTCCCGCCCATGTGCGGGGACCCCGGAGCAATCAAAATCTCTCTTAAGGTGTCCTGCATTTGCAAACCTGCAAAGACACTTAAGAGACAGACAAAATAATACAGCCTAATACAACATGGCTGCACTGGCCAGCACTTCATCTGAAGTGAACACAAAAGCAAAAATAAAGTTTAAATGTTATTTTCATTCACATCTGACATGTTCCTTTAGTGTATCACACTCCCTTCACCAAAATCCCTTTAAACAATAGAGAGGAAGGGGTGGACAGACAAGCCCTATAGGCTGTCATTATGTGTCTGCTAAAGGGATACCGTGCCTTTAAGGAACTCTCCAGAGACCCCCGGTATCCCAGGATGCACAGCCAAAGCAAGTTACTTTCAGTTCTTTTTGAAGGTGTACAACAACAGGCCTGATACTGTCAGAATACTCCACCGGGGAGGAGGGAGGGTCGCTTATGACTATAACAGAGATACCCCTACTACAGAACTGGAGTTACAGGTAAGAAACTACTCCTTCTGTAGTAGGGGATCTCTGTGTATAGTCATAATCTATGAATAGAATGGCAAGCCCATCCCAACCAACAAACAGCGGTGGAGTAAAAACCAAACACCAACAAATCACTGTGCAAACAAATTTCTCAGCGAAGCCTGTCCAACCTGCGCATCTGCCCTAGCATCTGAATCCAGGCGGTAATGCTTTGTAAACGTATGGACCGACTTCCAGGTGGCAGCCTTACAAATGTCAGCAATTGGAACATTCCTAAGCAAAGCTGTAGTCGCTGCTTTGCCCCTAGTCAAATGCGCTGTAGGCTTACCCCCTAACGTCTTATTAGCTTTCTGATAACAAAGCTGAATACAGGACACAATCCATCTGGAGATGGACTGTTTTGAGGTAGCTAGACCAGTTCTTACTGAACCGTAATTTCCAAACAGTTGATCCGACCTGCGGATGTCTTTTGTCTTATCTAGATAGAATTTCAACACCCTACGCACATCTAGTGAATGCAGAGACCTCTCCGCCGGAGAGGAGGGATGCTGAAAAAATGTAGGCAAAGTTATCATTTGATTTACATGGAAATCAGATATCACTTTAGGTAAAAACTTAGGATGAGTACGCATTACCACTTTAGAAGCATGGAATACAGTATACGGCTCTTGACAACACAGAGCCTGAATCTCACTTACCCTCCTGGCCGATGTAATGGCCACAAGGAAGGCAGCCTTCCAAGACCAATGCTGCAGAGAAGCCTTATGAATAGGCTCAAAAGGCTCCCTCATTAATCTGGACAACACCACGTTCAATTCCCATGGTGGAGAAGGTCGACTAACAGGGGGAAACACCTTACGCAAACCCTCCAAAAAATCTTTAATCACAGGGATTTGAAAAAATGAGGTTTGGGAAGGGCCCTTTCTATACGCAGTCAAAGCTGCGAGATGAACTTTAATAGACTGAAAATTAAGCCCAGATTGAGCTAACTGCAGCAGATAAGGCAAAATAACATCTTTACAGGATGTAGGGTCAATGTCCTTTGCCGTGCACCATAAGCAGAATCTCTTCCACTTATAGGCGTAAGAAGTCCTCGTAGACGGTCTCTTCGCCTCTTTCAAGATCTCCATACAGTCCTGAGGTAGGTTCAAGTGTCCATACTGCACTAGCTAAGGAGCCATGCTGCCAAACTCAAGGACGAGAGATTGGGGTGAACCATCTGTCCTCTGAATTTCGTGAGAAGGTCCGGCCGACACGGCAGGCGCCGGTGTGGCAGAACAAACCGGTGAAGAAGGTCGGTGAACCACCATTGCCTCGGCCACTCCGGAGCAATCAGGATCATCCTGGCTCTGGATTGCGACGGCTTGATCAGCACCGCCGGAATCAGGGGAATGGGTGGAAAGGCGTAGAGAAAGCTGTTGGACCAGCTGATCCATAGGGCATTCCCCAGTGTCCCTGGTTGGTAGTACCTGGACGCGAAGTCGCGGCATTTGCTGTTTTCTGCCGTAGCGAACAGATCGAGATCCGGAGTGCCCCACTCTTCGAAAACGTCTGAGCACGTCGTCGTTTAGCACCCACTCGTGATTTTCTTGAACGAGCCTGCTGAGCGCATCGGCTTGGGCATTCTGCACTCCCGGCAGATGGGTCGCCGTGATCGTTAGGTTCCTGGCCACCAGCCAATTCCAGATAGTCTGTGCCTCCCGAGACAGCGTGCGTGAACGGGAGCCCCCCTGCTTTTTGAGGTAATACATGGTAGTAGTATTGTCCGTCTGAACTAGCAGGGAGTTCGTCTTGAAGGAGGGATGGAACACCTTCAGGGCCAAGTGTACTGCTCTGAGTTCCAAAAAGTTGATGTGGTAAGTCATCTCCGTCTGTGACCATATCCCCTGAATCTGAAGAGGGCCCGAATGCGCTCCCCAGCCCTGGAGAGACGCATCGGTCACTATGGTCTGGACCGGAATATCCTTGTGAAAGGGAGTCCCCTTGCAGACATTCTCTGAGGAGCACCACCATTTCAGAGACTGTAGAGCGTGTTGGGACAGATGAATCTTGTCCTCCCAACGCCCCCGCCTCTGGTCCCATTGATCTTCCAGACATTCCTGCAGAGGCCTCATATGCAGACGTGCATTGGGGGTGAGAAAGATGCAGGAAGCCATCGACCCCAGTAAAGAGGTCACCGTCCTCACTGTAGGAGAGTGGGCTGAGAGGAGGTGCAGGGCCTTCCCACGGATCGATAAGCGTCTCTCCTCCGAAGGACACACGCTTGCGTTCAAAGTATTGACTGAGGCCCCCAAGTACTGGAGACACTGCACAGGGATCGGCACTGACTTCGACATGTTGATGTGCAGTCCCAGGCGATGAAGCAAGGCAGCTGTCCTGTTGAAATGACACTGGGCTTCCTTGTACGTGGAAGCTTTGATCAGCCAATCGTCCAGGTATGGATACACAAACACTTTGTTCTTCCGCAAGTGTGCTGCCACCACTGCCATGCACTTGGAGAACGTCCTTGGTGCAGACTTCCGTTTGGTCTGGAGTACTGTATACTGGTAATGGTTGTTGCCTACCAGAAACCTCAGGAACTTGCGATGCTTTTGTGCGATCGGCACATGAAAGTAAGCGTCCTGCAGATCTATGGCGCACAGCCAGTCTCCTCGATGCAACTCAGGGTAAATCTGATGCAGAGACAACATACAGAACTTTTCTCTGCGGATCCACTTGTTTGCTTGACGCAAATCTAGAATAGGCCTGAACTCGTTCTTGTCCTTTTTTCTGACGAGAAAGAACCTGGAGTAAAGACCTTTTCCTTTTTGCCTCAAAGGAACAGTTTCTATCGCCTTCTTCTTTAACAGAACGTCCGCCTCCCCCTGGAGCTCTCGCACCATGTAGGGAGAGCGCACTGGTGGAATCTGTGGAGGCGGGCTGGTGAAACGAAGACTGTATCCATTGCAAACAATATTCAGCACCCACTTGTCCTGAGTTATTGTCCTCCACTCTGCCAGGTAGTATTGAATACTTCCCCCCCACCGGAGCGGGTAACGGATGAGGGGGAAGTGACCTTTCAGGGCTTCGACCCGGCCGGGCCTTTGTTCCCCGACGAGGATTGATGCTGGCCTCTGCCCCTCTGGCGCTTTTGAAAGGACTGCCTCGGGAACTGTGGTTGTTGCTGGTGTTGTTGCTGTTGACCAGACTGACGCCCTTGGCCGCGTTGCTTAGAATAACGCCTGCCATAGGAACAGAATGACCTCTTCTGTTCCTTGGGTTTTTCTAACCCCACGGCCTTCAGGGTTTCTGCCTCGGCCTTCATGCGGGCCACGGGAGCTGTGGCACCGGCGGTGGCGGAGGTGGCGGAGGAGGAGGAGGAGGAGGAGGCTTCTGAGGCAGCGGCTGAGGGAGAGGCTGCAGGGCTCCATCACTCCTTGCAGGAGAACCCGGACCAGCACGGTCCGGACTCCCGTCTACCCTTCTCTTCTTGGCCGGCCTGTCCCATGTTGAAGTGAACGAGGGGGAGCGCCTTCTCCTAGATCCACGACTGGAGATCGTAATCACCGAAGACGTGTTACCAGATGTCCTCGACGTCGAACTGAGCGTCGACCTCGTACGGCGTCTCCTCGCCGTTCGGCGTCCCCCCCGACGTCGAACGGTGGCCCCTCGACGTCGAACGGCGGGTCGACGGAGAACCTCTCGACGTCGACAGTGAGCGATGCCTCCTAGACGTCGATCCCCTTCGCCTCGACGGCGATCTGTGCCTCGACGTCGATCTCCTTCGCCTCGACGGCGAACTCCTTCGCCTCGACGGCGAACTTCTGTGCCTCGACGGCGAACTTCTGTGCCTCGACGGCGAACTTCTGTGCCTCTACGGCGAACTTCTGTGCCTCGACGGCGATCTCCTTCGTCTCGACGGCAGCCGCCGGTGTCTCGGCGTCGATGTCGTCGGCGTCGATCCGTGAGTCGACGGCGAAGGAGACGAGCGGGGTCGCCTCGACGGCGAGCTGCGCTGTCTGTGGGGCTCGGTACGACGTCGAAGGTGTGTCGACGTCGACTGTGGAATCCTCGACGGCGACCTAGTCCTAGGTCTCGCCGGCCCCTCTCTCGACGTCGAACGTCGAGAACGCCGAGATCCAGAGCCCTGGATCGACGGCGAACACACCGGTGCTTTACCTCTTGCCGTCGACGTAGTCGCCTTCGACTTCGAACGCGACCTACCAGCCGGTAGGTGTCGTTTCTGCTCCTTTTTCTGCCCGGAGGTCCCTCCAGTGGCTGAAGCATGGGCAGAGGAAGGGGAATGAGATCCTCCATGCCCCGAAGTCCCACCTGTCCTCTGCTTCTCCTGTCCCTGGAGGCGAATCTTTTCTCTGTCCCTCAGGGTCCTCTTGGAGAAGGTCTTGCAGATGTCACATGTAGCAGGGACATGTGAAGATGATAGGCAGAGGATACAGACATCATGTGGGTCCGTCTTGGCCTTTTTCCTCCCACACTCAGGGCATTTATCGAATAAAGCCATGCTAAGAGTGGGTCAAACTGCACCAAATTGCAGGATGCAGTAGAGAAAGGCTCTAGACGTCGAATGAACAAACTATTTTATCAAAAAAACAAAATTTAATCCAAATATCCACCCAAAAGGGTAGAGCCCAAGCTCCAGGGTCCTGCTAGCAGGAGCCGGAAAAAAGAACTGAAAGTAACTTGCTTTGGCTGTGCATCCTGGGATACCGGGGGTCTCTGGAGAGTTCCTTAAAGGCACGGTATCCCTTTAGCAGACACATAATGACAGCCTATAGGGCTTGTCTGTCCACCCCTTCCTCTCTATTGTTTAAAGGGATTTTGGTGAAGGGAGTGTGATACACTAAAGGAACATGTCAGATGTGAATAAAAATAACATTTAAACTTTATTTTTGCTTTTGTGTTCACTTCAGATGAAGTGCTGGCCAGTGCAGCCATGTTGTATTAGGCTGTATTATTTTGTCTGTCTCTTAAGTGTCTTTGCAGGTTTGCAAATGCAGGACACCTTAAGAGATATTTTGATTGCTCCGGGGTCCCCGCACATGGGCGGGACTATTCATAGATTATGACTATACACAGAGATCCCCTACTACAGAAGTCTTCTTTCTTCTTGCTCTTCTTTGTAGTTTTGAATCTGGAATCTGGGAAAGGAAGGTTCAGGGTGCCCCTAAATACTAGATTTAGGGGCGTTACAGGTAGGTGAAGGGCAGGGACCAATGGGTCCCTGTCCTGGGGTGGGTACACCCCCTATCCTGCCCCTCTCCTGTGGGAGGGGGGCAGTAGCCTAGTCCTGATAGGGTAGGGCTCCCCATCTTCAAGATGGCGAGAGCCCGGAGAAGAGCTTCACCTCGCCTCCCCCACCTGAGGGGTGGGGTTGGCAGGCTGGCACATCCCCTGTCTTTATTTGGGGTTTCCGGCCAAAGCTTCCCGCCAGAGTGGGGGGTTGCAGGGGCCTGGGGAAGCTCACAGAGGCGGCATGCCTTTGAAGCTTCCCCCTGCCCATCCTGGGGGAGGAGATTTAGCACCTCGCCCAGGATGTGCATTGTTGCAGGCCCAGGAGAGCAGGGGCTCTCCTACCCAGGGGTCCAGCAACATGTCTGCTGGGTGGCAGCCTAGGCAGCCTCAGAGCAGACGTGGATTGTAGGTTAGGTTTAAGGGGGCACCTCTAAGATGCACTCTGGGCTGCTGGGTACATTAAATCCCACACTGGCATCAGTGTGGGTTTAATGTGCTGAGAAGTTTGATACCAAACTTCTCAGTCTTCAGTGTTGCCATTATGGTGCTGTGGAGTTCGTGTTTAATGAGCTCTCAGCACCATGTACTCTTAAAATGGCAGCACTGCACTTACAGTACTCAGGAATGGACCTGGGCACTGTAGGGGCACAGGGCTCCTGCGCCCACACCATTGGCATAAGGAACCCAGCTAGAGTGGTGACTGATGTATGCCATGGCAGTGTGGGTGATGGGCATGGCACACAGGGATGTGCGCCATGTCGACTTTGTTTTTGTCTTGCACCCAAACACTCAGCCTGCAAAGGCAGTGTGTGTGTGTAAGGGTACAGGGCCTCTAAGGGTGGCACAATGAGTGCTTCAGCCCTTGAGGCCTTCCCTGGTCACAAGGCCCTGGGTACCTAGGGTACCATTTACCAGGGGCTGACATGTGGCCAGGGTTTGCCAATTTGGGTTTGGTTTGTTTTAGGGAAGGAACATAGGCCCTGGGCACCTGATTGGCAGGAGTCCAGGGCACACTCAGTCAAAGTACATTCAGCAATTCAGCAAAAAGTGGGGGCATACCATGCAAGAAAGATGGCACTTTCTCACACGCAGGAACTAGTTCTATTGCACTCTTTTGTAGGAGGGAGATTACTTCCTGCTTTAGAAGTGACAAATGTTCGTGACATTGGGCGCTGTTTGGGTGGAATGTTTGGGGGGGGGTAGATGTTAGTTCGAGGCAGTAGCCTGACCGAATTATCTGTGACACCCATTTGTCTGAAGTGATAGTCCAGACAGGAAGGAAATTGTGGAGTCTGCACCCGACCGGAGTGAGATGGTCTGGGGGAGCGGAGGGAAGTCATTGGGTAGGGGTGGAGGCAGAGCAGGAGGCGTTGGTTTGGCCTCTGCCTTTATTATTGTTACCCCTGTAGCCGCCTCTCTGATAACCCCTAGTGAAGGTGGACTGGGTAGGGGCCTTATAGGAAGTGAAGGCGCTGTCGGAGGAGTAGCCTCTGGAGTGATTTCTAAAGGAAGAGCGGCGAAAGGAGCGCCTGGGAGCTTGCGACTGCAAGGCTCCCATAGAGTTTGCCGTATCGGTGTCCTTTTTCATTTTTTCAAGGGCAACGTCGACGTTGGGACCAAACAGATGTTGCTCGTCAAAGGGGTGGTGAGGATGGAACTCTGCACCTCGGGTTTGAAACCTGAAATTCGTAGCCAGGCATGCCTACGCAGGAGGACGCTGGTGTTAATTTCCCTAGAGGCGGTCAGCTACATCGAGGGCGCAACGAATGGAGGTGTTGGTGATGATTTTGCCCTCCTGGATTAGCTCGTTGGCCCTATTCTTGTATTTGTCAGGGAGGTGTTGCATTATGGCTTCCAGTTCATCATTATGTGCCCTGTCATATCTTGCAAAAAGCGCTTGGGTGTTTGCAATGCACCATATGTTGGCAGTCTGTGATGCAGTTCGCTTGCCAGAGGCGTCCAGGAGTTTGGACTCCTTATCGGGTGGTGGAGCCTCGCCTGATGCCTGGTTTGCACGCTTCCTCGCATTGGAGATTACTAGGGAGTCTAGTGGTGCAGGGCCTCTGATGTTGGTGGGCTCTGTAGGGGGCGGCCTTATATTTTTTGTCAATGCGAGGGTTGATGACCTCCGCTGCGTGCTTAATAACGCCTTTAAGCATGGGCAGAATGGAAGTGGCCCTCTGTGTAGTGTCAAAAGTATCTAGGAGGAAGTCCTCCTCCACGGGGGTCTGTATGGAGATCAACTCCGTGGTAGTGTGCAGCCCTATGGAGCAGTTGGTTAAACCCCATTGTGTAATCAGGGGGGAGGGGCGGGGGGGGGGGGGGGGGGGGGGAGACGGTCTTGAAGGGTAAAGGTAGTCCTGCGGGACGTTAAGGACGTCTGGGCTGTTGTAGTCGTCCCATGGGTCTGGGGAGCCTGTAGGAGTGGGGTCCCCTGTGGGCTGGTCACGCGGCCCGTCCCCTGTGTCGTCGTAGACATCGTCATCATCCTCCTCCTCATCAGGAGAGGGTGTGGGAGAATGAGGAGGTGGGGGAGGCGGTGGAGGAGGTGATGTTAGTCTCAAAGGGGAGGTAGCAAAGTCTCTTCTCTTTGGAGGTGGAGCTGGGGCAGGCTTGTCCAGCAGTCTCTTTTTGATGCTGAGCATCAAATGTCCAGTTTAGGGTCCTTGACAAGTGTTTTTTGTAGTGGATCTGGCCGAAATAGTTAATCTGTGGGGGGCTGATCCTTCGGTGCCGGAGCCATAGGTATCTTAGGCTTGGACTCTGCATCGGTTCGTTGTTTTGAACCGTGGGGCTTCGAAATGTCTGTTTGTTTCCTCGGTTCCGAGATGACTTTCGGCTTCGAGGTGTGGGTTTCGAGGGCCTTTGGTTTTTTGCTCGGCTCCGGGGATGGTGTCTGTACTGAGGAGCTCGAGCCAGTCTTCGGCGCACCGACGGCAGGCTGGCTCGAGCCCGAGCTGCCGGAAGGCTTGATGGGCTTCTTAACTGGGCCCGAAGGCGAGGTATGGGAAGCAGGGTCTTTGGTCATGCCTAGGCCCGAGGGCGAAGGTGTGACCGAAGCCTTTTTCAATGTTGGGGGGGGGGCAAGGGGGTCGGGGTCGATGTTAGTACTCATGCCCCTCTGTGCCAGAGTGATGTCCTCTACATCGGAGTAGTGAGCTTCAGAGGCACTGACGAGGCACTCTTCGGTGTGCTGCTCTTCCGGAACATTGACGCCTTCTCCGAAGATGTTGTCGGGGATCGAAGTCGACGAGTGAGCCATTGTTCTCCTCGCTAGTCGGTCCCGAATAGTCTTCAATCGAACGGAAGGATTTGCAAGCCGGACAGTCTCTTGCCTCGTGTACTGGGGAGAAGCAGAGGTTGCACACCTCATTTAGATCGGTGTCGGGAATCTTCGACCCACATTGAAGACATTTTTTGAATGGCGTTCTTTCCATCAGCCAGGACAGGAGGCCAGGTAGGCCCGAAGGCCTTCGTCGACGACCGGTATCGAAGATTTCGAATGATGAGTCGCGTTGAGTGTGGAGATCACGATCGAAACAATACCGCGGAAAGGGAAAGGAATGCGCGCCGATCAGAAGAACTGAAACGGTTCAGAACCTGAGCGCGAAGAACACATCAGAGCCCGATGGCGGGAAAAAAAAATTCTGAGGCTGGAGCAGAAGCCCATGCGCAATATGATCCAAAGGAGGAGTCACATGCCTCGTGACTTCCAAAGACTTTCCAAGAGGAAAAACAACTGCAAACATCCGGGCCCAACACCAGATGGCGATCTATGCACAAGTGTGTAATCTGCACTCATATGTCTCGAACACTAATTTATCGTAGACAAAACTCCTAATATCAGACAATTATAAAACATATGTACATGATCTGTATTAGATGCATCTAGAACAGCAATGTGCTGATGAAGCACATTTGACTATCAGAAAAATAATAAACCTGATTTAAGCATAAAAAAGCTGCCCATTTTACTGTACGAGAACATGGAAAAGTGATCTCAGGCTCAGTATTGACGCAGTCTATTAAAAGTACCTAGTGTATGCCCATTAATGCAATGGGATTTTAACTACACTGTGCACCAAAAGAATGGAGATTAAGCCATACTCATATGGTTGCTGGGTATCTGATATCAAGTAAGTGGGTTTGATCATGCACTACAATAAGATGCATACAGACATAGGCGGGCAGGATGGGACCAAGATGCCCTGGTCACACTGTGAATGTATGGCTGTAGTAGTGGCTGTGCATGGCTTATTTCATCTCAGAGTGGTGCTCCTCAAACACAGGCACTAGGAAGGCATGCTTTAATGAGCCTGTGTGATTCACATAGCCTATCTTTCAAGTGTGCTTTTGGCAATTTACCTAATTTGTCAGCATGGGTTGGAAGGATGATGGACCAAAATGGTCTAGTAAGATGCAGTGATCACTGGTGAAAACTGTCAGTCACCAATTTCTTGCAGCTCCTCACCGTTTAAAACTCGTCACCCCTCTTCTGCCACACCTTGCTTCCTCTCACTCTGCACCCTCCTACACATCTGCATAAGGCTCTACCATAGCCACTCCCCATCTGCACGGTCCTGCAGTAATATTTTCTTCTTAGCCCTATCCTCCGCCTGCCCACTTTAGATCAACTTTCCAAAACACTGAATGCTTGTTCAACAATAACTGACATATCGTGCAACGGTCAAAAGGAAAACAATGGGAATCTTGCCTCCCTAAAGTTTGGTTAACTAAAATGTTTCCATATTTAGCATTTTACTCCTTAAATGTACTTGTTATTTAAGACAAACATTCCTTACATACCTCGTTGACAAGTACAGTGTCACCGAGGAATAATGAGTAGATCTTCTCCTCTGGTTTTTTCCCCTCCTTGTTGGTCAGATCTGACAGACCCAGATTGATGCTGAAAACCATTCCTGGGGAACCAGAAGAGCAGTGTTATTCAAACAAAGAGTGAGTGTGTGTGAGAAAGAAAGAAAGGGACAACAAAAGAAAGAAAAAGGGACAACGAAAGAAAGAAAAAGGGACAACGAAAGAAAGAAAAAGGGACAACGAAAGAAAGAAAGGAACCACGAAAGAAAGGGACCAAGAAAGGGACAAACAAATAAAGGAAGAAAGAGAAAGAAAATACATCTCATGTCAAACTGATTGGTTAGCGCCAGGAACAACCTTCAACAAAACCAACTTCTTTACTAGCACAGCCCGAAGCCACAGGTATATATGAAGCTTAATGAGAACTTCAAGAGGAGTCAACCACAGCCAAAAAAACACAAAAAAAAAAAATCTTTTGAGTTCCATTCTGTTGGCTACAGGAACGATTACCAAACTGGATTCAGAAGTGTGTCCAGGAGAACTTATTCCCACTTAATACCAACCATGGAAAGACAGTATTCCCTGTATATTTGTCTTTGACTTTACTTTTCACATAAGCAGCTCATATTCATTATTCAATTTGTGGATGCTCCAGTGCACTTGTATCGACTTTGGTTAACAGACCGTTAAAACATTTCCTAGATTATTAAAATGTCATCTCACAAAAGCAGTCACAACCATAGATACATTTGTTCCTCAACTACGTAGCTGAGTAAAGAGCTGGCCAATATCCTGTCAATCACTTCAAATAATATTAGACATCGAACCAGTCATTGGAAACAAGAATGCAACAAGGTGGAGAATTTGTGCAGAGGAAATTTAAAAATAATAAATACATGTTCAACAAATCAACTACATGTGATGCAAGCCTCCATTAGGTGTTATGCCTAAGAGCCGAACAGTTTTCAGCCTTGCATACAACATTTGCGCCGATCATGCTCTGTAACGAAAAGTTTCTTACCTGTCGGTGTAGTTTTGCAGCTTGAAGATCTTTCTGGATTCACTATGCTGTGCATTATTCCGCGATCTTGTGGTTGGGTCCGGATTCGTAGTCTTTTCTTTGTTTTTTTTTTTTGTTTTTTTTTTGTAGCCCAGGTGGGCGTCGACGTCCACCATTTGGTGCACCTCCCGTGACGTCGTCGTGCTTCCTGCGGAAGTCCCACCTTTGGGGCGCCATCTTCGGGTTCTTTTTTCCCTGTTTTTTTTTTTTTTTTTTCTTTAACCCTAGGCGATTGATTAATCCTTTTGTCCATATTTCTGTACGTATCCACTTATTTGATCCTATCCATTTCACCCCCTCTTCCTCCAGCCTCATCTTCCTGGCGGAGGTGGGTGGGTTCGCTAGTGAATCCAGAAAGATCTTCAAGCTGCAAAACTACACCGACAGGTAAGAAACTTTTCGTTTTGCAGCGTGAATCTTTCTGGATTCACTATGCTGTGCATAGACTTTGTAGCGGTTTTCCTATTTTTGTGGTGGCTGGGTGGAAGATGATCGCTGGTCGTTGAAAATGTGTTGTAGCACCTTCTGTCCGACCTGTGCTTCCTTATTCATTTGAATGTCCACGCAGTAGTGCTTTGTGAACGTGTGCACAGATGCCCAAGTTGCTGCGAGACAAATGTCTTGGATGGGCGTGTTTGCCAGGAAGGCAACTGTGGCCCCCTTCTTCCTTGTGGAGTGAGCTTGGGGCCCCTCCGTTAGCTCCTGTCCAGCCTGTTTGTGACAGAATTGAATAGTGAGGGCAATCCACCTAGCGATGGTGCCCTTGGTCACTGGTCTACCCATGAAGCTAGTAGCAAAGGACACAAACAGCTGCTTCGACTTCCTGAGTTCCTTGGTTCTTTCAATGTAGTGCATCACCGCTCTTCTGGCATCGAGGGTGTGCAGGGCCTTTTCTGCGTTTGTAGTCAGGTTTTGGAAGAAACTCGGTATCTGGATACTCTGATTCATGTGGAACGCCGACACTACCTTGGGCATGAAGTGTGGGTCCGTCCTCAGGACTACCCTGTCCTTGTGAATTTGAATGTAGGGCTCCTGTAGCGTTAGTGCTTGAAGCTCGCTCACCCTGCGTAGTGAGGTTATGGCCACTAGAAAGGCAGTTTTCATCGTCAACATTTGTAGATTGGCCTTGTGAATGGGTTCAAACGGCGCCTTCATGAGCTCCGTCAGAACCACGTTTAAATTCCATGCCGGCGGCGGCAACCTTTTCGGGGGTGCCAATCTTTTGGCTCCCTCCATGAATCTCTTCACCACCTGCGAGCTGAAGAAACTTCCACCCTTCTCACCTCTGGTGTAGGCAACGATCGCTGCTAGGTGCACCCTTAGGGAGCTCGAGCAGAGGTTACTCTTTAGAAGGTGTGTGAGGTACCTCAGCACAGTTGAGTCTCTTGTCATTCTGTTTTGCAGGCCCTTTTTCCTGCACCACACCGTGAATCTCTTCCACTTTGCGCTGTAGCACTTTCTTGTAGTAGGTTTCCTTGCCTCCCGTAGCACTCGCATAGTGCTCTGAGGTAACCTTAGGTGTGCGAACTCTAGGTCTTCAGGAGCCATGCTGCTAGGTTGAGGGTCTCTGGCTCTGGGTGCAGGACCTCCCCGTTTTGCATTGAGAGCAGGTCTTTTCTCCTCTCGAACCTGTACGGATTGCCTTGCGCCATTTCTTGAATCTGTGAGAACCATGTCTGCCTCGCCCACTGTGGGGCCACCAGGATCAGAGTCATGTTGCTGGTTCTGCACTTGTCGAGCACTCTGTGCAACAGGGGTATCGGTGGAAAGGCGTAGGCAAATGTCCTCCACCAGCTTATCCATAGGGCATTTCCCTTGGATTGCTGATCTGGTTGCCTGGACGCGAAGCTTTGGCATTTTGCATTGTGGCGTGTTGCAAATAGGTCTATTGTGGGAGTCCCCCATCTCCAGAAGATTTTCTCAGTTTCCTGGCCATTGAGCTCCCACTCGTGCGATGCTGACGTCTGCCTGCTCAGCCAGTCTGCCTCCACATTGTCCTTCCCTGGTAGGTGAATTGCCAGTAGATCTATCTTGAGAGGTATGGCCCATCTCCAAATCTCCTGAGCTAGGGATGAGAGGGGAAACGACTGTGTCCCCCCTTGTTTGTTGATGTAGAACATCGCCGTGGTGTTGTCTGTCTGTACCAACACCCTCTGGCCGCACAGGTGTCTCTGGAATGCCTTCAGGGCTAGCAGTATCGTTTTCAACTCGAGGTAGTTGATGTGGCGGACCGCGTCTGCTGGAGCCCATAGACCCCTCACTCTGAGGTTGTCCATGTGCGCTCCCCATCCCTTCTGCGATGCGTCCGTGGTAATGGTCACTGTTGGGCTTGGTGGTGTCAGGCTTCTCCCCGTTGTTATGTTGTCTCTGTTCCACCAAGTTATCTCCTCCTGCACTGCGTGCGTAACAACCACTAGATCCTCCCAACTTCCGTTTGCTTGTGACCATTGCTGTTGCAGCCATTCCTGGAATGGTCTCATGTGCAGGCGTACATTCGGCACCAGCTGGATACAGGACGCCATCATCCCCATCATCTTGCTCACCGCCCTCACTGTCAGAGCTCGCCCCTTCTGGTAGAGCTGCGTCTCCTTCAGTAGGGCATCTGTCCTCCTGTCGCTGGGCACTACTGTACTGTTGAGGGAGTTGATCTTTGCCCCCAGGAAAATCTTTACCTGTTCCGGTTCCAGCGATGATTTTCCCCAGTGGATGGAAAATCCCAGATTTGTGAGGGTGTCTGTTACGCGTTTTGCGTGCCTCTCGCACTTCTCGCGTGAGTTTGCCTTGACCAGCCAGTCGTCCAAGTATGGGTATACGTGTATGCCCTGCTTTCGTAGGTGTGCCGCTACCGCCGACAGGCATTTTGTAAAGACCCTTGGCGCTGATTTTAATCCGAAGGCCAGGGTTGTGAACTGGTAGTGTTCCTGTTCGATGTTGAATCTTAGAAGGCCCTTGTGGCTTCTGTTTATTGGGATGTGAAGGTAGGCATCCTTGAGGTCCACGGTGACCATGAAGTCCCCTTCTCTTATCTGTGGCAGTACCTCCTGCAGTGAAGTCATTTTGAACCTTTGCGTTCTTATGAACTTGTTTAGGTAACGGAGGTCCAGTATGGGTCTGAGGTCTCCGTCTACCTTCGGAACCACGAAGTAGTTTGAGTAGACCTCTTTGTTGCGTTCCCCGAACGGCACTGCCTCTATGGCTCCCTTTTGTAGGAGTTTCCGCGTTTCTTCTCTGAGTATTGCCAGTTCTTGGGCCGATCTCTGTCTTCCCTTCGGTTTCCTGTTTGGAGGTCTTTTCTCCAAGTCTACGCAGTATCCGTACTGCACGATGTTCCGTATCCACTTGTCTGTGGTTATACGCCGCCACTCCTGAAGGTAGAACCTCAGCCTTCCGCCTACTGGTGACGTATGCTCGTAGGCTCTTGAATCTTCTCTTCCCCCTGATGCCACTTTTTTGCGCCTCACCCTTGGGGACCTGACGAGGGTAGGCGTCTTCTTGCGTGCTGAGTCACTTCGAGGAGGGCTGATCGCCCCCTCTCCTCCTTTGGCCACGTCCGTTCCCTCTCCCGCGAAAGGACTGGCCCCGAGGTTGATATTGCCAGCTTTGCTTCTGCTGACTTTGTCCGTGACCTTCGCCCTGCTGACCTTGTTGGAACGCCTGGTGCGATGTCCCTTGTTGGCTTGCACCCCTACCGTAGGGTCTCCTCGAGGGATTACCTCGTCTCATTCCCCTCAGCTGTAGGGCCCCCATGGACCTCGCTGTCTCGTTTTCCTTCTTGAGCTGGGTGAGCTTTTCGTCCACCGTTGCTCCGAACAGTGTCTCTCCGTTGAAGGGGGTGCCAAGGATGTTGTTCTGCACTTCCGGTTTGAATCCCGAGATTCTTAGACATGCATGCCTCCTCTCTGTGACCCCTATGGCCATGAGTCTTGCTGAAGTCTCTGCCCCATCCAACGCCGTTTTTATACAGGAGTTGGCGATGTTCTTGCCTTCATCTACCAGGTGAGAGGCTCTCTGGCGGTATTCTTCGGGGAGGTGCTTTACTAGCTCCCCCATCTCATCCCAGTGTTGGTATTGGTGTCTATTGAGGAGTGCATTCGAATTCGCCATGCGCCAGTGCATTGCGGCGTTCCTCTCGACCTTTCTGCCTGTGAGGTCGATCCTCCTGCTCTCTTTATCCGGAGGCGGGCCCGAAGTTGCTGGAACGTTGGCCCTTCTCCTGGCCGTGGAGGCTATGATGGAGTCTGCGGTGACGCTACCCTTGATGTAAGGTGGGTCCAGGGAGGAGTGCTTATATTTCTTCTCTGTCCTGGGCGTGATCGACCGGCAGGTGGCAGGCTCCTTGAAGGCTTCTCTCCCCTGGTTCATCACGCTTTGTAGCATGGGGAGGAACTGACTCCTAGTCTGGATGGGGAGCAGTGTTTCGACGAGAAAATCGGCTTTCGGCCTCTCCTCGTCGAGTTTGACGCCGAAGGCCAGTGCTGCGCTCTTCACCACCATATTGTATACCCCGATGTCGTCGGGTGGCGAAGGCCTCGAGGGGTACGTGTCCACGGGCTCCTCCGGGTTTTCGGTGTCGAGATCGTGCCATTCGACGTCGTTGCTGGTAGATGCCGCCGATTCGAAGAACGACTGTTGGTCTTCTTCCTCGGCTTCTTCCTCATAATAGGGCTCCTCTTCTTCTTCGAGATCCCTTGTCAGCCCTTCGGCGTCGAACTCATCTTCGACCTCGACGACGTCCGCCGATGAAACCGTTGGAATCTTGAATTCCTTCATCCTGGCGTCGAACTCCTTCTTCCTTTGAAGGATGTTCTCCATTTCGGCCTCGAGCCGCCTCTTCTTTTTCTCCATTTCGGAGATACTTTCGGCGTCGACCGCGGGTCTTTTCGATGAAACTTGCGTCGACGTCGAACGTTCTTTCTGCGTCGATCGGCCCGTTTCATGGGATGATTTCGACGACCCTTGCCTTTCGGCGTCTTTCTGCACCAGGGAGTCCTTTTGTAAGGATCCGCTGGGCCTTTTGTCCGAAGTCCCCCCTTTGGACGTCGAAGTTTTCGGCGCCGGGGCTCCCTTCGTGGACCTTGACTCAGTTTTCCTCGAGTCACCCTCGTGTTTTCGAGGTGTTTTTTGATTTGCGCTCGACGATTCTCTTACCTCGTCTTCTTTTTTCTTGTCGGTCTCTACGACCGTGAAGTTTTCGGCTGTCTCGGCGACGTTGTCCTCGTCGTCCGTGTCGAGGCCCAGCTCGTAGAGTGTCGGGGGTTTCCCTTTGCCATCCATGTTGGCGTTGGCTCTTCTCTGCCTCTCTCTCACCCTGAGTGTCTTCGGCGCGAAGGCTGAGCAGGCGTTGCAGTCGATACTCTGGTGATCCACCGGTAGGCAGAGGTTGCAGACCGGATGCTGGTCTTTCTGCGCGAACTTGTGGTGGCAGTTTGGGCAGAACTTGAATGGCGTCTTGTCCATTTCGCTCAGGGTCTCTGAGCGTGCATTCTCCAAGGCTGTCGAAGAAAAAGGCTCGCTGGTCCTCTTTCTTCGCGCTCCTGATGAAATCTGTTCTATTCCTGATGTCTTCTCTTGATTCTATCGATGAAACTCGCTTTTCTTCCTTCTTCCTCCGAGTGAATTTCTGGAGCTTCCCGATGACGATCCAGACCCAACGGCGGAAAAAAGAATCTGAAGATGGCGCCCCAAAGGTGGGACTTCCGCAGGAAGCACGACGACGTCACGGGAGGTGCACCAAATGGTGGACGTCGACGCCCACCTGGGCTACAAAAAAAAAAAAAAAAAAAAAAAAAAAACAAAGAAAAGACTACGAATCCGGACCCAACCACAAGATCGCGGAATAATGCACAGCATAGTGAATCCAGAAAGATTCACGCTGCAAAACTAGTAAACCTTTGTGTCTTCTACTTCCATTGCAGGTAAATCCTGGTCATCTCACAATTGTAAGCACCAACTTCATTTTCAGGACTCACATTCCATCAGTTGTGATATACAAGTGTTAAATATAATCTTGTGAAGGGCACAGAGCTTTGATCACAATCACTGTTTTAGACAGTAAAATGACTGGCACATGGCACTACGACTGAAGTCAAGCTAGGAAGCAGACACGCCAGGGCAGGTACAAAACACAGGGTGCCAGGATGAGCAAAGAATATGATCAAAGGGAGCTCAAAATGTGGGGATAGGGATGGGTGGTGAATGAGTCACTATACTTACCCTTCTTTAGCTGTAAATTATTCTTGCTGTTTATAACCAAGGATCCTTCCCGGAACTCAATACCCATAGCAAACCTGTGAAGGCATAGACTTCGATATAGTGAGACTTTTTACATCAAAACCACCCTAGAACTTGTGAAACTGATAATTTAGTATAAAATCTTGACAATGTAGCAATGGCAGACAAAAACTCAAAAGGATTATAAATATTTTCATTCTCCAAATGTTTCATCAGAGGTCAGCATCTGTAGCACCCAATCTGTGTGCCCACACACACACGAACAAAATAAGGTGCTGAGCAGTACGTTTCCGGTGGCATTCCTGTTACTCAGCAGGAGCTACATATACCGTCACATAGGCATGAGCACTTATTGTGTCACAGTTAGAGATCTCTCTCGATCTCTCTCTCTCTCTCTCGATCTCTCTCTCTCTCTCTCCTCGATCTCGATCTCTCTCTCTCTCTCTCGATCTCTCTCTCTCTCTCTCTCTCTCGATCTCTCTCTCTCTCTCTCTCTCTCTCGATCTCTCTCTCTCTCTCTCTCTCTCGATCTCTCTCTCTCTCTCTCTCTCTCTCTCTCTCTCTCTCTCTCTCGATCTCTCTCTCTCTCGATCTCTCTCTCTCTCGATCTCTCTCTCTCTCTCTCTCGATCTCTCTCGATCTCGATCTCTCTCTCTCTCGATCTCTCTCTCTCTCGATCTCTCTCTCGATCTCGATCTCTCTCTCTCTCGATCTCTCTCTCTCGATCTCTCTCTCTCTCTCGATCTCTCTCTCTCGATCTCTCTCTCGATCTCGATCTCGATCTCTCTCTCTCGATCTCTCTCTCTCTCTCTCGATCTCTCTCTCTCTCTCTCTCGATCTCTCTCTCTCTCTCTCGATCTCTCTCTCTCTCTCTCTCTCGATCTCTCTCTCTCTCTCGATCTCTCTCTCTCTCTCGATCTCTCTCTCTCTCTCGATCTCTCTCTCTCTCTCGATCTCTCTCTCTCTCTCGATCTCTCTCTCGATCTCTCTCTCTCTCTCGATCTCTCTCGATCTCTCTCTCGATCTCTCTCTCTCTCTCGATCTCTCTCTCTCGATCTCTCTCTCTCGATCTCTCTCTCTCTCTCTCGATCTCTCTCTCTCGATCTCTCTCTCTCGATCTCTCGATCTCTCTCTCTCTCTCGATCTCTCTCTCTCTCTCGATCTCTCTCTCTCTCTCGATCTCGATCTCTCTCGATCTCGATCTCTCTCTCGATCTCGATCTCTCTCTCTCTCGATCTCGATCTCTCTCTCTCTCGATCTCTCTCTCTCTCGATCTCTCTCTCTCTCGATCTCTCTCTCTCTCGATCTCTCTCTCGATCTCTCTCTCGATCTCTCTCTCGATCTCTCTCTCGATCTCTCTCTCTCTCTCTCTCTCTCTCTCTCTCCACCATATACTCTTAGCTGGCAGCACTGCACTTACAGGACCCAGGAATGGACCTGGGTACTGTAGGGGCACAGGGCTCCTGCCTCTGTGCCCACACCACTGGCATAGGGTACCCAGCTAGAGGAGTGGCTGATGTATGCCAGGGCAGTGTAGGTTGTGGGCATGGCACACAGGGATGTGTGCCATGTCGACTCTGTTTTGTTTTGTATCCAGACACTCAGCCTGCAAGAGCAGTGTGTGTGTGTTAGGGTACAGGGCCTCCAAGGGTGGTACAATGAGTGCTGCAGCCCTTAGAGGCCTTCCCTGGTCACAAGGCCCTGGGTACCTAGGGTACCGTTTACCAGGGGCTGACATGTGGCCAGGGTTTGCCAATTCGGGTTTTGGCTGTTAGGCGGTTTTTAGGGAAGGAACACAGGCCCTGGGCAACTGATTGGCAGGAGCCCAGGGCACAACAAGGAAAAGTGCATCAGCTATTTAGGCAAAAGGGGGGGGGGGGGGGGTTTACTGCAACAGAAACCCACTTTCTTACATCCTGGGCCTGCAACAATGCACATCCTGGGCGAGGTGCTAAATATCCTCCCCCAGGATGGGCGGGGGAAGCTTCAAAGGCATGCCGCCTCTGTGAGCTTCCCCAGGCCACTGCAACCCCCCACACCAACTGCTTTGGCCCCAGTCCTACCGGCCTGTCGACCCTCGAACCTGCTCCTGCTCCAACCCCGCATCTCTTGTGGCCAGCAACCTCACCAACCCCAGAGGACCTGACTACCTTTTGGCTCTAAGCCCCTGGGACTCCCATGAGTAGAGGCTCTACTAAAAACCTACCTCTAATCCCTGGCAGCAGCCCGGAACCGCGAACCCAGCACACTCTGCACCAGCCAAGCCTGGCCAGTGCCGGAGTGAACAAAGACCCCGAGAATGACCCTACGGCAACTGTGACCCCGAGTCGGCACCCAAGGACCTCCCTCGACACTCCTGAAGAAGCCTGCAGCCTCAGAACAAGGTGCCCCCCCACCGCGATCACCAAAGGGTAAGATTTCCCGACACCAAAAGGCACCCCTGCACGCGGCGCCCCATGGCCCCCTGTGCCCAATCCCAGGGAACCTACCTATCCTCCAACTTACCTCTCGAAGTGGTGGTGGCACCTGAAGAGTCCTAGTCCCAGAGCTTGCAGTCCTTCTAAACCAAGAGATTTCCCATTGAAATCAATTGAGCGCCCGAAGGCTCAAAAGCACCCTGAACCCAGCTGCCCGAGTGGCACTGGCAGTGCAACCTCTACACCTACCTACTTCCCCACTTGCCTTAAGTGACCAGGAGCCCCGGTCCCACAGCCGCGTGGCTTGCCAGTCAGCAGCCACCAACCAAGGCCCCCCTATACCTCATAGGATAACATTGGGCCTAACTCTCTGCACCCGGCCGCCCTAGAGTGGCTGAGGGTAAACCAACTGTACCTACCTGACCCTGGGGGACCCCTGAGTCTATGCCCAGAACCTCAACTCTGCCAGTCGAGTACTTACCCTTAAACCGATAACTATTTTCCTCATAGGGTAACATTGACTGGCTTTTTCCTGAACTAAGTGTGGACTTTTCAAATCTTAAAACATTCACCAAAAATCAGCCGAGTAACGAAAACGAAATTACACACCTGCTCTTAGGTGAGCTCCCAGTGCTGGATCTTGGTGCCCAGCACTGACTCTGAAAAATACTTACAACTGTACTTAACCGTAACCCAATTTTCTTCCATAGGAAATCATTGACTTTTTCTGTGAAATTTCTTCTAAGTGTCGATTTCTCCAATCTTTAAATATTCTTCAAAAATCGTATAATATCTGAAAACTGTTTTCTTTGAAATATTTTCTAAGTGTCAACTTTTAACATAGCTAAATATTGTTTAAAAATCATTACAGTAATTAACTCGACTTTCATCACTTGATTCTGAGTACTGACCCAGGACTGAATCTAGGATCCAGTCCTGGAATTCCAAAAGTAATCTAAAAAGTAATCTGTTACAAATAACTTGAATTTTCCATTGAGCTCAATGCATTGTGTTTAAAATAGAGTTGCCTATTGCAACCAATAGTAACTGTATACAAAAGTCAATTGCATATTTCAAAAGTATTTATATGAAACATCTCATTCTGAGAAAGTATATTTTAAATCCAAGTGTTGGTTCTAAAATAAAACAAGCAGATATTTTTTATATATATAAACCATTGGCCTAGAGTTCAGTTATTGAGTGTGTGAGACCATTAGCTGACTTGAGTGTGTACAACAAATGCTTAACACCGTCCTCTGATACTGCCTTACTGCTCGACCAAGCTACCACTTGAGAGTAAGGTTATATCTAACTTTAACCTCTGTCAAACCCTGGGGGACTGTGGACTCTGTACACCCTGTACCTATTAAGGAACAGTATATACAGAGCCACTTTCTCACACCATGCCTTTCCAGTTTGAACCCAGCCATATGCAAATCAGTCTTGACCCTGTGCCTCATGGGAACAATCTAGCCCGAACTGCCAAGCCAGGTCCTCCCTGGACTAGAAACAAGCATCCTAGGACTGGTTTCGGGGTTTCTCCCCTCTTCAGCCAGGATAGCTTGATTCCAGTGGCATGGAGAGCACAGGACCCACGTCTGGGCATACCCTTCCCACTCGGGGTGACAAATGCAAAAACAGTTGGACAGAATGCAGAACAATGTCATACATTCACCCCAGTATATATGGTGGCAGACATCATGGAAGCATCTTGTTTGAGAGGAATACATTCAGCCCAAGTTGCTGAGCGGATTGCTCTGATTCGAGCTTGTTAACTGGAAAGGAACTTCCGAATCACTGTGATCAAGGATAGCCAGTATGGCTTTGGAGTGGTGCATGATTTTGGACAGATCTGGTCTCAGAGGGGATTCATGACTTCTTCGGGATATCCAATTGGGAATGGTGAATTTGTGAAATTGTTGCTTGAGGAGATACAGCTGCCTAAAAAGATTGCAGTCATGAAGTGTGCGGCACACAAACATGGTGCCGACTACAGTATAGAGAGCAATAGGTTCGCTGATGAAATAGCTCAATATTGTGCCAGGAATACAACCTCAACGAACCGGAGGAGGGAAAAGGAATATGCTACTTACCAGTATGCATCTGTTCTTGGCATGTAGAGCTGCAGATCTACACACTTTTGCATAGATCGCCATCTGGTGTTGGGCCCGGATGTTTGCAGTTTGTTTTTCCTCTTGGAAAGTCTTTGGGAGTCACGAGGTTGGTGACTCCTCCCTTGGTCCGTATTGCGCATGGGCTTCGACTCCATCCTCAGATTGTTTTTCGCCAATAGGGAAAGATGGAGCGTAGTAATAACAGTGAAGAAACCCATGTGTGTTGCATCTAAATAAGATAGACTGGAACAGATACAGGTAGCCGGGGAGGCGGGTCGGCGTGTGAAGATCTGCAGCTCTACATGCCAAGAACAGATGCATACTGGTAAGTAGTATATTCCATTCAAGGCATCTGAGCTGCAGATTACACACTTTTGCATTGACTATATAGCAGTTCCCAACCCTAGCGGCGACCACCGGTATCTGTTGCAGTGGTTTGAAAAAGTGTTTTTAGTACAGCCTGGCCCACACTAGCTTGTTGTTTGGTTTGCACATCTACACAGTAATGTTTAGTGAAAGTGTGCAGTGTTGACCATGTAGCTGCTTTGCAGATATCATCTAATGGGATGTTCCCTAGAAAAGCCATAGAAGCCCCTATCTTTCGTGTAGAGTGGGCTTTTGGGGGGAACAGATAGCGTGTGTTTTGCCTTGTGGTAGCAAATCTGTATGCATTTTAGAATCCACCTAGCTATTCCTGATTTAGAGATGGGGTTGCCTTTATGTGGTGGAGAGAAGGAGACAAACAATTGTTTAGTCTTTCTGAAGGGTTGCGTTCTTTGTATGTAGTACAGTAAAGCCCTTTTAACATCAAGTGTATGTAGAGCCCTTTCCGCAACAGATTGAGGTTGCGAGAAAAAAACCGGTAATTACACCGATTGATTAAGATGGAAGGGGGAAATGACCTTGGGCAGAAATTTTGGATTTGTGCAAAGTATCACCTTGCTGTGATGTATCTGTAAAAAGGGTTCTTGTATAGTGAACGCTTGTATCTCACTAACCCTTCTAAGGGAAGTGATAGCTACGAGGATAGCTGTTTTCCAAGTGTGGAACTGTAGCTCACATTTATGCATTGGTTCGAAAGGCGGACCCATTAGCCTTGTAAGAACTACGTTTAGATTCCATATAGGGGAAGGTGGTGCCCTGGGTGGAATTACTCGTTTAAGGCCTTCCATGAAGGCTTTAATAGCAGGCACTCTAAAAAGTGATCAATGCTGTCTATTTTGCAGGTAAGCAGCAATTGCTGCTAGGTGTAGACGTATGGATGAATATGCCAGGTTACACCTTTGAAGATGGAGCAGATAGCATATGATGTGCTGTATGGATGCATCTAAAGGGTTGATTGTTTTGTTACGGCAGTAAACAACAAATCTCTTCCACTTTGCGGCATAGCATGCTCGAGTGGTAGGACGTCTGGCTTCCTTGATAATATTCATGCAATCAGGGGGAAGGTTAAGGTATCCAAATTCTAAGATTTCAGGAGCCAGATCTCAAGGTTGAGCTGAGCTGGGTCCGGGTGCCTGATTTCTCCATGGTTCTGGGTTAGGAGGCATGGGGACAGGTGCAGTTTTTGATGTGGTACCACCGATAGCTGTAGTAGTGTGGTGTACCACGGCTGCCTGGCCTATGTTGGGGCTACCAGAATGAGTGTGAGGGAGTGCTGTTGTAGCTTCCTTACCACTAATGGAATTAGTGGGAGAGGTGGAAAGGCGTATGCAAATCTGCCTGACCAGTTCATCCATATCGCATTGCCTTTGGACAATGGGTATCTGGCGGCGAAGCTTGGGCATTTTTTGTTTTCGTGGGTGGCGAAGAGGTCTATCTGAGGATGCCCCCACTTGTGGAAGAATGGGCGAAGAACTTGTGGATGCAGTTCCCATTCGTGCATTTGCTGCGTTTGTCTGCTGAGCAGATCTGCCATTGTGTTTTGAATGCCTGGGACGTGTTGTGCCAGGAAAAAGATTTGTGGAATTGCCCATCTCCATATGCTCTGTGCTAAGCGGGAGAACTGGGGAGAGTGTGTTCCCCCCTGTTTTTGAATATAATACATTGCAGTCATATTGTCTGTGCGAATGAGGACTGCTTTGGCTGAAATTTGTTTCTGAAAGGATTTCAGGGCTAGAAAGATCGCCAATAACTCCAGATGGTTGATGTGGAGTAATTTTTGCTGTGGCATCCATAGACCTTGCACTGTGAGGTGTAGAAGGTGCGCTCCCCAGCCGGAGAGCAATGCGTCCGTTGTTAGAATCACCTGAGGAACCGGGTCCAGGAACAGCCGCCCTTTGGAAAGGTTTGTGGTGTTCCACCACTGCAGAGAGTGATGGGTGCGGCCGTCCACCAACACCAGATCCGTCAGCTGTCCCTGGGCCTGGTTCCACTGCCGTGCTAGGCACTCTTGGAGTGGACGCATGTGGAGTCTTGCATGGGGCACTATGAAGATGCAAGATGCCATCATCCCTATTAGCTTCATAAACACTCTTGCTGGGAGAGAGTGCTGAAGAATGAATGTTTGGCGCAAGGCTTGTATGCTTGCGATTCTGGCTGAATTGGGATAGGCTATAGCTTTGGAGGTGTCTATAGTGGCCCGAGATATTGCTTTGTGTGAGATGGTATGAGGTGGGATTTTTGATGATTCACCGTGAAGCCTAGCTGGTGGAGCAGTTGGATGGTGCTGTTTGTATGTTGCACACACTGGTGGTAGGACGCGGCTTTTATCAGCCAGTCGTCCAAGTAAGGGAAGACATAAATATGTTGTCTTCTGAGGTGTGCTGCTACTACCGCTAGGCATTTGGTAAACACCCGTGGAGCGGTTGTGACCCCGAAGGGGAGAACTCTGAATTGGTAATGCTGACCGTCCACCACAAACCTGAGGTACTTCCTGTGAGAAGGGTGTATTGGAATATGAAAGTATGCGTCTTTCAAGTCCAGTGTAGTGAGAAAGTCTCCCTGGCAGAGGAGTGGGAGAACTTGTTGGAGGGTTACCATGTGGAAATGGTCCGAATGTATGTATGCATTTAGAGGCCGGAGGTCTAGAATGGGCCGTAGGGTCTTGTCTCTTTGGTATTAGAAAATACAGAGAGTAGACCCCTAAATTTTGCTGATTGACGGGGACCTGCTCTATAGCTTGTTTTTGCAGGAGGGAGATTACCTCCTGTTTGAGCAGCATGGTGTGTTCTTGCGACATTGTACGGTGCCTGGGTGGAATATTGGGTGGGGTAGATGTTAGTTCGAGACAGTAGCCTGACTGAACAATTTGTGTCACCCAACTGTCTGATGTTATGGTCTCCCAGGTGGGAAGAAAATGCCGTAGTCTACCCCCGACTGGAGTAGAATGGTCGGGGGGGAGCGGGGGAAAGTCATTGGGCGGGTGGTGTGGCAGAACGGGTGGTGTTGGTTTTGCGCCTGCCCTTATTATTGTTTCCTCTATATCCACCTCTTTGATATCCTTTCGAGAAGGTAGTCTGAGGAGGGGACTTCTAGGAAGTGCCACAAAAGGAGGAACGACAAAATGAACGTCTAGGGGTATGGGATTGTAATGCCCCCATAGACTTTGCTGTATCCGTGTCCTTTTTCATTTTCTCCAATGCTTCGTCAACCTTTGGACCAAATAGGTGTTGTTGGTCAAAGGGGTGATTTAATATAGATGCCTGGACTTCTGGCTTAAACCCTGAGATCCTGAGATCCTGAGCCAGGCACGACGACGAAGCAAAACACTGGTGTTTATAGCTCTAGAAGCTGTGTCTGCTGCGTCGAGGGCACATTTAATTGAGGTGTTGGTAATGAGCTTTCCCTCCTGTATTATCTCATGAGCCCTGTGTTTGTTTGTCTGGGAGGTGTTGCATGATAGCCTCCAGCTCATCGTAATGTGCTCAATCATAACGTGCAAGCAGTGCTTGCGTGTTGGCGATGCGCCACATATTTGCAGCTTGCGAGGCAGTGCGTTTACCAGACGCATCTAAGAGCTTTGACTCCTTATCTGGTGGTGGAGCCTCCCCTGATGATTGAGAGTTAGACCGCTTCCTAGCTGTGGATACCACTAATGAGTCTAAGGGAGCAGGTCCTTTAATATATGCAGGATCTGTGGGGGCTGCTTTATATTTCTTCCCTATGAGGTTTAATACCCTAGCTCTGACTGGGTCCTTGAACACCTCTGCAGCATGTTTGGTTACTCCTTTTAGCATGGGCAATATTGCTGTGGCCTTATCTTGTATGTCAAAAGTGTCCAGTAGGAAATCGTCCTCAACTGGCTCACTGTGTAATTCTACCCCATGGTAGTGTGCCGCCCGCTGTATTAAGTGGTGGAACCCCAGGGAGTCCTCTGGAGGAGATGGCCTGGATGGATAAATGTCATCCTGAGGCATATCTGGTACATCGGGGTTGTGGTAATCCTCCCATGGGTCTGGTGTCCCTGGAGGTGTGGGGTCTATTGGGGCGTCTGCCGGATCATAATCTGGATCTCCATAATCAGGGTCTGGAGATGGGGTTGGAGAGCGGTGAGACAAAGGTGGCAGAGATATGGGAGGTGGAGGAGGTGGAGAAGGTGGAGGAGGTGGTGGGGAGGGTACTCTGAAGGGAGATGTGGCAGAGTCCTTCCTTTTCGGCGGTGGAGGAGGATCTGGCTTGTTTAAATGTCTTTTTGGAAGACAAAGTTAAATGCCCAGTCTTTGGATCCTTTGTTAAAGTTTTTTGATAAGGATCTGGCGTAAATAGTTCTCCTGGCACCGAATCGTCTGTCGGTGCCGATGTTTTCGGAGCCGAGGGCTTCGATGGTTTCTCCATGCCATGCTATTTCGGGGCCTCCGATTTCTTCGGTGCCGGGGCAGGCTTCGGCGCCGGAGCGTCGGTGCCGAGCGGTTTATGTTTATGTTTCGTCGGCACCGAGAGTGCAGGTTTCGAGCTCGATGGCTTTGGAGCCGAACTGGGTGTAGTTTTCTTCGGTGCCGAACGGTGTTTTTCGTCACCAGGAGTAGGCTGGCTCGAGCCCGAGCCGCCGGGAGACTTATGATGCTTCAACAGTCGTCGGCCTCGGAAGCGCTGACTAGTTCTTCCTCCTGCTCTGTGTGCTGCTGCCCCGAAGCTCCGGTGTCGTCTCCGAAGATGTCAGGTGGAGCCGAAGTCGATGAGTGCGCCATGGTGCGTCGAGCTCTTCGATCCCGGATGGTCTTTTTCGATCGAAAAGACTTGCAGGCGGGGCAGTCTCGGGCCTCGTGTTCGGGAGAGAGGCAGAGGTTACACACCTGATGCAGGTCGGTGTGGGGAAATTTAGACCCACATTTTGGGCACTTTTTGAAGGGAGTCCTTTCCATCGGCCGAGACCGGAGTCAAGGGAGGCCCGAAGGCAGGCGCCGATGTCTGGAATCGAGAAGTGCCGCCGAGAGAGATGAAGATGAATTTTGTCTTAAGAATCGCGATGGACGAGGATTTTCCGTCGAAGGTCGAACTGGAAAAGTTCGAAGCCGGAGCACGAAGTATCACAGCCGAGCCTGATGGCGGAAAAAAATCTGAGGATGGAGCCGAAGCCCATGCGCAGTACGGACCGAAGGAGGAGTCACCGAACTCGTGACTTCCAAAGACTGTCCAAGAAGAAAAACAAACTGCAAACATCCGGGCCCAACACCAGATGGCGATCTATGCAAAAGTGTATAATCTGCAGCTCATATGCCTCAAACAGTATATTTTAATACCTATTGCTGGTTCTAAAATAAAACGAGCATATATTTTTTATAAATCATTGGCCTAGAGTTCAGTTATTGAGTGTGTGAAACCATTTGCTGACTGAGTGTACATCAAATGCTTTACACTGTCCCCCGATACTGCCTTACTGCTCGACCAAGCTACCACTTTAGAGAGTAAGGTTATATCTAACAAAAGCCTCTGCCAAACCTCTGGGGACTGTGGACTCTATACACACTGTACCTATTTGGGAACAGTATATACAGAGCCACTTCCTCACAAACACCAGACGTGTTATAAATGCAGCTTCTGGTGCCAGCTAGAAACCGCGAATCCAGCACACACTGCACCTGCTGAGCCCGGCCTGTGTTTGAGTGAACAAACACCACAAGGAGGTCCCCGCAGCAATCCTGACCAAAGATCCGGCAATCTCTGACCTGCCTCAGGCCTCCAGACGACGCCAGCAGCCTCAATCCAGGAGACCCCCCCCCCTACCGAGACCAGAGCGGGTAAGAAAATCCAACGTCCAAAGGCACCCCTGCACCGGTCGCCCCACGGCCTTGTGTGCCCAACCCAGTGGAGCCTAACCATCCCTCTACATCCCAACTTACCCCTCGAAGTGGTGGTCACTCCTGGAAGATCTTCATCCCAGAGCCTGCAGTGTTTTTGTCCCGGAAAATCTCCATTGAATTCAACGTGGCACCCAACCTCAAAACTGCACCCTGCACCCGGCTGCCCTAGCGTCGCTGAGGGTGCCCCTTTGGTCGTAACTTGGTCCCCAATGTGCCCTGAGCTTAACCCTAGGAGCTTTGCTCCCACAACCCTGTGGCCTGCTTGCCAGTGTGAGAAAGTGGCTCTATATATATATATACTGTTCCCAAATAGGTACATTGTGTACAGAGTCCACAGTCCCCAGAGGTTTGGCAGAAGTTAATGATTATGCTACTTACCAGTATGCATCTGTTCTTGGCATGTAGGGCTGCTGACATTCATATCTGTGCATAGATCGCCGCCTAGTGTTGGGTCCGGATGATTGCACATTGTTGTCCTGGAAGAGTCTTCGAAGCATCCTGAGATGGGTGACTCCTCCCCTGGACCACAGTGCGCATGGGCATCCTCTCCATCCCCAGATTGTTTTTCGCCATTGTGGCAGTGATGGAGTAGATATAGGAAGTGATGACCATGCTATACAGCAATTCTGAGAACTGCAGCTGCGACAGGCGCCGGGGAGGAGGGTGGGCGATATGAATGTCAGCAGCCCTACATGCCAAGAACAGATGCATACTGGTAAGTAGCATAATCAGTTCGAGGCATGTGGGCTGCTGAATTCATATCTGTGCATAGAATACACAGCAGTACCTCCTATTAGCGGCGGCCACCCGTGCCAGCTGCAGCAGTCTGAAAAAGAGTTTTGAGAACAGCCTGTCCTACAGCAGCCTGCTGTTTTGAGTGTACATCTACACAGTAGTGTTTGGTAAATGTATGTATAGTGGACCATGTGGCTGCTCTACATATTTCTTGTAAAGGAATGTTTCCCAGGAAAGCCATGGACGCCCCTAACTTCCGTGTTGAGTGGGCTCGTGGAGGAATCGTTAATGTGCATTTAGCTTTTTGATAACAAATTTGGATACATTTAACGATCCATCTGGCTATACCTGCTTTGGAAATGGCGTTGCCTTTGTGTTGTGGAGAGAAGGCAACGAAGAGTTGTTTAGTCTTCCTAAAGTTTTTAGTTCCGTCAATATAGTACATGAGGGCCCTTTTGACATCTAGTGTGTGGAGCATCCTCTCAGCGACATTTTGTGGGTTTTGGAAGAAAACCGGCAGTTCAATGGTTTGGTTCATGTGGAACTGCGATATTACTTTAGGCATGAACTTGGGGTTGGTACGTAGTACGACCCGGTTTGCGTGAACTTGTATAAATGGCTCCTGAATGGTTAGTGCCTGGAGTTCACTAACTCTTCTTAAGGAAGTGATGGCAACCAGGAAAGCCACTTTCCAGGTGAGGAATTGAATCTCACAAGAATGGAGAGGTTCAAAGGGTGGACCCATTAGTCTGGTGAGGACCAAGTTGAGGTTCCACACCGGTGCCGGGGGGTGCCTTGGGGGAATCACCCGTTTAAGTCCTTCCAAGAAGGCTTTGATGGCAGGCACTCTGAATAAAGAGAGGTGCTGCCTGTTTTGGAGGTAGGCTGCTATTGCTGTTAAATGGACACGTATTGAGGTGTATGCCAGATTGCATCGGTATAGGTGTAATAGATAGCAGATTATGTTCTGAATAGATGCGTCTAGCGGGTTAATGTGGTTGTTGTTGCAATAAATGACAAACCTCTTCCATTTGGCTGCATAGCAAGCTCTGGTAGTGGGTCTCCTAGCTTCCTTAATGATCTCCATACAGTCAGGTGGCAGGTTTAGGTAGCCAAACTCTAAGACTTCAGGAGCCAGATTGCCAGGTTCAGCTGTTGCGGATCTGGGTGTTGAATTTCTCCATGGTTCTGCGTCAAAAGCGCGGGTTTGATCCGCAGCCTTTGATGCGGCACCACGGAAAGTTCCAGAAAGGTGGTGTACCATGGCTGGCGTGCCCATATTGGAGCAACCAGGATGAGTGTCAGAGAGTGTTGTCGCAGTTTGCGTGCCACTAGAGGCATCAACGGCGCTGGGGGAAAAGCGTACGCAAATCTGCCGGACCAGTTCATCCATATCGCATTGCCCTGCGACTGTGGATGTGGGAACCTGGCGGCAAAGCTTTGGCATTTTGCGTTTTCCCTTGTGGCGAATAGGTCTATCTCTGGATGACCCCACTGCTGGAAGTACGGTTGGAGCACTGATGGGTGTAACTCCCACTCGTGCATCTGGTGGCTGTGTCTGCTGAGCAGATCCGCCATCTGGTTGTCTTTGCCTGGGAGGTGTTCCGCCATGAGGAATATGTTCCTCTGAATGGCCCACTTCCACATGCTCTGAGCCAGATGAGACAACTGTGGAGAGTGTGTTCCTCCCTGCTTCTGTATGTAGTACATGGCAGTCATGTTGTCCGTCCGGATCAACATGACCTTGTTGCACAGGTGTACTTTGAATGCTTTCATTGCCAGGAAGATTGCCATCAGTTCCAGAAGGTTGATGTTCATCTTCTTTTGTTGTGTAGTCCATAGTCCCTGCACTGTGTAATTGAGTACATGAGCTCCCCATCCCTGGAGAGACGCGTCCGCTGTCAGTATTATTTGTGGAACAGGCTCTTGGAACGGTCGGCCCTTGCAAAGGTTTCTGGATTCCACCAATGCAGAGAGTTGTATGCCCGACCGCTCACCAACACTAGGTCTTTCAACTGTCCTTGAGCCTGATTCCACTGACGTGCTAAGCACTCCTGAAGCGGGCGCATATGTAGTCTCGCGTGTGGGACTATGAAGATGCAGGAGGCCATCATGCCTATCAACTGCATGAACACTCGCGCCGGCAGGGAGTGTTGAGGTTTGAACTTTGTGATCAGCAGTTGCATGCTGTTGATTCTCACTAAAGTTGGCTGAGCTGTGGCAGCCAGAGTGTTGATTGTAGCGCCTAAGTACTGTTGTACGTGCGCAGGTTGGAGACTTGACTTTGGGTAATTTAGTGAGAATCCCAGATCGTGAAGAAAGTGAATGGTGTGGGACATGTGGGCGGCACATTGTTGTGCTGATTTGGCCTGAATTAGCCAGTCGTCCAAATAAGGGAAGACGTGAATATTTGGTCTACGCAGATGTGCGGCGACTGTCGCCAGGCACTTGGTAAAGACCCTGGGTGCTGTTGTTACTCCGAAGGGGAGAACTTTGAACTGATAGTGATTCCCTTGAATGGTGAATCTGAGGTATTTCCTGTGTGAAGGGTGTATTGGTATGTGGAAGTATGCATCCTTCAGGTCTAGTGTAGCTAGGAAATCCCCCTGAGTGAGTAGTGGGAGAACCTGTTGGAGGGTGAGCATATGGAAATGCTCCGACAGTATATATAGGTTTAGGGGTCGCAGGTCTAGGATAGGTCTGAGCGAGCCGTCCTTTTTTGGGATCAAGAAGTACAGAGAGTACACTCCTGTGCCCTGCTGGGCGGTGGGCACTACTTCTATGGCCCCTTTTGCGAGCATAGCAAGCACTTCTTGCTGGAGTAAATCTAAGTGTTCGGCTGACATAGGACGGTGCTTTGGTGGTATGTTGGGTGGAGTGGAAGTTAGTTCCAGACAGTACCCATGTTGAATGATGTCCCTGACCCACCTGTCCGTGGTGATATTCTTCCATGCGGGCAGGAACAGCTGGAGTCGTCCGACAGGTGTTAAGTGGTCGGGGGGTAGGGAGAAGGCGTCACTGTTTGTTTTTTGGGGAGGACCTGGTGTTGCCATATCCACGTCCCCTACCCTTGGCGCTGGATCCACGATATCCACCCCGGTTGTTTTTGTCGTAGGTGGTCTGTGTGCTACCTTTAGCATACTGTTGTTGTGACCTCTGGCCCCTTGACGTTCCCCTATTTCCAGTGCGCCGAAAGGAGCCACTACGAAATTGTTGGCTTTGTAGCGCCCCCATAGATTTGGCAGTATCTGTGTCTTTTTTTATTTTCTCTAGGGTAGTGTCAACGTCTGGGCCAAATAAAAATTCTGTGTTAACCGGTAAGTTGAGGATATTGTTTTGGATCTCGGGTTTGAAGCCTGAGATGCGTAACCAGGCATGGCGTCGTAACATGACACTTGTGTTTATTGCCCTGGCCGCTGTGTCAGCTGCGTCTAGGGCGCATTTGATGGACGCATTAGTGAGGAGTTGTCCTTCTCTAATGAGGAGCTCTGCTGACTCTTTATACTCCTCTGGTAGGTGTTGGAGCAGTGACGCTAGGGTGTCATAATGTGACCTGTCATAACGTGGCAGGAGTGCTTGTGTATTTGCGATGCGCAGGATATTGGCTGCTTGCGCTGCCACACGTTTGCCCGATGTTTCAAGGACCTTTCACTCTTTGTCGGGGGGAGGAGCATCACCAGTTGTCTGTGAGTGGGCTCTTTTGCGAGCGTTGGCAACCACCATAGAGTCTAATGGCAACTGACCCCTAATGTATTTAGGGTCACCAGGTGCAGGCTTATATTTCTTTTCAATCCTTGGGTTCAACACACGGGCTCTTGTGGTGTCCTTGAAAATGTCTTTGGCAGGCTTCAGAACCCCTTTAAGCATGGGCAGAGTCTTGACAGTTCTTTCCGAAGATGCGAAAGTGTCAAGCAGGAAGTCCTCCTCAATGGCGTCAGAGTGCAGTTCCACCCCATGATGAGCAGCTGCCCGTTCGATAAGGGCATTAAATGCGGCCGTGTCCTCTGTAGGAGAAGTTTTAATATTGTAGAGTTGCGCATCCTGAGCATGTGGCGTGACACTTGGGTCTGTGGGGTCATCCCATGCCTGATCAGGATCCTGTGTGTCATTGGGATCTGCGTCCCCGGGGTAGATGGTATCGTCCCCACCATATTCCTGCATTGTGTCCGATTCAGAAGGGGTAGGAGAAAAGGACTGCGGAGCTAGTGGGAGGGGATGGAAGTGTTCTTGTAACACTGGTTCCTGCTCCGCCGGTAGCTTGCGTTTGAGAGGAATTTTGTATGGCACCTCTTCCCTGACTGGCGTGATCTTGCGCTTGTGGAGCATGAGCCTGCCAGTGTTGGCGTCGATAAACTGTGGCCCTGAAGGGTCGTTTTCCGTTAGGCCAGAGGCGGCGGACTGTGTGTGGAGGACACGTGTCCGAATTTGAAAAAGTTTCGGTGCCGATGTCGGTGGCAGCCCAAAGGTGATGTTGGTGGGCTCCGAGTGCACTGTACCGGGTGAGGTAGTGTGGGGACCCGAGGTAGAGTGGAGGGCTACCTGGTCCCGGATACGTTGAAGAGAGGCAGAGACCTGCTGCACAGCAAACTGAGATGGTGGTTTGGTGGGCATCTTGGTAGTAGGTGTGGAGGCCGACCCCGACTTTTTTGTCCGAAGGGGGTCACTGGCTTGAAGGGATGCATCGATAGTCGACGTAGTGGAGGACTTCTACGGCATCGGTGCTTTAGGCGTCGACGTTGCCGAGGCGGCCATTTTGACTGCGGAGGCGACGGGCTTCGGAGTCGGCGCCGAAGGTGTCGGTGCCTTGTGGTGCACGAGGGCGAGCCTTTTCTGAGCGTCAACCGCGTCTGCTGCGGTGAGCTCGGCGCCGAAGTCTTTCTGTACGCGTTCGGAGCCGACAACTTTTTTCGGCGTCGGTGCCGGGCCAGCGGACTGTTTCGACGCCATTGATCCGACCACCACCAGTTTCGCTTTCGATTTTGAAGGGACTGGAGCGATGGATGTTTTGGGGTTTAACAACCCGGTCGTCTTGGGTAATATTGGCTCTTGCATAGTGTTCAGTGCCGGGCCGGAAGGCGGGGCCGAGGAACCATGGATTAGGTCTTGGGTAAGGCCCGAAGGCGATCCCTCGACCGGAGACTGACGACTAATTTCGGCCTCCGTTTCGACGGATTGGCCTAACTCCTCGGGAGAGCTGTCTTCTTCAGCCCCATAGGCTTCGTCGATGTCCCCTACCTCGTCGACGGCTTCTTCACGTCGAAAGAGCTCTTAGTCATCGTCGTCCGATCGGGAACCATGCTCCAAAGCGGGGCTAGATAGTATTTCTTCCACGCTCTCGGCGTCCTCGTCCTCGGTGCTGAATATGTTGGTGGGTGCGGGCGCTGCCTGCTGCGCCTCGAGTCTCGCTGCCCGTCGGTTCCGTAGAGTTTTCTTGGATCGGAACCGTGCGCAGGCCATGCATTTTGATTCGTCGTGATCTGGCGAGAGACATTTGTTAGAGACCGGGTGGACGTCGATGTGAGGGTACTTGGCGTGGCACAACGGACACCTCTTGAACGGAGTTCTCGATTCCATCGTCAATGGAGCGTCGAAGTTTTGACCAAGTCGAATCGAAAGTTTGAAAAAGGGTGTGGAGCACTAGGACTAGTAGTCGACACCGAACGGTAACTGTACCGACGAAAACTATAGGCCTTTTGGCCTAAACTAAGTATTCCGAAGTTGAGCTAAGATAGTTGCATCCGAACCCAATGGCGGAAAAAACCAATCTGGGGATGGAGAGGATGCCCATGCGCACTGTGGTCCAGGGGAGGAGTCACCCATCTCAGGATGCTTCGAAGACTCTTCCAGGACAACAATGTGCAATCATCCGGACCCAACACTAGGCGGCGATCTATGCACAGATATGAATGTCAGCAGCCCACATGCCTCGAACAGTTAGATATAACCTTACTCTCTAAAGTGGTAAGCATTTGTTGAACACACAGTCTAAATGGTCTCACACACAAGAACTGAACTCTAGGCCAATGGTTTGTATAAAAAAAATATATTTGTTTTATTTTAGAACCAATAATAGGTAACAAAATATACTTTCTCAGAATGAGATGCTTTAGTTAAATACTTTGCAATAGGCAATTGACTTTTGCAGATAGTCACAGTTTTGTTGCAATAGGCAACAATTTCAAACACAATAATACATTGAGCTCAATGTGAATTTTAAGTTATAAGCAATTGATTACTTTCAGGATTACTTTTCTAACTCCAGGACTGGATCCTAGATTCAGTCCTGGAACAGTTCTTGGAAACGAGTAAACTCGTTTTGGTTACTGTGGTGATTTTTAAGCAATATTTTGCTATTTTAAAAGTTGAGAAACTTTTGCTAATCAAATTACCAATGTTATCCTATGGAAGGAAATTCACTTGGCAGGTAAGTGGGGTTATGGTTACTTTTTCTAGGTCAGTGTTGGATCCTAGATCCAGCACTAGTGTACCACCTGTAAGCAGTTGAGAAACTGCGTTTAAGTTACTCAGGCGATTTCTAAGGAATATTTATAAGTTTGCATAATCGACTCTTTGAAGAAATTTCTTAGAAAAACATGCAATGGTTTCCGATGGGAGAAAATTCAAGTTACGGGTATGTTCTTGTTACATTTGTAGTCCAGTGCTGGGCTCCTGGGCTCTGTACTGGAGCATCTATCTAAAACAGGTAAGTAATTACGTTTTCACATTTGGTACGATTTTTAAAGAATATTTTTAGTTCGCAAAAATCGAAATTTCACAGAAAAACAGTCACTGGTTTCCTATGGGAGAAAATGGAGTTAGTGGTAAGTACGGTTGTAAGTACTTTTCAGGGTCAGTGCTGGGCACCAAGATCCAGCACTGGGATCTCTCGTAATAGCAGGTGAGTATTTCCGTTTTAGTTACTCAGTTGATTTTAGGTGAATATTTTAAAGTTTAGAAACTCCACACTTAGAAGAAATTTCAAGAGGAACCAGTCAATGTTACCCTATGGAAGAAAAGTGAGTTATCGGCTTTTGGGTAAGTACTCGACTGGCAGAGTTAAGGCTCTGGGCATAGACTCAGGGGTCTCCCAGGGTCAGGTAAGTACAGTTGTTACACCCTCAGCGGCACTGGGGCAGCCGGGTGCAGAGTGGGTTAGGCCCAATGTTATCCTATGGGAGGCAGGGGGGCCTTGGTTGGTGGCTGCTGACTAGCAGGCCACGCAGCTGGGGGAGCTGAGCTCCTGGTCACTTGCTCAGGGCAAATGGAGAAGTATGTAGGAGTAGAAGTTGCACTGCCAGGGCCACTCGGGCGGCTGGGTGCTTTTGAGCCTTCTGGTGCTCAATGGATATCAATAAGTAAGCTCAAGGACGAACAAAGGCTGCAAGCTCGGGGACGAAGATTCTTCAGGTGCCACCACCACTTCGAGAAGTAAGTTGGGTAGTTGGAGGATAGGTAGGTACCCAGGAGTTGGGCACAGGGGGCTGCAGGGCGCCGGGGTGCCTTTTGATGTCGGGAAATCTTACCCTCTGTTGATCGTGGTTGGGGGGGTCCCTGGTTCTGAGGCTGCAGGAGTCGTCAGGAGCGTCGAGGTGGGTCCTTGGGTGCCGGATTCAGGGTAACAATCGCCGGGACGTCCCTGGGGTCTTTGTCCACTCCGGCACAGGCCAGGCTTGGCGGGTGCAGAGTGTGCAGAGTTCACGGTTCCGGGCTGATGCCAGAGGTTGGAAACTTGCTTTGAGCAGAGCCACTGCTCGTGTGAGTCCCAGGTGCTCAGTCTCTCAAGGTAGTCAGGTTCTCTGGGGTTTTTGAGAATGCTGACCACTGGAGATGCCGGTGTTTAGCAGGAGCAGGAGCAGGTTAGAGGGTCCACAGGCAGGTAGGGCTGGGGCCAAAGCAGTTGGTGTCTTCCTCTTGTTAGCAGCTGCACGGCAGGTCTTCTTGTTCCTTGTTCTTCTTGTTTCGGAATCTGGATCTGAGGAAGGAAGATTCAGGGTGCCCCTAAATACTAAATTTAGGGGTGTAACAGGTAGGTAAAAGGCAGGGACCAATGTGTCCCCTCCCTGGGGTGGGTACACCATCTATCCTGCCACTCTTCTGTGGGAGGGGGGCAGTAGCCTAGTCCTGATTGGGCAGGGCTTCCCATCTTCAAGATGGCGGTGGGGTTGGCAGAGGCTGGCACACCCCCTTTCCTTCCTTGGGGTTTACGGCCAGTCTTCCCGCCAGAGTGGGGGTCAGAAACGGTAGGGGCCAGTTGCTGGGCACAGCAAGTGGCCTGGAGAAGCTCACAAAAGGCGGCATGCCTTTGAAGCTTCCCTTGCCCATCCTGGGGGAGGAGACCTAGCACCTCGCCCAGGATGTGCATTGTTGCAGGGCCCGGAGAGCGGATGGATCTACCCAGGGTTCCAGCAACATGTCTGCTGTGTGGCAGCCTAGGCAGCCCCTCAAACAAGACGTGGATTGTAGGTTAGGTTCAGGGGGCATCTCTAAGATGCCCTCTGTCGTGCATTGTACATTAAATCCCACACTGGCATCAGTGCGGGTTTAACGTGCTGAGAAGTTTGATACCAAACTTCTCAGTCTTTAGTGTAGCCATCATGGTGCTGTGGAGTTTGTGTTGACGATCTCCCAGCACCATATACTCTTAGATGGCAGCACTGCACTTACAGTGCCCAGGAATGGACCTGGGTACTGTAGGGGCACAGGGCTCATGCACCTGTACCCACACCACTGGCATAGGGCTCCCAGCTAGAGGGGTGGCTGATGTATGCCAGGGCAATGTGTGTTGTGGGCATGGCACACAGGGATGTGTGCCATGTCGACTCGGTTTTGTTCTGCACCCAGACACTCAGCCTGCAAGGGCAGTGTGTGTGCGCGCGTCTGGGTACATGGCCACTAAGGGTGGCACAATAAGTGCTGCAGCCCTTAGGGGCCTTCTCTGGTCACAGTGCCCTGGGTATCTGTGGTATCATTTACCAGGGGCTGACATGTGGCCAGAGATGCCAATTGGGTTTAGGCTTCAACACAGTTTTAGGGAAGTAACATAGGCCCTGGGTACCCGATTGGCAGGAGCCCAGGGCACACTCAAAGTTCATCAGCAATTCAGCAACAAGCATTTACAATGCAATAGGTCTCGCATTTCCGAGAGTTTATGCTATTGGCATTGGAAATGACAATGTCTTTTATTTACTTGTTTAAAAAACCAACACATTAATAAAAGGCATTGCAATCTACAATGCCAATAGCTCAAACTCTAGTAAATGCGAGACCTATTGCAAAGTGGTTAATGAAGTCTATCCATATCGGATTATCCACTTTAGACTGCAGGCCAGAGATATTCCAGAATACTACTCTAACATTTCCTTGAGCAGAGTCAGGTTGAAAGGTGGATTCCTGGTAATTTTTACCCTGACTAGGACTTCTCTCCATCAGCGGGTCGGTGACCAAACTACTGGCTAAATCTACAGTGGATGTTACATCAATAATATCTCCGCCGCTTAGTGGATCATTTAAAACAGGTTTTAAAGTTCCTTCCAGGGGCAAATCACCCATAATTTTCCGACCCATAAAAATATTATGACTAATATGATCATGAGATATAGGATGCAAGGCGATTGCTGTACCACCCCCGCACATGACGTCATTTACACCTGCAAACGGTTCCACAGAGGATACTGGGGGACTTAGCCTAATTAAAGCTTTAGGTGCCCAGTCAGCTGGTGGGGAATAAATGGCATTTATAGCCAGAAGTCAATCCACCTCCTCCAGAGAATCTAAGGGCCCGTACCTATTTGTTACCTCTAAGTTGTATTTTGGGTTACTATTAGGTGAGGTGGTTATATGTGGGATAGTGTGTTTATCAGTCTTTCTTGGGCGATAGAAATAGCCCAAGGGGAGAACATGGACGCCCTCGGCCATAAATTTGTTTGCACCAATTCTAGTTCGTATTTCATGAACTAGTAAAGGGGAGCCCAAAGATAAAACACAATCCCCTTTAAGTATTTTTCTACTATTACCCACCCACGAAACTCGTCTCACCATTTTGAATGCAGTGAACATCTCCTGTGTCAATCCTGTTTTAACACCCAAACAGTGTATAGCTTTCTTCCTCAAGGTAACCCAGGATTCTTTATCACCCTCAGGTATCGGAGAAACATTTTCCAAGATCACGGTATAAAATATTTCATAGATAACAGTCAATGATTACCTATGGAAGAAAATTCAAGTTGCAGGTATAGTATGTTCTCGTTACTTTTGTAATCCAGTACTGGGTGCCTAGACTCCGTACTGGGACCTTTATCCAAAACAGGTAAGTAATTACGTTTTCACAATTTATAAGATTTTTAAAGAATATTTAAAGTTTGCAGAAATCGACACTTAAAAGAAATTTAACAGAAAAACAGTTAATGGTTTCCTATCTAAGAAAGGAATATGCTACTTACCAGTATGCATCTGTTCTTGGCATGTAGAGCTGCAGAGCCACACACTTAGGATAAGATCGCCATCTGGTGTTGGGCTCGGATGATTGCAGGTTGTTGATGTCTTCGGAAGAAGCCTTTTGGTCACGAGATAGGGGACTCCTCCTCTGGACAACAGTGCGCATGGGCATCCACTCCATCCTCAGATTGTTTTTCGCCATGATGGGAAATGGAGTGTATAAGAATAAAGAGAAAGAATGTCCATGTGTAATGTCTAATTAAGACAATGCTGGAACAGATGCAGGTCCCGGGGAGGTGGGTTGGCGTGTGTGGCTCTGCAGCTCTACATGCCAAGAACAGATTGTGAGAAAGTGGCTCTGTATATACTGTTCCTTAATAGGTACAGGGTGTACAGAGTCCACAGACCCCAAGGGTTTAACAGAGGTTAAAGTTATATATAACCTTACTCTCCAAAGTGGTAGCCTGGTCGAGCAGTAAGGCAGTATCAGAGGACAGTGTAAAGCATTTGTTGTACACACAGTCAGCAAATGGTCTCTCACACTCAAGAACTGAACTCTAGGCCAATGGTTTGTATATAAAAAATATATGCTGGTTTTATTCTAGAACCAACAATTGGAATTAAAATATACTTTCTCGACAGGAGAGGTTTCATAAAAATACTTTTGTATATGCAATAGACTTTTTAGTAAACAGTTACAAGTAGTTGCAGTAAACAACTATTTCTAAACACAATACATTGAGCTCAATGATAAATTCAAATTATATGCAACAGATTACTTTTTAGATTACTTTTGTAATTCCAGGCCTGGATCCTAGATCCAGTCCTGGGTCAGTTCTCAGAATCAGCTGTTGAAAGTCGACTTTGGTACTGTAATGATTTTTAACTAATATTTAGCTATTTCAAAAGTTAGCACTTAGAAAATATTTCAGAGCAAACAATCAATGATTCCCTATGGAAGGAAATGTAGGTTACAGGTACAGTAGGTTATCGTTACTATTGTAATCCAGTACTGGGTGTCTAGACTCAGTACTGGGACCTTTATCCAAAACAGGTAAGTAATTACGTTTTCAGATGTTACACGATTGACGAATATTTAGAAATTGCAGAAATCAACACTTAGAAGAAATTTCGCAGAAAAACAGTCAATAGTTTCCTATGGAAGAAAAATGAGTTAAAGGTAAGTATAGCTGTGGGTACATTTCAGAGTCAGTGCTGGGCACCAAGATCCAGCACAGGTGAGTCAATTCGTTTTTGTCACTCGGCTGATTTTTGGTGATTTGAAGATTTGAAAAGTCCACACTTAGAAGAAATTTCAGGAAAAAGCCAGTCAAAGTTACCCTATGAGGAAAATAGAGTTTGCGGTTTAAGGGTAAGTACTCGACTGGCAGTGTTGAGTTTCTGGGCACAGACTCAGGGGTCTCCCAGGGTCAGGTAGGTATAGTTGTTTCACCCTCAGCGACTCTAGGGCGGCCGGGTGCAGAGAGAGTTAGGCCCAATGTTATCCTATGAGGGATAGGGGGGCCTGGGTTGGTGGCTGCTGTCTGGCAAGCCACGCGGCTGTGGGAGCTGGGCTCCTGGTCACTTACTCAGGGCAAGTGGGGAAGTAGGTTAGTGTAGAGAGTGCACTGCCAGGGCCACTCGGGCGGATGGATGCAGGGTGCTTTTGAGCCGTCGGGCGCTCAATTGATTTCTATGGGAAATCTCCGGTTTGGAAAAAGACTGCAGGCTCGGGGACGAGGACTCTTCAGGTGCCGCCACCACTTCGAGGGGTAAGTTGGGTAGTTGGAGGATAGGTAGGTACCCCGGGATTGGACACAGAGGGCCGTGGGGCGCCGGGTGCAGGGGTGTCTTTTGGTGTCGGAAAATCTTACCCTCTGTTGATCGCGGTTGGGGTGGCACTCTGTTCTGAGGCTGCAGGCTTCTTCAGGATTGTCGAGGGGGTCCTTGGGTGCCGGACTCGGGGTCACAGTCGCCGTGGGGTCGTCCTCGTGGGTTTAGTTCACTCTGGCACCGGCCAGGCTTGGCGGGTGCAGAGTGGGCTGGGATCGCGGTTCCGGGCTGCTGCCAGGGGTGAAAGGTAGGTTCTGAGTAGAGCCTCTACTCATGGGAGTCCCAGGGGATCAGAGTTCAAAGGTAGCCAGGTCCTCCGGGGTTTCTGAGGTTGCTGGCCACAAGAGATGCCGGGTTTGGAGCAGGAGCAAGTCCGAGGTCGACAGGCCGGTAGGGCTGGGGCCAAAGCAGTTGGTGTCTTCCTCTTTTTAGATGCTGCAGGGCAGGTCTTCTTTCTTCTTGCTCTTCTTTATGTTTCGGAATCTGGAGAAGGAAGGTTCAGGGTGGCCCTAAATACTAGATTATGGGGCGTTACAGGTAGGTGAAGGGCAGGGACCAATGGGTCCATGTCCTGGGGTGGGTACACCCCCTATACAGCCTCTCTCCTGTGGGAGGGGGGCAGTAGCCTAGTCCTGATTGGGCAGGGCTTCCCATCTTCAAGATGGCGAGAGCCCCGAGATGTGCTTCACCTCGCCTCCCCCATCTGAGGGGTGGGGTTGGCAGGCTGGCACATCCCCTGTCCTTATTTGGGGTTTCCGGCCAGGCTTCCCGCCAGAGTGGGGGCTGCCAGTGGCCTGGGGAAGCTCACAGAGGCGGCATGCCTTTGAAGCTTCCCCCTGCCTATCCTGGGGGAGGAGATCTAGCACCTCGCCCAGGATGTGCATTGTTGCAGGCCCAGGAGAGCGGGGGCTCTCCTACCCAGGGGTCCAGCAACATGTCTACTGGGTGGCAGCCTAGGCAGCCTCAGAGCAGATGTGGATTGTAGGTTAGGTTTTAGGGGGCATCTCTAAGATTCCCTCTGGGGTGCTTGGTACATTAAATCCCACACTGGCATCAGTGCAGGTTTAACGTGCTGAGACGTTTGATACCAAACTTCAGTGTTGCCATTATGGTGCTGTGGAGTTCGTGTTTGACGAGCTCTCAGCACCATGTACTCTTAAATGGCAGCACTGCACTTACAGTGCTCAGGAATGGACCTGGGTACTGTAGGGGCACAGGGCTCCTGCTCCTGTGCCCACACCATTGGCATAAGGCACCCAGCTAGAGGGGTGGCTGATGTATGCCATGGCAGTGTAGGTTATAGGCATGGCACACAGGGATGTGTGCCATGTCGACTTTGTTTTGTCTTGCACCCAGACACCCAGCCTGCAAAGGGTGTGTGTGTGTGTGTGTGGGTTTGTGTTACTATCCTTGTGGGGACTTGGGTGTGATAACACACTCACGCTGTGGGGACTTGATCGCACTGTGGGGACCTGAACCCAGGTCCCCACAAGGCAATGTCTTCTAAATGATAAAAAACGGTGTCAGGAACATCTGTGCCAATTTTTACAACTTTTTAAAAAATTGCCTTGTGGGGACCTGTGTTTCATCAAGTGTGTTTATATTTCTGCTCAGCTCTGCCTCTGTAGGCAGGAGGCGGTACTGCAGTCCTAAACACACTTTGCATTTAAACACACTTTGCTGACTAGAAACAAACACTAGCAGCAGAAAGGACAGACATTTGAAAGGAAAAGCTGCATAACATTGTGTTTATCCAAATATTTCACATGCAAATTAACCTTTTCTTTATTTATTAAAATTAAACTTTATTTACATGAAGTATTAAATTTAGATTTTTGTGTCTTAATATTGTTAGTGGTTTTATAAATATTGCTAAAAGCAATTTGGATCAGTTTCCAATCCCACAATAATTTACTATTGTCGGTAGATTCTTAACTGTAATTAAAGAATGATGGTGCACTGCGATACAATATAAACTGGTTTTATAATTTTTGGCAAATAACTTAAAGCCATCAATGCTTATTGTTACATTTTAATGCTTGTACAAGGAATTCAGAGTCTTCATGTTGCTTTGCCTTTGTTTACATATTAATATGCTATGCATTATTGAATAGGTTCTTTTAGATGATAGCTTGATGGGAAACAGCCTTTACAACATTGCCTGTACCACGAAGCCAAAACCATACATACCTTTACCATGCAGGTACCTTTTTGTTGCTTAACCATGCCTCCCTTTATCGCGCATTATACATATATATATATATATATATATACACACATATATATATATATATATATATATATTCACTTAAAAAAACCATAGGTTTCACACATGTTATAGTTAGCTGGACATTTCACTCGTGAAAAACCATTGAAATTCCCCCATTATAGTTAGTGCAGGCAACTATAACTCACGCGACCACAATCCTCTGCTGATGACGTCAGATATTACATCACTGTATTTAGACACTTATTTACCCATGTCTTCTTCCATTAATTTTTAGCTATACATATATTACAAATATTTTTTTTTCAGAAGGACACATGTCATCAGTGATGTAATATCTGACGTCATCAGCAGAGGATTGCGGTCGCGTGAGTTATAGTTGCCTGCAGTAACTATAACGGGGGAATTTCAATGGTTTTTCACGAGTGAAATGTCCAGCTAACTATAACATGTGTGAAACCTATGGTTTTTTCAGTGAATTTGTACGTTTTTTTAAATGCTAATTTATGTATTTATTTTTTTAATTTTTTTAAAGGTTTTTCACCGTGCGCGTACCGTACATTTTACCGTACGCGCACTGAGCGCGCTTATAGATATATATATTGATTTAAATGCTATTTTCTCAGGAAATACTGAACAGATTTACACCAGACCTGCAAAAGGCACATCCCTGACCTGAGGACTACCTCTCTGCCAAATTTCAAGTAATTCTGTTCAGCCATTCGGGCTGTAGCTTGGACTAAAGGTCCTATGGAAAAATGCGTTTTGGGACCCCCCCTTTTTCTCAGCCCCCGCTTGACGAATCCCCCCGAGACTTTCAGGGAAGGAGCGGAGCAGAGCGCCCCACCTATTTTGAAAATTTCGCGAGGATTCGTCAATCGGCGCCAAAGTTATTCCAAATAGAATGTTGCGGATTTCCTATGGAAACACGGTCCTAACTATACCTATCTACTGGCGACCGCCAGTAGATTATATATATATATATATATATATATATATATATATATATATCCACATATATATATATATGGGTAATGAGTGGGCAGTGGTAAAGGGTGGGAATGGTGTTTACAGGACATAGGGGTGAGAAGTGGTAGAGGGCAGGAAGGGTCATTTTATAGCTTATGGGGTGGGTAGTGCTAAAGGGTGGTAAAGGTAATTTCAGGGTTTAGGGGTAGTTACTGGTAAGGGTAGACTTTAGGGATTATATATATATACTCTCATATCTATGTGAATATATATATATATACATACATATATGTGCGTGTGTTTAAGGCAGTACCACCTGGTGTGTCCGGGGCAGAGTTTAGCAAAAAAAAAAAAAACACACATAATGAAACACAGGTCCTCACAAGACAATTTTTTTTAAAGTTGTATAAATTGGCACACATGCTTCTGGAGTCATTTATGTATTGTGTAGAAGACATTACCTTCTTGAAGATTTGTCAAACTGTGCCAAAGTTATTAGAAAAACAAAATATGCTTCATCTATGGGAAAAGTTGGTCCTCACATGTTTGGTGTTTGAACAGCTTGTAGTCCCCAAGGGATTATTTGTGGTCTGATAGAGATTATGGCTGGGATATAGAGTGGTCATATTGAAGTCCTCCCAGGGAAGATGGGGGACCAAATTCAAAACCCAGGTTGGTGTGAGATTATATTGAGGTGCACAACAATCATGTGAGGTAATCACTGGGATATTATGTGATCACACTGAAGCCTTTATAGGGATAGTCCACTTTTGTAACAAAGTCCTCATAGTGATAGTGTGCGATCATAGTGACAGCCTCACAGACATAGTGCATGTACATACCGAAACCTTAACATGGATGTTGGGGGTTCATACCAACATCTTCTCAGGGCTGAGGCATGATCATATTGAATATGCTACTTACCAGTATGCATCTGTTCTTGGCATGTAGGGCTGCTGACATTCATATCTGTGCATAGATCGCCGCCTAGTGTTGGGTCCGGATGTTTGCACGTTGTTGTCCTGGAAGAGTCTTCGAAGTATCCTGAGATAGGTGACTCCTCCCCTGGACCACAGTGCGCATGGGCATCCTCTCCATCCTCAGATTGTTTTTCGCCATTGTGGCAGTGATGGAGTAGATACAGAAAGTGATGACCATGCTTACAGTAATTCTGAGAGCTGCAGCTGCTACAGGCGCCGGGGAGGAGGGTGGGCGATATGAATGTCAGCAGCCCTACATGCCAAGAACAGATGCATACTGGTAAGTAGCATATTCAGTTCGAGGCATGTGGGCTGCTGAATTCATATCTGTGCATAGAATATATAGCAGTACCCTGTATTAGCGGTGGCTACCAGTGCCAGCTGCAGCGGTCTGAAAAAGAGTTTTGAGAACAGCCTGTCCTACAGCTGCCTGCTGTTTTGATTGCACATCTACACAATAGTGTTTGGTAAATGTATGTGTAGTGGACCAGGTGGCTGCTCTACATATATCATGCAAAGGAATGTTTCCCAGGAAAGCCATGGAGGCCCCTAACTTGAGTGTTGAGTGGGCTCGTGGGGGAATCGTTAATGTGCGTTTAGCTTTTTGATAGCAAATTTGAATACATTTAACGATCCATCTGGCTATACCTGCTTTGGAGATGGCGTTACCTTTGTGGTGTGGGGCAAAGGCAACGAAAAGTTGTTTTGTTTTCCTAAAGACTTTAGTCCTGTCTATATAGTACATGAGGGCTCTCTTAACATCCAGTGTATGGAGTGCTCTTTCTGCGACAGTTTGTGGGTTTTGAAAGAAAACAGGCAGTTCAATAGTTTGATTCATGTGGAACTGCGATATCACCTTGGGCATGAATTTGGGGTTGGTACGTAGTACGACCCTGTTGGCGTGAACCTGTATGAATGGCTCTTGAACGGTTAGTGCCTGGAGTTCACTAACTCTCCTCAAAGAAGTGATCACTACTAGGAAAGCTACTTTCCAGGTGAGGAATTGAATCTCGCATGTGTAGAGGTTCGAAGGGTGGACCCATCAGGCGTGTGAGGACCAAGTTGAGGTTCCACATTGGAGCTGGTGGGTGGCTTGGAGGAATTACACGTTTGAGTCCTTCCAAGAATGCTTTGATGGCAGGCACTTTGAATAAAGAGAGGTGCTGCCTGTTCTGGAGATAGGCTGATATTGCGGTCAAATGGACACGTATTGAGGTGTATGCCAGATTGCATCGGTATAGGTGTAAGAGGTAACAAATTATGTTTTGGATGGATGCGTCTAGCGGGTTAATGTCATTGTTATTGCAATAAATGACGAACCGTTTCCATTTGGCTGCATAGCAAACTCTGGTAGTGGGTCTTCTAGCTTCCTTAATGATGTCCATACAGTCAGGTGGCAGGTTTAGGTAGCCAAACTCTAGGACTTCAGGAGCCAGATTGCCAGGTTCAGCTGTTGCGGATCTGGGTGCTGAATCTCTCCATGGTTCTGCGTCAAATGCGCGGGTTTGATCCGCAGCCTTTGATGCGGCACCACGGAAAGTTCGAGAAAGGTGGTGTACCATGGTTGGCGTGCCCATGTTGGAGCAACCAGGACGAGTGTTAGTGAGTGTTGTCTGAGTTTGCGTGCCACCAGCGGTATCAATGGTGCTGGGGGAAAAGCGTACGCAAATCTGCCGGACCAGTTCATCCATATCGCATTGCCTTTGGACAATGGGTGTGGGTATCTGGCGGCGAAGCTTGGGCATTTTTTGTATTCGTGGGTGGCGAAGAGGTCTATCTGAGGATGCCCCCATTTGTGGAAGAATGGGCGAAGAACTTGTGGATGCAGTTCCCATTCGTGTATTTGTTGCGTTTGTCTGCTGAGCAGATCTGCCATGGTGTTTTGTATGCCTGGGACGTGCTGTGCCAGGAGAAAGATGTTTTGTGGAATTGCCCATCTCCATATGCTCTGGGCTAAGCAGGAGAGCTGGGGAGAGTGTGTCCCCCCCTGTTTTTGAATATAATACATTGCAGTCATATTGTCTGTGCGAATGAGGACTGCTTTGGCTGAAATCTGTTTTTGAAAGGATTTTAGGGCTAGAAAGATCGCCAGGAGCTCCAGATGGTTGATGTGGAGCTATTTTTGCTGTCGCGTCCATAGACCTTGCATTGTGAGGTGTAGGAGGTGCGCTCCCCAGCCGGAGAGCGATGCGTCCGCTGTGAGAATCGCCTGAGGAACCGGGTCCAGGAACGGCCGCCCTTTGGAAAGGTTTGTGGTGTTCCACCACTGCAGAGAGTGATGGGTGCGACCGTCCACCAACACCAGATCCGTCAGCTGTCCCTGGGCTTGGTTCCACTGTCGTGCTAGGCAGTCTTGGAGTGGACGCATGTGGAGTCTTGCATGGGGCACTATGAAAATGCAAGATGCCATCATCCCCATTAGCTTCATGAACACTCTTGCTGGGAGAGAGTGCTGAGCAATGAACGTTTGGCGCAAGGCTTGTATGCTTGCGATCCTGGCTGAATTGGGATAGGCTATACCCTTGGAGGTGTCTATAGAGGCCCCGAGATATTGCTTTGTGTGAGATGGTATGAGGTGGGAGTTTTGGTAGTTCACCGTGAAGCCTAGCTGGTGGAGCAGTTGGATGGTGCTGTTTGTATGTTGCACACATTGGTCGTAGGACGCGGCTTTTATCAGCCAGTCGTCTAAGTAAGGGAAGACGTGAATATGTTGACGTCTGAGGTGTGCTGCTACTACCGCTAGGCATTTGGTAAACACCCGTGGTGCGGTGGTGACCCCGAAGGGGAGAACCGTGAATTGGTAATGCTGACCGTCCACCACAAACCTGAGGTACTTCCTGTGAGAAGGGTGTATTGGAATATGAAAGTATGCGTCTTTCAGATCCAAGGTAGTGAGAAAGTCTCCCTGACAGAGGAGTGGGAGGACTTGTTGTAGGGTGACCATGTGGAAATGGTCTGAATGTATGTAAGCATTTAGAGGCCGGAGGTCCAGAATGGGCCGCAGGGTCCAGTCTTTTTTCGGTATTAGAAAATACAAAGAGTAGACCCCTAAATTTTGCTGATTGACGGGGACCTGCTCTATAGCGTGTTTTTGGAGGAGGGAGATCACCTCCTGTTTGAGCAGTGTGGAATGTTTCTGTGACATTGGACGGTGCCTTGGTGGGATATTGGGTGGGGTAGATGTTAGCTCGAGACAATACCATGACCAAATAACTTGGGTCACCCATTTGTCCGATGTTATGGACTCCCAGGCTTGAATAAAGTGTCGCAGTCTGCCCCCGACCGGAGTGGAATGGTCTGGGGGGAGCGAGGGGAAGTCATTGTGCGGGCGGTGTGGCAGAACGGGTGGTGTTGGTTTTGCCCCTGCCCTTATTGTTGTTGCCCCTGTATCCACCTCTTTGGTAGCCCTTTGAGAAGGTATTTTGAGGAGGGGACTTGTAGGAGGTAGAGGCGCTATCGGTGGAGTAGCCTCTGCCTGTGCTACGAAAGGACGAACGTCGAAAGGAGCGTCTAGGGGTCTGGGATTGTAATGCCCCCATAGACTTTGCTGTGTCCGTGTCCTTTTTTATTTTTTCTAATGCTTCGTCCACCTTTGGCCCAAATAGGTGTTGTTGGTCAAAGGGGTGATTTAGTATGGATGCCTGGACTTCTGGCTTGAACCCTGAGATCCTGAGCCAGGCATTACGGCGAAGCAGGACACTAGTATTTATAGCTCTAGAAGCAGTGTCCGCTGCATCGAGGGCACCTTTAATGGAGGTGTTAGTAATGAGCTTTCCCTCCTGTATTAGGTCATGAGCTTTACGTTTGTGTTTCTCCGGGAGGTGTTGCATAAGAGCCTCAAGCTCATCGTAATGTGCTCTGTCATAACGCGCAAGCAGCGCCTGTGTATTCGCAATGCGCCAGATGTTTGCGGCTTGCGAGGCAGTGCGTTTACCAGACGCATCTAAGAGTTTTGATTCCTTATCTGGCGGCGGAGCCTCACCTGAAAACTGGGAGTTGGACCGCTTTCTAGCCGTGGACACAACCAGGGAATCTAAAGGAGCAGGGCCTTTAATGTATGTAGGATCTGTGGGTGCTGCTTTGTACTTTTTTTCTATTCTGGGGTTTAAGACCCTGGCCCTGACAGGGTCTTTGAACACCTCTGCAGCATGTTTGGTAACACCCTTAAGCATGGGCAAGATGGCTGTGGATTTATCCTGAATATCAAATGTATCCAGTAAGAAGTCGTCTTCCACTGGTTCGCTATGTAGTTCCACCCCATGATAGTGTGCTGCTCTCTGCACTAAGTGGTGAAACCCTAGTGAGTCCTCCGGGGGAGATGGCCTGGATGGGTAGAGGTCATCCTGAGGCACATCTGGTATGTCAGGGTTTTGGTAATCCTCCCATGGGTCTGGGGTCCCTGAGGGTGTGGGGTCCATCGGGGCGTCCGCTGGATCATAATCTGGATCCCCGTAATCCGGTTCTGGGGACGGGGTTGGGGAGTGATGAGGCAAGGGTGGCAGAGACCTGGGAGGGAGAGGAGGTGGAAGAGGTGGAGGAGGCGGAGGAGGCGGAGGAGGTGGAGGAGGTGGAGGAGGTGGTGGGGAGGGCACTCTGAGAGGAGATGTGGCAGAGTCCTTCCGTTTGGGTGGTGGAGGAGCTGGTGTGTCAAGACGTCTTTTCTTGAGAGACAAGATCAATAGCCCAGTCTTTGGATCCCTTGATAAGGTCTTTTGAGAAGGATCAGGTGTAAAAAGTTCCGCTAGCGCCAATGTTTTCGGAGCCGAGCACTTGGGTGGTTTCTCTGCGCCATGCTTTTTTGGAACCTCCGGTTTTTTCGGCGTCGAGGTAGGCTTCGACGCGGGAGTGTCGGTGCCGAGAGATTTGTGCTTGTGTTTCGTCGGCACCGAGAGGCCAGGTTTCGGCACCGGTAGCTTCGGAGTCGAGCTGGACGTCGCTTTCTCCGGTGCCGAACGGTGTTTATCGGCACCAGGAGTAGGCTGGCTCGAGCCCGAGCTGCCGTTAGACTTGGGATGCTTCGACACCGGGCCCGAAGGTGGGGTGATAGAAGCTGCATGTTTGGTTTTCCCTAGGCCCGGAGGCGAAGGTGTAACCTGAGTCTCTTTGGATATGGGCGCGGGGGTGGGAGGGGGTAGAGTACTCACGACCCTCTGCGCCGGTGTGATGTCCTCCAAGTCGGAGTCGTCGGCCTCGGAAGCGCGGACGACGTCTTCCTCCTGTTCGGTGTGGTGTTGCCCCGAAGCTCCGGTGTTGTCTCCGAAGATGTCCGGTGGAGCCGCGGTCGATGAGTGCGCCATAGTGCGTCGAGCTCTTCGATCCCGGATGGTCTTTTTTGATCGAAAAGACTTGCAGGCGGGGCAGTCTCTGGCCTCGTGTTCTGGAGAGAGTCAAAGGTTACACACCTGATGGAGGTCGGTGTGGGGAAATTTAGATCCACATTTTGGGCACTTTTTGAACGGAGTCCTTTCCATCGGCCAGGACCGGAGTCGAGGAGGGCCCGAAGGCCGGTGCGTGGAATCGAGAAAGTGCCTCTAAGAGAGATGAAGAAGATGAAGAAACTCGATGAACGAGGATTTTCCGTTGAGGCTGGAACCGGAAAAGTTCGAAGCCGGAGCACGAAGAATCACATCCGAGCCCGATGGCGGAAAAAAACTGAGGATGGAGCCAAAGCCCATGCGCAGTACGGATCGAAGGAGGAGTCACCGAACTCGTGACTTCCAAAGAACAAAAACAAACTGCAAACATCCGGGCCCAACACCAGATGGCGATCTATGCAAAGTGTACAATCTGCAGCTCATATGCCTCGAACAGAGGTGTTTGTGACGTTTTTGCTCGGCTTTCTGAGCCGTACCATTAGGACGGGCTCGCCTGCCTTCCTTGCGTCGCAAAAAGTTTCTTATCTTTATGGGGCCAAACACATGGCCCCATAAAGATAAGAAACCTTTTAGCAGGCGAGGCCGTCCAAGTGGGACGGCAGAAAAAGCCAAACAAAAAAAAGTAAAAAGGAACCGAAGCCACGCACGTTTGAACTTCTTCCACAATAACAGTGCCTTAAAAAAGAAAGATGTTGATAAGCAGCCGAAGCTGCGCCCCCTCGACCTCCTGCGCGCAGGGAGGGCGCTTTGCGAACAGGGATGATGGCGCGCTCAGTGGCTCCGTTCACAATGCACGATTAGCAGGTTAGAGCGTCCGGTTACACGTCTGCTCGGTAAATAACAATCTGCGTCCATCTCCCGGTCAGAGAAGAGAAAGGGGAAGCGCTTGCTTGCTGTTTGAAAGTGCCTAGGAAGGGCACAAGGATGCGCGCAACAGAGACCCAAGGCGACTCTGGAACCGCACGGATGTTAAATACCAGAGGAAATGAGAGAAACCTGAACCTGCAAAAAGCTGGCAGCACGGGGCAGTGGGTTGGATCCATCCGAGAGGTTGGCTTACGACAGGTCTAACAGCGTAAAATCTGGAAACACGGGCGTGGTTTCAATGTCCTGATCACATTCAAGAAGTGAGGCATAGCTAGATTCGGCAGAACGTAACTTACTTTTTAAAGTTTTAAACACCCTGGGGGTATTGGAGCCTTTACACGAGCACCATTTCATAAGCCAATGTCACATTTTTCAACGCACAGTGAGATTAAGTAATTTGCCCAGAATCACACGATGTTGAACCGGCGCCAAGACTCCAACCGGACCCCCTAGGCCCAACGTCAGCAGCACTGGTTGTTACGCCACTTGCAGTCTTACCTTTCTCCTCACCACCCACACCCCCAAAATCGATGAATAACTAGTTCTAAACGAGTTTTAGAAATGGTCGTCTAGGTGAGGTCTCTGGCAGATCCAGCGCGAAGTACTTGCAGTGTTCCTGCTCTCAGCAGCGCCATATCACTGGATAGCGAGAGAGACCAGATTTGCCAAGATTTTGGAGTTCTGAAACGACTGGAAGGGGGGGGTTATAAGACAAATACCCGTGCACATTTACTGTGGGTGGAGGAGGGCCAGTGACTGTCAGCTACTGGGACAGAGACTCTTAGCCGAGGACCTTGCGGACAGTGACTGTCCCAGCCCTATGCAAATCCAAACGTCCTGGGCGAACAAGGATGTGGGGCTGGCCTGGTGGCCCCTTTGAAGTATGGCAAATAAGAGAAGCGAGAGGAGTATATACAGAAGTTATTTAGCATTTATGTAACAAAATCTGTACTCAGTACAGCACCCCAGTGCTTTTGTAATGTCCAAGGGTGACCAGCAAACACTTGCACCAGTGCACACAAAGCAGCCCTATTTGGACACAGTTTACTGTGTAAACTACAGTGCCTGTACAAAACGGTTATAGTGAAAGTAATCCGACACACCTTCCAATACAAGTTATTATGCAAAGAGATGCGGGACAGTGCACAAACTAGAGTTAGGAATGAAGTTCCAGATGGATGAATTAGAATGGTACAGTTCAGCGAGAGTATAATTTCTCTCAACGCTTCTATGACCATCCAACACATTTCAGGATACACAAACCATTGTGCTGTCTACACACTAGTTACCATACACTGAAGAATCAGTGGTGCATCTTCAAGAGACTTGCAAGTGACCGAAGGTGGACCCCTGGAGGCCTTTAAAATGGCTTTCACCATCCATAGAAGGTGCCCACTTGTGCCGCAGTGTTACTCCTGCATTCATTCATTCAAACATTCATTCTAAAGTGTGCTTTTCTTATGTAGTACAGAGACAATAGTGCAGGATTAACAACTTTATAAAGACAAGCATTTGCAATGCAATAGGTCTCGCATTTACGCGAGTTTAAGTTATTGGCATTGTAAAGGATAATGCGTTTTATTTAGGTTTTAAAAAACAAAACATAAATAAGAGGCATTGTCATTTACAATGCCAATAGCTCAAACTCGCGTAAATGAGAGACCTATTGCATTGCAAATGCTTGTTTTCTTTAGTTGTAAATCATAAGTATTGAGTGGCAAATGCCACTGATCTTAGTAGTAGCGCGTTGCACTTGCGTGAATGTTCAGTTTCTTGGCGCACATACCATTGGCTGCAGACCTTACAATGTCGCACACAGTGGAAAAAAACTAACAGGAACATTGGTTGGAAATCTGTCTGATGGCGGGCTGGGTTGCACCAGTCAGCCAGCACACTAGAGGGTGGTAGTTTTTTTCATGGGGACACCTCTAAGGTGCCTTCTGTGTGCATGCATAAATAAATATACCACTGTAATCAGTGTGAGTGTATTAATAAAAGGTGTTTGATACCAAACCCCATAAATTTCAGCAAAGTCATCATGTAGCTGGGGAACTCGTTTTTACCAGTGTTCAAGCACATGTACTTAAAATGGCTTCCCTGTTCACTTGGGACAACTTAAGAATTGGCTTTGACATCACAGGGGACTATCTGCTCATGCAGATATGTCGACAAATGTAGTATAGTGCACACTGCGTTAGGGCTGTAAGGCCTGTTGTAGGGGTAGCTTATCTATATGCATGCAGTGCCTGTAGGCAACGCACATAGGGAAGTGTGAAATGTTGCGTTTTCACTATCTGCATCACAACATGCAGCCTGCAATGGCAGTCTGCAGGAGTTAGGTGAGGAGTCCCTTAGGGTGGCACAATACATGCTACAGCTCTTAAGGACTATCTTTAGTACCCATGGCCTGGGTACTTGTGGTACCATTTACTAGGGAACTTACAGTGGTGCTAAACCAACTGGGGGAACAATTGTACAGTTTTAAGGAAATAAGTCTGGCACTGGGGTCCTGGACAGCAGGATCCCAGTGCACTTTGCCAAAACTGCATCAAATACCAGGCAAAACAGGGGAATGATCATGTCAAAAAGGGGCACTTTTCAACAAAGCCTTGTTGTGGTTTCCTGGATTGGAAGGGGAGAGAGGAGCACATCACTGACCACGGGCATTAAGGCAAAGGGGCAGCACAATGAAGTGCCCCTTTTTGACATGGTCACCTGTGAGGAAGTGGTTCTGTATATACTGTTCCCTAATAGGTACAGGGTGTACAGAGTCCACAGTCCCCCAGAGGCTGATAGAGGTCAAAGTTAGGTATGACCTTACTCTCAAAAGTGGTAGCTTGGTCGAGCAGTAAGGCAGTACCAGAGGACAGTGTAAAGCATTTATTGTACACAGTCAGCAAATGGTTTCACACACTCAATAACTGAACTCTAGGCCAATGGTTTATATATATAAAATATATGCTTGTTTTATTTTTAGAACCACAAAAAGGGGTAAAAATATACTTTCTCAGAATGAGAGGTTGAATATAAATACTTTTGTTTTAAGCAATAAATTTGTTGAAACAGTCACAGTTGGTTGCAATAAACAATCCTATTTCCTAAACATAACAATGCATTGAGCTCAATGGTAAATTCAGGTTATTTGTAATAAATTACTTTTCAGATTACTTTTGGAATTCCAGGTCTGGCTCCTAGAACCAGCCTGGGGTCAGTATTCAGAATCAAGTGATCAAAGTCGACTTAATAACTGTAATGATTTTTAAATAATATTTAGCTATTTCAAAAGTTAGCACTTAGAAAATATTTCACAGAAAACATTCAATGGATCTCTATGGCAAGAAATTCAAATTGCAGGTAGAGTACTTTATCGTTACTTTAGTAATCCAGGACTGGGTGCCTAGACCCAGGACTGGGGTCCTTATCAAAAGCAGGTAAGTAATTTCGTTTGCAGAAATGGTACGATTTTAAAAGAATATTTCAAATTTGCAAAAATAGACACTTAGAAGAAATTTCACAGAAAAGCAGACAATGGTTTCCTATGGGAGAAAAATGAGTTAGAGGTAAGTATAGTTGTGAACACTTTTCAGAGTCAGGGCTGGGCACCAAGATCCAGCACTGGGAGCTCACCTAGGAGCAGGTGAGTAAATTCGTTTTTGTCACTTGGCTGATTTTTGGTGAATTTTTGCAGTTTTGAAAAGTTCACACTTAGAAGATTTTTGAAGAAAAAGCCAGTCAATGTTACCCTATGAGAAAAATGAAGTTAGCGGTTTAAGGGTAAGTACTCCACTGGTAGTGTTGAAATTCCGGGCATGGACTCAGGGGTCCCCCAGTGTCAGGTAGGTACAGTTGGTTCACCCTCAGCAGTTTCAGGACGGCCGGGTGCAGAGAGAGTTGGGCCCAATGTTATCCTATGAGGGATAGGGGGACCTTGGTTGGTGGCTGCTGTCTGGCAAGCCACGCGGCTGTGGGAGCTGGGCTCCTGGTCACTTACTCAGGGCAAGTGGGGAAGTAGGTTAGTGTAGAGAGGGCACTGCCAGGGCCACTCGGGCGGCTGGGTGCAGGGTGCTTTTGAGCCTTAGGGCGCTCAATGGAAATCAATGGGAATGTTCCGGTTTGGAAAGAGGCTGCAGGCTCGGGGACGAGGATGTTTCAGGTGCCACCACCACTTCGAGAGGTAAGTTGGGTAGTTGTAGGTTAGGTGGGTACCCCGGGATTGGGCACAGGGGGTCGCAGGGCGCCGGGTGCAGGGGTGCCTTTCGACGTCGGGAATCTTACCCTCTGGTTGATCGCGGCTGGGGTGACACTTGGGTCTGAGGCTGCAGGCTTCTTCCGGGATGTCGAGGGGGGTCCTTGGGTGCCGGACTCTGGGTCACAGTCGCCGTGGGGTCGTCCTCTGGGTCTTTGTCCACTCCGGCACTGGCCAGGCTTGGCTGGTGCAGAGTGTGTTGGGTCCGCGGTCCCGGGCTGGTGCCAGGGATAGCAAATAGGTTTCTTGAGTAGAGCCTCTACTCGTGGGAGTCCCAGGGGCTTAGAGCTAAAAGGTAGCCAGGTCCTCCGGGGTTGGTGAGGTTGCTGGCCACGAGGGATGCCGCGCTGGTGCAGGTTCGAGAGTCGACAGGCCGGTAGGGCTGGGGCCAAAGCAGTTGGTGTCTTCTTCTCTTTTTAGCAGCTGCAGGGCAGGTCTTTGTTCTTCTTGCTCTTCTTGTCGTTTTCTATCTGGAATCTAAGGAAGGAAGGTTCAGGGTGCCCCTAAATACTAGATTTAGGGGCGTTACAGGTAGGTGAAGGCCAGGGACCAATGGGTCCTTGTCCTGGGGTGGGTACACCCCCTATCCTGCCTCTCTCCTGTGGGAGGGGGGCAGTAGCCTAATCCTGATAGGGTAGGGCCTCCCATCTTCAAGATGGCGAGAGCCCGGAGATGTGCTTCACCTCGCCTCCCCCACCTGAGGGGTGGGGTGGGCAGGCTGGCACATCCCCTGTCCTTGTATGGGGTTTCCGGCCAAGCTTCCCGCCAGAGTGGGGGGTTGCAGTGGCCTGGGGAAACTCCAAATGGCGGCATGCCTTTGAAGCTTCCCTTTGCTCATCCTGGGGGAGGAGATTTCTCACCTCACCCAGGATGTGCATTGTTGCAGGCCCGGGAGAGCAGGGGCTCTCCCACCCAGGGGTCCAGCAACGTGTCTGCTGTGTGGCAGCCTGGGCAGCCTCAGAGCAGACGTGGATTGTAAGTTAGCTGTGAGGGGGCATCTCTAAGATGCCCTCTGGGGTGCTTAGTACATTAAATCCTACACTGGCATCAGTGTGGGTTCAATGTGCTGAGAAGTTTGATACTAAACTTCTCAGTCTTCAGTGATGCCATTATGGTGCTGTGGAGTTCGTGTTTGACGAGCTCTCAGCACCATTTACTCTTAAATGACAGCACTGCACTTACAGTGCCCAGGAATGGACCCGGGTACTGTAGGGGCACAGGGCTCCTGCTCCTGTGCCCACACCATAGGCGTAATGCACCCAGCTAGAGGGGTGGCTGACATATGCCTTGGCAGTGTAGGTGATGGGCATGGTACACAGTGATGTGTGCCATGTCGACTCTGTTTTGTCCTGCACCCAGACACTCAGCCTGCAAGGGCAGTGTGTGTGTAAGGGTACAGGGCCTCTGAGGGTGGCACAATGAGTGCTGCAGCCCTTAGAGGCCTTCCCTGGTCACAAGGCCCTGGGTACCTAGGGTACCATTTACTAGGGGCTGACATGTGGCTAGGGTTTGCCAATTTGGAGTTTGTGTGGTTTAAGGAAGGAACATAGGCCCTGGGCACCTGATTGGCAGGAACCCAGGGTACACTCAATCGAAGTACATTCAGCAATTTAGCAAAAAGTGGGGGCATACCATGCAAGAAAGATGGCACTTTCTCACATCACCCCCACTTTTTTCCTGGTATGGGATGCAATTTTGAGAGAAGTAATTTAGGTTCCTGCTTTCCAGGTCCCCAGTGCCAGATCTTTCCCTAAAACTGTACAATTGTTCCCCTAATTGGCAATACCTTCAGCACCTCGTGTAAGTGGTACCCATGGTACCTAGGGCAAAGAGGCTAAAGAGGGCCCCTAAGGGCTGCAGCATGTATTGTGCCACCCCAAGGGACCCCTCAGCACCAAGATGCAAACCAACATTGCAGGTTGCATGCCATCGTGCAGAGAATAGTGAAGACGTGACATGGCAGACCCCTGTGTCCCATGCCTGCAGACACTGCATGCAATATAGGTAAGTCACCCCTACCGCAGGCCTTGCACTGCTAAGGAAGCGTGCACTATACTACACGTGTGGGCATATTGCATGAGCAGATATGCCCCTGTGATATCAAAGTTGATTCTTAGATATCACTAGTGACAGGATAGCCATTTTGAGTACGTGTGTTGGACACTGGTATTTACGAGTTCCCGAGCTATAGGATGGCTTCACTGAACCTAGGAGATGTTTGTAATAATAAATCCACACTGATTGATTTAGGAATAAATGCACCCAGAAGGCACCTTAGAGGTGCCCTTGAAAACTTACTGACTACTAGTGTGCGGGCTGACTGGTATAGACCAGCTTGACACCACAGACTGGTTTCTGACTCCTAAAGTTGAGAGCCTGTGCTCTCAGAGGGCAGTAACAATGCATGCTGTTGTCACCTCCACCAAGCAGGATGGCTAAGTGATCAGCATATCAAGGCAGGAAGCTTCAAAGGCCTTTGACACCTTAGACATAAGATCCAAGCCCTCCCAGACAGGGGAAATGCAACTCCCTGCCCAGAGCCCATTTGACACCAGGACAGGAGGGGAAAATTAGCTAGTCAGGAGGTGTGTCTCCCGCTCAGGCCAGTCCTGCCCTAAGGTGAGCAAACTAATGTGGTCAACTTTCAGAAGCCCACCGCCATAGTTTCGGCAGAATTAGGCTCTCTGGGTCAGGGTTATGCTCATTTCCCACAGGAAGTGGTCATATAGAGTGTAGACATCCTAAAGGTGAGTAGCTCATTGGCTACTACCCGTCACTCCCGTTAACACCTCATGATTGAGCATTTAAGTGGCACCGCTCACACCAGTAACTTAGATTCGCTGCATCAAGATGAAAAGGACAAAGAGCTGCGAGAAAAGCAATAACTGAAGATTTGCTGTGGACTTTTGCCGCCAAATCCTGCCTACCTGGACCAAGTCTCAGTAATCATGACCAGGGATTAGTCCTGCAGCTGACCAGCTTCCAAGACCCTCGGGAGACTACCAGCCCTTAGCAAATTGCCACCAATCTCTCTTGGAGTAGAGGAGCTACTCCCAAGCAGTCTGCAGGCACCGAAACGCAAAGTCTGGTTCACAGAGTTGCCGCTCACCAGCCAGCCTCACGCAGCAGCCACCCAGGAAGAGGCACATGTGCTCCTGAAGGTCAGATCTGTCCCCCCCCACCAAGTGAGAGGACGCCAAGACAAACCAGAGCTGCACAGGACGAACACCTACGGTACCGGACCCCTTGCAGCAAAGCCTGTGAGAGTCCAATCCAAATTCTCACAGAGACCGAGCAGCCGCCGAGGGACGTCAGCACCGCAGAGACCCACTTCCAGAGTGGCCCAGCTGTCCAGATTTTGCACCCTCAACCGACAAGACAGACAACACAAGGCCCTAGCATGCACAGACCCAGTCTACCTTTTTTACTCTGCACCAGAGCACCCCAGCCACCGACGAACCAGCTGCGCACCCTTATACTCCGGACCCTTGTGATCCAAGCCCCACTTTAGGAGCTCCTGGACTTGTCCCAAAGTCCCTCTCTGCAGCCTATTTCTAGGTGGCCCCCCTTCTTTCTACCGGCATTGCGCGCACAGCTACCAACCCGGCAAGCATCACTACACCCAGACGCCCCAGGGCAGGTAACGAGTAACTGCTGGTGGCACTTTGTACGCTAAGTCATGAAGGAGAACCCTCCCAGAAACCAATCGCAAATTACTGTATGCAACACATGCCTTTTCTACCTTAGGGAAGCATTGCTGCGTAAAGACACATTTAAGTAAACTATCTACCTAGCTGTCAAAATGTATATTTAAAAAAAGTACTTGCTTGATAACTAAGTTCTTGTATCAAAATTAACATAAAAATAGGACTTGCCTTTCTAAATTGGTCTTGGACTTAATTTAAGTGTGTTTCTCGTTTATTGCCTCTGTGGGTATAACAATTGCTTAGCACTACCCTCTGATAAGCCTAAACTGCTCGCCCACACTACCACAAGGGGGCATTTGGGTTATCATTTTTGCCTCCTTAAAATAATTGGGGTTTACCAGGACTCTTTACAAAGTCTACCTCGTTTTGGCCCACTATATAAAGAGGCAGCTTCCTATGTATGTGTCAAGGAAGTGAACTGCTGATGTGCCACGTGGGTCTTATAAGTCCTGCTTGTGACACCTCGCCAATAAACAACTGTCATATCCAGGGGTTCAGCTGCAAACACATTGGACAGCTGCGATTGTGATGGGCCTACATCATCTCTCAACGTGCCCAGGACTCCGACAATCCACATCTACATAGATCCACCACAAGAGGGACACACGCTTTTGCTCTTCATCCTGGTGCTGGGATTAATGAGACTAAGGCAGCAGCTGGACCAGATGGACCCTGCTTCCAGAAAGATCTCAATAGTTCTCCAGCTCTAATCAGTCCACAAATATACATGTTCTAGTCATGATTGGCCAGTGACCTGAAAAGAAAAAAAAAAAAACACAGATGCCAGTCTTGACTGTTCAGTCTGTTGGTTGTCTTGGTCCCACGGATGTTTCTATCAACACAACATTCCGACAAGGACTGGCCAGTTCTGAATTATGGGCTCCAAAGTTGAGTAACCCCGTTGATCTCCGAATCTAGCACAGAGGCCTCCAACCAGTTCACCAGCCTTCAATGACTTTGCCAAGTGCTCCACAACCAGGAATTCAGGAGCCCCACCAACTCCTTGAAAAGGAACACTAATGTGCAGACTTACCTTGGAATACTTTAAATATTTGTGAAATCCACTGTTATAATTTAATGGTGTATTTTTGGGTTACTGATTTTTCAGAACTATTTTAAAGGGAACTCAGCCATACTAGCACACACAGAAGCTATATAATAAGACTAACAAGAAGTTAGAGTAGACATTCACAGCAAAACTAACACTACTGCATTCCACCTAGCAGATCTGCCTGGTCACATGAGTAAAGAAACCTAAAAAAAGTTTAGTGTTTTTCAAAAACACCTGACCTATACCCTCATAGGTTTACATTGATCCAACAGTCGCTATGTTCTAAAACTCATTCAAACCCCATGTAAAAGGGCACTCACCCAAGGTTCTTTGTGATCTTACTCATCAGGTCAGGCTTCTGTTTCTTGACCACATTCATGACACAATTGTAAACATCTGAGAGCTTGGCACCTGTAAAGGCCACAAGGGCAAAGAATGTGACCAATATGAAATCAGACAACAGAAAACATCTATCAATATACAGTTCAACCTTGCTGGCAATACTACTTTTCCCTTTTTTGCTCTATTTCTCAGCCAAGCTCACGATTTTCAGCCCTGCCCCACTTCATATCAATGCTCCACTGCCTATATTGCTCCCCTGATACCGTCAAACTTTTGTATACCTTTAATTAACAAAACCTCCACATTGTCTTCTCTGTGCAGACACATGGGCTTGATCTTTTGACCATTAACCTCAAGCACCCCAAATGAAACTGGTGTCAAACCTGCAGATCCCCTGTTAAAAAATTAGCACGGCCTACCTAGGTTTACTCTTTGAAGGGCATAAAACGACACATGGGTCATGCCATACCTTGCCATAAGTGGGCTCATATACACAAATATATCTTTGATTTTGGGTTTACTAGTTACTCAACTGTGTCATGCCAAACAATAAGAAACAGCTTCTGCATGCAATGTAATGACAATTTAGAACAATTTGTGGGGATTAAGGCAACTGTGATTGCACCTATCTAGTAGTGGGATAATGTGTTATTGACCTGAGAATAAAGGGTTAGATTCCGATGAATCTGAAAATCCAAATATTGTGTTCTGGCCAGCAATAGGGGATAAAGTTCTTCGCAAGTAGTTTCTGGTCATTTTCTACAGGATATCAATTTTCTCAGTCAAATTTAGTAAATTGGAGCCAGGGTGCCACAGATTTGTTTGGACCACTGATTTAGGATTATATTCTAAAGAACTATTTATTACATTGTGGTTTTAGGCAACATGGAAGCAATGATGATTTAGAAAATAACCTACAGCGGTGTATTAGAAGAATCACAAATAGACTTACACAACCTGGCCCAGAATACACAGTTTTTTCCTCCACCTTAATTATTCCAGGTAGCCCCCAAGACCGAAAGATTTTTGGCAGCTTTCAAATTCAATTGTGGGTCAAGTGCACTTCAGGACACTATATTTTACCTTTCCCAATTTACTTAAACTCACCCTAACCCCTCAAAGTCAAAGCCTGGAGGCTCAATTTTGAATCATCCTTAGTTGTAAAGACATTCTTGCTTGCTACAACTGCACAAACAATGGGTAGATTACAGGAGTGGTAGCACTCTACCCTGTCTCCATAGATTGAATATGCTACTTACCAGTATGCATCTGTTCTTGGCATGTAGGGCTGCTGACATTCATATCTGTGCATAGATCGCCGCCTAGTGTTGGGTCCGGATGTTTGCACGTTGTTGTCCTGGAAGAGTCTTCGAAGTATCCTGGGATAGGTGACTCCTCCCCTGGACTACAGTGTGCATGGGCATCCTCTCCATCCTCAGATTGTTTTTCGCCATTGTGGCAGTGATGGAGTAGATACAGAAAGTGATGACCATGCTTACAGTAATTCTGAGAGCTGCAGCTGCTACGGGCGCCGGGGAGGAGGGAGGGCGATATGAATGTCAGCAGCCCTACATGCCAAGAACAGATGCATACTGGTAAGTAGCATATTCAGATCGAGGCATGTGGGCTGCTGAATTCATATCTGTGCATAGAATACATAGCAGTACCTCCTATTAGCGGCGGCTACCAGTGCCAGCTGCAGCGGTCTGAAAAAGAGTTTTGAGAACAGCCTGTCCTACAGCTGCCTGCTGTTTTGATTGCACATCTACACAATAGTGTTTGGTAAATGTGTGTGTAGTGGACCAGGTGGCTGCTCTACATATATCATGCAAAGGGATGTTTCCCAGGAAAGCCATGGAGGCCCCTAACTTGCGTGTTGAGTGGGCTCGTGGGGGAATCGTTAATGTGCGTTTAGCCTTTTGATAGCAAATTTGAATACATTTAACGATCCATCTGGCTATACCTGCTTTGGAGATAGCGTTACCTTTGTGGTGTGGGGCAAAGGCAACGAAAAGTTGTTTAGTCTTCCTAAAGATCTTAGTCCTGTCGATATAGTACATGAGGGCTCTCTTCACATCTAGTGTATGGAGTGCTCTTTCTGCGACAGTTTGTGGGTTTTGAAAGAAAACGGGCAGTTCAATAGTTTGATTCATGTGGAACTGCGATATCACCTTGGGCATGAATTTGGGGTTGGTACGTAGTACGACCCTGTTGGCGTGAACCTGTATAAATGGCTCTTGAACGGTTAGTGCCTGGAGTTCACTAACTCTTCTTAAAGAAGTGATCGCTACTAGGAAAGCTACTTTCCAGGTAAGGAATTGAATCTCGCATGAGTGTAGAGGTTCAAAGGGTGGACCCATCAGGCGTGTGAGGACCAAGTTGAGGTTCCACATCTGAGCCGGTGGGTGGCTTGGAGGAATTACTTGTTTGAGTCCTTCCAAGAATGCTTTGATGGCAGGCACTCTGAATAAAGAGAGGTGCTGCCTGTTCTGGAGATAGGCTGATATTGCGGTCAAATGGACACGTATCGAGGTGTACGCCAGATTGCATCGGTATAGGTGTAAGAGGTAACAAATTATGTTTTGGATGGATGCGTCTAGCGGGTTAATGTCATTATTATTGCAATAGATGACGAATCTTTTCCATTTGGCTGCATAGCAAGCTCTGGTAGTGGGTCTCCTAGCTTCCTTAATGATGTCCATACAGTCAGGTGGCAGGTTTAGGTAGCCAAACTCTAGGACTTCAGGAGCCAGATAGCCAGGTTCAGCTGTTGCGGATCTGGGTGCTGAATCTCTCCATGGTTCTGCGTCAAATGCGCGGGTTTGAGAAAGTTCGAGAAAAGTGGTGTACCATGGCTGGCGTGCCCACGTTGGAGCAACCAGGACGAGTGTCAGTGAGTGTTGTCTGAGTTTGCGAGCCACCAGCGGCATCAACGGTGCTGGGGGAAAAGCGTACGCAAATCTGCCGGACCAGTTCATCCATATCGCATTGCCCTGCGACTGTGGATGTGGGAACCTGGCAGCAAAGCTTTGGCATTTTGCGTTTTCTTGTGGCGAATAGGTCTATTTCTGGATGACCCCATTGCTGGAAGTACGGTTGGAGTACTGATGGGTGTAACTCCCACTCGTGCATCTGGTGGCTGTGTCTGCTGAGCAGATCCGCCATCTGGTTGTCCTTGCCGGGGAGGTGTTCCGCCATGAGGAACATGTTCCTCTGAATGGCCCACTTCCACATGCTCTGAGCCAGATGAGACAACTGTGGAGAGTGTGTTCCTCCCTGCTTCTGTATGTAGTACATGGCGGTCATGTTGTCCGTCCGGATCAACACGACTTTGTTGCACAGTGTACTTTGAATGCTTTCATAGCCAGGAAGATTGCCATCAGTTCTAGAAGGTTGATGTGCATCTTCTTTTGTTGTGTTGTCCATAGTCCCTGCACTGTGTAGTTGAGTACATGAGCTCCCCATCCCTGGAGAGACGCGTCCGCTGTCAGTATTATCTGTGGAACAGGCTCTTGGAACGGTCGGCCCTTGCAAAGGTTTTGTGGATTCCACCAATGCAGAGAGTTGTATGCCCGACCGCTCACCAACACTAGGTCTTTTAGTTGTCCGTGAGCCTGGTTCCATTGACGTGCTAAGCACTCCTGAAGCGGGCGCATATGTAGTCTCGCGTGTGGGACTATGAAAATGCAGGAGGCCATCATGCCTATCAACTGCATGAACACTCGCGCGGGAAGGGAGTGTTGGGGTTTGAACTTGGAAATCAGCATTTGCATGCTGTTGATTCTCACTAAATTTGGCTGAGCTGTGGCCGCCAGAGTGTCTATGGTCGCACCTAGGTACTGTTGTACGTGTGCGGGTTGGAGATGTGATTTTGGGTAATTTAGTGAGAACCCCAGACTGTGAAGGAGGTGAATGGTGCGGGACATGTGGCTGGCACATTGCTGGGCTGACTTTGCTTGAACAAGCCAGTCGTCCAGGTAAGGGTAGACGTGTATGTGCTGCCTCCGTAGATGTGCCGCCACAGTAGCTAGGCACTTTGTGAAAACTCTGGGTGCTGTTGTGACGCCGAAGGGAAGAACCTTGAATTGGTAGTGCTGCCCTTGAATAGTGAACCTGAGATATTTCCTGTGTGATGGGTGAATGGGTATGTGGAAATACGCATCTTTGAGGTCTAGTGTGGCCAGGAAGTCTCCCTGTTTGAGCAGTGGGAGGACTTGTTGCAGGGTGAGCATGTGGAAATGCTCCGAAAGAATATAGCGGTTGAGGGGTCTCAGGTCTAGTATAGGTCTGAGTGAGCCGTCCTTTTTTGGTATTAAAAAGTACAGGGAGTACACCCCTGTACCTTGCTCGTGGACGGGTACGACCTCTATTGCGCCTTTTTGCATCATGCTTAGCACTTCCTGCTGTAATAGCGCTAAGTGCTCTGAGGACATAGGACGGTGTTTTGGGGGTATTGTGGGTGGAGTAGAGGTTAATTCTAGGCAGTAACCGTGTTTGATAATATCTTTGACCCACCTGTCCGTGGTGATGGAGTTCCACGTGTCCAGGAACTTTTGCAACCTTCCCCCGACAGGTGTTGTGTGGTCGGGAGGAAGGGAGAGGGCGTCACTGTTTGTTCTTGGGAGAGGATCTGGTATTGCCGTATCCGCGTCCTCTGCCCTTTGTGCTTGAACCACGATATCCACCCCTGGTGTTTTTATCGTAGGTACTTTGGGTGTTGCCCTTGTTGTAGGTTTGCTGTGACCCCTGCCCTCTACCTGCTCCTCTATTACCGGGGCGACGAAAGGAGCCACTCCGAAAGGTCTGCGTTTGGAGAGCCCCCATGGACTTTGCAGTGTCTGTGTCCTTTTTTATTTTTTCTAGCGTGGCGTCAACCTCTGGCCCGAATAAGTAGTCTGGGTTGACCGGCTGGTTGAGGATGTTATTTTGCACCTCAGGTTTGAATCCGGAGATTCGTAACCAGGCGTGTCGTCGTAACATGACGCTAGTGTTTATGGCTCTGGCAGCTGTATCTGCGGCATCCAGTGCACACTTGATGGATGCGTTTGTGAGGAGTTGTCCCTCTCTGATGAGGATTTCTGCTCCCTCTTTGTATTGGTAAGGGAGATGTTGTAGTAATGTTTCTAGTGTGTCATAATGCGCTCGGTCGTAGCGAGCCAGGAGCGCTTGAGTATTGGCAATACGCCCTATTGTTTGCTGCTTGGGCCGCAACCCGTTTGCCGGAGGTCTCCAACACCTTGGACTCTTTGTCCGGGGGAGGGGCATCCCCAGTCGTCTGCGAGTGCGCCCGTTTACGAGCATTCGCGACTACTATGGAATCTAGAGGCAACTGTCCTCTAATATAGGTAGGATTCCCAGGCGCTGACCTATATTTTTTGTCGATTCTGGGGTTTATTACTCTGGCCCTGGTGGGTTCTTTGAAAATGTCATTTGCTGGTTTGAGGACACCTTTCAACATGGGTAGAGTTTTAACATGTTTTTCTGAGGATGCGAAAGTGTCCATGAGAAAATCGTCCTCGATGGTGTCAGAGTGGAGTTGAACACCATGATTGGCCGCAGCACGTTCAATGAGGGCGTTGAATGCGGCAGTGTCCTCTGTGGGAGACGTTTTTGCTCCATAGAGTTGCGGGTCCTGTGTATCCATAGGTGCACCCGAGTCTACAGGGTCATCCCAAGCTTGGTCAGGGTCCTGTTGGCCTTGAGGGTCCATCTCTCCGGGGTAGGGGACGTGGTCACCCATGTAGTCCTCCAAAACGTCTGTGTCGGAGTGTGTCGGAGAGAAGGACTGTGGATCTTGGTAAGAGGCATGGAGAGGCTCGTAAAGAAGTGGTTCCGAATCCACTGGCAGCTTTTTCTTTAGTGGGATCCGGTAGGAGTCCAAAGCTGGCTCAGAAGTTATCTTCCTCTTGTGAAGCATCATTCTGCCTGTTGCGGCATCGATGATGTGTGAAGGCGACGTCTCCGTAGGAGAGTGTTCTGCAGGTGTGATCCTGGTGTGGGTGACACGTGTTCTGATTTCGAACAGTTTTGGCGCCGTGGATGGTGGCAGGCCAAAAGTTATGTTGGCTGGTGCCGGAGAAGCTTTTTGAGCCTTTTTCGGCTCGGAGCTTGATGTGTCCTGGAGGGCCGCCTTATCTTTGATGCGTTGCAAGGATGCTGAAACTTGCCGCACCTGGAACGCCGACGGTTCTTTGGCGCCGACCGGTTCCGTTGAGGCAGGCGTGGACTTCTTCGGTGCCACGGGGTCATCGAGTCTAGGAGAGGTAGTAGCTGTCGACGGCGTCGATGATTGTGCCTTTGGTGCTGTTTTGGAAGTGGTGTGAGATCCAGCAGCCATTTTGACCTTTGTGGTCGGAGCCGATTGTTTCGGTGCCGGGAGCCGAGGCGGCTTGGCGGTACCGATGGTCTTTTTCCGTGCGTCGGCGCTGACGTCGGCTGCTGCAAGCTCGGCACCGAAGTCCCGTTTGGTGCGGTCGGTGCCGACGGGTTTGGCTGGCGTCGAAGGCGTGGTGGGCTTCGATCCGACCAGTGTGACTTTCAGTTTCGGTTTCTGCTGAACCGAGACGGCTTTCGGTTTCGGTTTCGATGAAGGGAAACCAGCCGTTTTGGGTAGTATAGGCTGCCGCTGAATGTCCGAGGCCGGGGCCGAATGGATGCGGGATAGGTCTTGGGTAAGGCCCGAAGGCGATCCCTCGACCGGAGCCACAGACTGACGCACTGGGATATCCAAAGTCTGTTCGGGTAGGCCTTGCTCGTCACCGGAGCTACTCTCTTCGGCCCCTAAGGCCTCATTGTAGTCTCCTACCTCGGTGTCGGCTTCGTCTCTGTGGAAGAGTTGTTCTTCGACGTCTTCCGATCCGGAGTCGTGTTCGGAAGCGGGGCTGGAGGGTAGGTTCTCCACGTCTTGGACATCTTCGTCCTCGGCATTGAAGATGTCAGTCGGGGCCGGTGCCGCTTGCTGCGCTTCGAGCCTCGCTGCTCGACGATTCCGGAGAGTCTTCTTGGATCGGAATCGGGCACAGGCCATACATGTGGACTCGTCGTGATCCGGTGAAAGGCATTTGTTGCACACCGGGTGGACGTCGACATGGGGATATTTCGCATTGCATACAGGGCACCGCTTGAAGGGCGTCCTCGATTCCATCGTCGATGTCGGGTCGATGGTCGGGTATGATGCGAAAAAGTTGGTTTCTGGAAGTTAGTAAACTAACAAATAACTATCGATACCGATCGGGAACAGTACCGACGCGAACTAAAGGCCTTTTGGCCTGTAAAAAGTTTTTCCTAACTGGAGTCAAGATAAGCACATCCGAACCCAATGGCGGAAAAAAACAATCTGAGGATGGAGAGGATGCCCATGCGCACTGTAGTCCAGGGGAGGAGTCACCTATCCCAGGATACTTCGAAGACTCTTCCAGGACAACAACGTGCAAACATCCGGACCCAACACTAGGCGGCGATCTATGCACAGATATGAATTCAGCAGCCCACATGCCTCGAACACTAATGTTCTTGGCTACCGCTTTGGCCCCAATGTTATTTGCTTTCAGAGATGGGGATAGGGCCCGCCCCTGTGACTTGGACCCATAAAACTGCATTGTTTATCATTCAATAAAGGCACAAATCGAACGGTAATGGTATATTATTGTCAAACACTGTATAGTTCCTAAAAAACAAATGCTCACTTCCAGGACCAACCGTCCAGAATGCCACAAAGACAACAACGGTAGAAAAAAGTGGGAGGAGCGCTTAGTTAAGAACAGACACCCAAAAGCAAAATCTGTCACATTGAATTCAATCACATTAGGTTCAAGACCCACAATAAGTCAGAAATCAGACTAATAATAGGTATTAGGCATACAAATCAAAAGCATGGACAGTATGTTCTTAGCATTCACTATTTCTCGTTTCCATAGAAAAAACCCCGAACCTGGACAAAGCCAACACATTTCGTCCCTTAACATAGGGACTTCTTCAGGGCACAAAATATGATGGTAACATGTGAGCCCATTATTCCAAAGCTTGTCCTTGGCACTGTTCACAATCAATCCCAAACAGTTACTTCCTATCTATGGTCAAAAGACCGGTAGTCACTGCGCACAAGAACCAAACATTCCGAGAGCATTCAAAGTGCCATATTTCTGGAGGGACTCAAGATCACATCTCTGTATATTTTGACCGGATAAGCAACAAGCAACTTCACTCGTGTATCACAAGGTTGCTATACTAAGACAAGAGTGGTAACAAAACAGGGTGTTATGGTACTTTGCATGAAGTTTAATTGGAGGGCATGGTGTGTTATTACAATAAAATAAAAAAATGTGTACCTAGCTTCAAGCCAACCAAGTAAAAAAAAACCCGCTCAGATTTCCATCCAGTCAATGAGCATTTCGTAATTAACTGGATAATAAATAGCACATAATCCAAGTGGTATCTGAACTATGCAACGGAACAAAAAAAAAATTAGAAACAGTTTCTGTATTTCTGGGATATAATCCACACCCTGATCTATTTCATTGACATCACATGAGGTGCACCACGCAAACCCCAGAAAAGCAGAATTTGCTCTCACCATGTTTGAACTCCTTCAGGATCTCCTCCTGAAGCTGGAGTAGAAAACCGTAATTGTCCTGCACTTCCTGTGGAGGGTCTACAATCAGCGTGCGCACAAGATTGGAGCAATAGGACTTAAAACGGATTCCCATGGCACAGGTTATGGCACCAAAGTGCATGTGGTTTTTGTCACTGCAATGGAGAAAGGAGGAGACTGGCAATTAATAAATCACATTTCAAACCCAAGCAAGAAACTGCAGCGTATTGTAACCTTTGGAAATGTGCCTGCAGGGGCTTGTAACACTTTACAGAGGCATTACAATTTCACATCCCTTTCCAAACACATGACAGAAAAGACGTGTCTGAGGTTTTGCTGGAGTGAAAGAGAGTGAGACAGCAAGTGAGAGAAATCGTATCACTGCATGCATCACTTCCTCACCTCACCACACTAAACTTGAGATTGTAGTGGCCTCCACTTTGAATAATAGGGGGGTAGCACATTTCGACAGTAGAGGGATCGGTTCCTCCCAAGTATTTCTTGTCTTCAATAGCCTTCTCCACAGACTCAGCCAGCTTACTGTGACGCACTTTCTGCAAGGACAGTGAAAAATTATTTTAAAAAGAAAAGTAAATCCTGATGTGTTACTCTGTTTGATGTAAATGTATTTTTCTGGAAATTGTATTAACTGCAAAAAAACAACCAATCAGGTGGCGCGCTTAACAATGTTATTAATTCCAAAATGCTCTTTAACACTCTATGGACATTGGTTGCATAGTCGTTCACAGAGATACGCACACACATTTATAGCTAGAATGGAAAGGAGTGAACAAAACCCTTAAGACACATTATAAAACAGTAATACACTAAAGAACATGAGGTAAATGGCAAATTAAGAAGACACATTCAAATATCCAACAAAATGGTTCAATAGGTAAAAGTACACATGGTGACCATACTTGTAAGAGCAGGCACACAGAATGGTCAAAGGCCCTGCATTTGAGTGTTTCCATTTCAATAAGTGGAGTCTTGAGCCTAACCTCATCAGCATCCACAATTTCCATCACTCGCTCCTTGAAGAACTTGTTAAAGAGATCCGAAGTAATGCTGGCAGCCTTCTTCATGAGGGCAAGCTCTCCTTCCTCCTTCACAGCGATTGTGTATGCCACCACTGCACTAATATCAACCTGCCAAGTGAGAAACAGAAAAAAGAAACCAGATGAAGAGACGGGGCAAAATTTCAAGCACTGACTAATGCAAAAAGCACCTAAAAACATATTTCTGCATACAGAAGTCTAATGTTTACCCTGACAAGTCTTTAGAAAACGAAGAATTTACCACACACTGAAAGGTTGGATGGTTTGGGGGGGGGAATCGGGACTAGCAAAGTGTCAGGCCATCCTGTGACATGCAACTTAACAGCTTAAGACTCACCTTTTCAAAGAATACTAAACTCTGATCCAGTAATAGTACAAAAATCAACTATTCCTTCCATTGCATTTTGGTTAGGTTTGTACTACATATATACCACATATATGTATCCATACAACTGGCTGTGCAACAGCAATGTCCCCTGTAGGAAGCTGGCTCTGTATAGGATATTGCCTCTAGGTGGTTATACAGTGAACAGATTCCAGGGGTTCCCCAAAAGTGTACAGGGCTCTATGTAAAGCTCAAAGTGCTTTATTAGTGGTAGTGTGGATGACAACTCCAAAAGGAGATCCACACCAATTTTAGATAAATATACTTAGCTTGTATTATATTTTAAGAGCAAGATCTTCGCAATAAGGTACGTTTTTAAATTAAAATACTTTTCACTTTCAAAAGTTGACACTTAGAATATTTTCTGAAAACTTCAATGTTATCCTACGAGAAAAACAATAATGCGGTTAAACAAGTAGGTATCACACTTACAGTTCCAGTGCTTGGGACCAAAGGGTTAAGTGAGTAACAAAACCACCACCAGCGGCGGCGGCACAGGGGCAGCCGGGTGCATGGTTCAAAATTGAAGGTCGGCCCAATGCGTTTCAAATGAGACTGGGGGTGCTTGGAGCCACACTGCTTGAAGGTCAATGGATCGGGTTTGCAGGGGCCAAGCTTTGGGGGTTGGGACTAGCATGTGGGGCACAAAGCTGCACCCAAGACATACACCAGTGGCACAGGGACTGCCCGGTGCAGGTTGCACAATCAGCGTTGGGCGCCCAATGCTTTACAATGGAGTTTCTTCTTTTGACAAAGAAGGCTGCAGGCATAGCACAGGCAGTTGCAAGAGGCAGACCAAGGACAGCAGAGGCAAGTAGAGATATAGGGTGTCGTAGGGCCACCGTCGGTTCAGCTCACGAAGGCCCAGGGGCTTGGAGTGCAGGGGTGCAGTAAGAAAGTGCCCTCTTTTTTGCATGGTTGCTCCCACATTTTGCTAAACTGCTGATGTACTTTGACTGAGTGTGCCCTGGCATCCTGACAAATAGGTACCCAGAGTCTACGTTCTTTCTCTAAAACTGCATTGAAAACAAAACCCAATTGGCACTCTCTGGCCACAGGTCAGCCCCTTGTAAATGGTACCACAGGTACCAAGGGCACTGTACGTGTACATACACACACACCTACCCACCCTTTGCAGGCTGCGTGTTTTGGTGCAGAACAAGGTGAAGTGTCGCCATGGCATGCTACAACTCACTGCCCTGGCACAGAACAGCCACCCCTCTCGCTGGGTGCACTATACCAGTGGTGAGGGTACAGGTGCATGAGCCCTGTACCTCTACAGTGTCTAAGCCAATTCTTAGACATTGTAAGTGCAGTAATGCCATTAAGAGTATATGTCGCTGGGAGTTTTCCATTACGAACTCCACAGTACCATAATGGCTTTACTGAAAACTGGGAAGTTTGATACTAAACTTCTCAGCACATTAAACCCACACTGAGGCCAGTGTGGGATTTAATGAAAGATGCACACAGAGGGCATCTTAGAGATGCCCCCTGAAAACGAACCCACCACTAGTGTCCAGGCTGAGTGGCTGCTTTCATCTGCCACCAACAGACATGTTTTTGGACCACTGAGTCGAGAGCCTGCTGCTCTTGGGGGTCTGAAACAATGCACATCCTGGAACGAGGTGCCAAACCTCCTCCCCCAGGATGGGCAGGGTTCTCGAAGGGGAAGCTTCAAAGGCTTGCCGCCTTTGTGAGCTTCCCCCAGGCCACTTGCTTCGTTCAGCAACTGGTTCTGACCCCCACTTTGGGCGGGAGAACCGGCAGGAAAAACAAGTGAGGAAGAGAGGTGTGCCCACCACTGCCAACTCCACCCCTCAGGTGAGGGAGGCAAGGTGAAGCACAACTTCCAGTCCACACCATCTTGGAGATGGTGAGCAGGGGGGAGGGGGGGGGGGGACTCAGCCAACCAGGGACAGGCACATGATTTACACACAATGGATACACCCACACAATGAGAGCCCACACTAACTAATACCGCTGGAGTTATACATGCAATTGCATGCCCTTGTGATTTTCTATACATTGGGCAGACCATCCAGAAAATAAAGACACGCATATTACAACTCTACAGTTGTGTACGTTGTAAAGTGGAGGGAGCCCCTTTAGTTGAACATTTTCTAAGGTTTGGACATCCACCAGAGAGCCTCCAATGGTGGGTTATTGAAAAAGTCACTGTGAACCCCTGAGGGGGTAACTTCACCAACACTCAGTCTTATGGAGTGTAAATGGTTTGTCACTCGACACCACATCAAAGGGCCTGAACGAACACGAGGAAATTGCCGGGCAGGCAGGCAGCCACCCTCAGCAATGGTTGACTATTAGACCTGGTTGTGCCTGATGAGTTTTTTTTTTTTTCAACTCTTATCATGCACATCTACATCACACATATAATTGTGCCCCCCTTACCAAAGATATCACGTTACCACCCCAGTTTAGGTCTATACACCTACTGTGAAAATAATGTCCTCCATTTCTTTTACATTAGTGGTATACATTGTTTTAAGCCCATGCAATTCCCCCTTTTTATGTTAAACAATTGGGCTTTGCACACAGTTTGCCACTAGGTATTTTCCTACGAAATATGTTGCAAATATTTGTACATACCGCCATGAACCTATAATTTTGTATAAATTGATTGTGGGCCGTGTACCTATTGATGTGCCACTATTCATGTTGTAGCCTTTGTGGAGTCTTTTTTTAGTGACCACTTTACATCCATTGTGATGTCATGGAGCTGTACATATCACTTTGTAAATACATTCATTTATGTGTTGTATGCAATTCATTTATGTGGTTTTCCACCATTTCCTATTGTGCCACTTTTACGCTGTAATCATATCCGAAGGCCGTTGTAGCGCTCCTTCAGCTACTGTATTTGAGATAGACGCTCCTCCTTCCAGAGTGCCTTCGGTTGCTGCAGTCTGTCTTCATTCACGCCTACCGGGCCGTCACACTTTTCTTTGTGTACATGCGATGCGCTCGCGGTAACAGTGTTTAAGTACCGGGCTTTTTCAATCAGTCGCCTTCTGTGAGAAAGTGCCATCTTTCTTGCATGGTATGCCCCCACTTTTTGCTGAATTGCTGAATGCACTTTGACTGAGTGTGCCCTGGACTCCTGCCAATCAGGTGCCCAGGGCCTATGTTCCTTCCCTAAACACACAAAACCCAAATTGGCAAACCCTGGCCACATGTCAGCCCCTGGTAAATGGTACCCTAGGTACCCAGGGCCTTGTGACCAGAGAAGGCCTCTAAGGGCTGAAGCACTCATTGTGCCACCCTTAGAGGCCCTGTACCCTAACACACACTGCCCTTGCAGGCTGAGTGTCTGGGTACAAGACAAAACCAAGCGTCAACATGGCACACATTCCAATGTGCCATGCCCACCACCTACACTGCCATGGCATACATCAGCCACCCCTCTAGCTGGGTGCCCTATGCCAGTGGTGTGGGCACAGGAGCATGAGCCCTGTGCCCCTACAGTGCCCATGTCCATTCCTGGGCCCTGTAAGTGCAGTGCTGCCATTTAAGAGTACATGGTGCTGAGAGCTCGTCAAACACGAACTCCCCAGCACCATAATGGCAACACTAAAGACTGAGAAGTTTGGTATCAAACTTCTCAGCACATTAAACTCACTGATGCCAGTGTGGGATTTAATGTACCAAGCACCACAGAGGGCATCTTAGAGATGCCCCCTAAAACATAACCTACAATCTACGTCTGTTTTGAGTCTGCCCAGGCTGCCACACAGCAGACATGTTGCTGGACCCCTGGGTAGGAGAGCCCTGCTCTCCTGGGCCTGCAACAATGCACATCCTAGGCGAGGTGCTAAATCTCCTCCCCCAGGATGGGCAGGGGGAAGCTTCAAAGGCATGCCGCCTCTGTGAGCTTCCCTAGGCCACTGTAACCCCCCACTCTGGTGGGAAGTCTGGCCGGAAACCCCAAATAAGGACAGGGGATGTGCCAGCCTGCCAACCCCACCCCTCAGGTGGGGGAGGCGAGGTGAAGCACATCTCCGGGCTCTCGCCATCTTGAAGATGGGAAGCCCTGCCCAATCAGGACTAGGCTACTGCCCCCCTCCCACAGGAGAGAGGCAGGATAGGGGGTGTAGCCACCCCAGGACAGGGACCCATTGGGCCCTGCCCTTCACCTACCTGTAACGCCCCTAAATCTAGTATTTAGGGGCACTCTGAACCTTCCTTCCCCATATTCCAGATTCCGAAATCCAAAGAAGAGCTAGAAGAAAGAATACCTGCCCTACAGCTGCTAAAAAGAGGAAGACACCAACTGCTTTGGCCCCAGCACTACCGGCCTGTCGACCCTCGAACCTGCTCCTGCTCCAACCCGGCATCTCTTGTGGCCAGCAACCTCACAAAACCCGGAGGACCTGGCTACCTTTTGACTATAAACCCCTGGGACTCCCATGAGTAGAGGCTCTATTTAAAATCTACTTATAATCCCTGGCATCAGTCCGGAACAGCGAACCCTTCACACTCTGCACCCGCCAACCCTGGCCTGTGCCGGAGTGAACAAAGACCATGAGGACGACCCCACGGCGACTGACCCCAAGTCCGGGACCCAAGAACTTCCCTAGACGCTCCTGAAGAAGCCTGCAGCCTCAGAACCAGAATCATTTCCTTTGGTTTTTGCTTTGTTCGCCATAAGTTTGCAGGGTATGCTCAGACGCGAGTCCCTTGCTCACTTTGCCACTGGATTCAAGCAAGCCTGGCTGAAGACAGCTGAAATGCCAGAAACCGGTCCTAGGAAGCTTGTTTCCGGTCCAGGGAAGACATGGCTTGGCAGTTCGGGCTGGACTGTTCCCATGAGGCACAGGGTCAGACTGATTTGCATATGGCCATGTCTGCACTCGGGTGGCGGAGTGGGCTAAAGAACGGTGATGGATTAAACCCAGAACAGTTGACTGGGGGTGAGTGCTTGCAATGTTCAACACTCCGTCCATCATTTCCTTTGGTTTTTGCTAAGTGACCAGGAGCCCAGCTCCCACAGCCGCATGGCCTGCTAGTCAGCAGCCACCAACCAAGGCCCCCCTACCTCTCATAGGAGAACATTGGGCCCAACTCTCTCTGCATCCGGCCGCCCCGTGCCGCTGAGGGTGAACCAACTGTACCTACCTGACCCTGGGAGACCCCCAAGTCTGTGCCAAGAACCTTAACTCTGATAGTCGAGTACTTACCTTTAAACCGATAACTCAATTTTCTCCATAGGGTAACGTTGACTGGAGTGTGGATTTTTCAAAACTTAAAATATTCACCAAAAATCAGCCGAGTAACAAAAACGAAAACCAGTAACCCAATTTCCCCCCATAGGAAATCATTGACTGTTTTTCTGTGAAATTGCTTCTAAGTGTCAATTTCTGAAAACTTTAAATATTCTTTAGAAATATTATAATTTCTGAAAACGTAATTACTTATCTTTTTTTCGATAAAGGTCCCAGTACTGAGTCTAGGCACCCAGTACTGGATTACAAAAGTAACGAGAACATACTATAAATGCAACGTGAATTTACTGCCATAGGGAATCTGACTGTTTTCTATGAAATATTTTCTAAGGCAAAATATTATCTAAAAATCATCTCAGTAATTAAGTCGACTTTTATCACTTGTTTCTAAGTACTGTCCCAGGACTGAATCTAGGATCCAGTCCTGGAATTCCAAAAGTAATCTAAAAGTAATCTATTGCAAATAACTTGAAGCTTCCATTGAACTCAATGCATTATTGTGTTTAGAATTGTGTTGCCTATAGCAACAACTTGTAATTATTTACAAAAGTCAATTGCATATTGCAAAAGTATTTACCTACAGCATCTCATTCTGGGAAAGTGTATTTTAATACCTATTGTTGGTTCTAAAATAAAACAAGTGTATATTTTTTATATATAAACCATTGGCCTAGAGTTCAGTTATTGAGTGTGTGAGACCATTTGCTGACTGAGTGTGTACATCAAAATGCTTTACACTGTCCTCTGATACTGCCTTACTGCTCGACCAAGCTACCACTTTAGAGAGTAAGGGTATATCTAACTTTAGCCTCTGCCAAACCTCTGGGGACTGTGGACTCTGTACACACTGTACCTATTTGGGAACAGTATATACAGAGCCACTTTCTCACACCTTCACACCTCCCAGGAAGCGGGTTCTCTTCGTGAGCAGCGTACTATGTATTAAGGTAGGCCTTGATAGGATGCTATGAGCCATGGCATAATTTTCGTTTTTGTTTTTTTGCGTCCAGTCAGTGCCCGATAGATGGCCTTTGTTTCTTTTTATTCAACAGAGAATGGATTGACGACTCACTTTGGAATAATTTTGGAATACTCAACACTTCGTAAATTACTAAGTCATTGTGCAGCTGCACTTTGACTTGAGTCTTCACGACCAGCTGTTGTGGGTATGTAGTTGTGGCTAGCACCCTGCACAATTTTGGTTTAGTTGCCTATTTAAGATTTTAACAGGATTTATTTTTCCCTCGACTATTTACCAATTGGAAATAGCTACCTGGTCAGCCCAACCTTGGTGCCAGGCATAGGTCAGTACCCACACCTTTTCTATACATTGGTACTCTGGTTAAGAATATATGGTATTAATCTCATCTTCACCTCTTAAGGTTGCCCCTTCCCCTTGACGGGGTCCAAAACCACCCTTTTCACATGTCGGGTTGAAACGTCGACGCCTACCTCCTTCAAGAACCTGTACCTCAAATAGACCTCCTTGCCCCAGTTTCTAATGGTGCATTATTGCACGAATATACTTATAAAAGAATGTTTTAATTATCTACTGTATATGAATATGGACAGGTCTGATTGTACTGGGCGGTGTTGTTAAATCAAGACCCAGTACCTATATTGAATAGATCACCAAGTTGATTATCTAAAGCCTCTTTTCCCCTCCATCTAACCTTTTCAAACGACACGAGCACTACTTTCCTGTCCTACACCCTTTTCTAGTCGCAACCTATTTTTCATATTATGGATGACATGTGGTAATGTTTTTACCCAACGTGGACGCATTTATGAATAACAAAGTAAAAAACTGTTGATCTGAACTGTATACAGGTGTGTTTTTCCCTTCATTTTCAGGGTGCTAATTAATTAATATGTATAGGTATGTGTTGACCTTTGAGCCAGCATTAATCCAAAAAGGCTCCCCTGATTCGTTTTGCTATTGCTGAATTGGGTCTAAGATCAATCATTTTTCATAGCTCCTCCCCAAGGATGGGCAGGGTCCACGAAGGGGAAGCTTTAAAGGTTTGCCGCTTTTGTGAGCTTCCCCATGCCTTTTGCTGCTTCCAGCAACTGGCCCCCATCGGTACTGGCCCCACCGGTTCTGACCCCCACTTTGGGTGGGAGAATCAGCAGGAAAGCCAAGTGAGGAAGGGAGGTGTGCCCATCTTTGCCAACCCCACCCCTCAGGTGGGGGAGGCGAGGTAAAGCACAACTCTCAGTCTCCGCCATCTTGCAGATGGGGGGCGGGGGGAGACCCCACCAGAGAGGCATATGCCCCCCTACCACTATAGGGTGGTATATGACTCCTGAGGCTTGAGCCGGGAGACAGAATCGGGTAGCGTGCTGCGTGTTAGCGTTGCGTTTGTATGTATCTTTCCTGCACTCAATTTTAAATATAGTATACTATGTGAGGCTGTTTTTTTAAAGTACTGTGTGAGACTGCTTTTAAAACAATACATTTCACATTACCTCATCTCTCTGCCACACCGAGTCATTTACGGGGGGCAGCGAGGTCGGTTGACTGTTGCGGAGGCAGGAGGGACTGGGAGGAGGACAGGCGCCATCTTGGTGGGTGTGAGGGTTTACGGGCTAGTTGTTGGTCAAGCGACATTAAATGCCAGCACTACTGCGGCCGCGCAGCGGGCGTGCCTAAGGCAAGCCTGTCCGCGCACGTCAGTCGCCGGTCTCCAGGCACCCTGCCCGAGTTCCCACCGATTTTATCAGCCATTCGTGTGAGGAACTTCTGGGGCTGGAAGCCAAGTGCTCTGCTCGGAGCATCAGGTTGACTCCTTTAAGTGTAAGTCTTGCTCATTTCAGCTGCCAGGGGCGGATAGAGTACCATCCCCCCCAGAGGCTGCAGAGTACAAGTTCCTTAGTTTGAACTGTCAGTCCCTCGTGAAACACCATGCGGAGGTGTTTCGACTTGCTAATAGAGGAGGCCCCAGATGCCTTATTTTTAACAGAGACTTGGCTCACGCAGGACTCTGTGGCCGTGCCCCGGTTGGCCCTTCCCCAAGGTTATGTGTTGAAGACAGTCAATAGAGAGGGTGGGCGTGGTGGTGGCATTGCAATGATCATTAAAGATGTTTTTAACTGTAGTTTTATTTAAGAGAACATTGCGGAATGTGAAAGTGCAGTGTTCAAAGCTATGCTGAGCCCTAATTTCACTATGTCCGGCCTTTTAGTCTATCGGCCCCCGGGCCCCGCAATTGGCTTCAGGGAGGATTTTCTGAGTAAAGTCGCACGATACGCGGGTAGGGCTTCGAACTTCACCATCTTGGGGGATCTTAACCTTCATTTTGAGATGCATGAGAAAGCGGAAATTTCAAACATGCTGGGAGATTTGGAGGCCTTTCAGCTAGTGCAATGCGTCCTTGAGAGTACGCATGTGGCAGGGCACTTATTGGACCCTATATTTTCCAATCTATGTCCTTTACAGGTCTTTCCTCCGGCTCCCCAGGCCTGGACGGATCATTTCTTGGTTTCTTTTGTGTTGCGATTGCAGGGAAAAGCTGTACGCTCATTTTCTGCCCCTGTGCTGAAACGTCACTGGCACAAATTAGCTCTCTGCCAACTATCTGCTTGTTTGGCTAACAATAGGCCTTTATTGCCCACATCCAGGTGAGGAGCAGACGCGGTTGTCGAGTAAGGCTAGCCCACTTCGCTTGTTGTGGGACCGTTCCATTGGTCCGGTCGCTACTCCTTCATCTATGAAGCCTCTACCCCTCCATTCTGAGGCGGTGTTGATATTCAAAGACCCTGAATTAGGGATACTTTACTAGTTGTGATAGATCTTTTTACCCGTTTATCATATCAAGGGTATTCAATTGTAGTTCTATCCATGGTCCTGACGAAGTGTCGCCCGACTTAGATCATAGAAGACACGAAACATGTTGACCTTTGTCAACTAAAGGCTACCCTGATACCTAGAATCTCCATAGTAGCCTCCCTGGTTTTATTTAGTCCCAGCCCCACACAAAACCAATTAAAACTACTCAGGGGCCAGGGCCTATTTTAGTCTTTCAAGTCCCCACACCAATCAGAAATCACTGACTTCCACATTTGCACTCACATTCATCATAATATGGCGTTCTCAGATCAGAAGATCTCCGCCAAAGATGCCACCAGGCCTGGACATTACAGTGCCGGTCCGACGAGGAGCGCCCGATGATGAAGCATGACACCCTACCAGGTGTGTGAGGGCAACAAGATCTGAAATTTAGATTTCCCTCCTGTGACCAAATAACAGCAGGCAGTTAGCGACTCTAACTACCCTAGCCTTGAGGAGGAACTGTTCTTTTCTGTTTCTTTATTGCCCCCAGACATGGACGCAGCAATTTCTTACTTCCATGACTGGGTTGTTCGGGGTCTGGATACTTGTATCCCGGCCCGTTTGGGAGCAAGATGTAGAGGGTCTTCTAACCCGTGGTTTGACACATCACTTATGTTAGCCAAAAAAGGGTGTAAGCAGCTGGAACGTGTCTGGAGAGGCTCTTATGACGTCACAGCTAAGTTAGAATACCGGGCTGCCATTAAACAGTATCACCGACTGATCCGGAAGACGCGAGCCGACGTGGCTAAAAAAAATCTTGGCAAGTACTAATCCGGCTAAGTCGATATTTGCCTTGCTTAAAGGTATGAAAAGTGCAGGCTCAGTGGCATCCTCCCCGATTGTTTCTAACCAACAGTGTAGTGAGCTGGCTAATCGTTTCTTGAACAAGGTTGAGCAGATCTATTCTAAGCTGCCGACGGCAGATCTGCATGCTGGGAGGGAGGCTCCGAATATACTGGGCACTATGGTGGGTAATAGCCTGGTATCCTTTCCATCTCTATCATCCAACGAGTTTGACGCACTCTGTCTGAAGATCAAGTCAGGATCCCCGGCTGATCCCTTGACCCCTGCCTTGTTTCGTCAGCTCCGCTCTGTGATCGCTCCTTGGGATGTGGGTTTGGTGAACTTATCTATGTCTTCTGCAGTGGTTCCTAAGGTATGGAAACATGCCAAAGTTATCCCACTGCTTAAGAAACCCTCCCTGGATCCCGTGGAACCAGGCAATTATCGGCCAATCTCTCAGCTGCCTTTTCGGGCAAAGGTGGCGGAATCTCATATTAACGCTGTCCTTTCGGAGTACATCGAGCAGAATTCCATTCTGGATTCTTCTCAACATGGCTTCCGAGCGCGTCTTGGGACAGAGTTTGCACTGTTGGCAGTAACGGAAGCTATTAGGGATAGTTTGGACAGGGATGACTCAGTGGCTTTGATCCTTTTAGATCTAAGCGCCGCCTTCGAAACCATTTCACATGCAATTTTACTAACTCGTTTGCAGGAAATCGGTGTTGAGGGTGTGACTTTGGGCTGGTTCCGCTCCTTCTTAGAGGGAAGGTCCTTTCAAGTGTCCGTGCCTCCGTTCCATCCCAGGAGTTTGCTCTGCATCAGGGAGTACCGCAGGGCTCAGTTTTGAGCCCGCTTTTGTTTAACATCTATGTTCGCCCCCTGGCTGCGGTAGCAAAAAATAGAGGGCTTGCGTTGGTGTCATACGCTGATGACACCCAACTGCTGATCTCCTCTAAGAATTGTGATGACAATCTGGAGAAATTCAAGGAGGATATTTTAGCAGTGGCTGATTGGATGGCGGCCAATTACTTGCAGCTTAACGCCAGCAAAACTTACTGTTCGGGAAGGACCATGAACTATGGTCCGAACAGTGCTGGCCTGAGCGTCTTAAACCTGCGCCCTCTTGTGATAAAGTGCCATCTTTCTTGCATGGTATGCCCCCACTTTTTGCTGAATTGCTGAATGTACTTTGAGTGAGTGTGCCCTGGACTCCTGCCAATCAGGTGCCCAGGGCCTATGTTCTTTCCCTAAAACATAAAACACAAATTGGCAAACCCTGGCCACATGTCAGCCCCTGGTAAATGGTACCCTAGGTACCCAGGGCCTTGTGACCAGGGAAGGCCTCTAAGGGCTGCAGCACTCATTGTGCCACCCTTAGAGGCCCTGTACCCCAACACACACACACTGCCCTTGCAGGCTGAGTGTCTGGGTACAGGACAAAACAAAGTCCACCACCTACACTGCCATGGCATACATCAGCCACCCCTCTAGCTGGGTGCCCTATGCCAGTGGTGTGGGCACAGGAGCAGGAGCCCTGTGCCCCTACAGTACCCAGGTCCATTCCTGGACACTAAGTGCAGTGCTGTCATTTAAGAGTACATGGTGCTGAGAGCTCGTCAAACACGAACTCCACAGCACCATAATGGCATCACTGAAGACTGAGAAGTTTAGTATCAAACTTCAGCACATTAAACCTGCACTGATGCCAGTGTGGGATTTAATGTACCAAGCACCCCAGAGGGCATCTTAGAGATGCCCCCTGAAACCTAATCTACAATCCACGTCTGGTCTGAGAGGCTGCCTAGGCTGCCACACAGCAGACATGTTGCTGGACCCCTGGGTAGGAGAGCCCCTGCTCTCCTGGGCCTGCAACAATGCACATCCTGGGCGAGGTGCTAGATCTCCTCCCCCAGGATGGGCAGGGGGAAGATTCAAAGGCCTGCCGTCTCTGTGAGCTTCCCCAGGCCACTGCAACCCCCCACTCTGGCGGGAAGCTTGGCCGGAAACCCCAAATAAGGACAGGGAATGTGCCAGGGAATGTGCCAGCCTGCCAACCCCACCCCTGGGGGAGGCGAGGTGAAGCCCATCACGGGCTCTCGCCATCTTGAAGATGGGGAGCCCTGCCCAATCAGGACTAGGCTACTGCCCCCCCCCCCACAGGATAGGGGGTGTACCCACCCCAGGACAGGGACCCATTGGTCCCTGCCCTTCACCTACCTGTAACGCCCATAAATCTAGTGTTTAGGGGCACCCTGAACCTTCCTTCCCCAGATTCCAGATTCCGAAATACAAAGAAGTGCAAGAAGAAAGAAGACCTGCCCTGCAGCTGCTAAGAAGAGGAAGACACCAACTGCTTTGGCCCCAGCCCTACCGGCCTGTCGACCCTCGAACCTGCTCTAACCCGGTATCTCTTGTGGCCAGCAACCTCACAAATCCCGGAGGACGTGGCTACCTTTTGGCTCCAAGCCCCTGGGACTCCCATGAGTAGAGGCTCTACTCAAAATCTGCTTCTAATCCCTGGCATCAGCCCGGAAACGTGAACCCCTCACACTATGCACCCGCAAAGCCTGGCCTGTGCCGGAGTGAACAAAGACCACAAGGACGACCCAACGGCGACTGACCCAGAGTCCAGCACCCAAGAACTTCCCTCGACGCTCCCGACGACACCTGCAACCTCAGAACCAGGTGCCCCCCAACCGCGATCAACAGAGGGTGAGATTTCCCGACACCAAAAGTCACCCCTGCACCCGGCGCCCCACAGCCCCCTGTGCCCAACTCCAGGGTACCTATCTATCCTCCAAATATCCAACTTGCCACTCGAAGTGGTAGTGGCACCTGAAGAACCTTCGTCCCAGACCTTGCAGTCTTTTCCTAAACCGGAGCTTTCCCATTGAAATCAATTGAGCGCCCAAAGGCTCAAAAGCACCCTGCACCCAGCCGCCCGAGTGGCCCTGCCAGTGTAACCTCTACACCCATCTACTTCCCCATTTGCCCTGAGCAAGTGACCAGGAGCCCAGCTCCCAAAGCCATGTGGCCTGCTAGTCAGCAGCCACCAACCAAGGACCCCCTGCCTCCCATAGGATAACATTGGGCCTAACTCACTCTGCACCCGGCTGCCCCTGTGCCGCTGAGGATGTAACAACTGTACCTACCTGACCCTGGGAGACCCCTGAGTCTATGCCCAGAACCTTCACTCTGCCAGTCGAGTACTTACCTTAAAGCCGATAACTCAATTTTCTCTATAGGGTAACATTGACTGGTTTTTCCTGAAATTTCTTCTAAGTGTGGACTTTTCAAAACTTTAAATATTCACCAAAAATCAGCCGAGTAACGAAAACGAAAATACTCACCTGCTATTAGGTGAGCTCCCAGTGCTGGATCTTGGTGCCCAGCACTGACCCTGAAAAATATTCACAACCCTACTTACCAGTAACCCAATTTTCTTCCATAGGAAACCATTGACTGTTTTTCTGTGAAATTTCTTCTAAGTGTAGATTTCTGCAAACTTTAAATATTCTAATCGTATAAGTTGTGAAAACTTAATTACTTACCTGTTTTGGATAAAGATCCCAGTACTGAGTCTAGGCACCCAGTACTGGATTACAAAAGTAACGAGAACATACTATACCTGCAACTTTAATTTTCTTCCATAGGGAATATTGACTGTTTTCTAAGAAATATTTTCTAAGTGTCAACTTTTAAAATAGTAAAATATTGTCTAAAATCATCACAAAAATTAAGTTGACTTTTATCACTTGTTTCCAAGTACTGTCCTAGGACTGAATCTAGGATCCAGTCCTGGAATCACAAAAGTAATCCTAAAAGTAATCTATTGCAAATAACTTGAAACTTCCATTGAACCCAATGCATTGTGTTTAAAATTGTGTTGCCTATTGCAACCACTTGTAACTTTCTACAAAAGCCAATTGCATATTGAAAAAGTATTTATATAAAGCATCTCATTCTGAGAAATTATATTTTAATATCAATTGTTGGTTCTAAAATAAAACAAACATTTTTTATATATAAACCATTGGCCTAGAGTTCAGTTATTGAGTGTGTGAGACCATTTGCTGACTGAATGTGTGCAACAAATGCTTTACACTGTCCTCTGATACTGCCTTACTGCGCGACCAAGCTACCACTTTAGAGAGTAAGGTTATATCTAACTTTAGCCTCTGCCAAACCCCTGGGGACTGTGGACCTATTTGGGAAGAGTATATACAGAGCCACTTTCTCACAATTAGGTCATAAACATGGTAGATATGGGCCTTGGCAAAGTTTGTTATTGATACAAACTCGCTTACTTGTTGATGTTCACCAGCCTTCCAAGGTATGCAGCTCCTGGAAAGGTCACTCCAAGTTCAAGGAATGGATTTGGCTACATGTGATATTGCACCATTGAACACTGGTGGACACAGTGTGAGATGAGCACTAATGGGCAGCATAAGCTGTTGGCACTGATGCACAAGGATAATAGACCTCAGTGACTTTTTTGCAGTTTTATATAGCGCAAACTTGGCCCAAAGACATTAGAGTGCTTTATGAGGAGGCAGCTTGCATTCAAATTGACAACTGTAGCAAGCACTGGACATGAACATATATGAATGCATTAATTTGACTCAGTACAGACTGCATCAGAATGCTATTTTTGTTTAACAGTTTACACCGATCAACCCGCACAAAAAAAACAAAAAAAAAAAACAAAAAAAAAAAAATGTGCATTACCTGTTTGGAACAAAAAATACATTTATTGCATCGATCCATCAGGGCAAATGTGAGAACAAAATTGTATTTGACGGTGCAAAGTTACGTGCCAGTCCCTCGCTTTTGGAACCTTAAAAGTATTTAGCAATGCAGCACAATATTCAACAGTTCCAGGTGCACAATGTACATATGAAGGGACCCCTTCTACTCAAATATCAGTTCCTGAGACAGGGGAAAAAACTAATAGTGTAAATTCTTAGGTTACTGGACTCTACAACCTATATAAAACATCCTGCATCATTCACTCAATCACACCACTCATAACCCATACTCTTCACAACAATACCCAGCGGTGACACATCTATGTCTTCTTCCAATATTATTGAAACACATAACATACATAGACAAAGTCTGATAGACACGAACCTATTACAAGTACAATAAATACATTATAGTTTAGGTTCCAAACAATGAGTCAAATACAAATCTTATTTATTCCATTATTTAGTACTCTCCAATGGTCAGAGTATAGAAGATGCTCCAGCTTTTCTTCATCTATTTACTCTATTTAGTTTGTGAAGGGTACTCCATTGATCTCCTATTCTCTACGTGCATTTCGGCTAATCAGCCTTCCTCAGGAGAACCATGTAATAAATACTGAGTCCTAAAGATATAAATATATCAATTAATATGAGCCCTCTATTACTAACAAGTTTACATTGTTTGTAAACCACCAAGTGACCCGCATTCCTCCCCAAATATGATATATTAAAATGAAATATTAAATATAATAACGCAATTTATTAAATTCATTTCTCACTGGTTATTTTTTAAAGAGATTTTTTATATCGCCATCACCCCGCAGCATATGCTGGTGCTGAGCTGGTGTGTGCCTAACGTAAGGGAGAGGGTTATTTGAAAAGGTAGATCTTCAGCTTCTTGAGAAATTCAAAAACAAGCAAAGGCGCTGTACAATATGCTACATTCAGTGTTGTATAAAAAAAACACTAATACAAACCATTATTTATCAGACCCAATAGGTCTGCCCTTGGTCAACTGGTGTGAGGATTGCATGGATTTTAATTGTGAGCATATGCCCAATAAAAATTAAAAAGGAAAAGAAAGCATGTTGCCATCTAACAGTGGCAGTCTTGTCCTGGGAAATAATTGTTTACATAAAGAAAAATATAAAAGCATCACAAATAATTTTAAGAAAACAATTTGGGTGCTCCCGGTAGGTAGGCTGCTTAGGACAGATAAAGAAACCCTTTTTATTTTAAAAATGCACATTACATCAAAAAATGTTTTGTGCGCAAATAAAATTGTATTAGCGGCTTTGTAATCTTAAAACAGTTTGAATAAGTCATTTTCCTCCTATGTGCACTGAAAGTTAAGAATGTGTTTACCTGCCTGCTAGGAAGCACACATGCGGTTTCATTGAAATTATATACACTATATTTTAATAAATATACATATTATGTATGACGGACACCCTTTGGAGTCAGTATGTTTTTTCTCTAATTTATATTCATCTTTTAATTTTTGTGGTATATGCTTACCACAAAAAGTAAAAACTAAAAAAAAAAAAATTGCCTCAGCTCGTCAAGGCTAGACCTTTTGACTTTGCCAATAATGCTCTGTTATGTATAAAGATGTTTCAGGGCCACAGCTGAAAGTGATGCAATATTTTTTGGGTCAATTTGAAGCACCTCATGGCGATTTAACACAAACTGCACGCTCTATCACAAATGTGCACTGTGACTTAGATCTTTCAGGAAGTTGAGCGCGCAAACACCAACAGCTGCTTTGCCATACAGAAATTAAAACAGCAGAAGCATGCATTTAAGGATACAAAGTGGAAAACATGTTATATTTCTTCCGTTTGCCATAGGAGGAATTTGAGGTAAAATATTGGATATTTTAGCATTCATTCAACACATATATCCTCTCAACTCTTTGTAAGGTGTGTTTGTAATCCTTATGTAGGACGGTTAAGGTCCACTAACCGGATATAAATTGGTTCGCACAGATGCATACACACGTGCAAAAGTCATTGATAAAAGCACCAGTGCAAATGCCCCCCCAGCTAAGTCCCTGCTCGGTTTGGGGGCCTGGGGGAGAATCAGACCATGATATAAAGATGTTTTTAGTAGCAAGAAAGTAACAGCTCCTGAATTGTGGCTTGTTTAGCTATTTATGATAAGCAATAAATGTAAAACTCCCCTTAAATGAACGTTGGGAGTAGTTCATGTAGAATGTTTTAAAAAGGATTGTTGACACACTCCCTTTGCGACCCAAAAAAACAAATTAGCCTGCCTTTTTAGGTCTCACTAGAGCCAGTGCATGCGCTGCTCTGCGAGACATTTAGTAGGCGTTTTTAAAAGTGCAGCCACAAGCTGCTTTGGCTGGCCTAGCGTTTGCGCTCACGCGAGCGTGTACGCGCGCGCCAGCTTGCAGCACCCGAGGCGCCATCTGGAGCGCGATCACTTTAACTTCTGCACTTTCTTGCGCGCGCACTCAACTCCCGGCCGCGGCCGCACGTTATGCTTGTTGTGCGGGCAATGCTTGCTAAGAACAAGCAGCACCGGCTTAACTCAGGTCACCGGGGAGCCTAGTGCACTTACTGCCTGAGCCTGCATGGCCGACCAGCCGTCACCATTCCTTGGAATATTTATGCTTCACCAAGAATTCCATGGGCTTCAGTTGACCACAGTGCCGTAAAAAGCTCAGCTGTCACTCCACTACAGGTACCGCCCGCCCCTCGGGTTCATTCCACATCAGTACCTCAATTTTCTGCTCCTGTCACTGCCCTGCTTGTGTTACTTAGGCTGCAGCACACAGATCAGCAGCTTTCGGCCTACTGCAGCTCCTGGATTACAGCACGGAGCATGCCGTTATTTCTGCTGCCACTGCCCCACTTGCAGCACGCCAGCCACAACACACAATACAGCATCCCTCGGCCTTCAGCGGCTTACGGGTTGCAGCTTGAAGGGCACACAGCTTGTCCGTTCGTCTTCTGTGTGACTGCACAACGCATCACTTCCGGTACCGCCAGATAAGATTTCCACAGCTCTCCTTCTGTCACTACAGCTCCCCTGACATGTGCCGCTTTCTTTCAGACTCTGCTATTCTACCTCCTGAATGTTACTGCACCTCCTCCCCTGTACAATCTACTTCTCTTGCCACTCTGCCTCTTCTCTTAGCCAGTGTCTTTCCCTCTACTCTCATGCAAGCGTAATTTCACTCACCTGTGCTTCTCATGTCTTCCTTATATGATCACCCTCTGTGCCTCCTTCATGTACCTATGCTTCTCTCCTTCACGCCATTCCTGTACCCATGCTACCTCGGTCACTACACATCACCTGCGCAGTCTACTTTCCTTATCATAGTAAGCCTCGCTTTAACTCTGCACTGCTCAGCTTCACACTGTACCCCTCCCTTTCACACTGTACCGCTGGTCTCTTACACTACCGCTCATCTTTCCACTTTACCTCCCCAATGCCACTACGCCCATCAACCATCACAGCGTTACTCTTCCTGTGCCACTGACAGCATCTATTTACTACTCTGCCCCGTGCCACATCAATATGACTTCACCTCACCTCCACAATCTACTTCCCTTCACACTGCACATCTCTCTCTCCTCATCACACAGTACTTGCCTCTCGCCATGCCACTGAGTCTCTAACCACGTGTTTATACCACTGCACGTCACATAGCACCTTCGCCTCTCCCAGTTGTGCTGCGCCTGCTCCAATACGACAAACTGCTTCACTAAACACTACTACAGCAGTGCTGGCCACAGTGTCACTGGCAGCAGGTAGACGCCCCCACCTACTGCGCTACAGAAGCACGTCACGGACCTGTCATCGGTCACTATCTAATATAAACTCTCTCCTGGCTGTGTTGGCGGAATCAATTAGAGGCAGATGGAAGGGGTCATATGTGTTTAGTTTTAAATGATGAAATTAAAAACCAGGCTTTGACAGCCAGCTTGTCTCTTCATTTAAAAGCAATGCAGCCTCCCTCGTTAGCTAATGTTTTTTTGCCAATGCAGTTTGCGCATTGGCAAAAATAAAAATGCTTGCTTTCTGATGTTGAAATGCATTGGCAAAGAAAGAAATAAAAAAACGCAGTGATGTGTATGCATTCACATGCGTCACCAAGCATGCATGCAGTTATGGCACGAGGAATCCACCATTTTGTTTTTTAATTAAACTGCTGCTCAAAGATAACCGGTGTTTATCTTGTTTTTCTCTTCCTGTCAGTTACTTCTTTTACACTATTTATTCCACTTGCTGTATGGATCAGAAATAAGCTATCTAGTCTAGAACCAAAATGCCAAGCACAGTTTTTTTTCTTTTTTTTGCTTGCAGATAACACCGATTTTCTTTTCTATAAAAGAAGACTGTCTATGCTGCAGTAAACTAGCCACCGAGGGTAAGGTTACACCCTGAAAGACAACTGACAGCCAACTTTAGGGTCTTGGTTACAAAAAATACACTTACGCCACATTTTATCATGTGAGAAAATGTGCACCTTTTGATCTTGCATGTGCCAAAAACATTCAGCAAGTACCGGACAGCTGAGGCACGGGTGTTTGACTGGCCGACCTAGTCTGATGCCAGCTGCCCCCCTTTTTATTCCCTTTCCTTCTCTAGACCCTTAAACCCCAGAACGCCTCTGCTGCTGTTCATCAATGTCTTTCAACTTCCTGCTGAAAGCCCCTACTGAAAGACGGATCTGCCTGATAAGGTGATATTTATTTTATCTAGCCGCGTCAGACTCTGCATTTCCCTGCCCCTCCCCTCCATCTCAATCAGTGTCCCTGATCAGCACCTTCCTGGCATTGCGCCTTTCCAGTGTTTATTCAAGGTTGCTGCCGATGGAGCTGCTGGTGATAAGGCATAGGTAGGGGATAACTCCACCACGGAAGTCACCCCTGAAGCCAGACCCAAATCCTAGCAAGAATCTGATCCCCATTGGTGTGGGCATTTAATTCACTGTCCTTCCACACAGTGCCATTGCCACAGCCGCACTATTGATTTTCTGCTCCATGCTGCTGAGGGGGGCAATATTGTGTTTCAGGGGGGCTATGTTGTATTTCAGGCTTGTATAGTTATGGGCATGGCTGGAGTTTGCAACAGCACCCACGTTCTTGATCCTCCTACCAGTTGGACTATATGCCTGGAAGTTTGCTAGGCTATAAAAAATTTGCCCAACATTTACTATACTTTGCGTGGGCGCTCACACGTCCTACATACCCAGGCATTGAAAATAAGTATATGATGCTGTCTTTTGCATCAGGCCAGTTCAAATCTTTGGAAAATGTGGGCCACAATGTTTCCCAAGGGGTATTGGGATCAGTTAATACAACTGGCATTGATCAACTAATATTTTTATTTTTGGATGACTTATTTGTATGGTTTTGTCCCTTTGCGACAGCAATGCATCAGCGCCTGCTTTCTGATCTTCTCAAATTATTTGAAGGTATATAAATCATGTGCAGTGGTTGCAACATGCCATTTAAGTGAACAAGTGGCAGTTTCAAGTATGGTATGGGTCTTTATATAGCCCTTCCTACTGCTGAGGAGGCGCTGAAGTGCTTTGCAGACCGGTACCACGCTACGCTGTTGGGTCCAAGTGTCGGTGATTACAGTTTGTCAAGCGGTTTATCCTGAGGCCGCCGTGCAGTTTTGCAGCTTTATCCCACTCTATTATACAATTCCTTATGTTAGCGGATTGTATATTTTTGTCATGTGCTTGAGTAATGGATGGTGCAGTTGACCTCAGCGTGGCTTCTGCAGTTTGCCACCTAGGGGTCCTATTATCAAGTGTCTTGTGCCGGTCACTAAGCCTGCACAATGGATTCAGTATAATCATCACTCAGGGCCACCACATGATCACTCACCTTCACCACACTTTGTGCCACCCTTAGAGGTCCTTTACCCTGACAGACAGACAGACACACACACTGACTCTGCAGACTGCGTGTCTTGGTGCAGAACAAAGTGAAGTGTCGACATGGCACCCATCCCTGTGCACCATGCCCACAAACCACTGCCATAGCATACATCAGTCACCCCTCTAGCTGAATGCCCTATACCAGTGGTGAGGGTACAGGTGCATGAGCCCTCTACCCCTACAGTGCCCAAGTCAATTCCTGGGCACTGTAAGTGCAGTGCTGCCATTAGGAGTATATGGTGATGGGAGTTGGTCATTACGGACTCCACAACACCATAATGGTTACACTGAAGACTGGGAAGTTTGGTATCAAACTTCTCAGCACATTAAATTCCACACTGGCATCAGTGTGGGTTTAATGTAAAATGCATAACAGAGGGCATCTTAGAGATGCCCCCTGAAACTCGACCAACTTCTAGTGACCTGACTGAGTGGCTGCTTAGGCTGCCACAAACAGACATGTTTCGGGACCCCTGGGTCGAGGGCCTGCTGATCTCGGGGGCCTGAACCAATGCACATCCTGGGACGAGGTGCCAAGCCTCCTCCCCCAGGATGGGCAGGGTTAACGAAGGGGAAGCTTCAAAAGGCATGCTGCCTTTGCGAGCCTCCCTAGACCATTTGCTGCTTGCAGCAACTGGTCCCCACTGATTCTGGCCCCCACTGGTTCTACCCCCCACTTTGAGCGGGAGACCCACAGGAAAAACAAGTGAGGGAAAGAGGTGTGCCCACCTCTGCCAACTCCACCCCTCAGGTGGGGTAGGCGAGGTGAAGCACAACTCGGAGTCCCCGCCATCCTTGAGGATGGGGGGGACCTAGCCAACCAGGGACAGGCTCCTGCCCCCCTCCCACTGGAGCGTGGCATGATAGGGGGTGTACCCACCCCAGGGAAGGGACCCATTTGTCCCTGCCCTTACCTACCTGTAACGCCACTAAATCTAGTATTTAGGGGGCACCCTGAACCTTGCTTCCTCAGATCCAGCCAGACGAGAAGAAAAGAAGGACTGAACAGCCGTGCATCCAGCTAACGAGGACGACGCCCACTGACTTGGCCACAGCCCTACCAGCCAGGCTCCCCTCGAACCTGCTCCTGCGAAACTCGTGTGTCCTACAGCCAGCAACCTTGAAAACCCCGGAGGACCTTCCTGCCTTCACTTCCAAGACTGCTTCTCCCATGAACACCGGATTTGCTCAAACTGCAGCTTCTTTTTTTGTTTATTTCAATAAGATTTTTGGAGATTTTGTCATATACAAAAGCCAAAAACAAAACAAACAAAAAATCAAAAAAGTAGACATAACATGCACCTTTTTCTCGCATGATGTTACAGGGCAGCGCCTGTTGGTTGTACCGTTTGAGGTACAGTTTGTTTATTTCTGTTTCCTTACAGGCTGCCCTTCACCCTCTGTTCTAGTAAAGGGTCACCGGTAGGGAACAGGGAAGAAGGGACCAGAGCAGAGAGAAGAGACCAGAGCGGAGAGAGAAGAGAAAAACTTACTCGCGATTGTCTAGAGAGGTTGGAGTCAAGTCGCTATACTAGACTTCTTCATGGAGGTTCATAGGGGTCTAAGTACTTGTCCAGGGATGCCCACTGTCGGGCTGTCTCCACGTTGAGTCTCGTAGGGCTATCGCATCTGCACCTCTAAGATAGGTCACCCAGTTAAGCCAACGATGCCTTGGATGTGTCTTTCCACTTATTTAGAACCATTTTTACACCTGCTGTTAGTAGGCGATCAAGTAAGTCGCTATACTGTTGTGTGATTGGTTCTGTCCTAATAGGGGCTGTTACCAGGGTGGCCAACTCAGTTTTAAGGGAACACCTAACATTTCTTTTAGAGAGGCAAAGATCTTCTCCCAGTAAGCTTTGACTTTAGGACAGTGATATACGAGGTGAGCCAGATCCCCCCCTTCCGCTATTACAATTCCAGCATTGGTCATTTGTGTTCAAGCCTAGGTTCGCCAGGCGCACTGGGGTCCAGTGTAGTTTGTGTAGTGTCCAGAATTTTGTCTGAGCTAGTACCGGGGTTATCTTACTTTGTGTAGGGGAGGACCATAGTAATTGGGTTTCTTTCTCGCTTAGTGTACCTCCGAACTGCGATTCCCAGTAATTACGTGTCTTCTCGTTAAGTTTCGATGTATTCGGTCGTAGAAGTCTATAAATGCGTGACACCTTGTGAGAAAGTGGCTCTGTATATACAGTTCCCAAATAGGTACAGGGTGTACAGAGTCCACAGTCCCCAGAGGTTTGGCAGAAGCTAAAGTGATATAACCTTACTCTCTAAAGTGGTAGCTTGGTCAAGCAGTAAGGCAGCATCAGAGGACAGTGTAAAGCATTTGTTGTACACCCTCAGTCAGCAAATGGTCTCACACTCAATAACTGAACTCTAAGCCAATGGTTTATATATAAACAAATATATGTTTGTTTTATTTTAGAACCAACAATAGGTATTAAAATATACTTTCTCAGGATGAGATGCTTTATATAAATACGTTTGCAATATGCAATTGGCTTTTGTAGAAAGTTACAAGTGGTTGCAATAGGCAACACTATTTCAAACCCAATAATGCAGAGTTCAATGGAAGTTTCAAGTTATTTGCAATAGATTACTTTTAGGATTACTTTTGTGATTCCAGGACTGGATCCTAGATTCAGTCCTGGGACAGTAGTTAGAAACAAGTGATAAAAGTCAACTTTGTTACCGTTATGATTTTTAGACTATTTTGCCATTTTAAAAGTTGACACTTAGAAAATATTTCATAAAAAACAGTCAATGATTCCCTATGGAAGAAAATTCAAATTGCAAGTATAGTATGTTCTCATTACTTCTGTAATCCAGTACTGGGTGCCTAGACTCAGTACTGGGACCTTTATCCAAAACAGGTAAGTAATTACGTTTTCCCAATTTATACGATTTCTAAAGAATATTTGAAGTTTGCAGAAATCTACACTTAGAAGAAGTTTCACAGAAAAACAGTCAATGGTCTCCCATGGAAGAAAATTGAGTTACTGGTAAGTACGGTTGTGCTGGGTACCAAGATCAAGCACTGGGAGCTCACCTAAGAGCAGGTGAGTATTTTCGTTTGTTACTCGGCTGATTTTTGGTGAATATTTTAAGTTTTGAAAAGTCCACACTTAGAAGAAATTTCAGGAAAAACCAGTCAATGTTACCCTATGGAGAAAATTGAGTTATCGGCTTTAAGGTAAGTACTCGACTGGCAAGAGTGAAGGTTCTGGGCATAGACTCAGGGGTCTCCGAGGGTCAGGTAGGTACAGTTGTTACACCCTCAGCGGCACAGGGGCAGCCGGGTTCAGAGAGAGTTAGGCCCAATGTTATCCTATGGGAGGCAGGGGGGCCTTGGTTGGTGGCTGCTGACTAGAAGGCCACGCGGCTGTGGGAGCTGGGCTCCTGGTCACTTGCTCAGGGCAAATGGGAAAGTAGATAGGTGTAGAGGGTACACTGCCAGGACCACTCAGGGGGCTGGGTGCAGGGTGCTTTGGAGGATAGGTAGGTACCCCAGAGTTGGCCACAGGGAGCCCCGGGGCGCCTTTTGGTGTCGGGAAATCTTACCCTCTGTTGATCGCGGTTGGGGGGGCACCTGGTTCTGAGGCTGTAGGCGTCTTCAGGAGCGTCGAGGGAAGTCCTTGGGTGCCAGACTCGGGGTCACAGTCGCCGTGGGGTTGTCCTAGTGGTCTTTGTTCACTCCGGTACAGGCCAGGCTTGGCAGGTGCAGAGTGTGAAGGGTTCGCGGTTCCGGGCTGATGCCAGGGAGTAGAAGTAGATTTTGAGTAGAGCCTCTACTCATGGGAGTCCCAGGGGCTTACAGCCAAAAGGTAGTCAGGTCCTCCGGGGTTTGTGAGGTTGCTGGCCACAAGAGATGCCGGGTTGGAGCAGGAACAGGTTCGAGGGTCGACAGGCCGGTAGTGCTGGGGCCAAAGCAGTTGGTGTCTTCCTCTTTTTAGCAGCTGCAGGGCAGGTATTCTTTCTTCTAGCTCTTCTTCGGATTTCGGAATCTGGGGAAGGAAGGTTCAGGGTTACCCTAAATACTAGATTTAGGGGTGTTACAGGTAGGTGAAGGGCAGGGACCAATGGGTCCCTGTCCTGGGGTGGTTACACCTCCTATCCTGCCTCTCTCCTGTGGGAGGGGGGCAGTAGCCTAGTCTTGATTTGGCAGGGCTTCCCATCTTCAAGATGGCGAGAGCCCGGAGATGTGCTTCAACTCGCCTCCCCCACCTGAGGGGTGGGGTAGGCCGGCTGGCACATCCCTTGTCCTTATTTGGAGTTTCCAGCCAAGCTTCCCGCCAGAGTGGGGGGTTGCAGTGGCCTGGGGAAGTTCACAGAGGCTGCATGCCTTTGAAGCTTCCCCCTACCCATCCTGGGGGCGGAGATCTAGCACCTCGCCCAGGATGTGCATTGTTGCAGGCCCAGGAGAGCAGGGGCTCTCCTACCCAGGGGTCCAGCAACATGTCTGCTGTGTGGCAGCACAGGCAGCCTCTCAGACCAGACGTGGATTGTAGGTTAGGTTTAAGGGGCATCTCTGAGATGCCCTCTGGGGTGCTTGGTACATTAAATCCCACACTGGCATGAGAGTGGGTTTAATGTGCTGAGAGGTTTGATACCAAACTTCTCAGTCTTCAGTGTTGCCATTATGGTGCTGTAAAGTTCGTGTTTGACAAGCTCTCAGCACCATGTACTCTTAAATGGCAGCACTGCACTTACAGTGCCCAGGAATGGACCTGGGTAATGTAGGGGCACAGGGCTCCTGCTCCTGTGCCCACACCACTGGCATAGGGCACCCAGCAAGAGGGGTGGCTGATGTATGCCAGGGCAGTGTAGGTGGTGGGCACAGCACACAGGGATGTGTGCCATGTCGACTTTTTGTTTTGTCCTGTACTCAGACACTCAGCCTGCAAGGGCAGTGTGTGTGTTAGGGTACAGTGCCTCTAAGGGTGGCACAATGAGTGCTGCAGCCCTTAGAGGCCTTCCCTGGTCACAAGGCCCTGGGTACCTAGGGTACCATTTACCAGGGGCTGACATGTGGCCAGGGTTTGCCAATTTGGGTTTTAGGTTTTTAAGGAAGGAACATAGGCCCTGGGCACCTGATTGGCAGGAGTCCAGGGCACACTCAGTCAAAGTACATTCAGCAATTCAGCAAAAAGTGGGGGCATACCATGCAAGAAAGATGGCACTCACACACCTGGTGACCTATTTTATTGAGGTTGGATATATACTGGATGATTGAAGGCTTGGTATTAGACAGTCTCACTGTGGACAGTGCAGTTTTGACTTTTAGGAAATTATAAAGCTCAATATCTGGCAAGTTGTGTTTGGTTTTAAGTGAGCTGAAAGTGGTGGGACTCCCTCCCTCTTTGAGCTGAATGGGAAGGGAAATCCCTGTTTTCCTCCACGTATTCATAGAGCGCTGTTTGCCTTTGTATTTTATCTTATTGTTTGCCCATAATGATTTCCATCTCGAATATATTATTCTATGTTCCAACTTCTGGTCTACCTTCAGTAGGGCGTTTCTGGTGTTTGTGAGTATAGGGTTGTTAGACCTGTCAGCCCTTTGGGTGGTCCCTCCTCATCATTATTTATTTTGTCCCACTTTTGCCTCAAACCCTGTTATAATTTTTCCTTTTTGGGAACCACCAGACTTTAGTGTTGATGCAGGGTCAGGGAGCCATTTTCCCTACCCCTGGAACTTCTGTCTGAGGGCCTGAGACACAAAATGGTGGCCACCATTGTCACCTGTGACATCACCAGAACCCACTGGAGGTTTCTAGAACCTTCTGTAACATTCTAGAACCCTGTGACAGTGGGAGGCAGTTTAGAATGTTGGGAGGCCATCTCAGAGTGGCAGTTGGCATCTGACTGGAGAAGAGAGAGGACAGATATAGAAGGAGGTCGGAGTAAGGCAGCAGGGGTGGAAACCAGTGCTTGGAGTGGGGTCCAGAAACCCACCCTTGATGCTAGTCCCTACTGACCAAGCCCAGCCTAAAGCCCTGTGTGGGACCAAGACCAGAAGAACCATCTTAAGGAACTGAACATTTGAGACAGGCCTTAAAGAGGAAGAACAGCAAGTTCCTGACCTGTTCAGTGGTGTCCTCCTAGAGTCCTGACGTCGAGAAGCCTGGAGACCTGGGGCCTGAGGTAGAGAAGCGGCGCTGACAGAAAGCAGACGTCGTACCCGGAGCCGCCAGAGGTCGAGTGAGGGCGCCGACGGAGGTCGTGGAAAGGCGCCGGAGGTCGTGTGGAGATTTACCCGAGGTCGAGTGAAGTCCACCCACCGGAGTCGCCGGAAACTGAGGTGAAGCGCGCCGGAGGTCGGGAGTGGAGATCGCACTCCGGAGACACCCGGAAGCGGGGAGACCGTGTCCCTGCGACGCCGGAAGGAGACATCGAGTCGAGACCGCCCAGCGACATCGAGTCGAGACCGCCCAGCGACATCGAGTCGAGACCGCCCAGCGACATCGAGTCGAGACCGCCCAGCGACATCGAGTCGAGACCGCCCAGCGACATCGAGTCGAGACCGCCCAGCGACATCGAGTCGAGACCGCCCAGCGACATCGATCCGGAGCCGCCTCACGGCGTAGACACGGCGCCGAGCGGAGCCGATCGTTGAAGAAGGGACAGTAAGTGGTAGAGGGGGCGTCTGAGGCCCCGTGGAGTCCTAAAGACCATCCTAGGGGTTAGAGGGGTGTTAGAACCAGCCTGGGAGTGCCAGGGGTGAACGGAGACTGGTGCAGTGACATCTGTGAGGGGCTGTGTAGTTTGGAGGGCCAGATCTTTAGGTTACCCTGGTTCTGCCTCAGCTTAGGCCCCAGCCTTGACCAATCTAGGTGGGACACCCCCATGCCATCCAAATGACCACAAGCTGTGTATGGGCAAAGTAAGACCAAGTTACCTCATGAAAGTGATCTGATCTATACTGTCATTGATTGCTTTTCCTTATTTATTGAGGGTGCTTTATTTATTGTCTTCCACTAATTTATTCCTGCACTGTATTTATTTGCCGTCTGTATTTATTGCACATCTATTTATTCTTTGCTTACTGAGGACCTGAATCTATTTATTGAAATTCCAAAGTAGCATTGTTTGTTTGACCTGCTCTTTTTAAGGAAAATCCTATTGTATTGTATTTATGTGATGAAACCTGCAACTAAGAGAAAATAAGATAAAGACATATATATTTTCAACTTGACTTGCATAATTTTTACAGTGTAGTGTTGTTTTTGGAACGGATGAACGCATGGTTATTGTGAGGGTGTGACGTACGCTTAACACGGTGCCTGACCCCCAACCGCTCGAGCCAAGCTACCACTGTGCTGGGAACCTGGTGACTGCTAACCCGGTTGCCCGGTTTCCAACATAAAATTGGTGTTCAGCGGTGGGATAGAGCTGTGCTTGCGTCTACTCGACAATAACTGTGGGTAGTCCATAGGCCTACACCGGGAGTTTTCTCCAAGCGGACTTCCTGATTTTGAGTTTTGTTTTTTCCAAATTTACTTCTGGTGGTGGGAGGAGGTATTACAAAAGGTACCCCCCTGCATAGCTTCTGTAAGCAACTGTCTTCTATCCTGAGTGGGCAAAATGGAGTTTGTATTGGAGGATGTGGAAACTTACACTGTGGCCCAACTCAGAGAGTTTTGTGAGCGAGAGGGGGTGAACCACTAACCCTCCTGAGGCGGAAGCCGGGAGTAGAACTGCATATTTTAATTGTGTTATGTCACAAATAACTTGCTTGTTTTAAAAATCTTCACTTACTTTCGTTTCTGGCTCCTCGTTCCTGGCTCCTCCAGGTCCCTGTCCCTTGGGCCGACCGCATAGCGGATCTAACGCTGCAGTGGAATCACCTACAAACAATTCCTGCCGCCATTGACGGCGAGCTGCGAGGCTACGCCCACTGAGGCCATGCCCCCCCGCCCTTCTCCCCCTTTATAACATGTGCATTCACCGGACGCGCAGCGGACGGGCGCAGCGGGCGCGCCGTTTGCGCGCCGAAGGCGCGCCTAAGGCAAGCCCGTCTTCGCCAGGACATCGCCTTTCGCCAGTTCCCCTGGCCGACCCTCACAGGAATCCCGTCTCTACGACAAAGATCACCTCATTGCCTTGAACCCCGGGCGGAGCTGTGCAAATATTACAGGTACTCTTGGTCGTACGCACCTCCAATGTAAGTCCTGCCTCTTCGCTACAGCTAGCCCCCGCCCTACTCGACGATATCGTGACTCGCTACAACTTACCCCCCTCACGATCTTCCAACTCAATGTTAGGTCACTCACTAAACACCATCTCGAGGTCAACTCCCTCATTCTGGATGAAAACCCCGACATTCTCTTCCTTTGTGAAACATGGCTACGTGATGGTACTTCTGCCATACCCAACCTCACGCTTCCAGACGATTTCCATATGTTGACCTTGAATCGAGATACGCGAGGTGGAGGCATCGCTGTAATCTACAAAAAACAATTTTCTTGCACTTTCACTAAGGAAGATCTTCCGGGAAGTGAGTGTGCGCGCTTTAAAATCATAACTAGCCCACACTTTGCGCTGACAAGTCTCTACATTTATCGGCCACCTGGATCGGCATCTAAATTTATTGAAGCCCTTCTTGAAACAGCAAACTCACTAGTGACTAAATCCGCTAACTTCACCATTTTGGGCGACCTCAACCTTCATTTTGATACATCCAACGATACCACTATTAAAAACTTCCTCACAGACCTTTCGGCCCTACAACTTAACTCTCTTATCCAGGCCCCAACACACTCAGCTGGCCATACGCTTGATCCGGTATTTACTAACATCCAGGAAATTGCGTCTGAGCTGCCTATACCGATGGGATGGACAGACCACTACCTAATTAAATTGACTATACCAGTCACTAAATCAGCACATAAAACCCAACCAACCCGCCGCCTAAAAAGACAGTGGCATAAACTATCCACTAGTGACCTCCACGCTACCCTCGGTGAATTCCATTATGTGGCGACCAGGACATTAACATGACCTATGACGCTTTCAACAACTGGATCACGGGAGGACTAGACTCTCTCATTCCTGCCAAATGGACTATAGGGCGTACCTCACCCTCCAACCCATGGTACAATGACACTCTTAAACTCAGGCGTAAGGACTGTAAAAAAGCAGAACGCCTCTGGAGAAAGGAATACAACAATGTGAAAAAATCCAGCTATATATCAAAATTAAAAATATACCATAAAGCCATTCGCGCAGCACGTGCCGCCTTCTACACAGACCAAATCAACTCGAGGCCCAACCCAGCCAAAATAGTTTTCAAACTGGTTCAAGAACTGCAGAGCAGCAGATCTTCTTCCCCCAGCATCACATCCGCGCAACAATGCGAAGACCTCGCTACATACTTTGTAGAGAAGGTTCAAAATATCTACAGATCCTTTCCTCTACACTCTCCCAATCCTACCTACCCCATTGATTCCACCTTCAACTGTGGCATTTTAACTCACATCCCAGAAATCTCCTACGATGACCTTTTAAAATTGTGTAGAAAGGTTAAATCTGGCTCCCCTGCAGATCCCATGAGGCCCACTCAATTCCTGGACTCACTCAACTTTTTCTTGCCTTCCATAGCCGCTATATTAAATCTCTCCTTCTCCTCTGCCAGGGTCCCGACTGCCTGGAAACAAGCCTGGGTCTCACCCATTATCAAAAAACCCACCTTGGACCCTTCTAAACCGGAAAACTTCCGACCTATCTCGCTGCTCCCATGGCTATCCAAACTTGCAGAGGCCCATGTAAATAGCGTCCTAACCCAACACATGGACCAAAATAATATCCTGGACCCATCACAAAATGGGTTCAGACCCGGCCACAGTACGGAGTCTGCTCTCCTGGCTACATCCGAACATCTCCGGACGATTTTAGATTCCGGTCAAAGTGCTGCGCTGATTCTCCTTGATCTCAGCGCAGCCTTTGACACGGTATCCCACGACATCCTCCTCAATCGTCTGGAGACGGTTGGAGTCTCCGGCCTTGCTCTGACATGGTTCGGCTCCTTCCTCAAAGACAGATCCTTCCGAGTGTCAGCCTCCCCATTCTTATCCAAACCTCACCCCATCGCTCAGGGAGTTCCACAGGGCTCTGCACTAAGCCCTTCCCTTTTCAACCTTTATGTGCAACCACTTGCAGCAGTGGCCAAAGAATGGGGCCTGACACTAGTGTCGTACGCCGACGACACACAGCTAGCCATCACTCTTACGGAAGGCCCTTCCATCATGGCCTCTAGATTCAGGGATGGTCTTGCTGCAGTGGCCCGTTGGATGACGGATAACTGTCTACAGCTTAACGCCGGGAAAACGGAAGTGCTACTCGTGGGCAAAAACACCAGCCACTGGAATGAGCACTGGTGGCCTTCATCCTTGGGCTCCATTCCTCCTCCCAAGTCCCTAGTAAAAAATCTGGGTGTCTGGATGGATGCCTCACTTAGCTATCAGACCCACACTAAGAAAGTGGCCGCCACCTGCATTGGCGTGCTGAGGTGTCTCAGCCCCATACTTGGCTTTTTTGATGCTAAAGTCCGCCAACTCATCATCCAAGCGACAATACTCTCGCGTGGACTACGCCAATGTTCTCCTCCTAGGCGCTAACAAAAGTGAAATAGCAAGACTACAACGCGTGCAAAACGCTGCGGCAAGAGCCCTGGTTGGCCCCCCCCGCCGATGCTCGGCTAGAGCCACTATCTGCAAGTTGCACTGGCTTCCCGTCGACTCCAGAATTCAGTTCAAGACACTTATCATGACCTTCAAAATCTTCAAACTTGGAAGCCCTTTACTGCTACGTCCTCTTCTCACCCCCTATGTTCCGCGACGCAATCTTCGATCCGCTAACCAGCACCTACTGAGCGTTCCCCGCTCAAAGCTTTGTCGCGTTGGCGGCCGCTCCTTTAGGGTCTTAGGAGCCAAGCTTTGGAACGCCTTACCTCTAAACATCCGTGCCCTAGAAAACCTTTCCACTTTCCGGAAAGCCATTAAAACTTACCTATTCCCCTCTCCCTAGCTCTCCTCTCTCCCTGACTACCTAGCTCGGTAAGGCTTCTGTGGTTCCTATAGCGCCGGGACGCCTCTTTGCTGGGGCAGCTGTTTGCGCTTTACCAAAACCATAGAATAGAATAGAAGGTGCAAAGAAGGGTGAGCTCCAGACCAGCTTAAGGGCTTGGGGGGAGGCACGACGAGAAAGTAAGGTTGAGAAGGAGGATAGGGATGGAGAGCCTGTCAGCGAGGGGGCTGGTTTGTACCAACCTGAGGTGGGGAACCTATTAGAGGGGCCCAGAACACTTTCAAGGAAGGGCAGCAGTGTCTCTAGTGGCGGCTTATCAGAAGCAGTATTAACTGACCGGAGGGAGAAAAGACAGCTCACATGGGAGTTGGCGAAGCTGGAGAAAGAAAAGGAGGAACGGAGGATGGCTCACGAGTTGAGGCTCAGGGAGATAGATCTCCAGATCCTACGGGTCGGGGCACACACTGTTCCTAATGGTGGCAGCGAAGAGAGAGAAATCACCAGGGAACCCAAACCCTATCTGCCAAAAGACATAGTAGCCAGCTATAGTGCGGGAGATGATATCGCCAAGTGGCTAGCTGCCTATGAGGTCTCTTTAAGAGCCCATGGGGTTCCAGAGAAATATTGGGGAGGGGGATTGTAAAAATACATGCCTCCAGCTGGCAGGGATACATTATTGGCCCTAGAGCAGGATGAGCAGACCCACTGCCCCACCATGAAAGTGGCGCTCGTGAGGAAGTTTGGACTAACACCCGAGAAGTACAGACAGAAGTTCCGGGGTAGCCACAAACTGGGCACACAGAATTGGGTGGATTTCCTGGACTATGCAAAGAAGGCATTAGAGGGTTGGATACAAGGCAGCGAGGTGAGGGACTACAAGGGGTTGTTTGATTTGATGTTGAAGGAACACCTGCTTGAAAAATGTTTCCCTGACCTGCGTCAACACCTGGTGGATAGCAAGCTGACCAATCCCCGGAAGCTTGCTGAGGATGCGGACATTTGGGCTGGTACCCGGGTGTCCACAAGGGGGACTGGAGGGGACTCTCAAAAGACCGGACAGGGCGCCCCCCAGAAGAAAGAGGGAGGGGAAAAGAAAACTGAGTTCTCTAAAGGCCCACAAAATAGTTTCCAAGGGAAGGGAACGGGATTCACCCCTAGGGCTAACCCACCCAGAAACCCTAATCCTGGCCAGAGTCAGCAGCCAAGGGTTATCCATTGCTTCGAGTGCGGTGGTGTCGGACACTATAAGGGAGATGTGAAGTGCCCGAAAAGACCACCCCCTCCCATCGGAGGAAAGGCCCCCGGAGTAGCTAGTGTAGTGCTCGGGGAGGAGATGCCCTTAGATAAGGGAAGGGAGTGGGCGGGTGTCACTTTAGTGTCCCTGGAAGAACGGGAGATGGTTCCTAAGATCCAGGTGCCCGCAAATACCACAAAGTATGGGCAGTGGGTCACCATCAACGGCCAAAGAGGGGAGGCTCTGAGAGACACAGGAGCCAGTATGACTATGGTACGTAGCCAACTGGTGTCTCCAGAGCAGGTGATTCCCCATGTACTCCACCCTGCCGCGATGGCTGACGGCAGAATGGGCCACTATCCGGTGGCCGAGGTTCCATTTGAATGGGAAGGGGTTGCAGGGTTGCTTCGAGTTGCCGTAAGCCCTGCCGTGCCAGTCGATTGTCTGCTGGGGTATGACATGGAGCATAATGCTTGGAAGGAGGTGGAATACCGGACTCATGCGGAGATGCTGGGTACACCTGACTGGGCCTGTGTCAGCACAGGGTCTGCGACTACCCGGAGGGGGAGTTCGTTTAGGCGGGAGCCCGGAACAAAGGCACCGCCGGCTGCCGACCAAGGGAAGAACCGAGGGCAGGAGGAGCCTGCCTCGGCATCCGCGCCCCGTGTGACGGATAGGCCACCGGAGGTGGTGGACCAGGAGTCCGCGGAGGGGGATGTTACCGAACTGGAGAACCTACCCATCCCGGCCGAGTGGCACGTGGAGGGAGGGACGACCAGGGAGGAATTCTGCAAGGGCGAGAAGGAGTGTCCTACCCTTGAGGGACTGAGAAGACAGGCCGAAGCCCAGGCAGCCGGGAACGTTGAGGGGAACTACAACATTTACTGGGAGGATGGCCTCCTCTACAGTGAACCCAAGGCACCCTCAACGTTATCGAGCCTTCCTCCTGGAATTGGCTCATGAGATCCCCTTGGCAGGACACCTGGGGCAAGACAAGACCTTTGCCCGGCTTGTCCCGCACTTTTATTGGCCTCAGATGAAAGTGTCGTCCGACACCTATTGCCGGACGTGTGTGTCTTGTCAAGCCAGTTGGAAAACAGGGGTGAAGCTGAAAGCTCCCCTGGAACCACTTCCTGTCGTTAGCAACCCCTTTGAAAGGGTGGGCATCGACATTGTGGGTCCATTAGATCCGCCTACTACAGCTGGTCACAGGTTTATCCTGGTTCTGGTGGATCATGCCACACGGTACCCAGAGGCTATACCTCTGAGGACCATTACTGCACCTGTTGTGGCCAGGGCCCTGATGGGAATCTTTACCAGAGTGGGTTTTCCCAAGGAAGTTGTGTCCGACAGGGGGACCAACTTCATGTCAGCATACATGCGGGCCATGTGGAAGGAGTGTGGGGTGACCTACCGGTTCACCACTTCTTACCACCCCCAGACCAATGGTCTGGTGGAGAGGTTCAATAAAACCTTGAAAGGCATGATCAGAAGTCTGCCTGAAAGCCTGCGGAGGAAATGGGACGTCCTCCTACCCTGTCTATTGTTTTCTTACAGGGAAGTGCCACAGAAGGGAGTGGGCTTCAGCCCCTTCGAGCTTCTGTATGGGCACCCTGTGCGTGGACCTCTCAGCCTGGTGAGAGACGGATGGGAAAGAACTCCCAGAAAGCTTCCCCAGGACGTGGTGAGCTATATGCTGGCCTTCCGGAGCCAAATGGCTAAGTTGTGGAAGCAAGCTTCTGACAACTTGGAAGCCAGCCAAGCAGTAATGAAGGCGTGGTATGACCACAATGCTCACCCGGTGGAATTGGAGCCTGGCCAGAAGGTGTGGGTGATCGAACCAGGAGAGCTTAGCGCCCTCCAGGATCGCTGGTCAGGACCCTTTGAGGTGTTGGAGAAGAAGGGTAAGGCTACCTACTTGGTGGATCTGAAGATCCCTCGCCAGCCCCTACGGGTGCTGCATGCCAACCGCCTCAAACCCCACCATGAGAGGCCCGAAGTCATATTGCTGATGGTGACTGACGGAGCAGAGGACGTGGAAAGCGAGCCTCTCCCCGACTTATTTGCGTCTCAAGAGAAGGATGGGTTGGTGGAGGGAGTGATTCTCTCCCCGTCCCTAACTCCTGAACAGCAGGAGGACTGCCGCCAGGTCCTGGGGCAGTACTCTTCGTTGTTCTCCCTTGTTCCGGGTAGGACTCACCTGTGCGTCCATGACGTGGACACAGGAGACAGCCCACCTGTGAAGTCAAAGATCTACCGGATGACAGACAAGGTGAAGGCCAGCATTCACAGTGAAGTCACTAAGATACTGGAGCTAGGAGTGATTGATCCTTCCAGCAGGCCCTGGTCCAGTCCGGTGGTACTAGTACCAAAAGCTGCACCACCGGGAGCCCAACCGGAACTGAGGTTCTGTGTGGACTACCGGGGACTGAACTCAGTAACCAAGACTGATGCTCATCCGATTCCAAGAGCGGATGAATTGATTGACCGGCTGGGAGCTGCCCAATATCTGAGTACCTTTGACCTTACTTCCGGGTACTGGCAGATCTCTCTGACTGATGGAGCTAAGGAATGGTCAGCCTTCTCCACGCCCAAGGGCCACTACCAGTTCTGCGTGATGCCCTTTGGGCTCAAGAACGCACCTGCCACGTTTCAGCGTCTGGTGAACCAGATCCTCTCTGGAATGGAGAGTTTCTCTGCTGCTTATCTGGACGACATTGCCGTCTTCATTAACAGCTGGGAGGATCACTTGCGACACCTGCAAGCTGTTCTCCAGGCCCTGAAACACGCTGGTTTAACGATCAAGGCCAGTAAATGCCAGATCGGGCAGGGGTCGGTAGTGTACCTTGGACACTTGGTGGGTAGGGGAGCGGTGCAACCCCTCCAGGCGAAAATCGAGGCTATCATGGCCTGGGAACCCCCCAAGACTCAGACTGAGGTCCGAGCTTTTCTGGGCCTCACCGGATATTACCGCCGCTTCGTGAAGGGGTATGGTACCATTGTGGCCCCCCTCACGGAGCTTACGTCCAAGAAGCAACCTCGACGTGTAGTCTGGACAGAGGCTTGTCAGCAGGCCTTTGTGAAACTGAAGCAAGCCATGTGCGAGGCCCCAGTCTTAAGGGCCCCTGATTTTTCCAAGGAGTTCATTGTCCAGACGGATGCATCGGAACATGGCATTGGGGCAGTGTTATCGCAACTCAATGAAGAGGGTCTGGATCAACCCGTGGTCTTCCTATCCCGGAGACTACTTCCCAGGGAACAGAAGTGGAGTGCAATAGAGCGTGAAGCCTTTGCAGTGGTATGGGCTCTGAAGAAGGTGCGGCCATACCTGTTTGGCTCGCACTTCCTAGTTCAGACCGACCACAGACCCCTTCGGTGGCTGATGCAGATGAAGGGGGAGAATCCCAAGTTGCTAAGGTGGTCTATCTCCCTACAGGGAATGGACTTTCAGGTGGAACATCGGCCTGGAGTGGACCACGCCAATGCAGACGGTCTCTCAAGGTATTTCCGCCTTAGTGATGAGAACTCCCAAGGGGTTGGGTAGCTCTCCCCACTTTCAGCTGGGGGGGGGGGGGACGCGTGTTAGACCTGTCAGCCCTTTGGGTGGTCCCTCCTCATCATTATTTATTTTGTCCCACTTTTGCCTCAAACCCTGTTATAATTTTTCCTTTTTGGGAACCACCAGACTTTTTAGTGTTGATGCAGGGTCAGGGAGCCATTTTCCCTACCCCTGGAACTTCTGTCTGAGGGCCTGAGACACAAAATGGTGGCCACCCATTGTCACCTGTGACATCACCAGAACCCACTGGAGGTTTCTAGAACCTTCTGTAACATTCTAGAACCCTGTGACAGTGGGAGGCCATCTCAGAGTGGCAGTTGGCATCTGACTGGAGAAGAGAGAGGACAGATATAGAAGGAGGTCGGAGTAAGGCAGCAGGGGTGGAAACCAGTGCTTGGAGTGGGGTCCAGAAACCCACCCTTGATGCTAGTCCCTACTGACCAAGCCCAGCCTAAAGCCCTGTGTGGGACCAAGACCAGAAGAACCATCTTAAGGAACTGAACATTTGAGACAGGCCTTAAAGAGGAAGAACAGCAAGTTCCTGACCTGTTCAGTGGTGTCCTCCTGGAGTCCTGACGTCGAGAAGCCTGGAGACCTGGGGCCTGAGGTAGAGAAGCGGCGCTGACAGAAAGCAGACGTCGTACCCGGAGCCGCCAGAGGTCGAGTGAGGGCGCCGACGGAGGTCGTGGAGAGGCGCGGGAGGTCGAGTGGCGATTCACCCGAGGTCAAGGTGAGGGCGCCGACGGAGGTCGTGGAAAGGCGCCGGAGGTCGTGTGGAGATTCACCCGAGGTCGAGGTGAGGGCGCCGACGGAGGTCGAGGAGAGGCGCCGGAGGTCGAGTGAAGTCCACCCACCGGAGTCGCCGGAAACTGAGGTGAAGCGCGCCGGAGGTCGGGAGTGGAGATCGCACTCCGGAGTCACCCGGAAGCGGGGAGACCGTGTCCCTGCGACGCCGGAAGGCGACATCAAGTAGAGACCGCCCAGCGACATCGAGTCGAGGTCGCCCAGCGACATCGAGTCGAGGCCGCCCAGCGACATCGAGTCGAGGCCGCCCAGCGACATCGAGTCGAGGCCGCCTCACGGCGTCGACACGGCGCCGAGCGGAGCCGATCGTTGAAGAAGGGACAGTAAGTGGTAGAGGGGGCGTCTGAGGCCCCGTGGAGCCCTAAAGACCATCCTAGGGGTTAGAGGGGTGTTAGAACCAGCCTGGGAGTGCCAGGGGTGAACTGAGACTGGTGCAGTGACATCTGTGAGGGGCTGTGTAGTTTGGAGGGCCAGATCTTTAGGTTACCCTGGTTCTGCCTCAGCTTAGGCCCCAGCCTTGACCAATCTAGGTGGGACACCCCCATGCCATCCAAATGACCACAAGCTGTGTATGGGCAAAGTAAGACCAAGTTACCTCATGAAAGTGATCTGATCTATACTGTCATTGATTGCTTTTCCCTATTTATTGAGGGTGCTTTATTTATTGTCTTCCACTAATTTATTCCTGCACTGTATTTATTGTCTGACTGTATTTATTTGCCGTCTGTATTTATTGCACATCTATTTATTCTTTGCTTACTGAGGACCTGAATCTATTTATTGAAATTCCAAAGTAGCATTGTTTGTTTGACCTGCTCTTTTTAAGGAAAATCCTATTGTATTGTATTTATGTGATGAAACCTGCAACTAAGAGAAAATAAGATAGACATATATATTTTCAACTTGACTTGCATAATTTTTACGGTGTAGTGTCGTTTTTGGAACGGATGAATGCATGGTTATTGTGAGGGTGTGACGTACGCTTAACACGGTGCCTGACCCCCAACCGCTCGAGCCAAGCTACCACTGTGCTGGGAACCTGGTGACTGCTAACCCGGTTGCCCGGTTTCCAACAAGGGTTTACTAACGTTTTAGGTTTACTGGCTGCTAGAAATGCTAATGGATCAAGGTTATTTAGTATAGCTCTTTCTACTTTCAGCCAAGCAGGAGTGTACTCCTGGTCTGGTAGAATCCAGTAGCTATCCTGTTTTGCCAAAAAGGCCGTTTGGAAGGTCTTAAAATCTGCCAGGTTTAAACCGCCCGGAATTTGCGCCAGTTTTCGTTTTTTAAGGCTAATCCTTGCTTTTTTGTCTCGCCAGATGAAGTTATTTAACATCTTATCTATTTTGCGATGGAAGTCGTCAGTGAGAGTTAGAGGGAGCATATTAGTCAGGTAGTTATCATTGAGGTTACCATCATTTTGATTGTTTCAATCCTCCCCCACCACGTAATAAATTTCGGCGACCATACCTCATGCAGCTTCTTTATCTTGTCCAATAACATTATTTCATTGTATTCCAGTGTGTTTTTAAGATCGTTGCCAAAGTAGATGCCCAGGTATTTAATGAAACTGGTTTTCCAAGCGAGACCCGAATCCCCAATATGTCTCTAGTGGTGTGTAAATTGAGAGGTTTGCATTCCGACTTATCTTTGTTAAGTTTATAGCCGGAATGGTCCGAAAATTTGTTTATGGAATCCATGAGGGCCATGATGGAGGCTTTAGGACTTTCAGTGACAACGAGGATGTCATCCGCATATGCTGCTAGTTTGATTGTGACCTCATTGATGACAAACCCTTTCATCTCTTCATTGGACTCGATGTCTTTAATCAGAGGCTCTAGTGCAAGTAAGAATAGTGAGGGGGACAGGGGGCAACCTTGTCTTGTCCCTCTATGGAACCTGAAGGGTTCAGAGACAGCCCAGTTGACCACTATGCGAGCCGTAGGATTATTGTATAGTGCCATAACTTTCCTTGTGAAGGCGCTACCCAGGTTGAAGGCCCGCATGCACTGTTCTAGGAAATGCAATGATACCCTATCAAAAGCCTTCTCTACGTCAAGTGCGATAGCCACTGCAGGCTTGTTCAACTCGCGACATGCGTGTCCTGAGGAAGCCAACTTGTGTGTTGCTTCTAAGATGTGGAAGTACCTTATTAAGCCTTGCTGCCAGGATTTTTGCGTATATCTTGCAATCAACGTTAATTAGGGAGATAGGCCTGTAGTTTGGGGGAACTGGGTATCTTTGTCTTCTTTGGGGATAACTATAATATTCGCTTCGGACATGGTATGTGAGACCATCCCTGTCCCCTCGCAATGGTTAAAAACTTTTCATAGTTGGCTGAAGCAGGGTTATGAGAGTTTTATAGGAAGTGGCTGTGTATCCATCCCGCCCGGGTGCCTTATTAGCTTTGAGAGACTTAACTGCCATATCAATTTCGGCTGAACTAATCTCTTTCCCTAACGTGAGAGCATCTTCTGGCGTTATTTTTGGGAGGTTTAATCTGTTAAGGTAATCGGTGCAGCCCTTTTCGTCCAGCGTTTGGTCTTTATTGTAGAGCTCCTGGTAGAATACACTAAATGTGCATAGGAGTGAGTGAGTGAGTGAGTGTGTGTGTGTGTGTGTGTTTACGTGAGTCAGATTGCGGAGATGGTATGTGGTCTTTGTTTGTGTTTTAGGTAGGATGCCAGAATCTTCCCAGCTTTGTTGGCCTCGCATAGGTTTATTGCTTTAAATTTGTTTATACACAGACCCGCTCTCGCTCATAATTCTGTTGAATTCGTATTTCTTCTTTGTGAGTTCTGTAAGGACCCCTACATTCTTGGAGTCTGAGATATGTGCTGTCTCTAGTCTTTGGAGGTCTGATTTTAGTTGGTCTGGGCCTTAGCGTTCTTGTTCATCTTGCCTTTAATGTCCATAATTGTCCCCCTAACTGTGGCTTTCAAAGCATCCCACATGGTTTTTGGGTCCGTGTCTGTAGTGTCATTAAAGTTAATGTATTCTTTCATGGCTATCTCTATTTTAGTTCTGTTGCTTTGTTCTGTCACCACATCACTGTTTAATCTCCATCTACGAGGATGATCCTCGTTGTGTCCACTTAGTAGGAGGCTGATACAGGAATGGTCTGAGATAGTTCTTGTGGCTATGTCCGTATGCTCTATTAGGTGGGTGTGTGTGCCTGTGATCAGTATGTAGTCAATTCTGCTGTATGAGTTGTGTGGGTTTGAGTAAAAAGTGTATTCTCTCGTGACCGGGTGCTGAAGTCGCCAGGTGTCTTTCAGATTGAATCTGGTACATACATTTTTGAGTACTTTGTGCCCCCCCGGTGGTAGTGTATGGCACTGATTGTCTGTCTATAGTGTAGTCCAACGCCATGTTGAAGTCACCTGCCATCACTGTTAGGTCATTTTGTGGAAGTGCCTCCAACCTACCCGAGATGCTGTCCCAGAAGGCGGAGTCATCTGTGTTTGGTCCGTATATGTCGAGTACATGAATGTTTTCATCCCCCCTTTTCAGCTGTGTTAATAGAATTCTCCCTTCTAAATCGCATTGATTATCTTCTATACTTATCTTTGAGTTCCTATTTATCAAGGTGATCACACAACGTTTCTTACCTACTGCCGGAGAGCAGGCCATCTGGCCAACCCATCTCGCCCAAATCCGTTCTGCATCGTCCAGGGATAGCCTAGTCTCCTGTAGGAGAAAGATGTCCGCTTTAGTTTTAGCTAAGTAGTCAAGTATTTGTTTCCTTTTAACTGGGTGATTGAGGCCTTTAACATTTAGGGAGACTATCTTTAAGTTGGACGTTAATGAATTCTTAGGGTTGGATGTCATTTTACGAAATTAGGAAATGGTTGATTAGTCAAGGCCATGTTCACTCTCCGTATGATAATACTCCTGTTCTTTCTGGGATTTCGCGAATGTGTTTTCTGTCTCAAACTTCTTCGTGCCCACGCCCCCGCTCCCTCCCGTGACCTGGTTTCAATCTCCACAGTGCGTACAGAAGTGTAGGTGGAAAATTTTAAAGAGAAAAGGGTACTGTGGGTAGAAACTAAGCATGAGTGCCTGACAAACAATATTAACATGACGTAAAAAAGGCCAAAAAGAAACCCAAAAAAATGCCTTCCCCTCCCCCCCCCCCCATCCTACACCTAGAATTCTGGACGTGCGACAGCAAAGATCCAGCTCCGTTTCCCCTGGGATTAAATATGGAACCGTATACACATGCATCTGTGGCGTTAATCGCCCTAGCGTCAAGCTACTTGCAACTTATTTAGCATGCTACTCTATTCACCGTCATTGATCTTAGAAAGGATATTAGTGATTATGTTGTTCTCTTATATCTTATCAGCATGATTTGTCCCTGCAAAGTTTTGTTCAAGGACGTGCTCAGTTATTGCTCCAAAAGCGGTGTGTCCTTTTTATGATCCAAGTTCAGGGCCTTCCCTGAGTTAGTTTCGGCCGTCTGGCCCTTGAGGTAGAAAAGTGTACGGAAGTAGCGACCTGTCTGAGGTAGATGGTGAGGTGAGGTAGATCATGGATGTTTGCATAGAAGTGGAAGAAGGCTACAATGCCAGAACTTTTGAGAGGATATACATTTATTCATTTCCCCCCCAGTTCTGGCGAGGATCTCCTCTTGTTCGCGCTTGTTTGGGAGAAATCCATTTCTTGCGGAGTCAGACCTTGTAAATAGCTGGACAGATCATTGGGGTCTTCGAAGATGTGCGTTCTGCCCTTGTCTGCCATTCTGAATTTCGTAGGGCCTATGAATGAGAAGAGGATGTTTCCCTTCCTTAGGCTGTCTCTTTGGGCCAGATAACGTTTCCTTATGTCCACTGTGTGTTTGTAGTAGTCCTGGGTGAGAATGATTTTTTGTCCGTTCCACAGCAGATTCTGGTTTTTCCTGGCCACTGCGAAGATGGCTTCGGTATGCTGTAATCTCAGAGGCTTGCATATTATGGGGAGTGGTGTAGCCATATTTGATGATCTGTAGGCTGGAACTCTGTAAGCCTTGTCTAGCTCCAACGGCAGGTCAAACTAAGTTAGTACATTTAGGGATCATGTCCTGTATGAAAGCAATGCATGACCCACTTTTCTCCTCTTCCCCCTCGGCAACCCCTAGTATTCTGATGTTCCCCCTCCTGTTGCGGTTGTCTAACTCTGCTGTTTGTCTTCAAAGCATTGCTGTGGTTTTGGAAAGTTCTAGCAAGGCCTTGTTTGCCTTTTGCTCGCTATCCTCCACATCACTCACCCTCTGTTCTACTTCTGTTAGTCTATTGTTCGCTGCATGTATGCCCGCTCTGACTGCAGCCATTTCCAGCTGGATAGCATCCGTGGTTTGCTTAGTCTATTTTGCTAGGTCATGTACTTCTGCCCGTTTTTTTAAAATCATGTCCAGCGTGCTGTTGATGTCTGGTCTTTGTTTGATAGGGGATTCCAGAGTGTCACTCATTCTTTTTAGGCTGCTGCGTAAGTTTCCCGTCGTTACCAGCCATAGCTGCCAGCCCTCTCTTCTCTGCGGCTTCTGACTCTGGCCGGATACCGTGAATCCAACCCACTCTGCACCCGCCGAACCCGGCCCGAGCTAGAGTGGAAAAATACAACAAGGAGGTCCCCTGGCGATCCTGACCAGAGATTCGGCAACCCCTGACAAGCCTCCAGCTGACACCTGCAGCCTAAATCCAGAAGGCCCCCCTAACCGCGACCCAGAGCTGGTAAGAAGATCCGACCCCAAAAGGCATCCCTGCAACCAACGCCCCACGGCCTTGAGTGCCCAAACCAACAGTGCCTAACCAACCCTTAACTTCCCAACTTACCTCTCAAAGTGGTGGTCACACCCAGAAGTCCTTAGTCTGCCTGCAGTGCTTTTGCAAACCGGAGGTTCTCCATTCAAAACAGGGCACCAGACATCAAAACAGCACCTTGCACCCAGCCGCCCTAGTACCTTTGGTGCTAGTTTGGTTCCCTATTTGCTATGACCTAAACCCTAGGAGCTTTGCTCACACAGCTGTGTGGCCTGCTTGCCAGTAGCCACCAACCGGATGCCCCCTATACTCCATAGGATAACATTTATTATTATTATTAGTTCAATTTGTAACGCGCATGGCTGCCCCAGCAACGGGGTGTCCCAGCGCGACCCTGACCAAGACCAATCACCAGAGACAGACACAGCAGGCCACACAGTCTATAGAGGCTTAGCAGGACCAGAGAACAACCAAATCTTTATCGCTTTATGAAAAGGAAAATTCTGTTGAATAGATCTGATAGAAAACGGTAGAGAATTTCAAAGTTTGGCGGCAAGGCTCCGAAAGGAGCGGCCGCCAGCTCTAGCTTTTTTGATGCGAGGGACACAGACCACGGCACAGCCCGCCGATCTTAGAGGGCGGCTAGGGGTGTAGGTCATTAGTAGATTGGCCAGGCCCAAAGGGGCCTGACCCAATAAAATTTTGTGAGCCAAACAAAGAGCCTTAAACTGGACACGCTTTTCCAGAGGGAGCCAGTGCAGTTTAGGGAGCAAGGCAGTCACTGAACTTAACTGGGGAGCCCTACCAGCAGTTGCGCAGCGGCGTTCTGGACCCGCTGCAGACGTTTAATGCTAGTTCTGTTAGCGCCCAAATAGAGTAAGTTCCCATAGTCCAGCATAGACAAAATTAGGGCCTGGACTATGGTTTGACGTATTTTGGGTGGAAAAAAACCAATCATGGGTCTTAGGCCACGAAGAAGCCCAAAACACACCCCAGCCACAATCTTGGACTGCGCATCAAACGTCAGACCTTGGTCGAACCATATCCCAAGGTTTTTTACGACTTTCTTAGGAGAGGGTGCAGGTTTAAGACGTTCCAGCCAGCATTGTTCGGACCATATCTTGGTCCTTCCCGAGTAATAAAATCTCGGATTTGCTGGCGTTAAGCTGCAAAAAATTACCCGCCATCCACACTGGGCCTCAACACTCTGCACCTGGCCGCCCTAGTGCCGCTGAGGGTTAAACAACAGTGCATCACTGACCCTGGAGGACTCCTGAGTCGAACCCCAGAACCTTCGCTCCCACAGGCGATTACTTAACTGTGAATCGATAACCTGTTTTTCCTCCGTTGGATAACATTGACAATTTTCTTCCAAAAAGTTTCTTAGAGTGGAGTTTTGAAATCTAAAAATATTCTTTAAAAATCGCACAAATAACCAAAACGTATTTACTCACCTGTTTGCAGGAAATGTCCCAGTGCTGAATCCAGACATCCAGCACGGAGTAAGAAAAGTAATGTACAAAGTAACTTACTTGCAATTTACTGAAAAAGTCTATTCATTTCAATGCACTGTTTTTCTTCCAAAAAACGACAGGAGTTTTGAAACAAAGATATTCTTTAAAAACTCTGAATAACCAAAACGTATTTACTTACCCGTTTCCAGGAAATGTCCCAGTGCTGAATCTAGGAATCCAGCACGGAGTTAGAAAAGTAACGAGAAAAGTAACTTATGTGCAAGTTACTGAAGAAGCCTATTCATTCCAATGTACTGTATTTGCCAAGTGTTGCAACCTACTGCATTCCCTGTAAATCAAACTAAGTATAATTTTCATTGCATTTTCAAACTGGTCTACAATCAGCAACTTATTCCTGTAAATTATTTTATGCTTACCGTGCCAGGCTCTCTTGGTTCTAAAAATAAATCAGTATATATTTTTATACAAACGCCATTGGTCTAGAGTTCAGTTATTGAGTGTGTGAATTCATTTGCTGACAGTGTGTACTTCAAATGCTTAACACTGTCCTCTGATACTGCCTTACTGCTCAACCACTCTACCACAAATAGAGAGTAAGGTTCTATCTAACTTTAACCTCTGCCTACCTCTGGGGTCACTTGGACTCTATACACACTATACCTAATTTTGGTGTAGTATATATAGATCCAGTTTTTTTTACAGTCAGGTAGTCCTGCCACCTCCAAGCTAGTAACACCCCTAAGGTGGGCTACTGTGAGGTGGACAAGATTTTTTCATAAGTAGCCATTTTTGTGATTGCATACTTAGGAATTCTGGGACAGGAGTATGCCCACTTCCCACATGAAGTGGTCATATAGAGGGCATAGTGACCCCCAAGTGTCAGTAGTCCATTAGCTACTCCCCTACACTCACCTAAAATCCCTAAATTGATTATTTAGGAGAGCCCCCGGCACCAGAGAAACAGATCCTCATCACCTACGAAGAAGGGCATGAAGAGCGGCACAAGCAGAAGACTGAAGAGAGCACTTAATGGCCTCAGCACAGGGTCTTCTGTAGGGGTGACTTGCAAATATTACATGCAGTGCTGGGGACATGGCACACAGGGATGTGGGACCTGTTGCGTTTCCACTTTTGTCTGAACCAAGACATGCAGCCTGCAACTGCAGCCTAAAATGTGCTTGGTAAGGGGTCCCTTAGGGTGGCACAATTTGTGCTGCTGCCCTTAGGGACCCTCTTTAGTACCTCAGGCACTAGGTACCAGGAGTACCAAATATGGGGGGACTTAAAGGGTGCTAAAGGTTTTGCCAACTGGGGATACAACTGTACAGTTTTGGAAAAGAGCTCTGGCACTGGGGACCTGGTTGGCAGGAACCATGGACACTTCCAGTCGAAATCACATCAGCTAAAAGGGAAAAAAAAGCGGTGGTGGTAACCATGTCAAAAAGGTCTACTTTCCTACAGTAACACTAAGATGGCTTATGGGAAGCGCCTACACAAGCACAGGAATATATAGGGTGGATTTCTAAAATGACAAATGTAGCAGGCATGAGAACCAACAAGTACCACAACCTGCACGTTTGCAGTCAAAATACAGGAACAAATACAGGTCAAGGACCAGTTCGGGGGAGCTGGATGGGCATTTACCAGGTAGAGACAACAGACAGGCTCCCCAAAGGGGCCTGTGTAAAAAGGCCTGTAACCCTAAAATTGCTACTACTCACACCAGTCTCCTGATAGCCTAGAAGCCACATTACCTCAAGTAGGGGATGGGGGTTCACATTGGCCGACCGTCACGGTACCAGAGTCCGTGTCTACTGGTGAAGAATACATCAGAGCAAATCAGTGAACATGAGTGTATAGCTGCTGGGCCCTGGCAAAAAATATATGTGGGTGGACAGCCAAGAGTGAGTAAAGTGATTCGCTTCTACTGGGTGTTATAAAAAAAATAGTCCCCTCACATCGGCTGCAGAAGGATACAATGCATTCAATCAAAACTTAGGGAGCGCAAATCACATTGAATATTGAGCAGGGAACTGAGAGAGAAGAAACCAAGTGAATCATGAGCGAGATATGGGCACAAAGCCTACTATAAGTCTATAGTGAATATAACAGATATGTGGCTATATGTGGGTGAAACCTAAAAACTGTATTGCCTCAAAAAACGGAAAGCAAACATGTCTCACTATTTTTCTTTAAAAAAAAAACTTTAGAAAAGTAACATTTTCGAAAGGGTTTTTTCCAAAACGATACTAAAGAAAGTTAGTGTGAAAGAAACTGGGTTGCTAAAAACAAGTTGATGCTATTTCGAAGTAAAAGAAATTAACATGTGCACCTGAAAAAAAAATGGGGCAGGCTAGAAAAAATGTCAGCACAGCTTCTCCACACCATGAAGAAAAATCGTCACAACAGCTGTACCCAGAGCTCACCTACAAGGAAGTTATCCGATTTTTTTTCTCTCATTTATTTCTTTTTTGTATTCCACACTTGTTCCTCTGGAAAAAAAACTGATTAAGTGCTTCTTTAAAGCTGAGAATTGTTGGGCTTTAAACGATTACATTAACATGCCCCCATAACATTAATATGACAGCACTCAGATGCACCATTTAAATGCCTTCACTTACCGATTTAAAGAACAAGGAAGGGGCTACCTTCATGCAGTAATTAACAAAAAAGCTGCTATAAGTAGAGACATTGATTACAATTCTTCAGTACAGAATCTTGAATATATTCATATTGGTCTGTTTGCTCCCCCCCAGCATTCTCTAAACAAATCTGAGCATCACTACCTGAGGAAAAACTGTGCCTCTACTCCCCACCCCACCATCACGAGACCCTACCCTAGCTACCTCAGAACTTATCGTTCATCTATACTAGTGTTTGTGGAAACGTTCCTTTATATATAGTTACTATGTACTTTTATTTACAACACTTGTAACATCGTGCTTGATGTGCTTTGTAAAGTGCTATAAGATATATATATATTCACTGAAAAAACCATAGGTTTCACACACGTTATAGTTAGGAAATAGCATTTAAAAAACCTTACAAATTCACTGAAAAAAACCATAGGTTTCACACATGTTCTAGTTAGCTGGACATTTTACTCGTAAAAAACCAATGAAATTCCCCCGTTATAGTTAGTTCAGCTAACTATAACTCGCGCGCCCGCAATCCACTGCTGATGACGTCACATATTACATCACATATTACATCACTCATGACATGGTCAGTGACATCACTGATGACATCTCAAATGACATCACTGATGACATCACTGATGACATCATCCCTTGAGTATGTGTTTCTGAACAATTGTAATATCTTTAATATATATAGGGAAAGGCCTGTTGAAGAATGAGTGGGTGTACAAGTGTGTAAATGGATGTTTTTCTGTGGTGCGTAACTGACTCTATAAGTGAGTCATTAAATGTATCTTACTGCAGACTAGTGACTAAACTGTGTAAATGTTTGTATGCGTCTGTATGTTGGTGTATAAGTGGCTGCATGGTTTTGTAAATACCTATATAAGTGTGTATAGGAGTTATTGATTGCTTGTCTCAGTATCTGTATGGGTTCCTGAGTGTTTGTGTGGGTAGGGTGTGTGTGACTATGCATAGATGTGTGAGTGGGTGATTCTATGGGTGCATGGTTTTAAGAGTGCATCTGTGATGGACTGTATGGTTGAGTGAGTGTATGTATGTATGGGTGTGTTAGGGATTGAATGTATATCTCAGTGGTACATTTGTGACTAACTACATATGTGAAAGGCAGTATATATGCGTGTAAGAGTATATAAGTGGGTAGATGTGAGAGTGTGTGATTGTGAAAGTGACTGTATGGATGAGTGTGTGCTTGTATGAATGATTCTATAAGAGGGTAAGAATGTGGTACTATTTTTATGACTAAGTGAACTTGAGTGTGTATAACCGCATAGCTGAGTAAATGGGAGTGTGATTATTTGCATGACTGACTAGGTGTGAGAGTACCTCTATGGATGATTGGTGGTGTGTGAGTGTCTATATAGGTGTATAAATGCATAAGATAGTTTTGTATGGAGTGACTGTAAGTATGAGTGACTGTACAGCTGAATGATTGGAGGTGTATGTAGACCTAAGAGTTAATAAGTGGGTATGTAGTTATTGGTATTGCAGTATGTATAGTTTTGACAATTGAACTCTTAAATTTTGAGTTGGGGTATCTAGAGTTATATTAGGGTGTGAGAAGATGTCATCCATGTGAAATTAGCACATCATCAGTGATGTCATTTGAGATGTCATCAGTGATGTCATGAGTGATGTCACTGACCAGGTCATGAGTGATGTAATATGTGACGTCATCAGCAGTGGATTGCGGGCGCGCGAGTTATAGTTAGCTGAACTAACTATAACGGGGGAATTTCATTGGTTTTTTACGAGTAAAATGTCCAGCTAACTACAACATGTGTGAAACCTATGGTTTTTTCAGTGAATTTGTAAGGTTTTTTAAATGCTATTTCCTAACTATAACGTGTGTGAAACCTATGTTTTTTTCAGTGAATTTGCAAGGTTTTTTAAATGCTAATTCCTAACTATAACGTGTGTGAAACCTATGGTTTTTTCAGTGAATTTCAAAGGTTTTTTAAATGCTAATTTTAGAATTTTTTAAATATTTCGTTTACAAAAATTTCCCTATATATACACATTTATAAATTATCTGTATCCTTTAATTTTGTGTGAGTCATTTTTTTTTACTTTGAATTTGGATAAAGTTGGACAGCATAGTTAATATCTTCTATTAACTTATGACCACTTTATTTCTTTTTTTTTCTATAAATTTTTAGGGTGTGCGCACCTAGCGCGAACCTAGTACGTTTGCGTACGTTTTTCATGTATGCAGGCGTACGTTATCTACGTACGCATACATACGTTTTAGTGCGCATTCGCAGCGCGCACTTAGTATGCATGCGTAGGTTTGTGTACGCATGCGTACGTTATACAAGTACGCATACGTACATTTTAGTACGCGCTCACATCGCGCACCCAGTACGCATGCGAACGTACGCATGCGTCGTACGTGCTCCACGCGCTACACTGGCGTATACGCGTAGGGTACGCGCGCTGACGTTCGCGCATGCGCGCGTGCTGCGTATGCACGTTACGTACACGCATAATACTTATGCGCATGCGCGCGTACGCGCATGCGTAATTGCACGGTGCGCGCTCTGAGCTTGCTCCGTGCGCGCACCTCGGGTTATGTGATTAATAAAACAACACTTTTAATTGGTTTTCATTACTTTCAGTTTCAGATTGTTTCAACACCACACCCAATCCCCTCATGGCAAGTCATGTGATCAAGAAACATCACTTTTCATTGGTTCAAAGTACTTTCAGTTCCAGATTCTTCCGAAACTACACCCACTCCCCTCCTTATTAGTTCTGATTCCCTTGGAGAAGGAGCTACTCTGTTTTTGTGAGACAATGGCAGAGCACCAGCCACCTTCGGAGAGTGAGCAGGACACTCTTGAGAGACAGAGGAAGCAGAAAGACTCCTTTATATGGCAGTTTTTCACTTTTCCTGAGGGACAAAAGAAGATGAATGCACCAAAGGTCACCTGCATACTTTGTCACCGCACCTTATCCCGTGGGAATCCTAATAAGAAGTACTCTTTTAGTATTCACACTATGATGAGGCACGTTGAGAAAATGCATCCTGTGACTTTGTCAAGCTTCTGGAGCAAACCCTCCACCTGCTCAGCCGACGACATCTGCAGCAGCTCAGCCGAGCACATCTTCGGCAGCTCAGCTGAGCACTTCTTCTGCGATGGTGCCTTCACCTTCTTATACACCTCTGGATATTCGTCCTTATTTTGGGAGGATGAGTACACGTTGCATGGATTGTGCTACTCTTATTACTATGGGTGAGAGCAGTATTGATCTCATTCAGAGAAAATTTGAGGAGCACCCTTGCACTAGGCCATAGTTTTGTTATTTTTTTTTTTCGTTTTTCTCTTCCTCTGTCCCTACATTAACTCAAGGGCTCTTTTTAGAACCACCTAAAATCTAAACACAAAAACTTGTTGTTTTTTTTTTTATCTATTTGTCAATTTTGTTTTTGGGGCGCACCCAATGAGGTTTTTTTTTAAAAAAAAAAATGATATTTTTTTTTACTTTAGTAAACCTTCAGGGACTGACTCCCTGACAAAGAGAGGGGAGTGGCAAAGTAATTAAAAAAGAGATGGTGTACATTTCACAGATGAAGGGAAGAGAGTCTTCCTATTAAACTTTAAACTCTGCATCAGTACTTACGTATAGGTACCCTAAACCTATCAAAAAAGATAATAGCTCATTTTAGTGCTGCGTTTGAATTGGCTGTATTTACAAGGAGAGGAAAAGACACACAGAGTGGCTTATCCTCTCCTTGTAAATATGGAGGACGTAGTGGTGGCGCAGAGGCCTTGTTAATCTGCCCCAGAGATGTTAAGGAAATTAAGGGTAAAACAGACAGAGTGACAGATACAGAGACAGAAAGCAAACAACTGAGAAGGAGTAAGGCAGTTAAAAAGACTAAGAAATATGGATACAGAGAAAGAAACATTGATGAAAAATTAGTGATGGAGTGATGGAGGTAGTAAAGGTAGGGGAGTAGTAGAGAAGGAGTGAGGGAGTTACAAAAGAGTAGTAAAGCAGGAAGAGAGAGTGAGAAGAGAAATGAGAAAAGCAGAGTAAGGAGAGGTGAAGAAAGGGAAGCATGAAACGAAAGCAGTGACACATACAGATATGTTAAACTTACCTGACCATCAAAGTAACTTATTTAGAAATAAATGTTTTTTTTTTTTTTATTTGCAAGGAAACTGAATTACATTTTCTAAATGTTTTCTAGTTCTGAAAAAAAGTAATATTCAACAATACATTGCATTAAACATTACATGTTTTTTCATATTTAGAAAAGCAATTTTTTGCCCTTTTTTGCTGTTTTCAGAATGTTTTGATTTTTACTGAAAATAGTGAAATCAATTGTATTCATCATTTCACAGCGGGCAAAAAAAAAAAAACAATCTGAAAGATTGTTTAAAAAAGCCCCAAATGTATCCTCACTAAAACATACCTTAATAGAAATGTCAAAAATACCTTTTAAGTACATTAACAATTTTCAAGAAATAACATCTGTAAACCTTGTTGCAAAAGAACATTTTCAAAAATAATATCTGTCAAAGAAGTCCACAATTGTTTGTTTTACCTTTCCTTGAGGCCAAATGGTAAGTTTAAAATCCTTTGAGTGAAATAACCAATTTTAATACTTTAAAATTTAAATAATGCTTTCTTCCGATGCCGATTTTAGTATTTAAAATTTGGGTTTCAGAAAAATTAGGTAACAATTGGGTAAATCATAAGGCAAACGTTGCTTGAAAATCAATTGAGAATCATTACACAGTGTCCATCCTTTTTCACATTTAAGATAAACTGTGCAATGACCAGAAGTTATAGAAGGACCGTCATGAAAAATTATTGCAACTGCTACAAAAGTTTTTCCAGATATAGATAATTGATTACCAACAAACTTCTTTAGTAAAGTTTCCAATTTTGTTCCATCAGCTCTACAACGTTGTACCATTAAAATTACATACTGTCCATATTTCCTTAATAAAAACGTTGACAACATTTCAGATTTACATTTAGAACATTCCATGTTGTGATTAGCATCTTTAACTAATTTACTAAAAGTCACTGTTTTACTTTCTGGTAATGGTAAACATATGAACCTTTCAGAATCAACATTACTACTGCTTGTGTTCATACAGTTATCACAACAATGTTCCCATTTATAAGAGACACCGAATACATTTTCTACTTCTACTCCATCTTCCAGTACCATCAGGATATACATCAAGAATTCCTGTGCATCTTGCTGGACATTTTGTGTAAACTGTCTACATCCAGAACATACATCTAAAAGATTTCTAACATCAGAAGCACTTTCTATTTTATTTTTATCATTACTCAGCTTCTCATAAAGGAGACTCAGCAAAGAACAGAATCTTTTTTCATGATTTAGTATTATCTGCTCTTGCAAACTTTCAAGATAAAATACAACATTCAGCACTACATTTGCGTAGTAGTTGACACCAGAGCTATTTTCAAAATGACAACCAACAACCTCTTCCACACTATCCTTTTTCTTTTTGCTTGCAGTCACATCACTGTCTTTTTGTTTTCTCTTCTGTACATCCTCATTACAGATATTCTAAAATCTCCTTTTCCGACACACGTTTTTCAAACACAGGATACTGACCTAAATGAGGAGCATAGCTTCTTAATCTATTATACTCCTTTACACAGTTTGCATCAGCACTTACTTTTGAGTCATCAAAGTCTATCATGAATAAACCAGATAATTTTTTCACGCGTGACAAAGCAACATATGCCATACCTTCTTTGAACACAGTAGATCCAATGTTTACAAAAGCACTATCAACAGTTAATCCTTGAGACTTGTGAATAGTTACAGCATATGCTAGAGAAATCGGAAACTGCTTCCTACGTACATATAAGTCTTTCACTAGCACAAAACGAACTGAACAACGACTAATGACTTTAACCTCTTCAATCTGATCAAATTTTATTTAAGAATTCAATTCCATCTTTTTTCTGGTACTTTACAAAACCCACAACTTTACCCATAGCTCCATTCACTAAACCTTTTTCTACATCCAAATTCCGTCTTAAAATTACTCTACAGTTCATACACACAAAGATTCTTTTCCAAACCAGCTGTGTTTGAAATGTTTTTCTCCAGAGAATCCAATTTAGTAGCCAATTTGCCTGTCAATATAATAGTTATTCGTTCATGTTGAATTTTATCCAAAGCTTCCAGTTTTATGATCTCTTCATTTTCCAATTTCAAAAGTTCTTGATTGAATACAGAGCATTCATGTAGTGTTGGCATTAAGCAGATTACAGTATTTTTTTCAGCAATTTTCTTGTATATTTTCTCTGGAACTATTTCTTCTGTTGTAAACAAATTACTCAGCAATCGACTCTGTAATACTTTTCTGCCATGTTCTGTGAGTAGTCCAATTCTTATATCTTTCAGAATACTTGCATAGTCCTCATCATTGGCTTGCCTCATATTGGTAATGAGTTCCTTATACTCAAAATATGTCCAAATATTTACATTGCCTATACTTCCTAACGAATTTTCATGTCTTCATGTGTAAGTGTATGGAATACCGGTTGTCCTTTAACTGGAGTAAGTTGCAAAAGATCCCCAAAAACTGACGTGTTTTCCTCCAAATAACACGTCATAGTCTGTCTTCAGAATTTGCTGCATTCTTAAATGCACAAAGGCAAGCATTAAGTTTGATACCATGCTTACCTCATCAATAATGAGTACTTTCAATTTCTTCAATACTCTTGAACCTTCCAAGCATGCTTCTCCTGCTAGTTTGTGGTACTGTATTTTGTTCTCATCCTCCACTGGTAACATTAGCCAACGATGTAAGGTAACTCCTTTTATGTTATACGCTGCTAACCCAGTTGGAGCAGTAACAACACAAGACAAAATGGAATCCATTTTCTTCTGTAGGTAGCTTCTAATTACATTAATTAAGAAACGTTTTCCAGTTCCTGCTTGTCCACTTACATACATTCTGATTGGTTCAAAAGATGTGCATGAGCACTCTTTATTTTCATGTAGTAATCCATGATCAATTTTTTTCCTGACTTCATAAATTTTTTTGTTCTTCATTCAGTTGCTGCTCCAAATATGTTAAGTCTACTAAATCTTCCTGAGCTGGATTCATAGCTGTTTCCACTTCATTCATGGCTATTGCTGCTTCATTTTCTACAATTGGTTGTCCTAGAGGATCTTGACTGAATGTCCCAGAACTTTGACTGTCTTGAGAACTGTCTCTAGCTACTTCAGCTGCAATTGTTGCTTCTTGTTCAATTCCTTCATTTAACATTTGAACATAAGTTGTGAAAGTACTGCATTCTATGCTGTCTTTGCTAGCATTGAAGGAATCTTCATAACTGTGGAATTCTCCAAGTAGTTCGTCCTCTGAACGCCATGGTTTCAACAGCTGCAAAAGTGCCAAGTAGTAAAATTCCTTTTTGTCAGGAGTGTCGCAACTCAGCTTCCGGCGATTTCTCAAACTTCCTTTTGTTTGCTTCACCAAACATCCTTCCTCACCACTGACTTTATATTTTCCATTGTTGATATCTTCTGTGGCATTCCGTTTAAAAATGAAGTTCTGCAGCACTTCATAGAGACACATGTTCTCAAGGTGATGACTTCTTTGTGGGTAATATGTATCCAACATGTTTGTTCTTAAAATGTCTGTACTTTCTGGTTCGAACTATGCTAAATATTCATTTTCTCGAATAGATTTCAGTACCCAATTTCGCATTCCTGCAAGGCCTAAACTTACCCAAATTATTCTTCTGGATTTGGAGTACAGACTTGCAGATGATAACCTATCTGAGCATTCGTAGGATCCAATTTCTCGATGCGATAACATCTTTAAACTGAAACTGTATAGCTTCTTACTGACAGTCTTCTCGTGAGAAATCTCTTCGCACATTTCCTTCAATTCCGTTTTCTCAGATTTGTGATGTAAGATGTGACATACCGAGCAATAGAATTGTCAGCCACATACTGTATATCCATGTTAGCATTCCACATGGATAAAATGACTGGATTGTAGTCATTTATATATTTTGACTCTTTTCTTCTTAGGTTGTAGGTATTCTTAGGCGATTTTCTTGTAATAGTATGTCGCACAGCTGACATAAAACTGTTTACTCTTCCTTTTGAAAGAACAGGTCGTTGAAATCCAAATCGACATTTTGTGTAGAATTTATCTTTACTCTTGTACTTTCGTCGACAGTATTTTCCACATCGATGACTTTGGAAAAGTAAAACTTTCTCTTTTAAGTTTTTCTCTTCTGTGCTTTTAGGTATAGCACATGTTGCATATCCTTCAATTAAAGATAAAACTGCTTCATCAGCATCTGTTCCAAATTTTGGGGCATCCTTGATCCACAACAGCATACGAATATGAGGAGCACCTCTTGCTTGGTACTCTTTTCTCCAAAAGAAATCCACAACTTCTCCAAGAGGTGGATTTTTTTTATTGCAGATGAAGGACATCATAGCCTCAAATCTATGATTAAAATATCTGAAAACATTAACCGGATCCAATGAGCACAATTCTCCTTCGGTCTTGTATTGTATGTTTTTAATGTTTGAATTTGCCTCTCGCAGAAAATCCAGTAAATCATCCCAAGCGTACTCAGCACAGCTCAGGGTAAGGAACCATGTAGGAGTTCCTAAATTCCGTAACATACACTTCAATTCTCCATGGCGTCGGTACCAATATTAATTAGTTCCACACTGACAAGCCATCAAATTGATCAATTGAGATTCCAAATGATCATCTCGCTGTTACACTTTGTTGAGAAAGTCCTTTGCTGACACATTATGTAGATGTACTTTAGTTTTCAAAATGTGATTTACTGCATAAGATAGTGCAGACAAGTCACTTTCAAATAAAAGATGAAACAAATAAGGAATACTTTGACGAAATCTGGGATCTTCTGCATATAATCTTGTAGTCCGATACTCCGAAGCAGGAATCTGTACTGGACGATCATATCGTCCACCTTCTCCTGTAGGAAACAGTTGGGGAAAACCACGAGCTTCCAAGCTCTCCTCCCATACACTCACAGGAGTTCCTTTTGCTTTCTTCATCTGAAACAGATCAATAGCGTTTCCCATAACTTCTTTAGAATGAAGAGGATGTATGCTGAAATGTTCATAAATTTCTTCTTCTTTTGACTTATCCACTTTTTCAATTTGCCCAGTTGGTATTCCTGTGTCTTCTAGTATTTCTTCTTCATCTTCATCCATATAAATGGCTTCATACCATTTATTATTTTTTCAAATACAAATTTGCTCTTTGTACTTTTCGTACATCCACCAGCTCCTGCCAAATTTTCTTATTCTTTGTAGGTACACCATTAACCAGAATAACTAATGGTTCAGTTTCCAAAGTATCTGCATCAATTGTTTCCATATTTTTTTTCAAATCCAATGGCAAATAGACAACTCTTCCTTTTAAACCTTTTTGTAAATCCGAAGGATGTAATTTACCTGTTTTTGGCTCCATACGCACTATGGTCTGAAATGGATGGAGACATTGAATGAGTATAGACTCATACGTATTTAAATAAGAAAGTTCTGGAGGAATATCAACCAATTCTAATTTATTATGTACAGCTCTAGCTGGCATTCTATTTTCTTCTAACTTGTTATAACAGTATTCACAAATACGCTGATCTTCACCCAATTCAAAACATCTTTCCACAAATATATATGTTGCAAAATCTTTCCACTTATAATTATCTTCATTTTCACTTTTTTTATACAGATCAACATTCCTTGTTTGAATTTTATAATGGCTTCTCCGGCAACAAATACAAGTAATATTTGGTCTTTCATTAGAGATGATAGTAAATTTTGTCATTTCATCTTCAAAATTTTTACTAACAGTAAGTTCTACATTCTCTTCCACACTTTCATCAATAACTGTAATTTTCTGCACTTTCTTGTTCTGGACCAAAGTAACAAAACTGAATCTCATCAGTAACCTTCACTACATCTGATACAGATCCACGGAACAGAGCATTATTCAACTCATTCAACTTTAGTGCTGGACTTTTAACAAAATACAATGTTCTCACAAACTTTCTCATTACAGTATGATGAACAGCCAGCATCCTAAAATGGTGAAAAACACTGACAAACTTTCCTAGATAGACAAGCCAGAGAATGTCCTTGCAAACCAGTATTCTCTCTCACTCTGCATGGATCTAGTCTTTGAAGCACCTTAATTTTCTGTTGAAGACTCTTTTTACTATATTCTCTTAGAAAGTCACGTAATTTATCAATAGATTCCTGACGCACAGTACAAATACTACTACAATTCCAAGTGTACACTGGGGCTTTAGGACGTCTCCCCGTAACCTCATCAGCCATCACTTCTTCCCCATTTCTTGGAACCATTTTCTCCTTTTCCATTACACAACCATCCTTAACTTCATATGCTCTACCATTGGTGTCAACTGCATGCAACAAACTATTACTTTGAAGATAACTCTCTTCATTAAAAAATGGTTCAGTACTTCAACTATGCTTCCATTCTTCTAAGAACACTTTACAAAAGTAATTTTTTTGTTACTTCTCTTTTCCTTTGTGACTTCATTGCATTGACTAATTTATCTAATCTACGCATCCTGTTCAAAATTAAAATGAATAGTTTTTTTTTTTATTTCTAATGCCTTGGTAACAATACTTTCAATTAATTTCTTTTTCTTATAAAATTTGGTTTTCTTATATTTTTTCACATCCTTTAGCAAATTTAACATCACTTCTCTGAAACATTTTGCGACGAATGTTTTTAAAATCTATTTTCCGTTTTAAGTTACTCTTTCTTACTTCTGAGTCTACATTAGCATTTTGTTTTTGCTGTCGACTGTTGTTTTGTACTTGAAACACTGTTTGAATTTATCTTTCGCTCATTTTTTTTTTTTGAAGATATTTTTAAAAAATTCTTTAGTCTGCTTACCGGAAGACTTTCTGTTTTCCAACACGAGCTTCTCCTATTTTGTTTTTTACCGGTTGTCTTCCAATATAGTTGTTGTTTCTTTTCTCTTTCTTGACTTTATAGGCATCTTTTTATTTTTTCACTGTTGCTCAGCAATACCTGCAAAAAACTAAAAAAAAATACCTTTTTGTAATTTTAATTCATTACAATTGTTTTTTTCAGCTTTTCAAATCCTATCACATGAGCTGATCCTTTCCTACGAGTCCAAGTCTTACAAAACAAGAGAAACATGAATTAAATCTCTGACAACAATTCCTGTGTGCACACAGACTCATGGTGTGATTCTAGGCAGAAAACGATATTTGATTGGCAATTTGAAAGCACATTTACTACTGTTGAGGAGCAAATGATAATTACTGTGACAGTGACACATTTTTCTTATATTTTAGAGAAGCAGAAAAGAGCACGTCCTTACACCTATTTGAGACCATGCCCATGTGTTACAGGGTGAGTGATTAGACTAGAGCAAAGGAAATGAGCCTTAGTGACATTGAATCGGTTTGCGTTACACACTGCTATCTGAAACACCACATACAGCTGAGTAGTACGCACAGGAGTGTAGGAGAAGCTGCTGCGTGTGTGCAAAAAGTGTGTTTCTAGAGACTGTGTATTGTCAGTTGCAAGAGAGATCTGCATGGAAACTTGCACAACTGCATGAAGAGTGCAGACATGCGTATAAGAGTAGATGTGTGGTAAGGGTTAATTTGAGTTTTGAACATGTAGGAACTACTTCCGCCATTGCAAGATTTGATGGTAAATCTACCTTGTTGATTTGAAATGTGTTAGCATTTGCTTCTCATTTTTGAGATGGTGATTTCTGCTGAGTGCTAACCAACACATTTCAAGAAAACAAGCTGGCCCTTTCCTGAAAGTGCAAGTTTTACAGAACAGCAACCCAAATTAAATGTCTGACAACAATTCCTGTGTGCACACAGACTCATGGTGTGATTCTAGGCAGAAAACGATATTTCCTTTGGCAATTTGAAAGCACATTTAGTACTGTGGATGGAGCAAGTGATAATTACTGAGACATATATTTTAGAGAGGTAAAAAAGAGTACATGTCCTAACAGCTACTTGAGACCATCAGCATGTGTTACAGGGTGAGTGATTAGAGTAGAGCAAAGGAAATGAGCCTTGGTGACGTTGAATGTGTTTGCATTATACACTGCTATCTGAAACACAACACAGAACTGAGTATTATGCATGGGAGTGTAGGAGAAGCTGCTGCATGTGTGCAAAGAGTGTTTCTGGAGACTGTGTATTGTCAGTTGCAAGAGAGATCTGCATGGAGACTTTTTCAACTACATGAAGACTGACTGCAGATGTGCGTAAGAGTACATGTTTGGTAAAGGTTAATTAGAGTTTTGAACATGTAGGAACTACCTCACCCATTGCAGGAGTGGAAGGAAAATCTACCCTGTGGTTTTCAAATGTGTTTGCATTTGCCTCTCATTTGTGAGATAGTGATTTCTGCTGAGTGCTAACCAACACAGTTGAAGAAAAGAAACTGCCCTTTCTTAAAAGTGCAAGTTTTACAAAACAACAGCAACACAAATTAAATCTGACAACAATTCCTGTGTGCACACAGACTCATGGTGTGATTCTAACCACAAAGCAATATTTTGTTTGGCAATTTGTACGCACATTTAGTACTGTGGTGGAGTAAGTGATAATTACTGTGACAGCCTGACACTTTTTTCTTATATTTTAGACAAGCAGAAAAGAGCACATGTCCTAACAGCTCCTTGAGACCATGACCATGTGTTACAAAAAACAAGCTGCCCCTTTCCTGCGAGTGCAAGGGTAATAGAGCAAGACCAACACGAATTAAATCTCTGATAACAATTCCTGTGTGCACACTCTCATGGTGTGATTCTAGGTAGAAAACAGTATTCCTGGGTGATACCAGTACACCTTAACTTATAGTGAAGACATACTCCATAATATCTAACATGTTCAAGGCACTTAAATATCTTTAACATAAAATGTAAAACACAACTTTCAAAGTGGTAGGAAAATGTACCATGCTATTTTCAAATGTGTTTGCATTTGCCTCTCATTTCTGAGTAACTGATTTTTGCTGAATGCTAACCATCACACTTTAAGAAAACAAACTGCCACTTTTCTGCGAGTGCAAGGCTAACAGAACAAGAGCAACACAAATTAAATCTGACAACAAATCCTGTGTGCAGACAGACTCATGTGATTCTAGGTACAAAACAGTATTCCTCAGTGATACCAGTACACCTTAACTTACAGTGAAGACATACTCCATAATATCTTACAAGTTCAAGACAGTTAAATATCTCCTAAAACACAAAATGTAAAACAACTTTAAAAGAAGAATGACAATTCTAATATTTATATCAAAAATCACCACATACATCCCCTCTCAAACTCATAACTCACCTTTAAAATTAGTTAGTGGATAAAGAAATGTGGCACTGAAACAGCAGATTATCAGAGCCAGAATCTCAGAGCTGTACACCTCTCTCCTCTCACCACAACCAGTAAATGGCAATGTTTCCCTCTCTTTTTTCACACATACATGTTAATGTAAAATCACAGTCCTTCCCACATTTTTTCAAATGGAATCACACATTTCTATTGGTTGCAACTTTCAACCCCTTTCCAAATTATCCCTTCCCCCAACATGACTTCTGCCTGCTACCATAGCAACAGGTCATGGAACACTGGTGTGACCAGAGAGGTCAGAAGTTCAGCACACAATGTTTCAAGTCCAAAGAGCAAGAGTGCTTGACTTTTCAAACCTAACAGCAAATCCAAAGTAATGTTCAGTGGGAACACATTTTTCTGTACCAATCCAAAACATGCTTTTAAAAACGTAAACATACAGCCTAGTTTTAACTGTAAAATGGTTTGAATCAGCCAATCAGTTCTTTTTATTAAAAAAAAGTATGTATGCCTCCATTTTTCAACTGTCTTTCTTTTCATATTGCCATTCTACTTAAAGACACCTCCTGAGTGCATCCTGTTCTCCTCGGAAGATGTTCACAGTGTGGATTGTAGGTCATAGCTATGTCTTCTGGAGTTAAAAATTTGCAGAAAAAAGAGGTATTGTAAAAGACCTTGCTTTGCCAAATGTAGACATTAAATGGATTGGTCAGAGAGGATTAAAGTGGCACCAATTAATGCCTTTGGTGAAAACCTTTCTACATCTCCCACAGCCTAACCTTATTATTGTGCACTGTGGTGGAAATGACCTAGGCACTTTAACTGGGGTAGGTCTGGAAATGCTTATTAAGGACACCTTTCTGCAATTGATGTCACTTTTTCCACAAACTGCCTTTGTATATTCTAATATATGCCAAAGGCAAAAGTGGAACTGGTCCAACCAATTTTGTCCGCAGATTGACAAAGCAAGAAAGCACATCAATAAGTCTGTTTCTGCTTTCCTCAGAGACTATGGTATGGGTTCTATATCCCACAACAACTTGCGTTACAACATGCAAGACATTTATAGAGGAGGCGGTGTACATTTCAATGATGAAGGGAACAGAGTCTTCCTCTTGAACTTTAGACTCTGCATCGGTACTTACTTGTAGGTACAAAAAAAACACTCAATGAACACAAGGGCTCTTTTTAGAGCCACCTAATATCTAAACACTTAAACTTGATTTTTATTTCTATTTTTTTTAAGGTTTTTTTTCGGGTGCGCGCAGAGTGCGCGCACCCCGCGATGTTGTAAAAAAAAATTATAATCTTTTTTTTGCCCTTCGTGGTCCTACTGTGACCCCCTGACAATGGCTTGGGGGTCAAGAACTCCCTATTCTGCCCCCTATTCATGTTCTCCACCTTTCCTTTTCAGTGCGACAGACAAAATGGCGGCCGACACTTCCTGATTTCGACCGATTCGAATGTTTACTGACATCTAACAACCAATCAGAATTACGCTCACGCACGGCAGGGTGCGCGCACCCTGCGCGCATATTGATATGCTTTTAAATGCTATTTTCTCAGGAAATACTGAACAGATTTACACCAGACCTGCGAAAGGCACTTCCTTGACCTTATGGCTACCTCTCTACCAAATTTCAGGTAATTCTGTTCAGCCGTTCGGGCTGTAGCTGCGACTAAAGGTCCTATGGAAAAATACATGGGGAAAACGCGTTTTGGGACCCCCCCTTTTTCTCAGCCCCCGCTTGTCGAATCACCCCGAGACTTTCAGGGTAGGAGCTGAGCGGAGCGCCCCATTAGTTTTGAAAATTTCGCGAGAATTCGTCAACCGGCACCAAAGTTATTCAAAATAGAATTTTGAGATTTCCTATGGAAACTCGGTCCTAACTATAACTATCTACTGGCGACCGCCAGTAGAATGAATATATATATATATATATATATATATATATATATATATATATATATATATACACACACACATACCCACACATAGCTATCTCTCTAGATCCTTTTGTCTTTCGTATATTTCGTTTACGCACTGTCCGTATGTTTTAATATTTACATCATGTGTAACTCATGTAATGGCTGCCTTGCAAACTCTGAAGCGCTCCGATACCGTCGGGTTAAGTTTGCGCTATACAAAACTATATTTTGAATTAAAAGAATCCTGGCAGTAAGTTACAGCAAAGGTGGCTGCTGCCCGACACGATCTCTTGCCCGAACGCATTCTGTGCCAATGTACTCAGGAAATTATCTCATGCATTCTGAGGGAATTAAGGGATTCAAAACCTTCTCTCCAGTGTGTTGGATACAACAAATGCCAAGTCACAAAAAGCAGAGGGCAAGATAATTGAAAAAAACTCATATGAAAGCATGCAGAGGATTCCAATGTCAAATCAGCTCCAACATATTTAGGTATTTTACACAATGACAATCTCAAACGTGAGGGAGTATTCAACAGAAAGATGTGAAAAAAAGCTTTAAGGGCCCGATTGTCTTTTGCTAAAAACAATATTGCAGTGAAGTGGAAATGTTTTTAAAATAGGTTAAGCGTGGAGTAGTTCTACTGGTGCTTGAGAGTAAGGATACTGTAGGTGAGGGGAAATGGTCTCACCTTCTCAAAGCCCTCCCTGTTCAGACTGTCATTCCAGCTCTTCATGAAGTCCCCAGGGAACTTGTCCTTTGTGAACACTCCAATCTTCTTTCCGTTTTTGCTGGATCGGATGGCCTCAACCATTTTGTCAAAGCTGGCCTTGTTGGTGTCACTTTGCTGAATTGTGGGTAAGAAGGAAGAATAAACTAAGTTACACAACAAACCAAAGGCAAACTGGGAATGACTACCATGTGATTGTGAGATCTGCGCAACGCTGGGGCCCGAGGTATGGACTATGAATTCTGTGAATCCTGAACCAGGAGGATTTGCGGATTAAATCGAATGCCTGTAACCTGGGGGTTAGTTTGAACTTTCGAAGACTTGACCCAGCACAACTGTGTGACCTAAGGGATTGCCCTACTACTGAGGACTCAGTCATGGAATATGATCGATAACACAAACTCTGCTGCTAAAGATTTGAGGCTGAAAGAGTAACTCAAGCACAGCTATGAGTTACAGGCCATAATGCAGTTTTCCATATATGGTCTGGTTCAAAGTAAATTCTAAAATGAGTTCATTAACTATACAGGGACATCAAGGAACAAGAGACAAAATACCAGGAATCCATAGCGTCTCACCTTTTCACGGACCAACAATGTGATGGGAGGAGCACCATTGGCGTTCTCATTGCCCTTGGTGTTGGCAATCTGTTTCAGGAACTCCACCTTCTTCTTGCTGGCCATAAAGATGATCTGGTCTTCACAGAAGACCATAATGGTGTCTGTCAGTTCATAGCCAAAGAGCCACGTCTAGAAATGAAATATTGAGATAAAGGAAGCCAGAGCAGCAGTTTGTACAACAAAGAGGGAAGAGAACTGCAGACAAGAACAGGAAAGAAGCTACAGTGCCACCACTATTTTCTGAAAGTGACAATCTAAGTAGTCCCCCCTACTCCACCCATCTTAATGTGTGGCCGAAGGCCAAAAGAGAGCTGCCACTACTGCTACTTTGGCACATTCCGCGGCAAAGACTGGCAAAACTTGAGAATAAGGAGGCGCTGCAGTCATGGTTCAGCCTTTATGTAACAAGCTTTATAGATGTTTGATTGGTGGGTGAGAGGAGAATAATGCCTTGCCATTTTGTTGTAGCCAGGGCATGAATGAGCTGTCCGTGTGTTTATTAATTGCCCACAAAATCCAGGCGAGTAATGAAAGTAGACAAGTAGGATTGCTATCAACAGCAACATTCAAGGGATGATTTAAATTGTAGAAGAAGAGCAGAACTAGTAGCATGCTTTTAGCTTCACATTCAATTTCACACACAGGGAGCAGAAAGGTGCATTAGCACATTCACTGAGTGCACACTAAGTTACAATATGCTTTATCTTGTAGCTTACACGATTTCTGAATCATAGACCCGAGTAAATAATGTAGGTAAAAAAACTGCATTGCTAACAGAATGGCTGTTCTCCAACAGTTATGGTTATGACCATAAACAATGGAGGTTACCATCGTCCAGCTCAGTGACGCTCCTTTTATTCAGCTCAAAAGGATGAAAACAGGTTCAACCTTCTGAGGTTCAAACATGCCAGCTACATACAGAAGCAAGACAAACAAGTTAGCACGTCTTTAAATCTGCAAGAACCACACTTAAATCCCGAGGCCTAAATTCCCTTACAATTATTATGTGAGGAACATACTATTTTTGTTTAAAATTGACACATAAGCCGGGGCAATAATTTATGGAATTTTCCATGCATGCCTGTGCTTTCGCAAAAGGACAAAATGGAAATTGCCCGTACAGTTTAGCCAACCACTACTAGGAACTTGTCCAGTGTAATATATCCTCCACAAATGTCTGGGTCACGTGATTACAACTCAATACTACTTTAAATGATGTGAAAATGGACAGCGATGTTTTAGGCACGCCGGCAAACTATTATAGACTTATAATCTGTTACACTGTAGTCTAGACACAATTTAAGAATGTTCCATGTATGTGGTGGGTTTATCGAAGTAATTCAACTAGAATAGCCTGCACCTTTTAATTCAGACATGAAAAGGGATCAAAAATCCCTTCCCTATGTGCCATGGAGAAGGTCAAGTCCTCCTCATATAGGAAGGAACAGGCTCACCTGCAGTGCAGTAGATTTGGCATAAACAATCTCTTCATCCACTCCAACGGATACAACAATGGCATCGATACTCCCATACTCGTCTTCACCTTTCTGCAGGGTTAAGGAACAAAGAAAATTTCAAATTAGAAATATAATCAAAAGTGTTCAATAAGAATCTTGATGCCCTTGAGTTTCACCAGTGACTATATCAGAATAACAGCTTCATACACACAAACAACGGACATGCTTTCAAATCCGATTATTACAACCCCATGGTAGTTTCATGTGTAATGTATCCCAGATATCTGTCATGCCAACATCCATGTGAACTCACTTGAACGTTAACCATTCCAATGTATCTAATCTGGCTCATCACATTAACACCACCACACGATGCTGGGGGCCCTCTATACAAGTTAGAAAGCAGATATGTACAAATGAGTCTCTCTCACGTGGCCCTCAACTCATGCTTATGGGTTGTGGTCTACATTGCACTGTATCTGAAGCATTAATTAAAAAACTTCCCCCAACACCTTCAGCATAGGAAATACCAGATCTAAAATCCTTCCAACCAATGCTTTAAGTGAAATGAAAAAGCTGTGTATTTCTACACTGGTGTGGCCCAATGAAGCTACAAAGTTAGTAATCCTTTTACAAGAGGTGCGACCTACGTCAATGTGGTATACGTGACGTAGAATCCTCTGCTTCACGAAGCTTGCTCTATGACCAACATTTGGGTGCCTCAGTGTATTCTATGACTGCACCCAAATAAATTGCACAACGACGAAACTACACCTAAATCAAGTCACGTATTGGCTTTAGCAAAGCGTAACTAATAATTTGTATTCAATATTAGATAAATGAATTGCTTTCATTTTTTCCGCCCGACATCACTTTCCTCTTCAAACTCTTTGCTTTAGTGTTTTACATCTTTTTCTCTCCATTTCTCAACAACCATAAAGCTCTACTCCCACTTAACCCTACACTCCAAAAAGGTGCAGAGGATGGTTTCTGCAACACCACACCTGGAAAACAACTACTAAAAGCAAGTATTACTGCTTGCTTCTTAATTGTTGTTACTATCTTTGTGAAAGCATAAGTAGAAAATGGCCAAATACTATGGAAATAAATTAAAACAGTGACAGAAGGAAGTAATCACTACTGTCTAGAAAATAAGTTCCTTATAATAAATGCATTGGAGGTGGTAGGGTCAGTTCTGTCGACTTTATGTTAATGGCAAAGAATTATACTTTCCTAGTTCAGGATTCTGAAATCATACCAAACTGCTCCAGCGACCATTATTCGCTCATAGCCCATTTTAACATAACCTAAGATGGGGCCCTCTGATCCAATATAAACCTAATAAGGAAATCAGATTAAACTGGGCTCAAGTAAACCCATAAAAATTTGAACAATCTGTCATCCTACGTAATTATAAACAAAAATCCGATTGGCCGCACTCTGCTAGTCCTATCAGCGTGTTGCCCCAAAGAATTGTGGTCCATGAAGTAGCGTCGGCGGGTACGCCTATGCCAAAAGTTTAAAATGAAAGTGAGTGTCGCGTTAGCCATCCCTGGACACGTGTTTCGAGGTAGTTGCCTCTCGTCAGCAGGGAGTAGGTATGTGTGTGGGGTTGCTGCGTAGGCTGCCAAAAAATATTCTCAGGTAAAGTACCACTCAAGGCGCGCAGGTGCGTAGCCATGGGCTCGTCAGCCCCACCGGCTCAAGGGAGCCTGAATATAAACAAAAATCCGATTGGCCGCACTCTGCTAGTCCTATCAGCGTGTTGCCCCAAAGAATTGTGGTCCATGAAGTAGCGTCGGCGGGTACGCCTATGCCAAAAGTTTAAAATGAAAGTGAGTGTCGCGTTAGCCATCCCTGGACACGTGTTTCGAGGTAGTTGCCTCTCGTCAGCAGGGAGTAGGTATGTGTGTGGGGTTGCTGCGTAGGCTGCCAAAAAATATTCTCAGGTAAAGTACCACTCAAGGCGCGCAGGTGCGTAGCCATGGGCTCGTCAGACCCACCGGCTCAAGGGAGCCTGAATATAAACAAAAATCCGATTGGCCGCACTCTGCTAGTCCTATCAGCGTGTTGCCCCAAAGAATTGTGGTCCATGAAGTAGCGTCGGCGGGTACGCCTATGCCAAAAGTTTAAAATGAAAGTCAGTGTCGCGTTAGCCATCCCTGGACACGTGTTTCGAGGTAGTTGCCTCTCGTCAGCAGGGAGTAGGTATGTGTGTGGGGTTGCTGCGTAGGCTGCCAAAAAATATTCTCAGGTAAAGTACCACTCAAGGCGCGCAGGTGCGTAGCCATGGGCTCGTCAGCCCCACCGGCTCAAGGGAGCCTGAATATAAACAAAAATCCGATTGGCCGCACTCTGCTAGTCCTATCAGCGTGTTGCCCCAAAGAATTGTGGTCCATGAAGTAGCGTCGGCGGGTACGCCTATGCCAAAAGTTTAAAATGAAAGTGAGTGTCGCGTTAGCCATCCCTGGACACGTGTTTCGAGGTAGTTGCCTCTCGTCAGCAGGGAGTAGGTATGTGTGTGGGGTTGCTGCGTAGGCTGCCAAAAAATATTCTCAGGTAAAGTACCACTCAAGGCGCGCAGGTGCGTAGCCATGGGCTCGTCAGCCCCACCGGCTCAAGGGAGCCTGAATATAAACAAAAATCCGATTGGCCGCACTCTGCTAGTCCTATCAGCGTGTTGCCCCAAAGAATTGTGGTCCATGAAGTAGCGTCGGCGGGTACGCCTATGCCAAAAGTTTAAAATGAAAGTGAGTGTCGCGTTAGCCATCCCTGGACACGTGTTTCGAGGTAGTTGCCTCTCGTCAGCAGGGAGTAGGTATGTGTGTGGGGTTGCTGCGTAGGCTGCCAAAAAATATTCTCAGGTAAAGTACCACTCAAGGCGCGCAGGTGCGTAGCCATGGGCTCGTCAGCCCCACCGGCTCAAGGGAGCCTGAATATAAACAAAAATCCGATTGGCCGCACTCTGCTAGTCCTATCAGCGTGTTGCCCCAAAGAATTGTGGTCCATGAAGTAGCGTCGGCGGGTACGCCTATGCCAAAAGTTTAAAATGAAAGTGAGTGTCGCGTTAGCCATCCCTGGACACGTGTTTCGAGGTAGTTGCCTCTCGTCAGCAGGGAGTAGGTATGTGTGTGGGGTTGCTGCGTAGGCTGCCAAAAAATATTCTCAGGTAAAGTACCACTCAAGGCGCGCAGGTGCATAGCCATGGGCTCGTCAGACCCACCGGCTCAAGGGAGCCTGAATATAAACAAAAATCCGATTGGCCGCACTCTGCTAGTCCTATCAGCGTGTTGCCCCAAAGAATTGTGGTCCATGAAGTAGCGTCGGCGGGTACGCCTATGCCAAAAGTTTAAAATGAAAGTGAGTGTCGCGTTAGCCATCCCTGGACACGTGTTTCGAGGTAGTTGCCTCTCGTCAGCAGGGAGTAGGTATGTGTGTGGGGTTGCTGCGTAGGCTGCCAAAAAATATTCTCAGGTAAAGTACCACTCAAGGCGCGCAGGTGCGTAGCCATGGGCTCGTCAGCCCCACCGGCTCAAGGGAGCCTGAATATAAACAAAAATCCGATTGGCCGCACTCTGCTAGTCCTATCAGCGTGTTGCCCCAAAGAATTGTGGTCCATGAAGTAGCGTCGGCGGGTACGCCTATGCCAAAAGTTTAAAATGAAAGTGAGTGTCGCGTTAGCCATCCCTGGACACGTGTTTCGAGGTAGTTGCCTCTCGTCAGCAGGGAGTAGGTATGTGTGTGGGGTTGCTGCGTAGGCTGCCAAAAAATATTCTCAGGTAAAGTACCACTCAAGGCGCGCAGGTGCGTAGCCATGGGCTCGTCAGCCCCACCGGCTCAAGGGAGCCTGAATATAAACAAAAATCCGATTGGCCGCACGCTGCTAGTCCTATCAGCGTGTTGCCCCAAAGAATTGTGGTCCATGAAGTAGCGTCGGCGGGTACGCCTATGCCAAAAGTTTAAAATGAAAGTGAGTGTCGCGTTAGCCATCCCTGGACACGTGTTTCGAGGTAGTTGCCTCTCGTCAGCAGGGAGTAGGTATGTGTGTGGGGTTGCTGCGTAGGCTGCCAAAAAATATTCTCAGGTAAAGTACCACTCAAGGCGCGCAGGTGCGTAGCCATGGGCTCGTCAGCCCCACCGGCTCAAGGGAGCCTGAATATAAACAAAAATCCGATTGGCCGCACGCTGCTAGTCCTATCAGCGTGTTGCCCCAAAGAATTGTGGTCCATGAAGTAGCGTCGGCGGGTACGCCTATGCCAAAAGTTTAAAATGAAAGTGAGTGTCGCGTTAGCCATCCCTGGACACGTGTTTCGAGGTAGTTGCCTCTCGTCAGCAGGGAGTAGGTATGTGTGTGGGGTTGCTGCGTAGGCTGCCAAAAAATATTCTCAGGTAAAGTACCACTCAAGGCGCGCAGGTGCGTAGCCATGGGCTCGTCAGCCCCACCGGCTCAAGGGAGCCTGAATATAAACAAAAATCCGATTGGCCGCACTCTGCTAGTCCTATCAGCGTGTTGCCCCAAAGAATTGTGGTCCATGAAGTAGCGTCGGCGGGTACGCCTATGCCAAAAGTTTAAAATGAAAGTGAGTGTCGCGTTAGCCATCCCTGGACACGTGTTTCGAGGTAGTTGCCTCTCGTCAGCAGGGAGTAGGTATGTGTGTGGGGTTGCTGCGTAGGCTGCCAAAAAATATTCTCAGGTAAAGTACCACTCAAGGCGCGCAGGTGCGTAGCCATGGGCTCGTCAGCCCCACCGGCTCAAGGGAGCCTGAATATAAACAAAAATCCGATTGGCCGCACTCTGCTAGTCCTATCAGCGTGTTGCCCCAAAGAATTGTGGTCCATGAAGTAGCGTCGGCGGGTACGCCTATGCCAAAAGTTTAAAATGAAAGTGAGTGTCGCGTTAGCCATCCCTGGACACGTGTTTCGAGGTAGTTGCCTCTCGTCAGCAGGGAGTAGGTATGTGTGTGGGGTTGCTGCGTAGGCTGCCAAAAAATATTCTCAGGTAAAGTACCACTCAAGGCGCGCAGGTGCGTAGCCATGGGCTCGTCAGCCCCACCGGCTCAAGGGAGCCTGAATATAAACAAAAATCCGATTGGCCGCACGCTGCTAGTCCTATCAGCGTGTTGCCCCAAAGAATTGTGGTCCATGAAGTAGCGTCGGCGGGTACGCCTATGCCAAAAGTTTAAAATGAAAGTGAGTGTCGCGTTAGCCATCCCTGGACACGTGTTTCGAGGTAGTTGCCTCTCGTCAGCAGGGAGTAGGTATGTGTGTGGGGTTGCTGCGTAGGCTGCCAAAAAATATTCTCAGGTAAAGTACCACTCAAGGCGCGCAGGTGCGTAGCCATGGGCTCGTCAGCCCCACCGGCTCAAGGGAGCCTGAATATAAACAAAAATCCGATTGGCCGCACTCTGCTAGTCCTATCAGCGTGTTGCCCCAAAGAATTGTGGTCCATGAAGTAGCGTCGGCGGGTACGCCTATGCCAAAAGTTTAAAATGAAAGTGAGTGTCGAGTTAGCCATCCCTGGACACGTGTTTCGAGGTAGTTGCCTCTCGTCAGCAGGGAGTAGGTATGTGTGTGGGGTTGCTGCGTAGGCTGCCAAAAAATATTCTCAGGTAAAGTACCACTCAAGGCGCGCAGGTGCGTAGCCATGGGCTCGTCAGCCCCACCGGCTCAAGGGAGCCTGAATATAAACAAAAATCCGATTGGCCGCACTCTGCTAGTCCTATCAGCGTGTTGCCCCAAAGAATTGTGGTCCATGAAGTAGCGTCGGCGGGTACGCCTATGCCAAAAGTTTAAAATGAAAGTGAGTGTCGCGTTAGCCATCCCTGGACACGTGTTTCGAGGTAGTTGCCTCTCGTCAGCAGGGAGTAGGTATGTGTGTGGGGTTGCTGCGTAGGCTGCCAAAAAAAATTCTCAGGTAAAGTACCACTCAAGGCGCGCAGGTGCGTAGCCATGGGCTCGTCAGCCCCACCGGCTCAAGGGAGCCTGAATATAAACAAAAATCCGATTGGCCGCACTCTGCTAGTCCTATCAGCGTGTTGCCCCAAAGAATTGTGGTCCATGAAGTAGCGTCGGCGGGTACGCCTATGCCAAAAGTTTAAAATGAAAGTGAGTGTCGCGTTAGCCATCCCTGGACACGTGTTTCGAGGTAGTTGCCTCTCGTCAGCAGGGAGTAGGTATGTGTGTGGGGTTGCTGCGTAGGCTGCCAAAAAATATTCTCAGGTAAAGTACCACTCAAGGCGCGCAGGTGCGTAGCCATGGGCTCGTCAGCCCCACCGGCTCAAGGGAGCCTGAATATAAACAAAAATCCGATTGGCCGCACTCTGCTAGTCCTATCAGCGTGTTGCCCCAAAGAATTGTGGTCCATGAAGTAGCGTCGGCGGGTACGCCTATGCCAAAAGTTTAAAATGAAAGTGAGTGTCGCGTTAGCCATCCCTGGACACGTGTTTCGAGGTAGTTGCCTCTCGTCAGCAGGGAGTAGGTATGTGTGTGGGGTTGCTGCGTAGGCTGCCAAAAAATATTCTCAGGTAAAGTACCACTCAAGGAGTGCGGTCCATTGCGATTGTTTCTAAAAATGGCTCCCTCGAGCTTTGAGCTGACGAGCTCCTGGACGTCGCACCTGCGTGCCTGTGCGGGCACTGAGGCCTTTGACGGTTGCTTGGCGGCCCTCTCTTCCACCCCTAACTATTTTCTCTACTGATGAGGGAAGTTATCCCGAAACCCGAGCCATGTCTCGGGCGATATTTTAAAACCTGGGACATGTATCGGGTCTAGAGATCATCAGTTGAACAAGTACTTACTTGCACCCACTGGGGTGAGCCACTCAAGAACTCCATCAGAGATCATCAGTTCAACAAGTACTTACTTGCACCCACTGGGGTGAACCACTCGAACTTCATGTACCAGCTTCCCTAGGGGCGACCCGGAGGAGGGGCTAGCGGAGTGCGGTCCATTGCGATTGTTCCTACGTAATTATAACCTCATATATGGGTGCCTCAAGCCAGATTCTACCCCGGTTGAAAGAGTACGGGATTTTGAGGTGCACTGTACCGATAATGCCCAGAGGTTGGTTAACAACAGCCCTCAAAAGCAAACACCAGAGGCACATTGGTTCAACACTGAATGCTCCAAAGCTCACAAGGGAAGTAAAAACTACCCTACATGCCACTCCTTGTGATAGAGCTAATAAAAATTACAAGGAGCAAACATAAAAACGTGATCGAATGAAGGAAAATGGAACTGAGGAAGTAGGCGTGGGAAGATTTGGAAAGGTCAGGTTCCTTTAAAGATTCTAAAAAGTTTTAAGAAATCATTAAATCACCCAATGTTCACCGAAGATGTGAAACAGATGGATTCATCCTGGGTGAAGTCTGTGAAGCTGATTTTCCCAGCATTTTTAACTACTCTCATAGGATGACAGCGGAGGAGCGACGGGAAATACCCCATGGCTTAACCGCAGCTGCACAGCTGTTTGTCCATTAAAGTTCAAGAGGTACAGGTGGCTCTTGCACAGGGCATCTGTATGAAAGCCCCCGGACTAGATGGGGTGCCTCATTATCTTTTCAAGGGAAACCCTAACTTGTGGGCACCTTTACGAACGTATATTTTTAAAGCAGCCATTGTTGGTCCACCGCCTGGGTTATAGAAAGAGGCGATTGTAGTTCCTGTTTTTTAAAAAGGGTAATAGAAGTGTAGCAAATTTGCCCGCTTTACTAATGAACATATGGTCATTGATTCTCTGTGTTCGATACGTGATGCACTTATGGAAACGCTTTGTATGGTATGGTCTCTCGAGCTTGGTTAATAAAAAGGTTTAAAAAAAATAAAGTAAAATAAAAAGGGTAATAGAAGTAATCCGGTGTCATATCTTTGATCTATGCAACAGCAAAATACTGGGCAGGGTCCTTCTTGCACGTTCAGAAGAGTGGGCATCCACTACAGGGGTCTTGTCGAACACACAATGGTGTTAGGAGGAGTCTGAGCATGACTGAACAATGTCAATTTGTCCCTAATTCTCAGCAAGCACGTGAGGTCCATGAAGAGCTTTATTCATTTGGCCTTCCTGGACTTGTCTAGTGCCATTGAACCTGTCAATCGGGACAAATTGGGGGTCATAATGGAAGACATGGGTGTCGAAAAAGCACTAGTAACCCTCTCTGGAGGCTCCATACGAATACCTCAACCACCGTAAGATACGGTAGTAAGGGGGGTTGGGGAAAACCCAATCATCTCCACAGAGGGGGTTCGCCAAGGATGTATTTTAACCCTGTTTTTATTTTCAATTTATACAAATGGGCTGGGTGCCTTTTAATTAAAAAGGGAGCTTGATTTCCTCAAAACTGGTGATAAATTTGTCCCCTGCTTTCATACGCAGATGATACAGTGTTATTGGCAAGGACAGCCATGAGTTTGCAGAAATCTTTTGATGCTTTTACTGATTTTATGACATCTCTTGATTTAAAATGTTTTACTAAATCATGTATTATGGTATGTGGACCACCATAGACCACAAAAACTAAAACGTTTGTTGTCCAGGGAAAGGAGATCGAAAAAAAGTTAGTAATTTCTCTTACTTGGGCAACATATTCAATAATCAAATGAAGTAGGAACCTCTCTTGACCAGTAGAGGACAGCAGAGAAGCAGGGCTGTCGATGCGTTAACCTGGTTTGCTTGTAATGCAGGGACATAAACCAGTAAAATAATTATTTACTATTTATAGAGATAAATGCATTCCTATGGCTACATATGGGGCCGGGTTTTGGGGGTATATTAGAAGCCAACACCTCCAACTAGTAGGGAATAAATGTATCAATAGATTACTGATGGTACCAAAAAGCTCCTCCACATAACTCTGTGATGGTGAACTGGGCAAAGAATTTACAGAGAACCGTATTGGCTGTGCCCCATTGTATTTATGGGCTCAGATCTGGCTCTGAGGACTTTTGAGTTCTCAAGAGCTGTTAGTAAGGACTGCCTTAATACGCACAATGCAGCAAAGATACCCTGGCTCCATTTCTTGAGGGACAAGTTCCTAGAGATATGTCTAGGATACTTTTTTGAATACCCTGAAAGAATTTCTCCAGATGCTAAGGCCATTATCAAACATGCATTTCTTACTAGGGGTAACATGCGCAATAGTCATTACACCAAGGTTATTTTAGAGTTTTTCACTTGTCTTCCGCCCCTACCCAATTTTATCCAACTTTTTCCACAAACTCCCAGATCAGATTCTACCTTGCCAGGTTTTGGCTATGCACTTTCTGTTAGCGTTACCTTGTCAAGGAGGATGGACGGACAACCTCATGCCTTGTCCGTGTGATAATTCTTCTAGGAAAAGCACAATGCACTTTTTATTATTTTACACTTTATACAAGCCAGTGAGAACTATATTTCTGATTCCATTATTGAGGAACGTATGTCCATGTTCATATAGCAATTGTTTATCTATGTGTACTAATTGGCCTCTACTGACATCTATATCGCGATAGCAAACTTTATAAGGGGCGCTCTATTGCTATTAGAAAGCGATGAGTGAAATTTGCATAAGATTGCCTAGAAATGAAGTTTTATGAACTGTAAAAAAAAATTACACAGTAAAACTTATGGTTCTTTGAACGGAAATAAAGTTCGTCTTGACTGAACTGCATCAAAGCAGCAGCAATCAAGTCAACCTAGGTGCAATACGAAAAACTAAACATGCACAATTTCTTTACATGTGCTTTTGCTCTCTGGCGATGATGGGTTTCCCAAACTATATGTAGATTCTAGGGCTCTAGACGAGTGGAAAGCGAACGGTACATCCTACAAACTCTGTGTTAATCTGCTATGTTTTTGTCAAGTTCTCAATGACATGTACAACTCAAGCAATTAACATTTACTCTGTCACTATGCCTACTTGTCTCCTCAATGTATCCGTGACGATCTGTTGATTAACCGTGTGCGCGCGCAAATCTCAACACTGCAGAAAACAATATTTATAAGTGATGACTAGACTTCTGGGCACAGACAAAAACCTTATGGTGTTCCGATCTTACACGGAAATACTCCAAATAAAAGTAAACAAAAACTAACTAGCCACCAGGGCACCACATAACTCCTCTGATCAACAGAGATGGGTGACCTTGCCCCAAAAGCGAGTTCCGTGCGCACGTCTTCTTAACCACCAAACTGTCCAAGGCAAATTAATTTACAAACTTTGCTTGACATGGTCATCTGCCATCATCAGGGTCATCACATATAACACTACTAACCTCACCCCATCACATCTTGGGTCCTTTCTCCAGTGAGGCAGAACAGCCTAAATGATTGCCTACACGCTCCCCTTCCTGGACACTCACTGACAGTTTCCCCAGGTAGCATAACTCCTGCCTAGAGTGGCAGATTCTTTGCTCCCAATTTCTCCAATACTATCGGCAGGCCAAACTGACGGACTCCACGTCATTGTCACGGCCAAGTCCGTATGTTTCCGCCAATTCCATGTTTCATAACTTTGCCTTACTCAAGAATAGTCAATGTTTCAGTGTGTGGCAGTGCTGAGTAAAAGTGGCAGTGTTCATTGGAGTGCTGCCACCTTGAGAAGGCACTTCTTGGGGGATGCTAGTAGGTCGTTTTATAAGACTGGAAGACCTAGATATACATCGGGTGGAGGATGGCGATTGGCAGTCATGTTGCTGCACTGGAAATACTTTTAATAGCAAATATATGATTTTACTTCAGCGAGAGCATTTTTTTGCCTCACCTACTTTAACAACACCTTATGGTAAAACACTAACTGGCAAAACAGTTCGGGGCAGGAAAAAAAGGCCAATCAAAATGAACAATAACGAAAGCCTAAATAGGTCGATAGTAAAATTCCAGAGTAAACCTTCTGCTCCCCTCAAGCTCCTTGCTCTCAGGTCGCATGCACACGCATCTCGAACCGCCCGTCTCTTCTGGTCCCCACTAGGGAACAAGTCAATACATCACCTTCCAGTTACTGTAAAGGCGCTTCACCCTCCGATAGTAGGCCTCCTTGTCCAGAGTGACTGCCATACTGCCCAGCGGAGGTGCTTGGAGAGCGGCGCGAGAAATCACGCGAGTCCGGGGACCCGCAAAGGCCTACGAAGTGCGCAAAAAAAAAAAATCACAGAGCCCCAATAACTCGCGAGAGAAACACAGGAAATAGAGAGAGCGGGAGCTTTGGAACACTCATGGTCGGGCGCGCACCAAAGCGCGCTCACGTTCCCGCGAAGAGTTTAAAGGGGGAGGAGGAATGGAAGCCCGAGACAAAATGGCTACTATACTCTTGTTCTATGGTACGCACGAGACTGTAACCCAATGCAAAACGGCCTCTGGACTAGAAAGGCTGTGATGCTCTCAACTGAGCGTAACCCCTTCTAAAAATGGCCGTCACGTTTGAGAAATTCTGAGAGGTCTACTGCCTCAGCCTTTTCCAAAATGGCTACGATCCGCAGTGTACAACATTTAGAGCATAACGTTGTCCTTTCTCCACTCGAGGCTCTATTCTCTTAACGGCATGATCCACGAGACTGTACCACGTTATCAAATTTCAGTTCTTATTCATTATGAATTTCGCCCAAAAGGTTCCCTTTTTGCTAAATGTGTGTTTTTTTACTTACGATAATTCTAATTTACTTTAGTTGCACGCATCATACACCTCGCTAAACCCTAATAACTCCACTTGAAAATGGCCGTCGCGCTCAGCATAGCTGGGTTACATCAATTCGTTTCCTTCTACACCTATCCGAGTTCATGGTTTGTATACTGCATCTTACATCTTTAAAATACATCCATCATTGTTCCAAAATAAGCTCATTTTGCCTGTGTATTTAAATAACCTATTATAGTTTAAAGTGTATAGTACTGCTGAGCACCTTAAGTTCCTCCAAGTAAATACAGAAAATCCCAATCTAAGAAGGTATAGCCATTGTTGTAGCAGACGTGCGAACACCGCATTAAAAGCCATGATTCCTGCAATGTTCTTCCTGTACTACTACGGTTGTTGAGTTGACTCCACTTCAACTACCTACTATTTCTGCCTATAGGCAAGCCAAAACCGCTAGCAGAGGCACCCCCCACAGTCGCCCCACCCGAATCCCAATAAATTCAGACCACACCAAATTTGTGTTTTATGGAAGAATTGAGGCCACAGTTTATTAGGCATTTTCCACTTACAAGCGATCCTTTACACACCATTAACTAATCAGGGGAGCCTGTGTCCTTAACCCATAAGCTCTGCACTGTGCCCTACATTCAGTGCAGCTCCCTTTGCCCTGGTGACCTATCACTTGGGGACGCAACCCTGTAATGTTACGAGCAGTCTAGTAGTTGGGAGGGCGGAGTCCTGGGGTGAGGGGAAGAGGAGGAGTGATCAAGGGAAGAGGCGGTTAGAGTAGGGACCGGGAACCATGAAGACGTAAAGAATAAAGCTCTGAATAAGTATCCATCGTGTCTGTCCTCATTGCGTCCAGACACGACAGCTGGCGACGAGGGTGGTATGAGCAGTCCGCTATCCCTGAACCCAGAAGGAACAGTGTTCGGTCCCCGGGCATCACGAAGAGGAGGTCGCAGTTGCGACACGTGAGCCCCGACGAGACTGCCGTCTGCAGCACAAGACCAGCGGTAATTGTCTGCGCTCCGTGATGTACAGATCGCGTGGAGCCCTGTGGTGATAGCGTGGTCGAGCGCGGAAGAAGAGAATTTTAAAGTGAGCGCTGTTCGCGCCAAAATGCTAAAACGTGCCCCGATTGAACTGAGGGCTGTGTGAGGCTGAGAGAGGAATCGGGAGCCCAACCCCAATCCTGCCGTGCTGATCGGATGCCAGGAAAAGCTGGAAGAAAAGCGGAGACTGTGAAAGCGCTGTGAAGAGGAGCGCTGTCCCGCCATAATTGAATCTCACCCCGATGCGTGAGGAACAGCACTTGCGCCCGAAGAAGAAGTCTGGAGTGGATCCCGAGCCTACCTGAATGGTGGAGTGGCGAGAATCCAAAGAAAAGACTGAGGGTGAGTCCTCGCCGAAGCCTTGAGTGTGGGAAAGAGTCAAGGACAGTCAAGCCTCGTGGGATCCAGTCGGGCGGCCATCTTAGAGTCAGGCACCCCAGAAGGACATTCCTATGAAGTAAATGGGCGGCCATTTTAGAGTCAGGCACCAGTTAGCTTCAGGAGACAATTCTACGGAAAGAAGAGCACATGCATAATTAGGGAAGCACAAGTCAAGATAAGAAGCGAGTAACAAGCATTGGCAAATGAAAGAGTGCCTCAGCGAACAAGCACAAGTAAGTGCAAGAAGAAAACAAGACAACAAATAAGTACACATAGGAGCAAGAAAGGAACAAGATGTCAAATCATGGCTCACCAGTACGAAATGAGGCCAAACCCATCTTGATGGGAGTATCACATCTGCGCCCCCCAGAACCCTTGACGCTGTTGGCCGGAGGGAGTATGGGTCCCAGATGGGAGGAATGGATTGAGGACTTCGAGGACTACATTAAGGGGTCCAAAGTAACAGAAAATGAAGACCAACTAATTGCACTGCACAATCTCGTAGGAAAAGACATCAGTAAAATAATCAAAGAGCTCCCTGCGGCGGACACTGGGACTTACGCCAAAGTACGAGAGGCGTTAAACAAGAAATTTCTGCACAAGAAAAACGTGGATTATGAAAGGTATATGTTCCAACTGGCTCGTCAGGAGAAGGACGAAATGATGAGCACATACATAACAAGGTTACGCCGTCTTTCACGCCACTGCAATTTCGACACATTTTCAACAGAGGACGCCATCCACTTACGCATCATTGATGGCTGCCAGTCAGAGACACTCCGGAGGAAGCTGCTGAAGAAGAGTCACAATCTCGATGAAATCGAGGAGATGACGCGGGTGCATGATCAGGCAGAGGAACAGGCCAAGAACATGGAGGCAGGACGCAGTGAAAGGAGAGAGCAAGCCTACCGGGTACAAGTCAGCAGCTCTCGCCGATGGTCGAGAGAGCGACCGCGAAATTCCCGACCGCCTTCGCGCCATCAGTATTCCGAACATCGGCGGCACGAGTCAGGAAGGCGAGACAAGAAACAGGAACGTCCGAGGAAGTGTTACAGGTGTGGATATGATTTTCCACATACAGATGCGTGTCCAGCCATGGGCCAACAGTGCCGCAAGTGTGGTCGGAGCAACCATTTTGAAGTAATGTGTGGGGAATATCGTCGAGAGAAAGGGAAAGATCCACCCAGGTCGTCTCGAGTGGACACGCGACGGCATCACGCGAGAGAGGTGCAAGGTCGCCCAAAGTCCTCGTCAGGATCTTCACACTCTAGCAGAGAGTCACAGAGATCTCGATGGTCGAGGAGGTCCCCCTCCAGAGAATCCAGATCAACATCTCATGAACCAAAATACACAGTTGAATACGCGAGTATGGTTGCTGACCCGGACCAACTCAAGAAATATCCCCGATTGGACATCAGTGTAGGAGAGCATGCAACCAAATTTGTGTTGGACAGTGGGGCGTCACTGAACTACATTCCTGTGACCGAGTACAAAAAAATGAAACCTCCGCCACCACTAAGTCCCGCCTATGTTCGGGTATACACCTGGATGTCCAGGAAGCCACTTCCCTCTCTAGGGAAATTCTCAACAACACTGAGGCACAGAACGACGTCGGTACCCACTTTCATCCACGTCATCGAAGGCCCAGAGGCCGACTGCCTACTCAGTCTGTCGACTGCCGAGCGACTGCGATTAGTGGAAATCCTATATCGTGTCAGTGACGTTCCAGACATCATCCACAAGTTCCCGAAACTGTTCAAGGGGGTTGGTAAAATGAATCGGTGTCAAATTCGCTTACACATCAACGATCAAATTCGGCCTGTGGCGCAGCATCCACGGCGAGTGCCGTTCCATCTCCAGCAGGCCGTGAAGGACGAACTTCAGGATCTGTTGGCAACTGACATCATCGAGAGAACGGAAGGTCCCACGCCATGGGTATCGCCAGTAGTCATTGTTCCGAAGAAGGGGACTCCTGGAAAGGTTCGGCTGTGTGTCGATATGCGGCTACCCAACACCGCCATTGAAAGAGAACGGCACCCAGGACCCCATCTGAGCGATATGATCTCCGCTTTAAACGGTGCCCGAGTGTTCTCAAAGCTGGACCTCAACAAAGGGTATCACCAGCTGGAGCTGCATGAGAGCTCCCGGTACATCACAACCTTTGCAACGCACTTGGGGCTCTACCGATACAAAAGACTGAGTTTTGGCATCTCCTCGGCGGCCGAGATCTTTCAGGAGGCCATACACCAGACTATCCACCACATCCCCAACACGCTAAACTATAGCAATGATATCCTCGTTGTAGGAGAGTAGGGTCTGCTATCCTATGGTCACCCCAAATTTTTGCTTTTTGCTTCACTGGTTTTTGACATATTGAGGCTGTGGGCCTGCCAATCAGACCCCCAGCCTGCTGTTCTCTCTACTAAATTAAAACTATGCACCCTAGGTGCATAACCAATTGGAAGTGGATCACCCTGTCAGCCCCTGTACCAGTGTACACTAGGTACCCAGGGCATTGGTGTACCCAAGGCCTGCCAGGGGCTGCAGCATGTATTATGCCACCCCAGGCTTGGCCTAACAATCTGACACAACTGGCTGATCACTCAGCTGGGGTAAGTTGGTGTAATCACCTCTTACTTAGGTGTAGTATACCTATACCTAACCTTAAATGGGACACCTGGTAACCTATGAGTCACTCCTATGGCAGGCCTTAACAATCCTGAAGGCAGAGTGCTTGGTTCCATGTGAGATGGTGCTCTGGCATGAGCTGAGCCTGTCTGCAGTGGTCGGAACAACTTCCTTCTACTGTTTCCAGATATCGTCATACCATATACTCTTAAGTGCATTATGAACCTCGCGGTTAAATGCTATCTTTGGTTTGGCTTTATCAAAACATGTCGAGTAAGGTGTCATACGAATTGGAATACTAACCCCTCGCCAATTCTGGCGACGGGGTTAGCATTCCACCCTTCTAGAGGGACACGACATGTACAGTACCTGAAACCCGGGTAAAATCAGACATAGCCTCAGCTCCACAAAATGGATGCTGCCACCACAGACACAAGTCTGCCCTCCTGCTGCTGGGAGTCCTTCCAGCTTGGGAGGTGTGGACAAAGGGTTTCCTGCCAGGGGAGGTGCGTGCACCACCCCAGACAGGATTTTGTGTATTGGTCAGGTAGGGCTTGAAAGAAACCAGACATGCCTGTGGCTCACAAGGAGCCTCGGTGCATATGCCAGTTCAAACCGGTCCTGGGGCACACCAGTCCCGGGCCTGGGGCGAGCTGGACAAAGGATTGGGGGTGTAACCACCCCCCTTCCTGGTCCCACCCATAGGGAGGGACCTAGCAGGTAGTCCGGCCCCTCGAATCCGCTTAAAGGTAGGAGCTGTGTCCTAAGACTTCAGACATCCTGGAATCAACTTGAAACTAAGAAGAAGACGGGAACTTCGACATTCTGCTGCACAGAAGACTGAAGAAAATCTCCCCTGTGGTCAGGGAGTGACCACCTTGCTAACGCAAGCACCATCCAGCGAATCACCGTCTGCTTTGCCGCCGCCTCCCGCCGGAGCCCGAGCCCAGAGACTGACAAGACCTGGACCTCCAGACCTCTCACTGCCCGATCCACAGTCCCTGAAAAGAGGAGATCCGTGGAGGCACCGAGACACGTGGAGCCAGCCATCTTGAAACGACTACGACAAGCTGACCAGTGCAACAACCGAGGCTCCCTCCAAGTTGTGCTTTGGGTCCTGAGAAGCCCAACCCTCGAGCAGCATCTGCACCAAAGGTGAGCCCTCCAGCATCTCCACGATCTGCGTGGGGCCCTTCTACATTTTGCCACTCGACGCGCCTAACCGGTTGCTGGCCCGCTGGCTAGTGGCCATCTTGGCGACGAAATCTACGACAAACACCGCTGGTCTGGTTGCTCCAGACTGGCCCTTGCTCCCCTCCAAAGGAGCAATCCCTCTGACCTTGCTGGTCAGAACCAACAGCTGATTTCCGAATCCTCCTGCAATTGCTTTTGCCAAGGCTTGTTTGCTTCGATCAAGTCGCCGACACCGCCGACAGCGAGAGCCTGCGTGGGACAGCTCGTGAGCCGACTCCTGGACGTCGTCGACCTTCAGGGACCACGTGGCTGCGGAGACAAGCTACCCCTCATCACCTGTTTGCACCCGACATCGCCTGGTACCCACCTGGTGCCACGCTGGTCACTGGCTAGTGACTGTGAACACTGTCCCCTCTGCTTACAGGTCTTCAACATCTCCGATCCACTCTTGGATCCACTGCATCTCTTCCCGACCGACCGCCTGCAGCATCTTTGTCCCAGGCTCAACGGAACAGATAGAAGAAACCCGACGCACTTTGAGGCCTATGCACCCGCTTCCTGTGGGTGAGGTAAAGCTGGTACTCCGGTGCCCATGTGTAGTAATACATCTCTAGTGCCTGTGTTCCAAATCTTAAGTTCCTAGGTCATCCGGAAGATTCCTTTTGCAGTAACTTTGTACTTTTTACGCACCCATTGAAACCTATGGGAGCCCGCGTGTGACTATTTGCTCTGCACACGCCACCCGTGGACCTCCTGGTCACTAACTGACGTTAGCTCCTTGTAGGCCCAGCGATTCTAGAGGCCCTAGGCCTTTTCCCTTTTCTGTTCGTGGTACTTATACCACTATTTTAGTATATGGTTTGAGTGGCCACCAGGGCCTATCCATATAAAGTGCAACTTCTGTGTATTCTACTGTAATCTTGTTTGACGATTTGTGCTCCTGTGCTCATAAAGAGACTAGGGGTTACTTTGAGAAATAAATACATATATATTTTGAATATATATCTGTGTGGTGTCCTTTCATTGGTATAAAAGGGGGTTACTATTGGTAAAACAGCTTGCTTAACACGCTTCACGAGTTTAGCCTCAAAGACTGCTTAGCCTACGCTACCACTAGGGCAGCTAGTCCAAAAAGGTTGACTTACAACCACACCATAAGGGTTGCTTGGCATGGTACAAGGTGGTCACTAGAACTAGTGAACAGCATATACCAGGCCAACTTCTCACATTGGTGAGCAGCGGTTGGATTTGAGCTTGCTGTGTTTTACCATTGTAATCTCTTGGTTACCAATTGAAAGATCACATAGGTACCTGTAGGTACATATAAAACAAGATTAGATATACTTAAGTTCTACTGAACTTAGTTGTTGTAGAGCAAAGGGAGTAGCACACCCTGACTACAACTACTAGATAGGTTTAGTAGGTAAACCCAAGTGTAGGTAGATTGCAACACATCCACCCACACTTAAGAGCAATGGCCGGGGCAGAGGGGTCCACTGTACCCATCTCTGTTGAGAGTGACCCCCAGAGGGCACCATCCAGCTTTGCTACCCTTAATCAGAATGAGCTCAGGCATTTGGCAACTCTTAGAGGCCTTAAACAGCCCAAGAACCCAAACTCTGCTGAGCTCAGAGAGCTCTTACAGAATGATGAGAATCAGAGAGCACTCAAGAAAGCTTCCCAGTTAGCCCCCTTAGGGTCAGGAACAGGAGGCCCCCCTTCTGAAGATACTACAGAGGTACCCAGTTCCAATAGTCACCCCTTAGATGGGATGCCTACCACAGAGGATGAGAGTGAAAAGGATACTGACAGTAGTGAGGATGAAGGGAGAACTAGCCCAGTGCCAAGTATTATACTTGGCCCAGCTAAACCAAGGCTATTGGGGACTGACAGTGGGTTCAACCCACTGGATCTCCCCAGTGGACTTAACACAGGGCTTGGAAGGCAAAGGAATCGCTCAGGTGACTCCCATGCTTCCCATGGCTCTAGAGGCTCTCAAGGTCACTCCAGGAGAAGGATGACCACCCCTCAGAGGAGGGAACATGAGGCCAAGATGCAAGAGGCTCAGCTGAGGATCAGGAAGCAGGAGCTAGAAGTAGCCCTGATGGAAGAGAAACTTAGCAAGGCTAGACAGCATAAAGAGAGTGGGTCTATACCCACTGGTGGCAGCATTGTCCCTAAGGACAAAGATAGGGTTTTCGACAATAGAAACCTGTCTAAGGTTGTGCCCCCCTACAAAAGTGGGGATGACATCCACAAGTGGATAACTGCTCTTGAGAGAGCCTGCAAAGTACAGCAGGTTCCTGAAGACCAGTGGGCAGCAATCCTCTGGCTCTCCTTTGAAGGAAGAGGCAGAGACAGACTCCTCACTGTTAGAGAAGAGGATGTCAGAAACTACAGAGTCCTGAAGAGTGTTCTGGTAGATGGGTTAGGCTTAACCACTGAACAGTACAGGTTAATGTTCAGAGACACCCAAAAGACACAGACTCAGGACTGGTCTGAATACATTGAATGTGCCACTAAGGCTTTGGAGGGTTGGTTGCTGGGAAGTAAGGTATCTGATTTTACAGGATTGTATAATTTGATGATGAGAGAACAGATTTTAAATAACTGTCAAAACCAGCAACTGCATCAACACTTGGTTGACTCTGATCTGACCTCTCCCCAAGAATTGGGAAAGAAGGCAGACAAATGGGTCAGAACCAGGGTTAAGCAAAAGAACCAGAACCAGGGCCAAGGGGGTGATCAGAAGAAAACAGACCAAAAGGGTGGAGATCAGAAACCTAAAGACCAGAAGTCTTCAACAGGGCCCCAAACTACTGCTAAGGAGGGTGGGTCCCAACAGTCCAAGAAGAAGAAAGAAGGTCAGAAGAAACCCTGGTGCAATCATTGTAAAAATACAACTCACTGGACTAGTGATTGCAAAAAGGGTGGAGCCCCCAACACTGTTGCCCCTAAGGCACCTGCTCCCAGTACTACTGTTAGCAGTGTTGGTCCCCAGACAAAGGGTGTAGTGGGAATCACTATGGGAACTGAAGGAGATTCTGACTTAGACAGAACCCTTACACAGGCAGTCTTGATCTGTGATGGGGACATTGATTTGTCCCTGACTGTGAGCCCCAGTAACCTGGGCAAGTACAGACAGACTCCTTTAATTAATGACAAAGTGGCTCAAGCCTACAGGGACACATGTGCCAGTGTCACTATGGTGACACCAGGCTTTGTGGACCCTGGACAGTACATACCAGGTGAGAACTACCTGGTGACCAATGCCAGCAATGCCACTACTTCACACAGTGTGGCAGTTGTTAACTTCTCATGGGGAGGGGTAACTGGCCTCAAAAGGGTTGTGGTTAGTGCAGACCTCCCAGTAGAATGTTTGTTGGGCAATGACCTAGAGAGTTCTCTATGGTCAGAAGTGGAGTACAGGACTCATGCAGAGATGTTAGGTATATCATCACATGTCCTTGCTGTGACCAGGTCACAGGCCAAAAAGTGCCTCACTGAACCACAGGTCTTGGATCCTGGAACAATGGACCAAGCACCTACCAAGAAGAAGAACAGGAGGGTCAAGGCTGTGCCTTCCCCCCTGCCTCAGAGTGATGATCAGCCTTCCCAGGAAGCTGATCTAGAGGACCCTGAAGGAACTGTCCCTGAAGAGCTTGAACCTGATCAGGTTGAGTTTCTGGGGACAGGGGGACCTTCAAGGGCTGACTTGAGGCAGGCTCAGTTATCCTGTCCCTCTCTTGAACCCCTCAGACAGCTGGCTGCTGCTGAGGCTGCTGGGAATGCTCAAGGTACCCATAAAGTGTATTGGGATGAAGGGCTCCTTTATTCAGAGGCTAGAGACCCCAAGCCTGGTGCAACCAGGAGGTTGGTTATACCTCTGCAATTTAGGGGCTTCCTTCTTACCTTGGCCCATGATATTCCTTTAGCAGGACACCTAGGCCAGAACAAGACCTGGGACAGACTTGTCCCTCACTTTCACTGGCCTCATATGAATGAAGATACAAAGGAGTTTTGTCGCTCCTGTGTTACCTGCCAAGCCAGTGGCAAATCAGGTGGCACAACAAAGGCCCCCCTGATACCACTACCTGTGGTGGGGGTTCCCTTTGAAAGAGTGGGAATAGACATAGTGGGTCCCATGGATCCTCCCACTGCATCTGGGCACAGATTTATACTGGTGGTAGTGGATCATGCCACCAGGTATCCAGAGGCAATTCCCCTTAGGACCACTACAGCACCTGTTGTGGCCAGGGCCCTGCTGGGAGTATTCTCCAGAGTGGGGTTTCCTAAGGAGGTAGTATCTGACAGAGGTACCAACTTTATGTCAGGATACTTGACAGCTATGTGGAAGGAATGTGGTGTCAACTACAAGTTCACCACCCCTTATCACCCACAATGCAATGGGCTTGTTGAGAGATTCAACAAGACCCTAAAGGGTATGATCAAAGGATTACCTGAAAAGCTCAGGCGAAGATGGGATATCCTTCTACCCTGCCTTCTGTTTGCTTACAGAGAGGTCCCACAAAAAGGAGTTGGCTACAGCCCCTTTGAATTGTTGTTTGGGCACCCTGTGAGAGGCCCACTGTGTTTGGTGAAGGAAGGATGGGAGTTACCTCTCAAAAAGCCTAAGCTAGACATAGTGGACTATGTACTTGGTCTCCGCTCCAGGATGGCTGAGTATATGGAGAAGGCATCTAAAAACCTTGAGGCAAGCCAGGCCTTACAGAAAGCTTGGCATGACCAAAAGGCTGTCTTGGTTGAGTATCAGCCAGGACAGAAGGTATGGGTGTTGGAGCCGGTGGCCCCAGCAGCACTCCAAGACAAATGGTCTGGACCCCATACAATCCTGGAAAAGAAGGGAGAGGTCACCTACTTGGTCGACCTAGGAACTCCCAGGAGTCCCCGCAGGGTACTCCATGTTAACAGGCTTAAAGCATATGTTGACAGGGCAGACATGGGCTTGCTCATGGCTACAGATGAGGGACAGGAGGAAGAGAGTGACCCTCTCCCAGACCTGTTGTCTCAGAACCCTGAAGATGGCTCAGTTGAAGGAGTGACCCTTGGAGGCAACCTCACTGCCCATCAGCAGACTGAATGTAGACAGGTTCTACAATCATTTTCACATATGTTTTCCTTGATACCTAGTCAAACTGACTGGTGTACCCATGTTGTGGACACTGGTGACAGTCTGCCTGTAAAGAACAAACTTTACAGACAACCTGACCACGTCAGGGACTGTATAAAGGCTGAGGTACATAAAATGCTGGAATTAGGTGTCATTGAACCCTCAGAGAGCCCCTGGGCTAGCCCAGTGGTTCTGGTCCCCAAACCTCACACCAAAGATGGCAAGAGAGAGATGAGGTTCTGTGTGGATTACAGAGGACTCAATGCTGTCACCAGGACAGATGCACACCCTATTCCAAGGGCAGATGAGCTCATAGACAAACTAGCTTCTGCAAAGTTTTTGAGCACATTTGACTTAACAGCTGGCTATTGGCAAATCAGATTAGCTGAGGAGTCTAAGGCCAAAACAGCATTCTCAACCCCAGGTGGGCATTATCAGTTTGTGGTGATGCCCTTTGGTCTGAAGAATGCACCTGCCACCTTCCAAAGGCTGGTGAACCAAGTCCTTACTGGGTTGGATGACTTTTGCGCAGCATATCTTGATGACATTGCTGTCTTTAGTTCCACCTGGGAGGATCACCTGATCCACCTGAAGAAGGCTCTTGAGGCTCTGCAAAGGGCAGGCCTCACTATCAAGGCTACTAAGTGCCAGATAGGGCAGAGTAAGGTTGTGTATTTGGGCCACCTTGTAGGTGGGGGCCAAGTTCAACCACTGGAGAGTAAGATACAGTCCATCAAGGATTGGTCCCCTCCAACCACCCAGACTCAAGTTCGAGCTTTCTTGGGCTTGACTGGGTATTACAGGAAGTTTGTTAAGAACTATGGGTCCATTGTGACTCCTCTTAATGATCTGACATCCAAGAAGATGCCCAAAAAGGTTCAGTGGACAGTAAGCTGTCAAAAGGCATTTGATGACCTGAAGGAGGCCATGTGCTCTGCACCTATCCTGAAAAGTCCTGACTACTCCAAAGAGTTTATTGTCCAAACAGATGCTTCTGAGTTGGGTGTGGGAGCTGTGCTGTCACAACTTAATGTAGATGGTCAAGACCAACCCATTGCTTTTATTAGCAGAAGGTTGACCCCCAGAGAGAAGAATTGGTCAGCTATTGAGAGGGAGGCCTTTGCTGTGGTGTGGGCCCTGAAGAAGCTGAGGCCATACTTGTTTGGCACTCACTTCAAGATTCAGACCGACCATAAGCCCCTCTTGTGGCTAAATCAGATGAAGGGTGAAAACCCCAAACTGCTTAGGTGGTCCATTTCCCTACAGGGGATGGACTTTACAGTGGAGCACCGGCCAGGTACTGACCATGGGAATGCAGATGGTCTCTCCAGGTACTTCCACTTAGGACATGAAGACGAGACTGGTCAAGGCTAGTTTAATGTCCCAGCGTTTGGGGGGGGGTTGTGTAGGAGAGTAGGGTCTGCTATCCTATGGTCACCCCAAATTTTTGCTTTTTGCTTCACTGGTTTTTGACATATTGAGGCTGTGGGCCTGCCAATCAGACCCCCAGCCTGCTGTTCTCTCTACTAAATTAAAACTATGCACCCTAGGTGCATAACCAATTGGAAGTGGATCACCCTGTCAGCCCCTGTACCAGTGTACACTAGGTACCCAGGGCATTGGTGTACCCAAGGCCTGCCAGGGGCTGCAGCATGTATTATGCCACCCCAGGCTTGGCCTAACAATCTGACACAACTGGCTGATCACTCAGCTGGGGTAAGTTGGTGTAATCACCTCTTACTTAGGTGTAGTATACCTATACCTAACCTTAAATGGGACACCTGGTAACCTATGAGTCACTCCTATGGCAGGCCTTAACAATCCTGAAGGCAGAGTGCTTGGTTCCATGTGAGATGGTGCTCTGGCATGAGCTGAGCCTGTCTGCAGTGGTCGGAACAACTTCCTTCTACTGTTTCCAGATATCGTCATACCATATACTCTTAAGTGCATTATGAACCTCGCGGTTAAATGCTATCTTTGGTTTGGCTTTATCAAAACATGTCGAGTAAGGTGTCATACGAATTGGAATACTAACCCCTCGCCAATTCTGGCGACGGGGTTAGCATTCCACCCTTCTAGAGGGACACGACATGTACAGTACCTGAAACCCGGGTAAAATCAGACATAGCCTCAGCTCCACAAAATGGATGCTGCCACCACAGACACAAGTCTGCCCTCCTGCTGCTGGGAGTCCTTCCAGCTTGGGAGGTGTGGACAAAGGGTTTCCTGCCAGGGGAGGTGCGTGCACCACCCCAGACAGGATTTTGTGTATTGGTCAGGTAGGGCTTGAAAGAAACCAGACATGCCTGTGGCTCACAAGGAGCCTCGGTGCATATGCCAGTTCAAACCGGTCCTGGGGCACACCAGTCCCGGGCCTGGGGCGAGCTGGACAAAGGATTGGGGGTGTAACCACCCCCCTTCCTGGTCCCACCCATAGGGAGGGACCTAGCAGGTAGTCCGGCCCCTCGAATCCGCTTAAAGGTAGGAGCTGTGTCCTAAGACTTCAGACATCCTGGAATCAACTTGAAACTAAGAAGAAGACGGGAACTTCGACATTCTGCTGCACAGAAGACTGAAGAAAATCTCCCCTGTGGTCAGGGAGTGACCACCTTGCTAACGCAAGCACCATCCAGCGAATCACCGTCTGCTTTGCCGCCGCCTCCCGCCGGAGCCCGAGCCCAGAGACTGACAAGACCTGGACCTCCAGACCTCTCACTGCCCGATCCACAGTCCCTGAAAAGAGGAGATCCGTGGAGGCACCGAGACACGTGGAGCCAGCCATCTTGAAACGACTACGACAAGCTGACCAGTGCAACAACCGAGGCTCCCTCCAAGTTGTGCTTTGGGTCCTGAGAAGCCCAACCCTCGAGCAGCATCTGCACCAAAGGTGAGCCCTCCAGCATCTCCACGATCTGCGTGGGGCCCTTCTACATTTTGCCACTCGACGCGCCTAACCGGTTGCTGGCCCGCTGGCTAGTGGCCATCTTGGCGACGAAATCTACGACAAACACCGCTGGTCTGGTTGCTCCAGACTGGCCCTTGCTCCCCTCCAAAGGAGCAATCCCTCTGACCTTGCTGGTCAGAACCAACAGCTGATTTCCGAATCCTCCTGCAATTGCTTTTGCCAAGGCTTGTTTGCTTCGATCAAGTCGCCGACACCGCCGACAGCGAGAGCCTGCGTGGGACAGCTCGTGAGCCGACTCCTGGACGTCGTCGACCTTCAGGGACCACGTGGCTGCGGAGACAAGCTACCCCTCATCACCTGTTTGCACCCGACATCGCCTGGTACCCACCTGGTGCCACGCTGGTCACTGGCTAGTGACTGTGAACACTGTCCCCTCTGCTTACAGGTCTTCAACATCTCCGATCCACTCTTGGATCCACTGCATCTCTTCCCGACCGACCGCCTGCAGCATCTTTGTCCCAGGCTCAACGGAACAGATAGAAGAAACCCGACGCACTTTGAGGCCTATGCACCCGCTTCCTGTGGGTGAGGTAAAGCTGGTACTCCGGTGCCCATGTGTAGTAATACATCTCTAGTGCCTGTGTTCCAAATCTTAAGTTCCTAGGTCATCCGGAAGATTCCTTTTGCAGTAACTTTGTACTTTTTACGCACCCATTGAAACCTATGGGAGCCCGCGTGTGACTATTTGCTCTGCACACGCCACCCGTGGACCTCCTGGTCACTAACTGACGTTAGCTCCTTGTAGGCCCAGCGATTCTAGAGGCCCTAGGCCTTTTCCCTTTTCTGTTCGTGGTACTTATACCACTATTTTAGTATATGGTTTGAGTGGCCACCAGGGCCTATCCATATAAAGTGCAACTTCTGTGTATTCTACTGTAATCTTGTTTGACGATTTGTGCTCCTGTGCTCATAAAGAGACTAGGGGTTACTTTGAGAAATAAATACATATATATTTTGAATATATATCTGTGTGGTGTCCTTTCATTGGTATAAAAGGGGGTTACTATTGGTAAAACAGCTTGCTTAACACGCTTCACGAGTTTAGCCTCAAAGACTGCTTAGCCTACGCTACCACTAGGGCAGCTAGTCCAAAAAGGTTGACTTACAACCACACCATAAGGGTTGCTTGGCATGGTACAAGGTGGTCACTAGAACTAGTGAACAGCATATACCAGGCCAACTTCTCACACTCGTGTATGGGGCCAATGTTCAGGAACACGATACTGCCCTAGACCGAGTGTGCCATGCTCTTCTGGAGGCTAACCTAACTCTTAACAAGGACAAATGTGAATTCCACCAATCTACCCTCAAATTCTTCGGACACATATTTTCGGGAGCTGGAATGAAGCCTGACCCTGAAAAAGTGACCGCCCTAAATGACACCAAGAGCCCCCGAGACGTCAGTGATATTCGGTCATTTTTGGGAATGGCTAGCTACTGCTCCAGATATATCAAGGACTATGCCACCATTAGTCATCCGCTCAGAATCCTGACCAAGCAAGGACAGCCTTTTGTCTGGACTCCCGAGTGTGAGCAAGCTTTTCAGGAGATCAAACAAGCAGTGAAGGCTGCTGACAGTCTAGCATATTTCAGCCCTGACCGCAAGACAGAGATAACAGTGGATGCTAGCCCGGTGGGCTTAGGGGCTATTCTAGCTCAATACAACAATGACACGGATCAGAGACATATCGTAGCATATGCTAGTCGAAGCCTGTCTGACACCGAAAAGGCCTATTCCCAGCCAGAGAAAGAAAGCCTCGCAGTTGTGTGGGCCTGTGAACACTTTCATGTTTTCATATACGGCAAGCACTTCACCATGGTGACCGACCATCAGGCGCTTGTCACCATTTTTGGAAATCCCCGAGCCAAAATGCCACCTCGAATCGAACGCTGGGGCCTGCGCCTGCAAGAGTTCACCTATACCATCATCCACAAGCCGGGAAAGTCAGCCAACCCAGCTGACTACATGTCACGACACCCAAGAGCATCTCAAACATCTGGCTCATCTGTCGCGGAGGAGTACATCCACTTTGTGGTGGACCAGGCTCGACCACCAGCAGTTCCTTTGGAGGCTATTCAACAGGCAACCCGGCAAGACGTGATGTTGCAGAGGGTGATACGCCGAGTGCAGATCAACAGGTGGGGACAGGAGGGTCCAGAGGAAGAGAGTGATCGGCAGGTACGCCAGGAAATGCAGGCGTTTAGGAATGTGAGCGAAGAGTTGTCCGTCACCGCAGATGGTCTGCTGTTAAGAGATCAGAGGATTGTCATCCCCAGTCAATTACGGCAAGGCATCATCAACCTTGCTCATGAGGGCCACCGGGGAGTGGTCGCGACGAAAAGAGCTCTCAGAGAGCGTGTGTGGTTCCCACTCCTCGACCAAATGGTGGAACTCACTTTGCGGGACTGTCCCCAGTGTCAACTAGTAAGCCACGGTGATCCTCCAGCCCCGCTGCAGATGACCCCGCTACCGCAGGGAGTGTGGCATGAACTAGCCATGGACTTTTACGGACCACTGCAATCCGGCAAATATGTCCTCGTGATAGTGGACGAATACTCCAGATTTCCCATCGCCCAGTTCGTGCCGTCCACCAGCGCCTCCGCCACCATTGCAGTCTTGGATGAAGTATTTGCGGCCTGGGGTGTTCCCAAGAAACTGAAAACGGATAATGGTCCCCCATTCAACGGACATGAATTTAGTGACTTCGCGAAGCACATGAACTTCCAGCATCGCAAAATCACGCCCCTGTGGCCCCAAGCTAATGGCACTGTCGAGAGATTCATGGCCACGCTCAAAAAGACTTTCCAGCAAGCCACCATTGACAGGAGAGACTTGCAAACAGCTCTTAATGAAGTGCTAAGAGCCTATAGAACAACGCCACACGCTACCACAGGCAAATGCCCGGCTACATTCATGCTGGGGCGTCCCATTCGAACACGGATACCTACTTGGGAAGGTGCCCTAAGACCAGTGTCACCAGTTCGAGTTCATCGAGAAGTAGTGGCTGCTGATCGCGCCGGAAAAGCGAGAATGAAATCTTATGCGGATGGTAGAAGAAGAGCCAGATCTCCTTCCTTTCATGAAGGGGACTGTGTTGTGGTTAAACAAGAACAAAACAAGAAAACTGATTGCCGATTCAGAGCGGAACCACTCACAATCACTCGCCAGAAAGGCAACATGCTTACTGCCGAATCTGATAACAGACGCATCACCCGAAATGTGTCTCACTTTCAAAAATGTACTCCCACCATGAGAGAGACACTCATACCGGGGCTTGCAGCTTCTGAGATCGAACGAAGTGAGAGACCCGGTCAGGTTCCCAGAGAGCAGAAACAGGACACCCCCGTGAACGATGGGACTGTGTCGGAAGGCATGTCCCTGCGACCAAGAAGAGACCTTCAACGGCCCAGACGGTTGATTGAAGAGCTATGAACAAAGCAAACAAGTTTTGTTAACAAAGGGGGAGATGTAATGTTACGAGCAGTCTAGTAGTTGGGAGGGCGGAGTCCTGGGATGAGGGGAAGAGGAGGAGTGATCAAGGGAAGAGGCGGTTAGAGTAGGGACCGGGAACCATCAAGACGTAAAGAATAAAGCTCTGAATAAGTATCCATCGTGTCTGTCCTCATTGCGTCCAGACACGACAAACCCTTCCCTTTCACTCCGGGCAAGCTTCTGCTTCCAGCCTGACCGGGTAACCTTTTACTTCCGGTTGCCACACACTCCCTTGGGTAAGCGTCTGCTTCCAACCCAACCAGATTGTAAAGAACTCCCGGTGGCTGTAGAAAGATATGGGTTAGAGTTCTTTATTAAGTTTTGTCAACACAGGCTCCGACAGAAACTTGGAGCGTAACTGACGCGGCTGCTGCAAGGTCATCAGCTGTCAACTGTCAAACTAGGACGGTTGGCAGCTGGTGACAGATCAGACGGAACGGTGTCCGCGCAGGGACACATAGGCGCAATGCAGTAACGGTGTCCTCGCAGGGACAGAAGCATGTCAATCACAACACGGATGCCCCTTTCACTTCCGGTGTCCACACATTTCCTTCCGGGTAAGTGTTCGCTCCCACCAGACCAGGTGACTATTCACTTCCGGTGTGTCTAAACTTTTTGTTACCTGGGCAAACCTACGTGCTTCCCGCCCGCCAGACCCTGGTTGACTGTTCCCCCACCCATCTCTGCGAAGGTGACCCGGTAACCGGTACCCAACTGTTTCCATGCCACAGGCTCTGCCCTTAGTTGTGTAATTAATTGTTTGTTTCCGGTTCCCGTGAACAAAGGCCCTTGGGGAGCTTGCCAGTACCCTCTGGATCCTGATTGTCCCGTTTGCGGTTTGTGCCCCGCTTCGCAACCTGTTTTATTCCTGTTGGACCTGTTGCTGTCCTCCATCTCTGATACCAAAGGACCTCGTGCAAGTTCACTATGCCTCTGCGACAAATGTTCCCCATTGTTCCCCCCTACTACTTGTTCCTAAGCAGGTGGGTCACAAAATTCCCAAGAGAAAGAGGGCCCTGTGCCAGACGCCCACCCTTAAATACTCCGTGCCGAATTCCTAAACCTAGATTTACGGCTGAGTTGGCCCAGCACTATTATCTGCTGGACCAGCTCCTTCCCTGTCTCCCTTCCCTTATCTCCACCCAATCATGCACATTGGCGTTCGTGCTCTGCTCCCTGGGGGTAGCCTCCACTAAGGCCCCCGGTCCAGCTACGATCCCCCTCCCCCTGGGGAGTGGGGGCCGAACCAAGGGGCACAGAACGAGGCTAAGGCTATGTGCTTGCACAAGTCCGGCTCATGCAAGATATATCCCTCTTTTATAGGACTTTACCGAAAGTGTGACGTCAAGTCCACAACGAAAATATCTTTGCCGCGCACCCCCGCCCCCCCTCCCACCCACCCGTGTTCACAGGCGTGAAAGACAAGCATTGGCATAGCCAATAGGTCTTGCCTTTGGGACCTTATAAGTGTTTAGCCATGCAACAGTTGATGTTGTTGCACCGAGGATATTGTGCTGCATAACTAAATACTTATAAGGTCCCAAAGGCGAGACCTATTGGCTATGCCAATGCTTGTTATGGTCATGCAAGATTGTCAATACCCAACTTTATAGGATCTGACAGTTGTTGGGAGTGTGGTCAATGTTCTGATGGATCTTGTATTTTTAAATGATTATTTACAGCAATATGAAAATGCTGGATGCATCTGCACAGTGCCACACTCAACTTATTAGAGACATCCAGTATTCTTCAATTTTCACTGCTTATTGTGAGGGCCACTGGAATAATGAGATTATGTGGGCACACCTTTCCCCCCCCCAGATAAACATGTATTTGCCGCATTGGCCACTTAATCCACCCGCTGCATTATCTGCAGATGTTAGCAAAACAAGTGTTTCTAGCTCAAAATGATCACAAGTTACTAAAAACATGGCAACGTGTTCACGTGCAGTGGAAGGCCCCGTTGCATAGGTTCACTAGTATTTGGTTTTCAAACTAGCATTAATGAAGTTACATTTTTGCCCGACAGTATAACCATCTTTAAAAAGTAAAAAATAATCAAGTGATAACAAAATGTGCTACATAATTTGCAATTTCATGCTGCATAATTTAGTCAACCATGCCTCAATCCGATATTTCACTGTCACATCATTTCGGTAACCCTCCTGATTGAAGTACCTGCTTGTCACACAGGCATTATAGTGAACGTGGGGAGTATTCTGCTGAGGCAGGAATGTAATGCTCTGATCACCAAGATCAACTGAAGGGCACTCCCGCAACGGTGCGGATAGCACAGGCACCTGAAGTGTCAATTCAAGCAGCCACCCAAAGGAATAGTATTTAAGACTGTGGCACTGCATTATTGTACAAGGACAGGCCTGTGCACGTGAGGGGCAGGCGCCGGGTTGCTAGGTGAACTGTTCAGCACACCCCCAGTATCAATGTGAGTGCTTAGGAAGGCGTGAGGCGGGTGACGGGCACAACCAGCTCACTGCATTATTATGCAAGGGCAGGCCTGTGCGTGTGAGGGGCAGGCGCCGGGTTGCCAGGTAAACTGTTCAGCACACCCCCAGCATAGATGTGAGTGCTTAGGAAGGCGCGAGGCGGGTGACGGGCACAACCAGCTCACTGCATTATTATACAAGGACAGGCCTGTGCGCGTGAGGGGCAGGCGCCGGGTTGCCAGGTGAAGTGTTTAGCACACCCCCAGCATCGATGTGAGTGCTTAGGAATGCGCAAGGCAGGTGATGGGCGCAGCGCATCTCACTGAACGAACCAATGACAGCCCTGTGTTCGTGATTGGTGCAAAGCGGGTGACAGTCACAACCAACTCACCGCATTCAGTTGGATAAGCTGTGCGTGACACCTCGAATGACAACCCGGTGTGTGCCGTATACATAAAAAAAACCTACATAATATCTGAGAACCACACAATGGTAGTGTAGAAGAGCGACGCAGAAATGAGAGGGCACGTTTTAAATAAGAAAACAAAGGAAAGCTTCGCTGGGAGGTGGTCATTCTTTGCTGAGAAAAGGTTCCGGCAGCAGAGAGTCATTTACAGGAGGTGTCGAGGGACAGCCTGACCTCGAAAAGGAACTTGCAAAGAAAAACAAGTCTGGAAGCGGTGCATGCGCGAGAGAGAGGGGGGGAGCAGGAGGTGAGGCCGGGAGTGCTGAGTGCGCACGCAGTCTGCTCATTTTCAAGCACTGCACTCGTGCTTGTGGCGCGCCGCTGCTCGCTCCCGCAAGGTGGATGCCGCCACAAGCACGAGTGTGTGCTTGAAAATGAGCAGAGCGACGGCTAAAGGCCCTCCTACGCAGGGCATGTGCGCTGCGTAGGCGAGACCAAAAAAAAGGGACCGGGGCATTGATTTTCATGCTCACATATGTTTTTTTACGTCACTTTATCTATAGCCAAACATACCGGAAAAGTGAATAAAAACAGTTATGTGATGCTTGCATCCACAAGTGTTCTCTACCACCCAAAAAGCAACCTTAATTTATTTAGTGTTTTACCTAGTTGTTAGATATTAGGGCGGTCAACTCTCCATTTTCATTCTCAGGACACTTTGCACTGGATGAGCTGTGGATAAAATATTTTTTAGCATTCACAATAAGAATTTCCAAATCTATGTCAGTATGGGTGTTTTTGCATTCTGCTTTCTCTTCGCTGTTTATTAATATTATTCCCACAGCAGCCAATCAAAATTCAAACACTTTAAAACTACATTTCCCAACATTCCTCATATGATGTCATCGGCAATACACCAATCAGGTCATCCCTCTGCATATATAATGACAAGATGCAATGTTAATGAAAAAGTTCCTAGTTAGCATGAAAGAAAGTTTCAATTCTATTATGGAGGCAGAGGCAAGGATTATGCATTACTTTCTTCACTCTTTATTAACAGCACATTCAAAGATAAATTGAAAAACACCTCACTGAAACTACACACTCCCATGAACACTAGGAGTAACCATGGTCACCAACAGTCCAATCACATAACAGTCTGATAGTCCATATAATACTGGTGATGTTGTAGTTCTTTGTCTTCTTCACTGAAGGAAGTTAAGCCCGCTGTACCTTTTTCCGTTTTAGATTCCGAACCTATGAAGATATGGATAAAAGGTTTAAGTTTCTCCCTTACTTGATCCTTACCATTGCATCCAACATTCAAGAACAAACATGAATACCTTGAGAATACCACTGGACAAGAAATGAATATCAAATGAATCCAAGAAAATCCATTATCTCACAATAGATATTGACTTACAATATAAAGCTGGTTACCGGTATGAACAGTGTTAATACTAAACCACAAGTATAACAATAAACCATAGCATTTACATACAATTTCAGTACTCCCTTGATGATCGCAGGATCCCGTTCTCTTATCTGAAGAATCCATGTAGTTCGTTGCGTAAGTCCTCCTAGGGAGGGAGACATAGAGGGAGCATGCCAGGGGGACGGATGATCCTCACTTCTGCGTCCTTAATAGAATTGAAACTTTCCTTCATGCTAACTAGGACATTTTTCATTCTATGTCAGGACCGGAGGCAAGGATTATGCATTTTTAAAGCTTACTTACCACCAGAGCGGCTGCGTCATGGATTGGTGTAAAGTAGAACTTTTTGAAAGTGGAATCAGAGGACCAATCCACCGCATTCATGATATCCTCCAATCTGCCTCCTACCTGTACAGCCTTGGAAGCCATAGCCCCTCTAGTGGAATGTTATTCAAACTCACTAGTATTGATGCTGGCCTCTGCCTTGATCCATCTCACCCACCTGGCAATGGTCGGGGATGACACAGCCTTGCAGGGTTTTTTAATGGCAACCAACAGTTGCCGTTCCCCTGGAGGACGTACCTCCAATGTCATGTCTTCAGGCAACTGACCACACACAGCTTGGGAGAAACAAGCAAAGCTGGATAGGGTACCGACCTGGTACTTGTCTTCGTCCTCCTTGAGATGCTGAATGTAAACCCCCCCTGGGGTAAAGATTCTAGCAGATAGATCTAATGCTCTCATGTCGGAAGATCTCTTGTACGAGATGAGACAGAGCAACATTGCCAACTTTGCAGATATTTCCTTCCTGGAGTGCTATTGATTGTCCTGCATAGCAGGGTTCAGGGGGACGGGAAATCCTGATGCCCTTGAGGAGATAACTTACCCAGCAGTGCTCCCCCACTGGAACATTATTCACCGGTGTATGACCTACTGAGATAGCCAATTTGAAGGAATTGATGGTACAATAAGCAATTCCTTCCTGAAAAAGTTCAGCCAAGAAGTTCACTATGTCTGTAACACTGATGCCCATGGGATCCAGGTGTCTCACCACACCCCAATGTACCCATCTCCTCCAAGCCGATCTATACCTCTTGATGGTCCCTGGGTCAGAGGCTTATTGGATAAGGAATTTAGCCACCTGCAAAAGTCTGATGTCTTGCCAGTGTCGCCTGTAATCCTCCATGCCATGAGAAGGAGATTGCCCTGGAGAACCAATGGGTGAGGCTGGCCAAGAGGGTCCAACAGAATCCCCTCATATGACGGAAAGTCGCACCAGGGCGTCCCATGCCAGTTCCAGGAGAGAAGGGAACCATGTTTGTGATCACCATCGAGGAGTGACCAGTATTAGTGAGGCTCTCTGATGCCGGGCTTGCGCTGCTACCCGCTGGATGAAGAAAAAGGGAGGAAATGCGTAGGCTGGATCTGTCGACCAATCTTGAAGGAAGGCATCTACCGCTTCCGCCCCCGGGTCTGGTTTCCACCTGAAGTATCGGGGAAGTTGAGCGTTCCATCTGGGAGGCAAACAGGTCCCGACAGTGCCATCAACGCCTGAAAAATCTTCGGGTTGATCTTCCAGTCGCTGGCATCTCCGAATTGCCTGGAGTTCCAGTCTGCTACGGAGTTTTGTGCCCCAGGATGATATTCGGCCGTCACCGAAATCTGGCGTTGGAGGCAGTAATGCCAGACGTCCTTGGCAAGCTCCACTAGGGCTCTGGATCGGGTGCCACACAGTTGGTTGATTTATTGCACCGCTGTCGTGTTGTCCATCCATAGAAGCACACAGCACAATACTCTGTCCCTCGTAAGGGATCGAATAGCGAACGAGCCCACCACTGCTCCAGACAGTTGATATGGAGAGCTAGTTCCTCCTCCATCCATCTGCCACCCATGGAGGTCGATCTGCATCTGGCACCCCAACCCAGGCGGCTGGCATCCGATTCTAACACCAGGTCCGGTTGTGAGCCGAAGATCGCCCGACCATTCCATGCTTCCATGTGGTCGATCCACCACTGGAGCTCCGTCCTGGCTTCCTGTTTTAGAGACACTAGATCAGAGTATGTGAGTCCCCTCCGGAGATGGGATGCCTTCAGCCTCTGCAGTGCTCTGTAGTGAAGCGGCCTTGGAAAGATGGTCTGTATCGAGAGTGATAACAAACCAACAATCTTGGCCAGCTGACGTAAAGAGATTCTGTCCCGTCTGAGAACCTTCCTCAGTTCCTTCTTGATCTTGGTAATCTTCTGTTCCGTTATGTAGGAAGCTGGCTCTGTATATACTATACCAAAGTGAGGTATAGTGTGCACAGAGTCCAGTGGAACCCCAAAGGTAGACAGAGGTCAAGTTAGATAGAAGCTGTTGGACTTGGCCCTTCTGGCAGGTTCACCCCTGAACTTTTTTGCTTTTTATTGGTGACTTGGTGTGGTAATTTTTTGGTTTCTGCGCACTTTCCCTGTGTCCCCGGGTAAAGTGCGTGCGTGCTCTGAGTGCATGTGGTGAGATAGGCCATGCCTGCCCTCCCATAGGAATGCATGGGGAATGTATGTGTCCCTAGTAGTTCCTGATGCGTGGGGTGTGCAGGCCCGAGTTTGGTATGTGCGGACTCGTGGGAGTGAATGCTGCGCGATGATGTGTGCGGCGTGCATGTACCTAGTGTGGAAGTGCCACTTCTAGAAGTGGGCACTTCTGTGTGCAGTGTGTCTGTCGCGTGATTGGCTGGTCATGTCAGGTGACGGGCTAGGGATTCCCCAGAGTCAGGATGAGTCACCCAGTGGTGAATGGGGAGATCAGCAGCTAGATGGGTGGGAGGAGTACACCTGGGTCCTGAATAGGACAGGGTTTTCCACACACAATGCTGGCCCCGCCCCCTGTGGTGCGACTGACGACCCTAGCCCTGCCAATGAATAGAGTGAGGGGCTGAGCACATCAAGGGTGCTCCCCAACCAGCTGCGACTGGTTTTCCCCCTCACCCTGAACCCAGAACAAAGGGTTTGCTGTATAAAAATGGGGCTGTGTCCCCACAGAAACTGTTCTCTGCCAGGATCTTACCTGAGGGGGGCTGCTGCTGGACCAGAGGACCGCCACTTGGATTACCTCCCTGCCTGGAGGCCCAGTGAGCTGGCTCTGGGTCCAGCCTTGCCCCCCACCCCTGCCCTGCTGCATGCAGGGAAGGACTTTGCTGGGATCGTCCTTTAGGCGCTGGGAGCGCTTTATTTTCCCCCTAGGGCGCCTGGAAGCGCCTTTCATTCACTTATAGCGCTAGGAGCGCTTTAATTGGGGCCAGCAGCGCGGCGCTGCAATTATCAGCGAGGGAACCCCGACGTAAGGATTCCCTGCTATTTTGCGATAATCGAAGCGGGTGCCCACCCCGCATTGTGTGCTTGTTGGCGGGTGCCCACCCCGCTTATTTAAATATTCCTACGGCGGGTGCCCACCCCGCTGTATACTGCATCACGAGGGAGCCTACCCCTCTTATTGCCGAGAGAAGTCACCGCCGCGGCCGGGCTTGAAGGAAGTCAGGCAGGCCGGGGGCGGGACTCCGGGACATCAGGAAGTAGGAGGGCGGGAGCCTACCCCGCCTCCCTCCGAAAGCTCGCGGCTGGATTCGGAAGCCCCGGAGCAGGCAGGAGCCTACCCTGCGCCCCGGGGCCCTCCGGAGAAGCACGAGACCTGAGGAGTGCTGGCCACGCCCGGTGAGTAGGGCTCCGGTATTCTTGTGCCTGTTGGTGAAGCGCCCGGGAGGAGGACCGAGCAGAGACACCGCGGGAAGTCCCAGGTAAGCGGGACTCCGGGTGATTGGAATCTCTGCCCCTCCCCCCCAGCGGCGCCGCAGTTGCGGGCCGCTCCGACGGGGCCCACCAACGAGAGCGCCCCCCTCGCCCCCAAGAGAGGCCTCAGTCTAGAGGCGCTCCCACATAGGGGGGCAGTTGTTTTGAGGACAAGAGCGGCCCCGGAAGGCAGCGGGCCGCTCCAACGTTGTCCCCCCCCCCCCACAGCTGATTAGAGCCTGCGAGGCTCAGGGACATCATTGGTTTTGAGCCCGGTGAGGCTCCAACGATCTAGGGGGCATTTCTTGTGGTCTTGAGCCCACGTGGCTCCTACGTTGCTCTAGGGGCATTAGTCATGCCCAGAGCCCGGTGAGGCTCCAACGTTGGCCCCAGCATCCTTGTTTTACAGCTGCTCAGCACTTAGTGGGCAGTTGCAACGTGTAGGTTGTGCGCCGTGACTTTGCGCTTTGCCTTGACTGCGTGCGCAGTCTGGTCCTGACATTGGGACACAGGGCGTCCTTGCCCCTTCAAGGCCAGTTGGCCTGGGGACTGCCACAGTGGTGGCTAATGTGAGTTCCTGCGCAATTGTGTTCTCCTGCACCTCTGAATGTGTGTTGATGCATCATGTGCCTTGCTTTACACCTCTGAATGTGTTATTTTATGCATCATGTGTTTTCCTTGTTCTACACCTCTGAATGTGATGCATCATGTGTAATGTGCGCTTACCCCTACAGGTATTGTGATACTTAGGTGGTTGTTTTCTCCCTAGTACAGGTGGTGCTAGTGCGGTCCTGATTCCCTGCGCAATATTTTCCTAAGGTGGTTAGGGTTGCGTAGGTGGTACTTACCTGATACCAGCAGTTACTGGTTGTGTGCTACATATGTTATTTTGTACTACAGTATTATTCCTATGTTCTAAAAAGTGCTAATTCCGGACAGTGGTCCATGTGGCCCTGTCCCCTGTATATATAATCCCTTGTAAATTCTGCCCGTGCCTGTTGGCACATTGTAGAGTGTGTGTTTTTATCTAATGTGTTGTGTAATACAAAGGTTATTTTCATAGAATACCTTGTGTGGAGTTTCCTTTGCGGTGGGCCTTGGGTGTTGTTGCTGGGTGCGCGCGCAAACGCTTTACACATTGCCTCAGGGATAAGCCTGTCTGCTCGTGCCAAGCTACCAAGGGGGTGAGCAGGGGTTATCTTTGGCGTGTAACTCCCCAGCCCTGACTAGAGTGGTGGTTTCTGTCTGGCTTTGGCGCAAGCCCTAGCCAACCAGAAATCCCATTTCTAACATTGGTGATCAGCGGTGGGATTTGGACTTGCGTTTGCGCTGTACCGCAGCGGCAACTGGCCGCACTACAAAACTCTGCATTTAGATAAATCACATGGTATAGGGATTATTGTTCTAAGTTTGTTTTTAATTGTCATTTCTTTGGAAATGTGGTTTTGTGCACTGTGAGTTAAGTGTCCCTAGCTCGGGAGGGTAGATCATCCCCCTTAGTGCATTGTGTTTCTGGATTCACCAGAGGGTGGGATCCAGTGGTGGCAGCGTAATAGTGTCCAGTACATTTGTCCCCCGCCCTGCGCCCAGAGTTGGTACCTGTGTCACGTGGTGGTCAGGTTGAGGAATCAGGGGTGGTAGAAACTGCCTTACCAGTCCGAGGGGAGGGTTGGGTGTGGATGAGTGGTGTGTGGCACTAGGCAAGTGAGTGTGAGTTCTCTGGGATAGAGAGCTTGCTGAATCCTTTGTGAATTGTGTGTTTGTGTTAAGCTCAGACCCCTAGGTTCCCTGTGTGATCTTTTCTCAAGAACGTCCGCCAAAATGGAGCCAGCTTTTGATTTCTGTGATCTTTTTGGGTACAGTATGTTGGAGTTGGTAAGGTTCTGTGAAGAGAGAGACATAGGGGTGGATGAGTCAGACTCTCAGTCCGAACTTAGAAGCAGCCTGATCCTATGGCAAAAGGGTCAATGGGGTCTTGAGCGCAGTAGGATAAGGGCCCGGGCCTCACACCAGGAGGGTGGTGGGTCTGTAGGGAGCCCTGAAGATTTAGAAGAGGAGGAAGAAAGTAACCTGACAGGGACGCCAGTAGATAGTGGAGACCCCATAGATAGGGAGTCCCTTGCTGGGTCCAGTGTCAGGAGCAGCACCCCATCCCTTTCCCTGTCCCCAGAGGAGTGGGTAGATAGGAGGGAAGAAAGGGAGCATCAGCTGGCCATGGAGAAGCTCAGGATAGAGCATGCCAAGCTGGAGACCGAGAGGGTCTTAGCTCAGAAACAGATGGCGGAGGCTGAGCGGGCCTTTGCCACAGAGAAATTTGCTCTGGAGGGTAAGTTGTCCCCTGAGCGCAGTTGTAGTTGTCTGGGCTCCCCAGGGAGGGTTGAGTCCAGTGGTGACAGCGAGATAAAGTCCAGTGCAGGAAGTCCCATTCCCAGTTTACCCAGTCTGGTACCTGTTTCCCAAGAAGAGGAGTATAGGTTGAAATTCAGGGGCAGTAGGAAGCTGTCTCACCAGTCTTGGGACACGTTTGTGGGTGAATGCGAGGATGCACTGGATGATTGGGTAAGAGTAAACACGAAACGGGATTTTGAAGGACTGTATGCTCTGGTTATCAAAGAGCAGCTACTCAGTAGTTTTTACCCCGGGTTGCGCCAACACCTGTTGGGATATTACGATTTGGATGCTTGGGACCTTGCAAAAAGAGCAGACCGATGGGAAGGGGTCCCAAGTTCTGATGAGGAATGGGAGAGTGATTCCAACAGTAGTGGTTCAGAGATCCTCCAGCCCAGCGTGGTGGAGGAGGCTCAGTGTAGCCCAGCTAGGTCCCCGGATAGCGAGGAGGGTGTAGGGGCTTACGGCCTGGCTCAGTGGAGCGAGAGTAAGTGGGTGACCGAGGGTCCCCAGACGCACGAAACCCTGCCTCATGACTTGGATGGTTTCATGAGGGAACACCAAGTCTGGGACCTAGGCTGTCCTGTTAGTCCATTTGAGGAGGATCACCTAGTGTATGGAGGACCTGGAGCGTCCGTAAATAAAGCTCCAGTGGTTCTGATGTCTGGCAGTACCGCTCCAGTAGGGAGGGTACAGAAGTCCAGCGAGGGGAGTGGCATGGGGCGGTGTTCCCCGGTGGAGGAGCCAGTGGGTCAGGGACCAGCCGGGAGGGCTGAGTCTCCTCGAGGTGACCATGGTAACCACACGTCTGTCCTGGGGGATCTTCGCGCACTGTCAGGTGGACAGGGGACGGGAGATCTGCGCCAGGCAGACTGTCATGCAACATATGAGGCATATGTTCCTCTTGGGGGGATGGTGTGTAAGTCCCCCGAAGTCCTGGAGTGCCAGGCAAGTATTCCACCAAAGGTTCTAGACCCGAGGTTGGGAGGCCAGGTTCAGGATCAGCCTGACCTGAAGGGTAGGACGACTGTAACCAGTGTCCTGACCGGTTCTTCTTCCAGAGGTACCGCCCCAGTTGGTAGGGAGCAGGACTCTGGAAGGGGGTGCAGAGGGTGGGAGAGCCCACCTCTGACCCCAGTGCAACCTGAGGGGTTAAACCCTAGGTTGGGAGACCAGTTCTCAGGGAGGGGTCCTGAGCTGGTAGGTGAATTGCGTTACGGGGTCGCCTCTCAGAGGAAGAGAGGGCGGAACCCCAGAAGAAGAGGTAGGGGGAGGAGAGCCTCACCCGTGACTTTTGGTCAGCTTGAGGGTACAGACCCTAGGCTGGAGGATCAGTGGCAGTTTAGAACTGCCCTGATGAGGGGTAGAGTGGAGAATGGCCGCTATGTGCCAGGGGTTACTACCCCCCACTCTATGGTTAGGCAAAGACCGGTGGCACCTGGGTGGCCTAGGGCCTGGTCTTGGCCGCGGACAGCTTGGGAGTACCAGTGGGGTAGCCCAGTTGGTCCAGACAGTGGTGTTAGAAAGAATTCCATGGGTTCACCGTGGCGTAGAACCGGAGGGTGTCCCTGCAGTTGCGGGCCCGCGTCCGTGTTCTATCGCCCCAAGCAGGGAAGTCCATCACGGTGGTGATTGGTCTGCCCTGCGTTTTGGCTGGAAGGGGGTTGTGTTGGACTTGGCCCTTCTGGCAGGTTCACCCCTGAACTTTTTTGCTTTTGATTGGTGACTTGGTGTGGTAATTTTTCGGTTTCTGCGCACTTTCCCTGTGTCCCCGGGTAAAGTGCGTGCGTGCTCTGAGTGCATGTGGTGAGATAGGCCTGCCCTCCCATAGGAATGCATGGGGAATGTATGTGTCCCTAGTAGTTCCTGATGCGTGGGGTGTGCAGGCCCGAGTTTGGTATGTGCGGACTCGTGGGAGTGAATGCTGCGCGATGATGTGTGCGGCGTGCATGTACCTAGTGTGGAAGTGCCACTTCTAGAAGTGGGCACTTCTGTGTGCAGTGTGTCTGTCGCGTGATTGGCTGGTCATGTCAGGTGACGGGCTAGGGATTCCCCAGAGTCAGGATGAGTCACCCAGTGGTGAATGGGGAGATCAGCAGCTAGATGGGTGGGAGGAGTACACCTGGGTCCTGAATAGGACAGGGTTTTCCACACACAATGCTGGCCCCGCCCCCTGTGGTGCGACTGACGACCCTAGCCCTGCCAATGAATAGAGTGAGGGGCTGAGCACATCAAGGGTGCTCCCCAACCAGCTGCGACTGGTTTTCCCCCTCACCCTGAACCCAGAACAAAGGGTTTGCTGTATAAAAATGGGGCTGTGTCCCCACAGAAACTGTTCTCTGCCAGGATCTTACCTGAGGGGGGCTGCTGCTGCTGCTGGACCAGAGGACCGCCACTTGGATTACCTCCCTGCCTGGAGGCCCAGTGAGCTGGCTCTGGGTCCAGCCTTGCCCCCCACCCCTGCCCTGCTGCATGCAGGGAAGGACTTTGCTGGGATCGTCCTTTAGGCGCTGGGAGCGCTTTATTTTCCCCCTAGGGCGCCTGGAAGCGCCTTTCATTCACTTATAGCGCTAGGAGCGCTTTAATTGGGGCCAGCAGCGCGGCGCTGCAATTATCAGCGAGGGAACCCCGACGTAGGGATTCCCTGCTATTTTGCGATAATCGAAGCGGGTGCCCACCCCGCATTGTGTGCTTGTTGGCGGGTGCCCACCCCGCTTATTTAAATATTCCTACGGCGGGTGCCCACCCCGCTGTATACTGCATCACGAGGGAGCCTACCCCTCTTATTGCCGAGAGAAGTCACCGCCGCGGCCGGGCTTGAAGGAAGTCAGGCAGGCCGGGGGCGGGACTCCGGGACATCAGGAAGTAGGAGGGCGGGAGCCTACCCCGCCTCCCTCCGAAAGCTCGCGGCTGGATTCGAAGCCCCGGAGCAGGCAGGAGCCTACCCTGCGCCCCGGGGCCCTCCGGAGAAGCACGAGACCTGAGGAGTGCTGGCCACGCCCGGTGAGTAGGGCTCCGGTATTCTTGTGCCTGTTGGTGAAGCGCCCGGGAGGAGGACCGAGCAGAGACACCGCGGGAAGTCCCAGGTAAGCGGGACTCCGGGTGATTGGAATCTCTGCCCCTCCCCCCCAGCGGCGCCGCAGTTGCGGGCCGCTCCGACGGGGCCCACCAACGAGAGCGCCCCCCTCGCCCCCAAGAGAGGCCTCAGTCTAGAGGCGCTCCCACATAGGGGGGCAGTTGTTTTGAGGACAAGAGCGGCCCCGGAAGGCAGCGGGCCGCTCCAACGTTGTCCCCCCCCCCCCCACAGCTGATTAGAGCCTGCGAGGCTCAGGGACATCATTGGTTTTGAGCCCGGTGAGGCTCCAACGATCTAGGGGGCATTTCTTGTGGTCTTGAGCCCACGTGGCTCCTACGTTGCTCTAGGGGCATTAGTCATGCCCAGAGCCCGGTGAGGCTCCAACGTTGGCCCCAGCATCCTTGTTTTACAGCTGCTCAGCACTTAGTGGGCAGTTGCAACGTGTAGGTTGTGCGCCGTGACTTTGCGCTTTGCCTTGACTGCGTGCGCAGTCTGGTCCTGACATTGGGACACAGGGCGTCCTTGCCCCTTCAAGGCCAGTTGGCCTGGGGACTGCCACAGTGGTGGCTAATGTGAGTTCCTGCGCAATTGTGTTCTCCTGCACCTCTGAATGTGTGTTGATGCATCATGTGCCTTGCTTTACACCTCTGAATGTGTTATTTTATGCATCATGTGTTTTCCTTGTTCTACACCTCTGAATGTGATGCATCATGTGTAATGTGCGCTTACCCCTACAGGTATTGTGATACTTAGGTGGTTGTTTTCTCCCTAGTACAGGTGGTGCTAGTGCGGTCCTGATTCCCTGCGCAATATTTTCCTAAGGTGGTTAGGGTTGCGTAGGTGGTACTTACCTGATACCAGCAGTTACTGGTTGTGTGCTACATATGTTATTTTGTACTACAGTATTATTCCTATGTTCTAAAAAGTGCTAATTCCGGACAGTGGTCCATGTGGCCCTGTCCCCTGTATATATAATCCCTTGTAAATTCTGCCCGTGCCTGTTGGCACATTGTAGAGTGTGTGTTTTTATCTAATGTGTTGTGTAATACAAAGGTTATTTTCATAGAATACCTTGTGTGGAGTTTCCTTTGCGGTGGGCCTTGGGTGTTGTTGCTGGGTGCGCGCGCAAACGCTTTACACATCGCCTCAGGGATAAGCCTGTCTGCTCGTGCCAAGCTACCAAGGGGGTGAGCAGGGGTTATCTTTGGCGTGTAACTCCCCAGCCCTGACTAGAGTGGTGGTTTCTGTCTGGCTTTGGCGCAAGCTCTAGCCAACCAGAAATCCCATTTCTAACAGAAGCTTACTCTCTATTTGTGGTGGTGTGGTCGAGCAGTAAGGCAGTATCAGAGGACAGTGTTAAGCATTTGTTGTACACACACAGTCAGCAAATGAATTCACACACTCAAAGACTGAACTTCATACCAATTGTTTTTGTATCAAAATATTCTTTTAGTAATTTTATTTTCTAGAACCAAGCAAGCCTGGCACAGGTGAGCAATAAGTACTTTACAGTAGTAATGCAATTGAAATTCAGTTTGAATGATAATTGTATATGCACTCTGATTTGATTTACAGTTTGGACGTAGAGAAATCAATACTTAGTAAATGCAGTACATAGGCTTGAATAGGCTTTTCAGTAAAATAGCAGGTAAGTAACTTGTGAGATTACTACGCTTACACAGAGTAGTATACCTAGATACTACTCTGGGACATTTCCTGAAAACAGGTAAGTAAAATCGTTTTTGTTAGATTATGCAATTTTAAAGAATTTCTTTAGTTTCTCAAACTCCACACTTGGAAACTTTTCACAGAAAAACAGTCAATGTTATCCTATGGAGGAAAACAGGGTTATCGGTTTGGAGGTAAGTAATCGGTCTTTGGAGTTGAGGTTCTGGGGTTAGAACAAGAGTTCCCCCAGGGTCAAGGATGCACTCTCGTTACACCCTCAGCGGCACTAGGGCAGCCGGGTGCAGAGTGCTGAGGCCCAATGTTATCCAATGGGGGATAGGGGCCTCCGGTTGGTGGCTGCTGGCTAGAAGGCCACTCGGCTGTGGGAGCAAAGCTCCTGGACTTTAGCTCAGGGCAAATGGGGAAACAAAGTAGCACCAAAGGTGCACCCTCAGCGGCACTAGGGTGGTCAGGTGCAGAGTGCTGTTTCGACATCGGACGCCCTGTTGGTTTCAATGGAGAACCTCCGGTTTGTAAAAGCGCTGCAGGCAGGGAGATGAAGGTCTTCTGTGTGAGACCACCACTTTTAGAGGTAAGTTGGGAAGTTAGGGGTTGGTTAGGCACCGTCGGTTTGGGCACACAAGGCCATATGGCGTCAGGTGCGCCTTTTGGGGTCGGATCTTCTTACCAGCTAGTGGTCGCGGTTAGGGGGGGGGGGGTCTTCTGGATTTAGACTGCTGGCATCGGCTGGAGGCTTGAGGCAGGTCAGGGTTCGCCAGATCGCAGTTCAGAATCGCTGGGGTGACCTCCTTGTAGTGTTTCCCACTCATGCTCGGGCCGTTGACGGCAGGTGCAGAACGGGGCAGAACGGGGCGGATTCGCGATGTCCGGCCAGAGCCAGAGGTTGCAGGTGATCAAATCCGGTATTCACCGGAGACAAAGTCTTTGTGCTTGAAGGCAGGCAGATCCTCCGGGGTTTTCGAGGTTGCTGGCTGCAGGACACACTGGGATTTCACAGGAGCAGATTCAAGGTGGAGACAAGCCGGTAGAGCTGGGGCCAAGTCAGTGGGCGTCTTTCTCTGGTTAGCTTCGGTACAGCTGTTCGGTCCTTCTTCTTTTCTTGTTCCTGGTTCTTGTCTGAGAAAGCAAGGTTCAGGAATGCCCCTAAATACTAGATTTAGGGGCATTAGGTAGGTAAAGGGCAGAGATCAATGGGTACACCCCCTATTATGCCACCCTCCAGTGGGACGGGGGCATGTGCCTGTCCCTAGTTGGCTGAGTCCCCCCATCTTCAAGATGGCGTGGACTGGAAGTTGTGCTTCACCTCACCTCCCCTACCTGAGGGGTGGAGTTGGCAGAGGTGGGCACACCTTTCTTCCTCACTTGTTTATCCCGCCGGTTCTCCCGCCCAAAGTGGGGGTCAGAACCAGTGGGGACCAGTTGCTGAAAGCAGCAATTGGCCTGGGGAAGCTCACAAAGGTGGCAAGCCTTTGAAGCTTCCCCTTCGTGAACCCTGCCCATCCTGGGGGAGGAGGCTTGGCACCTCATCCCAGGATGTGCATTGTTTCAGGCCCCAAAGAGCAGCAGGCTCTCGACCCAGGGGTCCAGAAACATGTCTGGTGGTGGCAGCTGAAAGCAGCTACTCAGCCTGGACACTAGTGGTGGGTTAGTTTTCAGGGGGCATCTCTAAGATGCCCTATGTGTCCATTTTTCATTAAATCCCACACTGTCATCAGTGTAGGTTTAATGTGCTGAGAAGTTTGATCCCAAACTTCTCAGTTTTCAGTGTAGCCATTATGGTGCTGTGGAGTAATAACAAACTCCGAACACCGTATACACTTTATGGCAGCACTGCACTTACAATGTCTAAGAATGGACTTAGACACTGTAGGGGTACAGGGCTCATGCACCATTACCTTCACCACTGGTATAGGGCACCCAGCTGGAGGGGTGACTGACCTATGCCAGGGCAGTGGGTTGTAGACATGGCACACAGAGATGTGTGCCATGTTGACTCCTCGCTTTGTTCTGCACCAAAACACGCAGCCTGCAAAGGCAGTGTGTGAGTGTAGTGGTACAAGACCTCTAAGGGTGGCACAATAAGTGCTGCAGCCCTTAGAGGCCTTCTCTGGTTACAGTGCCCTTGGTACCGGTGGTACCATTTACCAGGGACTGACCTGGTGCCAGAGATGCCAATTGGGTTTAGGCTTCAATGAAGTTTTAGGGAAAGAACATAGGCCCTGGGTACCCGATTAGCAGCAGCCCAGGGTACACTCAGTCAAAGTACATCAGCAATTCAGCAAAAAGTGGGGGCAACCATGCAGACAGAGGGCACTTTCTCACACAACCCCCGACAAACGAAAGATGATGAGACTAACCTTTCCCTAGAGAGTCTTCATTTTCTACCTGGAAAGACCATCTGCATTGGCATGGGCCATCCCAGGTCTGTGTTCCACTACAAAGTTCATTCCCTGTAGGGAGATAGACAACCCCAACAGTTTAGGATTTTCACCTTTCATCTGCATTAACCATCCGAGAGGTCTGTGATCAGTTTGAACTGGGAAGTGAGTACCAAACAAGTATGGTCTCAGCTTCTTCAGGGACCAAACCACAGCAAAGGCCTCCCTCTCAGTGGCACTCCAACGCTACTCCCCGGGGAGAAGCCTTCCACATATGAAAGCAACAGGTTGGTCTTGGCCTTCATCATTGGCCTGGGATAGGACCGCTCCTATCCCTAGCTCAGAGGCATCAGTCTGCACAATGAACTGCTTGGTATAGTCTGGAGCTTTGAGAATTGGTGCTGAGCACATAGCCTCTTTCAGGGTGTCAAAAGCCTTTTGACAACTAACTGTCCAGTTTTCCTTTTTAGGCATCCTATTGGAGGCGAGTTTTGTAAGGGAAGCCACAATGGACTCATATCCCTTCACACACCTCCTGTAGTACCCAGTCAAGCTAAGGAATGCCCTGACTTGGGTTTGGGTTGTTGGAGCTGCCCATTCCAGGATGGCCTGGATCTTGGGCTGTAAGGATTGTAACTGGCCTCCACCATCAAGGTGGCCCAAGTACACCACAGTTCCCTGCCCTATCTAGCATTTGGATGCCTTGTAGTTAGGCCTGCAGTTTGCAGTGCATTTAGAACCTTCCCAAGGCTGATCATTTGATCCTGTCAGGTGGAGCTAAAGACAGCAATATCATCAAGATAAGATACACTAAAGGACTCCAATCCAAAAATAACTTGGTTCACCAACCTCTGAAAGGTGGCAGGGGCATTCTTTAAACCAAAGGGCATAACAGTAAACTGATAATGCCCATCAGGTGTGGAGAATGCTGTCTTTTCTTTTTCTCCTGGGGCCATGCCAAGTTGCCAGTACACTGCAGTCAAGTCAAAGGTACTTAGAAATTTGGCTGCACACAATTTGTCTATCAACTCATCTGCTCTTGGAATAGGGTGAGCATCTGTCTTGGTTACCGAGTTCAGCCCTCTATAGTCCATACAGTACCTCATTTCTCTCTTTCCACCCTGTGGATGAGGTTTGGGGACTAGAGCCACTGGGCTGGCCCATGGGCTCTCAGAGGATTCAATAACCCCTAACTCCAGCATCTTGCTGACTTCAGCTCTAATGCCTTCCTTGACTTGATCAGACTGTCAATAGATTTTGTTTTTGACAGGTGAACTGTCACCAGTGTCCACATCATGGGTACACCAGTTTGTCTGACCAGGGGTCAAGGAAAAGAGCTTAGCATACTTCTGCAAGACTTGCTTGTTATCATTCTGCTGTTGGCCAGAGAGGGTGTCTGAAAAGACAACTCCATCCACTGACCCATCTTTTGTGCTGTATGAGAGGAGGTCAGGTAGAGGTTCACTCTCTGTCTCCTGATCCTCATCAGTCACCATCAGCATGGTGATGTCAGCCCTGTCATGGTAGAGCTTCAGGCAGTTCACATGGATAACACTTTTGGGCGTCCTACTTGTGCCCAGGTCAATCAAGTAGGTGACCTCACTCTTTTTTTCTAGGATAGGCTAAGAGCCACTCCATCTCTCCTGGAGTGCCCTTGGTGCCACTGGCTCCAAAACCCACACCTTTTGCCTAGGTTGAAATTCAACCAGTGCAGCCTTTTGGTCATACCGCTGCTTCTGAAGCTCCTGGCTGACCTCAAGATTCTTGGATGCCTTTTCCATGTACTCAGCAATTCTGGACCTTAGGCCCAGCACATAGTCCACAATATCTTGTTTGGGTTCTTGGAGAGGCTTCTCCCAACCCTCTTTTACAAGACAGAGTGGTCCCCTCACAGGATGGCCAAACAGGAGTTCAAAGGGGGAAAACCCTACTCCCTTCTGTGGCACTTCCCTGTAAGCGAAAAGCAGGCAGGGTAAGAGGACATCGCATCTCCTTTTGAGCTCTTCATGGAGCCCCATAATTATGCCTTTTAATGTCTTGTTGAATCTCTCAACAAGGCCATTGGTTTGTGGGTGATACGGTGTACTAAAATTGCACTGCACTCCACACTCTTTCCACATGTGTTTTAGGTAAGCAGACATGAAATTGGAGCCTCTGTCTGAAACCACTTCCTTAGGAAACCCTACCCTGGTGAAGACACCAATGAGGGCCTTGGCTACTGCAGGAGCTGTAGTAGTCCTAAGGGGAATTGCTTCAGGGTACCTAGTGGCATGATCCACTACCACTAGAATGAATTTGGCCATACCTACCCATTCAAAGGGAACCCCCACCACAGGCAGTGGTATCAGGGGGGGCCTTTGAAGGGCCACCTATCTTGCCACTGGCCTGACAGGTGACACAGGAGCTGACAAACTCCTTTACTTTTGGTGCATCTGGGGCCAGTAAAAGTGGCTAACTAGGCTTTCCCAAGTCTTGGTTTGGCCCAGATGCCCAGCTAGGGGAATGTCATGAGCTAAAGTTAGGAGAAACTCCCTGTACTTCTGAGGCACTACCACTCTCCTAGTGGCCCCAGGTTTGGGGTCTCTGGACTCAGTGTACAGTAGTCCCTCTTCCCAATAAGCTTGGTGGGTAACACTGACATCTCCCTTTTCCTGTGCTGTAGCTAGCTACCTCAGGCTTTCAAGAGTTGGACAGTCCTGCTGTCCAAGGCACAGATCTTCCCTAGAGGGTCCCCCTGGGCCTAAGAGTTCAACCTGGTAAGGGTCAAGCTCCATGGGCTCAGTTCCCTCTGGGGTGTCCAAGTCCTCTCCCTGAGGAGAGCGGTCCTGATCCTTTTGCTGTACAGAAGCTGGTTCCCTAGTCTTCTTACCTTTTCTCTTGGAAGTTTGGGCTATACTTTCAGGCTCCAACACTTCATTTTCATCCTGTCTCTTGCTCTGTGCTCTTGTTTTCACACACATCAAATCAGGAATGTCCAGCATTGTTGCATGGGTTTTCAGTTCAACCTCAGCCCATGCTGAGGTTTCCAGGTCATTGCCAAGGGGACATGCAGCTGGTAGCTTTGGAGAGACACTACCTGTTTCAGGCCAGTAACTCCGCCCCAGTCTAATGTCACCATAGCCATTGCATGGTTAGTGGTAACACTGTCAGCATTGGTGACTGGGTAAGTTCTCCCAATCAAGTATTGCTCAGGGGAAACCAGTGTGTCTCTCACCATAGTGACACTGGTGCCTGTATCCCTCAGAGCTTCTATCCTAGTTCCATTAATCCAAGGGTATTGTAAGTACTTTTTTTTAAGTTGGGTGGCCACACAGCTACAGTGGCAAACTCAACTTCCCACTCTGAAACTAGAACTGCTTCAGTGTGCAACCCGACTTGCTCTTGGCACACTGTTGATCCCATCTGGAGACTTGCTACCCCAGGAGTAGCTGTAGTAGGACTAGGGGCCTTCTTGTTTGGGCAAGCAGCATCTCCAGTTAAGTGTCCCAACGTTCTACAGTTGTTACACCAGGCCTTTAAAGGATCAAAGTTCCTTCCCCTGTACCTATTATTGGACTGGGAAGAGTTTTGGGACCCACCCCCCTGTGCAAGTTTTTGGGGCCCTTTTGAAGACTCAGGCTTTTTATCTTGGGGATCCTCACCACCTTTCCCCTGTGGAGGTTTGTAACCCCTTTCTTTTGGTCACCCCCAGTGGTTGGTTTTGTTACCCTTGTCTTGTCCCAGCGGTCTGCCTTCTTTACCAATTCTTGGTGAGAAATTAGACCTAGGTCTACCAAATGCTGATGTAACTTTTCATTAGTCTAATTGCTTAAAATATGTTCTTTCATAAACAGATCGTAAAGTCCATTGAAATCATGCGCATTGTGTCCAGTTAACCAACCATCTAGTGGGGCGCTAGGTGGCGCACATCCAAGATGGCCGCACACCTGTGAGGCTCAGGAAGCTTGGTGAACATATCCGTAATTTATCCTCATCTGCACTACTGTGGTGTCATGCACAGTTCTCTCTAGCTGCTGCTCACCTGCTCTGCTACCACTGGGCCTGAAATTGCGGATCTCGGGGCTGTCTGGCTTCTACTGTGAGGTGGAGTTGTCGGCGGGGCTCCTCTGATCTGCCTCCTGGTGCCCGTCTCTGGCTGTGCTCACTACCCGAGGGCCGTGGATTGCCACGAGGAGGTAGGCCTTATTACCGGTGGCGGGTCTGGGCCGCGGTCCTGCGGTCTCCTGCCTGTCGCTGCTGCCTCTCATGCTGCCGCTGCTCTCCCCCGCCTGCGGAGACCTGTCTTCACCCCGAACGCCGGAGTGCTAGTAATCCAGGGCGCGCCTCTTCTCCACCCAATTCCCGCCATACCAGCTTGCGGACCTGCTCCAGGAGAGGCCTCTACACTGCTGGCAGACCTGCGCTGTGCCCTGCGGCTCCGTATTGGACTCCTGCTGATTATGGCGGCAGTGGAGACTGCCGCTTGGTTACTCATCTACGGAGGTCTGCAGCTGCCTCTGCTGTCGGAAGGGCTGGGGGGCCGGCAGACGGCGGCACGCCTTGCTCCCCTGTTCCGCTCCGATCGGCTTACGGCTGTGGCTCATCACTTTGCCTGCCTCTGTTGGCCCCCTGCCGTACCGGCCGTTGTCTTCTGTGCCATTGCCTTCTGTGCCACAGGGGAGCGGCGCGGGCAGCCCTTTGTGTGCTGGACGGTGTTTTGCGGCGCCGAGATTGGGGGCACTTGACACGGATGTATGATGTTACAACGCATGCTATTACAACGCATACCTTTACATCGCATTTTTTACAACGCTAGTACTACTACAACGCATTACTTTACAACGAATTCTGTTACAACGCAAAACCTATTACAATACAGAAAAGAGCTGTTACAACGAAGTATATTACAACGCATACCATTACAACGCGATTTTTTTTTTTTTTTTAATTAAAAGTACAATAAAATCTGGCACGGGATGCAGGGAAATTAGGGGTTTTAGGGTGGGGAAGTGTATTAAAACGTGGAGAAGAACTGTACGTAAATCGACTAAAATGCAGTACCAAATTAATACTCGGGTATTAAAATTAATACTCGAGTATTAATATTAATACTCAAAATTCCCCATAAAAATCAGTTTTAAGACATTTGTAAGTTTTTAAATAATAAGGAAAAAATAAATTACAGTGCATACACATTTTTAACATGAATAGATCGCCAAGTAAGTAAACTAACGAAAACATAGCACACATACACGTAGGCGCCATTTTACCCATCTCACTTGTAAAACTTGTCCTACCACAGTTTCTATGTAAACAATACCAAAAGACATGTTCCAAAATGGATGCCAAAACGGATCAAATGATTAAAAACAATATTTCTTTAAAAGCATTTTTAAATTATCATTTTCCACAGTAAAACAAAGCATTAAAAAAAACACAACGAACGCAGTTTTTTAAAAAATTAATAGTGACACAGAGTAAAACTTATAAATACAAGTGAGACACCATTTTGCACTCAGTTGATTATCAACTAGCAGAGAGAGCAGACGTAATAAGCTGACCCTCTGTCACCTGCACTGCGACCTCCTCAGAGAGAGCACGGAATTCACTCGAGAAAGCCTAACAACAGAGCAATTACTAGTAAGTTATTAATATATATCTAAACGTTATTTTTTTGAAAAATATATTTTCTAAAGCCACAAAAAATATTTTTTCAATTAAGAATAAAAACTGAAGAAATGAACTGTTTCCAATATATTATCAATAAAATAAAACACAAAATTAAAACAAGTAATTTATTTCCCTCAACCAGAAAATCGGAAGATTTTTACATTCCACAGCAGCTGAACCTATTTGGGCATCCCCACCACGTAAACGACTGACAAACTCAATTGTTAAGGTAAATGTTATTTATGTGTCATGGTTTTACTTGTAAAATTTATTTTTAAAAATTTCATAAAGACATGTATGCCAATGGTTTTTTTTTAAAATACTCAATCTCACCGCATAATAATCTAAATATTACCATGATGCTGGAGTAACAATTTGTAATAAGACTTCAGTTAGTTAGCACATCAGCAAAAGCGTTACATATTACTTAGAGAAATATTTCTAATCTAAGTCCAAGAATGTACAGTATTTTACTAGTTTAGTAATAGTTTGAAAATTACCTCTAATATTTTTGTTGAAAAAAGCATTAAATATGTAGTATATTTTCCCTCACCAATTGTTACTCATACTCCTTTTTCTTATTCCAAATCGTTTTTTTTTTTTTTTTTTTTTTAACAACGTTGACAAAGGATCAATTATTTATCTTTTTTTTTTCTCAAACAGTGAACATCTTTTCCCCAAAACCTTTTAACCTCCCGCAAGCATCAGGATAAAGGCACGATAACAAAAAACCGACTAGAAAAGGTATGTTATTTTTTCCATTTTTTTAAAAAGATACATTACTCATTCTTCCTTTTGCAATAAATCCTCCAGTATCGTACCTAATTTGAAAACTAATTGATAGTTTTGAAAAACAATATTCAATTTCTTCTCTAGGACAGAGCACCATCAGTGATATTTTTGTGTAGGGTAGGGGTACATATCTCTATTTCTACTGCAGTAAGGTGCATTGATTAGGACAGTATCATGTAGTACTAGTTATATTGTATGTCTGTTTAATTTTAAAGATACTCAGTTACTACATTTCGAATCACCGTTAATTATCTTTTTATCCCCTTTTTTCCCCCACAAAAAAGAATTTTTTTCACAAAACTAAAATTTTGAGCCTACAAAGAAAAACATCTTCAGCGACCTCATCCACAAAAGCGAATTCCCCAAAACAAGGTATATTTTTACAGCACAGATTCTTTACCTCCTAAATATTTGACTAACTATCACATAGCTAATTTTCAAATAAATAATCAATGTAATTATGATTAAAATTTCCCTTTTTAGATTTATATTTCATGTCTAAAGGATGGTTTATCATTACGGAAATAATTATGTCCAGCAACTTCTATCACATGTGCAATTTTTGTGGAATAATTGTACAAAACACATTTCTCAACATCGTACTGTTTTCTAATTTTTTTCTTTTTCCACATTTCCAGACATTTATTTATCCATTCCCCAACAAATCACCTCAAAAGTGTCTACACAAGCCTACTTACCAATACCACTGAACAAGTCTGCCAGAAAACCAATTTGGAAAAAAAGGTAATTTAGACCAACATTGTAAGTTGCAACAATTTTTAAAATGTACGATGCTGTAGAGGTAACAATTTACTTTTCCAAAATCTGAAAGGTGCAGCAGTAGAATAATTGTTGAATAGTGTAGGGGTATTAATTTTCTATTCTAACTCCAGGAAGGTGCATCAGTAGGGAAAGTGTTGGATAGTGCAGGGGTATCAATTTACTATTCTAACTCCAGGAAGGTGCATCAGTAGGGAAAGTCTTGGATAGTGTAGGGGTATCAATTAACTATTCTAACTCCAGGAAGGTGCAGCATTATTGAAAGTGATGGATAGTGTAGGGGTAACAATTTACTATTCTAACTCCAGGAAGGTGCAGCAGTAGAGAAAGTGTGGGATAGTGTAGGGGTATCAATTTACTATTCTAACTCCAGGAAGGTGCATCAGTCGGGTAATTATTGGATAGTGTAGGGGTAACAATTTAATATTCTAACTCCAGGAAGGTGCATCAGTAGGGTAAGTGTTGGATAGTGTAGGGGTATTAATTTACTATTCTTACTCCAGGAAGGTGCATCAGTAGGGAAAGTGTTGGATAGTGTAGGGGTATCAATTTACTATTCTAACTCCAGGAAGGTGCATCAGTAGGGTAAGTGTTGGATAGTGTAGGGGTATTAATTTACTATTCTTACTCCTAGAAGGTGCACCAGTAGGGAAAGTGTTGGATAGTGTAGGGGTATCAATTTACTATTCTTACTCCAGGAAGGTGCAGCAGCAGGGAAAGTGTTGGATAGTGTAGGGGTCTTAATTTTCTATTCTAACTCCAGGAAGGTGCAGCAGTAGAGAAAGTGTGGGATAGTGTAGGGGTATCAATTTACTATTCTTACTCCAGGAAGGTGCATCAGTAGGGAAAGTGTTGGATAGTGTAGGGGTCTTAATTTTCTATTCTAACTCCAGGAAGGTGCAGCAGTAGAGAAAGTGTGGGATAGTGTAGGGGTATCAATTTTCTATTCTAACTCCAGGAAGGTGCAGCAGTAGAGAAAGTGTGGGATAGTGTAGGGGTATCAATTTACTATTCTAACTCCAGGAAGGTGCTTCAGTAGGGAAAGTGTTGGATAGTGTAGGGGTATCAATTTACTATTCTAACTCCAGGAAGGTGCATCAGTCGGGTAAGTATTGGATAGTGTAGGGGTAACAAAATACTATTCTAACTCCAGGAAGGTGCATCAGTAGGGTAAGTGTTGGAAAGTGTAGGGGTATTAATTTACTATTCTTACTCCAGGAAGGTGCATCAGTAGGGAAAGTGTTGGATAGTGTAGGGGTATCAATTTACTATTCTAACTCCAGGAAGGTGCATCAGTAGGGTAAGTGTTGGATAGTGTAGGGGTATTAATTTACTATTCTTACTCCTGGAAGGTGCATCAGTAGGGAAAGTGTTGGATAGTGTAGGGGTATCAATTTACTATTCTAACTCCAGGAAGGTGCATCAGTAGGGTAAGTGTTGGATAGTGTAGGGGTATTAATTTACTATTCTAACTCCAGGAAGGTGCATCAGTAGGGAAAGTGTTGGATAGTGTAGGGGTTTCAATTTACTATTCTTACTCCAGGAAGGTGCATCAGTAGGGAAAGTGTTGGATAGTGTAGGGGTCTTAATTTTCTATTCTAACTCCAGGAAGGTGCAGCAGTAGAGAAAGTGTGGGATAGTGTAGGGGTATCAATTTACTATTCTTACTCCAGGAAGGTGCATCAGTAGGGAAAGTGTTGGATAGTGTAGGGGTCTTAATTTTCAATTCTAACTCCAGGAAGGTGCAGCAGTAGAGAAAGTGTGGGATAGTGTAGGGGTATCAATTTACTATTCTAACTCCAGGAAGGTGCTTCAGTAGGGAAAGTGTTGGATAGTGTAGGGGTATCAATTTACTATTCTAACTCCAGGAAGGTGCATCAGTCGGGTAAATATTGGATAGTGTAGGGGTATTAATTTACTATTCTTACTCCAGGAAGGTGCATCAGTAGGGAAAGTGTTGGATAGTGTAGGGGTATCAATTTACTATTCTAACTCCAGGAAGGTGCAGCAGCAGGGAAAGTGTTGGATAGTGTAGGGGTATCAATTTGCTATTCTTACTCCATGTAGATGCATCAGTAGGCAAAAGAAAGGATTGAGTACATGTTATGTTTTGTATACATATATTTTAAAATATCAGGCTAAATTTTTTAACTTTTCTCCTTTTTCAGATAATGTCTAGCCTTGGAGCAGCAAACTTCATTAAATCCAGGAAGGGCAAAAATTTGTTAAACCATGGTGGATACATATATAGTAAGGAAAGAATAAGTTTAACTAGAAATCATTGGAGGTGCGTGCAATACTACACTACCCATTGCAGTGGCAGAGCGGTTACTGTTGATAATTTGGTTGTGAAAACCACAGAACATAACCACTCTGCCTCTGCAATGGATGTAGAAATCAGAGAGACAATAAATGAGATGAAAGCTATTGCAAGCACCTCCAATGATTCTACAGGATCCATTTTAAGGGAGGTTGCACAGCATGTCCCCAGTCATGTTGCTAGCAACATGCCTATAATACCCAATTTGAGAAGAATTATTCAGAGACAAAAGCAGGCAAGTAATATTCAATTGTCTACACCACATACATTTTCTGACATTAGAATTCCTCATGATCTTTCTATTTCTTTTTCTGATGAACCTTTCCTTCTGCATGACAATGAAAACCCTCAGAAACGCATTTTAATTTTTAGTACCCCCCGTAACCTTGCTAAGTTAGAAAGTAGTGAAATTTGGATGATGGATGGGACGTTTAAAAGTACACCCCATCCTTTCACTCAAATTTACACTATACATGCGAAAATTAACAATAGTGTAATTCCCTTAGTGTATAGTTTGCTACCTGATAAGACTTCTGCAACATACACTGAACTTTTATCAGTGATTAAAAGCAAAACATCTGGAAGTCCTCGAAAAATAATTATTGATTTCGAATTGAGCATGATCAATGTGATCACTAAAACGTACACGGATACCCAAATTCAGGGATGTTTCTTCCATTTTTCGCAGGCATTTTGGCGTAAACTACAGAAAACATCCCTAGTTGCAGAATATTCTCGGGATAGCAAATTACAGTTCGAACTAAAAAAATTAACTGCACTTTGTTTTGTTCCTCCCGATAGTGTGGACGAGTACTACACTGCAATTATAGAATCTGTTTATTATACGAGTAACGAGGAAAAATTGGCACCCATTCTAAATTATTTTGAGGACACATGGATTGGACACCTAAGCAGATCGGGTCGCAGGAGGAAGCCACGATTCCATGTGGAGTGGTGGAACTGCTACACGAGTTGTTTAGAGGGAGAGGCCAAAACAAACAATGCCATTGAGGGGTGGCATAACTCCTTCAATCATACAATTGGCAAACCACATCCTAACTTCTACTCATTTTTGGAAACTTTGAAGAAGGAGCAAAGTTTCCAAGAAATGAGATTAGCACAAACACTCGCAGGTAGTCTAAACCCACGAGTAACAGTCAAAACAAGGGAAATGTCTGAGAGACTATTGGCAATTCTACAACAGTTTTCGTTGTGTGTGGCTATAGACTACCTGGAAAATCTTTCTAACATTCTTTCTTTTTAAAACAATGAATTTGCTTACTTTCCTGCTTTGCCAAAAATTATACTAATTACAATAATTCAATTTGCATATAAAGTTTTTTTTTTTTAAAATTTTTTACAAATTAACAAGTCGGGTTTTTTCAATTTTTTTAAACAAATCTTCATTTCATCCAAAATAAAAAGTGATGACAAATTTACTGTTCCATAGTATTTGAACCATTTATCATTATCGGTACGCCATTTTTCAAATTACCGAAAAAATCCAATTTAAATTCCGTCAAAACCAATCACCAAAACTCAATCCGATGTATAAAATACAAATAAAACCATATTCCTTAATGCACATTGCAGCTGAATCATCATTTGTATTTCAACGTTAGATATTCAAAATATAAAAGTACGCACAATTTTTGAACAAAGAAATGAAGATCGACAGTACATTTTTTTCTTCGAAAACAAACAATTCAACTGTCTGAACCGTAACTTTTAATTTAGAAAGAGTTACATACTTTTTTAAAATAACTAACTTACATTTAATGACCCGACATAGGCCTGTTTTAATGACATTAATGTGGACATGTTTTCCAACTTTTAAAACAACTATTAGTTTTCCAGCAACCTCCCCTTATTCTTTCCTTACTATATATCTATCCCTTTAAAAGGTTTAATCTATAATATCAACTGAAAATATTTCCTACCTGGACGCAGATCAGCTTCCTGCTGCTTCCTCCTCCGATGCTCTGCAAAATGGCGCATTACGTCGACGCACACGTCCTTACGTCATCGCGTGCTTCTCTATTTATGGCGGACTACTTTTTTACATTCAACTGTAAATAAATGTTAATATATGTTATTAAAATATTTTTATTTTGTTATAAAAATGAAACTTACTTTGAAAAATTAATTAAAAAATATGTTTATTTTTTTCATGTTTTTTAAATCAAATAAAATTGTGAAATAAATAATTGTTTGCTGTCATTATTTTTAATTAAGTTTTATAAACTCCAATATTGTAATTAAATAAAAGTAAAATTCCTAAATATGTTCCTTACCTTGGCTCTATTGTCTTTTCCTTTCAAAACTTCCTCTTACTTCACTTTCTGTACCTTCTTTTCTTGTTCCGCGGGTTGCATATACTGAGGCTGCCAAAATAAATGAAGGACAAACACGCTCATAGACTTAAATGGAAAACCGTGGGAAATAAATTTAAACAGTAAGTTATAATTGTTATTTCTTATTTTAAAATTTTAATAATGTTAAATTGTTATATTTATTACTGTAAATATTTTTAAATGTTTGTGTTAATATTTGTAATATATTATTATTTTATTTATATATTAAATAATTCAATAATTCAATTCCATTTCTATATAAAAGGACACTTTCGTATCAACATATAAATACTCTTGTCTTTTCATATGTGTTAAAAATACTCTAGTATTTAAAATTAGGTACTCAAACATTTTTCTTAAAATTTTAATATTATATACTCTTTAATGTTTTTTAAAACTTATTTTTTAGTAGATAAAACCAAACTAAAAATTCTAAAGTATTAATTTATCAGCAAACAAACCAAACTTTTCTACTAGTCACAATACTCAAGTATTAATTTTTTATTAAACTACTCACTTATTTCAAATCAAAATTGCATTTTTAAAAATTATTTTAATACTCAAGTATTTAATTAACTGCTAACCAACCAAACATTTCTACCAGACAAAATACTCAAGTATTAATATTTTTATTAACTACTCACCTTTTTTAAATTAGAATTGCCAACCAAACATTTCTACCACACAAAATACTCAAGTAATAATATTTTTATTAACTACTCACCTTTTTTAAATTAGAATTGCTATATTAAAAAAATAACAATACTCTAGTATTAATTTTACTGCTACCCAAGTAATAAACAAGATAAATATTTTGCAAAAAAAATGCGTTGTAATAGTATATGCGTTGTAAAAGTACTTACCATATAACATCTTGCGTTGTAAATGCATGCGTTGTAAATGCATGCGTTGTAAATGCATTTTCAAATAATGCGTTGTAAAGGTATATGCGTTGTAACAGTACTTACCATATAATGGAACGCGTTGTAAAAGCATGCGTTGTAAAAGATTTTGCGTTGTAAAAAATGCGTTGTAATAGCACAGCGTTGTAAAAGTTGCGTTGTAAAGGTATTTCCCCCTTGACACTGTCTACATTACCGCTCATATTGCGACTCCTGCGGCTCGTTTGCCTGGCGACACTCCCTGCACCGCACTGCTTCCCTGGGGTCTGCCGGCGTAGATCCTGTGGCCCCTCCTCCCATGGTCTTTCACGGTGGTTGCTGCACATTGGGCTGGGGCCTTTGTAGGGCCTTTTTGTGTTGTTCCTGCTGGTCACGCTGCTGGCGCTTTCCTGACGTGTGCCCCATTGGAGCTTTGGCAGCTGATCCTCATCTACGCTACTCCTCCTAGCATCTTTTATTGTCACGCTGCACCCGGAGGGCCCATCCCTCGTGCCCGGGGTCTGTCTGACCGCCCCTGGTCCCCCTTGCAGGCTCTGCTGGGGGGGTGGTCTGCGTCGTGTGACTGTGGGTTGCATTACTTTACGGACACCTTATTCCTGCCCTGTTGGCTCAGATCGGATCTCATGCTTAGTGTCTGACTCCAGCTGTCGCCCCCTGTACGGCTTCGTCGCCTCATTATCCTGTGCATCCCGGTGGCTCTCTGCACGCTGTGGGGCTGCAGACGTAGCTGTTGGCTGGGCTGGGGAAGCCTGATGGACGCCAGCCTCGTCTGAACTTCGAGGCAAAAAAAAGGAGACGCGGTCCACTTCTGCCGGGGCGGAGCCTGACATTATGGATCCCATGCAACCCACTCCGCCCTCCTCGGAGGATGACGTTAAAACACTGCTCCTGGCAGTTCAACATAGCCTGACGGATTTATCAGGGAAAATGGATACCATGAATACCAGGCTTGACTTTTTGGTGCACAAGGTCGACAAGCATGATGGGTAGATAAAAGAGGCGGAAAGACGCATCTCGGAGAATGAAGACGTCACTACTCGGATGCAATCTCAGGTTACCCAGATGGATAAACTCCTCAAAGTTACTGCAGCTAAGAACGAGGACATCGAAGCCAGAAGCCGCCGCAACAACGGTCGCATCCTAGGCATTCCCGAGAGCACAAATACAGGACGCATGGAGGTTTACATTGAACGTCTTCTGAAGAGCGTCTTTGATGAGGACTCCTTTTCGCAGCACTTGGTGGTTGTGCGGGCACACCGCTCCCTGGGCCCACGTCCCCCCCCTGGGGATGCTCCTCGTCCCATCATCGCTCGCCTCCTCAACTACCGAGATCGTGATGTGGCATTACAGAAAGCACATGAACTGAAACCGCAGCAGTTTGAAGGTAATGCTTTCACAATATATCCGGATTTCACCCTGTCGGTGCAGGAGGCGCGCCGGAAGTTCATCGCCATTAAGCAAAAACTTCGGAATGCTCAGATTGAATATGCTCTTCTATACCCTGCACGGCTCTGGATTACACACAACAGGAAGAATGTGTTCTGCACTAATCCACAGCAGGTCGAGGACTTCCTGAAAACGATCTCGAGGCGCTCCCCCCAGCAAGGTGGCTCATCCAGATCTTCTCCACCGTTTGGTTGATTCTGCGTTGGATTGTCACCTAACATGTATTGCTCAGTGTTCTACAATTTGTGTTACTGTTTGGGGGGCCATTGTTACTACCTGAGTTTCTGCTTTGGTACCGTCTATCTGTTTATTCTTTTACCATTCGGCGGCTCGCCGCCCTTGAACAGGCATTTGTCCATATAAGTACCCTTGGGCGCCCTTCTCTTAACTGAGATCCAGCTGGTATGTTAGCATTGCCTGCTGTAGGCTATGCAGATGAATGAATAGCCACTTTGCCAAGCACCCTTCCCTTCAAGCGCCACTCTTTCTGGCCCTGGGGTCACGCCCAGCGACTATGTTGTGGTTAGAGTTAGGCCCGGGAAGGGAGTTCTGTCCCCTGGTGCCCTCCTATGGGAAATCCCCTTTGTTTGCTTTTCTTTTGTGTTGTTTTTTGTCACGTTATGTCATCATCATGCAGGTCGCAGTTGGTCGTATGGGATCACCGGCCACTGTGTATCTTTTTGGGTGGGCTACGCTATGCCGGAACGTTTGGGGTGCCGTTGTGGGTGGGGGTGGGAAGGGCGGTTTTGTATCCCTGTAGGGATTTTCTACTTCAGTGTTTTGCTGCAGGAAGAAGGGTATGGGTTGGAATTTGTTTTACCTGTTTCCACGTTTGTTGGACACATACAGCGACACAGAATCTGGTCTTCACACTTGATCATGTATTTCCGCGACACTCACAGCATCACCACATTTCCTTGACATGCCCGCACAGATGACGCATGCCGACTCTTCTTGCCTCATATTGCTTATATGGAACGTCAGGGGGCTTAGTGACCCTCGCAAGCGCCGGCAGATATTAGCGTACCTCGATAGGCATCACAACCAGATAGCCATGCTCCAAGAAACGCACATTGATCCTAAGCGCCCTCCCTTCTTTGGTACTAAATGGGCCTCTGCAAGCGTTTATTCGTCCTACTCCACATACTCCCATGGCACACTTATACCCATAAAGAAAAATACACCATTCATTGTGGGGGGAACCTATAGTGACTCCGCTGGACGTAGCTGTATCCTCTAGGGTACGCTGGATACGCAGTCTGTTACGCTTGTAAATAATAAAAATAGGCTCCACGCATAACATATGGGGTGTGGATTTCAACACTGCTCTCTGCCCCTCCATGGATCGTTCTAATCCCCTCCCCCATCACTATACCAATGCTCGAGAGACTTTGGCAGGATTATTCCATGACCATGGGCTTGTGGATATGTGGCGGTTTGTACATCAGGCTACTAAGGAGGGCACCTTCTATACAGCGGGTCATTCCACATGGTCCCGGCTGGACTACTGGATCTGTTCTCGAGAAGTGACACCTTGGATTCGTAGTGTAGTGCATTTGGCCCGTACGCACTCAGACCATGCACCGGAATACCTTGAACTGCTACCCACGAACTCTATTGCCGCTCCTCGTTGTTGGAGACTCATCGCTGAGGCACGCCACGATGCGGTGTTTCATGCTGAGCTGGGGGGGAGATCGCCAATTTCTTGGCTAGAAATAAGGGCACTGTTGATGACATGGGCATATTCTGGGAGGCCTTCAAGGTCACGGTCAGGGGCGTGTGTATTTCAAAAAGTTCTGGAGTACTTCGCGATATTAGACATAGACTGTGTGGCTTGGAACTGGAGATAAAGCAATTGGAGATTAATATGTGGGATGTTAACTCCACCACTCAGCGGGCCACCCTTCGTGAAAAACTTACTGATTATGTGGATACTGCGTCTCGGGAGGTGAAGTTTCGAGGTAAATACTTTACCGCCCATAGATATGGGGAGGGTGAGAGGCCTGGGCGGGCTTTGGCGAACACCATTAACCAGCCTCGGTTCTCTAATTATGTGTTGGATGTGGTGGACGGCGACGGAAATACACATAGAGACAGCCTCAGCATACTCACCGTCTTTGTTAAATATTACAAGGACTTGTACTGCTCGCAACGCTCTTCACCCCCATATTTTGCTCCCTACTTGCACGATATAGCTCTCGGCTGGCTGGGGGACTCTCAGCGTGCATTCCTAGCGGCACCCTTTGAGGACGATGAAATACACGAGGCCGTAATGCAACTGGAGTCAGGAAAGGCTCCAGGCTCAGACGGCCTGCCCATTGATTTTTACAAAGCCTATATAGATCATTTACTCCCCGTTCTGAAAGGGGTTTTTCTTGAGGCCCAGAAGGTGCAGACCCTGCCTGTCACGATGAGGAAAGCGTTGATTACATCGTTATTAAAACCTGGTAAGCCGGCTGATCAATGCGAATCTTATAGGCCGCTCTTTCTTATCAATGCGGACACAAAAATTCTGGCCAAGTTACTAGCCAATCGTCTGCGCCTTCTTATGGATAAACTGGTGCTCCCAGACCAGTCTTGGTTTATCCCAGTGAGAGCCACGTCCCATAATCTCAGAACGCTCTTTTCTATTTTACAGGAGGTTGACCCGAGACTGCATTTGGCAGCAGTGTTTCTAGATGCCTCCAAGGCCTTTGGTTCTGTGGAATGGGACTACCTCTTCACCATCCTGCAGAATATGGGCCTACCAGTAGGTTTCGTTTTGTGGATCCGCTTACTGTACACTGCCCCCACGGCTAGGGTCATACCTCCTCCTCCTTTTCTTTATCCCGCGGTACACAACAGGGGTGTCCACTGTCTCCCCTCCTGTTTGCCTTAATCATGGAACCCCTAGCAGCAAAAATTCAACAACATTACAGTCATTTGGGCCTTTGGTGCTTGTTACGACCTATTCTCATTTCGCTATATGCGGATGATGTCACTTTGTATGTTAAGGACCCGCACCATAATCTCAACTCCCTACTGCGGGAATTTATCAAATTCTGAGGTTATTCTGGTATTCGTATAAACTGGACCAAGTCATTGATATTTCCGTTGACTAGCGCTGTTTCCCTCTTTGATACAGACTATCCGCTCAAATGGTGTGATACCGATGTTAAATATTTAGGTATCCGTATATTGGCAGATCGTGAGGAGTTAATGAGAACAAACTATGGATGTGCACTGGAACACATCACGAATTGCATTACTCGGTGGATCGCCCTTCCATTGTCTATGTCCCTTATAAAAATGGTGATCCTCCCTAAATTTTTATACTTATTTATTAATATTCCTTACGATCCTGGTCGCCATTTTTTCACCCACGTTGCGCTCGGAATTGATACGCCTGGTCTGGGGAGGCAAGCAGCCACGTATACAATGGGATACCCTCATGAGGCCCTATTTCCAAGGAGGTTTCAATATACCCAACTTCGAACTGTACTACCTCTGCGCTCAGGCCCACTTTGCGCATTATTGGTTCCACCAGCCTCGATATACCCCCCATGTTGCGACAGAGCATTGGCTAGCTGACCCTGTCCCGATGAGTGGCGCTATCCTGGCCGGCGTTCCCCTCGGGTGCGCTGCCCCTCCTCAGTGGATTGCACGATCCTGGCCTGGTCCCGGATCCGTGATCATATGCAGGCCCCTTGCTTATACTCCCCCCCCTCCTTCCGCTCACGTATCATCCAGATATCTCCCTGCTACAGGAGGGCATCTTTCGGAAGGTAGCGCGCGCGCGCACGGAAGCTACACTGCTGGGGAGACCTGTATATTCATGGTACATTCCGCACACTCCCACAACTGTGCTCTGATCCGCCGCCGTCCTCCATGGAAACATTCTTGTACGCTCGACTCCGGCACGGCATACAGGCCTGCAGCCCGTCTTACCCTTCTGAACCTGCGACGCTGGCCCCTCTACATCATGTTTTACGGGCATCCTCTGTGTCACACCTGGTGTCCACTCTCTACCATGCGCTCTATAGGGATGTAGAGTACCCTCCGAGTGCAGCGCGAGCTAAATGGGCGCTGGAATTGGAACAAGATATTACTGACGAACAGTGGCTGTTCTGTTGCAAGCAGACAGAACATATTTCCTCTAACAGCCGGCTTCGGCTGATTCATTACAGATTTTTGCATCGCAGCTACCACACCCTTGTTAAGCTTCATAAATTTGGGTTGCGGGACACGAACAGGTGCGAGAGGTGTGGGATGGAAAATGCGGACTTCTTGCATCTGGCTTGGGACTGTTCGGACGTCTACACTTATTGGAGTCATGCTCTTGAGGCTTTGGATGCTATGGTCCTAATACCCGTGCCCAGGTCCCCCTGGTGGCCCTGCTGAGGTATTCTGAGCATATTCCTGCTTCATGTCGTAAATTTGTTTCCTTTAGCCTAACTATCGCTATGCGGAGAATAGCCTGTAGGTGGGGAAGAGACAGGGCACCCAAGTTTAAGGACTGGCTTTCTCATATGATCGTTTGGCAAGATCAACTCAACACATACGCTGAATTGCTTCCTCGCTCTTCCCGCCCGCGGGACATCTGGGGCCCACTCCAGGCATACTTATTGCAATATCCCATTAGTGACACACACGCACTGTAGGTCATTTGCTGGCTTCCTAATTTACAGTACCCCACTGGACACTCTGTTGCTCCCGATGGGAGAACGCTCAGGGCCACGACTATTTCCCTTACCTCTAGGTCCCGAATTTGCCAAACCTTCCCTCTTATCTCCCTTCACACCAAGATGCGCTGCTGCCATTTGCGCGCATATACTGGGTATGTGCTGTTGGACCACTTTCACCTGCTGTACACAGGCTGCTCTCTCCTCATTGGTTATTTGTCCATGTAATTGTGCCAGATTCCTGTTTGATGGCCTTACGGCACCGTGTCACGCTGTATGGTATGATGTCTTTTTCATATGTCCCCGCTGTCATTTCCTGACTTTGATATGTTTATATGCATGCTATACTTCTAAACCATGCTGAGCATATCTGCTGTGGTCGGACTTGTGGTGGGCGGGGGTCCTCAGGCGCATACAGTGGCTGCTGCATGCTGCAAATACCCACTGTGGAGGAGCTGTGGCGCTAGAGGTCCCGTTTTACGCTGCCTCCCAAATGACGTTCCGCAAATGAGGACATGTTCAAGTAAATGTCAGTAGGTTTTGTTTAAAGGCTTCCTAACTCTGAGCCCTGATGGGGGCATATGTAATTCTTCTGTGTTTATGCTGTGCGATCCTTGTCATTGCTGTAATGTTGTGTCTACCCTCATATAATCAATAAATGAAGTTATAAAAATAAAAACAACCATCTAGTGATTTTACTGAGTAGTCTACAAAGTCAATCCAGGATTGTTTTGGGGTTTTCTGAGCCCCCCGGAATCTTATTCTATATTCCTCAGTTGTGAGTCCACATCCCTCAATCAGGTTTCCATTCATGAGGTCATAAGACCCAGCATCTGCCCCAGAAAGGGTCAGGAGTCTGTCTCTGCAGTTACCAGAGAACAATTTCCAAAGGAGTGCCCCTCAGTGTGACTTCTTCACTTTTCTCATTTCACAAGCCCTCTCAAAGGCTGTGAACCATTTTATGATATCATCACTCTCATATTTAGGGACAATCTCTTTGGGGATCTTAGGATCATAAGATTGCTCTTTATCCTTATTAAGTAAATTGATGCCACCATGGTATTGGTGCTAGGCCCATCTCTGCTCTCTCTCTTTCTAGAGCCAGAAACCTGGTCTCTAGATCCATTCTTTTGGTCAGCCTTACTAAAAGGCTGTCCTCCTCATTGACGCTGTCTTCAATGTCCGCAGAAGTGCCTGGCCCACCTGTGTGAGATCTAGGTACTGAGAGGTTGATTCTTGGAGTCAAGGGTACTTGAACCCTTTTCTCCCTAGGAAGTGGAGGGGGTTGATTTACCAGGTCATTCCCTTCCTCTACTTCCTCATCTGATTGGTCTTCACCATTTTCAGATGGGTGGTCCGTAGCATACCAAGCCAACAGCTCCTGGAGCTTTTGTTTAGTGGGATGGGGACCCATGGTTATGTTTTAAATTTTACATAGGGACCTTACCTCTTTGAAAGACAAGTGAAGGTAAGGGGTGAGGTCAATCTCCTCAACCCTGTCCTCTATGTCATTGTGGTTATTTTCACTAACAGCTGGGTTCTTGTTTTGAGACATTGTTTAAAAAAAAAATACCCTCTAACCCTAGCTACAGTTACTTTTTATTTTCTAAAATTCTAAAGAGACTTAACCAAGGCCCTAACAAGACTTTTAGTAATTTTGCAAAAACTGCCAATTTTAAAAATCAGAATTCTAAAGAAAATGTAAGAGTTCTGTTGTGTGCTCAGGTGGTAACCAAGTAGTCCAACAAATGCAAAATTGTATATCCCACCGCTGATCCACCAATGTAGGAAGCTGGCTCTTTATATACTATACCAAAGTGAGGTATAGTGTGCACAGAGTCCAGTGGAACCCAAAAAGTAGGCAGAGGTAAGGTTAGATAGAACCTTACTCTCTATTTGTGATAGTGTGGTCGAGCAGTAAGGCAGTATCAGAGGACAGTGTTATACAATTGTTGTACACACTCAGTCAGCAAATGAATTCACACACTCAAAGACTGAACTTCAGACAAACAGTTTTTGTATAAAAATATTCTTTTAGTTACTTTATTTTCTAGAACCAAGCAAGCCTGGCACAGGTAAGCAATAAGTACTTTACAGTAGTAATGCAACTGAAATACAGTTTGAATGATAATTATATATGCACTTTGGTTTGATTTACAGTATGGATGCAGAGAAATGCAATACTCAGTAACTGCAGTACATAGGCTTGAATAGTCTTTTCAGTAAAATAGCATTTAAGTAACTTGTGAGATTACTAGGCTTACACAGAGTAGTATACCTAGATGCCACTCTGGGACATTTCCTGAAAACAGGTAAGTAAAATCGTTTTTGTTAGATAATGCAATTTAAAAAAAATTCTTAAGTTTCTCAAACTCCACACTTGGAAACTTTTCACAGAAAAACAGTCAATGTTACCCTATGGAGGAAAATAGGGTTATGGGTTTGGAGGTAAGTAATCAGTCTTTGGAGTTGAGGTTCTGGGGTTAGAAGAAGGGTTCCCCCAGGGTCAAGGATGCACTCTCGTTACACCCTCAGCAGCACTAGGGCAGCCTTGTTCAGAGTGCTGAGGCCCAATGTTATCCAGCGAGGGATAGGGGGTCTCCGGTTGGTGGCTGCTGGCTAGCAGGCCACTCGGCTGTGGGAGCAAAGCTCCTGGACTTTAGCTCAGGGCAAATGAGGAAACAATAACACCAAAGGTGCACCCTCAGCGGCACTGGGGCGGCCGTGTGCAGGGTGCTGTTTCGATGTCGGACGCCCTGTTGGTTTCAATGGAGAACCTCGGGTTTGCAAAGCGCTGCAGGCAGGGAGATGAAGGTCTTCTGGGTGCGACCACCACTTCGAGAGGTAAGTTGGGAAGTTAGGGGTTGGTTAGGCACCATCGGTTTGGGCACAGAAGGCCATGGGGCGTCGGGTGCAGGGGTGCCTTTTGGTGTCGGATCTTCTTACCAGCTCCTGGTCGTGGTTAGGGTGGCCTTCTGAATTTTGACTGCAGGCGTTAGCTGGAGACTTGAGGCAGGTCAGGGTTCACCGGATCTCAGTTCAGGATCGTCAGGGTGACCTCCTCCTGGTGTTTGCCCACTTGAGCTCAGGCCGTGGACGGTGGGTCCAGAGTGGGGCGGATTCGCGGTGTCCGGCCGGAGCCAGAGGTTGCAGGTAAACAAATCCAGTGTTCACGGGAGACAAAGCCTTTGTGCTTGAAGGCAGGTTGGTCCTCCCGGGTTTTCGAGGTTGCTGGCTGCAGGATACACCAGGATTTTGCAGGAACAGGTTCGAGGGGGGAGACAGGCCGGTAGGGCTGGTGCCAAGTCAGTGTGCGTCTTCCTCTTGTTAGCTTCGGCACGGCTGTTCGATCCTTCTTCTTTTCTTGTTGCAGGTCCTTGTCTGAAGAAGCAAAGTTCAGGGGTGCCCCTAAATACTAGATTTAGGGGTGTTACAGGTAGGTAAAGGGCAGGGACCAATGGGTCCCTTCCCTGGGGTGGGTACATCCCCTATTATGCCACCCTCCGGTGAGAGGGGGGCATGTGCCTGTCCCTGGTTGGCTGAGTCCCCCATCTTCAAGATGGCATGGACTGGGAGTTGTGCTTCACCTCGCCTACCCCCCCCAGAGGGGTGGAGTTGGCAAAGGTGGGCACACCTTTCTTCCTCACTTGTTTTTCCCGCCGGTTCTCCCGCCCAAAGTGTGGGTCAGAACCAGTTGCTGAGAGGAGCAATTGGCCTGGAGAAACTCACAAAGGCGGCAAGCCTTTGAAGCTTCCCCTTCATGAACTCTGCCCATCCTGGGGGAGGAGGCTTGGCACCTCGTCTCAGGATGTGTATTGTTTCAGGCCCCAGAGAGCAGCAGGCTCTCGACCCAGGGGTCCAGAAGCATGTCTGGTGGTGGCAGCTGAAAGCAGCCACTCAGCCTGGACACTAGTAATGGGTTAGTTTTCAGGGTGCATCTCTAAGATGCCCTCTGTGTGCATTTTTCATTAAATCCCACACTGGCATCAGGCAAATGCCAGGAGACAGGGTTTTACTGCTTGGACAGGTGTTCCGTAGTACTCTATGTGGTACCCTCTTACAGTCTCCAGAACCCAGGAGTCTGATGTGATCTCTGTCCATTTGTGGTAAAACAAACTTGGGGCCATAATATCAAGGAACGGCAATAACAATATTGCCGCTTTTACGGCAGGAAACTGCTGCTAAAGCGGCGATAATGGGCTTGATAATATGCCCTTTTGAATTCTCATAGAAGCCCAGGTTCACACCAGAACCTGGGCTTCTATGGGAATATTTAGGGTCTATCTTCAGTAAGAGGGAACAACGACGTTCTGTGGAGAGGATGCAGTAGGAATTGCCAAGGAGGCAGACCGCCCTCTGCGCCCACCCCGCCACATCGTCCGTGGGTATAGGTTGCCCTGACTGCTTCATTTGTTATGCAAGCTCTATAATCTTTGTTAAAGGTCCCACCACATCCAGGAACTTGTCCTGGTGATGGAGCAAGATTTCGTAAAGAAGAAACTTGCTCGGATGCAATCCTCTCAAATAACATATAACACTATAATCAACTTGTTTGTGAATACTAATAATTGCATTACACATGTTATACAGTATCTAGGGGACGCTTGCCTATATGTATTACTAACCAGTAACCAGAGTTTCATTAAAATGGCCGACAAAACGCGGGAATTTAACTATGCATGCGTCTACTGCATTTACGTAGTATGACGTTTTCTATGCTTGGGGGGAAACTTTTGCAGCTGCGCAATAGCTTTTAAAATGGCCGCTTGAAACTCACATGTTAATGCGCATGTTGCTGCTTAAACTAAACTTACAAGTTCTACTAATTGATAATGCGAAAGATTATTATAAGTAAATGGGATTAGAGTAGAGATAGGTGGTATACAGTGAATTCATTTATTTTTGTGTTCTAACAGGTCTTTCTCTGACTTTAAAATTAGTTCGCATTTGGGCCTTGGAGGGTGACTGAAATCCCTACCCCACCTGATCTGTACGCACGCGCACTAAATCCTGCCCGGAACTATGATGACACCATTGAAATCCAGCCAAGGTCAAGCTGGCAAGAAGCACATGAGAACTTAACCCATCGACCCGGACAAGAGCAACATATATTACAAATTGTATTAAGCATAATGTGAAATGTGGGTGGGAATAAAGCTTTGGGAAAATAAATTAAGGGGCGTAAACATAGAACAAAGAGCCTAAAGTAAAATATTACATTTAATATGGTGTGATGAGCTCACCTCCTTGCCCTGTCCAATCAGAAGTAGGGGAATACACGATATTGAAACATTTGGGGGTGGTACACAAACATAATTGAGGTAAGTTAGTAAGATAGATGTTTGATCTGACCCGACACTTATGCTGCCACAGACGCTGTCCGAGACGCTGTCTCAGACCTTCCAGTTGCCAGAGACCCTGCTCGAGAGATCGAAATACTGATCGATAATCCAATCATCTAGAAGGGGTATTGGGGAAGAAAGATCGAGGAGAGTAGTGCCAGAGAGTGGTGCGACGCTGGTGTTGCACTTAGAAGAGGTCACCTTCCTGGTTCTGAACCTGTCCTGATCCTCTGTTTTCCACCTGTCCCGGTGGATTCCATCTGGCCCATCTTCAAGGAGTTGGGTTCATCTATCACCTTAGGTAAATATAATTCTGTGAAATCTGTCCTTGTACCTGCTCTCTATTTTCTCCCTCTTCAGGTACTGTCATCATGATATTTTAATGAGACTTATATTGAACTAAAACTTGAACTTCTTTCCTGAATGAACCCGATGTTAACATGTATTTGATTTTTGACTCACAAAAAATTTGATTCGATAAAACTTTTAAAACTCATTGAGTCTGTGGTTATTGGAGAAAACCTTAAATGTTATTTCTACCTATTCTACTAGCTTCTAGATTCATTGACCAGAGGAAATTTATTATCAAGGAGATTGGATTGGTAAGATTTGGGTAAAGATAAAATCTTGCAGGTAAAACCAATATTGACTCTGGCGGTACTACTAGCTTATTTGTAAGAATGTTTTTAGTCCCAGGTGAGTATATGGTACATGAGTAACCCAAGATGGTAATCCGCTGGATCAGGCTGACAAATTTCCTGAAATTGGATTTTTTTGCAATAAAAGTCTGTTTAAGACAACAAAGATTATAAGATTTATTGAAAAACAACTTTGTCTACACAACGGGTGGTGTACCACTCCATATCTTGGGTTCAGCATTTCTCCACGTTGCAGTTAGCACCAAACAACGGCAGGTGCTGGAGTGGTTAATGCACACCCAACCTGAATGAATGTTGATCTTTATACAAAGGGAACACAGCAGGAGAGTGCGATCACTGTGTCCGCCGTTGTCTGTAACTATACTCTGCTTTAATCCGCTGGATCAGTATTTCATGGTAGCAGAGCTATGTTTAGGGTTCTAGTTAGTTAGGTAGAGAATATTGTGGATTGAATTATTGATTTATGCATTAACACCCGTTATTTGTTTATAGTCTATTCTATGTTGTCTGGAAATTCCCGGGAATATTGAATAGCGGTTGGCGAATGGAAGCCACACTGCAATGAGGTTACTTGTCTGGATCAGGAAGGTCCTGAAAAGTTATGCAGGACTAGAAGCACTGATTTAGGTATTATTTTCTTTCGTATAAAAGTGAGAGTAATTGGTAGCAAAAGAGTTCGCTGGTGAAACTTTGGTCTTATATCACCTAGAAAGGGTAATACTAAAGGAGTAGCAGGTGCTCTGATGCTTGAGTGAGGAGTAAGCGGAAAGGTTTTACTCGCAGCAAAAGAAATAAGCTATTCTTTGAATTTAGAGGATCAGACAAAGTAGCGAATGTTTCTATGTTGTTAATTAATGAAAATTGCACGTAAATTGAAGAAAATAAGTTTTCGCATTACCTTGTAAAGGAGGGGTCTGTTGCGAGTGCTGTACTGACGTGACAGAGGGCCGCGCTGGGATTGGTTGGAACAGCGGGCATGTGACTGGCGCAAAGAATTGTAAAGGAAGGGTCAGTAGTAAGGAGTGATACTGACGTCATTGAGAGCCGCGCTATCTGATTGGTGAAAAGGATAAGAAGCCGCACTGGTATTGGTCAATTGTTAAAGTGAACATTTGATTAGTTGAAAATAGAAGCCATAATAATAATTGATAGTGGGTCTTGCATGTGGAGACACGATCCTACTTTGATACGGAATCGTCCAGAGAGAAGGTACTTAGGATTTGCCCACGAACAGTACATAAAAAGAAGATCTCGAAAAAGAAGATGTCATTTATAAAGAAAATTAAAAATTATTTTAAAAAGGATAAACCCATTTAAACTAGAGAAGGGATTCTTATCTCTCCCCCGAAAACGCCTGCATCCTACATGATGATAGAGAGAGGCTATCATACCTGTGTATGGATAGAAAATTGGATAGAATATACAAAGGATGATGGAATACTAGCTTTTCCAGAGTTTGGAACCTTTAATGGAAGAATCCTACATAACTTACGTACTAGAATGAACGAATTAGAACCCAGACCCAGATTAACACAGTATGAGGCATTAGAAGAATGGGAGACTGAAGAATTTGAACGCGATAGAGCAAGAAGTGACAGAAACATGAGCAGATTTTATCCCAAATTTCCACGCGAAACCCGAGATAGGCAGATGAAACAGTGGAGGCAAGCCATGGTGACAGAAGGATTATAGGAAAATGCACCGAGAAAACAAAGCACTTAACAATGGCAGGTAGTGGAGACTCAGAAGATGATTATTTAGAAGATATTTTAATGAAAAATCCTTCACCTTATCAAGAAAGATCTAATAGAACTACCCCGAGTGCCCCAATTCTAGATATACCTTTAATTCCACAGGTAGTACATGAAAAAACAGTGGAGAGGATATTACAAGAAAGAGAAAGGGAAGCGGTAAATAACAACAGAAGTGAATTAATAAAGAAAATGACTCAGTTAAACACGCATCCTGAAGCTTTGACTATACCAGTGACCATAGGTCCTGTTGTCCCATTGTATGGGGATAAATCAAATTGTCCTAAAACACCCGTCATGACTACACCCATCATTGAACCGAGAAAAGAGAAAATAATAATTGATGACCAAGCTAGTAAATGTGAGTCAGTGATTTCATTAATGGACTTACCGATAAGAGGGCAAATGAATGACACACCCAGAAGAGTTACACCAGGTTGCTCGAAAGAAGTACAAATAGAGATATCCACAGGGACGAAGAGTGCCACTATAGTAACCCCAGAAGAAATAGAAAGATGGGCACAAGAAATAGAAAAACCAAACCCACCACCGAAAATATTAGACATTTTCAAATTAAAAGTTGAAATAGAAGAAATGATAGATGGAAATGTAGGGGTGGATAGGTTGAACACCTATAGTGAAGAAGAGTTACTGTTCATTTGCAGAAGCATCACCAGAAATCCAGAAATATTTCATGAAAAATTGACAAATTTGGCCTCTGAAATGGGAATTGAAATAGGGAGATCCAAGGTGTTGCAGAAACCCTATACGGCAGAATTTTCTGAAAGGGATTTGGAAAATATGAATATGTCGGGAAGAAAATTGCAGATAAAGGAGTTGATGACAATATTGCAAAAATGGGGAGATTTAGATAGATGGAAAGTCAGATGGACAAAGAAAAAGGAAGAAGCACAGACAAATCGATCAATGTCTGAATATTTGATGAAAGAAACAGAGAAGGCTGAAAGAGTGTAACCAATGAGAGAGGTTCCAGAGGGGGATATGTACATGTCTCATGGACCCGACAGGATATTTTATCATTTACTAATGATTTCCCTAAATTGAGAGAAAAGCCAGTGGAATGGTTCAGGCAATTTTAGAGGTTTGTGAAGGTTTCGAAGGTTTTGTTGAAAGATTTGTATGGTTTATTTGACATACTGGTGCCTGCTGATTTGTGGACTGAATGTAAAATTACAGTTGATCGGCCTAGTGATGAGTACCCGAAAGATGAGAAAACAGGAGCTTCGTCAGAGTAGGTTATGAAGAAATATAATCAAGTAATCACTTTCTTAAAAGGGAAAATTTCCCCAAAGGAAACAGATTGGATAAAGATAGATAGAACAACTCAAGAAAAGGATGAGTCTGTACATGTTTACTATGAACGCCTTTTACAGGTATTCAAGCAGTATAGTGGATTTGAAAATATCGGAGATAAGGACATGACTCCTTTTGTGTATTGGTTTGTGTCAGGGTTAAGACAAGAAATATCCCACATGATTAAGCAGCACAATTTGTGCTGGCAAGCGAAGCCCATGGATGAGATCCTAAAATATGCAAAGTATTATGGAGATGAAATTGATAATACACGAAAGAATTTAGAGGAGAAAGTGATGTGGGCTCAAGTGAAATTAGCAGAACAGCAAGAATGCCAGATACAGAATCAGGCAGGAAATACAGGAAGGGGGCAAGGTCATGGTGAGAATAATGGGGGTAAACCAAAAGGGCGAATAAGCAGAGAAGAGGCAAAGAAAAAGTTTCCCTGTCATGGGTGCGGAAAATTGGGGCATTGGAAAAACGAGTGTAAAAGTATATAGAATAATAATGGCCCCAATCAAAATTTAAATCCACAGATGCAGAATGAGGTGATAATGAGTCAACCGCAGCAGGTTGTAAACCTACAGAGTCAATTGCCACCTGCCCCTATGCCAAATTGTGTGAGTCAAGCCAAGTCCAGTATGGACATGGGATTTCAGAGAGGAAGTGGTAAGAAACTTTTTGTAACATCGCAATTTCTTTTGCAGGATTCTTATTTTGATGACAGCACCTTATGACGGTGCCTGAGGGGGGAGGAAAAGGAGTGCGTACTTGGCGCATTCTTGCCGATAGATCAGTCAGGTCCATATATCTTGTTGGGTACTGGTGCTACCCGTTCTACTGTGAGAACATCAGACATCCCAAACCTACCCCTATAGGGAGAAGCGATCCAAGTAGTAGGCGTCTCTAATAAACAAATTAGGACCCCAATTACAAAACCAATGGAGGTACGTCGCAAATTCAAAGAGATGCAGAAGTTTGTAGTGTGTGACTCCAGTCCTGTGAACTTATTAGGCAGAGATCTATTGTGCAAGATGAATTGCACCATATTTTGCACACCGGATGGTGTTGCTATTCAGACTGCAGACGAAGATGGAGTGTGCAAAACCATGCTAGCAAAACAAGGAACAGAAGTAGATGAATTATATTCTGTAATGACCAAAGAAGACTTACCAAATGAGGTCAAAACAACAGTGAATCCTGAAGTGTGGGATTTTACAGGAAAAGAAGTGGGATTAATGAAAAATGTAGATCCCGTAAAAGTGACTGTAAAAGAAGGTGCAGTTTATCCAAATGCACGACAATACAAAATGAGTCCTGAAATAAAAGCTGGTGTTGCCGCATAAATTGATCGAATGGTTGAACAAGGCATTTTAAAAGAAATAATGAGTAGTCCCTGTAATTCACCTATAATTGGCATCAAGAAACCTAACAGAAAGTATAGGGTAGTACAAGATTTACGAAAGATAAACAAGATTGTTGTGCCATGTTGCCCTATAGTACCTAACCCTGCAGTGATTTTGTACCAGATACCATGGAAGGCAGGATAGTTTACCGTAATTGATTTGTGCCATGCCTTTTTCTCCATTCCATTGCATCCTGATAGTCAGTTTTTATTTTCTTTCAAATTTGAGGATCGTATTTATGTTTGGAATCGCGTTCCTCAAGGGTATACTGAAAGTCCTTCTATTTTTAACCAAATATTGAAAAAGTGTTGCGAAACATTAGTGTTGCCTAGGAAGTCAGTCCTGGTACAGTATATTAATGACCGGTTGGTCGCATTGAAAACAATTGACGACTGTGTTACTGATTCCATTGCTTTATTGAACCATCTGGCAAAAGGTGGACATTCTGGTGCCGATCACGATCCGGCAAAAACCGGGTACGAACCGTCGGACGGAGCATAATCTCCGTCCGACGCGTACCCGGTCGTCAATTTCTACAAACAAGGAATTACGATTCGCACGGGTACACCAGTACCGTACGAATCGTAAAAAAGCCCGACCGACCAAAAAAAACCTACCAATGCGATCCGGAAAACCGCCGACCTGACGTCGGGACGCTCGCAGCCAGCCATTCACGACCCAGGAATCACGATTCGCACCGACGTCACCCCGCACGGTGAATATTTTGCGGCAGCCAAAAACTGCCGGGAAATCAGGACGACGCGAACAAGGACCACCAGTACGCGACGGACAGACGACGACGCGAACAAGGAGGACCAGTACGCGACGGACACACAGGACCACGCGACCAAGGAGGACCCGTACGCGACAGGACGACGCGATCAAGGAGGACCCGTATGCGACAGGACGACGCGATCAAGGAGTACCAGTACGCGACGGACAGACATGGACCCGAACCTACGAGTCATCCCTGCCCTCATAGCAGTCCACCTCCTCTACAGGTTACGACGCAGACGCCGCAGAAGGTCAGAATAACTAAGGGAGGGGGGAAAGTGGGGTGGGGTGGGGGTGGCAGGACCAGGGCAGGCCACAAAACAACCACATAAGTCACACACCACACATGGCCTGGACATACCTGACTCCCATGCCCTGGTCACCACGAGGGGGTGGGGGCGTGTCCTGATAAGCCAGCGACCGCCACAACGGAAGTCCGTCACCACGCGAACCGGCAACACAACCAGACAGGTACGTCCCGTACCCACGCCTGAAGAGCGTGGGTACGAGTCGGACCACGGCCACACACGTCACCCCAACAATGGCGGGACGGATCGCACCCACGTGGCAAAGGCCTGGGTACGGGCCGCACAAGCATCACATAGCGTGGGGACGGATATGTACAGACCCTACCCCCACCCCGTATGCAAGGAGCGCACCCCCCACCCCAACAGTGAAAGTACGACCCGTACCCCCACCCGCGTATGCATGGAGCGTACCCCCACCCCAACAGTGTAAGTACGACCCGTACCCTCACCCGCGTATGCATGGAGCGTACCCCCCACCCCAACAGTGTAAGTACGACCCGTACCCTCACCCGCGTATGCAAGGAGCGTACCCCCCACCCCAACAGTGTAAGTACGACCCGTACCCCCACCCGCGTATGCATGGAGCGTACCCCCCAGCCCAACAGTGTAAGTACAACCCGTACCCTCACCCGCGTATGCATGGAGCGTACCCCCCATGCCAACAGTGTAAGTACGACTCGAACCCTCACCCGCGTATGCATGGAGCGTACCCCCCAGCCCAACAGTCTAAGTACAACCCGTACCCCCACCCGCGTATGCATGGAGCGTACCCCCCATGCCAACAGTGTAAGTACGACTCGAACCCTCACCCGCGTATGCATGGAGCGTACCCCCCATGCCAACAGTGTAAGTACGACTCGAACCCTCACCCGCGTATGCATGGAGCGTACCCCCCAGCCCAACAGTCTAAGTACAACCCGTACCCCCACCCGCGTATGCATGGAGCGTACCCCCCATGCCAACAGTGTAAGTACGACTCGAACCCTCACCCGCGTATGCATGGACCGTACCCCCACCCCCACCAGTGTAAGTACAACTCCTACCCCCACCCGCGGACTCACGGACCGTACCCCCAGCCCAACAGTGTAAGTACGACCCGTACCCCCACCCGCGTATGCATGGAGCGTACCCCCCAGCCCAACAGTGTAAGTACGACCCGTACCCTCACCCGCGTATGCAAGGAGCGTACCCCCCACCCCAACAGTGTAAGTACGACCCGTACCCCCACCCGCGTATGCATGGAGCGTACCCCCCAGCCCAACAGTGTAAGTACGACCCGTACCCTCACCCGCGTATGCAAGGAGCGTACCCCCCAGCCCAACAGTGTAAGTACGACCCGTACCCCCACCCGCGTATGCATGGAGCGTACCCCCCAGCCCAACAGTGTAAGTACGACCCGTACCCCCACCCGCATATGCATGGAGCGTACCCCCCAGCCCAACAGTGTAAGTACGACCCGTACCCCCACCCGCGTATGCATGGAGCGTACCCCCCATGCCAACAGTGTAAGTACGACTCGAACCCTCACCCGCGGACGTACGGACCGTACCCCCACCCCCACCAGTGTAAGTACGACTCCTACCCCCACCCGCGGACTCACGGACCGTACCCCCACCCCAACAGTGTAAGTACGACCCGTACCCCCACCCGCGTATGCAAGGAGCGTACCCCCCAGCCCAACATTGTAAGTACGACCCGTACCCTCACCCGCGTATGCAAGGAGCGTACCCCACACCCCAACAGTGTAAGTACGACCCGTACCCTCACCCGCGTATGCATGGAGCGTACCCCCACCACACCAGTGTAAGTAGACTCGTACCCTCACCTCGAATGCATTGAGCGTACCCCCACCGTGTATGTTCCAAGCGTACATATCCTGAAATCGGAGGTGTGTGTGCAGAGTCCACCCAGCAGTGCCCTGAGACAGGAGGGGTGGGTGTGGAGTCCTCCCAGCAGTGCCCTGAGACAGGAGGGGTGGGTGCCTATCACTAACAGCAGTGCCCTGAGACAGGAGGGGTGGGTGTGGAGTCCTCCCAGCAGTGCCCTGAGACAGGAGGGGTGGGTGCCTATCACTAACAGCAGTGCCCTGAGACAGGAGGGGTGGGTGCCTATCACTCCCAGCAGTGCCCTGAGACAGGAGGGGTGGGTGTGGAGTCCTCCCAGCAGTGCCCTGAGACAGGAGGGGTGTGTGCAGAGTCCTCCCAGCAGTGCCCTGAGACAGGAGGGGTGGGTGCCTATCACTAACAGCAGTGCCCTGAGACAGGAGGGGTGGGTGCCTATCACTCCCAGCAGTGCCCTGAGACAGGAGGGGTGGGTGTGGAGTCCTCCCAGCAGTGCCCTGAGACAGGAGGGGTGTGTGCAGAGTCCTCCCAGCAGTGCCCTGAGACAGGAGGGGTGGGTGCCTATCACTAACAGCAGTGCCCTGAGACAGGAGGGGTGGGTGTGGAGTCCTCCCAGCAGTGCCCTGAGACAGGAGGGGTGTGTGCAGAGTCCTCCCAGCAGTGCCCTGAGACAGGAGGGGTGGGTGCCTATCACTAACAGCAGTGCCCTGAGACAGGAGGGGTGTGTGCAGAGTCCTCCCAGCAGTGCCCTGAGACAGGAGGGGTGGGTGTGGAGTCCTCCCAGCAGTGCCCTGAGACAGGAGGGGTGTGTGCAGAGTCCTCCCAGCAGTGCCCTGAGACAGGAGGGGTGGGTGCCTATCACTCCCAGCAGTGCCCTGAGACAGGAGGGGTGGGTGTGGAGTCCTCCCAGCAGTGCCCTGAGACAGGAGGGGTGTGTGCAGAGTCCTCCCAGCAGTGCCCTGAGACAGGAGGGGTGGGTGTGGAGTCCTCCCAGCAGTGCCCTGAGACAGGAGGGGTGTGTGCAGAGTCCTCCCAGCAGTGCCCTGAGACAGGAGGGGTGTAACACATGTGTGTGAGGCCAGAATTATCCACATGCATACTGGCTACAAGGGAACATGTCCCCATGAACTCATGTCAACAGACTCCACACACAAGTACAGTGATCACCAAGGATGCCACGATTGTTGCAGGTGGAGACATGGCCCTGCATGCATGGCCAAAGTAGAAGGGCTCCGTCACACACACAGCTCATGTAGACACAGCTCTGCGCTAAACATTGGGAACACCCTGCAGGGAAGAAAGCTGGGTACACAGAGGAAGGAATACACCCTGGGACAAGTGCACCATGCAGTAACTGCTTACATGAACAAAGAAAGTTAGCCAACACCTTGTGATGGCACACAGATCCCAGGGTCCCACCAATGAGCAGTACACTACTACATATCCCACACACCCAAACCCTCACACACCACCCAAAACCATGTAGCAGCCCCACCAACACCAATACCAGCATAGCAGTAGTGTGATAATGAAAACAAAATTAAGCTTTATTCAGCATGAGCACAATGTCCGTGGATCGCAGGCAGTTCAATCTTCACAAAGCCCATAGGGCAGTCAATGATTCTCAGCTGGATGGGGGACACAGTGGGATGCGTGTCCCCTACCTTGCCTGCACAGTCAAATGGCATCGTCTTCCACACTGGTGAGGGCATCAGGGGGGGGGAAGCAACAGGCACCGCAGGGACATCAGGGCAAAGGGGCGGCGTTGTGGGTGCAGGGATGGAGGACTCCACCACAGGGGGTGGGTCAGTGCCAAAGGCGGAGGTCAGGATGGCACTACACACCTTTGCAAGGTCCTCCAGGGAGTCCCCTGCACCCGAAGGGACCTCAGGCCCCAAGGAGGGGGGGGGGGTCAGAGGGATGGGTCGCAGCGCCACCGGGGGAGGGTGGAGACAGGGGGGGAGACTCAACCACCCTGACCGGGGACCTCCTTGACCGCTTGCGTGGTGGTGTAACTGTGGGGCTCAGGGACAGAGCGGCCATGAAGGAGTCCTTGGGGGAGATGTGGCCAGGAGAGCTGAGGGGAGGGGATTTGGAGGGAGTGGACTGGGTGGAATGCGGACTCCCACTATGGCTGCGTGTCACATGTTTGCCCCCCGACCCAGTGGGTGTGCCTACCTCACCCTGTGTGTGCGTGTCAGGAGGAGTGCGGTGGACCTTCCCTGCTGGTGTGGTGCCCGTGTCCGTTGATGTGGGTGCATGCCGACGTCTGGGTGTACGTGGGACAGGCATGGGAGTGGGAAGTGTGGATGGGGCAGGGGTAGGTGGGGGGAGGTCGCGCTGCAGGAGACCCACTGCTGCAGTCAGTGTGGAGTCTATGGACCTCAGCAAGTTGCGTTGGTCAGCCTGCGATGAATGAATGCCCTCCAAGAAAGCCTCGATGTTGGTGAGGGTTTTGCCGTGGGCATGGAGGACATTAAGGATCGCAGCCTGACCAACCTGCAGTTGCCGCTGGATGTCCACAGACTCTGCATTGGCGGCAGCAGTGGAGACAGGGGCAGGGGGTGCGGTGCCTGGCAGGAAGGAGACATGCTGTGACCGGGCACGCTGGGAAGGGACACGAGCAAGTGGGAGGCGGCTGGTGGGAACTGAGGGGGCGGTGCGAGGTGTTGTTCCGCTGTCAGCTGCTGGTGCAGCCACCGCCCACTCGGAGACATCCTCCTCGGACCTGTCAGCTTCGTATTCTGACGTGACAGTCGACAGGTCCTCGGCCGCACTATCCTCCACCTCTGTCCCACTCGATGTGCCAGCCCCGATGTCACGGCTGGCACTGGTGCTCGGTCCCTCCGCCTTGCCTGTGTCCATGTCTCCCTCTGTGTCCCCCGACGATGCTGTGGGCAGGGTGGAGAGACAGAAATTAATCAGACAGCTGTACACATCAGTCACATGAGTCCAATCGACATAGGTAACACTGCATAGCCTGAAAAGGAAGATCCCTAACATCTACTAAACAAGGTACCGATGTAGGGCATGAAACACACAGTTGGTTGAGCCACCATGCCACTGAAATACCATGGAGAGCATGAGACAATAGCTAAACACAGGAAACGGAGTCTGACATAGCACCCAGGCCCTGGGGACAATCCAGCACTGCATCTGCACCACACAGCGTTGGCGAAAATACCGATGACCAGGGACCATATCCATGAACTTGAGACACATGCTGCATAGGTAATGCTGAAAACATGCCCAACATGACTCGGTCACTGCACATTGCGTGTGTGTCCAGACACATCACACACTGCCCAGACCCAGCAAGTAGAAATCAGGATTTGACACATAGGCATTGCCCGCCCCAACAAGACCCTACACGGCAAATTGTTGAGACACAGGTGGCACCAACATCTCATAGTCTGGGTGATACACACAGGGGCAGGCAAAAAGCAAGATTGGACGCCAAACAGCCAAGGTGCGCCTGTACAAATAATGAGGTACCAGTGCCCATCCTCAGATGAGTATAACAAGACACACAGGCACTGGCAACTGTGAGTATGAAGAAGGACAATCAGGTCAGGCTGCACAGTGGACACCTGTACAAAATAGCACGTCTATATACATGGTGACAGGGGACAATGGCACAGAGCACAACCTACGCTGTAGACACTGAGATTGTCCACGTTTATGATGACACATACACCACTGAGGAAAAGGTGCCCCAGGGGACAGTAGTGGGCACGCAACTACATGCTACTGAATGGTAATGACTGCAACACACGTCACCATCCCTGCACTATGTGTATCGCACACTCATGCACATCATGTCACAGGCCACTACATAGGACATGCGCGCTGTAAGGCATGACACATGAGAGACCAACTCCCATGTCTGGAGTCAGCATCAGTGCCAACTGACATGGAACCCACATGCAGTGAACTTGACAGTGCACAGGCAAGGTCCCACAACCTGTTACACACCACCCCCACACATGATGCTACAGTCATTGTTCTCGTGGACAAAGCGCCAGCCTACATTACCTTGTGAAGGAGTGACTACACACAGACCAGGGAACACATTGCAAGGAGGGGAAGGGTGGCAGGGGCGCAGCGCTATACTGGGGCAAACAGGATCTGCACAGCACCTTTAAACCATGCCAGTGAATTCATGCTACTGTGCCCTTACAAATGCCGGTGACACACAACAAACACACATGTACCTACCCCCTTCCGGCTGCTGCATCGCCTGTAAGCGCCTCTCCAGGTCTGGAAAGACCACCGGCAGCACACGCCTGTGGAGGTGGCTCAGACGGCGGCGGCCGCGGTTCTTGTGGCTCTCAGGTGAGTCCCCCAGCAGGAGCCGTGCAATCCTCCGCGTCCAGCACCGGATATCCTGCCAGCGTTTCCTCACCTGGGGCAGGCTCCGCCTCCGACCATCCACACCCCTCACGGCACTGACGGCGGTCAGCCAGATCTGCTCCTTGGCAGTGGCGCCTACCTGTGAGGAGGAACAAGTGACACCACATCAATACACCAGCCACATGTCACAGAGAGACATATGGGTACAAATTAGCTGGTTACAACAAGGCATGTCATGCAGCCAACGCATTGCACCTTTGTCATAGGGACATCATCCCCTGGTGAGGGAAAAAGCAGTACGTGCCACAGTGGGTACACAGGTGGAATGATGGCAATGTCACAATCAATGATCAAGGCTCACACTGTGCATCACACACACCCCTCCTGTCTCAGGGCACTGCTGTGAGTGATAGGCCCCCACCCCTCCTGTCTCAGGGCACTGCTGTGAGTGATAGGCCCCCACCCCTCCTGTCTCAGGGCACTGCTGGGAGACATCAGGCACCCCCCCTGGGACCCCCCCGACAGTACATGCCATGTGTGTTACACCTGGACACAATGGCAGAAGTCACATAGGGACAGTCTGTGGCAGTGGCCTATGCACTCACCTGATACCCTGGTCGCCCATACAGCATGGAGTACTGTGGGAGGATCACATCCAGCAGAGCCATGTTCTCCTCCAGGATGAATGGCTGTGTCCTCTCCACAGCCCTTGACATGGTTCCAGGGAATCAGTAGCAGCAGCTGGGTCGACGAATGCAAAGATGTGCAGGCAAGTACTCCCTCATGGGACCTGGCTGCCTTATATGTGCCCTTCTGCCCAGTCTCATGCACAGGAGTACAGAGTGATTGGTCACTCACATTTGCATCCTATGTTTCCACCAATCCCTTCAAACCTAGCAGTCTGTGGGTTCTCTATCGGTTTCATTCCCCTGCATGATGTCAGCCCCACAAACACATTGCAACAAAGTAGAATAATTCCAACTGACTTCTGCTGTGCACCTTCCAGAACAATTTCGAAATTTGAACTTGGTCTCCATGACAACCAGCATGCATGTAGGCCTTAATACTTGTCCCCTATGTAATTTGGAGCATCACACACAGGTACGGTGCATTTCGGGGCCCTAGGGCACCCCAAATGCATGGCAACGGCCCGTACATGCATGCCTACGTTCACTATCACTATGGGTCTGCACGCGTATGCGTACTCGTAGTGGTACGGGCCGTACACTCGCATGTACGCTCACTATCACTACGAGTACGCATACGCGTGCAGACCCATAGTGATAGTGAGCGTAGATGCGTGTGTACGGTCCGTACCACTACGAGTACGCATACGCGTGCAGACCCATAGTGATAGTGAGCGTAGATGCGTGTGTACGGTCCGTACCACTACGGGTACGCATACGCGTGCAGACCCATAGTGATAGGCCGTACACACGCATCTACGCTCACTATCACTATGGGTCTGCACGCGTATGCGTACTCTTAGTGGTATGGACCGTACACACGCATCTACGCTCACTATCACTATGGGTCTGCACGCGTATGCGTACTCTTAGTGGTACGGACCGTACACACGCATCTACGCTCACTATCACTATGGGTCTGCACGCGTATGCGTACTCGTAGTGGTACGGACCGTACAAATGCCTGTACGCTCGCCATCACGATGGGTACACATACCGCAGCACTCCCACAGTGATTTGGGAACATACACAGGCCCTCTTAGCAGCAGTACGGCGGTTTTTACACATCACAGTGGTGATAGGCGACACACAGGTAGGAATAGGGCGGACATACTTGTCCATGGATGGACATACTTGTCCAGGAATGGACATCAAGGCATCGTCTGTGCATTACTACATGTGTGGGGCACAGGTGTGACAGGCTGTGATGTGGAACATGCCTCCTGAGTGGAGAAGGCACCAGATGTATGATGAGATGTGCATAGGTGTACTGTGTGACGGTGCAATGTGTGCCAGGCATGCCCTTGACTCCTTTGACATGTGTGCATGTCGTACTGCGCACTTGGGGTGAGCGCCACTGTCATGGCACGGACACCAACACACGGAAGTGTCCCATGATGCCCGGTACAGGGGTCATGACACATGACTTGTCACTACCCACAGTGCACAATGTGACTATGTCATTTATGTGTCCGGGATTTTCATCAGGTTGATGTTGTAGCACCCTCAAAAGCTGCAGCCGTTGCAGCAACCAACATGTGTCTGTGTGTAGATTGTCATTGCACACTGTTCCGCACACCATGCCACATGTGGTATCGGATGTGAGGTGCACATGTATGCATGGGACACGGAGTAGCGTGACAAGGCCATGTCAGCATCCTCACAAGGAATGTGTGGTGAGTCATGACATGTGCACCTTCATGGCAAGGTGTGTGGGCAGGCCTAGTGTAATGTCATGTGACCTGTGGCTCCGGTGTTCCGCAACCAGTCTCTGCAATCGGCATCCCACTTCTGCTGATGTGTGGGTGTATGTCACTCCTGTCTTGCGTCGGGCTGTTCACTTGCACTGGGACACAGCTATTCCCATGGCGTGGCATGGGGAGGTTCTCAATCTCCGTGTGTAGCTGGGTCTTGGAAGGAGTGTCACCTTGCATCCATACGTGTCCTGGGCATGTAGCACATACCTGACTCCCTATGTAGCATGTGTGTATTGCCAGATTTACATGTGCTCAGTAGACATGAGTTGTTGTCGTAGTGCACTCACTCTTCCTTGTCACTTCCAAATTACTGCAGAGCGCCGCCTCTTGCCCGAAGAATTCCAGACTTGGCTGCCATGCAGGAGAATGACAGGATCCGGCTCTACCGCTTCACCCAACCGTTGATCCTGGAGCTGACGGCGAGACTGACACCACACCTGCAACCGCAGCACAGGTATCCTACGGCACTGACACCCCAGCTGAAGGTAATGGCTGCCCTACATTTTCTTGCCACGGGTACCTTCCAAAATACCATAGCTCATGTTGGTGGCATGTCCCAGAGCATGTTCAGCGGTGTGCTGCATGATTTCTTGGAGGCCATGTTGATTCACCTGGATGACTTCATCAAGTTCCCAACCCCTGAACAGATGACTGAGGTCAAGCGTGGATTCTATGCCCTGGGAGGGATGCCCCATGTCATTGGGTCCATAGATGGGACACATGTAGGTTTGGTACCACCACACGCACGGGAGGTGGCGTACCGCAATCGGAAGCACTACCACTCCATCAATGCCCTTGTGGTGTGTCTGTCCAATATGGTGATTTCACATGTCTGTGCTCGTTTCCCAGGATCAGCACACGATGCCTACATCATGAGGCGTAGCGGGATGCCTGATATGATGATGCAGCTGCGCAACGAACGGGCATGTGTTGTTGGTGGGTACAGTCTGTCTGTCCTGTATTCTGTATAGCCGACCAGCACGACCGCTTCACCAGTTCTAACGATGTCCATGTGCTTCCCATGTAGGGGACGCTGGCTATCCCAACATGCCTTGGCTGCTGACACCTCTCCGCAACCCCATCACGCCGGCACAGCTCCGCTATAACACCGCCCATGGCCGGACAAGGCGAGTGATAGAGAGGACGTTTGGCATGCTGAAGAGCCGATTCCGGTGCCTCCACAAGACCGGCGGTGCACCCCCTTATGCCCCGGCGAAGGTCTGCAAGATCTTCATGGTCTGCTGCATGCTGCACAACATGGCAGTTGAAAGAGCTGTGCCACTCATCCTGAATCAACATGACGAGGACCATCCACCCGTGGAGGACGAAGGGCTTGGCAATGGGGCTAGTGATGTGGAGGATGTGGAGCCGCAAGAGGACATCCGGACTCGGCTCATACGCGACTTCTTTGCTTAGTGGTGAGTACCAGTGTCTGAGTGTGCACGCATTGGTCCCCGTGTGGCATGCGTTGTGATGTGTGTCTCCACCTGCATGTATGGCACGTGGGTCAGAGGTGTGTGTGGGTGTGTCACTGGAGTGATGGTGGCAGTGATGGTAGTATTTCCCCAGTCATAATTGTGACCTAGCATGTTGTCATCCATACATGTGTCGAGTAAATGCACATGCAAGTGGCTGTGCTTTTTGTGGCTGACTTCTTGTGTGTCTCTCTTCCCCAGGTACCTGCGCATGCCGTTTGCTGGTTGCATTGTTGTGGCACTGCTATTCCTCATGGACATGACATCGTGGGCTGACTCAGCGTTACAGGCACGGACACGTTTGGAAGTCTCCATGGGGTAAGGGATGCATCTGGGGTGTATTGGGTGTGGCAGTTGTTCACGATGTGTGCACACTGCCCCTGTCGGGGTTTGGTTCCTCTGCAGCCATGTCGCATCCCCATGGGACACGACATGCAGCTGTGTACACCTGAATAGATGGTCTGCCTGGTTGACAGTCATCAGTGATGGGATAGTGGATTGTGATGATGGCATCAATGTGTGTGACACTGCCCTCGGACACATACGGTTAGCATTGGCTTGACATGGTGTGGGACTTCCACATCAGCGGATCTATGGTGTATGGCAGGCTCTCCGTGTGCAGCTGTGGGTATTTAGCTGTTAGCCGACGCTTGTGTGCCAGTACCATGGCTATCACGCATTTGTGCTGCAGAAGGGGGGTGCCAGTGTTGGACCCACATGTCACTCCACATGATGTGTTCATGTGTACTTCGAGTTGCCTCTGCAAACCCGAATACATGACTAATAAAGGTGTCCCTATGCCTCCAAGGTGCCTCTTCTCAGTCAATGCTGGTGTGTTGGCACGGTGCATCCTGCATGTCTGGCATGGTATTCCCTGATTGTGGCTATGTGTCAATGTGTCGATTCGCAAGATGCAAGCTGTGTGTGTGGGCTGTGACTGTGTATTGGGCATGATGTCCATGACTGCGTGGGTATTGTGACATGTGCCATCCCCATGCATCCAACGTTGTCCAGGCCCCCATTCTCTGCATCCACCGGACTCAAGCTTGCAGGACATGGTTCTGCCACCTGTCTACACATACCTAGGTGCCACCCAGGACACTGGACTGGATCCCTGACCTCTGCGCATGACTGTTGGTGTACTCAATGTGTGTGTCAGCACGGTTGTTCGGCCACCCCCTCAGCTGGTTGTGCCCATCACGGGTGTGTATGGTGCTCCATGTATGTCTTGCCTAATGAACTGTGACCCATGTGTCCTGTGCCAGACTCAGGCCCCAGGGTGTGGATGGTTGAAGAGAAAAGATGACTCAGGCATGTTTAGACTTTACAAGACACATGTTAGGTAATAATGCTACCAGCAGGCATATACTCTTCATAGTGTGATTTATTATTGGGGGGGGGGACAAAGTGAGGGGCTTTCCGGGATTAGGGAATCCAAAGTTCAGTAGGGGAGTTGGTGTCCTTGCCATGGGAAATCCTCAGAGTCCATGCCACAGTCTTTGTCAACATTGGTCAGCCAGTGACCAGCAGGGCCATGTGGCAGAGAATGTCTCTTGATGCTGTGATGCTGTTGCTCCAGTGGGCCAGGTGCCAGGCCAGGTGTCCTGGGAGATGGTGATGTAGCAGCCACCCTCACGGTCCTTTCCGTGGACGACCCGGCCTCCTGCGGGGAAGCTCACCAGCAGGCCGTGACGACGTCTGGGATGCTCCGTCGGATGTTTCCTCCTCCTCCTCCTGATCCCTCCCTGTGGGTGGTGATGTTCTCCGCCTTCTGGCACAGGGAGGGTCGGCCATGGTGTCGGCCATCCGACGGAGTGTAGCGTGAATCCCCTGGAATGCCGTCACTTGCTCAGCCTGTCTGTCCTCCATCCTCCGTTGGTGTACCAGTAGACAGGCAATTAGCTCCGCATGTTGCTGGGCCTGCTGGGCCTTGATCCCCTCGAGGACGGACACAACCTGGGCCATGCCCGTGGTGTCCTACCGGTATGAGTCCAGGATGTTACGGACATGTGAAAATACCGGATCCGCAGCCAACTGGTCAGACTCGCGCCTCCGCCGTCCTCCACTCCCACCACCCCTGCCCACTTGCGCCTGGCCTGCACTTGTGGGCACATGGGGTCTCCGGGACCCCTGAGGGGTGGCATTGGCGTTGTCGCCTGCCTCCTCCTGGGTGCCCGGGACACCGTGTCCCTCCTGGCGAGCCTGGCTGCATTGTGGTGTTGGGGCAGGGATCCTGGGTGTCTCCTGGGATGTGGCAGGAGTGGGGGTGGTGGTTGGCACAGTTGTACCTGACGCAGGTGCTGCAGGTGGTTGGACACCAGAGGGGCCAGGTCGGTCGGGGTCGTCCGCAGAGTGGTGAGAGTGGTCGCTGCCGGTGGGATCGGGCTCCTGCAGATCCGGGTCCTGTGAGTGTTCCCCCCTAGTGTTGGGGGGTGCACCACGACGTTGACCTGTGTGTGAGAGAGACAATGTTAATTTTGGTCCATGCAACATCCATGTTTCATCCGTTTCAAAGTTGGCACATTTCCTCTTGGAATTAGGATCTGTCTTGCATTCCACTTACAGTGCACTTGTGCATGGGTGTGTCCCTTGGCCACCACTTTGGCCCCTTTAACTATGTGTGGCACAGTCTTACTTGCTGCGTCAAGTGTGACTGCAGTCAGCAGTGGAGTGGGCAGGTGTGGCGAGCCATGCATTGGCGCCTTCCGTGTAGCACTGTACATGCGCACATGGAGTGGATCCACACACTTATATGATCCAGGTAGCTGTCCTTGTGCTCGTGTACAGGTTGTGACATGGCCCTGTGTTTTGCCATGGTGAAGAGGGGGGGTTCTGGCACTGGCCACCCTTGTCTACATGCACGCAGTCTACCTGCTGACGAGCAGACATTCACACACGCAACACGGCTGATTCGCTCTCCCTGTGTCTCGCTCCCTCTGTGTCCCCCTCTCCCTCACTCCGTGTGTCAGCCTACTCCCTCTGTCCGTCTCCCTCCCTCTCTGTCCCCCTCTCCCTCCATCTCTGTCCCCCTCTACCTCCCTCTCTGTCCCCCTCTCCCTCCCTCTGTGTCCCCCTCTCCCTCCCTCCGTGTGTCAGCCTCCTCCCTCTGTCCGTCTCCCTCCCTCTCTGTCCCCCTCTCCCTCCCTCTGTCCCCCTCTCCCTCCCTCTCTGTCCCCCTCTCCCTCCCTCCGTGTGTCACCCTCTGTCACCTCGGCCCAGCTTCCTGGGCACACACTGTTAGCAGATCTTTGAGTGGCCCTTGGCTTGTTGATGTGAGTTTGTTTCTGATCTCCAGGCACCCATTGGGTGTGATGTGTGTCTGTGCGCTGCTGCTGTGGTGGTGTGTGCTGCCACTCTTTCACAATGTTGGCTGTTCATTAGCTGCTGTCATGTGCAAAACAGTGCCTTCACCCCCATGTGTTGATGCAAGGCGTCCGCCATTTGCTGGCAAGTCAATCCTGTGTTGGGACACACTGTTTGTCTGGCTGTGACCTAGGCCATATGGGTAGAGTGAATTGTTGTCTGCTTCTGAGTTGCACTATGTGCTTTTTTGGGCCCAGCCTCCCGCCATCCGGGTTACCGTGTCATGTGTTGTTGTCTTCTGTGGCCTGTGACTTGACATTGTCCAGCTGGGTGCATGGGGCATGGTGGCAGCAGTGGCATGTGCGTGCTCATGGAGTGTGGTTGAGTCATGCGATGGCTTGTGGTGGTTGCGTGCCTGTTAGTGATGTTGGTTGTGGATGCCGTTCCCCCCATGTGAGGTGCGTTGTTTGTGTACTCACCCGGGTCTCGGAGTCCTTCTAATCCTTCGACTGCCTCCACCGGCAGTATGGCCATCACCCTCTCCTCCCAGGGATGGTAGTGTACGGGTCTGCGGGAGGGCCCTCCTCCGGTGGCGTTGGCCTGGTCGTGTTCATCCTGCCTCTTGGCTCGGACCCTCCTCCGCAGATCGTACCACCTGTTCTGGCATTCCTGCCTGGTCCGTCTGGTGTCCGCAACAGCATTCACAGCATCGACGATGGTCTGCCACATGGCTGTTTTTGCTGCCTGGCTGGTGTTTCTGACCAATGTTCCAAAGATCTGTGGCTCGACTCTGAGGATTTGATCAACAAGAACCTCCAACTCTCGGTTACTGAACTTTGGATTCTTGGTAGTGGGCATGATGAGGGGTGTGGATGGTGGGGGGGGTGTGGATGGTGGGGGTGGTGTGTGGATGGTTGTGGGTGTGTGGGTGTGGTTGTGCAGGTGCGTGTGTGTGTGAATGTGATGAGGGTGTGTTTGTGATGGTGGTTGTGTGAAGGTGTGCAAGTGTAAGGTGTAGTAAAGGTTGAGGTCTGGTGCTGTGGGTTGTCTGTGGGGTCTGGCAGCAGTGGGTCTGTTGCAAAGGCTCATGGTTTGTGTGTGTGGGCCCTTTTTATTGGTCCATTGGTGGGTGTGGCTGTGTTTGAATTGTGGGTGGGTTGGTTATAAGGAGTGGTGGTGTATTGGGCCTCTGTTTGTTTTTGGCAGTTGCAGGTCAGTGAAGGTGTTGTTTTGGTGTTTTTTGGCCATGTTTAGTGGCTTTGTGCCATTCGAATGGTGTATTGTTGTGTTGTTTTGTTGTGTCCTGGTTGTGTCCGTGCGTTTTGAGCGTGTGTACGGTGTGTACATGGGCCATTTGGTTGTACGGTGCTGTCCTTGTGTGTGGCTTGGTACGACTCGTACATGCGGTTGTGATGTTGGGGCCTGGGGTGCGCTCCGTAGTTAGGAGGTTGTGTTGGGGGTAGGACTCGAACGTACTGGGATGTACATACACGGTGGTTCGACACGTACAGGGGTGGGGGTAGGACTCGAACGTACTGGGTACACGGTGGTACGACACGTACTGGGGTGGGGGTACGACTGGAACGTACTGGGGTGTAGGTACACGGGGGGTATGACACGTACTGGGGTGGGGCTCGAACGTACTGGGATGTACATACACGGTGGTACGACACGTACAGGGGTGGGGGTAGGACTCGAACGTACTGGGTACACGGTGGTACGACACGTACTGGGGTGGGGGTACGACTGGAACGTACTGGGGTGTAGGTACACGGGGGGTATGACACGTACTGGGGTGGGGGTGGGGCTCAAACGTACTGGGGTGTAGGTTCACGGTGGTACGACACGTACTGGGGTGGGGGTACGACTGGAACGTACTGGGGTGTAGGTACACGGGGGTATGACACGTACTGGGGTGGGGGTACGACTGGAACGTACTGGGGTGTAGGTTCACGGTGGTACGACACGTACTGGGGTGGGGGTACGACTGGAACGTACTGGGGTGTAGGTTCACGGTGGTACGACACGTACTGGGGTGGGGGTACGACTGGAACGTACTGGGGTGTAGGTTCACGGTGGTACGACACGTACTGGGGTGGGGGTACGACTGGAACGTACTGGGGTGTAGGTACACGGGGGGTATGACACGTACTGGGGTGGGGGTACGACTGGAACGTACTGGGGTGTAGGTTCACGGTGGTACGACACGTACTGGGGTGGGGGTACGACTGGAACGTACTGGGGTGTAGGTTCACGGTGGTATGACACGTACTGGGGTGGGGGTGGGGCTCGAACGTACTGGGGTGTAGGTTCACGGTGGTATGACACGTACTGGGGTGGGGGTACGACTGGAACGTACTGGGGTGTAGGTTCACGGTGGTACGACACGTACTGGGGTGGGGGTACGACTGGAACGTACTGGGGTGTAGGTACACGGGGGGTATGACACGTACTGGGGTGGGGGTGGGGCTCGAACGTACTGGGATGTACATACACGGTGGTTCGACACGTACAGGGGTGGGGGTAGGACTCGAACGTACTGGGTACACGGTGGTACGACACGTACTGGGGTGGGGGTACGACTGGAACGTACTGGGGTGTAGGTACACGGGGGGTATGACACGTACTGGGGTGGGGGTGGGGCTGGAACGTACTGGGGTGTAGGTTCACGGTGGTACGACACGTACTGGGGTGGGGGTACGACTGGAACGTACTGGGGTGTAGGTTCACGGTGGTATGACACGTACTGGGGTGGGGGTGGGGCTCGAACGTACTGGGGTGTACATACACGGTGGTTCGACACGTACAGGGGTGGGGGTAGGACTCGAACGTACTGGGTACACGGTGGTACGACACGTACTGGGGTGGGGGTACGACTGGAACGTACTGGGGTGTAGGTACACGGTGGTACGACACGTACTGGGGTGGGGGTACGACTGGAACGTACTGGGGTGTAGGTTCACGGTGGTACGACACGTACTGGGGTGGGGGTACGACTGGAACGTACTGGGGTGTAGGTTCATGGTGGTACGACACGTACTGGGGTGGGGGTACGACTTGAATGTACTGGGGTGTACCTAGACGGGTGGGGGTATACATACACGGGGGGTACGTGTCGGACGTACGGGGGCTGGGGGGAGTGTTGGGCGCGTATGCGGGCACATGTCTCCATGGTTGCTATAGGAGTTCGGTGCGGACGGTGTTTTTTCCATACGGTTGTACGCTCGGACGCACGGGATGGATCGTGATTCCTCGGTCGGACTTGGCTTTTCACGTTTGTAAGGTAAATCGTCCGAGGACGTGTCGGACACATTTTCCGACCCGAGGACGTGTGGGGAATGATTCCCAGTGCGGTTCGTATGGACTTTTTACCATGCGAATCGTGATTGCCAGTTCGTACGGCACTTGTACGATTCGTATGGTAAAAAGACCCGATACGAGTCGCACGGGGACATTTTTTACCGGATCGTGATCGGCACCAAAGTGTCCCCAGAGAAATTACAGTTTTGCCAAACAACTGTTAAATATTTGGGACATCAGATACAGATAGGACTAAGAAAAGTGATCTCTGAGAGAATAAAAATACGTCAAATGAAATTGCCACAAACCCAAAAAACAATAAGGATGTTTCTTGGTGTTGTAGGATATTGCCGACAATGGATTGTAGGGTTTTCCCTATTGGCAAAACCATTGATACAAATGAAAAAGAAGCAAGCAACGGACCCAATAGAGTGGGATGATCAAAGCATGGAAGCCTTTGTAAAATTACGAAAATGTTTGTGTGAAGCACCTGCTTTAGGTATGCCTGACTATTCGAAAGAATTTGCACTGTTCTGTTGTGGGAGAGATAATTGTGCACTCTCAGTCTTAACACAGAGACATGGTCTAATGCGACGTCCGGTGGCATATTTTTCTGCTACCTTGGACCCTGTGGCATCTGCATTGCCTGGTTGCCTAAAGGCTGTGGCTGCAACGTGCTTGAGTTTGGAGCAAAGCGAGTCTATTGTGATGGGACACCCAGTAAAAGTGTACTTCCCACATGCAGTTGTAATTCTTTTAACAAGAACCCGAACTCAGTTTCTTACCCCAAGTAGAATGACAAAGTACAAAATAATTATCCTAGGTGCTGAAAACGTGACCATAGTCAGATGTACTGTTCTTAACCCAGCTACCTTGTTACCAGATCCATTCAACGAAGAGGTGAAGGATGAAGTTGAACATGAATGTCTTGACGTGACAGAACTCAGTACCAAACCCCATCCTGACATACAGGAGGAGCCCTTGGAGAATGCTGAACATGAGCTCTTTGTAGATGACTCGTGTATGCGCCATGAGGAAGGTGGACTAAGTGTTGCTTATGCTGTGTGTACATTGGCAGGAATAGTCGAAGCATCCTATTTACCAGGAGTCAAGTCTGCACAAGTAGCTGAATTGATAGCTTTAATTAAAACGTGCAAAAATGGGAAAAATTGGAGAGTAACCGTTTACACTAATAGGCAATATGGTTACGGGGTTGTGCATGACTTTGGCCAGCTTTGGATGCAGCAATACTTCCTGACTTCTTCAGGGTTTCCCATTAAAAATGGAATATTTGTGAAAGAATTACTTGAGGCAATACAATTGGCAAAAGAGGTGGCAGTGATCAAGTGTGCTGCACATCAGTCAGGAAATGACCATGTGACGGCAGGTAACCGATATGCTGACCAGGTTGCCCAACACTGCACAAAATCTAAAATAGCAGTGAACAAGAAATTGAAACATGTGGATTCAGCTGCTAACTTATGTTACTTTCAGGATTAGAAACATGGAAAGAAGTAAGAGAATTACAAGATGAGGTGGAAACAAGAGAAAAAGAAGAGTGGGAGAAAGTTAGTTGTCAGAGAAGGGCAGAAGATGGTGTATGGGTCTATTTGGATGGCAGACCAGTAATGCCAGACTGTATGCTTGTACCAATGGCTAGGATGTATCATGGAGACACCCATATAGGCAGAGATGCAATAAGACTTTTCAGACAAGATTGGTTTAATACAACATTCAGGACTGTTGCAGAGAGTCTTTGCCAGAGATGCGTAACATGTCAACAAATGAATCCAGGCAAGAAAACCATAGTCAGTATGGGGAGAATTGGAAAGGCAGAAGGTCCCTTTGTAAGACTGCAATTAGATTTAATTCAATTGCCAGTTTGTCGAGGGTTAAAATATGTACTTGTCATAGTCTGTTTATTTTCAAAATGGGTGGAATCATACCCAACCCGAAGAAACGACAGCCTGACAGTGGCCAAACTCCTTTTGAGAGAACTCATTCCTCGATTCGGTTTTCCAGTAACTATTGAATCAGATAGAGGGTCTCATTTTAATAATGAAATAATTCGGTTAATTTGTGAAGCATTCAAAATTGAACAAAAGCTGCACTGCGCATTCCGCCCAGAGGTTTCTGGAGTGGTAGAACAAGTAAATGGCACAATTAAGTCAAGATTGGGAAAAGTGTGTGCATCCACACCACTGGACTGGCCTGATGCTTTACCTCTTGTTCTGATGGGACTCAGAAGTATTCCAGATGAGAATACCGGATTGAGTCCCCATGAAATACTCATGGGAAGAGAAATTAGACAAGTATGCATACCAGGACACAAGCTGTTGAATATATCTGATGATTTGGTCCTAGAGTATTGCAAAGAGTTGGCTGACCAAGTGCGTTCTATCTCTCACCAGGTTGGAGAAGACGCAGTCGCCAGGCAGCCGATCCAAGCACATGATCCGAACCCCGGCGACTGGGTAGTTGTGAAGAATCACACTTGAGAATCGTGCCTAGCACCAAGGGTGGAAAAACCACATCAGGTTATATTGGTTACGACAGCAGTAAAATGTGCGGGCTTGCCTAATTGGATTCATGCAAGCCATACTAAAAGAGTACCAGTACCTGACGAAGATGGACCTGAACTGACCCAAACAGTTGGGAACGCTGAAGGTTGTACAGTAATTGTAAGAACAAGGAGCAAAACCAGATTAGTCAGGAAAAGTGTGAGGACCAGATAGAAGCAGAAGAATGCGCTCAGGTAAGTGAAAATACGATTGTTAGGGAACCTGAGCAGGACGAGTCAAGGAGAGAACAATCTACTCAGACGGAAGAAACTGAAACCACAGCTCCTGAGTCTGAGGAGGGACAGATAGGCTTAGAAGAACGTGTTCAGGCAGCAGAAAGCCAAAGTACAGTAAGACCAGATCAGGACCAGACAGGAAAAGAAAAATAAGTTCAGGTTGAAGAAGAAAAGCAAATTGAAATAAAACCTGAACAGCATCAGATTAAGAAAGAAGAACGCATCCAGGCAGATGATACTAAGGTAATAAGCCCTGGACAAGGTCAGATAGAGATTCCGAAAACGCAAATAACCAAGTTGTGCCACAAACCAATGAAAGCAAAAGAACACTTGAAGAAAGTGAGAGTGCAGTGCAAGCCAAAAGAGTCAGAAAAAGCGATAATCGGCCTAGTGTTATCAAGAGAGTAAGATACCGCCTCAAAACAATAAATGAGGAACCGGATCAAGTAAACGAGGTATCCAGTCAGACTGAACAATTAAATGAAAATTCCAAACGAAGAAGCACAAGATTGAAAATATTGAACAATGAATTCAAAGGTCCTGAATGGACGTATGTTATTATTGAAGACTTAGAGAATTTGGAAATAAATGAAGAAGATGATGAAGAATTAAATGCAGAGCAAATTGACGAAGAAGTGAGACCAACCTGAAAAGAGATTGTGTACCCAAAGATACCATCACAGATTAAAATGTTAAAGTAAAGAAGAGAAAACTTCTTATTCAAAAGAAAATGGCTAACAATAGAACTGCTGGAAAACTGAAACGAAATTGTGTAAAGAAATGTTGTAGAATATGTATATGTAGCGTATTTTTAGTACTTGTAATTTGGTTAGCACTAACAGTTGCCATTCCTTATATAATGGCTACAGTAGAAAAGAATAGCACGCACACATATGAAAGAGTAGCTAACATTAAAAGAAATGGGGTGGCCTTAGAAGCACCAGATGAGAACAAGACAAGACAAGACAAAGTAGATTTAGAAGCACCAGATGAGTTAGACATATCACACACTGTGACAGACAATGACACTGCTTTAAATGTATTTACAAAATTATTAGTGCAATATGTGGACACTATGGAAGTTAGTGATTGTTATGTGTGTATGAAGTTACCGGAATCAGTAGCAGAAGGTGTGACATATCATCATATTCCATTAACATATGGCATTTCTTGTAGTGTGTTAGCAAGTTTATTTTATAGAACAGGAAAACTGCAATATTATTATTCTAATGTAGACGTGAATTTTTCTGAGGTTCCTATGCGAAAAAGCATGAACCCAGTTCTTAGTACTAGAGACTCACAGTTTATGGGAGAATATTTTCTAACAATGAAAATGTCAGGATTCAAAAATATTTTCGCCGGAACGTCATGAACATGAAGCAAGATCCACGACTTCCCTAAGTCACCTATTGCACCCAACCAAGTCAAAGTGACAATGGTAACCCGGGGAAGAAGGAAAACAAAACAAGGAACAGGGGAAGAAATCACACGTCGCTACTCCCAAAGGGGCACAGGACCCGTCAGGATAAGGCACAAGGCTGTGGGTAAGTACAGAATCACAGAGAACAAATTAGCATGTAAGAATATTCACCCTATATCCCTTCTAATTCACTTTGTGCTACTATTCCCTACCTTAAAATAATAAAGCAAAAGTCTTGAATTATCTCTTCTTCCATATAATATATGAAGCTTATGTCTGGTTCTAAAACAAATAATAAAACAATATTAAGTTGAGTGTAACTTGTGAAAAGCTAAATGCAATATTCTGTGCTGATACTAAAGCCTACCTATATGTCATGTCTTGCTTGTGACAATAATGCTCAAAGTGTTTATTCTGAATCCACAACGTAAAAATAACAAAACGTAACCTTGTATTCAGGTATTCTTTTTCCTTTTAAATAGGTTCACCAAAGAAAAGAGACGGATCCCCACAGTGCCAGGAGCAGGATCAGGTAGGTAGTATTACAGTACATAAATAAAAGAGCAGTGCGATAGCGCTGCTACCGTCAACTTCAATAATGCAGACTTAATTTTCTTTTTCTCTTTTTCTTCTTTTGCAGGTTCACGAAATGGCCCCCGAGAGATGATGCCGAGAGACACCGCCGAAAGAGGACCCACAGGAGAGACGCCGCCGAGAAGAGAGCCACAGGAGAGACGCCGTTGAAAAAAGGAGCCACAGGGGAGACGTTGCGGAAGGAAGATTAGCGGAAGAGACAACGCTTCAATCGCCAGAACAACTCAGGAGACGCAGCGTCCAGGAGAAATCAGGTAAGCAGAACCTGACATTGATTCCAACGCAAGTGAACGCGAAGCGTCACTGCTTGAGGGAGGCTGGGCTTTGACTCGCCTGACCTCCCTCCGCGCATGCGTGCACCCGTGCGGCGGCCATCATAGTAGTTCGCCGGGATCGTAACCAGCAATCGTGACAGAAAATAATAGATATAGCTGAAGCACACAAGCACAATTTAACATGTAGATTACACAAAGAAGAAAAGGTATTTTTGAACTTAGGTGAGCAAAGGACACAGGACTTCCAGAGAAGGGCTTCTGAACCAAAACCACAGATACCTCAGTGGGCTGAGAAAGATGAAGTTTATAAAACTGGCAAGACTCATGCTGCTATGTCCCTGGATTTTGAAAAGAGAGGCAAGATTTGCCTCCATAGATTAAAGACTGAATATAACAATGTGTTAATTGGTTCCAGTGGATGCAAGCATAATTTCTTGATTATTGGGGGATGGGGACTAAAAGGTGGAACAGATCCAGTATTTCCTGGAATTTATTATGTATGTGGCAATAAAGCTTATTTGAGATTGCCTGATCATTGGTACGGGAGTAGCTATTTTGGAATAATATTTCCGAAAGTGTACCATGTAAAAAGAGTGACTGGAAGCAATGAACAACATAAATGAACTAACACGTATAAAAAGAGCTAGTTTTTCTGAAATAGTAGCTGACATATTCGGTGCAGATACCTTCAGTGGGAGTAATTCTGAATTCACGTAAAATTTGTCAGCTTTCTACAGTAGTGGATCAGTTATCTACTGACACTGCTGGAGGGTTCTTGATGATCAATACCGAATTGGTTGAGATCAGATCTATGGTTGTGCAAAATCAACTTGCTCTTGATATATTATTGGCAAAAGAGGGCGGAGTCTGTAAAATGTTGGTAGCGCAACATTGTTGGACTTATATTTCTGATAAAAGTGTTGAAATTGGAGGATATATTAAAAATATTACAAAATTAGAAAAAGATTTGAAACCACTGGAAGTTGATAGTGTATGGAAGAAATTAACAAATAGCATTTCTACTATAGGTAGTTGGTTTTCTAATGTAGGTAAAGGAATCTTAGGTCAAATAATAATGCCAATAATGGGATTAACATTATTAGTTTTAGCAATTTTGTTTTGGCACAAATGTTGCAAGAAAAGAAAGGAATATGGAGTGAATGAAAAGGGAAAGAAGAGAAAATACGAAGAAATACAATTGGAAGAAATAAAGGGAGATATTTACAAAAGGATAAGGGGTTTACAACACAAAAGGGAAAAAGAAAGAAATTAAAGAGTTGAAGAAGAAATCGAAATGGAAAACTGCTGAAAGTTGGCATCTGAATTTGGAGTAGAAAATTGGTGATGGCATAAAATGCCATCAGAGAGGGGATTGATGAAGCGAGGTTTCATAAGGAAGAAACTTGCTCTGATGCAATCCTCTCAAGTAACGTATAACACTATAATCAACCCGTTTGTGAATACTAATAATTGCATTACACAGGTTATACAGTATCTAGGGGACGCTTGCCTATGTGTTTTACTAACCAGTAACCCGAGTGTCATTAAAATGGCCGACAAAACGCGGGAATTTCACTACGCATGCGTCTACTGCATCTATGTAGTATGATGTTTTCTATGCTTGGAGGGAAACTTTTGCAGCGGCGCAATAGCTTTTAAATGGCTGCTTGAAACTCACATGTTAATGCGCATGTTGCTGCTTAAACTAAACTTACAAGTTCTACTAATTGATAATGCGAAATATTATTATAAGTAAATGGGATTAGAGTAAAGATAGGTGGTATACAGTGAATTCATTTATTTTTGTATTCTAACATGTCTTTCTCTGACTTTATTATTAGTTCGTATTTGGGCCTCGGAGGGTGACTGAAATCCCTAACCCACCTGATCTGTGCCCACAATCCTGCCTGGAACTATGATGACACCATTGAAACCCAGCCAAGGTCAAGCTGGCAAGAAGCACATGAGGACTTAACCCATCGACACGGACAAGAGCAACATATATTACAAATTGTAAAAATTGTATTAAGCATAATGTGAAATGTGGGTGGGATAAAGCTTTGGGAAAATAAACGAAGGGGCGGAAACATAGAACAAAGAGCCTAAAGTAGAATATTACATTTAATATGGTGTGATGAACTCACCTCCTTGCCCTGTCCAATCAGAAGCAGGGGAATACACGATATTGAAACATTTGGGGGTGGTACAAGAACACAGAATAGTATAATTTAGGTAAGTTAGTTAGATAGATGTCTGATCTGACCTGACACGTATGCTGCAGACCTTGCAGATGCCAGAGACCCTGCTCGATAGAAAAAAAAAACTGATCGATAATCCAATCATCTAGAAGGGGAATCGCTGAAGAAGGATCGAGGAGAGTAGTGCCACAGAGGGGTGCAACGCTGGCATTGCACTTAGAAGAAGTCACCTTCCCGGTTCTGAACCTGTCCTGATCCTCTGTCTTCCACCTGTCCCGGTGGATTCCATCTGGCCCATCTTCAAGGAGTTGGGTTCATCTATCACCTTAGGTAAATATAATTCTGTGAAATCTGTCCTTGTACCTGCTCTCTATTTTCTCCCTCTTCAGGTACTGTCATCATGATATTTTAATGAGACTTATATTGTACTAAAACTTGAACTTCTTTCCTGAATGAACCCGATGTTAACATGTATTTGATTTTTGACTCACAAAAAATTTGATTAGCTAAAACCTTTGAAACTCATTGAGTCTGTGGTTATTGGAGAAAACCTTAAATGTTATTTCTACCTATTCTACTAGCTTCTAGATTCATTGACCAGCAGAAATGTATTGTCAAGAAGATTGGATTGGTAAAATTTGGGTAAAGATAACAAAATCTTGCAGGCAAAACCAATATTGACTCTGGTGGTACTACTAGCTTATTTGTATGAATGTTTTTGGGCCCAGGTGAGTATATGGTGTGTGAGTAACCCAAGCTGGTTTCCCGCTAGATCACTGGCAAGCTCTCCAGGATCTGTCAATCCCGATGACCCTGTCTGCCAATGATGGTCAGGGCATTCTGCTCTGAGGCGGGCCCTCACCTCCCTGCTTAGCAGCTGTCTAATCTTGTTACCCATGTACTCGGCCACCTTCCTGTCCTGGACCTACTCCGCTGAATGCGGTCTATAAATGCCCTCAGGATCAAACATGTCTGGAGGGGCCTGTGGAGGGCAGGGATCAACGGCGGACTCCAATGGCCGCACCTCTTTGCTGTGTTCCCGCTATATATAGTTGATAATGTAGTCACAATTGATGTGCACAAACTGCTCCTGCACCTGCCGTTGGGAGATGCAAACTGCCAGGCAGATAAACAGGAATCTGGGAAAGGATGGAGCGGTGCACTACCCTGGTCTTCTGTTTTAGTAACAAGTAGTCAATTTCCTTTAGTGAAAAAATGTTCTTTATTCAGATATTCCAACAAAATTGTGCAAAGAGTCTCAGCCAACGCGTTTCATTCAGCAGAATGAACTTCGCCAGGGCCGAAAAGAGGTGTAACATAGATAATATAAATATAAACAAATGACTAGGTGGACACAGGACAAAAAACAGTAGAAAAAAGCCCCATGCACACAGGCAAGATCAAAATAATGATAGGCGGCAGCGTCCCATAGTGTTGTTAGGGGAGCCAAATTGGTTCAAATAACGGGGAGGAAATACTGAGTGGGCATGCACGTGCGCCCAAAATTCTGTTACAGTGGTGTCTTTTTGAATTATGATTTATATATATTCATTTGCCTTTTTTTGTCCTGTGTCCACCTAGTCATTTGTTTATATTTATATTATCTATGTTACACCTCTTTTCAGCCCTGACGAAGTTCATTCTGCTGAACGAAACGCGTTGGCTGAGACTCTTTGCACAATTTTGTTGGAATATCTAAATAAAGAACATTTTTTCACTAAAGGAAATTGACTACTTGTTGTTACTTTATGTTATGTTATGTCAGGAATTTATAGAGCGCGCGGCTACTCCCAAGAGTGTCCCGGCGCTAAGAATAAAGAACACGCACCCGAACAACAGAGATGAACCAAAGTGCCAGACAACAAACTGCTAGTAGAGCCAATTACAGTTGGAATAGCCATGTCTTCAGCATTTTTCTAAAAGCAAGCAGATCCTGAGCCTGGCGGAGAGGCAGCGGGAGGTTGTTCCAAAGGCCGGATGCAGTCGCCTGAAAAAAGCGACCACCGACCCGCGCCAGAGTAATTTCGGCACAGAGGTTAGGAGCTGAGACGAGGATCTCAGAGTACGTTGAGGGATATAGCGAGGGAACCTATGTCTTAAGTAAGGAGCTCCAATCTGATTGAAAGCTTTAAACACAAGAACCAAGGCTTTAAAATAAATTATCTTCTGAACCGGCAGCCAGTGCAGGGATGACAAGAGCGGAGAGGTCCGAATAATAGAGGGGACCAAAAAAATGGCCCTGGCCGCCGCATTTTGAATCACCTGCAGACGGGAGATCAGGTAGCTGGGGAGACCCAAATATAAAGAATTAGCATAGTCCAGACGTGACGTGACCAGAGCCTGGACTATGATTCTTCTGTGAAAGACGGAAAGTGTGTTGAGTGGGGTGAGGGGGAGAAATAGGGAGTGGTGTCTTGAGGGAGGGGGTAGGGTCGAGAGGGATAGAGGTTGTGGGGGCGCCTGGCATAAGGATGGTGTGTAGATCTGAGGTGTGCAGTGAGGATGAGCTTCTGGTAGGTTTCGAGAGTGGTATAACTTGCTTTGAGTTCTGTGGGGCAGGTTGGGTTGTGGTTGGTTGGTTATAGGGATTAGAAATGGAACTGCGTATTTTAGGGAAGATGTGTTCAAATTGGGGCAGGTTGAAGTCGTTGGCCAGGACCATGACTATGCCATTTCTGTATAATGTTATTGTGGTGTTACCTTTGAAGGAAAGTGAGTTGACGATCAGCAGTTTTTGGCGATGGGGGATGATGGTGGCATTAGTAATTCAAAGGTGGCTTGCTAGGTTCTTTTTCCATTTGGCCTGGTGGGTAGAGTAAATAATGAGATCTGTTTTTGTTTTTCCTTTGGGGTCGTCGTGGTAGTGGTCTGCTATGAGTGTTTCTGGGATTTGCTTGAGTAGTCTGTGCTTAAAGATTTTGGTAGCGTTGGCTGAAAGGTTGGGTGGGGGATAGGTGGAGAAGGAATGTTGGCCTTGGGGTTTCAGGTTGTTGTGATGTGAGGGGTGGGGGTGTTCTGTGGGGGTCTGGCATTGATGTCTTATATTTTTTTACATCCACCGCCCAGGGGTCATGTGGCGGGAGCCTTCAAGTAGAGATTCTTATGTGACGGTTATCCACAGGGATGTCAGAGCGCTATGCATCGGGCAGGGGAAGATCCTAAAGCTGTGGTCCATCCAGGAGAGGGGGGAAAATTTAGAGTTCGGTGGCTCCTATGTTTAAGTAGGAAGTAGATCATGAATTGGTCCCTAGTGATGTCATTTGAGATGTCATCAGTGATGTCATGAGTGATGTCACTGACCATGTCATGAGTGATGTAATATGTGACGTCATCAGCAGTGGATTGCGGGCGCGCGAGTTATAGTTAGCTGAACTAACTATAACGGGGGAATTTCAATGGTTTTGTACGAGCGAAATGTCCAGCTAACTATAACATGTGTGAAACCTCTGTGTTTTTTTATTGAATTTGCAAGGTTTTTTAAATGCTAATTCCTAACTATAACGTGTGTGAAACCTATGGTTTTTTCAGTGAATTTGCAAGGTTTTTTAAAAGCTAATTTCTAAATATAACGCGTGTGAAACCTATATTTTTTTGTGTTTTTGCATGGTTTTTTTAATTCTAATTCCTAACTATAATGTGTGTGAAACCTTTGTTTTTTTCATTGAATTTCTTTGTTTTTTTACATAATTTTTTTCCTTTTTATTTTTTCCTTTAAACACTATTCTACCTATGCATATATTCATGGTTTTAATTCATTCTTCAATTTATAAAGATTCACCTTTTTTAAAAAATATGGTTAGATATAGTTGTATAACATAGTTAAGATCTTCAACAAACCTTTTTTATTTGTTTTTTATTTTTTTTTACCGTGCACGTACGGTAAGCTTATCGTAAGCGCACGCTTCGCTTTATGTACGGTGAGCGTACGTAATATTTCTACTCTGTTTGCGCATGCTTACGCAATTTGCGTAGGCGTCCTTACTTCCTACGCGACGCATAAGTGCATGCTTTACACGCGCACGCGCACGCGCGCGCGCACGTTATGTGGAAGTGTACGAGCGTGCCTGTAATGCGCATGCGCGCATGCGTGTGTCTTCCGTACGCGCATGCGTACTTTTACTGTACGCGCTCGGTAAGCTTAACGTGCGCGTACGGTTGGTCATGTGATCAAGAAACAACACTTTTGATTGGTTTAAACTACTTTCAGTTCTAGAATCTTCCTACACCACACCCATTCCCCTCATTACTGCTTGTGATTTCTTAGGAGAAGGAGCTGAATTGTCTTTGGGATACAATGGCAGAGCAGCAGACCTCTTCTGAGAGTGAGCAGGGCAGCAGCATCATCAGGCAGAGAAGGAGGAAACAAAAGAATTCTTTTGTTTGGGAGTATTTTACTTTTCCAGAGGGGCAGAAAAAGGTAACTGCTCCATTAGTCACCTGCTCACTTTGTGAGCGTGTCTTATCTAGAGGTAACCCAAGGAAGAAGTATTCCTTTGGTAATCACACTATGCTGAGACACATTAGGGATGTACATCCCAGGACTTTTGCTCGACATTCTGAAGCAAACCCTTCAGAAAGTCACCCGAGCACACCCGCAGAAGCTCAGCCGAGTACATCTTCGGCAGCTCAGCCGAGCCCTTCCTCTGCGGTGGGAGCATCACCCTCTTCTGCTCCTCTGGAAACGAACCCTCGATTTCAGAGGGTACAAATGAGGTGCACCACATGTTATGGTCTAATTGTTCATGGGGAGACCAGTATTTCCCTAATAAACAATAAGATAGACCAGCACATCTGTGGTCCTTGTTAATATTCCCATTCTTTCTTTCCTCTGTCCCTGTATTAACACAACGGCTCTTTTAAGAGCCAACCTTACCTCACAACTTTTTTTAAAAAATTTTAATAAATATTTTTACTTTTTTTTTTTACCGTACGCGTACGGTACGCGCATTTTTTTAAAAAACCACATTTTTTCACCCTACAAGGTCCTTGAGGGAGTACAACGGAAATGAGAAAAGCAGAGAGAGTAGAACACAGCTGATTATCAGAGTCAGAATCTCAGAGATGTACACCTCTCTCCTCTCACCAGAACCAGTAAATGGCAATGTTTCCCTCTCTTTTTTCACACATATACATGTTAATTACAAATCTCAGTGCTTCCCACATTTTTTCAAATGAAATCACACATTTCTATTGCTTGAAAACTTCAACCCTTTTCCAAATGAACCCTTCCCCCAACTTGACTTCTGCCTGCTACCATAGCAACAGCTCAGGGAACACTGGTGTGAGCAGAGAGGTCAGAAGTGCAGCACACACTGTTTCTATTCCAAAGAGCAAGATTGCTTCACCTGTGAAACCTAACAGCAAATCCAAATTAATCTTCTGTGGGAACACAATTTTCTGAACCAATACAAAACATGCTTCTAAAAATGTACACATACAGCCTAGTTTTAACTGTAAAATGATTTGAATCAGCCAATGAGTTCTTTTTATTTAAAATAAATATGTATGCCTCCATTTTACAACTGCCTTTCATTTCATATTGCCATTCTACTGAAAGACACCTCCTGAGTGCATTCAGATCTCCTTGAAAGATGTTCACAGTGTGGATTGTAGGTCACAGCTATGTCTTCTGGAGTGAAAAGTATGCAGAAAAAAGAGGTATGGTGAGAGACCTTGCTTTGCCAAATGTAGACATTAAATGGATTGGTCAGAGAGGGTTAAAGTGGCACCAATTAATGCCTTGGGTGAAAACCTTTCGACATCTCCCACAGCCTAACCTTATTATTGTGCACTGTGGTGGAAATGACCTAGCCACTTTAACTGGGGTAGGTCTGGAAATGCTTATTAAGGACACCTTTGTGCAATTGATGTCGCTTTTTCCTCAATCTGCCTTTGTATATTCTAACATATGCCAAAGGCAAAAGTGGAACTGGTCCAACCAATTTTGTCCGCAAATTGACAAAGCAAGAAAGCACGTCAACAAATCTATTCCTGCTTTCCTCAGAGACTATGGTATGGGTTCTATATACCACAACATGCAAGGCATTTATAGAGGAGACGGTGTACATTTCACTGATGAAGGCAACAGAGTCTTCCTCTTGAACTTTAGACTCTGCATCGGTACTTACTTGTAAGTACCACAAAAAAACACTTCATAAACACAACGGCTCTTTTTAGAGCCCCCTAATATCTAAACACTTAAATTTGATTTTTACTTCTATTTTTTTTATCGTTTTTTTTCTACCGTACGCGTACGGTAAGCTTACCGTACCCGCAACCCGCGATTTAAAAAAAAAAAATGTAAATGTATTTTTCATACTTTTGTGACCTTCTTGGACCCCCTGACAAACGCTACGGGGTCTGCAACTCTCTTCGTTGCCCCCTTTTCACGTTCTCCACCTTTGTTTATCAGTGTGAGACACACAAAATTGCGGCCGACACTTCCTGATTTCGACCGATTCGAATGTTTTCAGTCATGTAACCGCCAATCACAATTAAGCTCGCGCACGGCAGCGTGCGCGTACGGTAAGCTTACCGTACGCGCTCGGAGCGCGCTTATAGAAATATATATTGATTTAAATGCTATTTTCTCAGCAAATACTGAACACATTTACACCAAAGGAGCGGAGCGGAGCGCCCCACCTATTTTGAAAATTTCGCCAGGATTCGTCAATCGGCGCAAAAGTTATTCCAAATAGAATGTTGCGGATTTCCTATGGAAACACGGTCCTAACTATAACTATCTCCTGGCGACCACCAGTAGATATTCACAGAAAAAATCATAGGTTTCAGGCACGTTATAGTTAGGAATAAGCATTTAAAAAACCTCAGAAATTCACTGAAAAAACCATAGGTTTCAGGGGTGTTATAGTTAGCTGGACTTTTCACTTGTACAAAACCATTCCCCCGTTATAGTTAGTTCAGCTAACTATGACTCGCGCGCCCGCAATGCACTGCTGATGACGTTACATATTACATCACTCATGTATTCACTATGATACACTTAATCAGTCAGCTACACAATCAATTTTTCAAAAACAAATCATCCATTTACACACTTATATAAAACATATTTAATTTTCAGAAAAACAGACATTCACTGGATGATGTCATCAGTGATGTCATCAGTGATGTCATTTGAGATGTCATCAGTGATGTCATGAGTGATGTCACTGACCATGTCATGAGTGATGTAATATGTAAGCACCTTTTGTTGGTGAATGGTAGATCATTCTGGGTAACATTCCTTGAGGTTTATACATTATCTATCATACATAAACCATCAAGTAAATTTGTTAGTATACTTCGTTGTAGAAAAAATAATTAGTATAGCCTTGTATTTGCAGGTTCTATACCACCTGGTTTTCTTGTAGATGTAGCTTTTATCTGGCAGACAAGAACGTTTGTAGTACTTTTCCAGAATGTCAGGTTTTACACAAAAGCCCCTTGGTTCCTAGTCATACCTCCTTCGTTTGTTTGAAAAAAACCCTGTTCAGAGTACTACACCAGTTGTAACCACTGAAAGAGACATAGTAGGTGGTGTCAGAGACACTCTTTCTGCACCGGTCCCACCGGAACACCAAACTCTCTCCTCCTGGGGGCACCAAGAACGCTCAGAATAATCTGCGGCATTTCCTCGGCTTTGGCGGCTTTCATAGCCTTCGGGGTCCCAAAAAGCATAATTTCCTGATGCGCAAACGGCGCGCTGCACGGGCATCCTGGTAATGTAGTTTCTTTCCCTACATCCGCGTCATAGTCATTGCCATGGTTTCCTCCGGCCACCTTGATTACAGAACCTGGTAGATCGCTGCGTACTTCATCCAGCTCATGTCTCGGCTCTCTGAGCTGACTGGAAGCGTGACAGCATTCATCTGGGTGAGTGCCATCACATATGCAGTCCTGTGTTCATTTTTACTAGCGGAGGCCGCCATCTTGGGGGTGTGTTCCTCGCAAACCCAGGCCCAAAATGGATGAAGGGGCCATCCTTGCATGAGCTCACACCAGATCACAGGAGCCAAGCAAGCAGCGAGGGCCGCAGTCTCTTCAGAAACGGTCTCCTTGCACATCTAGCCACCACCCACAGCCCCCTTAAGGATACCTTATTTTGCATACTACAGTTTCACCACTGTACCCAAGCTTTTGCTGTACCCCAACACTGTTCTCCCTCATGGGCAGCCGCCACAGCACCTCAGATGGCTTTCAGGCTCAAGAGGAAGCGCCCAGACAAGCATGTGATGTTGTCGAAGCCTTAGAAGATTCTATATCCCAACCCTTCTGTGGTGTCTTGGGCCCTAGGCCGACATGCTGTGAGGAATGACAACTCAGACACGATACTACGATACTGGAAGTGGACCAGGGCACGTGCGCCCGGCCCCTTTTATTAGCAGGGTCACCTGACCAGTGACGCCTGTGATGGGTGGGTGTGCAGTGTAGGTTAACACCAGGCGGAACACTAGAACGTGTCCAGCAGGGCACTACATCCCTCCCAAACTTTAATGGAGAAGAAACAAAGTCCAACCTATGGAAAAAACAAACAACAATGCACAGCACCAATGAGTCTCTTCAGGTCATCTGCCAGGCGGTGCTGGAGTTCTGAACCACATGGTCAGGAAACTTTGGTCCACCTCTGCGAAGAAGTTCAGACCGACCTGGTGTTGAAGTCTATTTACAAAGTTCAAATAGCAGTGGTGGAGCGGTGGTGGAGTCCACTTTGGAGATCTTGTTGTAGGTGCTCAGGCTCCGGTGGACTGCAAACCTGCAAATACTGAAGATGACCTTGTTGGATGATGGCCTTCCTTGGAGGCAATGATGCTTTCCAGTTCCCGCTGGCTGAGCAGCTCCAGACTTGCCTCTGCTGCCTTGACTCCCCTCTCACAGGAGTCTCCTGGAGGGCCTTCCTGCCTGGCTGCCATGGGACCATGTGGACTGTGCGGGTCTTGTCTAGGCCGCGCAAAGGTGTCGCTGAGGAACTGCCAACAGGACCACAGCCAAGTCGCTCATGCAGCCGCAACGGGTGGTGTCTCAGAGTCTGTGTGCTCCCGCCATTAGGGCTCCAGTTCTCTGCCTTCCTCTGATGGTCTTTGGGTGACCAGTCTCCATCTGCGACCTCCATGCTTCCCGGTGCCTGTCGTGGAGCTGCTGCCAACGCATCTTCCGAACCCGTTTTCCCCTCTCACAGGAACTCCATCTAGGCCCTTGCCCCTGGAATCCAATGTGACCACGTGGGCTGTGCGGTTCTTTCGTAGGCCGCGCTGAGGGGTTGCTGCAGAACTCCCAATAGGGCCACGGCCTAGCCTTGTGTAACCCCAAGGGTGAATATCCCAATGGTCGGGTATGCTCTTCGTCTGCAGGCTTCAGGTTTCTGGGGGCACACAGAAGGTTTCTGGGTGGCTAGCCTCCCACGGTGCCAGAAGTGCCTCGTTGAACCCCGGATGTCTCGAGTGTTGGGATCCACTCTGGTGGTGTGATTCTCCTCAGATGTTCTTGCTCTTGGGGACCTCGTGGAGAGAGGAGGACTCGAGGAAGTTCATGGCCACTTATGGATGTCTTCTGGCAGATGCACTTGCTAGATGTGTTGCCATCAATGTAAAGCAGCTAGTGGCAAGTGAGTAGACGGTTGCACTGTGAAGTGTGGGGCCCGGACACAGATTGCGTTTGCTGGCAGCTTACGGTTGGTCCTCCCTCGAAGCTGTCTCCAGTGATGTCCCTGCACCCCGGTGGCTGGCTTGTGCTGATGAACACCATCTGCAGTGCTGGCACAAGTCCTCTGTCCTGTCGCTCTTCTCCTTTTCCTTCTTGCGTGCCTGTGGTGGATGTTTGCCCTGTGGCGTCATGCCACTCATCTTTCCTCCATCGCAAGGTGGCGTCCTGCCACGCTCTTCTCCTTCTCTAAGTGGCATCCAGTCACGCTCTTCTCCTCCTTCCGACCTGGTTCCTCATTCTGTTGTGGCGTCCTGCCACATGTCTCATGTTTGCGCCACATGTACATCTCGCTGGTCGTGTCCAGTTCTTAGGGCTATCGTTACTTGCTGCGAACCTGTGGCAGGTCTGTCCTGTTGCTAGGTCATGCTTCTTCTTGTGGACCTCTTGCAGTCCCCATCCCCTCAGGGATTTTCGCAGTGCTCCTCTACCAGGATGGCAGGTTACCTCTTCGCTTGAGGGCGTCATGCTTGCGCCTCGAGCCTGCGTCGTCGTGACGCTTGTTCCTTCTGCCGTTCAGGCGTGCTTGGCGAGGTCGGTCACTGAGTGACGTGCTCCTTGCTTGTAGTGTGATGTGTCATCTGGCCACGTGTTGCGTGTCCTTGGAGCACATGTTGCAGTGGCGGCTTGCTACGTAGGGTGTGCGACTCTCCTCTTGCCTGTCTTGGGCCAGCGTCTTTAGGCAGCGTGAGGGAGGACACTCTTTGCTGTCTTTGGCCCACTGCGGGGCTTCGCTGGTGCATTGGAGATGTAGAGGCTGTCCTTGCTGTCTTCAGCATTGCTTCTTCTCTGTGGAGAGGTCTCTCTCCTGGGCGCCTGCTCGTGTTGTCAAGCTTCTGGGAGCATGCGTCGCACACCTCTGACTCCTCGCTCTTAGTCCTTCTTCAGGGGGCCCTCCTCTCACGCTTGGCGTGCTTGCTCTCTTAGGCTTTGCTGCTGGGCTGCACTGTACCCCTGTCAGCTCTCTAGGCACAAAAAGCGTTGGGCTTCTTGTGGGGATCAGCAAAGTTGTGCTGCACCAAGGAGTAACAGTCCTGCAATGGAGCCGTTAGTGTTCCTAGATTCTCATCTGCGCTGTCACACTGGGCTTGGCAGGGGCTCTCTACAGCGGTTAAGTCGCCCCCCCCTCTAAAACCATTTGGTAGGCCCAGGATGTGTGTGGCTGTCTTTTTGAATATTCCTTTCCTGTTGCTGCCCCAACCTCAATTGTGGGCTGCTCGGCAAGACAGTGTTGCTATTCTTGCACACCGCTTCTTCGGTGCTGCAATGGCCATCGGCAGGTGGCGCTCTCAGCACCTGTCCTGGACCTCTCAGCACCTGTCCTGGACCTTTGCAAACGCGTTCAGATTTTAGTTTTTTTCCAACGTGGTGCCCTTCACTGGCCACTAAGTGGCGCTGTGGGCGATTAGAAGGAGACCACTGGAGCTGTTCCTGACTGCTGCGGGCCTCATGGGTGCTGGTATGGGGAGGAACACTTGGTGTAGTTGCGGGGAGGGGGGAAGCAGAGAGGAGCTTTTGCAGGCACTCAGGTGAGTCCAAACTCTTTGCTGGGCTATGCCCGTAGTGTGGCGAGTTCACTCTTGGTCTCTCTTCATTCCCAGCAGAGCCCCAGCTGGCAGTCTCCTTCTCTCTGTTGCGGAGGTGACAGAGTGCCACTAGGGGACAGTGCAGGACTTTTCCCAGCCCAGGCCCAGCAGCTTCACCAACGCTGCTGGCCTCACGCTGTGGGGACTGGTGGAGTGGAACGCTCTCTCTCGAGTACCCGGCGGCTGCGTGGATGCACACGGGCAACGTCAAAAACCGGTTGTGTGAAGAGGAAGGCTGGTTTACTCTTATAAAGGCAAGCTATGCCAGCTGCCGTGGGACATCACAGCCCCATTGTGGTGTCTCTCCTTCCTGTGGCGGTAGGGACATATGGTGCTGCAGCTCCCTTGCTCCATCCTGCCTTTTCTTGGGTACCGACAGGACAGGCGACGGTGGGCTGCTGTGGCTGGTGCAGGCCTCTCTCAGAGCGGGTGTTGCCTCAGGACATCTGCGACCGGGGCTGGCCGCATCCCTATGCACTGCCTGAGTTGAGGGCACACTTCATGGGCTCCCGTATATGCCAGGCGGGATCTTCTGCTGTTGAGCGCTGCCACCGGGGCCAAAACGGTAGGCTAGGGCAGTATGCAGCTGGTGGAGTCGCTGCCGGGTGCTTCTGCGGGTAGGTGGGGGTAATTATTTTGTGGGTGTTTTGCGGAGCTTCAGTGTCACACTCATGGGCCCGTTCACGCTCGTCTTGCATGCAGGCATCATTTCAACTGTCAGCCTCTCGCTGGACTGCTACATTGCTCCCCTCTCTTCGGCAGGCACTTGGGCGTACATTCTGGACCCTATGCAGGCAATGTATGTGCCGATGAGGTCAGTCGGTGCTGAGGCGGCCATTCTCACCCTTTTCTCCCTCTGGCTAAGTCAAGTGCAGGCCCTCTGAGTCCAGCGGCACCAGCATTCCTTGCAGGCACCGGCTATGGGGCACCTCAACCTGTATTGCCCCCTCAGGGCACAAACAAACGGCAGCCAGCGTGCAAGTGGGGTCAAACCCCCTTGTCGCCATTGTAGTGCCTTGGGCCCTAGGGCCCAAATGCTGTGTGGAATGACCACACGGACACAATACTACGATACAGGACCTGGCCCAGGGCACGAGCGCCCGGCCCTTTTTAATAGCATGGTCACCTGACTAGTGACGCCTGTGACGGGTGGGTGTGCTGTGTAAGTTAGCACCAGGCAGAACACTAGAATGTGTCCAGCAGGACACTACACCTCCAAAGAGCCCTTGGTGAAGGAACTTCAGCTGTTCTCTCGATGTTTCGGACACTATACCACGTCCAGGCAAAGCTCCCCAGTTATCTCTCCCCTACCTCGACAGGATGCAGTGCCCCTATGACGACAATAGACCCCACAACCATTGGTAAATCCGTCCTAATCCCAGGTAAGACTAACTGAACTTTCCCTGTTAATTTAGGATTACATCGTTTTTTATTAGCACAACACATAGTAAAACATTACACCACATTGTTGCCTACAACCCAATGGGCCGGCTGCGTAAGGGTCATCAAAGAGGAAAGGAACCGATGGAGCACGGCAATTCGCATGCAGTTAAAATACACAGCAAGCCGCCTACAACCCAACCTGAGCCGGCCGCGTCAACAAAGAGAAGACAGAGCTCAATGAGGCCAGATCCGTGCATACTTCAATACTTGAGGCGACCAGCAGAGGGCTATGTATCATGCCCCTATAATAAGACCTAAACCTAAAGCAGCAGGCCCTGAGCCAAAGAGTCTGCCTTTTCTGAAACAAAGAAACTGGGACCCAACATAAAAACATTTATTGGTCTGCTCTAAGGGGACCCAAAACCCATCTCCCCTCCCTAACCCTCTCCAGATGAGCCAAGATTCACTAACAGGAGCATATATATAGCCGTACATGGGGTCCACTAACAAACCCATCCTTGGGGGATCCTTCCCAGAACCAGCAGGTCCCATCCTCATCTTATTGGTCTGGAATCAGTTTCAAAATACGCAAGTAAATAGGACAAGTTAGTTCCCGGAACTCAGTAGAGTATAGATAAATCATGTAATCAGATTTACCCCCCAGGGTGGACATAGACAGTCTTTCCATACCTAGGAGGGACCACAATTGGTGGAGCCATTGTGTGTGCTCTGGGACTTTATCCGTCTTCCAACACACTAAAAGCACTCGGTGGTCAGCATTAAGTGCTAGGGCCATCTGCTTACCTTTGAGAGAGCGTAAGGGAAAGGTCAGTGCATTGGGCAGACCCAGTATGGTGTAACCGGGAAACCTAGGAATAGTAGTGTCAAAGGCCCTGTTTATCTCATCAAGGATTTTCTTCCAATACCTTGTATGTTTTGGACGATTCCATAGCAAGTGAAGGAGGGTGCCAGGGCTCCCACATCCCCGCCAACAGAGACCATCGCATGGGGAGTTCCATTTTGTTAAATGGCCAGGAGTGTAATACCAATATGATATAATGTTGTATCATGTTTCAGTATGACCCATGGAGTGTGCAGTATGGTGAGTCCTATAATAAATATCCTCCCACTCCTTGTCTGATAGTGTCTGGCCAATTTCCGCCTCCCACCGCCTCTGACCAGCAGTCCTACCCTTGCGGATGGTCTCGGAAAGGAGTGAGTATAGTTCAGAAATGAGTTTATGGTCATCTTTTTTTAGAAAAAAAACATTTTTCGGACGGGAGCATTGACCTGTCCGCCAATGGGCAGGTGTGGGTACCCAGTGTAACGTTTGAGTATGAAGAAAGTGGTCCGAAGGGGTTAGGCCATAGTCAGCCGCGAGTTTTGCAAAAGGTATATAGCCCTCATGGTCAAACAAGTGACCTAGATGCTTGCAAACTCCCTTCGATTCAAGAAGATGGGGGACATAGGTGAGGGTAACGCTGTGAGATTCGCTGACAGTGACACCCTATCCTAAACCTGTAAGGTTGGCCACCAGATCCGAGACTAGTACAGCCCTATGCGCGAGAAGCTCTAGGCAACCACGCCTCCCTCCAGATATGGCGCAGATCAATGGTCTGATCCATAAATACCCCGTGTTTCTCCGTCATCGGCCGGTTCCATTCCACTAGGTAGCGTAGGAATGATGCCTCAAAATAGCAGTTAATGTTCGTCAAAGCAAAGCCACCTCCCTTTTGTGGCAGTGCAATAGCGTCTTCTGCAGCCTAGGGGAGACTGGGCCCCAAATAAAACACTCTATCTCTCTTTGGATGCTAGAGATCACACCTGTGGGTGGTAGAAGGGGGAGAGTCTGGAAAATGTAGAGCACCTGTGGTAGGACATTCATCTTAACCGCAGACAGCCTACCCAGCCACGACAGGGGCAGGCGCTGCCATTGGGACAAGTCTTTGCGAACACGTGCGACCACGGTTGAGTAGTTTACTTCGGATGTTTTAGCTAGGCTCTTATTGAGGACCAGCCCCAGGTAGGATATGCCTTCCGTTACCCAGTCAAAGTCATGCTGAGCCCGCAGGGTGTCTACCGTAGACTGATAGCGGTCAAGTTCAATATTTGTGATTTCTGCAGATTAATTCTAAAACCGGAGCCTGCAAGTCCGCCATAATAGCCGGAAGAGAAGTCAGGGGATGAGCGATAGAAAATATAACGTCGTCAGCATAGAGGCTGACCAGATGGCAGTCAGCTCCAAATGGAATTCCCTGCGTGTCGAGGTTGTCCCGGAGTCTTTGAGCCAGGGGATCCATGTAAAGAGCAAAGAGCAATGGGTAGAGGGGGTAGCCCTGCCTTGTCCCTCTTGCGACTGCAAAGCCATCTGAGCGTACCCCTTGACAGAGGCGCTTGGAAAACTATATATATATATATATTATTTACTGGCGGTCGCCAGTAGATAGTTATAGTTAGGACCGTGTTTCCATAGGAAATCCGCAACATTCTATTTGGAATAACTTTTGCGCCGATTGACGAATCCTGGCGAAATTTTCAAAATAGGTGGGGCGCTCCGCTCCGCTCCTATCCTGAAAGTCTTGGGGGGATTTGTCAAGCGGGGGCTGAGAAAAAGGGGGGTCCCAAAACGTGTTTTCCCCATGCATTTTTCCATAGGACCTTTAGTCCAAGCTACAGCCCGAACGGCTGAACAGAATTACTTGAAATTTGGCAGAGAGGTAGTCCTCAGGTCAGGGATGTGCCTTTTGTAGGTCTGGTGTAAATGTGTTCAGTATTTGCTGAGAAAATAGCATTTAAATCAATATATATATCTATAAGCGCGCTCCGAGCGCGTACGGTAAGCTTACCGTACGCGCACGCTGCCGTGCGCAAGCTTAATTGTGATTGGTGGTTACATGACTGAAAACATTCGAATCGGTCGAAATCAGGAAGTGTCGGTCGCCATTTTGTGTGTCTCACACTGATAAACAAAGGTGGAGAACGTGAAAAGGGGGCAACGAAGAGAGTTGCAGACCCCCGTAGCGTTTGTCAGGGGGTCCAAGAAGGTCACAAAAGTATGAAAAATACATTTAATTTTTTTTTTTTTTAAATCGCGGGGTGCGCGTACGGTAAGCTTACCGTACGCGTACGGCAGAAAAAAAACGATAAAAAAATAGAAGTAAAAATCAAATTTAAGTGTTTAGATATTAGGGGGCCGTTGTGTTTATGAAGTGTTTTTTTGTGGATAGAAATGTGTGATTTCATTTGAAAAAATGTGGGAAGCACTGAGATTTGTAATTAACATGTATATGTGTGAAAAAAGAGAGGGAAACATTGCCATTTACTGGTTCTGGTGAGAGGAGAGAGGTGTACATCTCTGAGATTCTGACTCTGATAATCTGCTGTGTTCTACTCTGCTTTTCTCATTTCCGTTGTACTCCCTCAAGGACCTTGTAGGGTGAAATTTGTTTTAATTTTTTTTAAATGCGCGTACCGTACGCGTACGGTAAAAAAAAAAAGTAAAAAAATGTATAAATTTTAAAAAAAAAAAAATTGTGAGGTAAGGTTGGCTCTTACAAGAGCCGTTGTGTTAATACAGGGACAGAGGAAAGAAAGAATGGGAATATTAACAAGGACCACAGATGTGCTGGTCTATCCTATTGTTTATTAGGGAAATACTGGTCTCCCCATGAACAATTAGACCATAACATGTGGTGCACCTCATTTGTACCCTCTGAAATCGAGGGTTCGTTTCCAGAGGAGCAGAAGAGGGTGATGCTCCCACCGTAGAGGAAGGGCTCGGCTGAGCTGCCGAAGATGTACTCGGCTGAGCTTCTGCGGGTGTGCTCGGGTGACTTTCTGAAGGGTTTGCTTCAGAATGTCGAGCAAAAGTCCTGGGATGTACATCCCTAATGTGTCTCAGCATAGTGTGATTACCAAAGGAATACTTCTTCCTTGGGTTACCTCTAGATAAGACACGCTCACAAAGTGAGCAGGTGACTAATGGAGCAGTTACCTTTTTCTGCCCCTCTGGAAAAGTAAAATACTCCCAAACAAAAGAATTCTTTTGTTTCCTCCTTCTCTGCCTGATGATGCTGCTGCCCTGCTCACTCTCAGAAGAGGTCTGCTGCTCTGCCATTGTATCCCAAAGACAATTCAGCTCCTTCTCCTAAGAAATCACAAGCAGTAATGAGGGGAATGGGTGTGGTGTAGGAAGATTCTAGAACTGAAAGTAGTTTAAACCAATCAAAAGTGTTGTTTCTTGATCACATGACCAACCGTACGCGCACGTTAAGCTTACTGAGCGCGTACGGTAAAAAAAAAAGTAAAAAAATTTATAAATTTAAAAAAAAAAAAAATTGTGAGGTAAGGTTGGCTCTTACAAGAGCCGTTGTGTTAATACAGGGACAGAGGAAAGAAAGAATGGGAATATTAACAAGGACCACAGATGTGCTGGTCTATCCTATTGTTTATTAGGGAAATACTGGTCTCCCCATGAACAATTAGACCATAACATGTGGTGCACCTCATTTGTACCCTCTGAAATCGAGGGTTCGTTTCCAGAGGAGCAGAAGAGGGTGATGCTCCCACCGTAGAGGAAGGGCTCGGCTGAGCTGCCGAAGATGTACTCGGCTGAGCTTCTGCGGGTGTGCTCGGGTGACTTTCTGAAGGGTTTGCTTCAGAATGTCGAGCAAAAGTCCTGGGATGTACATCCCTAATGTGTCTCAGCATAGTGTGATTACCAAAGGAATACTTCTTCCTTGGGTTACCTCTAGATAAGACACGCTCACAAAGTGAGCAGGTGACTAATGGAGCAGTTACCTTTTTCTGCCCCTCTGGAAAAGTAAAATACTCCCAAACAAAAGAATTCTTTTGTTTCCTCCTTCTCTGCCTGATGATGCTGCTGCCCTGCTCACTCTCAGAAGAGGTCTGCTGCTCTGCCATTGTATCCCAAAGACAATTCAGCTCCTTCTCCTAAGAAATCACAAGCAGTAATGAGGGGAATGGGTGTGGTGTAGGAAGATTCTAGAACTGAAAGTAGTTTAAACCAATCAAAAGTGTTGTTTCTTGATCACATGACCAACCGTACGCGCACGTTAAGCTTACTGAGCGCGTACGGTAAAAGTACGCATGCGCGTACGGAAGACACGCGCACGCGCGCATGCGCATTACAGGCATGCTCGTACACTTCCGCGTAACGTGCGCGCGCGTGCGCGTGTAAAGCATGCGCTTACGCGTCGCGTAGGAAGTAAGGACGCCTACGCAAATTGCGTAAGCATGCGCAAACAGAGTAGAAATATTACGTACGCTCACCGTACATAAAGCGAAGCGTGCGCTTACGGTAAGCTTACCGTACGCGCACGGTAAAAAATTTTTTTAAAAAAAGGTTTGTTGAAGATATTAACTATGTTATACAACTATATCTAACCATTTATTTAAAAAAGGTGAATCTTTATAAATTGAAGAATGAATTAAAACCATGAATATATGCATAGGTAGAATAGTGTTTAAAGGAAAAAATAAAAAGGAAAAAAATGATGTAAAAAAACAAACATACAGACACATACAGACATTTACACAGTTTACTCACTAGTCTGCAGTAAGATACATTTAATGACTCACTTATAGAATCATGTTACGCACCACAGAAAATCATCCATTTACACACTTGTACACCCACTCATTCTTCAACAGGCCTTTCCCTATATATATTAAACATATAAAAAAATTTCAGAAACATAAACTCAATGGATGATGTCATCAGTGATGTCATTTGAGATGTCATCAGTGATGTCATGAGTGATGTCACTGACCATGTCATGAGTGATGTAATATGTGACGTCATCAGCAGTGGATTGCGGGCGCGCGAGTTATAGTTAGCTGAACTAACTATAACGGGGGAATTTCAATGGTTTTGTACGAGCGAAATGTCCAGCTAACTATAACATGTGTGAAACCTCTGGTTTTTTCATTGAATTTGCAAGGTTTTTTAAATGCTAATTCCTAACTATAACGTGTGTGAAACCTATGGTTTTTTCAGTGAATATATATATATACACACATATATACACACACACACACACTCGCAATTCACCTATGGAAACGTGCGCCCATGCCAAAGTGTTCCAGAGTAGTAAACAATTAAGGCCAATGTACCCGGTCGAACGCCTTTTCGGCATCAACCACCAAAAACAGCGCTTCCTCATTGGTGCGCTGCACCTTGTCTATTAGATGGCAGATCCGCTTGGTGTTGTTCCAGCATTGTCAACTCAGGATAAAACCAGCCTGGTCCGGATCCACTAGGCTGGGCATCAGAGGGTTCAATCTCTGGGCTAGAATACTAGCAAAGAGCTTCGCGTCGACGTTTAACAATGAGATCGGGCGGTACGAGCTACAAGATAAAGGGTCCTTCCCGGGCTTAGGTATTACGGTAATCGAGGCTTTAAGCATCAAATCAGTGAGGGTGCTGGTGTCCGCAAACGAATTGAACATTGGGTAAGCAGGGAAGCCAACTCAGTGCAGAAAGTCTAATAAAAAGTCGCACTGAACCCATCAGGGCCCAGGGCCTTCAAAGGCTTCAATCGTATATATTATATTTTATTTATATTTTATTTATTTATTTATTTATAGAGCGTAACACTCATCCGAAGGGACATCACGGCGCTGAAACATAACTGAGTGCAGGCAGAGAAAGATCCAGTTAACAGCTTAGTAACCAGGGAATAAGTGTGTTTTTAGTTTTTTTCTGAACATTAAGTACTCTTCCGTCAGGCGTAGTTCTGGAGGGAGTTTGTTCCAAATGACCGCTGCTAATTTTGAAAACGATTGGTCGCCCATCCTGGCTTTAGTCGTACGCTTAACTGATGCCAGTGCCTGATGGTGGAATCTCAGATTGCACAGAGGTACATGGAATTTTAATTTTCCATGTAGGATTGGAGGACCTGTTTTGTATAGCGTTCTATGTGCAAAGCACATGAGCTTAAAGTTGGCTCTTTGGCGTACAGGTAGCCAGTGTAATTCCATCATACAGAAGGAGGCTGAACTATATCTACTCTTGTTGCATATCAGTTTGGCAGCGGCATTCTGGACCACTTGTAGTCTGGCAAAAAGATAGTCAGCCATGCCCACATACAATGCATTGCCATAGTCCAGTCTACTCACAAGAAGTGCCTGTGTCACTGTTTTCCTACAATTTAGAGGGATCCATGGAAAAAGTCTTCTAAGAAGTTTTAGTGTGGCAAAGCTTTTCCCATAGTTCTGTGTAGAAGGCTCGAAAGGCTGCAACAATGCCAGAGTCATCGGAGATCTCAGACCCTTGGTCACCTCGCACCGAATTTACCGCTTGGGCTTGGTGCTTGCTGCACAGGCAATGTGCAAGCATACGACCCCCTATTCGTTCCCACAAAGTACTTATGCTTCAGTCGGACCACCGCGTGATCAGCCCTATCTAGATCTAGGCGCCGAAGATGGAGCTGATCCGAACACCCACACGACGGAGCACAGACAGTGAAACAAAGACCCGCTGTAACAAAGAAGAGGAACTTAAGCCTCATGGTGCGGGAACTTCTTATCAAATCCAAGGAAGAATGATAAATAGAGAGAATAAGTCTCCTAATACGATCAAAAGATTGTGATAAGGTGGAATACTCTACCCATTAAATAACGAAGGTAGAAGGACGTGAGGTTGCCATAACCTGCCGTACTATTAGGCGAATAAGAGAGCCAGGAGTACGCATAAACTTCACCCCATCCGAAGGAATAATACTAATTATGGTGGGAGACAGAATTATGTTGTCTTGATAAAGATGGCATTATCAGTTTAAAGCCATCGAAACGCGTCGACGCTGTGGATAAGCACAATCAAAGGACCAATACAGACAAACCAAATACTGATTTATCAATGTATAAGAAGCTGGGATTCTGAGTCTAATGTGATGTGCATTTGTAAAGAAGAGTAATTGGATCTTACATTTGTGTCTGTCTCCATATTATGCTGGTCATAATTGTGTTATGTTGTTCAACGAAAATTAGATTGGATTGATATGTACTGTAGGATGTTTTTTAATAATTTTACTTGAAGTATTATGAAATGTTTTGTGATTTTATTTGTTTTAAACAGTGAGAAAAATATCTTTCTAAATAAAATAATTATTATATAGACTTTTCTGACATAGTACTTTATGCTCTACAAATTGTAGAATCAAGGGAATTCTCTCTTTTTTCTGGCCTTCTCCAGTTGTCGCCAGATACGGGGGGCTCCAGAGCGTTAGTGAATTGCCTCAAGTTCCTTCACTTTCGATTCAAGCTCCTCCCTTTTAGCCCTTCAAGTCTTATTGTCCTGTGCAGTTTTAGCGACTAAGGCCCCGCAGGCGACCAGTTTAAGAGTCTCCCATACTGAGGATAGTGCTGTGGAGCAGTCATCATTAAGTGTAATGTAGTCCATCAGTGTAGTCCGTAGTGCACCCACAATAGTCGGGGACGACAGCAGGGAGTCTCTCAGAAGCCACTGCGAGGGAGAAGGTACCGGGGAGGAAATGCGCAGAGTCAGGGCAATGTGTGCGTGGTCTGAGTGGGAACGGGCTTCAATAGATAAGGCCTGAGTACGTTCCCAGGCGGAGGATGTAATGAGAAAATTATCCAAATGGGCTTAGGATCTATGGGTAGCAGAGTAATGTTTATAGTCCCGCTCGCTAGGATGCAAGCCTCGCCAGGCTTCTCTGATCCCACATTCCTCCAATCATTCCCTACCTGATAGAGACAGAGCCCCCGCTCCCCCGGTCCTCGAGCCAGAGCGATCCATCACAGAGTCCATTAGTAGATTTAAATCTCCGCCCACCACAACTGCAGAGTCAGGTGTGTGAAGAACCTCGGCAAGAGCTTCAATCAAAAACTCTTCCTGGTGCTCATTAGGGGAGTAGATTGAGGCCACTGTGTAGTTAACAGTGCCAGTCCGTACCCTCAGGGTTAACAGACGCCCTTTATTCTCGGCCATGGAGCCTAGTACTGTATCCCTAAAGCGACTTGAGAACAAAATAGCCACACCTCCCCTTTTACCCTTCCCGGAGGACCAATACTGACAGGGAAACCCTCTAGCCTGCATTCTGTGTGAGTGTGTCCTTAGAAAATAAATGGGTTTCCTGAAGTAAGCATGTATCCCCCTCAGAATGCTCAAGCAGGGAGAGTATTGCCTTCTGCTTAATAGGGTTGTTAAGGCCACGAACATTAAGGTTAACTATCTTAATCTCCATCTATCTAAGGAGATTAGTGATTCTATGTGTGTTAGGCTATGATACCATTGGGGCCTAACAGGCCACAAGAGGTGCTGATCAATTAAAAGCGCCATAGTAGACCAATCCTTGAGGGTATATACTGTGAGGCTCACCGGAGAGGGATTACTACCCACCCAAAAACAATACCAACAAAACAAGAAACAGAATGCGAACAGTACTGAAAAGTACGTAGAGTCCATCCTGAAAGGGTCCAGAGACAATGGGGGTAGCCTAGAGTGCAAGGGACAGCTCCCATCAGTAAGGAAACTCGCCCCGTCCCCCCAGGCCCAATCAGGAGAAGCGCACAAACAATACCTCAATCACTAGAGTCCAGTGAGCCCCCTTCTGCACCAGAGAGTGTCCGGTGCACTGCTGAACGTTCTTTAACCATCGTGGCGGGATCATAAGCGATCCAACCGTAAGCCGGTCTGTCATCCTCGCCGGCCCCCCCGACCCTGCGGCTGCAGACTGGGAGGCCAAGCTGTCAAGATCTAAGTACAACAGTTCACAGGTCTCTGTAAGGGGGCGGAGCTGGTGAAGTTTCCCCTCATAGCGACAAATGAGGCAAAACGGGTGGCCCCTAGAGTAGGCTATACCAGCTGATCTGAGATGATTGGTCACCGGGCGGAAATCTCATTGCTTTTGTAGGGTGCTAGCCACCAGGTCTTGAAAGAGCTGTGGTGTGTGATCTCGAAATTGCAAAGGTTGGTCGGAGCGGGCCGCCTTAAGAATCTCCTCCTTCACTTTAAAGTCATGCACACAAACTAGAATATCCGCCGGAGGGCGATTGGGTTGTCGAGGGGGCCCCACTCGATGGCAACAGTCAATTTTAACTGTGGACTCCGCAGAGGCATTTAGGACCGCTCGGAATAGCGCTTGGACATACCCCTCCAGATCTTCACCTTCTGCGCCAGTAGGGACCGCGCGGACACGGACATTGTTCCGTCTTGACCTGTTCTCCAGGACTTCCATGTATGCCTGGAGATCCAACTGCTGGTTGGGCAGTTGTATAACCTCTTGCTGGAGAGCGGCAATTTCTTCGTCTCTGGCCGATGCCAAATCCTCCAAAGCCACGACTCTCTCGCCCACAGCGCCAACATCCCTCCGACCTCCATGAGATAAGGTTGCAGGTCAATTTTGATGGCCAGGATGTCCTCGCGTTGAGAAAGCAAATAGGGACTCCCAGAACTCCCGAGTGACCGCCCACTCAGCGCCTTCACCACCAGCTGGTTGACCAATGCTTTGCGACTCCCCGGCGGATTTCACAAGGTGATCTCGCACTGAACGTTCCTTCTTGTTTTTGGCTGTCGCCATGATTTAGCCCTGGATGTGCCCTTCGCGTGCGAGGTTGCTGTGTTAATGATGGTAAGTCCATGGGGCCCCAGGCGTTCTCAGTGCGACTCAGAGGAACGAAAGGCAAAGCTCCCCCGTCGCCTCTCCAGGCTGGGGGTATATCGTGCTACCAGTCTTTGTGCAGGCCCGGTTCTGATCAGTGCTGGCGTGATGAATGGCCCAACGCCCTCCACCGTCCTCCTGCGGGAACTGCTCTACGGGCCATGTGGTTTCATCATCGTTGAGCCTCCACCAGATGCTGGCATGCACTGTCTCATCGGAATGGCTCAGCGCTCCGCAATCTGCCTTCAATCAACATGAATCGGGTGCAGCCTGATGCGATCATCCACGGTAGGAGACCGCGCAGGCTGTCCAGTCCGTCATGCAAGGCCGCTGGCTCCGGTGAACACACCCCTGCCCCGGGCCCCCGTGCGATCGTGCTCTCCACCGCTTAGTCAACTTGGGGGGCACGCCCGGTGCCACTGTCACTCACTGTGCTGTCCCTGGTGCTCCAGTCCTGTCCCTTACTGCAGTCTTCTGGAGGGCAACAGACGACGTCCGCCTTGAGGGGTGGGGGGCGCTGCGGGCCGCAGTCGGTGGCTCAGCGGCACATAGGCTGCACTCTGCAGGGTCTCTGGGATGTGCCTTCCGCGGCCCCAACAGCAAGAGGCGTGCCACCGGCCAGGAGTGCGCCCGCCGCGTTCACTGGGCGGGCTCAGCTGCACCTTCGATGCGCAGGTAGGTGGCGTCGGGCCTGGGCCTTCATCGCTGCGCCGTGGGGGTCGTGGGTCTCCTGCCTGGGTGCGAGAGAGTGGTGCAGGCAGGATTGCGCCCAGGGACCCCGTTGCTGGAACAGAGAGGAGCTTAACAGGGGTCCGGTCGGGCCACTAGGGGTCTCCCGCTCGGGCCGTGCCGTGCCGCGAGCTCCCGGGAAGGGCCGGGGAACGAATTTCCTCACTCGGGTGGACGGATTGTATGCCCATGATGCGGCGCTGGGATGACAGCGGTGCCCCTCGTCTTCAACGATGAATCGAAGGCCTGCGAGTGCTGTGAGAATGCTATGGACCCCGCGGGGACGGAGCTCGAGCAAAACACGTCCGCTCACTCCGCCATCTTGGCCACGCACCCTCCCTGTTAACTTAGGAGACAGATAAGTATGTTCCTTTTACACAAGACTTCCCCCTTTATCCCGACCCATGAGTCCTAAATAGGAATACCAAATGGGGTTCGTCTATGGAAGGACTCTATTCCTCCTCTCTGATCTTTCTGATATTATTGACATACATTCTCAGTCTCCGTAGATAATTCTTTCTAATTACTCTGTTGGGAAAGCTAATGTTGGCCCATGGTTCTTTCGAGGGAGTATACGATAATCCAATCAAGTATTGATTAATCTCAGATTTTATTTTGTCTCAGGCTCTATACTTCTCGTTTTCCTATCAGCTCTTACTAACATTCCAAGAAATCTTGTTTTCTTTCCAGTTGTTTCAGATCAAAGTGCGGTCTCCTACCAAATCCTGGTCAGATTTTTATCCAAAACATTGTACTCCAGTCTGGAAGGGGTGGGGGGTCTGGTACGTCAGACAAAGTTTGGTTTCCCTAAGCGTACCTCGTCTGTTTTTCATACAATTTACCACAATTGGTTTCCATTGGATTAATATACCTCTTATATGTCAGGTCACTGGCCGGCAACTTAACAAGTTTCCTTCTTCAAAGATACAACAGTTGGCAGACATATTTTAGTCTATAGAATTATGTAGGCTATTACAGCCCTCTCACTGATTTGTTCTCTGAGGATCACTGACATAATATCGTCAGTCAAAATATCGAGGTACCAGAATATCGTGTCCAAAATATTGATGGACAAAATATCGACTTCCCATCTCCATAAAGGTAAGTACCAAAATATCGAAATCAAAATATTGTTGTTAAAAATATAGTGGTATAAAATATTTACAAAAATTAAGGTCTTAAAAATAATATAAAATTAATTAAATTATAAATATAATTAAATAAATCACAGTTAGAATTATTTTGTAAAAAAAATTAAATTAATAAATAATGTAATGAAAAAAATATTAAACATGCATAATTATATATATATATATATATATATATAACACCATAATATTAATAAATAATTATTCAATTTAATTATAAAATGTTAAAAACATGATTTAAATTATAATGACATATATATCTAAATAAACCTGTAATATAAATATAAAATTATGAAAATTATTATTTAAAAAAAATATATATTTCACACTACATTAATTATAACATTAGGGAAAACATTGCATAGCGTAGGGGATAAAATTACTATTCCCACTCCAACAAGTGTAACAGTAGGGAAAGTGTTGCAAAGCGGGAGGGTAAAAATTACTATTCCTACTCCAGTGAGTGCAACAGTAGGGAAAGTGTTGGATAGCGGGTGGGTAAAAATGACTATTCCCACTCCAGAGAGTGCAATAGTGGGGAAAGTTTTGGATAGAGAGTGGGAATAATTTACTATTCCCACACCACCTAGTGTAACAGTAGGGAAAGTGTTGGATAGCGGGAGGGTAAAAATTACTATTCCCACTCCAGTAAGTGCAACAGTATGGAAAGTGTTGGATAGTGGGAGGGTAAAAATTACTATTCCCACTCCAACAAGTGTAACAGTAGGGGAAGTGTTGGATAGCAGGTGTTTAAAAATTACTATTCCCACTCCACCAAGTGCAACAGTAGGGTAAGTGTTGGATAGCGGGTGGGTAAAAATTACTATTCCCACTACAGCGAGTGCACCAGTAGGGAAAGTGTTGGATAGCGGGTGGGAATAATTTACTATTCCCACTCCACCAAGTATAACAGTAGGGAAAGTGTTGGATAGCGTAGGGGATTAATTTAGTATTCCCACTCCTGCACTATAATTCACATTAATTAACAATTATTTAATTAAAACATTTTTTTTTACCTCCCACCATATTCCCCTATAAACGTCACCACCATTATTGTAAAATATTAATCAATTAACATAATTAATTATCAAATTAACTAATAACAATTAACGATAAAATTAATAACCATCAAATATAAATTAATTCACACAATTAACACTATAAAATAACTTTAAAAACATATTTAACATTTTAATAAAAATTAAATTACTTCCCACCCTACTCCCCTATCAACCCTCAAGCCACTCCTGAAAAAAAGTACACAATTAACATATTACATTAATTAATAATTAATATCGAGTTAATAACTAATGTATAACTTTTTTAAACACAATTAACATATTTACCAATAAACCATTAATTATTATTAATCAATTTATAACTAATTAATAATTGACACAATTACCAATATAAATTATGAAATACAAAAATATTAATTAATTAAATAATTAATTTAAATTCAATTACTTCCCACCCTATTCCCCTATAAACCCACAACCCGCTAAGGAATAACATTACGCACAAATTAATTAACATATAATGAATTCCCAAAATTTCTTAGTTAATATATTATAATTAAATTACTTCCCACCCTATTTCCCTATAAACCCACAACCCGCTACAGAACTAAAATACACAAAAATAATTTAACATAAAATTCATTACTTTAAAAAAATTCAAACACACATTACAAAAATAATATATACTTTTAACACATATACTAACATTTAAAACACAAAAAAAAAACCGATTTTAACAACGATATTATGACTGACAATATTACTAACTTCGATATTATGACAAACGATATTTCTTACCTGCATATCGATATTCTGTACCTCTATATTTTTGACAGTCGATATTCTGTCCTCTCGATATTTAAAACTCAATATTTTGTCATCTTGATATTTAAAACTCGATATTTAGACTATTTACCGTTCTCTGAGATGTCCATGATGTTCCCGGGGTTTTTCCCTGCTAAGATAATTTCCCAACTTTAATTCATGTGGTACCTATTTTGCATAACAGAGAAGTCTAATATGTTCAGTTACCTCTTGGACCTTCGGATGCCCAAGCACTGGTCATTTCAGGTAAGTTGGCTTTGCTTTTCCTGACTTGGGGTCTTCACTGTTTCAAGAAGGTCAAGGACGCCTTTGAGAACAGTTGGTTCTCACACCTCTCAAGTAATTTCCCAAGTGGGTGATGATATCTCCAATGCTAGAAACTACTCAGTCAAGAGTATAAATGGCCTTGAAATATGGCGATCTAGGTTATAGATGACAAGACTTTATTGAGAAAACCTCTGGATTTACTGGTAGCAATTTCAAGTTTATACTACGAGATAGTTTTCAGATATGCTTCTTTTGTGTTTCTACAGCTTTAAACAAGCATAATCTGAAGCCTTCGGTCTTGACATAGAATAATTTTGTTTCCAGTTTACACGTCAAGAATGTTCAGTTCTATTAAAGACACGGAGTCAAGTATTATCTTGCCCTCATTGGTTACTTAATTTTTTGTTTATTACCCTGCCAGCTCACAATTCTTTATTACCCAACCTCTCCTTTTATGGTATTCTTGGGCCGTGTTCTTTAATCATAAGATCGGGGGTTATTACATGATGTGTTGATGATATTTAGGTATAGTGGTCTTTAATGTACCGGATTCGAGTATTATTGCATTAGTTTTTTTCTTGCTTTCACGTTTAGTGTTTCTTCGGACCAGATGTACGACACTTGCATTTGGCGACTCCGCAAATTGCGTCGCTTTGTGACTCGCAATTTGCGAGTCGCAAAATACAATGTACAACAGTGTCACAGACACTGTTAGCGATTCCCAATGGGGTTGCAAATTGCATGCCTCATAAATACTCATGAGGCAAGCGCAATTTGCGACCTCATTGGGAATGGCTAGTTCTCCCAGGGATGGTGGCCTGCTGGGGTCAGCAACCACCATGTCAGGGACTGCTTTTTACATATAGCAGTTTTTTTTAAATGCAGCCCGTTTTCCTTAAAGGAAAACGGGCTGCATTTAAAAATGAAAAATTAAACTTTTCAGTTTCATTTTTTAAGGACAGGCAGTGGTCCCTGGGACCACTGCCAGCTCTTAAAATATATTTTCGCACCCATTCACAAAGGGGAAGGGGTCCCCTGGCAATTGGTTTACCACCTACTTAAGGTAAGTGGTGAACTGCAAGTGTGTTGAAAACAATGGCACATACCATTTGGACTCGCACTTGGCACGCCACTTCATAATAGCGAGTCGCAAACGCTGTTTTGCAAGTCTGTGACTCGCAAAATAGAGCTGGTACATACCACCATTGTTTTTTGCGTTCGCAAAAGGGTTGAATACCCTTTTGCAACCACAAAAAATGGTTGTACATCTGGCCCTTGATCTACAGGAGTTAGTAACAGTATCTTAAGGTTCTTTTGCTTGATGTCTTTTTATAGTATTCATGTGTATTGTTTCTGCATTCTACAGGATTTGGTTATTATGTCCTATCTGATATTTTCCTTACAAAAACATTGAGTATTATGGTAGTGTCTTCTGTTCTTTTCCCAGATTATGTTTAAACGCCTGGATGACCGGATTCATGTAGATTCCAGTTCAAATTCCCAGAATACGTTGGTCTTTTGGATACCGTTTACTGCATGAGGTTTTAATCAGTCAGCAGAGGAGTCGTGCTTCAGCAGTTTGAACCTGGATTCCAGTTCTTGTTACAGATTTTCCGGCAAGCAGTTCTCATTCAAATTCTCAGTCGAATGGTCAGTTGGACTTTTACAGTTCAGAACAGGTTACAACATATCCAAGTTCATAAGACTGTTCATCATTGGCAAAGAGAGAGTAATGAACATGGAGTCTTGTCATTATATATGCAGAGGCATGGCCGGATTGGTGTATTACTGATGATGTCATATGAGGAATGTTGGAAAATGTTGTTTAAAACATTTTTGAATTTTGATTTTCTACTGTGGTAAATTTGTTGATAAAAAGCGAAGAAAGATAAAGCATAACCCTGGCCTCCGTGTTCTTAATAGAATCAAAAATTCTTGACTCGTAAGCTAGATTTTTAAAAAATGTTATTAAGGACACAGACGTGAGGATTCTTGTTCTCGCTGGGCTGCTACATTGCTCCCCTCTCTTGTTCTCGGAGCAAGCACTTGGGTGTACATTCTGGACCCCATGCAGGCAATGTATGTGCACATGAGGTCACTCGTTGCTGGGGCGGCCTTTCTCACCATTTTCTCCCTTTGGCTAAGTCAAGTGCAGGCCCTCAACATCCAGCGGCACCGGCATGCCTTATAGGCAACGGCTACGGGGCACCTTGATTTGTATTTCCCCCTCAGGGCACAAACGAACGGCAGCCGGTGTGCAAGCCAGGTCCAAACCTCGTCGCCATTGTGGTGTCTTGGGCCCTAGGCCCACATGCTGTGCAGAATGACCACACAGACACGATACTACGTTACTGGAACTGGCACAGGGCACGGTCACCTTCATTCAGCCTCCTGGTCTGAGCCTGCAGCCATTGAAACTCATTGGATGCCTGATGGTGTTTTTGCTCCTGAACCCGACCGCCCCTGTGCTGCTGCTGGGATAGCTTTGGTGCTCTATTGTGGCCCCCTGTGCTGATCTTGACCCCCAGGACCTGTGCCCTGAAACCATGGGTACCTTACCTCAAACCTTTGGCTCACGTGGGTTGATAATCAATAATATGATTTACATCAAAAATCACCATAGACGAAGGGGTTAAACATTACGTCAGAAAGAAAAGTTAGCCTCACACATCGAACATTAGGTAGAAAAACATTTTTTATGCATTTACAATAAAGGAGCACATTAAAAATGCAAAAACAATCTCATAATACACAATCAAAACAAATAACAATCTTAATAGCACAGACAAAAAAACAATCTTAATACACAATTATAAAGAGTGTCCCAATGAAACCAGTGAATGAACCAAAACAAGGAAAAATATCAAAAAATACAACATACAACGGTTTCAATCTGTCATTACAAAGGCGATCAAAAGAAAAGATGAAATAATAAATAACACTTAATCATTTTAAGTGTCAGAATTTTTTTTTTGATTCGCCTGTCTCGTCAACGGCGTTTCGACCCTGTCTGAAATAAAGGGTCTCTTCAGGACAATCTAATGTGGGAACACCTAAAAGTTAAATAAAAATACTGTCAGAATAAAGTGCTCTATGTCATTGCAAAAAGGTATTAGAGCAATGATGTTTAGACTATCTACCTGATCGACAAGCGTTTCGAGTGATATGAATATGTGGCGTCACCGTGCTCAATGTGAAACAAATAACTCACGAGGCGCCCAGGCTGGGTGCTGTAGACATAAAGGCATTGTTAATACTGGACATAGAGTGTAAAAGTACACAATATTATCCGTGCGTACCTTTGTGACTTACCCCTATGAGGGACGACTCAACTGGAAGCTGATATTCAATAATTTTAGTCTAGTTCTTGTAAACAGACTCGGCGAATTGCATTAGTGTGTATACCAAATGTAGTGACACAAATAAGCTTGTTAACTGAGGATTTGGCTTTTGGGGTAAGTAATGTTTCTCTTGGACAAAACCAAGCTCTTTTCAAAGAATTCTTTACCAACTTCTTTGGATACCCCCTCAATAGCAATTTTTCTCTCAGAATAATTGCCTCTCTCATGTAATCTTCTTTTTTAGTACAATTTCGACGTAGTCGCAAGAATTGTCCATGTGGTAGGCCATCTCTTAATGCACGTGAGTGGTGACTATTGTAAGCAAGTAAAGTGTTACGTTCTGTGGATTTTCTGTGTAATGCAGTGTACAGTTTTCCACCTTCATGTAATATGTTCAAATCTAAAAAGACAATACTGGATTCATGTATGGTGGATGTGAACTTCAAATGTGGTTGAACAGTGTTTAAATATAAAACAAAGTTGTTGAACTCAGGAATAGTATTAGACCAAATCAGAAAAATATCGTCTATATACCTTTTCCAACTGGTGATCTTGGAATGGTATATATTGGTATTATTGAGGACAAATTTATGTTCTAGGTGGTCCATGAAAATGTTCGCCAAATTTGGAGCAAAAATTGCCCCCATACTGGTACCGGAGCACTGTCTGTAGTATTCACCGCCTGACACAAAGTAGTTGTGTGTTAATGCAATCCTTAGAAGTGTAATGATGAAAGAAGTGGGGACCTGATTGGGTTTGGGTCTTGTCTCTAATAGGTCCTGGATTACTTGTATACACTCTCGTTGGGGTATATTAGTGTATAGCGAGGTGATATCTAAAGTCGCTAGCTTGTTCACTGTGACATCATATGGTTTATCCTCCAAGAGATTGATCATATGCATAGAATCTCTAACATAAGTTTCTTGTAGAGGGACATAGTCTTTGATAAAGAAGTCTATATACTGACCGATGGGCTCAAGAATTGAACCACATCCTGACAATATAGGACGACCCGGAGGGTTAGTGATATCCTTATGTATTTTAGGGAGGGTGTACAGGACAGGAGTTCTTGAACACTCAATATTCAGATAATAAAATTATTTTTTGCTTAGGAAGCCTTCTTCTAGGCCCTCTCTTGTTACCCTCAGTATCTCCTCTTTGATTCCAAATAGTGGATTGTTCACCAATTTCTTGTAATGTTTTTCTTCACTTATTTGTTTCTTAATTTCAATGTCGTAGTCTACTCTGTTCTGAACAACAATCCCACCCCCTTTATCCGCAGGTTTCAGTACAATTAAATTGTCACTTTTAAGTGACAACAAAGCTTTGCGTTCATCAAAGCTAATATTGTGTGGGATAAATTGTCTCTTCTCTTTCAAGCCATCTATCCCTGCCAGAATTACCTTCTCAAAAGTTAGTACTTCTGGTGGCATCATGCCATTACTTGGATAAAAAGTTGAAGGTGGTCTGAGCCCTGTGACAGAATCTGGTATGTGGTTGTCTTTATCCATAAAGAATACTTTCAGTCGTATTTTGTGAAAAAACTGGTATAACTCTGTCTTAAGATTGAAAAAAATGTTGTGCGTTCAGTTATCACAAAAGATAGTCCTTTACTTAGAAGAGAAACTTCAGAAGAGGATAAGAGGTGCTGGGACAGATTAAAGATGGGAATACTTTCCGTACCTCTTTTCGTTTGATCTAATACGGTTGGGGTCCCCACTGATAATATTTGTTCCGGGTTTGCCGTTCCCCCGCATATTGATGTCATATTCTCCCCCTGTCCCTTCTCTTGCCTCCTCGATCTAAAAAAGGCTGACCAAGATGACTGTCTGTACGACTCGGGCCAGGTTGTACGTCAGAGTCACTTGAGCCACCAGAGGACTCAGAAAAAGTAATAGGTTGATTACGTCTGAATCTCCCCCAGGTGTTCTGTCTGTTCTGTATCTCAGATGTGTTATAATAATCCTCTCTTAGATAAGGATACGCCCTTTCTTTGGAAAAGCTTTTGATATCTTTGGTTACTTTATCGACCTTTTTCTTAATTTCAAAGGAATTGAAATCCTCTATTGATTTATTGATCTTATCTAAAAGTGTTTTAGTTTCCTCTATATTTTCAACACCCAGTAGTTCTTTTTCCAATTCCTCAATTTCTTTTAGTTCCGTTTTGGCGTGATCAAGTGCCGTTTCCACACCAAGCACCATCCAATGGTGCGAGCAAGTTGTGGAAATGCCACTGAATCCGCCTTTAAATTTAGGATCGTCACGAAAAATACCAGGGACGTTCCTGACGACCAACCCCTGGGGAATAATACCAGCCTTCAAATATTCAGTCAACATGCGTGCATGTAGCTCAGTTCTTACATGTTTTTTCTTAGCTTTTTCTATTTTATCCAATAATAATTGACGTGGACTCACAGTAGAGGAAAGTTGATTAGAAAATAAAGACGGTCCGCTTGTCAGTTTTGTAATATATTCTTCTGTGTATAGGGGAGCTTCTCTTTCTGACATCTTAACCCAACAAGGAAAATGTATAAACCCTATGTACCATAGAGTATAGGAAAAATCCCGAAAAAAGGATAAAGTCCTTGCGGTGCGCCCACCGCTCTAAATAATCTAACCTGGAAACAAGGAAACCCTACTCACATAGAGCCTGGGTGATAATTTATGAAAGGAAACAATGGCTCACGTGGGTTGATAATCAATAATATGATTTACATCAAAAATCACAATAGACGAAGGGGTTAAACGTTACGTCAGAAAGAAAAGTTAGCCTCACACATCGAACATTAGGTAGAAAAACATTTTTTATGAATTTACAATAAAGGAGCACATTAAAAATGCAAAAACAATCTCATAATACACAATCAAAACAAATAACAATCTTAATAGCACAGACAAAAAAACAATCTTAATACACAATTATAAAGAGTGTCCCAATGAAACCAGTGAATGAACCAAAACAAGGAAAAATATCAAAAAATACAACATACAACGGTTTCAATCTGTCATTACAAAGGCGATCAAAAGAAAAGATGAAATAATAAATAACACTTAATCATTTTAAGTGTCAGAATTTTTTTTTGATTCGCCTGTCTCGTCAACGGCGTTTTGACCCTGTCTGAAATAAAGGGTTTTTTCAGGACAATCTAATGTGGGAACACCTAAAAGTTAAATAAAAATACTGTCAGAATAAAGTGCTCTATGTTATTGCAAAAAGGTATTAGAGCAATGATGTTTAGACTATCTACCTGATCGACAAGCGTTTCGAGTGATATGATTATGTGGTGTCACCGTGCTCAATGTGAAACAAATAACTCACGAGGCGCCCAGGCTGGGTGCTGTAGACATAAAGGCATTGTTAATACTGGACATAGAGTGTAAAAGTACACAATATTATCCGTGTGTACCTTTGTGACTTACCCCTATGAGGGACGACTCAACTGGAAGCTGATATTCAATAATTTTAGTCTAGTTCTTGTAAACAGACTCGGCGAATTGCATTAGTGTGTATACCAAATGTAGTGACACAAATAAGCTTGTTAACTGAGGATTTGGCTTTTGGGGTAAGTAATGTTTCTCTTGGACAAAACCAAGCTCTTTTCAAAGAATTCTTTACCAACTTCTTTGGATACCCCCTCAATAGCAATTTTTCTCTCAGAATATTTGCCTCTCTCATGTAATCTTTTTTAGTACAATTTCGACGTAGTCGCAAGAATTGTCCATGTGGTAGGCCATCTCTTAATGCACGTGAGTGGTGACTATTGTAAGCAAGTAAAGTGTTACGTTCTGTGGATTTTCTGTGTAATGCAGTGTACAGTTTTCCACCTTCATGTAATATGTTCAAATCTAAAAAGACAATACTGGATTCATGTATGGTGGATGTGAACTTCAAATGTGGTTGAACAGTGTTTAAATATAAAACAAAGTTGTTGAACTCAGGAATAGTATTAGACCAAATCAGAAAAATATCGTCTATATACCTTTTCCAACTGGTGATCTTGGAATGGTATATATTGGTATTATTGAGGACAAATTTATGTTCCAGGTGGTCCATGAAAATGTTCGCCAAATTTGGAGCAAAAATTGCCCCCATACTGGTACCGGAGCACTGTCTGTAGTATTCACCGCCTGACACAAAGAAGTTGTGTGTTAATGCAATCCTTAGAAGTGTAATGATGAAAGAAGTGGGGACCTGATTGGGTTTGGGTCTTGTCTCTAATAGGTCCTGGATTACTTGTATACACTCTCGTTGGGGTATATTAGTGTATAGCGAGGTGATATCTAAAGTCGCTAGCTTGTTCACTGTGACATCATATGGTTTATCCTCCAAGAGATTGATCATATGCATAGAATCTCTAACATAAGTTTCTTGTAGAGGGACATAGTCTTTGATAAAGAAGTCTATATACTGACCGATGGGCTCAAGAATTGAACCACATCCTGACAATATAGGACGACCCGGAGGGTTAGTGATATCCTTATGTATTTTAGGGAGGGTGTACAGGACAGGAGTTCTTGGACACTCAATATTCAGATAATAACATTATTTTTTGCTTAGGAAGCCTTCTTCTAGGCCCTCTCTTGTTACCCTCAGTATCTCCTCTTTGATTCCAAATAGTGGATTGTTCACCAATTTCTTGTAATGTTTTTCTTCACTTATTTGTTTCTTAATTTCAATGTCGTAGTCTACTCTGTTCTGAACAACAATCCCACCCCCTTTATCCGCAGGTTTCAGTACAATTAAATTGTCACTTTTAAGTGACAACAAAGCTTTGCGTTCATCAAAGCTAATATTGTGTGGGATAAATTGTCTCTTCTCTTTCAAGCCATCTATCCCTGCCAGAATTACCTTCTCAAAAGTTAGTACTTCTGGTGGCATCATGCCATTACTTGGATAAAAAGTTGAAGGTGGTCTGAGCCCTGTGACAGAATCTGGTATGTGGTTGTCTTTATCCATAAAGAATACTTTCAGTCGTATTTTGTGAAAAAACTGGTATAACTCTGTCTTAAGATTGAAAAAAATGTTGTGCGTTCAGTTATCACAAAAGATAGTCCTTTACTTAGAAGAGAAACTTCAGAAGAGGATAAGAGGTGCTGGGACAGATTAAAGATGGGAATACTTTCCGTACCTCTTTTCGTTTGATCTAATACGGTTGGGGTCCCCACTGATAATATTTGTTCCGGGTTTGCCGTTCCCCCGCATATTGATGCCATATTCTCCCCCTGTCCCTTCTCTTGCCTCCTCGATCTAAAAAAGGCTGACCAAGATGACTGTCTGTACGACTCGGGCCAGGTTGTACGTCAGAGTCACTTGAGCCACCAGAGGACTCAGAAAAAGTAATAGGTTGATTACGTCTGAATCTCCCCCAGGTGTTCTGTCTGTTCTGTATCTCAGATGTGTTATAATAATCCTCTCTTAGATAAGGATACGCCCTTTCTTTGGAAAAGCTTTTGATATCTTTGGTTACTTTATCGACCTTTTTCTTAATTTCAAAGGAATTGAAATCCTCTATTGATTTATTGATCTTATCTAAAAGTGTTTTAGTTTCCTCTATATTTTCAACACCCAGTAGTTCTTTTTCCAATTCCTCAATTTCTTTTAGTTCTGTTTTGGCGTGATCAAGTGCCGTTTCCACACCAAGCGCCATCCAATGGTGCGAGCAAGTTGTGGAAATGCCACTGAATCCGCCTTTAAATTTAGGATCGTCACGAAAAATACCAGGGACGTTCCTGACGACCAACCCCTGGGGAATAATACCAGCCTTCAAATATTCAGTCAACATGCGTGCATGTAGCTCAGTTCTTACATGTTTTTTCTTAGCTTTTTCTATTTTATCCAATAATAATTGACGTGGACTCACAGTAGAGGAAAGTTGATTAGAAAATAAAGACGGTCCGCTTGTCAGTTTTGTAATATATTCTTCTGTGTATAGGGGAGCTTCTCTTTCTGACATCTTAACCCAACAAGGAAAATGTATAAACCCTATGTACCATAGGGTATAGGAAAAATCCTGAAAAAAGGATAAAGTCCTTGCGGTGCGCCCACCGCTCTAAATAATCTAACCTGGAAACAAGGAAACCCTACTCACATAGAGCCTGGGTGATAATTTATGAAAGGAAACAATGGCTCACGTGGGTTGATAATCAATAATATGATTTACATCAAAAATCACAATAGACGAAGGGGTTAAACGTTACGTCAGAAAGAAAAGTTAGCCTCACACATCGAACATTAGGTAGAAAAACATTTTTTATGCATTTACAATAAAGGAGCACATTAAAAATGCAAAAACAATCTCATAATACACAATCAAAACAAATAACAATCTTAATAGCACAGACAAAAAAACAATCTTAATACACAATTATAAAGAGTGTCCCAATGAAACCAGTGAATGAACCAAAACAAGGAAAAATATCAAAAAATACAACATACAACGGTTTCAATCTGTCATTACAAAGGCGATCAAAAGAAAAGATGAAATAATAAATAACACTTAATCATTTTAAGTGTCAGAATTTTTTTTTGATTCGCCTGTCTCGTCAACGGCGTTTTGACCCTGTCTGAAATAAAGGGTTTTTTCAGGACAATCTAATGTGGGAACACCTAAAAGTTAAATAAAAATACTGTCAGAATAAAGTGCTCTATGTTATTGCAAAAAGGTATTAGAGCAATGATGTTTAGACTATCTACCTGATCGACAAGCGTTTCGAGTGATATGATTATGTGGTGTCACCGTGCTCAATGTGAAACAAATAACTCACGAGGCGCCCAGGCTGGGTGCTGTAGACATAAAGGCATTGTTAATACTGGACATAGAGTGTAAAAGTACACAATATTATCCGTGTGTACCTTTGTGACTTACCCCTATGAGGGACGACTCAACTGGAAGCTGATATTCAATAATTTTAGTCTAGTTCTTGTAAACAGACTCGGCGAATTGCATTAGTGTGTATACCAAATGTAGTGACACAAATAAGCTTGTTAACTGAGGATTTGGCTTTTGGGGTAAGTAATGTTTCTCTTGGACAAAACCAAGCTCTTTTCAAAGAATTCTTTACCAACTTCTTTGGATACCCCCTCAATAGCAATTTTTCTCTCAGAATATTTGCCTCTCTCATGTAATCTTTTTTAGTACAATTTCGACGTAGTCGCAAGAATTGTCCATGTGGTAGGCCATCTCTTAATGCACGTGAGTGGTGACTATTGTAAGCAAGTAAAGTGTTACGTTCTGTGGATTTTCTGTGTAATGCAGTGTACAGTTTTCCACCTTCATGTAATATGTTCAAATCTAAAAAGACAATACTGGATTCATGTATGGTGGATGTGAACTTCAAATGTGGTTGAACAGTGTTTAAATATAAAACAAAGTTGTTGAACTCAGGAATAGTATTAGACCAAATCAGAAAAATATCGTCTATATACCTTTTCCAACTGGTGATCTTGGAATGGTATATATTGGTATTATTGAGGACAAATTTATGTTCCAGGTGGTCCATGAAAATGTTCGCCAAATTTGGAGCAAAAATTGCCCCCATACTGGTACCGGAGCACTGTCTGTAGTATTCACCGCCTGACACAAAGAAGTTGTGTGTTAATGCAATCCTTAGAAGTGTAATGATGAAAGAAGTGGGGACCTGATTGGGTTTGGGTCTTGTCTCTAATAGGTCCTGGATTACTTGTATACACTCTCGTTGGGGTATATTAGTGTATAGCGAGGTGATATCTAAAGTCGCTAGCTTGTTCACTGTGACATCATATGGTTTATCCTCCAAGAGATTGATCATATGCATAGAATCTCTAACATAAGTTTCTTGTAGAGGGACATAGTCTTTGATAAAGAAGTCTATATACTGACCGATGGGCTCAAGAATTGAACCACATCCTGACAATATAGGACGACCCGGAGGGTTAGTGATATCCTTATGTATTTTAGGGAGGGTGTACAGGACAGGAGTTCTTGGACACTCAATATTCAGATAATAACATTATTTTTTGCTTAGGAAGCCTTCTTCTAGGCCCTCTCTTGTTACCCTCAGTATCTCCTCTTTGATTCCAAATAGTGGATTGTTCACCAATTTCTTGTAATGTTTTTCTTCACTTATTTGTTTCTTAATTTCAATGTCGTAGTCTACTCTGTTCTGAACAACAATCCCACCCCCTTTATCCGCAGGTTTCAGTACAATTAAATTGTCACTTTTAAGTGACAACAAAGCTTTGCGTTCATCAAAGCTAATATTGTGTGGGATAAATTGTCTCTTCTCTTTCAAGCCATCTATCCCTGCCAGAATTACCTTCTCAAAAGTTAGTACTTCTGGTGGCATCATGCCATTACTTGGATAAAAAGTTGAAGGTGGTCTGAGCCCTGTGACAGAATCTGGTATGTGGTTATCTTTATCCATAAAGAATACTTTCAGTCGTATTTTGTGAAAAAACTGGTATAACTCTGTCTTAAGATTGAAAAAAATGTTGTGCGTTCAGTTATCACAAAAGATAGTCCTTTACTTAGAAGAGAAACTTCAGAAGAGGATAAGAGGTGCTGGGACAGATTAAAGATGGGAATACTTTCCGTACCTCTTTTCGTTTGATCTAATACGGTTGGGGTCCCCACTGATAATATTTGTTCCGGGTTTGCCGTTCCCCCGCATATTGATGCCATATTCTCCCCCTGTCCCTTCTCTTGCCTCCTCGATCTAAAAAAGGCTGACCAAGATGACTGTCTGTACGACTCGGGCCAGGTTGTACGTCAGAGTCACTTGAGCCACCAGAGGACTCAGAAAAAGTAATAGGTTGATTACGTCTGAATCTCCCCCAGGTGTTCTGTCTGTTCTGTATCTCAGATGTGTTATAATAATCCTCTCTTAGATAAGGATACGCCCTTTCTTTGGAAAAGCTTTTGATATCTTTGGTTACTTTATCGACCTTTTTCTTAATTTCAAAGGAATTGAAATCCTCTATTGATTTATTGATCTTATCTAAAAGTGTTTTAGTTTCCTCTATATTTTCAACACCCAGTAGTTCTTTTTCCAATTCCTCAATTTCTTTTAGTTCCGTTTTGGCGTGATCAAGTGCCGTTTCCACACCAAGCGCCATCCAATGGTGCGAGCAAGTTGTGGAAATGCCACTGAATCCGCCTTTAAATTTAGGATCGTCACGAAAAATACCAGGGACGTTCCCGACGACCAACCCCTGGGGAATAATACCAGCCTTCAAATATTCAGTCAACATGCGTGCATGTAGCTCAGTTCTTACATGTTTTTTCTTAGCTTTTTCTATTTTATCCAATAATAATTGACGTGGACTCACAGTAGAGGAAAGTTGATTAGAAAATAAAGACGGTCCGCTTGTCAGTTTTGTAATATATTCTTCTGTGTATAGGGGAGCTTCTCTTTCTGACATCTTAACCCAACAAGGAAAATGTATAAACCCTATGTACCATAGGGTATAGGAAAAATCCTGAAAAAAGGATAAAGTCCTTGCGGTGCGCCCACCGCTCTAAATAATCTAACCTGGAAACAAGGAAACCCTACTCACATAGAGCCTGGGTGATAATTTATGAAAGGAAACAATGGCTCACGTGGGTTGATAATCAATAATATGATTTACATCAAAAATCACAATAGACGAAGGGGTTAAACGTTACGTCAGAAAGAAAAGTTAGCCTCACACATCGAACATTAGGTAGAAAAACATTTTTTATGCATTTACAATAAAGGAGCACATTAAAAATGCAAAAACAATCTCATAATACACAATCAAAACAAATAACAATCTTAATAGCACAGACAAAAAAACAATCTTAATACACAATTATAAAGAGTGTCCCAATGAAACCAGTGAATGAACCAAAACAAGGAAAAATATCAAAAAATACAACATACAACGGTTTCAATCTGTCATTACAAAGGCGATCAAAAGAAAAGATGAAATAATAAATAACACTTAATCATTTTAAGTGTCAGAATTTTTTTTTGATTCGCCTGTCTCGTCAACGGCGTTTTGACCCTGTCTGAAATAAAGGGTTTTTTCAGGACAATCTAATGTGGGAACACCTAAAAGTTAAATAAAAATACTGTCAGAATAAAGTGCTCTATGTTATTGCAAAAAGGTATTAGAGCAATGATGTTTAGACTATCTACCTGATCGACAAGCGTTTCGAGTGATATGATTATGTGGTGTCACCGTGCTCAATGTGAAACAAATAACTCACGAGGCGCCCAGGCTGGGTGCTGTAGACATAAAGGCATTGTTAATACTGGACATAGAGTGTAAAAGTACACAATATTATCCGTGTGTACCTTTGTGACTTACCCCTATGAGGGACGACTCAACTGGAAGCTGATATTCAATAATTTTAGTCTAGTTCTTGTAAACAGACTCGGCGTAATGATCAATTCGTTTGTGGGATAAAAACGAAGCCTCACGATACGGACTGCATGGTAGCTGTCATTTAATTTCGTGGGTTTGAATGAGCTGTTTCAAAATTAAAAGAAAAAAGGCAAAAGTCTCAGAAAATAATAATTTCCATCTAAAAACATATATTGGGAGTATTAGAAAACCGCCCTTACCTATCTCTGACTATTGTAAGTGTATAAATTCACCGCGTTACGCTTCAGCAGGGGAAAAATCTCCAATCTGCATGGTACAATCACCTTTAAATATAGTTCATTCCCAACCAATCGCTGTGGTTGTACCATGCAGATTGGTGATTGTTCCCCTGCTGAAGCGTAACGCGGTGAATTTATACACTTACAATAGTCAGAGATAGGTAAGGGCGGTTTTCTAATACTCCCAATTATTATGAGATTGTTTTTGCATTTTTAATGTGCTCCTTTATTGTAAATGCATAAAAAATGTTTTTCTACCTAATGTCCGATGTGTGAGGCTAACTTTTCTTTCTGACGTAACGTTTAACCCCTTCGTCTATTGTGATTTTTGATGTAAATCATATTATTGATTATCAATCCACGTGAGCCATTGTTTCCTTTCATAAATTATCACCCAGGCTCTATGTGAGTAGGGTTTCCTTGTTTCCATTTAGATTACCTCAAACCTTGCCTCTTCGAACTACACCTAGGGGCCTATTAGGATGGCGGTCGGAAAAACACCCCGACCGCCATGGAAACGGAAAACAACCGCCCGCCGGCACCATGGAAAAACTGGCGACCAAATTAGGATCATCCGCCAAAAAACACCGACCGCGGCGGAACGGGGCCAAGAAAAACCACCCGTAGCGGGCGGTGATGGTCAAAATCCATCCGCGGCGGTCGGATATGCTGCGGAAAAACACCAACCCGCCGCAAGCATAGCAGAGACAACGCACGGGAAATTAGGATATCCCCAATGGTCCCGCGGTACGTTCTGCTGTTTCCGACCGCCGCGGTCGCACACTGGGATGAATGGGAAGAGCCAGCGGAAGAGCTGCAGCATAGCCACCACTGCAGACTATCTGTGAAAAATATGGCGGACGAAGCAAAAACCCCACAATAAGGCTAAAAAGTGCACACAGCAAACTAGCCATGCCCCCCAAATACACAAAACACACCCCAATGACACAACCACATGGCAAAAAGAAATATACATTTCCCAGGACAACACACACACCACACTTGACAGCAATACCCCATTTGGACACATCCACATAGCTGAGTATAAAACCAGCCCCTTCTCTGACCACAATCCTTTGCAACATTCCAAGACTGAAGGCCACCAACCCTCACAACAAAGGATAGGCAAAGCAACACACCAGCACTACTCACACCACAACTTCCACACCTTCACCACTAACCCCCTGTACATCACACACCATACACATCACAACCACACCCCCCACTCACACCCCTGCACCCACAACCACTTTGCACACCACACACCATGTCAAGACATAAAATGCCCACATTCACAGAGAGTGAGTTGACAGTCATGGTAAATGAGATAGTCAGAGTGGAACCACAACTGTTTGGTAGCCTGGTCCAACAGACACCATTAGCTACAAGGACACAAATGTGGGCAAGGATAGTCCAAATAGTCCAAAAGGGTCAATGCAGTAGGGACCACCCCAAGATCCAAAAAGGAGATCATGAAGCGGTGGCATGATCTGAAGAGTGTTGTCAAAGAGAGGAGAAGCAATAACCGTGAGCTGGCTGAGAGGACTGGCCCTCCCATTCCACCAAAACCATTCACACCATGCGTGGAGAAGGTGCTTGCCATACTGCATCCAGAGAGTCTCACAGGAGTAGCCGGGGGAGTGGAGGCTGGAAAGTACTAACAAATGACTACCACCACACTGACATGTACTGTCTTGCACAACTACAAAGCCACACCACTTAGGACAAATTCTATTCATCTGCACCACACACTCACAAAAACATGTTTCACAGATCCAACATTCACTCACTCCCATCCACCCCAAACGTAGCTAGCAACATTACCATGGGGGCATGTGTACAGGCAGACAGCACTACAACTCCCACCAGGCCCCCTTGTCCCACAGCATCAGCAAGATGGAGCCCTCTCCCCACCCGACCCAGAAGCATTTGGAAGCCATTGCAGTACAGCAAACAAACTTACAGGTAGGTATTCATCTTCCCTGGGAGGGTGTTTGTGGGTGGGAGGCCTGTACCACTACTCCCACCATGCCCTTTGTCCTACACCTGAGCAGGATGGAACACTCCCCCACCCAGAAGCAGTTGGAAGCCATTGCAGTACACCAAACAACCTCACAGGTAGGTAGACATATAATTCGGTCTTATGACACCACTGAGCAGGATGTAAGCCTCCACCACGCACACACAGATGTGTCACATCACATAGCCAAATGCGAGCACGTAACAGGCAAGTAGTCAGTACGTGCACCTACACATGTCACAAAAGAAATGGTGCCATATAACACCAGTCCTCCCATTGCACAAATATGCACACCGACCCCATTGCCACGCACAGTGTGCTCACAGGTAAGCTAAGGAAACTGTCACAGCTACCAAAATGTGACACACCAATGCACATGTAGAAGAAAGTTTGGGCACACTCATGCACAGCACCTATTGACATGTGCATCGCCATGGGGCAAGTGCAACAAGGACCATTCCAGAAATAAGAAAGCATGTGTGGTGGTATAAATCAAGATATGCACATGACCGGACAAAGGTATGCAGGAGATGACAATGGCCAGATGTGACATCTGCCAGGTCAGACACATCACATCTGCGGCAATAACAACTTCACTGTAGACCCCTGCTGTTACGGCGTGTGCGACCACCGCCACCACCACAACCACTACCGCCACCACCAGTGCTGCCTGCAACACCCTCCCTGTCCCAGAGGATGACCACCCCACACCACCGACTGAGGAGGGCAGGGAGAGGATGCGGGTGCCCACAGTGGTGAGGTAACAGGTCCGTGGCAGCAGGGTGGGTGGGAGGGGCAGGGTCACCCACAGACACCAGGAGGCTGGGACCCAATCCCTGGAACACATCACCATAGTCCTTGGCGCATATGAACAGGCCCAGGGACGAACGGACCGGTCGGACGAACTGTTACACGAGCTCATCCTGCTGATGATGTCCATCGACACCCGCATGGGACAAATTGTGGACCTCTTGGGCCAGCAAGTGGCGGTACTGAGGGACAGGCCTGCGCCACAACCAACACCTCCACCTCCCTCTGGTGGGCCGCAGGATGACAGTTCACCATCCTCCCCTGCGCCCACAGAGAGGGGTGAGTCCTCAGACCCCACTGGCCCTGCAGCAGGGCCCCCCCTGCAAAGCGACAAAGGGGCCGTCCTAAGAAGACCCTGGGAGTATCTAGAGGCAAAGCACCTGCCAAACGCCAGTCATGGAGCCAGCCCTGATGGCAACCCTCTTCACCACTGCATTGACTTTTTGGACTGTCCTTCTCCACACTGCCTTGTGAATGGCATCTGTCTGTTGGACTGGGTCACCACATCAATGTGGTGACTACTCGATTATCTCATTTACCATAACTGTCAACTCACTGCTCCACCACCACCTCAATAGAACTGAACACCCCCCTCACATGTCACCATTGCAAATACAAAATCCTTACACACATGTTGTCGTGTCTGCTCCGTCTTTATTGCAGAATGTACAGTCTTCAACATGATCACAATGTTCCAGGAGTATGGACTGTATGTAGACAAGGAGAAGTTGAAGGCACCTAGGGAAACACAACGGAAAAACATTCACTGGTCTGGGTGTGGCATTACAAACATCACACAACACCTACCATCAAGATAACCCAACATGCACACGTCACAATGGGCAACAAGTGTCAACATACACGTCCTGTAGATGTTCCCAACTGACCTGTCCCAGAAACATTGCCAACCACTGCTGAGTCTACAACTGGCTGCTGTTACAATTCTCACATACCCCTTCATGACAACAGCAATATCAGCAGACAATGGGTATGTTGTACATTGTCACCCACCTTCAAGTAAAGTATCGGGAGATGAGCTGTTCATGCAGGTCAACACCTTCCCTCTCTCCACTGTCCTCATCACTGGACACTGGTTGGTTTGCAGGCGGGGGGGCCTTGGGTCCTCATCATCATCCAGGAGCTGGGGAATCTCCTTGTGAATGGCTAGGTTGTGGAGCATGCAGCATGCCACTACAATGTGACATACCTTCCCGGGCGAGTATGCCAGTGCACCTCCGGTCTTGTCCAGGCAGCTGAAACGTGACTTGAGCAGACCAAAAGTACACTCCACCACACGATGTGTCCTCCCATGAGCCTCATTATAGCGGACTTCAGCCGGGGTCCTGGGATTCCGCAGTGGGCTAAGTAACCAGGGACGGTTGGGATATGCAGTCACCTAGGTATGACAAACACAAATAGACATTGCAATGTCGCTGAGGCAGAGGGCAGCAGGTCACACACCCAGCACGCCATACGACTAGGCATACTCACCCACAATCCATGCACGCTCGGGAAACACATTAGCCATCAGCTGGGGCATAAGGCTGTTCCGCAGGATATAGGAGTCATGGGCTGAGCCTGGGAATTTGGAACACACGTGGGAGATGATCATATCTGCCAGGCACACCACTTGCACATTTATGGAGTGTTGATGTTTGCGATTCCTGTAAATGTGCTCACTTGCCTGTGGTGGCACAAGCCCGACATGGGTGCAATCAATGGCACCAACAACATGGGGGATGTGTCCAAGAGGATAGAAGTCTCCCTTCACAGCTGGCAATTCAGCAACCCTGGGGAAATGGATATATCTGTCCTTGTATATCATCATGGCGGACAGAACATCACGCATCACCCTGCTGAACATCGGTTGTGACATCCCACCAGCGCTGGCCACTGTCTCTTGGAACGATCCAGTGGCAAAAAAATGCAGGGCCGCCATCACCTTATAAGTTAGGGTGAAAGCTGTTGGATATGTCCAGCGAGGCTGCAGGTGGGGCTCCAACAGATCACATATGGTTTTTAGGGTGGCTCTATCCAGACGGCATTTCGGGATGATCACCAAATCCTCTATGTGCTCCAGCACCGTCAAGTGACGAATCAGATTTGGCCTCCTCCTAGTTGAGATGAAAGTGGACACATGTCAATGCAATACATCATGAGATGGGCACAGCATCTCACGTTCTGGATGACACAACTAGAACAATGACTGCCATCAAAATTGAGTTACAGACCAGCTTACATGTAGGGACACCTTCAGCTACACAAAGGGCACACCTGTCAACTTACACAAAACAAGTACCTCAAACACCACCTTGGTCAATGTGAATGCACATAGGGATATGGCCACATTTCACATAGGCACGCCTGGGAGTATAGCTTCCAGCATATGTGTAACAAATCAACCCCACTGTCTCCTACCTAGCTGCTGTACCTGTCACACCTTTATGCGTCATTTCAACCTGGCACACATCCACAACACAATGACCACAGTCGGCGTAGAAATGACGAATGTGTACATGAGCAGACATAAGAGACCATGCAAAAAAGTATACAACTGCCATTGATGTTCTTGTTACTAGTTTAAATCTATAATGCCCTCTAGAAACCAGGACTTAACCTTTTGAGGCAAAGTCTTTCCAGTTACATCATATTGTCCTACTTTTTACTGTATTTTTCCTTTTGAGCTAGTTTTTTCATATATATCTGCAAGGGAAAACCAATTTTTATGTGAAGATGGATGAGTGCCTGTTGCTTGGTGGAAGGAGTATTTCAAAACCAAGGCTGGGAAACATTGGAGGGTAAGTCTTAACCAGAGCTTGTCATGGAAGAACTACTGCTGCTGATGTCTGGTGGCATTCACCATACTGATATGTTACGCTTACAGGAAAACTACTTGGGCTTCCTGCATATGGGAGTTTCGTACCATTCTTTTTTATTCTGTAAGGGTTTAGAAGCCGTTTTATTTTAAAATAAGATAAAGCTGATAAAAGATCATCATTCATTGAGACGAGCATTGCTGTGATTGTCACTGCACCTCAACACACTGACATGTGTACACATTGTAGAGGCCAGAACAACACTGTCCTGCCTACACGACCATCAAATTCATAAGTGACATGTGAGGGAGTACAGGCCAATCAACGAAATCACATACACAAACATGGCATGTGTAGTCACCAGTGGAGTAAATGGAACATTGGCATCATGTGCACAATGATGTGCCATTGACCATGTGGGCACTGTGCACTGTTGATGTTTGCCAGATGGCCATAGCCATTGTGTGGCATCCATATCGCAGTAGCTACCGCCTGGCCCCAGCGGTGTGTCACCAGCACCCCCATTCACACAAATGCAGTAGTGATAGGCATGGAGACATGCCCCGCCATCCATATCGCAGTAGCTACCGCCTGGCCCCAGTGGTGTGTCACCAGCACCCCCCATTCACACAAGTGCGGTAGTGATAGGCATGGAGACATGGGGAAATGGCGGTTGGCATGGTCCGCTGCCTGAATCGCGGTGCCTCGTGTCAATGTATGGCACCCATATCGCGGTAGCTACCGCCTGGCCACAGCGTGTGTCACCAGCACCCCCATTCACACAAGTGCGGTAGTGCTGGGCATTGAGACATGGGGAAATGGCGGTTGACATGGTCCGCTGCCTGAATCGCGGTGCCTCATGTCAATGTATGGCACCCATATCGCGGTAGCTACCGCCTGGCCACAGCGTGTGTCACCAGCACCCCCATTCACACAAGTGCGGTAGTGATAGGCATTGAGACATGGGGAAATGGCGGTTGGCATGGTCCGCTGCCTGAATCGCGGTGCCTCGTGTCAATATATGACACCCATATTGCGGTAGCTACAGTCTGGCCCTAGCGGTGTGTCACCAGCACCCCCATTCACACAAGTGCGGTAGTGATAGGCATGGAGACATGGGGAAATTGCAGTTGGCATGTTCCGCCGCCTGAATCACAGTGCCTCGTGTCAATGTATGGCACCCATATCGCAGTAGCTACCGCCTGGCCCCAGCGGTGTGTCACCAGCACCCCCATTCACACAAATGCAGTAGTGATAGGCATGGAGACATGCCCAGCCATCCATATCGCAGTAGCTATCGCCTGGCCCTAGCGGTGTGTCACCAGCACCCCCCATTCACACAAGTGTGGTAGTGATAGGCATGGAGACATGCCCAAATGGCGGTGGGCATGCTCCGCCATCCATATCTAGGTAGCTACCGCCTGGCGCCAGCGGTGTGTCACCAGCACCCCCCCCATTCACTCAAGTGCGGTAGTGATAGGCATGGAGACATGCCCAAATGGTGGTGAGCATGCTCCGCCATCCATATCGCGGTAGCTACCGCCTGGCCCCAGCGGTGTGTCACCAGCACCCCCCTATCACACAAGTGCGGTAGTGATAGGCATGGAGACATGCCCAAATGGCGGTGGGCATGCTCCGCCATCCATATCGCTGTAGCTACCGCCTGGCCCCAGCGGTGTGTCACCGCCATGGCACTTGCACTAGAGCCAATGGGAACCTTGATTGCAGTGGCATGATGCAAGTTTGAAGATCGCGGTAGGCGTGCTCCGCCACCGCGGAGGCGGTCATTGGATGCATTTGAAAGATGCACCATCGCGCTAGCGCACACCGGGCCCCAGCGGTGTGTCACCGCCATGGACCTTGCCCTAGAGCCAATAGGAACCTTGATTGCGGTGGCATTATGCAATTTTGAAGATGGCGGTAGGCATGCTCCGCCACCGCGGAGGCGGTCATTGAATACATTTGAAAGATGCACCATCGCGCTAGCGCACACCGGACCCCAGCGGTGTGTCACCACCATGGAGCATGCCCTTACAGCCAATGGGAACCTTGATTGCGGTGGCATGATGCAATTTTGAAAATCGCGGTAGGCTTGCTCCGCCACCGTGGAAGCGATCATTGGGTGCATTTGAAAGAGGCAGACCTGGACCATCAATTGCTGCAGCTTGGCACCTTTGAAACGACCCCAGGGGGCTATATATGTGTCGGAGTGAGCCTCACATTTCCACTGCTTCCAGAGCCTGCTGCCAGAGACCCCTCACCTGCTGCTGCCTCCAGGGACTGCTGCCTGAGACCCCTCACCTGCTGCTGCCTCCAGGGACTGCTACCTGAGACCCCTCACCTGCTGCTGCCTCCAGGGACTGCTGCCAGAGACCCCTCACCTGCTGCTGCCTCCAGGGACTGCTGCCAGAGACCCCTCACCGCTACTGCCTCCAGGGACCGATGCCTGAGACCCCCCACCACCCAATTCCACCGCTGTTGTCTCATGTCCACAGTGATGACAAGGACAGAGAAGATCCGTGCCAGTCCCTTCACGAGTGAGCGAGCTGGTGGACGAGGTGCTCACACAGTACCCGAGGCTATATGGTGTCCCAAATGTCGTGGTAAGTCCTCAACAGTGGGGGTGGGTAGGGCAGGGGGGGCACACATGTAATTGGACTGATGCAGTATGTGCCTGGAAGTGTGGGGTTGTGTCATGCACTGCCTAACATGCTATCTCCAGGGGAAGGTGTGTGTACCCAATGCCACAGGTTTCCCTGCCTTCACATGTATGTATGAGTGACCTGTGTTGTGTTGTCAGCCATACAGTGATGCAGAAGGTTGTTCATGCAGGAGTCAGGACAGCTTGGCTGAATGGCTGTGTGTGCCCCTGTAGTCCATCTCAGTGTGAGGCCACCTGGCCAGCACAGTCCCCGCCCACAAAGACAAGGACACATCACTTCACTTACAGAGTATTACATCAGACTTTTCACATTGCACTCCAGCTATGGGCCATCTCAGCACTGTAGATTGCACACGACCAGCCTTGTGATGACAATTTTGGATTTGTGAGATCATGTCCCTCAAATGTGTCATCCATGACACAGTTATCTATTCACAGGGCAGGGACATTGTGGGCTGCGCAGTCTTGGACACAGCGAGTCCACCCCCAGACACAGGTTGATATGTGATGTATGTGTTACTCAACCCAACAATGGACTGGAGATGTGGGCAGGCTACATAGGTGTTTCAGTGCTGGCATCCTGCATGTGTGTGAGATGTACAGGGACTGTTTTCCCCCTCACACCTGCATGCATTTACATCAGCTTTTCCCATGTAGATGTACCATGTGAGATGTACTCTAGTCTCTGATAGACATATCGTTGGATTTGTGATGAGTTTGTATCTTGCTGCTATACTGATAGATGTCGGTACATAACACTGTGTCACTGATCATTTCCCCCTCTTGTCTCCCATGCCTGCAGCTCAAGGTACACCAGCGTAAGGCCATGTAGAGGGCCATTGCAGCCAAGGTGCGAGCTCTGGGGGTCTCAAACCGACGGCGCACCCGATGCCACAAGGGGTGGGACGACATCAGCCGGCTGGCAAAGAACGTGGCGGAGATGACCTTGGGACTGCTTCCTCGCACTGGCCATTTGGCACGGCGCAGCATGACACCACTAATGGGGTGCATCTTGGCGGTGACGCATCCTGAGGTGGATGCACGTTTGAAGGAGCATCAGCAGCAAGCCAGGGGTGAGCATTTGGGGAGGGTGACTTTGGCTGAGAGTGGCTGCATGTGCACAGAGCCTGTGCCAGTGCTGGCCTATGTGATGTTGGTAGTGTGATGCAGTGGCATGTAAGTGGCTGCTGGGCTGGGTGTCGGTGTCATGCATTTGCCATACCTGTACTTACAAAGGTGATCTGAATGCTGTGCATTCCCATTGCATTCTGAGTTGTGGCCTTCAGGTTTCTTCTTCATTGGGGTAGTCTTGGGAATCCCATGGGAGGGAACAGCAGTGTGCCCGATCTGACTGTGCCTTCGCCAATGCGTCCATTGCATGCACCCAGATTCGGGAGGCCTAGACATCTGCCAACAATGTGCACCAGTCTTTGGGTCCCAAAGTACGACATGGTGGGTGGCATGGGCTAATGGCCATTGTGGACTGTCATGTTGTAGTCTGTGTTGTCCCCTCCTATTCCATCCAGATCTGTCAGTGGCAACAAGTAGAGTGCCCCCATCATGTCCCTGTGTGTGCTCAGAGCTAGTTGTGTGTCTGGTTGAACGGAGCCACAAGGAGGGTGTTGTGCTGTGTGGTCATCACATGGCTCACTCATGCCTGAATTTCCAGTTTCCATACACTGTTTGAGTCTATATAATGAGTTGCCACGATGTGATTGCACAAGGTGGTGTGCAACATATAGATTTGGTCATCTTTTGTTATGCATTGCTTGCATATGTTTGTTCTGTTGCTGCCACTGACCTGACCCTACATCTCTCTCTCTCCTCTCATGCAGCATCCCCTGTGGACAGGAGACGGACACCAGTGGGGGTGAAACTAGCGTAACAGCTGCACAGGAGCCCAGTGACACAGATGTCACCAGCGCCTCAGAGGGGGACAGGAGTCTGCTGGAGGAATCCCAGCCTGAGACGCAAAGCACCAAATAATCTGATGCCAGCGGGGATGCATTCATGTTGGCGGGCACAGGGAACGGAGACTCTGCATCGTCTTCCACCACACAGCAGCCAGTGCCTACCCTCCCAGCCACTTCCTCTGGTGCTGCCAGTGTCTGCCTCAGTAATATGGGAAGAGTGTCCTTCACCCCTGGCACCGCTGCCCCTGCCTCTGTCCCCCCTGCTGCCATCAGTGTTGAGTCTGTGGACCTTTTGCGCCAGCTGTGTGTAGGCCAGACAGCTCTCCTCTATGCCTTCATTGACCACGACAAACACATTGGCCCAGGTGGTTGCTTTCATGGAGGGCATATATTCAGATGTGGGTGGGCTGCAACGAACTGTTCAGGCTTTGTCCTCAACAGTGACGTCTGCCCTTCAACAGGCACATACTCACAGTCCAGCTCCGGTCCCTTTGTCCACCCCCCTGGCAGTTGCCACGTCTGACGATAGTGACCACAGTCCACATACATCAAAGTCACGATACGGCACACAGCAGCAGCAACCCAAGCAGTCCCAGGCGCAGACACCATCCCCATAGAAGACCAAAGCCACCCCAGAGCGCAGAGAGAAAAGCCCGTCAGGCAACACCAGGGGACAAAAAGCAAAGCAGCAGATCTCAGGCACACATGCCTCAGAGGCATCCCCATCCAAGGACTCTCCGGTCCCTAAAGCATCTCGCAAAGAGAAGCATACAGTTTCTGTGCCAACCAAGGAGGTGGTGCATGCCAAGGGTACACCTAGGAAGGGCTCCAAGGAAGATTCACCCACCACCTCGACTCCCTTTCCAAGCCCAGTGAAGCAGGGGAAGGAGGGCACTGTAGGGGTGACACCTAGTAAACAGGGAAAGGGGGGGCAGAGACGAAGCCAGGCAAAGCGTTCCGCTGAGTCCAGCACATCACCAGAGAGGGTGCCAGCGTCTGCTCCTGATGCAGCTTTGGTGGCTAGTGTTCCAGTTGTGTCCACACCACTTCCCATTGATCCAGAGTCAGGCAAGCCATTTAGGATCCCCAAGAAGTGGAAAGGTACCCCTCCACAATCTCCCAGCCACACAGTGTCTCCCGTCTGCATGACTCCGCCTCCACGTGCCACTACACCACCTGGTCCAAGGACCCCTCCGGCTTGCCAAGCCACTGATAGCTCTACCTCAGCTGATCCGCTCTCTCCCCAGGCAAGTGCCCCAAGAGTCCCCGAGACACAGCCAGCTCCCAGTCCGCCTGCCAGCCAAGTCTGGGTGTTAGTCACCCTCACATACCTGTCTCTCACACAGGTGGGCCTGTACTGCACATTGTTACCCACTGCCTGTGTTGCTGACCATGGAAAGGTACAGTCGCACACATTCCCTGTGCAGCCTCTCCTGGACATACTCTGCACTTAGCCCTGGCCACTGGCCTTGTTGTTCACTGCTGTTTTGCCCTTACCTGTGCAGCTTCTCTTGGACATACTCTGCACTTAGCCATGGCCACTGGCCTTGTTGTTCACTGCTGTTTTGCCCTTGCTTGTGCAGCTTCTCATGGACATACTCTGCACTTAGCCCTTGCCACTGGCCTTGTTGTTCACTGCTGTTTTGCCCTTGCCTGTGCAGCTTCTCATGGACATACTCTGCACTTAGCCGTGGCCACTGGCCTTGTTGTTCACTGCTGTTATGCCCTTGCCTGTGCAGCTTCTCATGGACATACTCTGCACTTTGCCGTGGCCACTGGCCTTGTTGTTCACTGCTGTTATGCCCTTGCCTGTGCAGCTTCTCATGGACATGCTCCGCACTTAGCCCTGGCCACTGGCCTTGTTGTTCACTGCTGTTTTGCCTGTGCAGCTTCTCATGGACATGCTCTGCACTTATCCCTGGCCACTGGCCTTGTTGTTCACTGCTGTTTTGCCCTTGCCTGTGAAGCTTCTCATGCACATGCTCTGCACTTAGCCCTGGCCACTGGCCTTGTTGTTCACTGTTGTTTTGCCCTTGCCTGTGCAGCTTCTCAGGGACATACTCAGCACTTAGCCCTGGCCACTTGCCTTGTTGTTCACTGCTATTTTGCCCTCGCCTGTGCAGCTTCTCATGGACATACTCTGCACTTAGCCTTGGCCACTGGCCTTGTTGTTCACTGCTGTTTTGCCCTTGCCTGTGCAGCTTCTCATGGACATACTCTGCACTTAGCCATGGCCACTGGCCTTGAGGTGTGTCCCTTGCCTGTGCAGCTTCTCATGGACATACTCTGCACTTAGCCCTGGCCACTGGCCTTGTTGTTCACTGCTGTTTTGCCCTTGCCTGTGCAGCTGCTCATGGACATACTCTGCACTTAGCTCTGGCCTCTGGCCTTGTTGTTCACTCCTGTTTTGCCCTTGCCTGTACAGCTTCTCATGGACATGCTCTGCATTTTGTGCTTTGCTCTTCCCATGGTGCCTGTCTGTGCAATATGTGAATAAAGACAGTTGCTCCTGTTGTTTATTTTGTCAGTATCCTTACTGAATAAATGTTTTTTGCTGTGTGTGTATATGGTTTACCGTGCCACATGGTCCGTGTGCCACTTAAACATAGTCAATGTTTGGGCTCACTTACTCTATTTTTTCAGGGGTGACAGGGTCTTCAGTTCTTTCTGACCCAGATATTTGTGGGGGCAATGGTGTACATTTTTAATGGAAAGCAGTTGTTATTTTCTTAATTTGTTCATGTTGGCTCTATTGTACACATGTCATGTGGGGGGGGGGGGGGGGGGGGCACTGCCAGCACAGAGTGGGTTTCTGCACACAGTATTGCAGGCAGGCTGGCAGGGTCATCATGTATGTGTATTCTTCCTTTATGTGTGCCCAGTGGTGTATGTGTGTGGTCATCTTGTGATGGCCAGTCATCCTAGTCCCATGGCTTACTTTCCATGTGTGATCTTGGATGGTCAGGAAGTGTGAAGGGGGTGAGTCTGTGGGGAGTGTTGATGTGTGCATGCCCCTTCATTCAACTACACACGTGTCACCCTGGAGTTGTATGCCTGTAGTTTTGATTGTTCTGCCCTGTGGATGTGGTTGTATGCACGTGTGAGTTGTATGTTGTACACTGTGCAGTGTGTTGGTGTGTCCTTGCAGTTCTGTCTGACTCCTACTTGTTGTTTTTGTCACTTGTGAGTATGCAGTGTGTGTGATTGGCAAGTCGGTGTTGTGTTTTGTTGCACATCCATGTGTCTTGTTACTGTTTGTGGAGACTGTGCAGACCTGCTGTTCCACACTGCCATTGTGATTGTGTTTTCTCATGCATTGCACACATGGTGCCTTCTTGCCTCCAGTATGGCATGTTGTGTGTGTGTTGTCGTACCATCCCCCATCTGTTCCTCAGATGCCTACCCATTGTGGGTCTGTACTCCCTCTATTTGTGTATGGTACACTCCTGCCATGTCCCCTACTGACATGCAGTACACTTCGTTGTGATGTCAGCTGTCCCCTTGGTTTACATGTGTGTGCCTCCCCATCACTTCATTTGTGACACTGTGCTTTGGGGTGCAGTTCTTTGGCCAGGATCAATGTGTCACTCAGGGCATTTCACCAATGGGTTGTATGTGATGTTCTTGTGCAGTCATGGTTGCTCCTATGCAGTTCAACTGTGTGTGCTGCCCAGTCCTCTGGACAAGTTGTTTCCACCTTTATGTCCCAGACTTGTGCATCTGTTGGTGTTATGTTGGATGTCTGTGTGTTGGCTGTGTTATTGCTTCACTTCCTGGGTGTGCTGTTGTCTTTGTGCGGTGCTGTATGGTGTTGTGTGGGTTGCTGTTCTGTCACTCATGTCTGTGTGTGGCTGGTATGCTTGGTGCGCACACACTGCTTGTTGTGCATGCAGTGCTGTGTGTATGTATGTTGCCTTGTCATTGCCTGGTGTCCATCTCCCGATTTCCAGTTGCATTTGGTATGTGATTTTTCTGCCTGTGCATCTGTTTGTTTGATGTGGCAGTGTTGTTCTGTGATGGTGCACTTCTTGTGTGTGTTGTGGTATGTTGTCTGTGCATTGTTCCTGAGTGATGATGTTGTGCACTCCTGTTGTGTCTGTGCTCCCATTGCCTTTCCACAGTTTAGCTGCACAGAGTCTGTTCTTGTTGTGGTTCTGTGTGTTTCTGTTGGGTTATGTGTTTGTCTGTTGTGTGTGTGCAGACATTTGTTCTGGCATCCCTGTGTGTGTGTAGTTTGTGGCTACCCACAGGGTGTGTGATTGTTTGTGTGTGTTTGACACTGGTGTTGTGTGCTGCTGGTGTGAGGGGGGTATGTATGTAGATTCCTACTGGTGTTTGTCAGTCATGGAGAGTGTCAATGGGCCCTGTGTGTAGTGCTGCTGGTGTACTCCTGCGAAGTATAGATGTGTGGCTGTTCACAGTTTGACTTCAGGGCCTTCCTTTCATCCTTGTGCCTATACATGGTTTGCCTTGCTGTATCCCTGTGTTGTTGAACTGTGATGTCTGTGGTTTGACCTGACTGACTGTACCAGCCATGTGTGCTTTGATGGTCTGAGGGTGTTGTTCTCTGTTCCTTGTCTTGTATGTGATGTACACATGCTTGTTGTGTGTCTCCATGGCCTTCCATTTGTGTGCAGCCCACTTTGGCTTTCCTATTTGTTGTGCTCCATTGCTGTTGGCATGTGGGGTGTGTATGTGTCTGTGTGTCAGTCTGTGGTATGTATGTGTGACTATGAAGGCTGTGTGTTCATTTGGATCTTTGTTCTTTGTATGAGTTCATTTGGTGCTTGAACTCATTTTTGTTTCCTGAGTTTGGTGTGTGTGTTTCCCTGGCCCTGTGCTACTGTCCTATATGTTGTGTGTTCTGTGCAGTAACTTGTGCTGTGCCTGTCTCCTTGGTTGTATGTTGTGTGGTGCAGTGTGTGTATTCACCTGGCTTGTTGTGCATGGGGGTGCAAAGGAGGGGCACATGGCATGTGCCTTCATGGGCTGTGCTAGTGTGTGGTGGGGTGTGGTCTTTGTGCCCTGCCCTTGCCTGGCACTGGCCCTGCCTTCTGCATTGTGCGCATGCATTTCCTGGTGTTCACCGCTGCGGTGACGTGACCGGGACATTGTTGCATGGTGGCGGAAGATGTGTGTCCAGGATGCAGAGGGGTGACTTGGTGGCAGGTGGCTGTCCCCACCAGGGTGTCTGATGTAGATTTGGACCCTGTGTCAGCCCATTTGTTGTGGGTTGTGTTATTGCGTACTTGCGGCGGCGTCCGCGGCTGTCCATGATTTGCTAGTGATGTAGCAGGTACAGCACCAGGAAAACGTTTAGAGAAAATCAGCTTTTAAGCACACCCTTGTTTCAAAGTATAAGAAGTCCATCAATATGCCATTTTATCTAAGGACCAATATCTCATGATGAATATAGAAATAATATAACGAAAGTTCTTGGAGGATTCACAATGTTCCACAAAAATCACTGGACAGGATGTAATAGTTATCAAAGTTTTCCAAAATTCTCTTCTTTATTGAGTTGAGGACCCAATATCCAGTATTCAGACACGTCCGTCCAGTATCCAAAGCAGCCAACACGTGTTTCGTCTGTACTGAGTAGGTACAATGACTTTTTCAAGGCTCAAAATACGTTCAATAAATCCACCATTCATGTACGATATCTTTCGTAGGGTATCAAATCAAATGACCATCTCAATGGTGTTTTGAATAACAAGTCGCACGAGCTCAAAATCATACGTGATATGGTTTTCAGCACCAGGAAAACGTGTAGAGCAGGATCCATGGCGGTCGTGACCAGGTGGTGTGGACCGGGACTCCGCTGTTGAGCTTTCGCCGTCTCTGGTTGGGCGGTTTCTCCGCTGCGGTGTGTCTGCTTGTTTGGACCATCCTAATTTGTGGAGCAGGGTGGATATCATTCCGCACGGCGGTGAGTCTCCATTGGCTCCCACTGCCACGGTGGCGGGCGCACTTTGATGGCGGTGCGCGTCGCACCACGGCGGACAGGAAATGAGCTAATATGGCGGCCGTGAGGACCGGTGCTCACGGGCGTAAAAAGGCATTTTTCCGCACCGCCAGCACCGCCCGACATCCTAATGGACCCCCTAGTCTCTATTTCTTTACATTGGATCCAGTGACCTCTGCACCCAGCTGCCCCAATGCCACTGTTGGTGCAGAACTTACCTGAAACTTGCCCAGTGTTGGCTAAAACCCCCTGAAGACTGGGATTGTGAGTCAAGTACTTATCTGCTAATGCTGAACACTGTTTTCCTCCCATAGGATTGCATTGTGTTTTACCAATTGCATACTGCTATCTTTCACATTGCCAAGTGCTACTGTTTCTGATTGACAAATACAAAAGCATTTTTAAGACTGTAAAGCATTTCTCCTGCCTTGCACAACATATCATACTAAATTTTTGAAAGTATTACTACTTTGAAAAATGTTACGTACCTGCATTGGAGCTTTTCTTGGTTCTAGAAATAAAATAACCAAATAATAACTTTTTGTACAAAACAATTAGCCTGGATTCAGTATTGGAGTGTGTACTATTATTTCTTGCTTGAATGTGTACAATAAATGCTTGACACTACCTTCTGATAAGCCTAACTGCTCGACCACACTACCATAAATAGAGCTTTTAGTATTGTCTACTGAAGCCTCTGTAAGCTTCTGGAGATCCACTGGACTGTGCACACTACCTTTTTTCGGTATAGTATATAAAAATGCCAGCTTCCTACAGCCTGTGCTTTCCCATCCAGGCGCCAACTGAAGGAACTAGGCACGCATGGTCGAGGGTAGGTGCAACAAGTTCGCGCACCCGGCAAAACCCCTGTAATGGTTCAGGTCTCAGTGCGATAGCCTATGAAGCCTATTGTCTATAAAAAATAGCTCTCTAGGTCGAATCAACTGTGATAATTATCACGAGCTGGTACCACCCTCAACAAAACTAAGGGGGACCGCTCAATCACTAATCACGATTGGGATTTTCTCAATTAGAATTTCGTATTTAAAAACTATTTTTCTGGTCCTGATGAAGCGCCAGGGATCTTTTTGACCACAATAAGGCCCAAAACTTTTAGTTGCTGGGGGACATTATTACCCCACTAGTAACAACAACCTACAGGTTTTTATTCTGACAGGGCAACCAGCATATTAGAAAATGTCCAGGGTATCCCTTAGCCAGTTTTAATATTCATTCACACACTCACTTTTTACGACCCCACTTCAAACTCACACCCTCACCCATAATACGGCAAAATAAAAAGATCTCCGCTAAAGTGACCCTTCGGGGGACCCATAAGGCCTTGCAGCGCCGACCCAACGAGGAGCATCACCCAATGATGAAGCATAACTTCCCTTGGGATGTGTGAGGGCAACAAGAGACATAACTTTTGACTGTCTCCTGTTGACAAAAAAAGTACCTAGTGACCCGTAGATGATGGGAATACGAGTCCTCAGCAGTATTGTGTTGGCCCGGGAGCCAATACGAATATTCAATATAGAAGGCAAGTGTCAAAAGTCCTTGGCTATCTCTGCGAAGAAAAGGGACTTGGTCCCTCCCAACTTGTTCACATATCTGACCGTGGAAACGCCCATCCATAGGAGGATGCAACAATCTGACTTTTCTGGGGGGAGACTCCGAATTGCAAGAACCCACATGGAGTTTTAGACAATTGATATGTAGGGACAGCTCCAACTTGGACCAGCAGCCCCCATTAGAGATCATGCCGCAACGTGCTCCCCACAGTGCAACAGCTGGCATCTGATTCTATTTCTGATTCTATTTTCATCTCCGGGGCCGAGCCAAAGATCGCTCTGCTGTTCTAGGCCTCAATGTAATCCAGCCACCATGACATTTCTGTCTTGGCTTCCTACGACAAACTAACAAACTTGTTCCTAATTACTGAGAACTTTGCGGAGGTGCTGAACCTTGAGCCTTTGAAGAGCTCTGTAGTGGAGAGGGTCGGGAAAAATGGCTTGAATCAAAGAAGCTAGAAGCCCCACATAGCATGCTATCGATCTCAAGGATATCGTCTGTCTCCACAAAGCAGACTTCAACTCCTTTTGAATATTCCAAACTTTCAGGGTTGGAAGGGCCAGCTGCATCAGGATGGAGTCCATCTGAAACCCCAGGAATATGAGGCATTGAGATGGTGCAAGAACCAATTTCTGGACATTTATGATGAAAACCAGATCCTTAAGGAGGAGAATGGTCCATTCTAAATGCAACAAGACTATGTGAGGACTTTGGGCCATAATAGTGATGATGTCCAAGTATATGATCATACGTACTCCCTTTTCTGGAAGGGACACTACTACCGGCTTCATAATCTTTGTGAAACACCACGCTGAGGAGGAGCCACCCAATGGAAGGACCTTGAATTCGTAGCAACATCCTAGCCATGGTAACAGCAGAAAGCGACGATGAGAAGAAAAAAATTGGGACGGTCAAGTACTCGTCTTTTCGATCCAGACACACTATCCATTCTTATTTTCGGAGGATGCCACGTTCGAGATGGATGCCCTTCATTTTAAAATGTCGGTAAAATAACCAAGCATTGAAATCCTTCAGGTTGAGTACCAGACGAGACCCACCCTCTCTCTTTTTTACCAGAAAGATAGGGCTGAAAAAAAAAACATTTGAGTGAGGAGTGTTCCCTTTATAGCTCCTTTCTCCAAGAGAGCTTAAATTTCGGAGGAGATGAAATCTCGCTGTTAAAGGGAAAACTACAACACGTTGGGATGGAGGGGGGTATTGTAAAACTCCAACTTGTACTCTTGTATGGATTCGAGGACCCACAGGTTTACAGACCCCCACACCACCAAAAAGAACCTCAATGAAGGAATGAAGGCAGTCGCAGAATGGATGAGGAACAGCCGACTGAAGCTGAACTCGGACAAGACGGAGGTCCTCGGCGTCGGATCCACTCCTTCGGCCTGAGACGACTCCGGGTGGCCGACCTCACTGGGAACAGCTCCAACACCCACCGACCACGCACGCAACCTAGGGGTCATTCTCAACTCCACCCTCTCCATGACTAAGCAGGTCAACGCTGTCTCCTCCACCTGCTTCAACACCATCCGAATGCTCCGCAAGATCTACAAGTGGATCTCCACCAAAACGAGAACAACGGTCACCCAGGCCCTCGTCAGCAGCAGGTTGGACTACGGAAACGCCCTCTACGCAGGAGCCTCGGCCAAACTCCTGAAGCAGCTTCAATGCATCCAGAACGCCTCTGCACGCCTGATCCTCGACATCCCTCGCCGCAGCCACATCACATCTCACCTGAGAGACCTGCACTGGCTCCCCGTCAACAAGAGTATAACCTTCAAGTTCCTCACCCACACACACACACAAGGGACTCCACAACACCGGACCAGCATACCTCAGACGACTCAGCTTCTACACCCCCACCCGCCAGCTCCGCTCACCTCGCCCTTGCCACAGTATCCCGCATCCGAAGAGCGACCTCAGGTGGTATATCGTTCTCCCACCTCACCTCCAAGACCTGGAACACCCTCCCCATCCACCTACGGCAGACCCAAGACCTACTGACCTTCATAAGACTCCTCAAGACCTGGCTTTTCGAGCAGTAGCAGCATTCCCCACCCCCCAGCGCCTTGAGACCCTCACGGGTAAGTAGTGTGCTTTACAAATGCTATGATTGATTGATTGATTCAAAGAAGGGTAAGCCTCACTTTTAAATCCAGATTCCTGGGAGGTTCCTTGTGCTCCTCTGTACCATCCCCTTATGAAGCTATTTCTTCTGCCTCGAAAGTGAGAAGAGTAGAATGTGGAGTTGTAAGGGAAGTCCACCACCTCCTTGGTAGAAATCATGTTGTGGGCCTTGGTAGTAACGCCGGCCGAACGTCCAGTCCTGCCAAAAAGTGATTGGCTGAATGCTTTTTTGAAAGACCCTTGGGCCTTGTCAAGATTACTCTACGTGGCAACAAATTTGGACAAAGCACCACTGGACCTGCCTCCAAAGATGTCAATTTGTTGAGTTTCAGTCAACCTTAATAAGTATGGATCGTCAACGCTCAGTGGAGATAGCGCAATTTGCATTGCCCAGATGCACATGGATCGCTGAGCCCAATCCACTAAGATGTCTGGGTCAATTTGGGGGGAGAAGGTCACTGAATCCTTGGCATGGAAGGCCAACTCTAGGATCCTGGTTAGAGGGCCTGAGATGTCTAACAACTTGTGCTGGTAGTTGCGCCAGGCACAATCGAGGCCCATCATGGGGTCCTTTGAATATTTATTGAGGAAAGAGACTAATGTGACGTACACTTCAGGTGTTTTCTGTCACTTTGCCAGGGAAATCCGGAGTGAAGGCAGGCCCTCATGACCTTATCAAGCCCCTAGCGGATGTGCGGCTGAGCATTATCAGCCACTTCTTGCAGGGGAAACCATACGGTGGAATGTGGATGGATTATGTCACCCAGTTCGAAATCCAGCACTTTGGGCTGTTTCTGGGAATCGTCCTGGTGCGTTTGATGCTCACGTTTACTGGGCCCAGGCTCGCTGTCGTGATCAGAGCCATCTGAACTACAGGAATCTGAATCCCAAGATTCTGCGAAGGCGATGGTGGAGTAAAAGGAGGTGCGCTATAGGTGTGGTCTCCAGCCATGTAGTCCGCCAGCTTCTGGAAAGGTCACAGAGAGGGGACTCTTAACCGATTTTCCTTTGGTCTTGCCTTGTCTGACAGGGAGGCCATCATCTTCCATCAAAAGGGGGCGGTTGCAGGGCTCGGCTCTATCCCTGCTGTCTAGCATAGCCACACAGATGATGTTTAAGAGAGCCCAAAGGCCTGACTAAGCCTACCTGCCCTATTGCGCCGCCGGAACATCACTTTTTTGATGTTCCGGTGGTGCAATGTGCCACTAACTTATTATAAGGCTTTATAAATGTGCCCATTTCACACAGAAAACTGCGTGAATGGGGCGTTCCCAGCAACATCCATGGCTTTTTGACACGGTCGTAGATTTACAAAAAATCGTAAGTCTGCGGCAGCGCCCAAAACTTACACCTCCGGAGGTGTCCCTTCCTACTCAAAAATATTCATCCCCGCAAAGCAGGCACCCTTGCACCATGGTGCAAGGGGCCTGCGTTGGTGCATTTTAGCCCATTGTGCGCTGGGTAAAAGGACAGGAATGCACATTCCTACTCTTTTCTTTTGCCGTAGGGCGGCGCAGCAGCAAGGCCTGCTGTGCTGCCCTACTGCAAAAAACCCATAAATGAGGCCCTAAGTCTTTATTGACTAGTAGTTGGACCCCAGCACCCAGCGCCTCAACCAAGTCTTGCTACAAAAACCCCGAGGGCTCATCGTAATATTCTTCCATTTCTCCCTCAAAAGGATCATACATTCCCATACCTGAGCTCAGCAGGCACAGTTGCACCTCAGGAGAATGCCAATCAGCACAATATCAACTAGGAGCTTTAAGGGGGAGTGCACACAAATCTCAGACCCCAAGGCAGGCACCAAGAATTATTAGTAAGGTGTGTAGGGAGTAGCCTGGAGCACTCTAGGCAGATGCCTTATCAGATTAATACAACCCTGGAGATTACACAAGCCAGGGTGTCAACAGGGAGCAGCACGGGGCCACAGGCACAGGCAACAGAAAAACATGCCGCTTATGCGTTATGTAGAGCCACGTTGAGCGAGCCAGCACTGTGGAGGACAGGTGTGCATGCACACATGAGGATCATGAATATTTATAGAAAAAGGACTTTGTGGCCAGGAGGCCAGTGCACCCTTACTCCCCTCTCCCACTCCACCTAATGAGGCTCGCCCAGCATAGCTACACCGCCGGGAGGCTAAAGCGCTCCTAAGCAGCGTGATAGGATCGCAGAAAAAAGTTACAAGACAACAATTGAAAATCAAGTAAATGCGGCACATATAAAGAACGTTATCGGCGTGGGTTGCACCTACAGGTAATCTGTATATAATATATCTCCACACGCTTGCCTGTCAATCCCCTTTCCGCCCGAAGAAGGCAAGTGCAGACCCAATTCTTTTCCAGTGATTTTTATTGTGCTATCACCTTGTCGCCATGACGCATTTTGGCTGAAAAACAACCGGCCTTGATCACATGACAGCGCATGGGCGGCAGTGCCTCCTTTTAAAGTGCAAAGTGCAACAGCATAGAAATGGAAAACACACTGCACAATTGATCACAATCACTTTGATTACAGCATAAATGCGTTAAAATCATGTTAAAATTTGAGCATATAATATTACATAGGATTTCTAAAAACAAATCTCTGTAAAATACTGTCAATTTACATAATAGCTTCCCATTAGATATATATGGATAAAATCCTGTATATTGTATGTATACTTCCATTGTTGCAGCTCAATCTGAAGTTACCTGCTGTTGCAAATAAAAGTGACTAAGTACTTCAAAAGATTACCCCTAATATTTTAAACGAGACCTCTGTGTGTGAATGTTATGTGCAAATGTGCAAAATAGTGCAAAGATAAATCTTATGTGCAAAGATAATGCGTGCAGCTTTAGCAGGTATTAGATCTAATTTCTAGGTATGCATAATACTGAATACCTTAAAGTGCCTGTATGTTTAATACAAATTGGTTAGACGGAACATAGGAGGAGAACAACTCAGTAGTTAATTAGAGAAAAGATCTATAGGTTGGTTCCCACAAAATGATATATACAAAAAATTGTTATGAAATCATTCCGACCTATAAAAAAGGTTTTTTCCCAATAAATTACCAAAAATCCTCCAATTGTGTGGTATACCATAATTGGTGAATAAAAAAATAATAATATATATATATATATATATTCACTTAAAAAACCATAGGTTTCACACGTTATAGTTAGCTGGACATTTCACTCGTAAAAAACCATTTAAATTCCCCCGTTATAGTTAGTTCAGCTAACTATAACTCGCGCGACCGCAATCCACTGCTGATGACGTCGCATATTACATAACTGTATTCACTAAGATACTGTTAATAAGTCAGTTATAGAATTTTACAAAAAAACCCCATCCATTTAGACACTTATTTACCCATTTATTCTTCCATTAACCTTTAGATATACATATATAAAAAATATTTTTTTTTCAGAAAGACACATATTCACTGGATGATGTCATCAGTGATGTCATCAGTCATGTCATTTGAGATGTCATCAGTGATGTCATGAGTGATGTCACTGACCATGTCATGAGTGATGTAATATGCGACGTCATCAGCAGTGGATTGCGGGCGCGCGAGTTATAGTTAGCTGAACTAACTATAACGGGGGAATTTCATTAGGTTTTTACGAGTAAAATGTCCAGCTAACTATAGCATGTTTGAAACCTACGGTTTTTCAGTGAATTTGTAAGGTTTTTTAAATGCTATTTCCTAACTATAACGTGTGTGAAACCTATGGTTTTTTCAGTGAATTTGCAAGGTTTTTTAAATGCTAATTCCTAACTATAACGTGTGTGAAACCTATGGTTTTTTCAGTGAATTTCAAAGGTTTTTTAAATGCTAATTTTAGAATTTTGTAATATATTTTTTATATATTTCTTTTACAAAAATTTCCCTATGGATACATTTATAAATTATCTGTATCCTTTAATTTGGTGTGGGTCATTTTTTTTTTACTTTGAATTTGGATAAAGTTGAACAGCATAGTTATTATCTTCTATTAACTTATGTCCACTTTATTTATTTATTTTTTTCTATAAATTTTTAGTGTGCGCGCACAGAGCGCGCACCTAGTACGTTTGCATACGTTTTTCATGTATGCAGGCGTACGTTATCTACGTACGCATACATACGTTTAGTGCGCGCTCGCAGCGCGCACCTAGTACGCACGCGTACGTTTTTTGTGTACGCATGCGTACGTTATATACGTACGCATACGTACGTTTTAGTACGCGCTCGCAGCGCGCACCCAGTACGCATGCGTACGTACGCTTGCGTGCGTCGTACGTGCTCCGCGCGCTACACTCGCGTAAACGCGCAGAGTACGCGCGCTGACGTTCGCGCCAGCGCGCGTGCTACGTATGCACGTTACGTACGCGCATAATACTTATGCGCATGCGCAATTGCACCGTGCGCGCTCTGAGCTTGCTCCGTGCGCGCACCTCGGGTTATGTGATTAATAAAACAACACTTTTAATTGGTTTTCATTACTTTCAGTTTCAGATTGTTTCAACACCACACCCAATCCCCTCATGGCAAGTCATGTGATCAAGAAACATCACTTTTCATTGGTTCAAAGTACTTTCAGTTCCAGATTCTTCCAAAACCACACCCACTCCCCTCATTGTTAGTTCTGATTCCCTTGGAGAAAGAGCTACTCTGTTTTTGTGAGACAATGGCAGAGCACCAGCCATCTTCTGAGAGTGAACAGGACACTCTTGAGAGACAGAGGCAGAGGAAGCAGAAAGACTCCTTTATATGGCAGTTTTTCACTTTTCCTGAGGGACAAAAGAAGGTGAATGCACCAAAAGTCACCTGCATACTTTGTCACCGCACCTTATCACGTGGGAATCCTAATAAGAAGTACTCTTTTAGTATTCACACAATGTTGAGGCACGTTGAGAAAATGCATCCTGTGACTTTTCGCCAAGCTTCTGGAGCAAACCCTCCACCTGCTCAGCCGACGACATCTGCAGCAGCTCAGCCGAGCACATCTTTGGCAGCTCAGCCGAGCACTTCTTCTGCGATGGTGCCTTCACCTTCTTACACACCTCTGGATATTCGTCCTTGTTTTGGGAGGATGAGTACACGCTGCATGGTTTGTGGCTATAGTTTTTTTTTTTTTTTTTCGTTTTTCTCTTCCTCTGTCCCTACATTAACTCAAGGGCTCTTTTTAGAGCCACCTAAAATCTAAACACAAAAACTTGTTTTTTTTAATCTATTGGTCAATTTTTTTTTTTTGGGGTGCGCGCACCCAATGATGTTTTTTAAAAAAAATAATCATTTTTTTCACCTTTAGTAAACCTTCAGGGACTCCCTGACAAAGAGAGGGGAGTGGCAAAGTAATTAAAAAAGAGATGGTGTACATTTCACAGATGAACGGAAGAGAGTCTTCCTATTAAACTTTAAACTCTGCATCAGTACTTACGTATAGGTACCCTAAACCTATCAAAAAAGATAATAGCTCATTTTCGTGCTGCATTTGAATTGGCTGTATTTACAAGGAGAAGAAAAGACACACAGAGTGGCTTATTCTCTCCTTGTAAATATGAAAGAGCACCCTGCGCCACTAGTACGTCAAGAAAAGTGACGTAGTGGTGGTGCAGGTGGCTTGTAAATCTGCCCCAGAGATGTTAAGGAAGTTAAGGGTAAAACAGACAAACAGAGAGTGACAGATACAGAGACAGAAAGCAAACAACTGAGAAGGAGTAAGGCAGTTAAAAAGACTAAGACATATGGATACAGAGAAAGAAACATGGATGAAAAATTAGTGATGGAGGTAGTAAAGGTAGGGGAGTAGTAGAGAAGGAGCGAGGGAGTTACAAAGGAGTAGTAAAGCAGGAAGAGAGAGTGAGAAGAGAAATGAGAAAAGCAGAATAAGGAGAGGTGAAGAAAAGGAAGCATGAAACGAAAGCAGTGACACATACAGATATTTTAAACTTACCTGACCATCAAAGTAACTTATTTAGAAAAAAAATGTTTTTATTTAATTGCAAGGAAACTGAATTACATTTTCTAAATTTTCTTTCTAGTTCTGAAAAAAAGAAAAAAGTATTAATATTCAACAATACATTTTATTAAACAGTACATGTTTTTTCATATTTAGCAAAGCAATTTTTTGCCCTTGTTTTGCTGTTTTCAGAATGTTTGGATTTTCACTGAAAATAGTGAAATCAATTGTATTCATCATTTAACAGCGGGCAAAAAAAAAAACAATCTGAAAGATTGTTTAAAAAAGCCCCAAATGTATCCTCACTAAAACATACCTTAATAGAAATGTCAAAAATACCTTTTAAGTATAATAACAATTTTCAAGAAATAACGTCTGTAAACCTTGTTGCAAAAGAACATTTTCCAAAATAATATATGTCAAAGAAGTCCACAACTGTTTCTTTTACCTTTCCTTGAGGCCAAATGGTAAGTTTAAAATCCTTTTTGAGTGAAATATTCCATTTTAATCCTTTAAAATTTAAATAATGCTTTGTTCAGATGCTGAATTTAGTATTTAAAAAATGGGTTTCAGAAAAATTAAGTAACAATTGGGTAAATCATAAGGCAAACGTTGCTTGAAAATCAGTTGAGAATCATTACACAGTGTCCATCCTTTTTCACATTTAAGATAAACTGTGTAATGACCCAAAGTTATAGAAGGACCATCATGAAAAATTATTGCAACTGCTACAAAAGTTTTTCCAGATATAGCTAATTGATTACCAACAAACTTCTTTAGTAAAGTTTCCAATTTTGTTCCATCAGTTCTACAACGTTGTACCATTAAAATTACATACTGTCCATATTTCTTTAAAAATAACGTTGACAACATTTCAGATTTACATTCAGAACATTCCATGTTGTGATTAGCATCTTTAACTAATTTACTAAAAGTCACTGTTTTACTTTCTGGTAATGGTAAATATATGAACCTTTTAGAATCAACATTACTACTGCTTGTGTTCATACAGTTATCACAACAATGTTCCCATTTATAAGAGACACCAAATAAATGTTCTACTTCTACTCCTTCATCTTCCAGTACCATCAGGATATACATCAAGAATTCCTGTGCATCTTGCTGGACATTTTGTGTAAACTGTGTACATCCAGAACATACATCTAAAAGATTTCTAACATCAGAAGCACTTTCTATTTTATTTTTATCATTACTCAGCTTCTCATAAAGGAGACTCAGCAAAGAATAGAATCTTTTTTCATGATTTAGTATTATCTGCTCTTGCAAACTTTCAAGATAAAATACAACATTCAGCACTACATTTGCGTAGCAGTTGACACCAGAGCTATTTTCAAAATGACAACCAACAACCTCTTCCACACTGTCCTTTTTCTTTTTGCTTGCAGTCACATCACTGTCTTTTTGTTTTCTCTTCTGTACATCCTCATTACAGATATTCTCAAATCTCCTTTTCCGACAAACAACACGTTTTTCAAACACAGGATACTGACCTAACTGAGGAGCATAGCTTCTTCTTAATCTATTATACTCCTTTACACAGTTTGCATCAGCACTTTCTTTTGAGTCATCAAAGTCTATCATGAATAAACCAGATAATTTTTTCACGCGTGACAAAGCAACACATGCCATACCTTCTTTAAACACAGTAGATCCAATGTTTACAAAAGCACTATCAACAGTTAATCCTTGAGACTTGTGAATAGTTACAGCATATGCTAGAGAAATCGGAAACTGCTTTCTACGTACATATAAGTCTTTCACTAGCAAAAAACGAACTGAACAACGACTAATGACTTTAACCTCTTCAATCTGATCAAATTTTCTTTTTAAGAATTCAATTCCATCTTTTTTCTGGTACTTTACAAAACCCACAACTTTACCCATAGCTCCATTCACTAAACCTTTTTCTACATCCAAATTACGTCTTAAAATTACTCTACAGTTCATACACACATAAGATTCTTTTCCAAACCAGCAGTTTTTGAAATGTTTTTCTCCAGAGAATCCAATTTAGTAGCCAATTTGCCTGTCAATATAATAGTTATTCATTCATGTTGAATTTTATCCACAGCTTCCAGTTTTATGATCTCTTCATTTTCCAATTTCAAAAGTTCTTGATTGAATACAGAGCATTCATGTAGTGTTGGCATTAAGCAGATTACAGTATTTTTTTTAGCAATTTTCTTGTATATTTTCTCTGGAACTATTTCTTCTGTTGTAAACAAATTACTCAGCAATCGACTCTGTAATACTTTTCTGCCATCTTCTGTGAGTAGTCCAATTCTTATATCTTTCAGAATACTTGCATAGTCCTCATCATTGGCTTGCCTCATATTGGTAATGAGTTCCTTATACTCAAAATATGTCCAAATATTTACATTGCCTATACTTCCTAACAACTTTTTCGTGTCTTCATGTGTAAGTGTATGGAATACCGGTTGTCCTTTAACTGGAGTAAGTTGCAAAAGATCCCCAAAAACTATGACGTGTTTTCCTCCAAATAACACGTCATACTCTGTCTTCAGAATTTGCTGCATTCTTAAATGCACAAAGGCAAGCATTAAGTTTGATACCATGCTTACCTCATCAATAATGAGTACTTTCAATTTCTTCAATACTCTTGAAACTTCCAAGCATGCTTCTCCTGCTAGTTTGTGGTACTGTATTTTGTTCTCATGCTCTACTGGTAACATTAGCAAACGATGTAAGGTAACTCCTTTTATGTTATATGCTGCTAACCCAGTTGGAGCAGTAACAACACAAGACAAAATGGAATCCATTTTCTTCTGTAGGTAGCTTCTAATTACATTAATTAAGAAACGTTTTCCAGTTCCTGCTTGTCCACTTACATACATTCTCATTGGTTCAAAAGATGTGCATGAGCACTCTTTATTTTCATGTAGTAATCCGTGATCAATTTTTTTCCTGACTTCTTCATAAATTTGTTTTTGTTCTTCATCCAGTTGCTGCTCCAAATATGTTAAGTCTACTAAATCTTCCTGAGCTTGATTCATAGCTGTTTCCACTTCATTCATGGCTATTGCTGCTTCATTTTCTACGATTGGTTGTCCTAGAGGATCTTGACTGAATGTCCCAGAACTTTGTCTTGAGAACTGTCTCTAGCTACTTCAGCTGCAATTGTTGCTTCTTGTTCAATTTCTTCATTTAACATTTGAACATAAGTTGTGAAAGTACTGCATTCTATGCTGTCTTTGCTAGCATTGAAGGAATCTTCATAACTCTGGAATTCTCCAAGTAGTTCGTCCTCTGAACGCCATGGTTTAAACAGCTGCAAAAGTGCCAAGTAGAAAAATTCCTTTTTGTCAGGAGTGTCGCAACTCAGCTTCCGGTGATTTATAAAACTTCCTTTTGTTTGCTTCACCAAACATCCTTCCTCACCACTGACTTTATATTTTCCATTGTTGATATCTTCTGTGGCATTCCGTTTAAAAATGAAGTTCTGCAGCACTTCATAGAGACACATGTTCTCAAGGTGATGACTTCTTTGTGGGTAATATGTATCCAACATGTTTGTTCTTAAAATGTCTGTACTTTCTGGTTCGAACTCTGCTAAATATTCAATTTCTCGAATAGATTTCAGTACCCGATTTCGCATTCCTGCAAGGCCTAAACTTACCCAAATTATTCTTCTGGATTTGGAGTACAGACTTGCAGATGATAACCTATCTGAGCATTCGTAGGATCCAATTTCTCGATGCGATCACATCTTTAAACTGAAACTGTATAGCTTCTTACTGACAGTCTTCTCGTGAGAAATCTCTTCCCACATTTCCTTCAATTCCGTTTTCTCAGATTTAGTGATGTAAGATGTGACATACCGAGCAACAGCAATAGAATTGTCAGCCACATACTGTATATCCATGTTAGCATTCCACATGGATAAAATGACTGGATTGTAGTCATTTATATATTTTGACTCTTCTTTTCTTCTTAGGTTGTAGGTATTCTTAGGCGATTTTCTTGTAATAGTATGTCGCACAGCTGACATAAAACTGTTTACTCTTCCTTTTGAAAGAACAGGTCGTGGAAATCCAAATCGACATTTTGTGTAGAATTTATCTTTACTCTTGTACTTTCGTCGACAGTATTTTCCACATCGATGACTTTGGAAACGTAAAACTTTCTCTTTTAAGTTTTTGTCTTCTGTGCTTTTAAGTATAGCACATGTTGCATATCCTTCAATGAAAGATAAAACTGCTTCATCAGCACCTGTTCCAAATTTTGGGGCATCCTTGATCCACAACAGCATATGAATGTGAGGAGCACCTCTTGCTTGGTACTCTTTTCTCCAAAAGAAATCCACAACTTCTCCAAGAGGTGGATTTTTTTTATTGCAGATGAAGGACATCATAGCCTCAAATCTATGATTAAAATATCTGCAAACATTAACCTGATCCAATGAGCACAATTCTCCTGCTGTCTTGTATTGTATGTTTTTAATGTTTGAATTTGCCTCTCGAAGAAAATCCAGAAGATCATCCCAAGCGTACTCAGCACAGCTTAGGGTAAGGAACCATGTAGGAGTTCCTAAATTCCATAACATACACTTCAATTCTCCATGGCGTCGGTACCGATATTCATTAGTCCCACGCTGACAAGCCATCAAATTGATCAATTGAGATTCCAAATGATCATCTCGCTGTTGCACTTTGTTGATAAAGTCCTTTGCTGACACATTATGTAGATGTACTTTAGTTTTCAAAATGTGATTTACTGCATAAGATAGTGCAGACAAGTCACTTTCAAATAAAAGATGAAACAAATAAGGAATACTTTGACGAAATCTGGGATCTTCTGCATATAATCTTGTAGTCTGATACTCCGAAGCAGGAATCTGTACTGGACGTTCATTATATCGTCCACCTTCTCCTGTAAGAAACAGTTGAGGAAAACAACGAGCTTCCAAGCTCTCCTCCCATACACTCACAGGAGTTCCTTTTGCTTTCTTCATCTGAAACAGATCAATAGCGTTTCCCATAACTTCTTTAGAATGAAGAGGATGTATGCTGAAATGTTCATACATTTCTTCTTCTTTTGACTTATCCACTTTTTCAATTTGCCCAGTTGGTATTCCTGTGTCTTCTAGTATTTCTTCTTCATCTTCATCCATATAAATGGCTTCATACCATTTATTATTTTTTTTCAAATACAAATTTGCTCTTTGTACTTTTCGTACATCCACCAGCTCCTGCCAAATGTTCTTATTCTTTGTAGGTACACCATTAACCAGAATAACTAATGGTTCAGTTTCCAAAGTATCTGCATCAATTGTTTCCATATTTTTTTTCAAATCCAATGGCAAATAGACAACTCTTCCTTTTAAACCTCTTTGTAAATCCGAAGGAGGTAATTTACTTGTTTTTGGCTCCATACGCACTATGGTCTGAAACGGATGGACACATTGAATGAGTATAGACTCATACGTATTTAAATCAGAAAGTTCTGGAGGAATATCAACCAATTCTAATTTATTATGTACAGCTCTTGCTGGCATTCTATTTTCTTCTAACTTGTTATAACAGTATTTACAAATACGCTGATCTTCACCCAATTCAAAACAATTTTCCAGAAATATATATGTTGCAAAATCTTTCCACTTATAATTATCTTCATTTTCACTTTTTTTTATACAGATCAACATTCCTTGTTTGAATTTTATAATGGCTTCTCCGGCAACAAATACAAGTAATATTTGGTCTTTCATTAGAGATGATAGTAAATTTTGTCATTTCATCTTCAAAATTTTTACTAACAGTAAGTTCTACATTCTCTTCCACATTTTCATCAATAACTGTGTCATTTTCTGCACTTTCTTGTTCTGGACCAAAGTAACAAAACTGAATCTCATCAGTAACCTTCACTACATCTGATACAGATCCACGGAACAGAGCATTATTCATCTCATTTAACTTTAGTGCTGGACTTTTAGCAAAATACAATGTTCTCACAAACTTTCTCATTTCAGTATGATGAACAGCCAGCATCCTAAAATGGTGAAAAACACTTTGACACACTTTCCTAGATAGACAAGCCAGAGAATGTCCTTGCAAACCAGTATTCTCTCTCACTCTGCATGGATCTAGTCTTTGAAGCGCCTTAATTTTCTGTTTAACACTCTTTTTACTATATTCTCTTAGAAAGTCACGTAATTTATCAATAGATTCCTGACGCACAGTACAAATACTACTACAATTCCAAGTGTACACTGGGGCTTTAGGACGTCTCCCCATAACCTCAGCAGCCATCACTTCTTCCTCATTTCTTGGAACCATTTTCTCCTTTTCCATTACACAACCATCCTTAACTTCATATGCTCTACCATTGGTGTCAACTGCATGCAACAAACTATTACTTTGAAGATAACTCTCTTCATTAAAAATGGTTCAGTACTTGAACTATGCTTCCATTCTCCTAAGAACACTTTACAAAAGTTATTTTTTTTCACTTGTCTTTTCCTTTTGCTTTGTGACTTCATTGCATTGACTAATTAATCTAATCTACGCATCCTGTTCAAAATTAAAATAAATAGTTTTTTTTTATTTCTAATGCCTTGGTAACAATACTTTCAATAAATTTCTTTTTCTTATAAAATTTAGTTTTCTTCTTATATTTTTTCACATCCTTTAGCAAATTTAACATCACTCTTCTCTGAAACATTTTTCGACGAATGTTTTTAAAATCTATTTTTCATGTTAAGTCACTCTTTCTTACTTCTGAGTCTACATCAGCATTTTGTTTTTGCTGTCGACTCTGTTGTTGTTTTGTACTTGAAACACTGTTTGAATTTATCTTTCAATCATTTTTTTTTTTTTAAGATATTTTTTTTAAAATTCTTTAGTCTGCTTACCAGAAGACTTTTTCTGTTTTCCAACACAAGCTTCTCCTCCTATTTTTTTTTTTACCAGTTGTCTTCAAATATAGTTGTTGTTGCTTTTCTTTTCTCTTTCTTGACTTTATAGGCATCTTTAAATGTTTTCACTGTTGCTCAGCAATACCTGCAACAAACTAAAAAAAAATACCTTTATGTAATTTTAATTCATTACAATTTTTTTTGAGCTTTTCAAATCCTATCACATGAGCTGATCCTTTCCTACGAGTCCAAGTCTTACAAAACAAGAGAAACATGAATTAAATCTCTGACAACAATTCCTGTGTGCACACAGACTCATGGTGTGATTCTAGGCAGAAAACGATATTTGATTGGCAATTTGAAAGCACATTTACTACTGTTGAGGAGCAAATGATAATTACTGTGACAGCCTGACACATTTTTCTTATATTTTAGAAAAGCAGAAAAGAGCACATGTCCTTACACCTATTTGAGACCATGACCATGTGTTACAGGGTGAGTGATTAGACTAGAGTAAAGGAAATGAGCCTTGGTGACATTGAATCTGTTTGCGTTACACACTGCTATCTGAAACACCACATACAGCTGAGTAGTACGCACGGGAGTGTACGAGAAGCTGCTGCGTGTGTGCAAAAAGTGTGTTGCTGGAGACTGTGTATTGTCAGTTGCAAGAGAGATCTGCATGGAAACTTGCACAACTGCATGAAGAGTGCAGACATGTGTATAAGAGTAGATGTGTGGTAAGGGTTAATTTGAGTTTTGAACATGTAGGAACTACCTCAGCCATTGCAAGATTTGATGGAAAATCTACCTTGTTGATTTGAAATGTGTTAGCATTTGCCTCTCATTTTTGAGATAGTGATTTCTGCTGAGTGCTAACCAACACATTTGAAGAAAACAAGCTGGCCCTTTCCTGAAAGTGCAAGTTTTACAGAACAACAGCAACACAAATTAAATCTCTGACAACAATTCCTGTGTGCATGTTGTCTCATGGTGTGATTCTAGGCAGAAAACAGTATTCCTGGGTCATACCAGTACACCTTAACTTATGGTGAAGACATACTCCATAATATCTTTCAAGTTCATGGCACTTAAATATCTTCCTTAACATAAAATGTAAAAAACTACTTTTAAAGTGGTAGGAAAATGTACCATGCTATTTTCAAATGTGTTTGCATTTGCCTCTCATTTTTGAGATAGTGATTTCTGCTGAGTGCTAACCAACACAGTTGAAGAAATGAAACTGCCCTTTCTTAAAAGTGCAAGTTTTACAAAACAACAGCAACACAAATTAAATCTCTGACAACAATTCCTGTGTGCACACAGACTCATGGTGTGATTCTAACCACAAAGCGATTTGAAAGCACATTTAGTACTGTGGTGGAGTAAGTGAAAATTACTGTGAAAGCCTGACACATTTTTCTTATATTTTAGACAAGCAGAAAAGAGCACATGTCCTAACAGCTCCTTGAGACCATGACCATGTGTTACAAAAAACAAGCTGCCCCTTTCCTGCGAGTGCAAGGGTAATAGAGCAAGACCAACACGAATTAAATCTCTGATAACAATTCCTGTGTGCACACTGTCTCATGGTGTGATTCTAGGCAGAAAACAGTATTCCTGGGTGATACCAGTACACCTTAACTTATAGTGAAGACATACTCCATAATATCTAACATGTTCAAGGCACTTAAATATCTTCCTTAACATAAAATGTAAAACACAACTTTTAAAGTGGTAGGAAAATGTACCATGCTACTTTCAAATGTGTTTGCATTTGCCTCTCATTTGTGAGTAACTGATTTCTGCTGAATGCTAACCATCACACTTTAAGAAAACAAACTGCCCCTTTTCTGCGAGTGCAAGGCTAACAGAACAAGAGCAACACAAATTAAATCTCTGACAACTAATCCTGTGTGCAGACAGACTCATGATGTGATTCTAGGCACAAAACAGTATTCCTCAGTGATACCACTACACCTTAACTTACAGTGAAGACATACTCCATAATATCTTACAAGTTCAAGACAGTTAAATATCTCCTAAAACACAAAATGTAAAACACAACTTTAAAAGAAGAATGACAATTCTAATATTTATATCAAAAATCACCACATACATCCCCTCTCAAACTCATAACTCACCTTTAAAATTAGTTAGTTGAGAAAGAAATGTGGCACTCAAACAGCAGATTATCAGAGCCAGAATCTCAGAGCTGTACACCTCTCTCCTCTCACCACAACCAGTAAATGGCAATGTTTCCCTCTCTTTTTTCACACATATACATGTTAATGTAAAATCACAGTCCTTCCCACATCTTTTCAAATGGAATCACACATTTCTATTGGTTGCAACTTTCAACCCCTTTCCAAATCATCCCTTCCCCCAACATGACTTCTGCCTGCTACCATAGCAACAGGTCATGGAACACTGGTGTGAGTAGAGAGGTCAGAAGTTCAGCACACAATGTTTCAAATCCAAACAGCAAGAGTGCTTGACTTTTCAAACCTAACAGCAAATCCAAAGTAATGTTCTGTGGGAACACATTTTTCTGAACCAATCCAAAACATGCTTTTAAAAATGTAAACATACAGCCTAGTTTTAACTGTAAAATGGTTTGAATCAGCCAATCAGTTCTTTTTATTAAAAAAAAGTATGTATGCCTCCATTTTTCAACTGTCTTTCTTTTCATATTGCCATTCTACTGAAAGACATCTCCTGAGTGCATCCTGTTCTCCTTGAAAGATGTTCACAGTGTGGATTGTAGGTCATAGCTATGTCTTCTGGAGTGAAAAATTTGCAGAAAAAATAGGTATTGTAAAAGACCTTGCTTTGCCAAATGTAGATATTAAATGGATTGGTCAGAGAGGATTAAAGTGGCACCAATTAATGCCTTTGGTGAAAACCTTTCTACATCTCCCACAGCCTAACCTTATTATTGTGCACTGTGGTGGAAATGACCTAGGCACTTTAACTGGGGTAGGTCTGGAAATGCTTATTAAGGACACCTTTGTGCAATTGATGTCACTTTTTCCACAAACTGCCTTTGTATATTCTAATATATGCCAAAGGCAAAAGTGGAACTGGTCCAACCAATTTTGTCCGCAGATTGACAAAGCAAGAAAGCACGTCAATAAGTCTGTTTCTGCTTTCCTCAGAGACTATGGTATGGGTTCTATATACCACAACATTTTGCGTTACAACGTGCAAGACATTTATAGAGGAGACGGTGTACATTTCAATGATGAAGGCAACAGAGTCTTCCTCTTGAACTTTAGACTCTGCATCGGTACTTACTTGTAGGTACCGAAAAACACTCAATAAACACAAGGGCTCTTTTTAGAGCCACCTAATATCTAAACACTTAAACTTGATTTTTATTTCTATTTTTTTAAACGTTTTTTTTCGGGTGCGCGCAGAGTGCGCGCACCTCGCGATGTTTTTAAAAAAAATTAAAATCTTTTTTTGGGCCGTTCGTGGTCCTACTGTGACCCCCCTGGCAAAGGATAGGGGGTCAGGAACTCTCTTCCCTGCCCCCTTTTCACGTTTTCCACCTTTTTTCCACCTTTCCTTTTCAGTGCGACAGACAAAATGGCGGCCGACACTTCCTGATTTCAACCGATTCGAATGTTTACTGACATCTAACAACCAATTAGAATTTCGCTCGCGCACGGCAGGGTGCGCGCACAGGGCTTGCACAGTGCGCGCACCCTGCGCGCGTATAGATATTGATATGCTTTTAAATGCTACTTTCTCAGAAAATACTGAACAGATTTACACCAGACCTGCGAAAGGCACTTCCTTGACCTTATGGCTACCTCTCTGCCAAATTTCACGTAATTCTGTTCAGCCGTTCGCACTAAAGGTCCTATGGAAAAATGCATGGGGAAAACACGTTTTGGGACCCCCCCTTTTTCTCGGCCCCGGCTTGACGAATCACCCCGAGACTTTCAGGGTAGGAGCTGAACGGAGCGCCCCATTAGTTTTGAAAATTTCACGAGGATTCGTCAACCGGCGCCAAAGTTATTCAAAATAGAATTTTCAGATTTCCTATGGAAACTCGGTCCTAACTATAACTATATTCTGGCGATCGCCAGTAGATAATATAAATGCATATGCATATATGTGCATATGTGTGCGTGTAGAGAGAGGTAGAGAGAGGTAGAGAGGTAGAGGTGTAGAGGTAGAGAGGTAGAGGTAGAGAGGTAGAGGTAGAGAGGTAGAGAGTAGTAGAGAGAGAGGTAGAGAAAGGTAGAGAGGTAGAGAGTAGAGGATGAGTAATAGAGAGTAGAGAGAGAGTAGTAGAGAGTAGTAGAGAGAGTAGCAGAGAGTGAGTAGGAGAGAGTAGTAGAGTGAGTAGTAGAGAGTGAGTAGTAGAGAGTAGTAGAGAGTAGTAGAGAGTAGTAGAGAGTGAGTAGTAGAGGGAGTAGTAGAGAGTAGTAGAGAGTGAGTAGTAGAGAGTAGTAGAGAGTGAGTATTAGAGAGTGAGTAGTAGAGAGTAGTAGAGAGTGAGTAGTGGAGACTGAGTAGCAGAGAGAGAGTAGTAGAGAATGTGTAGTATAGAATGAGTAGTAGCGTGAGAAGTAGAGAGTAGTAGGGAGAGTAGTAGAGAGTGAGTAATAGAGAGTAGTAGAGAGTGAGTAGTATAGAGTAGTAGAGAGAGAGTAGTAGAGAGTGAGTAGTAGAGAGTGAGTAGTAGAGAGTGAGTAGTAGAGAGTAGTAGAGAGTGAGTAGTAGAGAGTGATTAGTAGAGAGTAGTGGAGTAGTAGAGAGTGAGTAGTAGAGAGTAGTAGAGAGTGAGTATTAGAGTGAGTAGTAGGGAGTAGTAGAGAGTGAGTAGTAGAGAGAGTAGTAGAGTGAGTAGTAGAGAGAAAATAGTAGAGAGTGTGTAGTAGAGAGAGAGTAGTAGAGAGTAGTAGAGAGTGAGTAGTAGAGAGTGAGTAGTAGAGAGAGTAGTAGAGAGTAGTAGAGTAGTAGAGAGTGAGTAGTAGAGAGTGAGTAGTAGAGAGTAGTAGAGAGTGAGCAGCAGAGAGAGTAGTAGAGAGTAGTAGAGTGAGTAGTAGAGAGTGAGTAGTAGAGAGAGAGAGTAGTAGAGAGTGAGTGGTAGAGAGTAGTAGAGTGAGTAGTGGAGAGTAGTAGAGAGTGAGTAGTAGAGAGAGTAGTAGAGTGAGTAGTTGAGAGTGAGTAGTAGAGAGTGAGTAGTAGAGAGTAGTAGAGAGTAGTAGAGTAGTAGAGAGTGAGCAGTAGAGAGTGAGTAGTAGAGAGTAGTAGAGTGAGTAGTAGAGAGGGAGTAGTAGAGAGAGAGTAGTAGAGAGTAGTAGAGAGTGAGTAGTAGAGTAGTAGAGAGTGAGTGGTAGAGAGTAGTAGAGAGTGAGTAGTAGAGAGTGAGCAGTAGAGAGTAGTAGTAGAGAGTAGTAGAGTACTAGAGAGTAGTAGAAAGTGAGTAGTAGAGAGTGAGTAGTAGAAAGTAGTAGAGAGTGAGTAGTAGAGAGTGAGTAGTTTAATTTAAAAGGAATACAATGAGGAGGTTCATTTTGCCATAGAAATTATGATTAGTGAGGAAAAAAGAAAAAGTAGGGCACATTTTGAGTGACTTCTCAAATCCTCTTCTATTTCATTAAAAAATTCTGCCATGCAGACTGAAACATGCACTTTCAATACCAGCAGCAGACTTCCCTGGTGAGCAGTAGCTTTACTACAGTGATCAAATGAGCAACTAGAGTGCTACCATTCAGAATTTATGGAAAATGTGTGACACATCTGAATGCCTTCTTGATGGAATCAAAGTAAACAAGCATTGAAAATGCAATAGGTCTCGCCCTCGTTTAAGTTAAAGCAATTCTGGTTGTAATTAAGTGGCTTTTTAGCTTTGCTTGTATTAGAGTTTTTCAAACTTTCATATACATACCATGCATATGTATGCATATATGTATATGTATATGTTTGCATGAATTTATATTTATATAGATATGCAGATTATATTTATATGTTTATATATGTATATTATCTACTGGCGGTCGCCAGTAGATAGTTATCGTTAGGACCGTGTTTCCATAGGAAATCCGCAACATTCTATTTTGAATAACTTTGGCGCCGATTGTCGAATTCTCGCGGAATTTTCAAAATAGGTGGGGCGCTCCGCTCCGCTCCTTCCCTGAAAGTCTCGGGGGGATTCGTCAAGCGGGGGCTGAGAAAAAGGGGGTTCCCAAAACACGTTTTCCCCATGCATTTTTCCATAGGACCTTTAGTCCAAGCTACAGCCCGAACGGCTGAACAGAATTACTAGAAATTTGGCAGAGAGGTAGTCCTCAGGTCAGGGATGTGCCTTTTGCAGGTCTGGTGTAAATCTGTTCAGTAGTTCCTGAGAAAATAGCATTTAAATCAATATATATATCTATAAGCGCGCTCCGAGCGCGTACGGTACGCTTACGGTAAGCGCACGATGCCGTGCGCGAGCTTAATTCTGATTGGTGGTTACATGACTGTAAACATTCGAATCGGTCGAAATCAGGAAGTGTCGGCCGCCATTTTGTGTCTCGCAGTCTGAGCCTGAGAAAAACAAAGGATGAGAACGTGAAAAGGGGGCAACGAAGAGAGTTGCAGACCCCCTAGCGTTTGTCAGGGGGTCCAAGAAGGTCCCAAAAGTATGAAAAATACATTTAATTTTTTTTTTTTTTAAACGCGGGGTACGCGTACGGTAAGCTTACCGTACGCGCACGGCAGAAAAAAAACAATAAAAAAAATAGGAGTAAAAATCAAATTTAAGTTTTTAGATATTAGGGGGCTCTAAAAAGAGCCGTTGTGTTTATGAAGTGTTTTTTTTTGTGGTACCTACAAGTAAGTACCGATGCAGAGTCTAAAGTTCAAGAGGAAGACTCTGTTGCCTTCATCAGTGAAATGTACACCGTCTCCTCTATAAATGCCTTGCATGTTGTAACGCAAGTTGTTGTGGTATATAAAACCCATACCATAGTCTCTGAGGAAAGCAGGAATAGATTTGTTGACGTGCTTTCTTGCTTTGTCAATCTGCGGACAAAATTGGTTGGACCAGTTCCACTTTTGCCTTTGGCATATGTTAGAATATACAAAGGCAGATTGAGGAAAAAGCGACATCAATTGCACAAAGGTGTCCTTAATAAGCATTTCCAGACCTACCCCAGTTAAAGTGCCTAGGTCATTTCCAGCACAGTGCACAATAATAAGGTTAGGCTGTGGGAGATGTAGAAAGGTTTTCACCAAAGGCATTAATTGGTGCCACTTTAACCCTCTCTGACCAATCCATTTAATGTCTACATTTGGCAAAGCAAGGTCTCTCACCATGCCTCTTTTTTCTGCATACTTTTCACTCCAGAAGACATAGCTGTGACCTACAATCCACACTGTGAACATCTTTCAAGGAGATCTGGATGTACTCAGGAGGTGTCTTTCAGTAGAAAGGCAATATGAAATGAAAGACAGTTGGAAAATGGAGGCATAGATATTTTTTTCATAAAAATAACTCATTGGCTGTTTCAGAACATTCAACACTAAAAACTAGGCTGTATGTTTAGATTTTTACAAGCTTGTTTTGTATTGGTTCAGAAAATTGTGTTCCCACAGAAGATTAATTTGGATTTGCTGTTAGATTTGACAGGTGAAGCACTCTTGCTGTTTGGAATAGAAACATTGTGTGCTGAACTTCTGACCTCTCTGCTCACACCAGTGTTCCATGAGCTGTTGCTATGGTAGCAGGCAGAAGTCAAGTTGGGGGAAGGGTTCATTTGGAAAGGGGTTGCAGTTTTCCACCAATAGAAATGTGTGATTTCATTTGAAAAAATGTTGGAAGCACTGAGATTTGTAATTAACATGTATATGTGTGAAAAAAGTAAGGGAAACATTGGCATTTACTGGTTCTGGTGGGAGGAGAGAGGTGTACAGCTCTGAGATTCTGACTCTGATAATCTGCTTTTTGAGTGCCACATTTCTTTCTCAACTAACTAATTTTAAAGGTGAGATATAAGTTTGAGAGGGGATGTATGTGGTGAATTTTGATATAAAAAATTGAATTGTGATTCTTCTTTAAAAGTTGTGTTTTACATTTTGTGGTTTGGGAGATATTTAACTGTCTTGAACTTGTAAAATATTATGGAGTATGTTTTCACCATAAGTTAAGGTGTACTGGTATCACTGAGGAATAATGTTTTGTGTCTAGAATCAAACCATGAGTCTGTATGCACACAGGAATTGTTGTTCGAGGTTTTAATTGTGTTGGTCCGGTTCTGTAAGAATGGCATTTGTAGGAAAGGGGCAGCTTTTTTTTTATAAATATGATGGTTTTATTAATAAATAAGTTATTTTGTTGGTCAGGTAAGTGTGTAATTTCTGTATTTATCACACATTTAGTTTCATGCTCCCTTTTTTTCACTTCTCCTCTATCTGCTTTTCTCTTTTCCGTTGTACTCTCTCAAGGACCTTGTAGGGTGTAAAAAAAATGTTTTGTTTTAAAAAAAAAAAAAAATACGCGTACCGTATGAGTACGGTAAAAATAAAAAATAAAAAAATTAATTACATTTTTTTTAAAAAAGTTGAGAGGTAAGGTTGGCTCTTAAAAGAGCCGTTGTGTTAATACAGGGACAGAGGAAAGAAAGAATGGGAATATTAACAAGGACCACAGATGTGCTGGTCTATCTTATTGTTTATTAGGGAAATACTGGCCTCCCCATGAACAATTAGACCATAACATCTGGTGCACCTCATTTGTACCCTCTGAAATCGAGGGTTCGTTTCCAGAGGAGCAGAAGAGGGTGATGCTCCCACCGCAGAGGAAGGGCTCAGCTGAGCTGCCGAAGATGTACTCGGCTGAGCTTCTGCGGATGTGCTCGGGTGACTTACTGAAGGGTTTGCTTCAGTATGTCGAGCAAAAGTCCTTGAATGAACATCCCTAAGGTGTCTCAACATAGTGTGATTATCAAAGGAATACTTCTTTCTAGGATTACCTCTAGATAACACACGCTCACAAAGTGAGCAGGTAACTAAAGGAGCATTTACCTTTTTCTGCCCCTCAGGAAATGTAAAATACTCCCAAATAAAACAACTCTTCTGTTTCCTCCTTCTCTGTCTGATGATGCTGCTGCCCTGCTCACTCTCAGAAGAGGTCTGCTGCTCTGCCATTGTATCCCAAAGACAATTCAGCTCCTTCTCCTAAGAAATCACAAGCAGTAATGAGGGGAATGGGTGTGGTGTAGGAAGATTCTGGAACTGAAAGTAGTTTAAACCAATCAAAAGTCTTGTTTCTTGATCACATGACCAACCGTACTCGCACGTTAAGCTTACCGAGCGCGTACGGTAAAGGTACGCATGCGCGTACGAAAGACACACGCACGCGCGCATGCGCATTACAGGCATGCTCTTACGCTTCCGCGTAACGTGCGCGCGCGCGTGCGGGTGTAAAGCATGCGCTTACGCGTCGCGTAGGAAGTACGGACACCTACGCAAATTGCGTAAGAATGCGCACACGGAGTATAAATATTACGTACGCTCATCTTACATAACGCGAAGCGTGCGCTTACGGTAAGCTTACCGGTCGCGCACAGTAAAAATAAAAAAATAAAAAAAAGGTTTGTTGAAGATATTAACTATGTTATACAACTATATCTAACCATTTATTTAAAAAAGGTGAATCTGTATAAATTGAAGAATGCATTACAACCATGAATATATACATAGGTCGAAAAGTGTTTAAAGGGAAAAAGAAAAAGAAAAAGAAAAAAAATGATGTAAAAAAAAAAAAAAAAAAACAATGAAAAAACCATAGGTTTCACACACATTATAGTTAGGAATTAGAATTCAACAAACCATGCAAAAACACAGAAAAAAACATAGGTTTCACACACGTTATATTTAGAAATTAGCTTTTAAAAAACCTTGCAAATTCACTGAAAAAACCATAGGTTTCACAGACGTTATAGTTAGGAATTAGCATTTAAAAAACCTTGCAAATTCACAGAAAAAACCATAGGTTTCACACATGTTATAGTTAGCTGGACATTTCTCTCGTAAAAAACCATTGAAATTCCCCCGTTATAGTTAGTTCAGCTAACTATAACTCGCGCACCCGCAATCCACTGCTGACGACGTCACATATTACATCACTCATGACATGGTCATTGACATCACGTTTTTAAAGAAAATGATATAAATATATTAAAATAAAAAATGAAAACAAGAAAATTAATCAATATTTCAGTTTTTATTAAAAAATGTTTTTTTGCAATTTTCAGAAAAATATATAATGTTATTTAATGAATAAAATATTTATAAATAAATCAGTACAAAAAATAGATATAACTACTATCACACTTAAAAGCTAGCATTTAAAAAACCTTTGAAATTCACTGAAAAAAAACATAGGTTTTAGAGACGTTATAGTTAGAAATTAGCATTTAAAAAACCTTAGAAATTCACAGAAAAAACCATAGGTTTAAGGGGTGTTATGGTTAGCTGCCCATTTCACTCGTACAAAACCATAGAAATTCCTCCGTTATAGTTAGTTCTGCTAACTGTAACTCACGCGCCCGCAATGCACTGCTGATGATGTCACATATTGCATCATTCATGACATGGTCAGTGACATCACTGATGACATCACTCATGACATGGTCAGTGGCATCACCCTTGACATCACTGATGAGATCATCCTTGTGATAGAGTGGCGGTCGCGCGAGTTATAGGTATCTGAAGTAACTATAACGGAGGAATTTCATTGGTTTTTTACGAGTGAAATATCCACCTAAATATAACATGTGTGAAACCTATGGTTTTTTAAGTGAATTTGCAAGGTTTTTTAAATGCTAATTCCTAACTATAACGTGTGTGAAACCTATGGTTTTTTCAGTGAATTTGTACGGTTTTTTAAATGCTAAGTTATGTATGTATTATTATTTTTTTAATATATTTATTTTACAATAAATTAAGTATTTAAGCGCACCCCCGCGATAAAAAAAAAAAACATTTTTAATGTTTTTTTCTGCCTTCGGGGTCCTTCAGGGACCCCCTGACAAAGGCTAGGGGGTCAGGAACTCTCTACCCTGCCCCCTTTTCATGTTCGCCACCTTCCTTTTCCACTCTCGCACTGATAACAAACAAAATGGCGGCCGACACTTCCTGATTTCGACCGATTCGAACGTTGACTGACATGTAACCACCAATCAGAATTACGCTCGCGCAAGTTATGTATGTGCTTTTAAATGCAATTTTCTCAGGAACTACTGAACAGATTGACTCCATATATGTAAAAGGCACTTCCCTGACCTGAGGACTACCTCTCTGCCAAATTTCAAGTAATTCTGTTCAGCCGTTCGGGCTGTACCTTCGACTAAAGGTCCTATGGAAAAATGCATGGGGAAAACGCGTTTTGGGACCCCCCTTTTTTCTCGGCCCCCGCTTGACGAATCACCCCGAGACTTTCAGGGCAGGAGCTGAGCGGAGCGCCCCATTAGTTTTGAAAAGTTCGCGAAGATTCGTCAACCGGCACCAAAGTTATTCAAAATAGAATTTTGAGATTTCCTATGGAAACACGGTCCTAACTATAACTATCTACTGGCGACCGCCAGTAGATTATATATATATATATATATGTATATATATATATAAATATATATTCACTGAAAAAACCATAGGTTTCAGGGGTGTTATAGTTAGCTGGACTTTTCAGTTGTACAAAACCATTGAAATTCCCCCGTTATAGTTAGTTCAGCTAATGCAATGCACTGCTGATGACGTCACATATTACATCACTCATGACATGGTCAGTGACATCACTCATGACATCACTGATGACATCTCAAATGACATCAATGATGACATCACTGATGACATCATCCAGTGAATGTGTGTTTTTCTGAAAATTAAATATGTTTTATATATGTATATCTCAAGGTCGATGGAAGAATAAATGGGTATATAAGTGTCTAAATGGATGATTTGTTTTTGAAAAATTGATTGTGTAACTGACTGATTAAGTGTATCATAGTGAATACATGGCTTAGTGAGTAATGTTTAAATATGTAAATATCTGTATCAGTCTCTCACTTTGTGTATAAGTGGCTGCATGGGTTGGTGAGTAGCTACATGGTGTCTATATAGGTTATTAGTTGGTTTTTTGAGTATCAGTCTCAGTGTCTGCATGGTTCGGTGGGGGGTATTACGTAGTGCATAGTTGCATGAATGAGTGACTCACTGTTTGTATGTGTTGAAGACAGCATGTGTGCAGGACTGTATGGGTGGATGAGTGTGTGTATGGGTGTGTTAGTGAGTGAATGACTGTCTCAATAGTGTCTTTATGAGTAACTACATATGTTTTAAACTAGTATATGTGACTATTGGTGTATATAAGTGAGTATATGTGAGAGTGAGAGATTGAAAGAGTTCCTGTATGAATAAGTATGTGTTTCTATAAGTGATTGTTTAAAAGACTAAGTATGTGTAAGTTTCCGTAGAAGTAAGTGTGGTGGTGTATGTATAACTGTATATGCAAGTAAATGTATGTTTGATTCTTTATTAGCATGAGTCACTATGTGTGTGAGTAACTCTATGGATGAGTGGCATTGTGTAACAGGATGTATAGGTGTATGAGTACATATGATGAGTGAGTACATGTATGAGTGACTGTATAGGACTGTTGGTGAATGAGTGGATGTGTATGTGGATCTTAGAATTACTGAAGAGGTTGTTGTAACTGGTATTGGTATGTCCATTGTTTTGAAAATTGTAGTCTCTATTTTTGAATGTGTGTATCAAAGGTTATATTAGGGTGAGAGGAGGTCTGGCACTCTATCACAAGGATGATGTCATCAGTGATGTCATCAGTGATGTAATTTGAGATGTCATCAGTGATGTCATGAGTGATGTCACTGACCATGTCATGAGTGATGTAATATGTGATGTCATCAGCAGTGCATTGCGGGCGCGCGAGTTATAGTTAGCTGAACTAACTATAACGGGGGAATTTCAATGGTTTTGTACAAGTGAAAAGTCCAGCTAACTATAACACCCCTGAAACCTATGGTTTTTTCAGTGAATTTCTGAGGTTTTTTAAATGCTAATTCCTAACTATAACGTGCCTGAAACCTATGGTTTTTTCTGTGAATTTCAAAGGTTTTTTAAATGCTAATTTCTAACTATGCCTACAGAGATAGGACATGTGAAGAAAGAAGAAAAGATGCACAGAAAGAAAAAAAAGAAGTGCAGAAAGAAGCAACAGAAGTCCTCAAAGACGAAGAAAAGTGCAGGAAGAAGGATAACGTGCAGAAAGAACAAAAAGAAGAGCAGAAAGAAGCCTTGTTGCAAAATCATCCTGTACCTTTCAACTTTTTCAGACGGATACTGGTGGGAACTGAGTCTGACTAACCAGTCCTAGAGCCAGTGCTATGTTAAAAGACACTTAGAATACAGTGAAAACACCTACATACACTAGGGAACATTATGCGTTGGGGTCCCCCTGTGATTAGCATGACCTCCTCTGTAAGCCCCTAGTATATAATAGGGCAGGGGGATTAAAACTACCTCTTAAAAAAGGCCACAGGGCGTTTTTGCACACATTAACTCAGGCCCCGTCCTCTCCCTTCACCACTGTGTAATCACGCCCTGTGTCCGTTTTTAGATGGGAGATTAAGTTCATTTGAATCCTGAGGGTCCCTAGGGTCCAACTAGCCCACTAGGTACCTCCAGTAAGTGCCACAGAGCTGCGTTGCAGAGAGGTGTAAAAAGTGGCACGGCCTGGACCACCTCTCTGCAATGCAGCTCAGTGGCGCTTACTGGAAGCACTTGGTGGGCTAGTTAGCCCCCAGGGGCCCTCAGTATTGAAGGGAAATTATATCCCCAATTTAAAACGTGCCATAGTGCGTGTTTGCACACGTCACCTCAGGCCCCGTCCCCTCCCTTCACCACTGTGTAAACGCGCCCTGTGGCTGTTCTAAGTTGAGAGATTAAGTCCCCTTGAATCCTGAGGGTCCCTAGGGTCACTAGACCACTAGGTACCTCCAGTAAGCGCCACAGAGCTGCTTGCAGAGAGGTGTAAAAAGGGGCTTGGCCTCAGAACACCTGTCTGCAGCGCAGCTCCCTGGCGCATACTGGAGATGCCTGTTGGGCTAGTTGGCCCTCAGGGACCCTCAGTATTGAAGAGCAATTAATTCCTCAACTTACAACTCACCAGGGTGCGCGTTTGCAGAGTGCTGCAAGGAGGGGGCGTCGCCTCCGGCACGATGCCAGTCTTTTATTTATTTTAATTTTTTAAGAAGGGGGGCTGTGTGGTTCCCCTTCTTATTCTAATTTATTGGCCCTGATGACCCCATCCCCCAGGGCCTGTCTCCTAATTATATTTTTTTGACCCCAATCCCCAGGGCCGGCCACTGTTTTGGATTATTTTAAAAAAAGATATATTTATAGACACACCTAGGACATGCTGGACAAACCGTACGTACCTATCACCATGACTATTTGCGTGATATTCATTAAAAGGCGACTATGCATACAATGAATCCACGTGGAATGTATTTACACCACTAGTGAAGCTCTGACATGTCTGATGCCCTACCGTGTCTAATACCGGTAGACACCCTTGTCGTTTATTTATACAAACATGGGTAGCAAGTGACGGGCACATTTAATACACATGCACACCAAGCCATTCAAAGGGGATTCGACAAAAATTCGACCAAAACTATGCAAGAAACCCCCCTCACGATTAATAAAACACACATCCACTGCCGGATGTGTAATACTTTTTATTTTACTCTCTGGAAAGGGGACGAACATCTTTTTTTTTTTTTTTTTTTAAATTTTTTATTGAAATTCTTGTGTCAGAGTTACGATTTGACAATAGCATGAGTTGGCAAACAGCAAATAAAAATATAGAATGACATGGAGAAAATAATTTACATAAATTGGCGAGCAGAAGCAAACAAGAAAGACACAGTTACATGAAGAAAATAATATATGGAATGCAAAAATCGACCATTACTCAAAATAAAGACTCCAAATTCTGTTAAACTTCGTAATCCCACCTATTCTCTGTGCATATCGCATTTCAGTCTTTCTAACATTCCTAATTTTTTGGAGCCAGGCATTAAAAAGAGGAACTTGGGTTGACTTCCAGTTCTGCAACAGCAATGACCTTGCAATTGCCATTGCAATGAATAATAATTTGACCATCTGTTCTGTCAATCCAAGTTCAGAATCGTATCCATATAATATTAATTTAACATTGTAAGTAATCAGGATCCCACAATACTTTTGCAGATATTCGAATATCTCTTTCCAAAAAGGCATTATTTTAACACAATAAGCTACAGTGTGGGACCAGTTTGCAGGGGTATATTGCTGGCATCTAAAACAATTGGCAGTAGTATTAATGAACATTTTAGCGATGGCAGCAGGAGTACGATAGAGAAGCCATTTACTGAAGAATAGCATTCTTCTCCAATTAGATCCTCGAAGAACACTAAAATGTAGTTTATTTATAATTTTCCAAGTGTTAATAGTAAGTACGTGATTCTCCTGTTCTTTCCATTTTTTAATTACTTTTTGACTAAGATCCTCCTCAATATATTGTGCCAAAAAGCGTTTCCATACCCCTGGCTTCCTCGTCCTAGAAGTAATAAACAAGTCGTCCCATAGCTGATTGGAGGATCCAATGCTTATTGGCTCCACTTGTACCAACGTTTTATAAATCGAAACGTACGAGCCAAATAGCATAAAATTCCCTGGAATAATAAGCTGCACCTCTCCAGGTAACAACCATGTCCCCTCCCTTAAGAAATCTGACAGCGAATGAAATCCCAGACGTGTCCATTGTAGTGCAATGTCGACTCCGATTTTCGTACCAAGAAAAAGGAGAGCATCTCTTAAGGGGGTTCTAATATTGAATTGCGGGAGAGAATATCTTTTAAGAAAAACATCTCGGCGCTTAAAGAACCAAAACATCGTCTTGTACCGAGTAAGTTTCGGTAATTTAGGAATATGTAGTGGAGATGGGATCTGCACCTCATGACATATTCTGTCAAAAAAGAAATTAATAAACACAGTAGGGGTCGGCATTCCAAATTTGAACCTCTCTAAATATTGAGCAAAATATGCGCTATAATAGTCTTTAACATTAGGGACAGCTAAACCTCCCAATTCCGTATCGGCATAAAGAATCCGCATTGCGATCCTGGGACTGTTTTTTTGCCCATATAAAGCCTGAGAATAATGATTGCACTTTTGAAAAAAAAACGCTGGGCAAAAAACAAGGAATGGCGGAAAATAAAAAATTAAATAATGGAAGAATAGACATTTTTATAAGTGCCACCCGCCCCAGGATGGAGAATGGCAACGAGTCCCATCTACTAAATAAGGATTGAACCTTGCGTAAAAGAGGATCAAAATTCAACCTAACTAAATCGGAAACCGAAACAGAATACATCACTCCTAAATATCTCTTCGGTCTTGAATTGATACAGCCAATTAAATCAGTATGTAACTCAACCTCACCCCCCCCACAAACTAAAATGTCAGGTTTTTTTTTGTTGATACGATAGCCACCCAGATATTCGAATTCTTCAAAGAGCTGAAGAGCGGCAGTTTGAGATTGAATATCCGACTTTATCAGTAACAAGATATCGTCAGCGTATAGTTTGATTTTTGGCATAGAAGAAATGGGAGGAGAGATATTTACAGATTTACGAATGGCCGTGGCTAATGGTTCAATAAAAAATGCAAAAAGGATAGGGGACAGGGGGCAACCTTGCCTGGTGCCCCGTTGAACCGATACTTTACCAACAATAACTGAATTAATAATTATATTGGCTTTAGCACCCGTGTACAAATTCTGAATTAAATTAATAATCTGTGGAGGAATTCCAAAGTGCTTTAAAATAACAAATAAAGTTGTCCAAACCACCAAATCAAAACCTTTTTCCGCGTCTAAAAATAAAATTAAGGCGGAAATTTTGTTTACCTGAAAATAATCTAAAGCCTCAGTAAGAAAGTGTGTATTGGTAGCTAATTGTCGGCCTGCCACAAAACCATTCTGATCCGCATGAATAAGGTCCTTGGCAATGTGATTGAAACGTATTGATAATAATTTAGTAAGGATCTTATAATCAGTATTAAGTAATGTGATAGGCCTATATGAGTTAGGATCTTTGGGATCTTTGCCTTTTTTGAGAAAACTAACAACTGTGCCCTCCCCAAAAGAATCTGGAACTTGCCCACCCATTAACAACTGATTAACTAATTGTAATAATAAATCAGAAAAGGCGCAAAAAAAAACCTTAAAAAATTCAGCAGGAAAACCGTCCGGGCCGCAGGCCTTGCCAGTTGGAAGGTTCTTTACCACTGATTCGAGTTCTGATTTCGAATCATAAATGAAGGCACTATCTTCCATTGGGGCATAATAACTAACAAAGGTAATTGGCCTATTCCTGTCTTTTATTACACAAGTAGCCCAACACCACCGCCCTGCGCCTCCTTCTTCAAACTGAATAATTTCTGCATCTAAATTACGATTAATAAAGAGCGCGACTCCCCTTTGAGATTCTTGGGCGCATGAAAACCCACAATATGAAGACCAGTTTTTAAACATAGAAAAAGAGTTAATTTTATCCACAGAAATATGGGTTTCTTGCAACATCACAACTGCTGGACGTTCTGTTTTGATCCATAGCTCAATAGTGCGCATTTTTTTCTTTTATTCAATTCATTGACATTAAAAGAGATAATTCTAACCCCTCCAATAGACATTAATTATTGAGAGTAACTTTTTGCTAACATATTTTACATCACATCCCACAAGAATTTCCGTTTTCCATTTTTTACCCCCACCCCCCCCTTCCCACCCAAGTGCTCTCCCCTCCACCCAAGTGCACCCCCCCCTAACCCTAGTCCCGTGGCCCTGTACTACACCCATAGGGGACAAACATCACTTGAGAGTCACAGCGCGCTCCTGGCAGAGCCCAATGCTGTGTTACACCCACCATTGCCTGCTGAGTGCCACACACCTCTGTGTTGTATTCCACTAGCTAGTGCATATGCTATGACACTCTCTAGCCCATGTGCACTGTAACACCACCCCGTGAATATGTCATGCCACACTTGTCTTCGCACGGGTTATATTGCCCCATCTAACGTGCCTTCCTCGATGCCTATGTTATAACGCACAGTGCTATGCCATACATATTACAATCTGGGATCCATATCTTTGTCACAGTGCATATGCAACGTTACACTCCCCAGCACATATTTTATATTACAACTTTAGAGACTAGTTAGGTTACACAACACTGCCTTGTGCATATTACACTCCAAGGCGCATATCGCATAGCGCGCGCTAGTGCCTGTGCTATCTCGCGCTCTCCAATGAATCTGTCATTGAGCACAATGTATTGCATATTATATTTCACGCCCGGTTCATCTTATATCACACTTTTTGGTGCATAGTTTATACCATACACTATATCTAGTTTTCATTTTCAATCGTGCTCTCAGGACTATGTTCTATATAACACTGTGTTCACCTACCCTTTTCACGGGCATTACATTTTGCGATAGGGGGTGGAGGGTCAGGGGGTGTTTCTGCCAAGTGAGCCCGGAGTCACAGTCACAAACGTCCTCTTCTTCCTGAATAAAAGTGAGATTATGCTGCATACTTGTTCATATTTTAAGTAGTTCGCACAGACACACGTTTTAAAAACAATAAAGTTCCTAATACCCGCCTTCTCTGAACAGTTAGCTTGCTGCCCCATCCCCCTCCTCCCTATCCTCTGTTGTGTGAATCCATGGACTAGCCTCCTCCCTCCTGCCATGCATGGTCTGATGTGCTGCCACTGCCATCAATTTAGTATGATGTACCAGTCCACTCCTCCTGCCCTCCATTGCCCAATTTTATGTCCCATCATTGACCTCCTGCTTAAACTCTGTGCTTAGCTTGCTGCCCCTATTCTCCTTTCTCCTGCCCTCCGATGTCTTTGTGCATGCCCCTGCTCCATCCTTTTTGCCCACCATGTTCCATGGACCTGCCACTCCTATCTACTCTGAGTGTTCTGTTGAGCTGCCACTCCCCTCCCACCTGCCTAGCATTGTCAGATGACTGTAACCTGTCCCTGCCACCTCCACCCTGCCTGTCCACATGCCATGCCCCTATCCTCTTCCTCCTGTCCTACATGGTCCATTGTACTGCCACACCCTTCTGCCCTCCCTGGTCTGTTGTGCTACAACTGCTCCTCCTGCCTGCCCCGTGCGGTCTGTTGTGAGGCCCCTTCCCCTGAACTTTCTTGTCTGTGCACAGGTCCTGACCCTCCCTTCTATCCTCCATCGTCCTTTGTGCATGCCCCCTGCACCCTCCTTCTTGCCCATCATAGCCATTGTGCTGCCACTAACCCTCCCACTTGCCATGCATGGTCTTCTGTGCTGCCATGGTCCCTCCCACCTTCCCTGTGTGGTCAGTTAGCTGCCCCTGACCCCCTCCCACCTTCCCTCCATGGTCTGTGTGTATGCCATCACAGTCTCACTGTTGCTCTTCATGGTGTGTCTTGCTTCTAGTGCCCATCCTGCCTGACCTCCATGGCTATCTTGCTGCTCCTGCCCTGCCCCTTTGCCCCCAGCCCTCTGTTTACATGTGCAGACCCCTACTCCCTCCCTCCTGGCTTGTCTGTTCCATTGTAATGCCCCTGATCCGTCCCTCCTGCCCTTTATGGTCTGTTATGCTGCAGCTTTCTCTCCTGTCTGTCCATTATGGTCAGCTAGCTACCATTGCCTCTTGCCCCTCTGTTCTCTGTTGTCCATGTGCATGGTCCTGTCCCCTCCCTCTTGCTTTCTATGGATTGTTGTGCTGCACTCCCGTCCCGCATGCCCTGTGTGGTGTATTGTGCTGCTGCAAACCCTGATGCCTGCCCTGCAGGGTCAGTTTGGTGCAACTCTCCATGTCCCTCCTGTCCTCTGTTATCCAAGTCCATGTCCCTACCCCATTTCCTTCCATGATCCAATGTACCATACTTGCGAACATTTTGAACTTGGTAAGAGGGAGATTTTGAAAAAAAACTGGGGTATTGATTTTCCCCTTTGAGTTACATTGAAAAAGAGGAGATTGTAGACAGGAGACAGATCAAATAAAGCCCATTTGAGCTTAAAAACATTGGACGTTTCCTGGCTGAATCGGGTCTGTTGGCATGTATGGTTGTACTACCATTGCCTCTTCCTTCTGCCCACAATGGTCTATTACATTGCCACAGCCTCTCTTGCAAGTCCTGTATTGTTGGTTTGTTGCCCCTGCCCCCCTTTCCACTGCCCTCCATAGTCTGTTGTGCTGCCACGGCCCTTGCTGCCTGCTCAGTGTGGTTAAATTGTTGCCTTTGCACCCTCCTACCTGCCTTCAATTTTCAGAGTCCGTGCCCCTGGCCTCTGCCTCTCAACAGTATCCCAATGAACAACTAGATTGCTAACATTCTATATTTATTACAAAAGTGTGGAACGCCTGACGTCATCTTGATGTAATCAAAACTGTAATACCTAGAGTATTTCCTTTAGAAATTACATATATGAGAGGGTCTTATTTGCATCAAAATTATGGTTAGTGCTCTGAAAAACTAAAATGAGGACATATTTTCTGAGTTTTCAAATAGCGACAAAGCACTTTTAAATTATTTGTTATCTTTATGTTTTTTTATCCAGTTGACCACTTGATTAAATGTTGCACTTAGGGGAGAGGATGTGGTGTTACTTCCAGAACTGCAGACTTTGCAACTGGGGAACCAGGTTGGAGTTTCTGCTTCAGCTCGACATTCTGTGATTCTGGTCAAATCACTTAGTCTCCCCATGTCTACAACCAAAATGAATTTGTTCTTGTGTGATGTAACCAATGCTCATGTAAAGCACTCCAATACCTGACAAGTCTGCACTATATAAAACTGCAAATACACACAAAATAAGTGTTTTGCACACTTCTGTCATTGGGCTACATGTGGGCTACATCTGGGTGATATGGCGCGTAGTGGAATGCCTGCGATGCCCGCGGTGATAAGTGCGGACTGGTTATTGAGGGTATGTGAGGCCTGACTGCCCGCCCATTGAGGTGCCCATCCTGGTGCTGAGTGCGCTGCCAGTGTTGAGGACGGTGAGGCGGCTGCCCGGAGGGAGCGAAACGGCATATACGAGGTGACTGCCTCTATTCAGCAGGATACACGCGCACGTGCTGGGTGCGGAGGAGCTGCCATCCACCAGCAGACGACATACGCTGGTGGCCTGCTGGGCCTAGCCGTCTGACCAGCACTGTGCCCGCGACGGAGGCTGCGAGAGCGTCCGGTGCGGGCGCAACTCGGGAACCCACGGGGCCTGCCTGTGTCGAAGGGGGCCGGTGCCTGTGGTGACTCGCTGGGACACCCTCCCCCCCCTCTTGGGTCCCTCCTGAGGTGTCTCCACTGCAGGAAAATGGGGAAGCCGGATGCCAAGCAGCCGAAGCTGCACTTCGAGAGGAGGAATACCCGAAACGTTGAAGTGGAACCGGCATCGCAGACGGTGGTCCCTGAGACGCAGATGGAACCCACGCAAGAGGACGATATAAAAAGTATGTTTCGCGACCTCAAGGGCTGCCTAAGGGAGATATACAACAAATTGGATTCCATGGCACAGAGAATGGAAGGCATATCGCATAAAGTCGATCAGCACGAGGAGAGACTTGCGGCGGCGGAGACGCGGATTGCGGAATGCGAGGAGGGCCACAGTGACACCCGGGAAAAACTGCTCCATATGGATAAGGTACTGGAGGTGATACGTGGGCGCAACGAAGATTTAGAAGCCCGCTCCCGCAGAAATAACATACGCATTATTGGGATTGCGGAATCCACAAATATTGGTAATATGGAACAGTTCGTGGAGGGTATGTTCCGAGACTTGTTTGGGGCAGAACTATGGACGATGTTCCTGATCGAACGCGCGCACCGAACGCTGGGCCCGCGCCCGGTGCCGGGGGCGCCGCCGAGACCGATCCTTGCCCGAGTTCTAAATTACCGAGACCGAGAGACACAATACTGCGGCTATCCCGAGAAAAAGGCGAGCTCACTTTCCAGAGCATGGCCATTTCCCTATACCCTGACATTACGCAAGCTGTGCAGGCTGCACGGCGTGAATTCATGCCGGCTAAAAAGATCTTCCAAAAAGTAGGGACCAGGTACGCTATGTTATACCCCACAAAGCTGAAGATTCAACACAAGGGGAAGCCAAAGATCTTCATGGAGGCGAAGGAGGCGTTGAAATTTGCACGACAAACAGAGCGGTCGAACGGGGAGCTGCGTGAAGGTCGTAAAACCCCCCCGGCTGAACAGCTGAGTGACGTTGAATGAAACGGCAGCCGGATGTGGGGACTATGCACTCCTGCAGCACTGTGAGATGCCCGAAGGCTCTGCTGTTAAGTATACGCTACTCTCATTACCAACCTTGTCCTGATCCCTGGGGTGGGTGGGGGTTGTGGGGGGAGGTCGCCAGGGACAATGAGACACGGGGCAGAGGATATTTTTGATCAGGGGCTATGTACCAATACTGTACTGGGTGCTGCGGAGGACATCTCCTGCTATCTTTGGACAGCTTACGATTATGGTAGGCGGAAAATGTTCGGCCACCCTATCGATTTCAGATGGGGTAGTGTGCCGGTGACCCCACGCCCTCTAAGGAATGATTCCCATGCTGATGTTGCAGGAGAATTGTTGTTGGGCAAGTTTTGGGGGGGGGAATGTATCTCAACCTAATTGGGGGTTGGAGTGGGAGGAGGGGGGATGTGTTTTTTATTGGGTTGTATTATTGAACTGCAGCAATTTAAAGCAAAACTGAATGACGACACTGTACTATCCCGGGCCACATACGTATCACTGTTCGGTGCGAGACATGACACGCTAAGCCTCTTGCCATATGCCCCACCCCTTGCGCCGCAGATAGACACACCGCTGAGTGGGACACATCACCACGTGCATCACTGACCGCGCTGCGCTGCCTGACATGGAATATTCGCGGTCTAAATGACCACCGCAAGATCCGATTGACTCACGCGCACTTGGCCAGACACCACATCGACATATGTCTCTTGCAGGAGACCCACCTGCTGCAGAAAGCTGGGGAAAGACTCAGGCATGCCAGATGGGGCGAAATACACACCTCCGGATGCTCGAGCTATTCCCGGGGGGTGGCCATATTGATTCGGAAGGGCCTACCCTGGCAAACGTTTAAAGTGCACGCCGACTCGGAGGGGCGGTATATACTACTGCTGGGGAAACTGTTTCACAAGCAGACAATAATCATTAACACTTATGGCCCTAACACGGATGACCCAAGTTTTTTCAGAACTGTTTGGCTCAAGGCATAGTCACTGGGCGAGGGAGAGTACATATGGGGAGGAGATTTCAATGCGGTGCTTTCACTGGAACACGACAGGGAGGGGGCCGCACACATCACCCACACATGGCGGGTCTTCTCCGGGGCCTAATGGAGGAATACAATCTACTGGACTCGTGGCGGGTATTACACCCTGAGAGTAGGGAGGGCACCTGCTTCACCCCACACAGGAGAGCCTGGTCCAGGTTAGATTTTTGGCTGCTGACCCCTCATCTACATGCCTGGACATCCGAAGTTCATCACAGAGCGCGCACCCTATCCGACCACTCCCCGGTTGAGCTGGTACTGCAAGTCCCCAAACCATACATTACACCTTTCACATGGAAGCTGCCGGCGCAGGCCTTATTGGATCAGGTATTTCGCGAGGACGTACATCAACACGTCCTCGACTATTTCGAACTCAACACGAACTCGGTGGCGTCGGTGGGCACCCTGTGGGATGCGTTCAAGGTGGTTATCAGAGGCCACTGCATTGCGGGGCAGGCCAGAGTGTTGAAGGACATCAGAAATACGCTTAAGGGGCTGGAAGACCGCTTACACGCCCTAGAAGTACAGTACTGCTCTGACCCCTCGGTGGCAACGCTAGCTGAGACGCGCACCAAACTCACAGAGTACCAAACTGAGGCGGATAGAGAGCTTAAATTCTTACATAAACATGCGACGGCACGCCAATATGGAGAGGGAGATCGCTCGGGCAAAACGCTTGCCCATTTGTTGCGATCGCAGAGAAGTACCTCCTACATCCCCTCGGTCAAAACACCGCGGGGTGACCACGTGTACACGCCTCTTGAGGTCCTGGATGCATTTCGGACTTTCTATAAGGATCTGTACCGTTCCCGGGGGGTGCCTACATCGGAGGACCTGTCCGGTTACCTAGACACGGTGCAGCTGATCTGGTTCAATGCGCACCAACAAGGGTACTTCGATCGCCCCTTCACGCTAGAAGATGTCAAGGAAGCAATAGGGTCCTTGGCAGCCGGCAAAGCACCAGGGCCAGATGGCCTGCCAGCGCAGTTTTACAAGGAATACGCTGATCTCCTGGCCCCCCGACTGTTGGCTGTATATGCTGAGGCAGTTGAGGCGGGTATACTCCCAGAGTTGATGAGAGAGGCTCTCATTATTGCCCTCTTAAAACCAGATAAGAATGCCCAAAAGTGCGACTCATATAGGCCACTGTCTTTAATTAACACTGATGTGAAAATATTCGCTAAAATGCTCGCAATGCGGCTGCAGCCGGTACTGCCGCTCATGATCCACCCTGATCAGTCGGGATTCGTGCCAGGCCGCTCCACGGCCCACAACCTACGAACACTTTTTGGGGTGCTGCAGTATCTGGCCCCCCACGTCAGGGCCGCGGTGGTGCTGTTGGACGCCACGAAAGCGTTCGATTCCCTGGAATGGGGGTTCCTATTTCCTCTGCTGCAGCGAATGGGGATAAGTGCAGCTTTCATCCGATATATTAGATTGCTCTACACCACCATCACTGCCCGTGTGCGGGTGAACGGGCTTGTCTCTGAGCCCTTTGCCATTAGCAGAGGCACGAGGCAGGGCTGCCCCCTGTCACCCCTACTATTCGCGATCGCAACCGAGCCTTTGGCGGCCCGGATTCGGCAACACCATGCGGATAGGGGCATCGGGTTTTCGTCCCGGGCATTGACCATCTCGATGTACGCAGATGATATTACACTCTATGTGGCTGATCCACAGGATAATCTCTCCCCCATGACGAGAGAGTTGATAAATTATGGCCTGCTATCGGGAGGGACCATAAATTGGGAGAAATCGATCATTCTGCCTCTGACGACTGGGACCCCCCGCTTTACTCCAGACTGCCCGCTGGAGTGGGCGACTGGCCCGGTACGCTGTGTTACACCCACCATTGCCTGCTGAGTGCCACACACCTCTGTGTTGTATTCCACTAGCTAGTGCATATGCTATGACACTCTCTAGCCCATGTGCACTGTAACACCACCCCGTGAATATGTCATGCCACACTTGTCTTCGCACGGGTTATATTGCCCCATCTAACGTGCCTTCCTCGATGCCTATGTTATAACGCACAGTGCTATGCCATACATATTACAATCTGGGATCCATATCTTTGTCACAGTGCATATGCAACGTTACACTCCCCAGCACATATTTTATATTACAACTTTAGAGACTAGTTAGGTTACACAACACTGCCCTGTGCATATTACACTCCAAGGCGCATATCGCATAGCGCGCGCTAGTGCCTGTGCTATCTCGCGCTCTCCAATGAATCTGTCATTGAGCACAATGTATTGCATATTATATTTCACGCCCGGTTCATCTTATATCACACTTTTTGGTGCATAGTTTATACCATACACTATATCTAGTTTTCATTTTCAATCGTGCTCTCAGGACTATGTTCTATATAACACTGTGTTCACCTACCCTTTTCACGGGCATTACATTTTGCGATAGGGGGTGGAGGGTCAGGGGGTGTTTCTGCCAAGTGAGCCCGGAGTCACAGTCACAAACGTCCTCTTCTTCCTGAATAAAAGTGAGATTATGCTGCATACTTGTTCATATTTTAAGTAGTTCGCACAGACACACGTTTTAAAAACAATAAAGTTCCTAATACCCGCCTTCTCTGAACAGTTAGCTTGCTGCCCCATCCCCCTCCTCCCTATCCTCTGTTGTGTGAATCCATGGACTAGCCTCCTCCCTCCTGCCATGCATGGTCTGATGTGCTGCCACTGCCATCAATTTAGTATGATGTACCAGTCCACTCCTCCTGCCCTCCATTGCCCAATTTTATGTCCCATCATTGACCTCCTGCTTAAACTCTGTGCTTAGCTTGCTGCCCCTATTCTCCTTTCTCCTGCCCTCCGATGTCTTTGTGCATGCCCCTGCTCCATCCTTTTTGCCCACCATGTTCCATGGACCTGCCACTCCTATCTACTCTGAGTGTTCTGTTGAGCTGCCACTCCCCTCCCACCTGCCTAGCATTGTCAGATGACTGTAACCTGTCCCTGCCACCTCCACCCTGCCTGTCCACATGCCATGCCCCTATCCTCTTCCTCCTGTCCTACATGGTCCATTGTACTGCCACACCCTTCTGCCCTCCCTGGTCTGTTGTGCTACAACTGCTCCTCCTGCCTGCCCCGTGCGGTCTGTTGTGAGGCCCCTTCCCCTGAACTTTCTTGTCTGTGCACAGGTCCTGACCCTCCCTTCTATCCTCCATCGTCCTTTGTGCATGCCCCCTGCACCCTCCTTCTTGCCCATCATAGCCATTGTGCTGCCACTAACCCTCCCACTTGCCATGCATGGTCTTCTGTGCTGCCATGGCCCCTCCCACCTTCCCTGTGTGGTCAGTTAGCTGCCCCTGACCCCCTCCCACCTTCCCTCCATGGTCTGTGTGTATGCCATCACAGTCTCACTGTTGCTCTTCATGGTGTGTCTTGCTTCTAGTGCCCATCCTGCCTGACCTCCATGGCTATCTTGCTGCTCCTGCCCTGCCCCTTTGCCCCCAGCCCTCTGTTTACATGTGCAGACCCCTACTCCCTCCCTCCTGGCTTGTCTGTTCCATTGTAATGCCCCTGATCCGTCCCTCCTGCCCTTTATGGTCTGTTATGCTGCAGCTTTCTCTCCTGTCTGTCCATTATGGTCAGCTAGCTACCATTGCCTCTTGCCCCTCTGTTCTCTGTTGTCCATGTGCATGGTCCTGTCCCCTCCCTCTTGCTTTCTATGGATTGTTGTGCTGCACTCCCGTCCCGCATGCCCTGTGTGGTGTATTGTGCTGCTGCAAACCCTGATGCCTGCCCTGCAGGGTCAGTTTGGTGCAACTCTCCATGTCCCTCCTGTCCTCTGTTATCCAAGTCCATGTCCCTACCCCATTTCCTTCCATGATCCAATGTACCATACTTGCGAACATTTTGAACTTGGTAAGAGGGAGATTTTGAAAAAAAACTGGGGTATTGATTTTCCCCTTTGAGTTACATTGAAAAAGAGGAGATTGTAGACAGGAGACAGATCAAATAAAGCCCATTTGAGCTTAAAAACATTGGACGTTTCCTGGCTGAATCGGGTCTGTTGGCATGTATGGTTGTACTACCATTGCCTCTTCCTTCTGCCCACAATGGTCTATTACATTGCCACAGCCTCTCTTGCAAGTCCTGTATTGTTGGTTTGTTGCCCCTGCCCCCCTTTCCACTGCCCTCCATAGTCTGTTGTGCTGCCACGGCCCTTGCTGCCTGCTCAGTGTGGTTAAATTGTTGCCTTTGCACCCTCCTACCTGCCTTCAATTTTCAGAGTCCGTGCCCCTGGCCTCTGCCTCTCAACAGTATCCCAATGAACAACTAGATTGCTAACATTCTATATTTATTACAAAAGTGTGGAACGCCTGACGTCATCTTGATGTAATCAAAACTGTAATACCTAGAGTATTTCCTTTAGAAATTACATATATGAGAGGGTCTTATTTGCATCAAAATTATGGTTAGTGCTCTGAAAAACTAAAATGAGGACATATTTTCTGAGTTTTCAAATAGCGACAAAGCACTTTTAAATTATTTGTTATCTTTATGTTTTTTTATCCAGTTGACCACTTGATTAAATGTTGCACTTAGGGGAGAGGATGTGGTGTTACTTCCAGAACTGCAGACTTTGCAACTGGGGAACCAGGTTGGAGTTTCTGCTTCAGCTCGACATTCTGTGATTCTGGTCAAATCACTTAGTCTCCCCATGTCTACAACCAAAATGAATTTGTTCTTGTGTGATGTAACCAATGCTCATGTAAAGCACTCCAATACCTGACAAGTCTGCACTATATAAAACTGCAAATACACAGAAAATAAGTGTTTTGCACACTTCTGTCATTGGGCTACATGTGGGCTACATCTGGGTGATATGGCGCGTAGTGGAATGCCTGCGATGCCCGCGGTGATAAGTGCGGACTGGTTATTGAGGGTATGTGAGGCCTGACTGCCCGCCCATTGAGGTGCCCATCCTGGTGCTGAGTGCGCTGCCAGTGTTGAGGACGGTGAGGCGGCTGCCCGGAGGGAGCGAAACGGCATATACGAGGTGACTGCCTCTATTCAGCAGGATACACGCGCACGTGCTGGGTGCGGAGGAGCTGCCATCCACCAGCAGACGACATACGCTGGTGGCCTGCTGGGCCTAGCCGTCTGACCAGCACTGTGCCCGCGACGGAGGCTGCGAGAGCGTCCGGTGCGGGCGCAACTCGGGAACCCACGGGGCCTGCCTGTGTCGAAGGGGGCCGGTGCCTGTGGTGACTCGCTGGGACACCCTCCCCCCCCCTCTTGGGTCCCTCCTGAGGTGTCTCCACTGCAGGAAAATGGGGAAGCCGGATGCCAAGCAGCCGAAGCTGCACTTCGAGAGGAGGAATACCCGAAACGTTGAAGTGGAACCGGCATCGCAGACGGTGGTCCCTGAGACGCAGATGGAACCCACGCAAGAGGACGATATAAAAAGTATGTTTCGCGACCTCAAGGGCTGCCTAAGGGAGATATACAACAAATTGGATTCCATGGCACAGAGAATGGAAGGCATATCGCATAAAGTCGATCAGCACGAGGAGAGACTTGCGGCGGCGGAGACGCGGATTGCGGAATGCGAGGAGGGCCACAGTGACACCCGGGAAAAACTGCTCCATATGGATAAGGTACTGGAGGTGATACGTGGGCGCAACGAAGATTTAGAAGCCCGCTCCCGCAGAAATAACATACGCATTATTGGGATTGCGGAATCCACAAATATTGGTAATATGGAACAGTTCGTGGAGGGTATGTTCCGAGACTTGTTTGGGGCAGAACTATGGACGATGTTCCTGATCGAATGCGCGCACCGAACGCTGGGCCCGCGCCCGGTGCCGGGGGCGCCGCCGAGACCGATCCTTGCCCGAGTTCTAAATTACCGAGACCGAGAGACACAATACTGCGGCTATCCCGAGAAAAAGGCGAGCTCACTTTCCAGAGCATGGCCATTTCCCTATACCCTGACATTACGCAAGCTGTGCAGGCTGCACGGCGTGAATTCATGCCGGCTAAAAAGATCTTCCAAAAAGTAGGGACCAGGTACGCTATGTTATACCCCACAAAGCTGAAGATTCAACACAAGGGGAAGCCAAAGATCTTCATGGAGGCGAAGGAGGCGTTGAAATTTGCACGACAAACAGAGCGGTCGAACGGGGAGCTGCGTGAAGGTCGTAAAACCCCCCCGGCTGAACAGCTGAGTGACGTTGAATGAAACGGCAGCCGGATGTGGGGACTATGCACTCCTGCAGCACTGTGAGATGCCCGAAGGCTCTGCTGTTAAGTATACGCTACTCTCATTACCAACCTTGTCCTGATCCCTGGGGTGGGTGGGGGTTGTGGGGGGAGGTCGCCAGGGACAATGAGACACGGGGCAGAGGATATTTTTGATCAGGGGCTATGTACCAATACTGTACTGGGTGCTGCGGAGGACATCTCCTGCTATCTTTGGACAGCTTACGATTATGGTAGGCGGAAAATGTTCGGCCACCCTATCGATTTCAGATGGGGTAGTGTGCCGGTGACCCCACGCCCTCTAAGGAATGATTCCCATGCTGATGTTGCAGGAGAATTGTTGTTGGGCAAGTTTTGGGGGGGGGAATGTATCTCAACCTAATTGGGGGTTGGAGTGGGAGGAGGGGGGATGTGTTTTTTATTGGGTTGTATTATTGAACTGCAGCAATTTAAAGCAAAACTGAATGACGACACTGTACTATCCCGGGCCACATACGTATCACTGTTCGGTGCGAGACATGACACGCTAAGCCTCTTGCCATATGCCCCACCCCTTGCGCCGCAGATAGACACACCGCTGAGTGGGACACATCACCACGTGCATCACTGACCGCGCTGCGCTGCCTGACATGGAATATTCGCGGTCTAAATGACCACCGCAAGATCCGATTGACTCACACGCACTTGGCCAGACACCACATCGACATATGTCTCTTGCAGGAGACCCACCTGCTGCAGAAAGCTGGGGAAAGACTCAGGCATGCCAGATGGGGCGAAATACACACCTCCGGATGCTCGAGCTATTCCCGGGGGGTGGCCATATTGATTCGGAAGGGCCTACCCTGGCAAACGTTTAAAGTGCACGCCGACTCGGAGGGGCGGTATATACTACTGCTGGGGAAACTGTTTCACAAGCAGACAATAATCATTAACACTTATGGCCCTAACACGGATGACCCAAGTTTTTTCAGAACTGTTTGGCTCAAGGCATAGTCACTGGGCGAGGGAGAGTACATATGGGGAGGAGATTTCAATGCGGTGCTTTCACTGGAACACGACAGGGAGGGGGCCGCACACATCACCCACACATGGCGGGTCTTCTCCGGGGCCTAATGGAGGAATACAATCTACTGGACTCGTGGCGGGTATTACACCCTGAGAGTAGGGAGGGCACCTGCTTCACCCCACACAGGAGAGCCTGGTCCAGGTTAGATTTTTGGCTGCTGACCCCTCATCTACATGCCTGGACATCAGAAGTTCATCACAGAGCGCGCACCCTATCCGACCACTCCCCGGTTGAGCTGGTACTGCAAGTCCCCAAACCATACATTACACCTTTCACATGGAAGCTGCCGGCGCAGGCCTTATTGGATCAGGTATTTCGCGAGGACGTACATCAACACGTCCTCGACTATTTCGAACTCAACACGAACTCGGTGGCGTCGGTGGGCACCCTGTGGGATGCGTTCAAGGTGGTTATCAGAGGCCACTGCATTGCGGGGCAGGCCAGAGTGTTGAAGGACATCAGAAATACGCTCAAGGGGCTGGAAGACCGCTTACACGCCCTAGAAGTACAGTACTGCTCTGACCCCTCGGTGGCAACGCTAGCTGAGACGCGCACCAAACTCACAGAGTACCAAACTGAGGCGGATAGAGAGCTTAAATTCTTACATAAACATGCGACGGCACGCCAATATGGAGAGGGAGATCGCTCGGGCAAAACGCTTGCCCATTTGTTGCGATCGCAGAGAAGTACCTCCTACATCCCCTCGGTCAAAACACCGCGGGGTGACCACGTGTACACGCCTCTTGAGGTCCTGGATGCATTTCGGACTTTCTATAAGGATCTGTACCGTTCCCGGGGGGTGCCTACATCGGAGGACCTGTCCGGTTACCTAGACACGGTGCAGCTGATCTGGTTCAATGCGCACCAACAAGGGTACTTCGATCGCCCCTTCACGCTAGAAGATGTCAAGGAAGCAATAGGGTCCTTGGCAGCCGGCAAAGCACCAGGGCCAGATGGCCTGCCAGCGCAGTTTTACAAGGAATACGCTGATCTCCTGGCCCCCCGACTGTTGGCTGTATACGCTGAGGCAGTTGAGGTGGGTATACTCCCAGAGTTGATGAGAGAGGCTCTCATTATTGCCCTCTTAAAACCAGATAAGAATGCCCAAAAGTGCGACTCATATAGGCCACTGTCTTTAATTAACACTGATGTGAAAATATTCGCTAAAATGCTCGCAATGCGGCTGCAGCCGGTACTGCCGCTCATGATCCACCCTGATCAGTCGGGATTCGTGCCAGGCCGCTCCACGGCCCACAACCTACGAACACTTTTTGGGGTGCTGCAGTATCTGGCCCCCCACGTCAGGGCCGCGGTGGTGCTGTTGGACGCCACGAAAGCGTTCGATTCCCTGGAATGGGGGTTCCTATTTCCTCTGCTGCAGCGAATGGGGATAAGTGCAGCTTTCATCCGATATATTAGATTGCTCTACACCACCATCACTGCCCGTGTGCGGGTGAACGGGCTTGTCTCTGAGCCCTTTGCCATTAGCAGAGGCACGAGGCAGGGCTGCCCCCTGTCACCCCTACTATTCGCGATCGCAACCGAGCCTTTGGCGGCCCGGATTCGGCAACACCATGCGGATAGGGGCATCGGGTTTTCGTCCCGGGCATTGACCATCTCGATGTACGCAGATAATATTACACTCTATGTGGCTGATCCACAGGATAATCTCTCCCCCATGACGAGAGAGTTGATAAATTATGGCCTGCTATCGGGAGGGACCATAAATTGGGAGAAATCGATCATTCTGCCTCTGACGACTGGGACCCCCCGCTTTACTCCAGACTGCCCGCTGGAGTGGGCGACTGGCCCGGTACGCTACCTAGGGATCTGGATCAGCACGGACATGCAGACATTGTGGACGGAAAACTATGGGCGGGCGCTTGGGTGGATAGAGGAGAGGGTCAGTCGCTGGAAGCATTTGCCCCTTTCGTTGGCGGGTAGAATAGCTGTGGCCAAAATGGTCATCCTGCCCAAACTACTATACTTATTTGTCAACATCCCGCTCCCTCTGACTGCGCATTTTCTGAACCGAGTGCAGTCGCTGATGATCGAGCTGGCGTGGGGGGGAAAACAACCGAGGGTGGCCTGGGAGACCCTTACTCTTCCACAGAGACAGGGTGGTATGGCAGCACCGGATTTCACGCTGTATGCTTACTGCGCTCAGGCGCAATTCTTGCACTACTGGGTGCACCCCACGCCGTTTCAGCCACATGTGGCGATAGAGGCGGATAAGGCGGCCCCGCTGCCGCTCAACACTGCCCTGTACGCGCCGTAAAAGAGGAGGTGCAATGAAATTGACACGGTGCACACACTTAAATGGGCCTTGGACGGGTTGCGGTGCCGGGCCAAGTTAGACCTTCTCTACACTAAATTGGTGCCTCTGCGCGGAAACCCCATGTGGCCCCCGCTGCAACACATGAAAACTGGAGAGCGTGCGGCGTCGCATGGCCTTAACACGGCGGGGACCTTTTCCCTGCCGACACTTTCATCACGCTGGAACAAATGTGCGCTGCAGAGGCCCCGACGATGCTTGATACCCTGCTTTACTGTCAGCTTCGAAATACATGTCAAAAGCTGTTTCCTACATTTCCGGCGCCGCCGCCGGGCCTGCTGGCCCTGGAGAATGTGCTGAGGGCGGAGTCGGGGCGTAAACTAATATCCCGATTATACGGGCGCATGCAAAGTAATCATCCAATAGTAGTCCCGGCGGCGCGCTGTATGTGGATTGCTGAACTGGGTACCGAAATCACTGATGATCACTGGGATATCTGCTGTAGAATGCTTGAGACCCTCTCCCCTAACTATCGACTCCGACTGATACATTTTAAATACATACATATGACATATCGCACCCCTAGCCGGCTCCATCGTATAGGCTTGAGAGACACTGACAATTGCTGGCGTTGTGGTGCACGCGGAGCTGCTTTCTTACATATGGCGTGGGAGTGTCCCATGTTGGCCTCCTTTTGGGCCAGGGTAATGGAGCTGGTATGTACAATCACTGGCCTACTGATTCCATGCACTCCGTAGACTGCACTACTGAGGATCTTACACATGGTCAAGCCTAAGCACCGTAGGCTGCCGGCCATGCTCATTTTGCTTGCCAAAAGATAGGTCGCGATGCACTGGGGAGCTACTACATCGCCTAGCATCAGGGAATGGATTAAAAGTGTCGTATACTGCCAGACGCAACTCGCCTTATACTGGGAGCTCCTGCCGGTGCGCTCGCGTCCAAAAGACATATGGGAGCCATTTACACATTGGTTAGCTCAGACAACGCTTCAAACACTGTAAACAATGTTATTCGCTGCTGGTGGCTGGGCGGGGACGGAAGCCAGGTTGAACATGGGGCGCTGCAATTGATGCTTGGGATGCGGGAGGGGCTCGGGGTAGGAAGGGGCGAAGATGGTGGAACCGTGTGAATATTGCCGAGCACTGACGGGTTGGTACCTGGCAATCCTATTGATAATATTGAGTTGGAGGGGAACTGTGTCGTCAATAATATGTCCTATGCAAACTGCAGTGAATTGTATTTGTTTTGTTGTTGAAAATGCAAATAAAAAAGAATTTAAAAAAAAAAGTTTCCTAATTTCCTCATGTACTGCAGTCTCCTCAGTAGGAAATGCTTTCAGTTTTTTACTTTGATTCCATCATGAAGGTATTCAGATATGTCACACATTTGCCATAAATTCTGAATGTTAGCACTCTAGTTGCTCATTAGATCTCTGTAGTAAAACTACTGTTCACCATGGAAGTCTGCTCCTGGTATTAAAAGTGCATGTTTCAGTCTGCATGTCAGAATTTTTTAATGAAATAGAAGAGGATTTGAGAAGTCACTCAAAATGTGCCCTCATTTTCTTTCTTCAGCATTAATCATAATTTCTATGGCAAAATGAACCCCCTCATTGTGTTCCTTTTTAAATTAAATGTTTTAAGTGTTACCAGTTTATTCCAATCAAGATGGCTTCAGGTGTGCCATACTTTTGTTATAATGAAGACAGTAAGCGCTCTAGTTGTTTTTAAGAACACTCTGGGACATTCTGTCATTGGGCTATACTTGGGCTACATCTGGGTGATATTTGGGCTACATTTGGGCTCTTTTGTCTCTGGTGGCCATCTTGGGAGACTTATTTGTTATGAAGTTTCCTAATTTCCTCATTTACTGCAGTCTCCTCAGTAGGAAATACTTTCAGTTATTTACTTTGATTCCATCAAGAAGGGATTCAGATGTGTCACACATTTGCCATAAATTCAGAATGTTAGCACTCTTTTTGCTCATTAGATCACTGTAGTAAAGCTACTGCTCACCAGGGAAAACTGCTGCTGGTATTGAAAGTGCATGTTTCAGTCTGCATGTCAGAATTTTTTAATGAAATAGAAGAGGATTTGAGAAGTCACTCAAAATGTGCCCTAATTTTTCTTTCTGCAGCACTAATCATAATTTTTATGGAAAAATGAACCCCCTCATTTTGTTCCTTTTTAAATTAAATGTTTTAAGAGTTACCACTTTGATCCAAGCAAGATGGCTTCAGGTGTGCCATACGTTTATCATAAGTAGGACTGTTAGCGCTCTAGTTGTTCTTTGGAACACTCTGGGAAGCTGCAGTAGAACACAAAGGAATCAACTGACAGTCTCTGCCCTTGTTGGATGTACATGTTTTACTGAGAATGTCAGACTTCATTCTCACATGACTGAGAAAGATAATGTGAATTTACAGAAAATATGCTCTCAGTTTAGCTTATAGATCACCTTCCAAACCTCTGTGGGAAAAGCATGAGAACATATTTTTCTCTCATCATGATATCCCAGCAGAAGGCTTTTTCACATGGTGAAATCTCCTTAGAACATACCACAATTCCTAAAATGAGTATGGTACCATCAACAAATGATTTATAATGTAACTAAAGTCTTAAAACCTTCTATTAACTGCAATGCTTTTTAATGAGGTGCTATCATGTATATTGGTCCCAAGATGGCTGCCAACACTTCTTGGATGAATTGCTGACAGCCAATCAGATCTCAGGATGAGATGTGTGGTTAGGCTCCGCCCACATATATATATGATTTTACTATTGATTTTCTCAGGAACTACTGAACAGATTGACACCAGACCTGCAAAAGGCACTTCCCTGACCTGAGGACTACCTCTCTGCCAAATTTCAAGTAATTCTGTTCAGCCGTTCGGGCTGTACCTTGGACTAAAGGTCCCTATGGAAAAATGCATCGGGAAAACGCGTTTTGGGACCCCCCTTTTTTCTCGGCCCCCGCTTGACGAATCACCCCGAGACTTTCAGGGTAGGAGCGGAGCGGAGCGCCCCACCTATTTTGAAAATTTTGCGAGGATTCGTCAACCGGCGCCAAAGTTATTCCAAATAGAATGTTGCGGATTTCCTATGGAAACACGGTCCTAACTATAACTATCTACTGGCGACCGCCAGTAGATAATATATATATATATATATATATATATATATATATATATATATATATATATATATATATATATATATATATATATATTTATGTATATATATTCGCCCAGAACACAATGTGCAAGGTCAATAAACAATGCCCCTTGTTATTCTCTTCTGGTCTGTGCCTAGCACCTAGACAAAACATGCTAAACACAGCTGCGCTGCTGGAGACTTGTGCTTTGATATTACAGGGATGCATGTTGTTTTAACACACACTTGGAGAGAGCCCTTTCCATGGAGAAGAGCTATGCTGTTCCTATGATGTAAACCTTCCATCTAGGCTTTAAGGTATGGGGTCTGCTGACAAAGCCCAGAGATCTTCTTTTATATAATAAACTTCTTCCAGTCAAGGGGAGGGTGGTTAGGCCTTATAGACCTTTTTCCACTGTTTTATATAATGAATTCCCCCTTCATACTCTATTGAATTGTAACAATGCTAATTGTTCTGAGTTTATGCATTTTGCTGCTGGTAGTGGCTCGTATACTATATTGTAGAGCACGATAGTTAAAATAAACATTTTGAACTATTACAGTGACTCAGCCAAATCTTATTGTGGACAAGTACGAGTGAGCGAGCCAAAGGGTATGTCTTGCTACCGCGATGCCTGAGAGAGTCGAGAGTCGGGAGTGTTGTGTTCTGGGTTGTCTAATCATTTGTAGCTTCGTGGATTTGGAGAAGACCGAATGAGACACTATAGCTAGTCGGTTTTGGGATTTGGGGTACTTAGGTGATAGGTTGGTACACCCCTGTACACCGAGGTCCTGTTTTCCTGCGAATAGTTCTGTGTAGGTGCAGAATCCCCGCAACATGGCACCGCCAAAGTTTGGTCTGGTTCTTATCTGCGAGACTCTTGAGTAGTGCTTGTGCTTGTCCACGTCCACAAAAGCCTCACTTCTTTTTTCATGAGACGGCTGTGACGGTGTAACCTCCTATATGGTGATAGAACTACCTTTTAAAATTAAAGCTTGAAAAACCTATAATCTATTTCCTTTAACCCTTTGTTGCGCTGCCACGCATAGGTTGTTATTCTCTCTTATTCATTATGGCGGTTGCCATAACAGCTCCTAACCGCGCACTGCTCAGGGCTTATTTACAACAATAGAGAGTACCTCATGCAGGTGTTGCACTTATCTTTGTTGTAGAAGCAGATTCAGCTTTCCGCTTTGAGGTATTTTATTCTTGGGTCACCTTTCCGGAAGTCGATGGAGCACGACTTGTTTCAGGAGTATACTGCCACGCGACTAGGGAATATAGACCATATAGTACCCTTGAGGTTACGCTCAAAGCTTGGCAACACCAAATTTGGTTTAATGACCCCCTTCCTCACCCAATAACGCCGGTCCGTTTAGGCCCTTTGTTGATAGACGGGGCCACATGGCCCTTTTTGGCTGGGTATACCCCACACCCACGTTATCTAACAATTGCAAGGATTTCAGAGCTCCGCGTATTACATACTTCTTCGATACGTGTGCATAGAGCTGTTATACAGTTCATGTCGCGCAACTTTCAGGTGGGACCAGCTGGCGTTGCTGCGCAACCGGCGGGTCCTGGTGGTATAACAATCAGTCCTCTTATGGTTAATTCAGTGATGGGCAAGCGTCCACAGAATAAGGATGAGTTCCCTTTTTGGCTTGCTGAGAAATTTGGACAGATCAAAGCTGTTTTTCCAAATAACACTCCTGTGGAGAAGCACAGGATATTAACCATAAGATTGCCGAAAGACTTAGTTCCCGAATTGGCTGATTGTAACACTTGGGGTAGAGTGTTTGCAGCGGTATACTCGAAATGTTTCGGCACCCCCCTCTATGACTGTACTCCCTTCCGTGATAAAACGTGTTCAGGATGCACATGGAGCCGAGGCGGCTCTGGAATTGGGGATGAGACTGGAGGAGTGTTCAACGTGGTTGCTGATATGATCCTTGCTAATGTTAAGAGTGATGCTGTAAGCTTACAAGTGGCTAACCACTTGGAGGATGTCGCAGACACAGACAAGCCACGCGAGTTACTGAGGATTATTGCAAAGGCATATAAAACGATAGGCCGCAATAGTCTGGGAGTTAAGCCTTTTCCTCAAACGTAAACGCAATCTCAACTGCAACAAAAGGCCCAGACTGGTAAAGACGGGTGCCCGTTCTTTCCTAAGAACTGGAAAAATAAGAAACCGGGGCAGCAACAGCAGAAGCAAGGTTGGCGTACTAGTTCACCAACACCTGAGTCTTCTGAGCGTACTTATGATTTGCGCGACCCCGCGAAAATTAGGACTCCTGATAGATTTCAACTCCCTGATCATCGCTCTCCTCGTTCTTTACAGGACACCTCAGACTCTCAAGTCGGTGGAGGGGAGTGCCAGGATTGTGGCACGGGTCCAACTAAACAACAAGGACGAGATCAACCTTGACAGTTTGACATTAAAGCCAAACACGAGGCCCTGCCTTTTTTTCGACAACCGTATCAGAAGAAAAAAGTTGCCGCTTTAACAGCGAGATATGTCCCAGACGGTGAGAACGCGACTCCTGGACTCGACATGGGTAGTGACTCTGCTCAACAGCACGGCAGAGGCGCAAGCGCAAGGACACTCTTGTTTAAGTAGCTGTGCGCTCTACTGAATACCTGTTTTAATTTCATTTTATTTCATAGTGTGGGAGGCACTGCGTCCCTGTCCGGAGGCGACAGCAACTGATACATTCATTACAGTAGAAACAGCAGATACCCAGGTTGCCACCCCCGGATAGACTCTACTGATACATTCATTACAGTAGAAACAGCAGATACCCAGGTTGCCCCCCCTCCCCCGGATAGACTATGAGATTATTTTCCAAATTGAAGGTGCTATACAGCGTCCAATCAGGGCGGTGTTCTGGGAAAATCTAACCTTCTTGTACGATATTTTGTTGGCAGAGGCAGATTGGCCTCCACCCTTTGTGTTAGCCGCTTCTAGAGGGGGGGACGTGATACTTCCGAGTTTTTCGCGTTACGTCCCTGAGGAACATGCAACGGCTTTCGCAGCTGAGTGGGCTTTGGCCCTTGCCCCGGCGGTGTACCGTAATCAGGTAGGTTGGCATATTGACTCACCAGCACATGAGATACCTTTACAGTCTATGCCACAGCCACAACTGCAATATCCAATCAGACGTGAAGCTAAGGCTCACGTTTGTGACATTCTAACACAGAGTATCAAGGAGTGATTGAATCATGTACATCACAGATGAATAATCCTCTCTTTATGGTATCAAAACCTGACGGTTCATATTGCATTGTATTGGATTACCGAAATTTGAATAGTCATTGTCACACTTATGCAGTACAAAACACACACAGCTCTGCGCTGGTGAACAATCTTGTTCATAAAAAATACAAATCTACACTGGACATTTCCAATGGTTTCTACAGTCAATCTCGCTCTTGACAGCATTTACTGACGCCGGAAATCAGACAAAATGTACGCGTTTGCTTATGGGGTATAAATATAGCCCCGTGTCTTTTGCGGCACGAGTTGTGTCTTTGTTGCACAACATAGATCCAGATGCTTTCTCGTACGTTGATGACATTTATCTGACGGATGATGAGATTATGCCCCTCCTCGTCCGAGTCGATTAAATCATTTTATCATTTGCCGACTATGGATAAAGTTCAATTTTGCAAAATCGCACATCGCTCATTCGGCAGTACTCTTTTTGGACTATGAGCTCAATTATGAAGGTAAGGGGGTTCACCCCCCACTTCCTGGAGAAATGTGCACAATTGCAACCTCCTTCTACACTGAGGAAACTTCAGTCTTTACTGGGATTTTTTAATTTTGGGAGGACATACATTCCCGAATATGCCCAGCGTATCAAACCGTTTTATGCGTTGGTACAACCAACATATTCTTCGGCCAGCTGGCTTCCGGAACATACCTCTATCCTACAATCTTTGCAATCTGACATGCTTGCGACTAACTATTTGTTGGCACGTGATAACACCATGAACCTGGTGATACGTATAGGACCAGGGAAGGTGAGTTTCACTTACTTGACGTTCAATGAGGGAGACACAGTACCTATTGCGTACAAATCACATTTGTACACTACAGCTGAAATGCCTTTTTCGAATGTAGATTTTTTTTTGACAGCGGTCCAAATGGCGATTCTGAAAGAACGCTCACTGGTGCAAGGTAAACGCATTCTTATGGCCACGCCCTTCCCTGCTTTGGAGGCTGTGACTAAGGCAAGTGTACCTAACTCTAAGGCACTACATCCTCGTTGGATACAATGGGCTACGTCTTTGACATCATCTGATGTCACGTTTATTTTTGACACTGCACTTCAGACACAGGAGTTTTTACAGTATGAACACGTTCATCCTCCTCCGTTGTCATTGCTTCCTTTACATGAATACAAATGTATCATTTATACCAACAGCTCAGCTCAACCGGCCATCAGGTCCAAAAATGCTTATACAGCAGCTTGGGCAATTGTGGCTGGTTCAATTGTCAATGCAGAATATAAGTCTTCCATAGTGCATACACAGGCACTTGGGGACTGTACAGTGCAATTGGCGGAGCTGCGTGCTCTTGTTCTTGCTCTAGAGTTTGCTGATCCTAATGTGAATACTCTTATTGTGTGCGATTCTTACTACTGTGTCCAGTCTTTTAATGACAACTTATTCTTTTGGTCTCAAAATGACTATCGAGACTCTAAAGGCAGCACAATAAAGCATAGAATGCTTTGGGTTCGAGTGGCAGACCTTAAACAACGTCTGCCCCTCACGCAAGTTATACATACTCTTGGCCATCAGCGTGTGGGAGCACATGCTCTTGGTAATTCTTTGGCTGACGAAGCGGCCAAATCTGCAGTAGCCATATGTTCCTTAGCAGCAGTTACAAGGTCCATGACTAAAATAGATAATGATATTCTGGCAGCAGTAGCTGCTATGAGCGAGGGAACTGCTTATCCTCAGTGTTTCCCTTCAAAATACTCTTCATATATCTCCCGAACAAGTTCCTCATGCTAAGATTCCATCTGTTGGGGATCGGCTGATTCCCAACATGGACCTCAGACTTGCTTTGATCAAAACCGCACACGAGGACATGGCTTCTGCTCATGCCGGGGTGTCAGCGACTGTCTAGATTTTGCGGCAACGTTTTTGGTGGTGTGGCTTATATAAACAGACCCGTAATTATGTACTTTATTGTGACATTTGTCAACAGATTAAACCATCTACGGTCACGCGCTCACCTCAAACACAGCTCTGTATTTCTAATCAACCTTTCTCTTCTGATTCTGCATATAAATATATATTTGTTGCAGTTGATTTGTGCACTGGATTCCTTTGAGTATGGCCGCAACGCAGTGCTGTCGGTCAAAATGTCATCAGGGATTTGCGTGTCTTTGTCGGGATGTTTGCCTGTGGCGCCTTCCATTCAGACCAAGGTCCAGTGTTAGCCTCTAAGGGGTACAAGGACGCGATGAAGTCATTGGGGGTGCTGCTGCAGTTTTTGTCTCCATACATGCCTGAGGGCAGTTCTATTGTGGAACGAATGAACAATGACTTAAAGCAATCCTTGACAGCTAGAGTCTTAGGTACTGGCAGGAACTGACTGGCCCATTTGTATGGTGTTCAACGTGCACTGTCGTACTTTGAAATTTGGGACCGCGTAGGAGGCAGGGCCCTACCCCTGTCTATCCCGGTATTAGTGAACCGCGAATGGTTAATGCGGTATGTACAAGTGCTTTGTGTAACGTTTTAGCTATGAATGCACTGTGTATACGTTATTATACATCACTACGTGGGTTCCATCTTAGAGCGGTGGCCATCTTATGGTTGCCCTCACATAGGCTACATATCATGAAGCAAATACGGGCCTTTTAGAGCACATGTGCCTTCCTTTGACTTTTCTGTGACCTGGGCAGCTTGGCTCCGCTGCCCCAGGTCAGTCTGGTCTCACGAGCTCCCCGTCCACTGGCCACCTGTGATTAGCATCAGGGCTTGACACACCATAAAGCCTTTTCATCCTACACGAGCCTCCAGCTAATCTCTTTCACACCTGACTGTTCCTGCTTTATGGCTTGTTTTCCAAACAGGAGATGCTCATGTTTATTGGGGCCTATCGATATCTGATGTGGGATCTGAGCCTTGCTGGGTAAATAATTGCGGGCTGGCTTAACTGGAATGTGGGATGGTCATCATGACTCTGCCTTTTCGTTTGTAATGTATACACTTCTATGGCCATATCATAAAACAAGGAATGTGTGCCTGAAGCAGAATATTTTGTATTTAAGGAGAAGCCAGTTTCTGTGATTTTTAGCAGTCTCCTGAGAACATACACGCTGTTGTACTTCTAGGATACCTGTAATTGGTCTGCAGCCAATAAACTGATCTTTGACTTCACCCAGAAGACTCTGTGTTTCTGTAGGTCTGAAACAGGAAGAACCCGAAGTCATAGGGTGTGTTCCCCTGCACCGCTGGGCTTAAAATTCCCAGAACTTCAGCACTCAATGTCCCTAGAAGATCTCTGGGTGGGCAGACCCCATACGAAATGCTCTTTGGCATTAAAATGTTTGTGCCAGACCTTGATGGTCTAGACGTTGAGGCGGCAGCCGCAACCTTTGACGTAGATAATCGTTCTACTGTGTTACAGGATCTACAAAAGACCTGTGACAGCTACACAACTGAACATGTACCCTCTTCCAATGATGCGGCACTGCTGATTCCAGTTGCCAGTTGGCTTCCCTAGATTGGAGATTTGGTATGAGAAAAGCTAGAAAACAAAAAAGAATTTGGTCCCTCTTATCGCGCACCAGTTCCGATACTTGGATTGAAGGGTACTCGTACAGTCATTTTACCACCTTTACCTGGTCGCAAAGACAACAGATACATCTCAGTGGACAATGTCAAGTTACACCGTCTGGCCGATTCTGAATAGTGTAACACCTGCTGTTTCCTGCACCGCTATTTCTTTGAATCTGGTAACCTCAAAGTCTACGACTAATGCCTGTGAGGGTGAGTTGGAAACTGCTATTGACCTTTCGCCTGTTCTGCCTCCATCCTCTTCCACCGCAGATGTCGAGTATACGTTTCCCACAGATGAGTCACCGAGGCAAGTGCCGAGCAATCCTCGACAACATCATGCTGATACATCACACCCACCTTTAATTCCGAGGGATGTAAATGGTTATTTTGGGAACCATGCCAGCTTCTCTTATGACTCATCTTCCTCGTCTTCCACTTTGGCACTACCACCAACAAATGTAAGCATTTTTGTATCTTGGTTCAAAAAGACTTACCTAGTCCCTCCATGGACCTACATTTGGTTGGTGCTTATCTTGATATTTCTCTTCATGTCAATTGGATTCGTGACAGTGTTCTTTTTACTCACCAATGGTCCTTTTTTGCCAGAACACTCTGCTGTGAACTTGGTTGATGGAATTCTGGCCCCTCAAACATCACCCATATAATGAAACGAGATCAGACACTTGTGAACATTTCGGCATTCCCGGCTGCAGATGGCATCGTTTGGGACAAAGTTGATTTCAAAATTCACGGTCCAACTGAGGTGCTCAGGGTGCCATACGTATTTCACGTCTCATTAGGAGATATGGTAACACGTGACATACAGTCTGACGATTGGAATGTGCAAGCAGTACATTCCTTATTTTCAGATTTAGAATATTATGCTGCTTTTGATGCTGAAAATTTGTATATAAATTCTGCCAATTATGCTGATCTCTTCTATTATCAACATTATGGGCATAATTTTTTGCACAAAACAAACACGTTAAGACCTGTTCTTAATTACACTCAATGGGAACATTGCTACTCCCGTACAAGGGATTTCTAAAACTTAGAGATAAGTTCACTTATTTTACGGGTTGTGACACATCTAATCCGGAATCCTATTTCTTTAAACTGCAATTGTCATCACAATCCTAATTTATCTTGACCCACACTAAATTGATTTACTCCAACTCTTTTAGGAGTAAATTGACCACACAGGGTTATTATCACTGGAAAGAGACCATCGAGTTGAAATCGATCTGGGGCACTAAACAGTGGCAGGTTCAGGGAACTGAAGCATCACATCGTGCCTGCCTGATCCCAACTAAAATTTAATTTTTTAATGATACAGTGCACCAGACCACTTGCTTTGGCCTGGCAACTGTAAAAAATTTAAAGGTCTCATCCATTCCGTCCTTAGCGGAATATGACAACTGGCGTGCTCAAATGTTAATGTTTATAATAATTTATAGAGCGCACATACACCGGTTGGCTTCATGGCGCTATGAGGCAACAATATGCTGGAATGAATTTAGTTAATTGAAGGCTTGAGAGAATAACCACGTTTTGAGGGATTTCCTGAAATTGCAGAAGGTCCGTGCAAGACCGAATTTCTAGTGGGAAGGAGTTCCAAAGTGGCAAATCTACAGCCACCTAAACGTACTCGTTTGAAAACCGGGGTGGTTAGGAGAGCGAGATGGGCAGATCTGAGGTTACGTGTTGGAATGTGCCTAAGAAGTAAGCTGTTAATGAATGCGGGACTGTTGCCATGCAGAGCTTTAAAAATGAGACAGCCCGTTTTAAAGGCACAGCGCTGGGAAACGGGGAGCCAGTGCAATTTCCTCAGTAGGGGAGTTGCGGGTTGCCATCTCGGTTGTCGAGATATCAGTCTGGCTGCGTGGTTCTGAACCATCTGCAGTCGTTTAAAGAGGTAGAGTGGCATGCCTAGGTATACCGAGTTGGCATAGTCTAGGTGCGACAGAACTGTGGCAATTATAACCTGGATCAGGGCCTCTGGAGTAAGGAGGCGATGTATCTTCCTGATCTTGCGCTGTTGAAAAAAACACTTGGAGAGGACTGTGCCAACCTGAGTTTTCAGTGACAAGTCACTGTTGATGGAGACTCCTAGTCTTTTGGCCGAGGTGGAAGGGGAGGGGGCGGGTCCTAGCTCTGGAGGCCAATAGTGTGGGCCCCAGAACATGTGGCTATCTCCAGTGAGAACAAGCTCTGTCTTACCGGGATTTAATTTGAGGTGGTTATAGTCCATCCATTGTTGGTTATGCAACATGGTGGACTGAAAATCGGAGACTGAGCTAGGCGAGTTGTGAATCTTCAAGGCCAGCTGTAAGTCGTCAGCATAATTGAAGACCGTCACCTTTCTATCTTTCAGGGACTGAATCAGGGGAGCGATGTAGAGATTAAACAAATGAGGGGAGAGGGCTGAGCCCTGTGGATCACCACAGGTCGTTTTACGCGGGGGAGCCAAGAAGTGCCCTTGGCGAACAGCCTGGGAACGATCCTCCAGAAATGAAGTGAACCAGCGGGCTGCCGCACCTTGAATACCCGCAGACCTGACACGGTCGGCCAAAATAGTATGGTCGACCGTGTCAAAGGCGGCGGATAGATCCAACAATACCAGTGCCAGATGGGAGTTTCTATCAGCGTTGTCCCGGAGAGTGTCCAGGACGGCGAGAATGACAGTTTCGGTAGAGTGAGCCGGCCGGAAACCTGCCTGATGGGGATCGAGGTATTTGGATTCTTCCAGAAATTTGGATAGGCATTTAGCCACGTGCGTCTCTAATACCTTTGCTAAAAAAGGAGCAAGGAAATCGGGCGGTAGTTAGATAAAAGCGTGGGGTCAGCACCTGTTTTTTTTAAAAGGGGTACAACTATGGCTTTTTTGAAAGCCATAGGGACTTGACCGGATGAGAGTGACTCGTTCAGGAGGGCAACTGCCGGACCAGGAAACGCTGTCAGGCAGTATTTAAGTATGTGAGGTGGGCAGCAATCAGAGGGGGAGCCGGATTTAATTTTAGCTAGGAGATCGAGAAAGGTCTCAATGCTAATCCTGGGGAAGCCATCAAGGATACAATTGTTTTGGTGGGAGGCAGAGGGAGTCGAAGTGAGTGAATATTTGGGAATGCTGGCCTTGATAGCAGCGATTTTTTTGATAAAAAAATCGTTGCGAGAGTTACATAGAGTCTATGAGGGCGGCTTTAGCAGTCAGGATGTTTTTCTTGTATTCTTTCAAGGCTGCGATATAGAGGAGTTTTTTGTCCGGGTAGTATTTCTGACGCCATTGCCTCTCTAGCTGGCGCACAGCCAGTTTCTGGGTTTTAAGTTCATTAGAGAACCATTTTTGTGCATCGGCGCGGCGGGCTAATTTTACTTTTTTAAGAGGTCCATGTTTGATACTAGCATTAAGTAGCCATTCGGATACGTTCATTTCTGTTGCGTTAATGTCAGTGCCAAGGGGCGGAGCAGTTTTGGTTAGTGTGTCCAAGAATTCCTTTTTATTGACAGTGTTCCACTTCCTAGCAAGGCCGCCTTCGGCCGTGCAGGTTTTCTTGATAGGCGGAAATCTAAGTGTAAATTTTAGCAGATAGTGATCTGACCAGATACATGGAACAGTGGGAATGGAGGTGGTCAGGCCGTTAGTCCAGACTTGATCAAGAATATGACCTTTTAGATGGTTGGGGGACAAGACCTGTTGGCTGAAATTTAGGTTGATGAGGAGGTCAGATAGCTCAGCCGATTGTGGGCCTTCATGTGGGTCATTGTACCAGTAATTGAAGTCGCCAACAAGGAGGATCTTAGCATGCTCAATCATGAGTTTAGCCATCAATTCACTGAGTGAGAGGGGGAAAAAAGGCATCTGATGGGGTGGCCTATAGAGAAGGACACAGACAAAGGAGTCGTTAATTTAGTCTAGTTTTATTACTATGTTTTCAGTCTCCTTAAGAGGGAGACATGTTAGGGAGCAGAACCTGTGACTAGAGTGAATGATAGCTGCGACCCCCCCCCTGACTTGCCATGTGGGCGATAGGCATGTATAATATAATAGTCAGGGGGTAGAGCCGCCAGCATATCAGGGGCAGAATCAGCGGTAAGCCAGGTTTCAGTCAACAGTAGTATACTATGTTTGTCTGTGAGAAGAAGAAGAAAAATGTCCATCTGGTGTTTGATAAGGGAACGAGTATTGAGATAGTAGATAGAAAATGGGGTAGCCTCAAGTTTAGCCTGGCTCTGTGAGGTGTGTTTGGGAATAGTTGGGCTCTGAAATTCTGGAAAAGTGCGCCGTTTGGTGTGAAATTCGAGTTCAGATATGCAAGCCAGGGTTTTATAAGCGAGATATAGGTGAGTAAAATGAAATGTCTTCAGAGTTTCCCCGGAGTAGGTGGTGCGGCGAGCATAGTGACAGGCCTCTGGGCCCGGCTGGGCGTGGACAGGCGCAGACGGGCTTGCCTTTGGTGCGCCCGCTGCGCGCGTCCGCTGCGCTCCCGTGCTGCGTGTTGCATTAACCTCCGTTCCCCGCTCTCTGCTCCGCCCTCTCGCAGCGTGATTGGCTGCTACCGGGGGGAGTCTCTAGGAGCAATCAAGGGAGCCGGGAAGCAGCCGTCTTAGGCGAGGAGCACTATGGTAACAATTTCACGTGCAAAATACAATTCTAAGTGCAATTTCGTTTTTAAAAGCAATGTTTTTTTAAAAGCTAAGCGGTAGCGTTTTCCTGACAAGCCTAAAACAATTCAAGAGCAATGAATTATACTATCGATGCATTGCAGGTTTTGTTTCGAAATGACACTTTCAATGTCTCTGAAAATGATTCATCCGGGTGGTGGGTGTGGCAATTGCGTTTTTATAATGTAACACCTGGTTTCACACGGACTAGAACGGATCCTCGTTATCCACTTACACATTTGGTCACTACATACTTGGTGGGTAAATGATGCCAACAATGGTTGGAACATTCCACCTTATCATCGTGAAACAACACCTCACACTCTTGTCGAGTGACATCAATTTGGCTGATTTTATCTTAGGACCTAGGGTTCCTAGATCTAAAAGGTTTATCTATGCCGCTTACAATGAAATTTGGAAAGTTTCGCAGATTGAGGCAGCTCTTCGTCTGCGCCAAATCGATCAAGCCAATTTACAAAAAGTCCTTGCCGTGGTCAACAATAGCATCAATACACTTTCATCACGCAGCTATACATTGGATAATATTGTTTCTTCTGTTATTGATATTGTTCTGAGTGATGTATCTGTGTTATATCATGGTCAAAATCAGTTACGATCAGTTATGCAGTTTGCATTGACGTTACAGACCCTCAAAATGGGAAAGGTCCCTTGGGATTATTTGAATGCTTCTGCTTTGTTTATACCATTAAATCTGACTAATAAACAGAGATTTATGTCTATGAAAGATGCCGCATACACACTGTTGCATATTGAGCAATTGGAGCCCTTGCCATTCTCTGTGGCAGAAACGGATTCAGCTGTTTGGTTAATTCATGGGGTTATATCTCTCCCATTTTTGCTGTTTCAATTTCCGATTGGGCGTTTTGAACCACTGGGTAGTGCATTTCTCCATGAATTAGGGTCCCTACCTTTCACTTACAGATGTCAGCGGGAGGATAAGGAATTTTATCTAACAGGGGAGGACGGCGATTCCATAGTAGGACATTTCCTGGTTTGTAAACACGTTAAGTTGCACGGCGCTTGTAATGTATCTGCGCCTAATCTTGCTTGTTTTTTTTAAAGGAACTCCAGTCCCATCAATAATTCCCACTTTTACCTTACTTACTAATGCCAGTTATCTTATTTTGAACAACCAAGACTGCTGTGGTTTACGGGCAGGAATCCCGTATTTAGTAACAGTTTCACAGCGCGTTACTTGTTGTAGCAATGTGCTTTTTCCACCCCCACATGGGAGTATAGATAGTTTCATTTGGCCTTCCATTCAGACTTTGAAAACAGATTTCAACGAATTAAGCAGGTTCAAAGCAGTATTGTTCCAACAAGAAGTGACTCTCACTTCAGCTCTAGAGACCTTCAAGTTACAGGTGGCTAGGACATCTAGAGAGATTCAGTCACTTCTGAACACTACCCTCCCACTTCACTTTGGGGAGCTTATACATCAAATATTTCATGCGTCTGACACTAAAGGCCTTGCACATTTTTTTAAACATGTGGGATCTTTCCTTGTGACTTCCTCTCAGATGATCTTTGGAGTAATACCGACTTTTATTAATTCTATTTTTTCCAGCGTCTTCGGAGGATTCCCTTTATTACTAGCGTTAGCTGGTGGAATCCTGCTTCTTCTGTCCCTGCTGCGCAATGGCTGCTCATCTTGTAGTAATGCACAGACCAGGCCAATTGCAACTGTACCGTGATCGAATGTAACAGGTTTTTGGATGCTTGCCATTTGCAACGCTTGGAGTGAGTTATGGATTAACTTTTTGTTTTGCCTACTTTACTTGTGGGCAATCACTATTCTACTGTCGACGGTCCCCATACTACTGGGCTATGGATTCATGCCTCTCCAATACTTCATGTCCAGTCCCGGATTTTAACCAGTTAATGGGTCCCTTAGAGGCCCATGACCAGGCTTGTTCTGGGGATGGCCGTATGGCACGTGTGGCGAAACTTGGAGTATTGGATGAATGGGATATCTGTGCGGTTGTGCAGAACCTCTTGCATCGAATATTGCGCAAATTGTCCGGTTAGGCTTTTGGAAGCATCAGATTACGAGGAGCACGTTTGTTCCTTCAACCTACTAGATTGGATGGCAACCCTTTTTTCTACTAACGATAGGGATGATCTTTTGGAGGGAATTGCATTCTTAAATTCACGTACTTTGATGGATTTACCACCTCCTTCATAATAACATTATCCCGGAGACAACACTCTTTCAATAGTCGCAAAGAATATATTTAATTTTTTTTGGGGTGTGTACATTTTTCCAATTTGGTTTTTTCAAACGCTTTTGAACTCTGCTTGGCTTTTGAACTCTGTTTTGGTCCTTTGTCTATTACTATGACCTTACCAAGGAGAGGGTGTTATATGGACATTAGGGTCATTGACAACATTGCTAAGTTAGCATGACCTTTGCTGCCATGATGCTGCTTTTGCGCACGTTACAACATGACTTTTTTTTTGCAAGACTCTATTTATGCCTTTCACATGAGAACTGTCTGCTTTTCACTTTCTCTTCTGAGTTCCTGGAGTTTAGTCTGAACATGATGTGCAAGGTCAATAAACAATGCCCCTTGTTATTCTGTTCTGGTCAGTCCCTAGCACCTAGACAAAACATGCTAAACACAGCAGCGTTGCTGGAGACTCGTGCTTTAATATTACGGGGATGCATGTTGTTTTCACACACACTTGGAGAGCCCTTTCCATGGGAAAGAGCTATGCTGTCCTATGATGTAAACCGTCCATCTAGGCTTTAAGGTATGGGGTCTGCTGACAAAGCCCAGAGATCTTCTTTAATACAATAAACTTTTTCCAATCAAGGGGAGGGTGGTTAGGCCTTATAGTCCTTTTCCCACTGTCTTTATACAATGACTTCCCCCTTCATACTCTATGGAATTGTAACATTGCTAATTGTTCTGAGTTTATGTATTTGCTCTGTGCTAGAAGACCAGCTTATTGATCTTCAACTGAAGCAGGAAGATTTGATGAACAGAAGTAGACGTAACAACATCTGCATCAGAGGAGTCACATGCGAAGCAGAAGGATCGACTATCATGTCTTTTACGGCGGATCTCCTCCAGACGATTAAAGGTGATGACGACGCCCCCCGCTCCTGACAGAGCCCACTGAGTTGCCAGTTCCCGGGGTCCCTCGGACTTGACTCCTGATATTCTCACACGGGTCCACTTTTTTGTCGAGAAGGAAGCTATCCTACAGAAGGTGCGTGGCGCCACGGACCAGGTCTACAATAGTTAACCGATCCAGATCTTCCAGGATATTGCCCTGGTAACTCTACATAGATGCAAAGACTTAAAACCGGTCACTGACAAGCTCTGCGAACTTGAAATCAAGTACCAATGGGTCTATCCCTTTGCACTGATATTTTCCTGGGAAGGCAAATGCCGGGTCTTCTGCTCACTGGAGGATGCAAAGCAACTTCTCCAACTCCGGACATTGTCCAGGGATACCCCCCAGGTCACCCTCAGGGAATCAATACGGCCTAAGTGGTCCACGGTGCCCCCCCCCCCCAACACAGAGCTCGCCTCAAAGAACAGGCCTCCTCCCAAGCGAAACAAGACATAATTAAACACTTTCGCACTGTGAGTGAACCCCACTCTCCGGCCCGCTCTACTGCAGCCTCTGAATAATGTATGCTCTGTTTCACACTAACTTTAATCTGACCCCCCTCCACACCATCACCGGCCTGCGGGGTCATATTTACCCTAATACATGGATCATACTGAAGACCTAACTGGTCCCACTGTGACCCACTCACCCCATCCTGGTTCGCCCGAATGGGGCCTCCATCGGTGCCGACTCTCTACGTCGTAACTTATTACTTGCTTATTACTTGCTGACATGCCCCCCTCACTCTGCTTTTTGCCATTTCTCTTGTGCTTTGCTGCGAGCTGTGGAGACCGGCCTACTGTTGACACCTCTTCGGCGTCTCCCGAAGTCCTTGTGTCCCTTAGAAGAGTGCCTTCTTCAGAATGGCCCCTGTTTTGACTTCTGGGCTATTCCAGGACAACACTAGACTCTACAGGCACTGTTGGCCACCCTGTATTAAATATACAGTCTTCCTCTCCCCATACTGCTTTCCTCACATCTGGTGAGGAATAAGCCTGAAAAAAGGGACCCCCTGTAATCCCCTTGATACACCGCCCACATCAGGGGAACCCCCCTATCGATAGGACTACGTGCTCTACCCTTGCTATGCTGCTCCTAGCGTCCACCCTCCACTTCCCCCACCTTTAGCGTAGGGCAACCTCCTTAATCCTGGTCCTAACACTGCACCTAGCCACCCCACTCATTGCCATGAACACGACCGCACTGGTTAAATCTCTGTCCCTTAATGTTAAAGGGCTTAACTCCCCAAACAAGAAATGCCAGATTTGACGCTACTTGCTCATGCAAGACCTTAACATCAAATTCCTACAAGAAACCCACCTGCTATCAATTCAATTCAATTCAAAAGACCTTTATTCGGGTTTCATAAAATCCATAAAAGTACAACAATAAAAAACAATTCATTTGCACGATAAATCAAAATACAATCCATAAAAATACTACAATAAGAGAAGTTCATTTTCACAGTAATTCAAAGTACAACTCTCATAAGACAATTTTCAGGTATTTTCATTTTACGTACACGTACTATCAATCTCAAGAAAGTGCTAGTGCGAAAAATTAATTCATCTGTATCCAGGGAAAATAACATTGAACAGGACTCCCCGAAGGAAAGGGGTCTTTGTTTTCTAAAATAAGGAGTTAAAAACCAGTTAATATATTTTAGATAACATTTACAGAAGAATAGGAAGTGCAAATCATTCTGTGTGCTAATACCATCGCACGGGCATGGGTTATATTGTGTTGTATGGTGATAACCCAAAGGGAAGGCAAGCAGAAATTTTACAGACCCTGCCCTTAAACGGAAAAGCAAGGATCTTTCCCAATTGGACATGGGGAGAGTGAGGTAGGGTGGAAGTGGTTGCCGACACAGATCATTCCCCATGTATGTGACAACGGTGGATTTAAGTAATTCCCTGCCCATTCTTTCTGAGTTAAAAAGTGCATAAAGTGCTTGTTTGACCACAACCTTATCTTTAGGCTCAATTCTGTTTGGTTCGGAGAAAAGATCGCCTTTATCCACGGCGCGCAATGTCTTTAAAACTTCAGCAAGCCAAGGTATTAGCAAGCCGTGGTCACATTTTAGGCAGTCTTTTATAATATTTTGTGTTAGGGTTGCTGACTTATTCCTCCAGATCCTAATCCAGAATAGAGCTGGCCTAGTTCTAATAAAATCACAAACGTAGGGGAGGTTTAATTCTTTATGACAAATAAATTCAGAAGCGGAGAATGGTGCGCCCAATATTTTCCTACAAAAGCGGTTTTCTTCACGCTGAATTCCAGAATTTTTCCCCGATCCCCAGACCTCAGCCCCATATGTGGCTACAGGAATGCACTGTAATCTAAAAAAATTTAAAATAGCTCTAGTGGCGCCTATTTTCTTTGGGCGTGAGAGACTCAATATAGAATTGGTGGCTTTCGAGAACTTGCCCATGGCGTGGGCAGAATGCCCACTCCATGAGCCGTTCGCAGCGAAAACCAACCCTAGATATGGAAAAGAGGTGACAGTTTATCTGAACCTACATTTATAGTATTGAGCTTCCGTTTCCCAGGCCCACATGACATGATAAAAGATTTTTTTAAATTTACACGAAGATCTAAAGCCTCCATGTGTTGAACAAAAGTTTCAACAAGCGAACAGAGGGCATTTGGGGTGCGGCCCATAAGGACCGCATCGTCTGCGTATAATAAAACTGGCAATGAATGCCCCTGGATAATTGGGACGTCTCTGGTCACTTGTTTCAAAGCTTTGGCAAGGCCATTAATATAAATGATAAATAGCAGGGGTGCTAAAACGCACCCCTGTCTGACGCCCCTACCTATTTTTATGGCTCCAGATACTTCACCACCTGCCCCAATCCTAACTTGTGCCTTAAGGTCAGTATGAAGGTAACCCAGGAAATTTACAAGGGCCTCATCCAGACCATAGTTAAGAAGCATAGCCCACAATTTAGATATATTAACTAGGTTAAAAGCGGATGAAAGGTCCATAAATGTGAGATAAATGGGGGTCGATCGAGCAACGTTATACTTATCTATTATCAGCTTTAGGTTTAAACATTGCTCCACCGTGCCTACCCCACTCCTAAATCCCATCTGGCACGAGTCCAATAGATCTATATCTTCAGTCCACTCTATCATCCTATTATAAATAACTCGCCCAAGAATTTTTAAGGTATTATCCATTGGGACTATGGTGCTGGTAGCCCAAGTTTTAGGCATAGGCACCATTGGCAAACTATTAAAAACATTAAGGAGAATTGGTGCCCACAGGTCCGGGCTGTGCTTGATAACATCTATAGGGAGTCCATCTGGGCCTGGGGCCTTGTTACCAAGGCTCTCTCTAATGGCTATGACTACCTCATGGAGGTCAATCTGTAAACTGCACGGCTGTTCGGGGACAGAGATAATTACTTCCTCGGAAGGGGTGGCATATATTTTGGAGAAATGGGTCTCCCAGATACTGCTGGTTCTATTACAGCTAATTGGGGATAGGTGTTTGCCCATGTCTCGCATTTTCCTGACGGCTGACCAGAAGGGGCCGCTGCTCTTCAGATTAGCACTTTCGACCAGCGATTCCCACTGTTCCGTAAGTAGTACAGCCTTTCTTTCAGTTGTTTTTAATTTATAGTATTTCCTAGCCGCCTGTACCTCTACTATACACCTTGGCTTGGTAGATAGTACCTTACGAAGTTCCCTGTTTGCCGTTGAACAGGTGGAGTCGAACCACCTTGGTTCTTTCCCTTTCTTTGGCAGTGGAATTGACAAAAGATTCTTTATTACTAAACACAGTTTGCCAAAATCTGCAATTATTCTGTGACTATTCCCATCTAAACGTAAACAGGAATTAATTAATTCAGGATGTTCACTTCTCACACTTCGGCTGCTATTTAAAGATCCAAATGCACCTAGGCGCTCAACCCCTAACCCTTCAAGGTTTATGCACCAAATCAAGTGCAGGATGTCTTCCTGAGGTCTCTGTTGAGGGAGCAGCTGTTGTGCCCGGATGGATTAGTGATCCTCGGGGTGATTTCAACTTGGTTTGTGACCCGGATATGGCCCACAGTGCCTCCTCCTACGAGGGCACAATTCCCAGACACCTGGGACTATTCCTTCTTCTCCCATGTCCACCGCTAATATTCACAAATTGACTATTGCTTCCTTTCTTTCTCTCTGAAACAGCCGCTATATCCAATATTTCCATATCAGACCACCCCCACATAGCTGTAACCCTCCGGTCCCCAGTGGACGCCACAAAACCCCCACCCGCTGGCAGCTTCCCCCCCACATCCTACGTGACCTGGATGACCTCACCGAGATACGGCAAGAGATTATAGCCTTCTTTGATACGAATATTCTTCCTGATCCGCCCGAACCCATTAGATGGGATGCCTTTAAGGCGACTATTCAGGGAGTAATTTTTTCTATCGCCATTGCCCGTTCTCTTGAAGCAAGCCTGGCCAAAACAAATTTAGCTAAGGACATCACAACCCTAGAACACATAGATCATATGACACCCTCAGGACAACGTAAGAAATGCCTGTCCATGCTCCGGGGGGCAGCAGATGCTCCACCGAACTAACAAAGCGGAACGGTCACTCATGAAACTCAAACTGAAATTCTATGCTGGGGGAGACAAAATAGGGTCATGCCTGGCATGCTATCTCTGTAACAAATCAACTAAAGCCCATATCTCAAAGAGCAAACAAGCAGATAACTCCTGCGCCACATCCGAACGAGACAAAGGGCAGGCATTCCCTGATTTTTACAATGACCTTTACGCTGAAACTCCCCATGCACCAGAGGAGATATCCTCTTTTCTCAACACATGCCCTTGGGAACCTATTAGCCCCTGTAGGCGGGACGGGAACTTGGGTAGCAGAAGGAAACACCACTCACGTATAATACAGGGACTTCTGGGATTTTATTCTTTTCTTGGACAGTGGCTTTCGGGCTCTTTTATATTTAAGTCCCATAGGGTCAGTACTGTCCTTCTAATAAAACAAAAGCAAGGGTCTGTACACCGGGTGGGGGGCACATTAAACGGAAGAGGGACTGTAGGAAGGGTTCTTCTTGGCCGCCGACCTCGGGGCTCCTCGGGTCTCGGTCCTGTCCTAGGCGTTGCTCTCACGTCTTCCCAGGGCACTCAGAGGAAAAGGAAACAAATAGCAGACAAAACGGGTTTTAGTGTCCAAGCTCTTAGCTTATGTACACTATGTGCCACCACCACCAGACGCCGTGTGGGGAAGGGAAAAGGTGTGCAGTGAGGGAGGGCCAGGCGATTTCCTTAACAAAAGCAACACACCGTGCCCTATGGTTCCGCCCCTCCCCACCTCCCCCACCAGAATGCTCCCCCTAACGGTACTCGCCTTGAGCCATGACCCGTGCTCCGGGCCGTGGTGTAGGGACCCGAGGCGTCCTCCCTCTCCTCCGGGCCGCCGGGTTTGATCGCAGTCTCCGCTGCCTTTGCGGTCTCACTTCCACCGTCACTCTCTCTCTACAGCTCCTCCGGTATTCCACCTCCTTCTTCAGGCTTCTCCGTCACTGCTGTTACTGTGTCGGTCGTCCTCACTCTGCTCTTTCCACCATCGGACACAGCTCCTTCTGGGTCCCACCCTCTTTGTTTGTCCGGGGCGGGTGACGTCATGGACACTTCCGTTTCCTTCCCCAGTGCTGCTAGACAGCTACCTGATGCGGGATATGGTTGCGTGTTCTGCCCGGTTGCTTCCTGATTCTGGCCCGTCGGACTCCTCACACATCTCCCCCCTTAGGAATGGATGTTGGGGCCATTCAGAAGACGGATGTCGAGACAGGTAGTCCGTGCCAATTTGCCTTGTTCCCAGGTTGTGGATAGTCTGGAAAGAGAAGGGTTGTAAGCAAGAAACCATCTTAGGACATGGGGTTGGTGTCTTTATTATTCACGAGCCATGTGAGGGGTGCGTGATCAGTGAGGACTATGAACCTTCGTCCCAGCAGGTAATACTGGAGGGCCTCCACGGCCCACTTTATGGCGAGGCATTCCTTCTCGATCGCTGAATAGTTTGCCTCACGTGCAAAGAGCTTACTACTGATGTACAACACTGGCTTTAGGAGAGGTCAATACCAACAGCAGGAACATCAGTATCCATACCCAGAGAACCAACAACATTTTCTACAGACACGGAGAAACCAATATTGGCGGGAATGAATTTCCCTGCCCCTACTGATCTTATACCTTTTTTCAACTTATCTCACACCCCTATTGACAAACAGGCTCTTGATGTACTATCACGAGGATTATCCTTCGCACCTAGCACTGGACTGAATAAATTCGAGCTCCATCTGGATGTGCAGTCATTCTTCAGGAAGATCCGTCTTAAAAAATTCTTTGAACACCATAGTCCTCCTCAAATCATTACTACTCTATTTTCCCTCCCACACTTGATGAGGTAGGTCCCGAAGTTGGGATCTTTGAAAGAATTGTCACATCTAAAATTAACGACATGATTAAGTTTGAGCCCAAACCTGCATATAATCTCAATTATGAGGAATACATGGTACTTAAGAACCTCTCAACTAATAAGGCGATTACCATTAAACCTTGTGACAAAGGTGGGGGCATAGTAGCTCTCAATATCTCTGACTATAGAGAACAAATTGAAAACATGCTCAGTGTCCCTGAACACTACTTAAAGGTTTGTTCTTATACCAGTAAAAGAATCAAAGCAGATATTCTATGCATTACGCAGGGAGCCCTGGATAGAGGCTCTATCTGCCAATATGAATTTGACTATCTGACTCGACCATACTTTAGCATCCCTAAGCTATATGGGGTACCTAAAACACACAAAAGTACCACGCAACCACCCTTTAGACCTATAGTTTCTACCATAGGATCTATTACAGAACCACTGTCCAAATATGGGGACAAGTTCCTTATGCCTGTGGCTAGTGCGCTCCGGGGATATATCAAAGACACTGGCCATCTTATCAGTTTGATTGAAGGATTATCGTTCAACATCCACACAGACATCTTGGTCTCCATGGATGTGGAGGCATTATATACTAATATCCCCCAAAAGGGTGCCCTTGAAGCTGTAAAAAACTCTTTGGAAATCAACAACAGTATTGATGACAAACTATTTATTCTTGAATGTCTCAATATTGTGCTCCAAGATAATTACTTTGAATTCAATAAAAATACTTTTAAACAAATCCAGGGCGTCAGTATGGGCACAGCCTGTGCCCCAAATGTAGCTAACATTTATATGGGCCAGTTTGAATCTCGCTTTGTTTTCAATGAGGTTGCTCCATTTGCCGAAAATATACATCATTGGCATCGCTTCATAGATGACATCTTTTTTATATGGAACAGACCAGAAGAACAACTTGTCGAATTCATTTTATGGCTCAATTTATGTGATTCTAATCTTAAATTTTGCCCGAATACCAGCAAATATAAGATCGAATTCCTGGATATTTGGATTCAAGTGGTTGAAGGAATCATTGAGGTATCACTATACTCGAAACCTACGGCCAGGAATACCTTGCTTCAATATCAAAGTTTTCACCCCCGTAGCCAAAAAGACAGTATTCCATTCAGTCAATTTCTTAGGCTGCGGAGAAATTGTACTGACATCAGAAATTTTGAGATCCATGCAGAGGAGCTCCGTAGTAAATTGATCAACCGAGGATACCCATACAGGCTTGTGAGGGATTCCTATAAAAGGGCGAAGTATTACAATAGGGATGCTCTTCTCCAAGAGAAACAAACTGAGGACAATAACAAACTCATTTGTGTTACACGACACTCTACCCTCAATAATAAATTACGCTAAGTGATATGTTCACAATGGCACATTCTTAACTCTGGACAACAGTCTAATTTGTTGCCCAAACCGATGTTTGCGTTCCGTAGAAATAGGAATTTAAGCAACATCTTGGTTAAGTCCAAAACAGTTGATGCGAAACATTCTAACCAGAGATCTATCATGGGTACTGTACCAGTCAAGGGCAACCACAAATGTGGGAACTGCCATGCCTGCAGTACAGCCATGGTATCAACGGAACTGATATGGGGAAAGCAAAAATTCCAACTCAAAGAAATGACGAACTGTAGATCTGCCAATGTCATTTATTTAATCCTGTGCCCTTGCAATCAGGGATACGTGGGAGAAACCGGCAGAGAATTCAGAACCCATTTCAGTGAGCATAAGTCAGCCATCAAAAATAAACGAAGAGGGGCTCCTCTGGTACAACATTGGCTTGATAGTCAACATTCTGACTCTGACTTTAGATGGACAATTTTAGAAAAAGTCCACAACCCCATGGACAACAACATCAATGGCCTCAGGGGCAAAAGAGAAGTATTTTGGATATATACACTGCGTACTTCGGTTACGGGACTTAACGAATATTGTCCCTGGCAAAATGCTTTACTATAATATATGCTTTTCCCTTTAGCTGATCATCTTCTCTGCAAATTTTTTTACTGTATTGTTGGCTGAGCTATGTTACTCTCATGGACCCATAACTTTCGTTAGGGTCCAATGGATTCCTCATTAGGAATTTTTCATGTTATGCGTTTTCAGTATTGTATTATTTTTATCTATATTTTTTCTTATCTCTATCTCATTTTGGCTAGTTATACTCTTTCTTTCTTTGACCTGTATGCATTTCCTTAAACGCATACGTTTTGATCATCAGGACTTACCCCTCAGGTTTATTTATAATATTTTATACTTCATTGTATGGGAACTTCTTGGTGCAGTCTGTGTTACCTCCTTTCTCTTTCATCCACTCTGCACTCAAATTGTGGGAATTCTTTATGCCGCCGGTTGGCTGCTCTCCTTATCGGTCGTCTGTCTTTTATTTCCATTCTGGAGCCAACCAGAGTGTCTTTAGCTAGATTTCCAGTCTTTATTTTCATTTTTATTTTTTGTGATCGCTCTCCCTCCAGGTATATTTACGATCATTAACATAAGGAGGCGGACACTAGATCTTTATTCGTTATTTTCCGGAAGTCTCACCCGTGCCTATTTGTTTTCTAATACTCTCAAGATGGCGCTTAGGTATTAGCAGACTAGTATTCTACGTTCCTGGTGAATACGTCACACAGGTGTTCTCTATCGAGTTGTGTATTTATGTACGCCTACGCGGCGTCCCGGTGGTGGGTGCCCTGACGAACTAAAGGAACTCGTGTACCGGACATTCGTAAAACTTATCAGGTAATAGAGAACGGCCACATTATTCATATACTCGATAAAAATATATATTGATTCTTAAGTATTTACCCCCCATTTATATTGGATTGGGTCCAAGACGTCCAATATATTCCCATAACGCTTGAGTATGAACTTAGCGAGGACCTTGCTTTACACGCTCATATAGCTCACTTCTACGTTGTAAGTACTATGTAGCACCAGTGTTTCTTTTTCAGTTTCACTTGCGCAGACTATAGTTTGCTTTAGACGTCTAGCCATCATCTATTAATTTAGAATTGATGACGTAGTACCGGACATGGATTTTTAACTCTGTCTGTTATATCTTAGAGCAGCTTCGCATTGGTAAGTTAAGGATCTCCACTTCAAGATATCTATTTCCGGACATTCGCTTGTGTTGATGACCCACAGATTCATAGTAAGCTGATTTTCGCATTATCTAAATACCTTGATTCATTAGTATTTTTAACTCCGTGTGTTATGTTTATTCTTGTGATACTTCTATCATGTTATTCCATAGGCAGCCCGTGCGTCCTGACACTGTACATCAGATCTAACCGTTCGCTAACTATTGGCTTGCTCCGACTAGCTACCTAAGAAGTAGGTATTCATATAGGATCACTTTTGTTTCTTTTTCATCTATACACTTTATGCCTTTTATTTCAGCACGTTTTTTTCAAAATTCTATGGATAATCCTAAATACTAGGAATTTTTGGTTATTTCTTTCTATTCCTTCACAATTCTCTTTATCTCATTTGCTATTGGTAGCCTCTTATGTGTTATTAGAGTTCAACTGTGACCTTTGTCATTATTGCTCATCTGATGCACTTTTTGCTTTTTTGTCTTTTTTATGTATGTGTTGTTGGTATGTGTGTTATCTGTATATGTATTTTGAATTTGTGATTTTTTGTGTTGTATATACACTTTCGATTTTGAAGGGGTTGCCCAGATTATCTCTACATATATATATATGTTTGCCTCTGAGCCCATAAATCAACACGTTGTTTAATCTATCAGTCCTTTTTATTGACTGAGAGTAGCAATCTTATTTTTCTCTTTTACATTTGCTTTGAACAGAGTAAACTCTTCATCATTGGACTTCTTTATATTTTACAATATTCACACGTTTATCCTGTACATCATATTTACACATTTCAACAAAAACATAAACATAAAACAAATAATGTGACGTTTGTGTAACTTAAATCTCCACTGATTAGTTTTTTTTACAGTACTTTACGAAATTGTCCAATACTTTACATCTTTGGGACCTTAAACAACTTTGTCCTCAAATTTGTTAACCTCTTTTGGTCCTAAGCAGGGTCAGAAACAATCGTTATAGTACTTGTATGAGGGAACCTTATGTTTGTTAAATTTCTTTTCCTGGGGAAGCAAAGACACTTTTTTAGCTGTCCCTGTTTGTTCTGGTTCTCTGCTTGTCTGTTTCCGTAGCCTACGCGTTTCGACCTTTGTGTGTGGACCTACAAGTTCTTAGTAAGGTCTTCTTCAGGGCTTGTTATATTGTTGTGTGGACATCTTTCTCCTGTAAGAATGACAGTGAACCTTATTTATAATGTGCATTCTTAATAATACGTCTTGTATAAAGAGTCACATCAAAGTGAACTTACGTACCGTGAACTCTACTGTACAGGTGTAACTTGGACCGGTAATGTCCTTTGTCCTGTAGGTATATATATATCTTAATTAGGGTAAAGTTATCAACATGGGTATGGAACACATCTTCATGTCGTTATAAGTCAATTGCGATTTTTTGTGTTTATGAGAACCTACCCGGCTAGGTTCCAATTTAAAGGGAATACCGGTCCGTTTCCTTACTGGCTTCCACTCTGTTGGTTCCAATGATTTCCGGTAACTATTGAAGTATTCATGCTGGTCCCTTGCACATGAAAAACAACCAGACCCCTTGTCCAAACACGGGAGGTGCAGTACGAGTAAAATGGGTGAAAATAATGTAGAAACGAGTCGCCTTTAGAGCAACCACTAAACTATAGATCTTTTTCTAGAATACTTCAATAGTTACCGGAAATCATTGGAACCAGTAAGTAAACGGACCGGTATTCCCTTTAAATTGGAACCTAGCCGGGTAGAAGACCTTACTAAGAACTTGTAGGTCCACACACAAAGGTCGAAACGCGTAGGCTACGGAAACAGACAAGCAGAGAACCAGAACAAACAGGGACAGCTAAAAAAGTGTCTTTGCTTCCCCAGGAAAAGAAATTTAACAAACATAAGGTTCCCTCATACAAGTACTATAACGATTGTTTCTGACCCTGCTTAGGACCAAAAGAGGTTAACAAATTTGAGGACAAAGTTGTTTAAGGTCCCAAAGATGTAAAGTATTGGACAATTTCGTAAAGTACTGTAAAAAAAACTAATCAGTGGAGATTTAAGTTACACAAACGTCACATTATTTGTTTTATGTTTATGTTTTTGTTGAAATGTGTAAATATGATGTACAGGATAAACGTGTGAATATTGTAAAATATAAAGAAGTCCAATGATGAAGAGTTTACTCTGTTCAAAGCAAATGCAAAAGAGAAAAATAAGATTGCTACTCTCAGTCAATAAAAAGGACTGATAGATTAAACAACGTGTTGATTTATGGGCTCAGAGGCAAACATATATATATAAGTACAAAACTGATTCCGGCCTCTGTTACCCTCATTGAATCAATCCCCCCTTTTTTCATCCCAGATTATCTCTACATGCAAAGAGAATTAGAATTGTTTAAATTGAAAATATATTTATAGTTTGTTTCTACATATTTTTCTCTTAAAAAAAAATTAATATGAAAATATTTTCTGTGGGACAATGATGTTTTTAAATACTTGTGGACATATTGCCTATTAAGAATTGTCTTGGGGGAGGTTCTGTTTTTTGCAACACTGGCTTTAGGTCATTGCTATGGTCAGGCTGATATAACACGGCACCCAGACTGAGGCCTGAGGCGTCGGTTTGGAGAACGAACGTGTGGTCGAAATCGGGACAGTGTAACACTGGTGCTGTACAGATGGGTGTGTTTTAGGGTGTTAAAGCTGGTCTCGTGTTGTGATGTCCAAGTGTGTATGCGGGATGGCTGGGTTTTCCTCAGGAGGTCGGTTAGGGGACTGGCTAGAGAAGAAAAGTTGTGTATAAAACTGCAACAGTAGCCTATAAACCCCAAAAATTAACGGACGTCTCTTTTGGTTGTGGGCCTGGGGAGCGCTCGGATAGCCTCTACTTTATCCACCTGGGGAAATATCCCCCTTCCTTGAAGGTGTAACCCAGGTACTGGATTGTGTTGGTTCCTAACAGTGATTTCTTTGGATTAATGGGGAGTCCAGCCCATTGGATTGCTCTGAACACGGCTTCTAGGTGTTGTATGTGTTCTCCCCATGTTGGGCTGTATATGACGATGTCATCGAGATATGCCGTGGCATAACTCCTATGGGGTTTGAGAATGAGGTCCATCAATCTTTGGAACACCGCCGGGGCCCCATGCAATCCAAAGGGGAGCACTTTGAATTGATATAGAACGGAGGGAGTCGAGAACGCTGTCTTTTCTTTGGATTCGGGAGATAAAGGGATCTGCCAATACCCTTTTGTGAGGTCAAGGGTTGACATGTATCTGGCCTTTCCCAGGCGCTCGACAATCTTGTCTATTCTTGGCATGGGGTATGTATCGAATTTAGCAATGGCGTTCACCTGTCTGAAGTCTATACAGAAACACAGACTCCCGTCTGGTTTCGGTACGAGCACCACTGGGGAGCACCAATTGCTCTGGGAGGGTTCGATGATGTTAGCTTTCAGCATGTCTGACAGCTCCCGCTCTACCTCTTCTCTACGGGCTGCCAGGATACGATAGGGTTTCTGCTGTACGATTTTTTTCTCTATGGACACAATGTGGTGATGGACCAAGGTGGTTAATCTCAGTTTGGTGGAAAAGAGACCAGGAAAAGACCCTAGTAGTGACGCTAGTTGATCGCTTTGTGTGGGTGACAGACATTCTCCTGTGGGGACTGACCCGTCTGACGGTTCCTGGACCGACAGGAGAGGGTAACTCCAGGGGTTTATTGTTACAAGCGAGGTGAACAGGAGTTCCCATAGTGTGGGAGGGTAGGGGGTCTTCCCATTTTTTTAATAGGTTGACGTGATATATTCGTTTTCCTTTCCTGACACAGTGGGCAGTAGTACGCTATAGGTGACTGGGGTTACTCCTTTTTTCTATGACGTATGGCCCTTGCCATTTCATCAATAATTTGTCTTCCGTAGAGGGGAGCAACAGTAGGACTTTGTCACCAGGGGAGAACTCGCGTAGGCGACTGTTTCGGTCATAATACCACTTCTGGGCCCCTTAGGCCTCTTCCAGGTGGTCATATACAAAGCCCCATAATTGGGTCAGGGACGACTGAAGGTCGGCGGCATAATGGGACAGAGGTTTCCATTCTTAGTCTTCCCACTGTTCTGCCGCCATATCAAGCAAGGTCCTGGGTTTCCGTCCAAACACCAGTTCGAACGGGGAATACCCTGTGAACCGTTGTTTGTGGGTCCTTAACGCAAAGAGGACCAAGGTTAGCTTCTGGTCCCAATCTCGCCCGGAGTCAGAGACGACCTTGCGGAGCATGCTTTCAATCGTCGTATTGTAGCGCTCCACAAGGCCGTCTGTTTGGGGGTGGTAAACAGAGGTTCTTATCCTATCAATACCCAGCACCACACAGATTTGTGTCATGAGACGAGACATGGAGGGGGTCCCTTGGTCAGTATCTCTGCTGGAAACCCCACCCTTGAGAAGAACGATATCATGGCTTGAGCTATCGCAGGAGTGGTCATGCTCGATAGCGGGAAGGCCTCCGGATACCTGCTGGCGTAATCCACCATGACCAGAATGTAACGGTGTCCTCTGGCCAAGGGTGTCAGGGGCCCAACAAGGTCCATCCCCACCCGCTTGAAAGGAACGTCTCTGATAAGCAATGGCTGCAACAGGGCTTTCACCACCCCTCCAGGATTTGTATACTGACAGTGAACACATGCAGGGCAGTGCCTTGCTATATCCATATATACCCCGGGCCAATAGAATTTTTCTAGGAGGTATTTTAGCGTATTCTCTTTGCCATAATGTCCTCCCCCTATTTTGTTATGGGCCAAGAGAAGTACGTGCTCCCTGAACGGTGTCGGTACTATTAATTGGGTGGATGTCTGCACCCCCCCTTAACAGCTCTGTACAGTAATCCCCGTTTTACAAGAAAATATGGTCCTACCTGCTTTGGCTCTTGTTCGCAGACCTGCTCCCAGGCATGGGTAAGGGTGTTGTCCTCCCGTTGCGCCATACGGAAGCTAGCCAGTTTCTTTCTGTCCGTGTCTGCAAGGGAGAGAGGAAAGGCAGGACGTGGTAGATGTGAAAGGGCAAAGTCTCTTTCATCTCTTCTTCTCTCTGGTCTGCTTTATCTTCTTTTGGCATTCGGGGTTTCTAGATCAATACCACAAAATGGGGCCTCCTGTAGCCAGGTCCCTTCATCCCTCCTTGTAGTGTCCAAATACTCCTTGAACTTAGGATGGCCTGTCCCTATAATGACCGCTTCAGGTAAGGCGGGTATCACTCCTACTCTTCGTAACTGGGGATCAAGGTCTACCTCCAAGAGGACCTCGGCCACTGGGTAGGCTTTGGTATCCCCGTGGACACAGGTTACCCTCACTTGTTCTGTGTTTTTTAACTGGGGAGGGGAAACCAGAGATCGGTCCACTACCGTCACGTGGCAACCGGTATCAAGCAGTGCTTGTTGTCTCTTTCCGTTGAGCAGGACCTCCTTCCTATATTGATGAGGGCCCTGACCGGTTACGTATATACGGCCCCGGGAATATCCAACCTTCATGGGTTCAGCTGCTGGGGCGCGGTGCGGACACTGTCTAGCTATATGCACCATTCTGCACAATTGTAACACTGTGGCCCATGCCCGTTGGGACCACGGGACGGATAGGCAGGCCTGGGAACCAGACGGGAGAGTGGCTGGGGTTTGTATTCGGGCTTAGGGGGGCCTTTTGGGACTGGGTGGTACTGGGGTCGCGCTATACCAGCCTTAAAATCGGGTGACCTATGATAGGCACAAGCAATTTCTACCGCCGATGCGGAGGAGAGGTGGGGGTGTTGCTTCACCCATAACCGTGTACTGGGGGTAGAGCCTCCAAGACCTGTTCCAAATAAACTTTCTCCACTACTTAGTCTACAGACGAGGTATGAGGGGTCAGCCATCTATTGCCTAGGTCTCTGATCCGATAATATAGGGCGCGGGGATTGTCTCCCGCTCCCCATTTCTCCTTTCGAAACCGCTTTCTGTAGACTTCTGGGTCGCATCCTAACCTCTCAAGGATGGCCTTTTTCACGTCCTCATAAGCTGTGGTACCCGCAGGATTTGCTGCTTGGTAGGCAGCTTGTAACTCGCCGGAGAGGAGTGGGGCAACGTACTGGCTCCACCTTTCTTGGGGCCAGGCTGCTGTAGTCGCCACCTGTTCGAAGTTCAGAAAGAAATAATCCAGATCGTCTCCTTCTTGGTACTTTTGAAGGACAGTGCTGGGGACATTAGGGTGAACTCGGGTGCTTACAATGGCGTCCGTGAGAAGCAAGATGGCTGTGTCCTGCACCTGCTGGTTAGTAGAAATCAGGTTGGCCTGTTCTCTGAGGGCCCCTTGTAGGGCTTCTCGGTCCATCTGGGCTGTCTGGATCTACTGCTCTAGAACCAGTTGAAGGTGCCGCGGCCCTTCGGCTAGTTGGGCTACGACATCCTCGACAGGCATGGGTTGTGTCATGGTGCGACATGCTGGTAGATGTGGAGAATCCCACTTCTGACACCAAATTGTAGGCGGGACGGGGACTCGGGTAGCAGAAGGACACACCACACGCGTATAATACAGGGACTTCTGGGATTTTATTCTTTTCTTTGACAGTGGCTTTCGGGCTCTTTTATATTTAAGTCCCATAGGGTCAGTATTGTCCTTCTAATAAAACAAAAGCAAGGGTCTGTACACCGGGTGGGGAGCACATTAAACGGAAGAAGGACTGCAGGTAGGGTTCTTCTTGGTCGCCGACCTCGGGGCTCCTCGGGTCTCAGTCCTGTTCTAGGCGTTGCTCTAACGTCTTCCCAGGGCACTCAGAGGAAAAGGGAGGGAAAGAAAACAAATAGCAGAAAAAACGGGTTTTAGTGTCCAAGCTCTTAGCTTATGTACACTATGTGCCACCACCACCAGACGCCGTGTGGGGAAGGGAAAAGGTGTGCAGTGAGAGAGGGCCAGGCGATTTTCTCAATAAAAGCAACACACCGTGCCCTATGGTTCCGCCCCACCCCACCAACCCCACCAGAATACTCCCCCTAACGGTACTCGCCTTGAGCCGCGACCCGTGCTCTGGGCCATGGCGTAGGGACCCGGGGCGTCCTCCCTCTCCTCCGGGCCACCGGGTTTGATCGCAGTCTCCGCTGCCTTTGCAGTCTCGCTTCCACCGTCACTCTCTCTCTCCTGCTTCTCCGGTACTCCGCCTCCTTCAGGCTTCTCCGTCACCGCTCCTTCCGTGTCGGTCGTCCTCACTCCGCTCCTTCCACCATCGGACACACCTCCTTCTGGGTCCCACCCTCTTTGTTTGTCCGGGGCGGGTGACGTCTTGGACATTTCCGTTTCCTTCCCCAGTGCTGCTAGACCGCTAACTGATCCGGGATATGGTTGCGTATTCTGCCCGGTTTCTTCCCGATTCTGGCCCGGACTCCTCACAGCCCCGAACATGCACAACTTCTAGACAACCGAGTCTCCTTAGAAGAGCTGCACCGGGCACTAAAACAACTCCTGACTGGGAAAACCCCTGGACCGGATGGCCTCCCCATCTCTTCCTACTGCATTTTTCTCCCCCAGCTTCAAGACCCAGTAAGAGTTGGAGCCCATTCCTGGCATGTGACACGTGTCACTCTGTCACGTGGCATATGCCATATGCTCATGTTACATGTGCCACAGATTTTTTACATTCTCTTTTATGATTAACTGGAGATAATGTCAGTTAATGATTTTCAAAGGTCTATCTTTCACTCTACTAAGATAAATAAATAAATAATAATAAAATAAACAATTTAAAAAAAATTATTTCTCAGTTGGTGTTTGAATTCAACCCGTGTGAAATGGTACACATAGCCCCTGTTATCTACCACTGTACCATGGGCTCTGCTATTGCAATTGTTCCCCAAAAGGGTTTTTGTCATACAAAAAGGGTGATGTCCTACTTTTATTTCCATTATCTTTTGCTTTTACATGAGACACATTCACTCTTGATTTCCATGCTTTATATATACATAGTCCTTCCTTTCTTTCAGTATGCCACTTGCCACATACATTTCTTATTCTTAAATAATCATCCCCAAATCCTCATTCCACTAAATAAGGGATTTCCTTTATAGCAAACCGGTCCCCCCCCTTCCACATGCCATAGCATGCCATCAATGCCTGACATGCACTATGACTAAGGAGGCCATAATTCTCCCAGACACTGCTAGGGGGTGATTTACAAAGGCACAGCTTTCATTTGTGGAATTTAGAAAACAAATATAAAAAAAAAAAAAAAAATCGATTTTCCCCATCTGGGGTTTGAACCCTGGTCAAAAAGGACTCATGAGCCCTGTAAACTGCCACTGGACCATCTGTTTTGTTGGCATTTTAGTCAGGCAGAGTCCTTTTTGTGATGGCAAAAACTGTGCTGGTCCTACTTCTATTTTCATAGTGTTTGGATTTTACATGTCAGAAATCCACTCTTGATTTCCATGCTTTATATACAAATAGCCCTTCCTTTCTTTGAGTCTCACACTTGCCCCATGCATTTCTTATTCTTAAATAATCATTCCCAAATCCTCATACCACTAAATAAGGGATTTCCTTTATAGCAAACCTGTCCCCCCTTCCACATGCCACAGCATGCCATCAATGCCTGACATGCACTATGACTAAGGAGGCCATAATTCTCCCAGACACTGCTAGGGGGTGATTTACAAAGGCACAGCTTTCATTTGTGGAATTTAGAAAACAAATTTAAAAAATAAAAAAAATCGATTTTCCCCATCTGGGGTTTGAACCCTGGTCAAAAAGCACTCACGAGCCCTGTGAACTGCCACTGTACCATCTGTTTTGTTGGAATTCTGGTCAGCCAGAGGGCTTTTTGTCATGGAAAAACTGTGCTGGTCCTACTTCCATTTTCATAGTGTTTGGATTTTACATGCCAGAAATCCACTCTTGATTTCCATGCTTTATATACAAATAGCCCTTTCTTTCTTTGAGTCTCACACTTGCCCCATGCATTTCTTATTCTTAAATAATCATTCCCAAATCCTCATACCACTAAATAAGGGATTTCCTTTATAGCAAACCTGTCCCCCCTTCCACATGCCACAGCATGCCATCAATGCCTGACATGCACTATGACTAAGGAGGCCATAATTCTCCCAGACACTGCTAGGGGGTGATTTACAAAGGCACAGCTTTCATTTGTGGAATTTAGAAAACAAATTTAAAAAAATAAAAAAATCAATTTTCCCCAGCTGGGGTTTGAACCCTGGTCAAAAAGCACTCAGGAGCCCTGTGAACTGCCACTGTACCATCTGTTTTGCTGGACTGTTGCTCAGCCAGAGGCCTTTTTGTCATGGAAAAACTGTGCTGGTCCTTCTTTTATTTTCATAGTGTTTGGATTTTACACTTGTCCCATGCATTTCTTATTCTTAAATAATCATTCCCAAATCCTCATACCACTAAATAAGGGATTTCCTTTATAGCAAACCTGTCCCCCCTTCCACATGCCACAGCATGCCATCAATGCCTGACATGCACTATGACTAAGGAGGCCATAATTCTCCCAGACACTGCTAGGGGGTGATTTACAAAGGCACAGCTTTCATTTGTGGAATTTAGAAAACAAATATAAAAAAATAAAAAAAAACGATTTTCCCCATCTGGGGTTTGAACCCTGGTCAAAAAGGACTCATGTGCCCTGTGAACTGCCACTGGACCATCTGTTTGCTTGGACTGTTTGTCAGCCAGAGTCCTTTTTGTCATGGCAAAAACTGTGCTGGTCCTACTTCTCTTTTCATAGTGTTTGGATTTTACATGCCAGAAATCCACTCTTGATTTCCATGCTTTATATACAAATAGCCCTTTCTTTCTTTGAGTCTCACACTTGCCCCATGCATTTCTTATTCTTAAATAATCATTCCCAAATCCTCATACCACTAAATAAGGGATTTCCTTTATAGCAAACCTGTCCCCCCTTCCACATGCCACAGCATGCCATCAATGCCTGACATGCACTATGACTAAGGAGGCCATAATTCTCCCAGACACTGCTAGGGGGTGATTTACAAAGGCACAGCTTTCATTTGTGGAATTTAGAAAACAAATTTAAAAAAATAAAAAATTCAATTTTCCCCAGCTGGGGTTTGAACCCTGGTCAAAAAGCACTCAGGAGCCCTGTGAACTGCCACTGTACCATCTGTTGTGCTGGACTGTTGCTCAGCCAAAGGCCTTTTTGTCATGGAAAAACTGTGCTGGTCCTTCTTTTATTTTCATAGTGTTTGGATTTTACACTTGTCCCATGCATTTCTTATTCTTAAATAATCATTCCCAAATCCTCATACCACTAAATAAGGGATTTCCTTTATAGCAAACCTGTCCCCCCCTTCCACATGCCACAGCATGCCATCAATGCCTGACATGCACTATGACTAAGGAGGCCATAATTCTCCCAGACACTGCTAGGGGGTGATTTACAAAGGCACAGCTTTCATTTGTGGAATTTAGAAAACAAATATAAAAAAATAAAAAAAAACGATTTTCCCCATCTGGGGTTTGAACCCTGGTCAAAAAGGACTCATGTGCCCTGTGAACTGCCACTGGACCATCTGTTTGCTTGGACTGTTTGTCAGCCAGAGTCCTTTTTGTCATGGCAAAAACTGTGCTGGTCCTACTTCTATTTTCATAGTGTTTGGATTTTACATGCCAGAAATCCACTCTTGATTTCCATGCTTTATATACAAATAGCCCTTCCTTTCTTTGAGTCTCACACTTGCCCCATGCATTTCTTATTCTTAAATAATCATTCCCAAATCCTCATACCACTAAATAAGGGATTTCCTTTATAGCAAACCTGTCCCCCCTTCCACATGCCACAGCATGCCATCAATGCCTGACATGCACTATGACTAAGGAGGCCATAATTCTCCCAGACACTGCTAGGGGGTGATTTACAAAGGCACAGCTTTCATTTGTGGAATTTAGAAAACAAATTTAAAAAAATAAAAAAAAACAATTTTCCCCATCTGGGGTTTGAACCCTGGTCAAAAAGCACTCATGAGTCCTGTGCACTGCCACTGTACCATCTGTTTTACTGGAACTTTTCTCAGCTGGAGGCTTTTTTGTTACAGGAAAACTGTGCTGGTATGTCTTCTATTTTCATAGTGTTTGGATTTTACATGCCCGAAATCCACTCTTGATTTCCATGCTTTATATACAAATAGCCCTTCCTTTCTTCGAGTCTCACACTTGCCCCATGTATTTCTTATTCTTAAATAATCATTCCCAAATCCTCATACCACTAAATAAGGGATTTCCTTTATAGCAAACCTGTCCCCCCTTCCACATGCCACAGCATGCCATCAATGCCTGACATGCACTATGACTAAGGAGGCCATAATTCTCCCAGACACTGCTAGGGGGTGATTTACAAAGGCACAGCTTTCATTTGTGGAATTTAGAAAACAAATTTAAAAAATAAAAAAAATCGATTTTCCCCATCTGGGGTTTGAACCCTGGTCAAAAAGCACTCACGAGCCCTGTGAACTGCCACTGTACCATCTGTTTTGTTGGAATTCTGGTCAGCCAGAGGGCTTTTTGTCATGGAAAAACTGTGCTGGTCCTACTTCCATTTTCATAGTGTTTTGATTTTACATGCCAGAAATCCACTCTTGATTTCCATGCTTTATATACAAATAGCCCTTTCTTTCTTTGAGTCTCACACTTGCCCCATGCATTTCTTATTCTTAAATAATCATTCCCAAATCCTCATACCACTAAATAAGGGATTTCCTTTATAGCAAACCTGTCCCCCCTTCCACATGCCACAGCATGCCATCAATGCCTGACATGCACTATGACTAAGGAGGCCATAATTCTCCCAGACACTGCTAGGGGGTGATTTACAAAGGCACAGCTTTCATTTGTGGAATTTAGAAAACAAATAAAAAAAAATAAAAAAAAACAATTTTCCCCATCTGGGGTTTGAACCCTGGTCAAAAAGCACTCATGAGTCCTGTGCACTGCCACTGTACCATCTGTTTTACTGGAACTTTTCTCAGCTGGAGGCTTTTTTGTTACAGGAAAACTGTGCTGGTATGTCTTCTATTTTCATAGTGTTTGGATTTTACATGCCAGAAATCCACTCTTAATTTCCATGCTTTATATACAAATAGCCCTTCCTTTCTTCGAGTCTCACACTTGCCCCATGCATTTCTTATTCTTAAATAATCATTCCCAAATCCTCATACCACTAAATAAGGGATTTCCTTTATAGCAAACCTGTCCCCCCTTCCACATGCCACAGCATGCCATCAATGCCTGACATGCACTATGACTAAGGAGGCCATAATTCTCCCAGACACTGCTAGGGGGTGATTTACAAAGGCACAGCTTTCATTTGTGGAATTTAGAAAAACAAATTAAAAAAATTAAAAAAATCAATTTTCCTCAGCTTGGGTTTGAACCTTGGTCAAAAAGGACTCATGAGCCCTGTGAACTACCACTGTACCATCTGTTTTGCTGGAATTTTGCTCAGCCAGAGGCCTTTTTGTCATGGAAAAACTGTGCTGGTCCATCCTTTATTTTCATAGTGTTTGGATTTTACATGCCAGAAATCCACTCTTGATTTCCATGCTTTATATACAAATAGCCCTTCCTTTCTTTGAGTCTCACACTTGCCCCATGCATTTCTTATTCTTAAATAATCATCCCCAAATCCTCATTCCACTAAATAAGGGATTTCCTTTATAGCAAACCGCCCCCCCCCCTTCCACATGCCATAGCATGCCATCAATGCCTGACATGCACTATGACTAAGGAGGCCATAATTCTCCCAGACACTGCTAGGGGGTGATTTACAAAGGCACAGCTTTCATTTGTGGAATTTAGAAAACAAATTAAAAATAAAAAAAAAAATCGATTTTCCCCAGCTGGGGTTTGAACCCTGGTCAAAAAGCACTCATGAGTCCTGTGCACTGCCACTGTACCATCTGTTTTACTGGAACTTTTCTTAGCTGGAGGCTTTTTTGTTACAGGAAAACTGTGCTGGTATGTCTTCTATTTTCATAGTGTTTGGATTTTACATGCCCGAAATCCACTCTTGATTTCCATGCTTTATATACAAATAGCCCTTCTTTTTTTAGGTTTGGCCTGACCCAGCACATGCGCTGGTCTGGAAAAAAGACTTATTGAGAGGGCTCCAAAAAGTGCTACCAGGCCAGCCTGGAGCTACAGTGCATGTGCGCGGGCGCGCGCGCCGTGATTTACCGCGATTACTTTCACTTTTGCTTTGCATAGCCAATAGGTTCTCGCTTTTGGGACCTTATAAGTATTTAGTTATGCAACTGTTGCATGGCTAAGCACTTGTACGATCCCAAAAGCGAGACCTATTAGCTATGCCAATGCTTGTTTTTTAGGTCTCGTCTGACCCAGCGCTTGTGCTGGGCTGGCGAGACTTTAAGGGTTTCAAAAAAATGCTACCCTCGGCCACAGCTTGCAGTGCATGTGCGCGTGGCGCGTTTGAGCAGAGGCGCCATATGGCGTGATTACTGCTGCGCGCGCACATGCACTGTAAGCTATGGCCGGTGGTAGCATTTTTTCCCCGCGATCACTTTCATTTTGGCCCCGTGGTTAACTTCCTTGTTTGTAATATTTTTGTAGTACAAAATGTGTTCAATGCAGAATGCACGCAAGGATCACATAATGTGCTAAAATATAGCGCCAAACACCAATTTTGCTAACTGCATACAATTTAGCTTCATATTTCCAAAACTTTGATTAATTGCACTGGATCAAATTATGCACATTTTGCTCACCCTGTAAGTTCTAACAATGATTTTGTTGTTGTTTACAGTTAGAATTGAAAATGTTTCATTTTTGAAATGTAGACTACCATTGAAATATTATAGGTTGGCGTAAGGTGTAATCTTCTTCGGGGTGGCTCAATCTCCTGGTCTCACTGCACAACACTTTCCTAGGCAATCTCCCTCTCCGCTTGACACTTAGGCCCTTCTCCTCACATCTTTTTGAAACCTTCCATCTGCATACCTCATGTCCTCTTTCTTCTTCAGCACCATCTTTCACTCTCGTTCATGTACTTGATTTAATCTCCTGCTTTTCACCACCCTTTCAGTCAACCCACCCACTCACCGGTAAGCACTGCATTTCTTTTCTATTTGTGCAGTCCATTTTCTGACAGGTGTGTATCTATTTCATACACTTTTCCACAATTCCATTTGGGGCATGTGACCCATCCCTCGGGTGCTCTACAGAGAGGCCAGGGACTGAATGTGCATGTAGGCTGGATATGTTTAAGACAAAGTTACAAGCACTGTGAGAACTCTTGCTGCCTTCGGTCTCCGCTCCAGAGCGCTCAGTTTTGGTATTTCCTCAGCACCTGCCCAGGACACCTTGCAGTGTGTTCCCTACAGGAGGAGGCCTGTGTGGCATTAAAACAGCTATAGAAACACTCCAAGTGCTCTTACAATATGAGAGTGCAAGATGTAGTAAAAATGTGAAGTGTAAACACAGACTGCATCTGTGATCTAGATTACCTTGAGAGTTATCAAAGTCAATAGGCGGAAATCGATCAGATTGTGTCCGTAAAATTAAGGTTGATATAGGGTCTGTTATGGACCTGCTTCAAAGTCTGTTTTACCCGAGTGACTCAAAGCCCTTCTGCCTGTACTTTCTTCACATACTGGGTGCACTCACCCTCAAAGATGTTACATCATATCAGTAATGAACAACTGACTCCCCCTGACAGTCACTGGTGGGCTGTGACCAAACAAAGTATTTAGGGATGTGCCACTGGCCCAGTGGCGGCTGGTGCATAGAGGGCGCCCCACAAGTACTACCGACAGAAAGAGAATCTGGTCTTTGAAGCTTCGATCGTCCGAAAAGTCAACCCACATTACTGACTGAATTGCCGCTTTGATTCTTTTCATATCTTTGTCCTCTGCTGCTAACATGCTAATTGCGTATGTCAGCAGTAAAGGGGAGGGGTAATTTGCAGGGCTCTATTTAACAATTGGGCATGCGTGAGGGGCGCATTTCAGTTCAGCCTTCTCACACATTCACAACTCCATAGACATGCAGCGCATGCTCAAAGCAGTGCAGCATGTTTAAACATAGGAGCGTGCTCGGGCGCTGACGCGTTTTTAGCAACATTGCCCCAGGCCCAATAAGAAGTCAGGATAAAGCTGATTGAACGATTGAGACCCAGCTATATTCTGAGACCTGATAGGGAAGCATCAGTCGGCAGGCTGAGGCTCCTGACTAGAAAAGAAACTTGTTTATTTGTGTGCTGCGCTTTCTACGTTCAACACATATACAAGGAAAGTGAACATTTTATTTATTTTGTCATGAAGGAATGGCTGGCTACAAAGTGGGTGATTCATAGGATTCGGGGGTGTAGTCATGGGTCAGTGCACAGTACACGTCGCACACCGGCACCCTCGCCAAAGTCAGAAGCTGTGCTCAGCCTCTGGCCATTACGGCCATGAACCCTGTTGCCCAACTTCTACGTCGCACGCAGGACGGTGTTCGCCAATCATGGTGGTTGCACAATAAAATGATGAGCTATGATGGACGCCGAGTCTCGGACCTGGTTCAGCTGAAGACAATCAGGTTCGAGTATCGTCGTCGTCGTCTCAACATCCTTTGAGTCTGGGCAAATTACTTAATCGAAAAATCACTTAATTGAATGATCATGTTTTAATCTCCCTGTGCCTAACCAAAAAGTAAGTTTGTTCCCTCATGGACTTTGCGAAGTTCACATTGCCTGCACACCACACTGCTTGACTTTGCAAGACTTTTTGTGTGAGGAGGACACTGACTGACTGTGTCCTCCGTGTGTACTGACTGGCGAGCGCATGTAAAGCCAGCCACACTAATATGTTCGGGTCGCGTTCCCGCTATATAAAAATTAGCACTCTTTGAAGTGCAGAGTGACTGCACTTCAAAGAGTGTTAGTGTTTATATAGCTGGAACGGAAACTGATGCAGACACTCAGAAATGTTTCTGAAGCTGGGCCCTGCTGGCACGCACCCAAGAGGTGAGTGCCAGCACGCCTAGCTTCAGAAACATTTCTATCTACAAGTAAAGTAATGTTTCTGAAGCTAGGCCCTGCTCTGCTGGCAGGCTGCGCACCGCTTAAAATCATACACGCTGCGTGCCAGCAGGGCCTAGCTTCAGAAACATAACTTCTTGTAGACAGAAATCGAATTCTATCTACAAGAAAAGTTATGTTTCTGAAGCTCGGCCCTGCTCTGCTGGCACGCACCTCTGAAAAGCATACATCCTCCATGCCAGCTGTTATAAGTTTTCGGGCATGGGGGAGATTACATAATGTGCCCACAATAACAAGCTGCTGAACTGGGGTTGGATTCATACTTGGTTCCCCAGTTGCATATTCAGCAGCTTTAGCTAGGTCACATCTTCTCCCATGTGCAAACAGAAGTGCAAAGTTTTCAAGATGAGTCAGATTGCAGAGTGCTTTACAATGTAAAAGGAGATTAGAAAAGGAATTTGACGTACATTGTTTCCAGTTGGTGTAGGCCTGCTCTATTGTGGAATTAGAGCATAAAGAAAAGGTGTACGGTGGACTAGCCATGAAGATCATAGTGACGGGGCAGAGAGGGTTCTACAAGCACTCAGGTTAACCAGATGTGTAGTAGGTACAAAAACTCTCTTCAATCTGTTTCGGAGCCGAAGGCCCAGATACAGGATTGGCACTTTCACAGTTGCTTTATTAATCTTCTTGCTTTCTCAAATTTGCTTAATAATGCACCATTTGCCTACTCTTTTTACAAAAAAATCACAGTGTAGGACCCCCAAATCCCCTTAAATTATTCTGGCTTGCGCGCTACGCACGCTCACCACAGTGCACTCCACCACAATTTTACGCCCACCAATTTAAAATCTCACCAGCCACCACTGCCACTGCCATACCTTGCGCCCCCTTGAACACAAGGCCAGCAGCCTGCTTTGTGTACACCAACATAGGTGTGTGAGCCCCCCCCACAACTGGCTCGCCTTCATGCTCTGCGCCGCTGGAGTGCTCACGCCTCCGGCGGGTCTTGCAGGGTTGCTGTCCTCCTGCCTCGCCTTCGGAGCCTGGTCATTCCGCCCTTCCTTTCTGGCGTCTTCACGTCACTCGTTCCGAATCCTGGACCTTCAGATATCACCCGCAAACAATCTGTCTGAAGAGAACTAAAAACAAGCATTGGCATAGCCAATCGGTCTCGCTTTTGGGACCGTATAAGTATTTAGTTATGCAGCACAATATCTTTGGTACAACAACAACTGTTGCATGGCAAAACACTTATAAGGTCCCAAAGGCGAGACCTATTGGCTATGCCAATGCTTGTTTCAGTCTGCAACTTGTCCAGTGCATTTCTTATTCTTACACAATCATCCCCAAATTCTCATTCCACTAAATAAGGGATTTCTTTTATATCAAACCTGTCCCCCCCCTTCCACATGCCACAGCATGGCTTCAATGCCTGACATGCACTATGAATAATGAGGCCTTAATTTTCCCAGACACTGCTAGGGGGTGATTTACAAAGGCACAGCTTTCATTTGTGGAATGTAAAAAACAAATATAAAAAGATTTTGAAAAACGATTTCTCCCAGCTGGGGTTTGAACCCTGGTCAAAAACAGTCATTGCCCCTGCAAACTGCCACTGTAGCACCTGTTTTGTTGGATTGTGTATTTGCCCGAGGCCTTTTTGTCATGGGAAAATGATGCTGGTCCTTCTTCTATTTTCATGGTGTTTGGATTTTACATGCCATAAATCCACTCTTGATTTCCATGCTTTATATACAAATAGCCCTTCCTGTCTTTCACTCTGGCACTTGCCCCATGCATTTTGTTTTCTTACACAAAACAAAACTCAGATCTCCCTCGGATTGTGCAAAAAGCTGTATTATAAATTAAATTTTATATAAATCAAGCAGTTTATAGTGCATACATTCTAGCCAAATGTACTTGAACAGACTACAGTATCTTGTAAGTTAATAGTGCTGGATCGCTTTTGGGTCCTGAAGGTCTCCCTAGAAATGTGACGTATGTGTTAGAGCGTAATGCATTGATCGCTGTTTCAGTATGGTGAGTTGCAGTTGCATGTGTACTAATAAATCTCCCTGTGTGGCATATTCATTTGCTAGTAACTGGGTTGGGAAGACACTACAAAGACCATATTTCATGATTTCTACTTTTGCTACTATTCTGATTTTGTTCTACATGACACAAATGCTCAATTTTTTTAAGGTTTCAAAGAGAACTAACCAATACTAATTTTTTTACCACTAGCCCCAGATGTCTACTTCTACCAAACTTTAGCATTATAAACCATTCCACCAATAAAGCAATCTCATTCACACTAATCGAGTACATGTAATATATTTCTGACATGCTTTCTTGTATCTAATCATGTAACAAACCTCTCACACTGTGCCAGTTGGTGATTTCCAAGGGCATCACTTTCACATGGGAAATACAAGACTTTGAGAAATAAGCAAAGGCTCCAACTTAATGGGTTAACCTTGGCCACAATATATCACATATTAGTGTCTTTTTGTTTTTAAACATATATTATTGTGTCAAATGTCAAATACAGTGCAGAGCCCCTTAACCCAGGAAACATCTGTCATTATAGACATTGCAAATTATTGTCATTGAAAATTAGTTTACACCTTTTCATTATCATAGTTATGTAAAGCAATATAACATAAATGCATTGAACCACTACTGCATTTCATTTGCCACCACATAATCCACCCCAACAAATAGCTTCCATCACCATATAGCTGGTCCCTTACCTAAGAGGTTCTTTCTCTCTGTCCATTGTACGTGCTGAGGTGGTTCGGACGCGGTGTGTTCTCCCTCTGGTGTTGCTGTTTGTGGTCTTTTCGGGAGAGGACAGAAGAACATTTTGCATTCAGATCCTGCCTCGGTACACGCTGGATTGTGCCGCGGCACCGTTCTCCAATCTTGCGCAGGCAGAGTCCTCCAGTGAAGAGCCAATGGTGGCCAGTGAGCGCTGAACCCTCTCTGAAGCATTTGAGTAGTGGAAAGAGGGCGATTTGTGAATACCCGAGCTTGCGGGACATGAAGATGAGACTGTGAGGTGGTCCCCCACCACAACCCCTGACAAAACAGCAGAGATCGCTCAGGTGACGTGGTTTGCGTTGTACGGCCGCGCCCTGTGATTGGTGCGGCATCCCTGGCAGCAGCTGTAATATCCTGCAAGCACCGAGGATATCGGGAGTGTTGGAAGGAGAGGGACGCCACCCCCGGGAGGTGTGCCCACTTTAAACCTTACTTTATTGCGGCGGCACCCTGTGTGGATCGTGCACACCGGAGGAACCACCGTGAGTTCCCTGATGCCAGACGTGTAGACCCCCCACTGCTGCTGCACCAAGGGGAGTGGAGAGGATCCTGGTGCCTGTCTGCTTGTGTCAGGCCCCAGAAGTGCATCTTTTGGACTAAAATCAGGGCAACCGCCTCCTCCCTGGCAGACCGGAGTGCCCCAGTATAAGGAGCTGTGTTTGAAGGCCTGAGGAGTGCTGCGGCCAACTCCGTGGAGATGTGGGGGAGGTGTAGAGGGGCCCTCTACTCCTGTGCTGGCATCCCGAAAGAGAAGGCAGGTGTGCTGTGCTCTGCCGGCTTTGTGCACCGGAGGCATTTGACGCCACGTGACTCCTAGCTGGTGGGATGCCCAATTGCAGCAGTTTGCTTCACCCTCTGTTGGGGGCAACAGACCGGGAGACAGCGGTGGTGGTGAGCAGAATGGACGGGAGCAAGGACTCCATTTCACAGCATCCTTTGCTGGCTGTGGTGCCGTTGCGCTGCTGCCGGCGTTGCCTGTGCGCCAGGAGGCACTTTGAAAAGCTCCCAGGGCCTTCCGCAGCGCCAAGGGTGGGCCTGTCTGCACCCGAAGGAGGCCGGGCAGGGCCTCCCCTCTGACAAGCACCATCCCTTATCCATCCATTGTGGTGAGTCATCCATTTTCCTACTATTACTACGTGCAAAGGCGCAATATGCTAAGGGGAAACGCACCACTATACCAAGTTCTTGTACCTCTACTGCTATAGACAGTATGCTGGAAAGAGCTGTGAATATCGTTGCCACTGAGATAGATCTAACTGAGAGGCGTCTGTCACTGGGACTCACAACTCCTCGGATTGCTCCCTTTATTGAGGACAGTGATGGTATCAGCCTGCCCCTGACACTAAGCTTGCCATCTACTCTTATCAGGGACACTCAAACTTTGGAATTTGCTCACAATGAGGAAAGGAACGGGGCCAACGAGGCCAACGGGGCTGTCGCTGATCTTCTTGGAGCAATAAGCAATAATGACATCGTACCTGATATGAATGTCTCTCCAAATTCAGTAGTCATCGGGGCAAAAAGAAAAAGGAAGTTAACTAAACCTGTGAGCTCCAAAAGAAAACAACCACCTCGTTCAAATAAACAATGGACGGCCCTGAGTTCATGGATCTAAGGCGCAGTGGTACCTGCGGCTCTGAGCTCAACTAACGCCACTGCCACTGCCACTGTTGACTTAACAGTATCTGTAGCATCAAATCAATCTACCTATACCCAGACTGAGCCCTTGATAGGCCCCTCATCTTGCTTCAAACTTGGCGATACTGCAATTGACATTATAGCAGACTCTGTGTATGACCGCATTAAAACACTTGTTGATAAGAGTTTTGCAGCTCTTTGGAAACGCCTAGATCGTTTAGAGTCATTAGTGAATAAACCATGCTTGAATAACAACATCCATAAGCAGGCCTCACAACAGGGGGAGACTCCCAATTCACAGGTTTCTAATGCACCCAGTGTAACCAGCTCTAATAACCAACAGCAAATGTCGACGTTCACACAACCCCCCTATACTAGTACCCCTAGTGCTTGTGTCACCTGTTATAAAATAAGGGAATGTTTGACACATGAACCCACCGGCGCACAGAATGAACCAGTAACGTCTAGTGCTATTAATAATGCACACCAAGCAGTTTACTCAGTCATCCATGTTGCCAACACGAACCGTGCAAACAACACTACTCTAGTTTGCAACACCCAGAGAGCAAAATTCCCCTCAGTGAATAATGCCAGTGAGTCTGTGGTGGCCAATAAAGAAAACCTTAGCCTACCTCCGGCTGCTTGTCCCTATGTCTTAGTCTTAGCAGGCGTCCCACCCTTAAGGAAAAATCAGATCGAGACATGGGAAGAACTGCGTAATAAAAGTGCTGATTGGCTAATTAAACATAAAGGTTTTAAGGTGACAAATGTAAATGATATCATAATGGTGCGCAGGGTAGGGTGGGTTGGCTCTTCAGTAAAAAACATAGAGGGAGATTACGTTGTTATTAACTTCCGTCGTCCAGCTTTAGCTAGATCAATACTAATGACACAAGAACTCAACAACATCATTCCCACTCTTGTTTGGTCATTACCCCTGGGTTTCTTTTATAAACCTACCCCTGGGCCAAACATACCTACTTTTGTCTTGCCTACAGATTTTAACAGATTCTCTGCTCTGCCTGGTTTGGATAGCTTGCATTGATTACCGCCCACTCGAACACCATCTGAACACATCCTCCAGAGACCTATGCCCAATTGTCTAGTACTTGCTACTTTAGAACTACATGATCCAAAGACCACCTTTATAGAACATGACATAATAGAACCACATGACCCAAATTTGAGTGTTCTAAGCTGGAACATCGCCGGCTTAGCTTTCAAAATAAGTTCTGAAGACTGGGCAAATTTAGTCAGAAAATAGTACATTCTCATGTTTCAGGAAACTTGGGCAACAATGGACTTTTACTTGGAGGGGTTTGAATGCTTTAACATTATTGTACCCAGTCCCAAACAAGCCCGCCCATCTGGCGGTCTCTCTATATGGGTTAATATCTCTTCAGGTGGAGGTGTCAAAATCCTTGCCACAAACGACGACAATTTTCAAGCTGTATTTACACACAAGGGATCTCAATTTGTTTTAGTAATTTTTATAATAATGATTTTACAAACGTACCAAATAGGAATTATATATATTTTTTTAATTTTGTTTCTGCCTAACAAAATCAAATTGAGTCTGGTAAGCTTGCAGGAATTTGCCTGGGTGGTAATTTTAATGCTAAGATGGTGAGGGCAAATGTTGTAGTCACAGCACCAATTTCAGACACACACACATGTAAAACAGTGAAAGAATTGCTGGATCATCTGTTAAATCACAATCTACTGAATGTGATGGATGTATATAAATCATAACGACAGTCCCATTCTGACTTATAGGGGTTGTGGTTGCGCCTCAACAATAGATTACATCTTTATCTCTGCCTCGTTAGAAGATGTCATAGTACAAGCTGAGGTTTTACCGACTGTGTTTGGCGACCACAACCCTATTTTAACAACAATTAGGTTTGCCCCCAGACCTGTTTTCACTAAAGAGCCTGGTGCAAGAAATTTAACACACTCGATGGAAAACTTTAGGATAGTTTGGAAGGGCATTGATAATGTCAAACTGTTTTCCAAAATGATAACCGCATACTTACCCTCTATTGATATTTGTCTGTTGTCTAATGATCCAAACTCAGAGGTGGCCAACGCTTTTTGCCACCTATGTGCTGGTATCAAACGATCAATTTCAAAGCCTGTATCTAACACTAATTAGAATCCCTGATGGTTTAATAACGCCTGTTCTCGAGCTAATAGAGAGCTCCGTTTAGAACTAGCAGCGGCACCCAGGGATGCAACCCTTGTTGGATCCCTGAGAGCATTATAAACAAGTGATAAGGCAGCGGAAAGAGGAGGCCTTAAAAGAACACTGGGACAAGCTTGCCTACGCTGCTAGTCTCAACAATGGAAACAACTTTTGGGCAGCTGTTGTAATATAACAAGTGAGGCCTGGGAAGCTAATTTCTCTAAAATGTATGCAGCCCCCCCCCCCCAGAGTGGGGAGCCCTTGGATTTTTCGAATGTAGCACGCATCCAGATATCAATAACAGAAGTCGAGGATGCAATCACCAAAGCTTGGGTAATAAGGCACCTGGCCCGATGGCCTTCCCAGTGACCTCATTAAATACAAACCTGAGTTCTGGGCGTCTCTTTTACTTAATGTTTTTAACAACTTACCAAATACTTTTATACCAAGCACATGGTCTGATAGTACTATCGTCCCGATTTTTAAAAAAGGGGACCTATCCAACCCTGGCTGCTATAGACCAATCTCCCTAATTGATAACACCCTTAAGATACTTGGGAGGATCCTGTTTAATAAAATTAGATCTTGGGCTGAGGGGGGACAGATTTTAAATACATGCCAGCTAGGGTTCAGAAGTAAACTGGGAACAGTTGAACAATATTTAAATCTTAACCTGATAGTCGGTAAATATACCATAGCCCGGATCTCTCCTCAGCCTTTGACTTTGCAAATAGGTCACGTCTATGGTCAGTACTTTTAAAGTATGTGTTGGATGAGGTTTTAGTGCATTTTTTAGCTTTTTAACACAGGGACTTTAAAGCACGGGTGAGGATTGGCCCGGGGGGGGGTGTCAGGGAACATTAATATTGGCAGAAGGGTCAGGCAGGGGTGCATACTGGCCCCTCTCTTGTTCATTCTGTATATTAATGATTTGCACAATGTTTTATCCGAACTTACTCCCCAAATGCACTTCACACTTTAGTTAGAGGCTTTGTTGATCTCATGGCTGGTCTAGATATTTGCACTTAATTTAAGAAATCATTTATAATGTGTTGTAGTCCCAAAAAGCGCTTTATTCACTCAATTACCTCAGGACCTGAACGCCTTCTATGCACTTGCACTTTCCCATACTTAGGACAAATGTTTTCAGACATTGGTTGGCCCATAGTAGCAATAAATTTCTAAGGGCGATTAACTCAATTTTATGCCTCCCGCAACCAAAAAAGACTGAGGTAGTGCCCTCAATAATTAAAATGTATAAAGCACAGTGCATACCTATGGCTACTTATGGCTCTGAAGTTTTGGGCTATGCAAAAAGTAGCACTATCCAGGGAGAAGAAAATCTATTTTGTCGAAAACTTTTGGGGATCCCAATTTCTTCTCCAAATTTTATTTGCCATCAGGTATTACAGCTGCCTTATAATGAGGATTACATCAGGTCCCGTCAGGCCATATTTTGGTTAAACGTTTGGCAAAATTCGGCAGCGTCACTAACTAGACAAATTATAACGGATTGCCTCAAATGCAGCAAGGAAGGAGACATACTGTGGCTGTCCGCTGTCACAAATAGTCTGATCAGCGTGAACCTTGATCACATTTTCCTGAACTCAAACAATATGGAGGGCATAACTAAAAAGACTCTACAAGAGGCCCTATATGATCAATATAGTAATTTAAGATACGATATGGAACTTGTTAAGCCAACAGTCACAAGGTATATGTCCCTGGCATCTACTAACTGCCCTCCATCTCATTTGCCATCCAGTTATCTCCTACTGAATTTAAGTCGCTGTGAGAGAAGCTTGCCTGTGGGCAGGCACCTTAAAATATCTATTGTGCTTCCCTATAGGCTTTAATACCAACCTTGGGCAAATGCCTTGCCCCTGTGGCAATCGGAGCAACCAATCAACGCTACACTTCTTATTTTTTTGTGATTTTTATTTGTTATATACTAATCAATTTTTTATCCCTTTTTTTAAGGCAACTACCATTGCTGACTTCAGAATAGCCTACACGGAAATCCTTAACCTTAAAAGTGTAGACTTAACCTTTAGAATAATCTCTTTTCTGAAGGCAGCAGTTCACTCACGCGTTTCAATGAGCACTCCTTAAAAACATCAGATTTCACATGATTACATTTAGCTGTTACTTGTTGTGAACCACAATTTCTAATGTTTTGGGGCATCTTGTAGAACTCTTTGCCCTGCATATTATGGTTTATCAAATATAGCTAATACCTGTATGCACTTTAATATAATATATTCATGCTGCTATTTTCTTACTGTATTTGAACATATTACGCTGTGCTGTTATTTGTCTGTTTCTGATTGCCCGCATATTAATTTAATTTGTTATTTGCACTTATTACTCTATGCTGCTATTGTCAAGATTAACTGAGCCACTTAAAGGAGTGGTCGTCTTATATATTTGCTGCTCGGTTGCAATATGAATATTTATAATTCCGATTATGCTATATATACAAGTCCTTGTTATTGATTGTCATTTATTGATTTTTTATTGAAAAAGTTTTTAACGTGACCTGTGTTTTTATGAGTATTAAGTATCCGAAAAAAGATTATTTGAATTGAATTGAATTTGAATATAACATAAACGCATTGAACCACTACTGCATTTCATTTGCCACCACATCGTTCACCCCATCAAATACATCACCATCACCATATAGCTGGTCCCTTACCGAAGAGGCCTGCATAACAACATTGATACATATGCATCCATTGGAGGCACCGGGTCCAAATTGAGGCCTTGGTTGTCTGCCCATCTTTTCCAGATTTTGGGGTGCTTTTGCGGGCAACCCCTGGCCTTGAATATTGGGATCTCTAACCCCATGCAAAATTCCAGCCCATTTTTCCATGCCGAGAGAAAAAATGGGGCCGTTGCCTTCCACAGCCTTGCCACATTCCTTTTAGCCAATGTCAGCCCCAACAATAACAAGTGTCTCTTCTATACTTTACCTCCTATACCCTCCATGATATGTAAAATTGCCAATCTTGTTGAGGAGGGGAGCTCTCACCCCAACACTTCTGCAAGACAGGCCAGAACCAGTCTCCAAAATTTTGTGAGTACTGTACAATGCCAAATTGTCTGTATTAGGGACCCCTCATCCCGACCACACCTCAGGCATATAGGGTATGACTCTAGGCCCGCCCTCCACAGCCTGAGCCTGGTATAGTAAACCTGGTGAAGGTATTTAAATTGAATAAGATGCAGCGGTATTACTATTGCTGCTCCCCTAGGGAAGGACAGTCTGTCCATCCAATCATCTCCGTCTATTTGTCCAAGATCACCAGCCCATGCTTCTCTAAGTTTATCCAATGTAGTGGAACTATTGATCACCAGTGACTGATAGCTCTTCAAGATTTTATGGTCCTGCAACTGGCCTTCTATCGGACTGGATTTGGGAAGAGCCTCTAACCCCGAGATACTAGTATAAATTGTGTGTCAAAATTGAATATTTTTATAAAATGTAGTTTTTGGCATCTGGTACTCTTGTTGAAGATCTTGGAATGATTTCAGAATCAAGCCTCGCAATACGTCTCCTAATGTGAAGACTCGTATTTTATCCCACCCTTGATATCCGGATAATGCAGCTAGCTGCGGCAAATGACCGTTGTGCCACAGTGGGGTTTCCCCAGTCAACTTATTCCACCACCCCATCCCACGGAGGGACTGTTTCCACACCTCGAATACCACCCGAGTGGTCGGCGATAAAGAATTGCGTAGAGGCGCCAAATACAGTATGGTATGTAGTGTGGACTTTCGTATACACCTTCGCTCCACTGGATAAGCGGGCTCCTTCCTGTCCCCATACCACCATTCATTCAGCACCAAAAGATGCAATGCCATATAGTACGATTGGACATCCGACATGGCCAACCCCTCGCAATACGTCGACTGAAAGCAAGTCCGCAGCACCACTCTGGAGGCCCCTCCTGTCCACAGAAATTGACCCAACGCCGCGTTGACCTGGCGGAAACCACATAGGGAGTATCTGATATAGATGGTTCTGCAATTGGTAGAGTAGGCACGGCAATGACACCATTTTAAAACAAGCATTGGCATAGCCAATAGGTCTAGCCTTTGGGACCTTATAAGTGTTTAGCAATGCCCCACTGGCATGCTCACACACTCTTAACATCTTTGAATAACCGTACAAGTATTTTTTTCTTCTTTTTTTTAAAGTCGATATGACAAAGGAGAAGGTGTGGCATAACGGCCAAAGCAGCCAACTTTGGAGCGGAGGTGACCAGGTTCGAGCCTCCTCGTTGGCTCAACATCCTGTGATTCTGGGAAAATCATTTTTATCCCCATGCCCCCCTGTCAAAACAAGTCGAGCTGTTTACATATAAATGTAAAGTAAAAGCGGGCTGTTCAAAAGTGAATAAAAGCACGCAGTCATGCTGTGTCGGGAGGTGGGAAGGGTCTGCTATAGAGGAAATCCAACAACCAACACTGCAAGCAGTGAAAATGCCGCTGTGCGTGCCTATGCTCTGTTGGAGGTGGGAGAGGTGTGCTTTGGAGGCAAGCCAAGAAAATAATTCAACATACAGGCGTCATTAATAAAATAAAGGTGCACAATAGCGCTGCTCGATGTTGTAAATTAGGTGGGAGGGGTCTGCTTTTGAGGCAAAGAGCAGTTAAAAACAATTATACTGGAGCTCAGACAGAGCTTGGCCTGTGATTGTGGAGGATTGAGCACCATCCAGGCGCTGGGAGCGCGTGCAGCCGCCTTGCTTTGAATAAACATCAGGATAGTAGCGTACAGTGGAGAGCACACAAAGCGAACAGGGAGGCATTTGTTGCAGGCACCCATCCAGGACCGCAGTTAATAAATAAAGGTGCACAGCAAGCAGTGCTCAATGCTGTGTGTAAAAAAACATGCTGTCGCTGATAATAAATAAATGAAGATGCGCGGTGTGCGCTGCTCGATGCTTTGTTTGGTTCTGCTTTTGAGTCAAGGCAAGACAAGGCGCGCCGCCAAAGTGAATTCGACCGTGCTCTGTTTAATGACCCACGACGAGGAATGCAGCTGGCACCCTGCGCGCCGCTGCTCGCTCCTGACAGCTGGATGCCGTGGGAGTGAATATTTAGAGAAAATGTGGGACATGCACCCGCCTTTGGCCAATTGCGTGCTTTCATTTTTCAAAGCCCCCCGCAAAGGCCAATAGAATGTGTGGAAGTTGAAAAACTACACGGACAAGTTCGGAGAAGGTCTGTTGTCACTAGGGGTGGGCGGAATTTGCGAAATTAACTTCCGCAAATTATCGCGAAAATGCAGAAAATCTCCGCAAACACTCCGGAAATATCGCGAAGACGCGGAAGTTTTTTGCCGCCTGTTCGTGGTATTTTTTGCGTGATCGCGGGTCGCCAACTTACCCATGCGGTTGCTCACGGGCGCGGCCATCTTGTTTTCACTTGTCCCGCCCTCTCGCGATGCTTACTTCCTGTTCCGGGTCGCGCAATGCATGTTCGCGCCTGTTCGCGGTCGATATTTCCTGTTCGCGACCGCTTTTACTTGATCGCGTTGCTTTTTGCTTGCTCGGGGAGAAAATATTGCGCGAACTTGCGCACGTGGTCGCAATGGGCGCGGCCATCTTGTTTTTCACTCTATTGCATGGTTCTGGGGCCTGATTTTCAATCCTCCCTAAATCTTTTCAATCCTTTGTTTATAGCCACTTTTTTTGGATCTTTATTACTTATTATTTCTCTAACTATTTTCCTGCTTCTATATTTTTGGTTTTTGTCTACTTTTTTTTTGTTTTTTAGCTACTTTTTCACTCTTTCTATTGCCTATTTATTTCCTTTACTTACTTTTTTAATTTTATTACCTTTTCTTTCCCACCCCGTCTCTCATCCCCAGAACCATGTCAAAGGGTAGGGCTCGCCGCAGCCAGAGCCGCGACCGCCTTCCATGTGGAAGGCGGCGCCCACAAGGGGTGCAGGCACGGGCCTTATTTGGGGAGGTGGAGTTGGCTGCACTCATTTTCTTTGTGCCCCTCAACCCTGGCAGCAGGTGGCAGGCCTGGGTCTGGGTACGGCCTCCGGGAGCGTCGGCAGCGGTGGGGGAAGGTGCGCCGGGCAGTGTCGCGCATCTCTGGGGTCCGGCGCACCCAGGCACAGCTGACGCACCGGTGGTCCGACATCCTGGACCGTGAGCAGGACCTGCTGCACCTGCTAGGAGTGGAGGTCCCGGGGCTTGGTGAGTACCTATTTAATTTATTACAACTTTGTGTCTGTTCTTCTGCTCTATGTTATATATTGCGAATATCTTTTTTTCCTTCCAACCAGCTAGAATGTTGCTGCTTACAATACATTCCAGGTTAAAAACGTTTAAAAGTCTTCTGTGATTATGACACAGGTGCTCTTCTGCGCTACTACTAATCTTACTTGTTTGCAGCTTTGCGTTTGCGCTTGCTTAGCGTGATTCTTTACGAGTTTATTTTAGAGAAATTAAGTTACGTAATGCTACAGTGACTCACGTCCACTCCTTACTTTGTCCTGTCACTAATAGATAGGGGCGGATTGATACTTAGGTTTAGGTACTTTGTAAGGACCTTCTAATTGGTTAGTGGTATGCGTGATGCCCCCCCTCACTCAGTTACGTGACGTGCTGCTAGTACGGCAGTCTTTAGAACCTTTTCTAGTTTGTTCAATGAGTGGAGGTAGGCTTAGCAGTTACTTAGCAGTAGCAGATCAGCATCAATCAAACCAAAATTTGGTGTATACAAAAAATGTAGTCATGTTCATGTGTCCTCCATGATTGGACCATACGCATTGTTGAGGAATACAGTGGAAATGCATACTTAATGTACAATTGGCATGCCTGGAATAGGTGGGCTAGGTTGGGTGGTACGTTGTACTACTACTTAGGCTTAGTTGTAACTTAGTTTTCTTTAATCAGAATGGAAGACTGGATTACTGATGATAAATAGTAACTTAAGTAGTCGAACTGCGAATCCCCCGATATTACATGTTGACCAGATGAGATCGGTCAATGTAGTTATTGCAATTGTTGTTTACATAAGTGTTTTTTTACCGTTATTGAAAAATATTGTATTTGTTTGACACCATCCATCAATGTTTGTCTCTTTCTTATATCTTTCCTGTCCATCAGCACCCAGGGGCAGACCGACAGGGACTGGGCAGTCGGCGGGACAGGAACACCACCAGGAGGACACCGCTGAGGGCTCCTCTGCTGGCCCCAGTAAGTCTTCTTGTTTTTAATAATATTTCTTATTCCATAACTTTTACTGCCCCATTTCTCCCGAACTATAGTGTGTTTCCAAATGCTATTTTTTTTACCACCAATTATTCTTCGATCTGTACGGTTTCAAAAATCTTATCCCTGCCTCCGCTATGATGACTCTGAGTACTACTACATCCTATCAATCTGTCTGTACTGTAGTAGCTAGTCTTGCCCAGTTGGCCAGTGCCACTCTTTGTGAAAGGTTGTAATATAAAACTCATATTCACCAGTAGCTCGTACAATCCGTTGGGTCGTTGTCTTGTACTACTTTTACTCTTATTGATGTTGAGGCTTTGAAAATTCACAGCAACAGCCCTACCAGATTTCTTAATATTTTGATATGATACCCTATAGGACATACCACTGTTGTAGGGATCTTGCACATACATTTGCACCAGAAAATAGGATGTTGGTGATGGTAGGTTGGACCTTCCTTGCACACCTCAATCAGAAATTCCGCACCCACCACAATTCCACTGCTTGACTATAGTACTGTCTTGTCATACCTATTAGGTCTCGGAACCCTCCCCCCAAGATACCCAACAAGTAGACAACCCAGAACATAACACACCCAACCTCTGTCGTGGAAGCAATTCACATGCACACCCTTACTTTAATTTGCTCACTCGTGTAACTTAGTCCACTCCACACCAAATACCACGAAGTCTATGTAAGTTTAAAATGTTTATTTCAATTTGAGAAGGTCTGTACACTGTTTTCTTAGCAGCACCAACCGGCAAATCAATAACATTAAAACAATATGCATTGTTACACTTATACAGTTGGGAATTAAATCATGATAACTGAACAGTGGTGGAAGGCAGCACCACCATCCCATAGCAATTTAGTTTATATACATTTATAAATGAAGATGTGAGTGAATGGACCCCTCACCTCAGAAGAACCTAGTACTGGTAGTTGGTGCATCGTTCAGAAGCTCTGGTTCGTAGAAGGGAATCTTGCGTCTGTAATGCGAAAAAAGAAATGGTGTGCGTTAGTATATTGCAACTTGCAAGCATTTCTCAGCCGTGCCAAAAAGTGTAGCATCTATGGATAAGCAATATGGACTAACAGTAACAGTAGTACACCAGTTCTCCCTAAAAAAGTGGCTTGTTAATGTTTGTTGACCGCTTGTACGCAGCGCGTAGACTAGACAGTAGCAGTGTGAGGCAGGTCATGTGGGCTCAAAGGTGTCTTAAGAAGCTGCAAGGTAAAGGTAACGTCACATGTGCATGGCTAGGGCTAATCAAGCAAAGGCTACAATGATCATATAACTATTAGTGTCTAATCTACTACTACCTGATTTGTACTAGTGATGTATGTTAGTATTAACTCATTTTTCAACCTTGCTACTGATCAATAGGGGGGAGGTGTATATGACGTCTAATAAATGTGTAATGTTTTCTAGGCGCACTACCGACCACCATTGCTGGGGCCAGCGAAGGCGACGCCGAGGGTGAGGATGCGGCAGTTGCAGATAGCAACGGAGCGGTAGGGGGAGTGGCAGCACCAGTGGCAGGCGGTGGTAAGTTAGATTCATAATCTTTAACTATTGTTGAACTTGACAGCACACTCACTGCAAGGGTGTACTGTATGTATATGTATACTGTACAGTTGTGACTTAGGGCCCCCATTAGGATGGTGGGCGTATTGCCCCCGCCGGGCCGGCTGGAATTCACTGCCGTCACCGCAAGGGCAAACCTCCCGCCATCCCTGTAGAAAATATTCAGACATGTCCAGGCGGAAAAGGGTTCAATATGGCGGTGGTGTCTCTCTCACCACACCGCCAGCCATATAATCTGCATTTTGGAATGCCTTTGCGTGGCGGCATTGCCGTCCGCCACGGAAAGGCATGCACACATTGCAGAGTATGCTTGGGGGCCCCCATGGAGGGTACCTACCGATGCTATGGTACCCCCCCGACTTTCAAAGCAAAACGTGACAGGCTCCGTGCGGGGCCCGTCATGTTGTCCTTGGAAAAGCAGCACAACATTTTAGCATTGCTTTCAGCAAAGCCAACCAGAATTTAAATTAAAAAAAACAGGGTGCGCCCGCCACTGTGCCGGGCGCATCATCCTAATTAATTGTCCCCACGGGACCCCCACCATTTTTAGCAGTCGGATGGCGGGCGGACAAAGTCCGCCCGTTATCCGATGTCGTAAGTAAGTATGAGTTCTTGGGGACGTTTGAAGAGTGAACTAGAAGACTAGAATTCCCTTTAATTGGTATAGAACTAGGAGCCGGAGTATTGAGTAACCAATGGCCTCATCTATCTGATTTGAACTCCGCTTTGAAAGTTTTATGGAGAAGAGCACCTGGTGCACAGTTCAACTAAAAAGTGTAAGACAGGTGGAAGGAAGAAGGACGAGGCGACATTTAAAATGTTATGTACTACTGTGCTTTATTTTATAGTGCTACTCTACCATGCCACTATGTGTATAAATAATTACCTTGTCCTACTGTTTTATTAAGACTATATTTTACAATTGTCTTGTTTTTTTCTTTTTGATACACAGCAACTCCGAAACTCAACCGGAAGGAGTTGGCCGCCAAGGCACGGCGCCGGAAGCTGGAGGCAATCCAGCATGAATACCGGCGGCTGGTGGTCCTAGCCGAGGAGGAGGAGGAGACTGCAGCAGCTATTGAAGCCTCCTCCAGTGCCCCGGGCCCCAGCCACCGCCCTCCAGCGTTACGGCGCCACCGCCTGGCGGCTGCCCGCCGCCACCGTGTCATCTCCGGTGCCCCCCCCACTGTGGCTGCAACTGCCGCGGCCTTAGACGCCGCGTCGCCCATTTAGAGGACGAGATGCGCCAGATGCGTGTCCTCCTCCAGTCCCGCCCCACCAGTTAGTCCCTGTCACTGCCCCTTTTTTAATTCCTGTTCTTTACTCGTTTGGCGTTTGACTTTTTTCTACTGTGGACAGTGGTTGGGGTTAGGGAGGTGGGTGGGTCAGCTTTTGTGGGTTTAGTTTATTTGTTAGGGTAAATTAAATATATTTTTCTATGTTACATGCAATGTTGTTAATGTTTTGTAGGTGGGGCAACTGTTTCCTTGCTGGTGCATGACCGCCCATAGCCTGTGTTTGATTTCAATAATTTGCTGACTGTATAAGACACAAACAGATAGATGCGACACACCTCACTCATTGACTGGTCATTCTAGTACTTTCAGTCTGTCCTCTAGTCTATGCATTCTTTGGAGTGGTGTTTGAAAATGAAATCATTGACAACATGGTCATTATTAATTCTGCCTCCCCCAAACTTCTCTCTTACCGGTGCTTGATGTTTATGTCCAACTGTGGCACAGCACTGGCTGCATGGTGAAGATGGTTTCCTTTTTCATACATGCCATGATTGGGGTGGTGGTAGTATAGTAGTAGTAGTATACACTGGCAGGGTGGCAGCATTTCCCAAAAAAGAAAAGGAGATAGTCAATCGCCTTTGAGAGACTGTTAGAGGAGTAGTTGAATGAAGTACATCACAGAATTTACCGAGCAACAATTATATGCTCAAATAATTGACAAAAAAACTGAATGGTGGGTATTATGAGGATAGCCTACTAGACAGAGTTACAAACTATAGTTTTGTCGACTCGAGTCACTTGACTATGCCTACAGTCTAACAGTTAGTGCTGTATATGAGGAATGACAACAAACAAATCCAATCAATGCCGGCAATTCATGCTGAGGTATATGTTCCTTTGTTAAATAAAATAACCTCTGAAATATCCTACTCATGGGTGGGCAAGCAGAAGAAGATCATCGCTCTGCATTGAAATTGAAGTAGTGTTGCTTTCACCACATCTGCCCCAGCAAGTGTGTGATTAAGTATTGGTGTACATTTAATTTAGTTACACCTCGACAATAAGTCACACAGCCCGGGGGAAGAGGGTTAGGGTTTGTTGAATGGATGGGAAGGGGGATTTTGGGAAAGGTTTGACATAGAAAAACAGTATGCATACATAGACAAACAAACGACAATCATTGAAGACTACCATACCATATCCATTCCATATGTTAAGGGAGAAAAAGGCAATGCATGCATGATGATGAGACCCGGATTACATACACTTCTATTTCTTGTTCTGTTCCGACCTTAATACTTTAACAGATAGCAAATAGAAATTTTAAATATTGGTAGTGAAGAATCGTAAACACAGAGCAAACGTAATGATGATTGATAATAACAACTCCAAGAACACACTGTTGTAAAGATTGTATACAAGATATTAATCAAATTATTTAAAAGAAGTTAAAAGTGGATACTGTTACTGTCTTATCCTGGTCAAAAATGTGGACTGGTTTTTTGCATCTCGGCATTCCTCTTGCTCCTCTCGTCCATCAATCTTGGGTGTGTCGCCTCGCCACTCGCCACTGCCCGGCTGGAAAAAAAAGGTGATTGATTGGTAAGGTAATTAATATGCATTGTAATGTTTTACAAAGTTTTGGCCAAGGCCCGGCCTGTAATTTTAGATTGAAAACCAAAGGGGATATTGAGAAAGAAAGTGAAAACAAATGCACAAGTGATGGTGTAGTGCAACAAGAACACTTTCCGAGGTGGCATGTATGCATATGCATCATCTCTACTCTAGTCTGTTTCCAGCATTGACCTTCAACAGTAACAGGAGAGATCAGGCCTACAGTGCTTACCATTAGCACATCCTACGTTAACACTTTAGAGTCCTTTTTTTTTCTCTCAAAGAGTTGGACAAACGCAAAGCACATTATCCATTCCAAACATAGCATTTTACAGTTAAAGTTAGTAAAATCAATGCACTGCAGTCATCCCACCGCTACACTCTATTCAACTTCTACACAGACATTTGGGTCTGCTGTGGTTGTTGTTGACGTGTTTACCTTTAGGCTTTTCCGTTTTATGCCACTCCTGAAACATCCTCCTCCTGACTTCATCATCATCTCTGATACTTTTACTGACTGAAGATCGGCCTGCAGTATAAGTATAATTTTTATGAATCACCCAGAGTAGAAATATAAATATTACTGACTTGAGTCATTCTTTATTGTGTACAGAAAGATAGATTACTACTAGTACACTTTGACATCACTTTGTGCACAACAAACAATGCAAACACAAAGACCAATAGCTCAGAGTCAGGTGTCCAATGCATGCCATGAATTGTCATCATTCATTACCTGTTCCTTCTCATCTTAAGTTAACGGGCCGTCTCTTTCGCCATCATCATGATGGACGGTGCTGTTAAGTCACAGTCATTTGCATTGCGCAGATTGAGTGAGTCCCCTTCCTGCATTGAATTAAAAGCAATGTATCACCAAGATGCAGGAGAAGTACACATTTCTTGTTTGCAAGAAGGGGAAAATTAGTGTGTTCTGTAGAAAGTTGATTAGTGGCAGTGCACAATGACATCAATTCATGCGCCACACACACAACAAAATCTACATCATTCAGTCTGCCATTCTGCGGCCAATGCATGGCATCAATCATTACCTGTTGCATCTTATTTTCAGTTAATGGCCAGTCTCTCTCGGCTCTAAAGGAGGATAGCTATAGAAGTCATCAGATTCATGGTCCACTTGTTTTGGAAGGACGAGGAAAGTTTGAATTTGTTGTTACCATCATCCAATCATCATTCATGAGGGAAATGGAATTGACCAGGAGATGCAGTATGATCGAGCGGAGGAGCTGGATTCTGAGGACTGTAGTGTCAAATGGCAGACACCTGAAACTTGTATCTTAAATTAGAAGAGTAGAAGACGGTGATAATGCATTTGTTGCGATTCACAAGTTTATAACCGGAACGACAGACACAAACAAAGGGGGAAAAAAGGGAGGAAGACAGTAAGTGCGAGCCTAATTGTCAGGGAAGTATAGCTCGTCCTCAAACTCTGGGGGATCTTCCAGTAGTAGGTAATCATCTGACACAATACTTCCGTCACCTGAGCCGCTGTCCTCATCTTCCTCTGTTGATTCATGCATTGTGTAATTCGGTGGTATGAAGTGCTGATTCATTTTGATCATTGTTAACCTCTCCACGTTTTTGGGAGATAGACTGGTCCTTCTCAAGGTTACAATGGAACCAGCAGCACTGAAAACACGTTCGGAAGAGACACTTGCGACAGGGCAAGCCAGATAGCTTATCGCCAGCCTGCTGAGCTGTGGCCAATCAGACCTTTTCCTATACCAATACTGCACTGGGTTTTGATCAACGTACACCTCTGTTGGGTCGTCCAGATAGGCCTGGACCATCCGCTCAATGTTCAGGGTGGCTGCTGCTAAGCTTTTGTGCTGTATTTTCTGTGCATCAGCACTGTGCTTAAGGCCCATCTTTACATACCAATCTGATAATGATTGTACTCGGCCGAATGATCCAGTTATTGTTTTTGTAGTCGATGGTGATGGTGAGTGTTGCGATTGTGAGCCAACCGCACTGCCCTCAGCCGACGAAGTTGCACTTGATTCTGCATGGCCTGCTTCAGTATCAGTTTGGGAAAAAGGGGGTGGTGATGGACAGAGTTTCTGAATGATGCAGAATACTCTTACCAAGTCAAGAGATCATGGTTTTAATCCATCACCGTTTTTTTAGCTCACTGCACCATCCCAGCTCAGAACCTGGCTACATGCAAATTAGTCTGTACCTGTCCCAGTGCATGATGGGAACAGGGCAAACCAAACTACCAAGCCAATTCTTATACTGGGAAGGAAACAAGCTTCCGGGGACCGGTTTCTGGCACCACAGCCTTCGTCGGCCCGGCTTGCCTGAATCCTGATGGTGCTTCAGTATCAGTACTTGTTGTGGGTTGATGTGGCGGGCTTTTAATTAGCAGCCCTTCGTTTTCAAACTTGATGGCTGCTTCAGCTATACAACTTTTGTAGCGGGCAACATCATTGTCGGAAAAAGAAAGGAATAGTCCTAATTTTGCACGTGGATCCAGAATTGTGGCACAAATGTAATGTTCTTGTGACAAAATTTTATTTTGCATCCTTACATTTTCTGATAAGCGCCTGGATAAGCTCTCCACCAAGTCTTGGGCTTGCCTTCTGTCCTCTACACCTTTGTAGGATTCAGACACATTATTCAGCTCATGCTCTAGCATTTGCAACAATGGGATAGCTTGGCCCATTGTACAGTCCTCCTTGCTGACTTCACGTGTGAAGACCTCAAAAGGAGACAGCATCTCAGTCAGGCATTGAATTAGGGTCCATTGCTCCCTCTGAAGGGTCATGCCTTTAACACTAGCATCACTGCTTCTGTACCAGACATATTCATTGAGTGACCTGTGCTGTTCGTACAGACGATCAAGCATGTAATACGTTGAGTTCCAACGTGTTGCCACCTCCTGGATGAGTGCCTTGACTGGCATCCTAAGTTCACGTAGGATGATCCTCAGCTGCTTCCGAGCTTTAAAAGAATGGCTGAAATGAGTGCATATTCTTCGGCAGATGGCCAGTAAATTGCTTACTATGGGTTCTTTTTTCAGAAAGTCTTGCACTATAATGTTTATGCAGTGTGCCAAACACGGAACCCTGAAATAGGAACCAAGTTCCATGGCCTTCAGTACATTACTGCCATTGTCTGTGGCAACAAAGCCAATACCAAGCCCTCTGGGCTGCAGCCATTCCAAAACCTTGGTGCGAAACTCTTCTAAAATGTTTTCAGCCGTATGAGATTTCTCCATGGCGTACATGGCTACAGTTGCATGTTTCCGAGTACCTTCAAAAATCGCAGCTGTGTCAACAACACCTCGTGCAGATAGTTGATCTCTAACCCCCACAAAAGAGATCCAGTGTGCAGTGATGCACATGTAATCTGTGGCTTGGCAACTGCTCCACATGTCTATTGTCAGGTGGATATTGTGCACAGCACTCTGCCGCAAACCATGACCAACCAATTCCAGCACATCATGATGTAGTGCCGGAACAGCAATTCTTGCGAAATAGGACCGGCTGGGAACTTTCCATTTCGGGCAGATGGCAGACACAAATTCAAGGAAACCCACCCCTTCCACAAATGAAAAAGGAAGAAGGTCCAGCGCTAACATTTTAGCCAGCTTCGCATTGTACAATCGTGCCGTTGGGTGGTTGCGTTGGAACTGCCCCTCCAACCTAAACATGCTGTCAATGGTAGGCTGGCTTACTTTCCTTAGTGGTGCTGTTTTCATTAACCCACTAAGGCTCAACGACACAGATTGTCTCATTGAGGTACTCGCCGGTCGCCTTGGTGTCTCACCCACACTCTGAGTGTGGCTCTTACTGCGGTGCCACTCTGATGTTACTGAGGAGGATGTGGGCGTTACCACTGCAGTGACTGCACTACTGGAGACAGGGCTAGAAATGCCTCCCTGTTCTTCACCTGCCACCACAATAATATCGCTCCCTGATTCCTGACCAACTTCAAAGGGTTTAGTTTCTACTTTCTTTTAACTTACGTAGGTGATCCTCCCACACGATATTGTGGTGTATTTTTAGATGATTTGCTTGTCCTCCGGTACCATAGTTTGTACCAAGCTTACCACGCCGAACACCTTGCCGACAAATTGCGCATATAGCAACGTTCTCCCCCTTGGTGCTAACAGAAAAGAAGTCCCAAACTGGGGAGGAGAACTTTCTGGCACTGCTGGATGTGCCACTTTCAACACCAGATGAACTTGAGGGGGTGCTTGAAAATATGTGACCCTGTCCACCTACACTGTGACTTTTACTACCACTTCCTACTGAGATGGTTGAGCTGGATGTAGGTCCCTGCCGGGCCTTGGAAAATATGGCAGCTGGAGGTAGTGGTGGTGTAACCTGTGTTGGTGAGATCCGTGCTACATCCCGCTCAGTAGCAGCCTTTCTGGATAGGGTGAGAATGTCGGTCTCCAATCCCTTTGGGGCGGGAGTAATGTGCGTGATGACTGGCTCTTCTTCATCAACATCATCACCCCCCTCTTCTACATCTACCTCCATAACTCTAAGTTTTTCTGGGACCTTCCTTTTCAGAAGCAATGTCTTGTGGCGTACTTCACTCTCAGACCGAGCTGGTGGGACCCAAGTGTCATCACGATCATCAGAAGCGGGGCTTGAAGAAGAAGATGATGGACTAAGCCTCCTTTTCCTTGCTGGTGGTCTGGAAGACAATTGATCTTCTGAAACAGTGGTTTGACTTCGCTCCACTTTGTCTGCAGGAAGCTCGATTTCCTGAAATGCCCCTACGTCAGGAGCAACAACTACTATGGTGAGCTGTTGCGGCGGCTGCTGCTGTTCTGGTTGCGGCGGCTGCTGCTGTTCTGGTTGCTGCGGCTGCTGCTGTTCTGGTTGCGGCGGCTGCTGCTGTTCTGGTTGCGGCGGCTGCTGCTGTTCTGGTTGCGGCGGCTGCTGCTGTTCTGGTAGCGGCGGCTTGACACTGATCTGCTGAGCTTGCGCCTGCGTTGAACTTGATTGTGTACTACTTTGCGGTAATTACATTTCTTCAACATCGCTGCTCGTTAGTAGACTGGCTACCTCTGCGACACTAAAGCCCTTGGGCCTAGGTTGGTGGGGTTGGACCGCTGTGCTGCTTCTAGCTTGGTTCCCGGACAACGCTTTGGTGCCAAAAAAAACATTGGCCGGCACACCACCAGTCGTGGTTAATGGCACTTCCTTTTTCTGTTCCTTCTTCTCACCGGCAACTTTCTTGGTACTGGACCTGGTACCTTTCTTTGGGGCCATCTTCTTCAGATGTCAGGCAGGAGGCAGATGCACAACAAGTTCTGGTCACACGTGGGCGTGATGCGCAGCAGGACTTCTGTCTGGCTGTCAGTACAACGGGTAGCCAGGTGATGCCGATGACACCTCCTACTCTGTCTTTTGTGCACCTAAAAGCAAAGAAGACAGGAGAAGAACTTCGGTGAAATGTTGCATTTGTTTTTGTGGTTCAGTTACTTAGTACTGTACTAGTGCAAACAAAAGATAGTCTAGCCATTTATGACTATTTTTTTTAACTAGAGCTATGTTATACTACTAGTACTGTGTACAGCCACACACTACACTCTCAGGAAGGATAGGAAAGTTAATAATAAACAACAAAATAAAAAACTAATGGAAGTGGGGTGGACCATTGCATTATTTGAGCATCTCAGCATCCATGGAGCTGCTGCTGGCAAAGGGGGTGGATGGATGGAAGCAGTAAGCCAATAGTCAAACCATGCAGGCCTATATGGCAAAAGCAGGACACTAATAACTCCCAACACAAAAAAAGGCCACCAGCCACATGGACACTCACAAATCACTAACAAGCAGGGGGCCTGGGAAACACCAGGAGCTGACAAAAGGCCTATGAAAGTCAGGTAAAGGATGCATGCTGAAGCACACTGCTCTGCCTTTTTAATGCAACAAAATGCAAATACGAACATTAACAGGCCCCAAAAAGGTCTGCAGGGAGCATGCATCGCACACCAACACTCACCAGACACACACAACAAAAGCTTGTCTTTAAGACAACCAACATCAGAAAGCCCACCCCAAAAAAACACATGTCCCCAACTCAATCCAATGCCATCCATGCCCTAAATGATGTCTAAATTCAACAGAGCACACAGAAAACAGTAGATTAATAAAGCTGTGGCTACCTGCTCTGGTCCTAGTGGATGAAAGCAGGCCTGTTGGCAGACAAGGCCAGGCAAGCTTGCAGGCCTAGGCCTCAAAATGGCCACCAGCCACATGGCCAGGCCCAACAACATCAGCAAGGCCACCCCAAAAAACACACTTCCCTAACTCAATCAAATGCCATCCATGCCCTAAATGATGTCTAAATTCAACAGAGCACACAGAAAACAGTAGATTGCTAAAGCTGTGGCTACCTGCTCTGGTCCTAGTGGATGAAAGCAGGCCTGTTGGCAGACAAGGCCAGGCAAGCTTGCAGGCCTAGGCCTCAAAATGGCCACCAGCCACATGGCCAGGCCCAACAACATCAGCAAGGCCACCCCAAAAAACACACTTCCCCAACTCAATCCAATGCCATCCATGCCCTAAATGATGTCTAAATTCAACAGAGCACACAGAAAACAGTAGATTGCTAAAGCTGTGGCTACCTGCTCTGGTCCTAGTGGATGAAAGCAGGCCTGTTGGCAGACAAGGTCAGGCAAGCTAGCAGGCCTAGGCCTCAAAATGGCCACCAGCCACATGGCCAGGCCCAACAACATCACAAAGGCCACCCCAAAAAACACACTTCCCCAACTCAATCCAATGCCATCCATGCCCTAAATGTGCTTGAAAATGAAATATATTCAAAAAACAAAAGGAACAGTTGCTTCATCATGCACACACACACACACCCATGAGGCCATGCCCATGGCTAGCTCGGGCCTACTACTACAACCCACAAAATAAAAAAAATAAAAAAAGGAATGATGATAATTAATTAACAAAAATAAATTGTAGTTACACAACAACTGCAATGCCCACAATCAAACACAACAACCACTTACTTGTAAAATATCCTATTCCAAATATCCTGAAATCCAATTGCAATGATGCAGCAGACAAAAAGAGTGATCTTTCCAGCTCCAAATCCAAAGGCAGAATGAGCAGGAGATGGACAAAGCACTGGGAGGAGCCTGCTGGACAGGAACAGGAAGTTGGAGATTCTGTGTCACTTCCTCCCTCTCTCCACCTTGTAAAAAAATGACTCCTTGCACAAAAAAGGAAAGCCAAATGTCAATGTAAGGAGTTATTTTCATCCAAAATCAGTATTTGCAGATGGTTTCATGCTGCTAGAGCCGATATTCCTCTCCAAATTGTAAATTTTACGTTGTTGAGTTCTCAAGCATCACATTACTTCCGCCGGCGTGTCGAAAACGATATGATCGCGTTCTCTTCTTTGTCCCTGTCGCGTTGGATATGACGTGTTCGCGGTCTCTTTCTCCTGTTCGCGTTCGATTTCACGTGCCCGCGTCCTCATCCTCTGGCTTGCGATGTAGAATGACATGTTCGAGATCTCAATCGCAAGAAGAAAGACGTGATCGCGCGACAAATGACGTGATCGCGTGAAAAATGACGTTAATGCGGCCGCGAACTCTCGCGAGACAGCGCAAAATGGCTACCAAAATCCAACATCTCGTGGAGAACGCGACCGGGTCAAGAAAACTTGTCGGAGAACGCAGGGATTCAGGTAAGGCGATCGCGCGCGCGCGAGAATGTATTATTTTACAGCGCGAGCAAGAAAGAAATTATCGCTAAGCTGCGGAATGCGGAAATTTTGACATTTTCGCGCTTTCCGCGGAACGCAAAAATGCCAAAATATCGCAATTTCCGCAAACGGAACGGAATTTTGGCCCAGGCCTAGTTGTCACCCCATTGGTAAATTCTGTTACGGGACGCCAGCCACGCAAGACGGTCCTCATCTATCAGAGTGTCAGCATGGGACTGTCGCACCAGCACCAGCTGTCAGAGCACCCGATTCCCTCCCTCGCCCCTACTGCTCCGCTCTAGTTCCATTATATGGGCCTCCGATCGCAGAAGCTATTTCCTCTGTGTTCGACGTGCTGCCGCGAAGAATGAAATGTCTACCCCAGTTATGTGTGCTTCATAGCCTCCCATAGGATTTCAGCCTCTGTGACTGTTCCCACATTTATATCCAGCTAGTGCTTGATTACCTGCTCTATGTGATCCCGATATTTCTCATCCTGCAGATGCCAGGAGGAGAGACGCCACCAAAAGAGTTGTTTATCAGGACCCAACTGCGCTGTTTGAACCACTGGGAAATGATCGAACAGACCCCTTGGGAGAATCTCCACGGCTCCTATCGGTATAAATATATAGTCAAGACGGGAGTAAGAATCATGTGTTGACGAAAAATAAGTGTATCCCTGCTCCTCAACATACAGCCGCCTCCATAGATCCACCCATCCCAGTCCCATCGCCAGGGAGTTCACTTTGGTACCATAGAGCACATTGGAATTTCCCCATCTATCTATGGCCTAGTCCATTACATCATTCCTTTCCCCCCCTACTATTGCTAAACCTTCCGGTATATCCGCCCACAGGGTCGTTAGACGCTCGACTAACGCCCATTGCAGCGGCAGGGGGGCATATATACAGCCCAATACCACTTGTTCCTCATACATGGTACCCCCATATAAATACGTATCTCCCCTGGATGTCTGTCCATGTCTTGATATGCTGGTATGAGACACTACCATGAATTAAAATCGCAACCCCACGGGACCCCCTGGTGAAGCCAGAGTGGTACACTTAAACATAGCCATAGCGGAGGAGACACAATGCTGTAGTACCCATTAAATGCGTCTCCTGAAGCATCAGGATGTCTGCTCGGTACCGTTTGGCCTGTTGGAGTATGGCCTCTCTTTTGACTTTATCTAGTGCTCCTCTGACGTTCCAACTCACTATTCGGAGGTCCCCCACCTGGAGTCACGCCCTATCTATAGTGACTACCATCTGAAAGTCTTGTGACTTTGATATGTGGGACAACTATAAGCCAGTGTGCGAATAGATGCCATGTGTAGCAGTGAGGCAGTGCAAACATATAACATGTGTACCCCAACTTCCTCCAAACACCCCCTATACCTCAAAACTGCTGAAGTATCTGTCGCGGCGTAGGTGGCTTGCGGATCCCAATCGGAGCCCCGTGCCCGCCCCCACAATTGGTTCCCCATAACCTGCCCATTGTCAACGGACATTACCCTCAACTATTAAGAGTCGAACAAAGGTACTAGCCCCCGCTCATGCTTCGTCGGTCTGAGCAAGTTTCACCAACAGTCTCCCACCCGTGAGAGTCCTGACGTACCTATGAGGCTGAAGACCCCTGCCGGGGCACCGAAGTGGATCGGTTGGGATCTCTGCAGGATTGGCGTCTAGATCTCAACCTCCTAGTTTCTTTAATTTTGTGATTGAGTGGGCTGTGGACGACTTCACTGGATGAGGAATCTGATTCAAACCTTATCGGCGTGCGGGCCGGATCTTCACTGTTTCATCCGTCCAGTTAAAGACATCTTTTGGCGACTCAAAGAATAGAATACAGGATTGGTACACCACCCTCATCCTGGCTTGATACAGCAATGCATAGGGAAGTTTCAGCTCACGAAGGTGGGCCTTGGCTGCCATATATGACTGTCGCTTCTGCTGGACTAGTCTTGTGTAGTCATCAAATTTGAGGATGCGAGTGTTTTCAAACATCAGGGGTTCTTTGATTCTGGCTTGCTTTAAAATCATGTCCCTGTCGTGGTAATTCAAAATCTTTGCAATGACAGGCCTTGGTCTTGCTTCTGGGGGTGACTTCTGCATCATGTCCCTGTGCGCCCTTTCAACAACAAAGTAATAGGACAACAACTATGGAGGAAGCCAGCCCGCAAGCCACTTAGTCAGGAACTGTTCCATGTCCCCCCATTCACATTCTTCGTGGAATCCCACAAAGCGTAGGTTTTTTCTCCTGGCCCTGCCCCCCACGTCTTCCACCCACGAGGGCAGACCCCTGGTGATCGTCTCCAGTGACGCAACTTTTTTATGCAAGGTAGTGATGGAATCTTCCACACCCTGGACCCTGGTCTTGGTCTCAGTAATGCGCTCCACCGCATTCCGCTGATACTGTCTTAGGAGCATGACATCGGAGCCCACCACTCCAGTCTTCTCTTCCAATGTGTCCCTGGACTGTGTGATGGCTGCCATGAATGCGGCATTGTCTGGAATGCCTCCCTGTGTACCTCCCTGGTTGGTTGTCGAGGCCCATGTTCTGGTGTAGCGGTCCAGCATGCTGTGCTCAGCAGTTCCGCCTGCCGTTTTATCTTTTGTCATGGTGCAATCTTGATGCTTATCCCTCATGATGGCGGTTCTTTAAACACCCATACTGGCCTCCCGTACGAACCACACCTGCACAGCCTGTGGCACATAGATCTTCCCCTTGCGGTCTTGGCTGTCGATATCTGTCGCTGCTTTGAATATCGGGACTTGGGTGGAGACCTCCTGCCCACAAGCTGCACCGAGTGCTAACCCGCCTGCTTCCGCAGACAGTCGTGTCCCCCCTACTCGGTGTCACCCTGTCCACTCAAGCGCTGCCTCCAGCCGACCAGGGTAGTATATCTCACCACCCGCACTGGGTTCCACATTGCGCATGAAGCCTAGACCTGGCTCCTTGCTTGGTAAAAGTCAGTAGCATATATGGGGTCCAGAAATCACAAGCCGGCCTTCATGCCGCAGGTTCACTATTTGCCGCCGTCAGAAGAACCACAAATGTCCATGCAGGGCTGTTCACTGCTGCACAGGGCTCTATTTAGCTACCATCAGCTAAGGGCCCTGCGCTCGGCTCCGCTCCCCAGTGCCTCCAATGGTGCTCTTCCCCTGCAGTCAGGGGCAATACATCCCAGGTTACGTGTGGTGTATGAGGACCGGACTTTCTTCTTCGAATCACCGGACATGGCAGGGGACTGGTTGGATGCGCTCCCTCGGCGGCAGCCCGGCCGGGACGGCGTGGACGGAGCAGAAGGCGACCGTGATGGACAGAAGTGATACCTCCGGTGTTGGCACGTATTGACTCAGCCCCGGACAGTGACTCGCACCTTCCTGCAGTAATGGGAGGGCGGCAGGGGGAAGATAGGAGCTCTTTCCTCCCTTGGGGTACTTTTTGTAGATTTGTTTTTGATAGGGCGACAGGCACACTGCAAGTTGGGGGGGCTTTGTAAGCTGACGCAGGGGTGCAGGGAGGGGGGGGGATTTGGGATGTTGGGGTTGTTGTTGGGGGGTGTGGTTTTTTTCTTGCAAGGCGTAGCAATGGTTGTCAGCATTGTCCGATCGTGGTTCTCCGGGGGGGGTGGAGGTCTCTTTGTGTTCGGGGATGGGGGATAGGGGCTTAAGCATAATCAGCTGGAATGTTAATGGCTTAGGGGATCGTATTAAACGGGGGATAGTCCTGCAATTCTTGAAACGGACCTCGCCAGATGTGGTCCTCCTGCAGGAGACCCATCTTATAGGGAATACGTGTTATGCACTCAACAGAAAGGGCTATAAATTCATTGCTCACTCGGGGTTCTCCTCGGGCTCCAGGGGTGCGGGCATACTTGTTAGAACTTCCCTACCATTCGAGGTTGATTCCACCATTGCTGATGACAGGGGGCGCTTTGTGGCTGTGGCGGGGAGGTGGGAGGGCAGAACGTTGGTATTGGTTTCTGTTTATGTCCCTCCTGCCCTGCAGGCCTCCACGTTTGCTGATCTGGGCAAGGCCTTGTTGGAACTCCCCGAAGGGATGCTGGTGGTGGGAGGAGACTTCAATGCGGTTGGTTCTGGAATGCTTGATAGGTGTCCGCCCAGGGACACCGGGGGTGCACAGAAGTGGCTTCCCGATTTTATAGATACTTTTGGTCTGGTAGACTGTTGGAGGCTACGGCACCCCACTCAGAGACAATATACCTTCCATTCCGGGGCCCACGGGAGTCTCTCCCGGATTGATTACTTGCTCACTCTGGCTGTGCACACCTCTTTGATATCTGAGGCTAGGCACCTGGCACGGGGCATTTCTGATCATTCACCGGTGTGGGCCCGCTTGAATATTGGCCGGGTGGCAGGGGCAGGGTGGCTCCCATTAACCCCTGGTATTTTCGTGACCCCAAGCTGCGCAGTGCGTTGCTGAAGTCAGTTGACCGCTATTTTCAAGAGAATCAGGGTTCAGTTGAATCTGCGGTGTCCTTGTGGGAAGCTTTTAAGACTGTATTGAGGGGGGAGGCCTTTTCCCTGGTAGTGGCCGCCAAGCGGCGGAGAGATGCCGTGGTGACGCAAGTAGAGGACGAGATAGCGGCTTTGGAAGTGGCCTTGGAAGAGGATGTTACACCGGCCACACTGCATAATTTGAGCTTGAAGCAACTGGAATATAGGGATCTGGTGACGAACGCTGCTAAGACCCTTCATAGGGAGCAGCAGGGTCGACTGTATGATGTCGGCGATAAGGCCGGGAAATTGCTGGCGTGGCTGGACAAAAAAGAGCGTGTCAATCGAGTGGTGCCGGAGTTGTCTACGGATGGGGGAGAGGTTGTTACTGACCCTGACGGTATAGTTCAGTGTTTCTCGGACCATTTTCGTACGGTATACACCTCGGTCTCGGATAGGCCGACTGAGGATTCGTGTGACCTGTTGCGGGATATCGCTCTGCCCTGCCTTTCTGCCATTGATAGGGATGACCTCGATGGAGATATAACTGTCGACGAAGTGGCGGGTGCTATCCGCGCGTTGCGCTCCGGTAAGGCTTCGGGCCCAAATGGTTTGCCGGTTGAGCTGTATAAGCTTCATCCGGATAAGTTGGCTCCTCACCTGCGCGCCATGTTCGTGGAGGCGCGGGTGAATGGGTTTCTTCCACTCGACCAACGGCTGGCGACGATTGTGGTAATACATAAAGACGGTAGGCCCCGTGACAAGTGTGGCTCCTATCGGCCGATATCACTTCTCAATGCCGAGCCGAAAATCCTTGCTAAGCTCCTTGCTAACCGCCTGGTCCGGGTGCTTGGCGACTTGATCCACCCGGATCAGTCGGGCTTTATCCCGCACCGTAACACTGCACTGAATCTTAGACGCCTTCATGGTGTGATTGCCAGGACGGGCACGATGCGGGAGCCGGCTGTTGTGGCGTCCCTCGATGCCACGATGGCCTTTGATACGGTGGAGTGGGCGTACCTGTGGGCTGTGCTAGCCAAGTTCGGCTTTGGGCCTGGATTTGTGGGCTGGGTGAGGTTGCTCTATGAGGGACCTCTCGCCAGCGTCGTGGTGAACGGGCGGGCGTCGGCACCGTTCGAGCTCGGGAGAGGCACCCGGCAGGGTTGTCCCCTGTCGCCGTTGTTGTTCGCTCTTGCTCTTGAGCCGCTGGCGGCGTGGATACGATGGCACCCGGACATACGTGGGATTCGCTGGTCGCCTGACCACGAAGACCGTATTTCACTTTACGCCGACGACATTCTGCTATACCTCGCCTCGCCTAAGAAATCTCTGATAGTGGTTTGTGACGTCTTGACTTCTTTTGGTAGAAACTCTGGTCTTGTCATTAATTGGGGGAAGTCATACTTGTATGTCCTGTGTGGAGATGTCCCGCCTGTCCCGTGCAACTGCCCGCTCCAGATAGCCCAGCAGGGCTTTTTGTATTTGGGGATCTATATTTCCATCGATCCCATTTTGCGATACGAGAAGAACTTGCTCCCTCCCTTGGCGCGTCTGCGGCGGGACGTGGCGGGCTGGCGGCGGTTGCCGCTTTCCCTCCTTGGCCGTGCCGCTCTGTTCAAGATGATGTCTCTTCCCCGTTTCCTCTATGCCCTGCAGAATACTCTTGACTGGGTCCCGGCCAGTTACTTCCGTGAGGTTGAAAGCCACCAGCGCGCGCTATTGTGGGAAGGGCGTCCGCGTATAGCGATTGCTAAGTTGACGCTTCCGTGGTACGACGGGGGTATTGCGCTTCCGGACATCCGACGTTATTACTGGGCCACCCAGTTGAGTGCGATCAACCATGGTGTATATGGTCCGGCGCTGAGCCCTGGCTTCGCCATGGACCGATGGTTGCTACGTGGGGGTAACTACTCCAGAGCGCTGTATTCGAAGTCGTTAGACTTAACCCTAACGGGGCCCACCAGGGTGGCTGTGCATGTATGGAAGGTTGCAACGGATTCACTGGGCTGGAAGGGTAAGCTTACCCTCGCCACCCCTCTGTTTGACTCCGATATTCTGGGTAAGCTTTGGCATACAAAAGGGTTTGAGAAATGGGACCTGATCGGCATATCCAGGGTTGGAGACCTCTTGGTTAAGGGTAGGATAAAATCATTCGAGGAGCTGCAGAAGGAATATGAGCTGGGGAGCACGGAGTTCTTCCGATACGCTCAAGTGTTCCACGCCTTGCGGTCAGTTCTTGTAGAAGGGGAGATGGTGCCTGAGTCCTCTCCGTTAGAGGACCGGATCCTGGATGGCCATATGCCAGAGAGTACGATCTCGCTCATTTATAAGAAACTTATTAATGTTCGGGCAGATCTTCTTCTAGGGTTACGTGCTCAATGGACCAGGGATGGCCTTGAACTAGATGACGAGGATTGGCAGTACGCAGTTTCCTCTCCCAAAGAGGTCGCGATCCCCGCGCGCCTGCGGTTGGTGCAGCTTAAAATACTCCATAGGGTCTACGTGACGGGGCCCAGGCTGGTCCATATGGGTTTTTCTGAGGAGGGCTTATGTAAGAGAGGCTGTGGTATGGTGGGCACCTTCCTGCATATTATTTGGGAATGCGGTGCGATTATGGAGTTTTGGAGGCGCATCCACGAGGTGATGGGGGAGGTGACGGGCATCGTCATGCAGCCTGAGGCGCGGTGTTGTCTTCTGAATGTTTGGGGTCCTACTGACCACGACGCGGCACAGACTCAGTGGGTGACCCTGGGTAACATGATTGCCAAGCGCGACATTGCTCGTCTGTGGGGCTCTAATGGGCCTCCTACATTGACAGCATGGATGGAAAACATGGATTGGAGCATGTTTAGGGAGAAGACAGTGTATTGTGCTCGAGGGCGCCCTCGGAAATGGCACTCTGTATGGTGGCGCTGGAACCAGTACAGAGGGGGCATATGCCTGCCCCCGGACCCGGACCCGGATCCGCCCGAGGAGCAGCTTTCCCCTTGGCTTTCTTTCCGGCTTTGAACTTCTTGCTGATATGTGTATGTCTTCTTGAGTCTCTGACTTCCCCTCCCTTCCCTTACTACAGACCTGTGCCTGTTAGACGAAATGGGGCTCGCTTCCCCTGATGAGAACCCCTTCTGGTGCTTACAGTACTTATCGCCTTGCTTGTGTTTAGGTTTGGATTTGTGTTTATTTAAAACAGAACCTTCGATCCTCCTGTCATTGGAATGTTGACGCTAGCATGTGTTGTGTTTTTTAAAGCTGCCGTACCTCCGGGTTGTCGGCTGAATAGCTGTGTCACTGATCTTACAGAATAAAAGTTTTTACAAAAAAAAAAAAAAAAAAAGAAGTGAAAGTGGAGATCCTTGCCTGTGCTAAGGTTGCAGACCATACCTGAGGAAGTTTTTTGGAAGCCAGATAGTTTTTAGAACGAGTTCCTGCTGAAGTTGTTGGTTTTGGAGGGAAAAGGCCTAGGTGGGAGATGTTAGAATTTTGTGTGCAAGTAATTTTGTTAGGCAGTTCAAGATTTATAAGTTTGTACTTAGTGCCTGATTATGAGTTTGGTGGTGTGAGAGCAGGACACCACACCACCGCCCCCTCCCACACTGCCATACATTACCGCCGGCCACCCGCAAGATTAAGAGTTATCTTGTAGTCTGGCAGGTGGTCCTTTGCCATTGCCACGGTGGTGCCTATAAAAAAGGCCTAGCAATGGCAATGCCAAAGCCCATTCATTCACGGCATATACTGTAAAGTCCATGCTTTGCAGGAAAGGGAGTGCATGCAGAAAAGGTCTGCATCCCATGACCCAGTGGGAACAGGGGGCCCTGTAAGGCCCTCTAGGTTTTCTCACTGCCACCATTTTTGTGGGGGACTCACCACCATGAAAAGGTTGGATGTGAGGAAACTAGTAACATGCTTGGCGGTGCTGCAGTGGTACTTTCAGCTTATTGCGGCCCTCAGACTAATGCTCAACCCCTAGGGAGTGCATATTCCTGGTGGTTGTGGCAGTCCTATGGTGAGCTGAATGCTATACTTGTAACACGGCAGTCGGACCACTGGTGTGGCGGTTACTGCACTGCCACTGTGGGTTTGGTGGTCCACAAATCTGCCAAACTCATAATCAATCCCTAAGTCTCTTTTCTCAGAGGTCAGAATCATCCATCTGACAAGGCTAAAGGTTCTATCTGATGATGAGTCTGGAAACCTGGGGCCTGGATACCTTCTCATAGAGGACCAGCTGAAACAGATTTGCTGCTGCAGAGAAGCTCCTTGCACAAGAAACCTTATTCTTCAGCCCAGTGAAGCCGCACTCTTGTGGGATTGGCTCAGATGGTTGGTCTCAGTTATCCTATGGCTGGAAGTTCAAAGCCATTTTCTGTCCCAACTTTTCAGAGATTGCAGCAGAAGTCAACCAAGTGTCTCATGACCTCACGGACAGCACTTAGAAGTTTTTGTTCAGACTTCAAAATGCAATTTGAGATTTGAAAGCCACTCAAGGGCTAATTTGTGTCACCTTGCGTGACTCTGTAAAAAACCAAAAAATAAATCACATTGGCTACACTGTGAAGGGTTGACCTTACAATGGGTGGACCATGAGCATTCCCATACACCCACCCTTGTATTTTAATGCATTCCTGAAATACTGAAGGTAGTAAACCTGATTTAATGTGACAATCGTGCACCTGCCAGGTAGAGCAGTAACAGGGAGAAAAAGCTTAATTTTGCTTTGTTACTTCCTCTTTGCATTTGTGTTTTATTCTGCAGCACACATATTACAAGGAATATGCCTCTAAGTATTGTTTTTCTGCTGGGAGGTATGCCATCCAATAGAAAAACAACAACTGCCCATAATATATTCACCTTTGCATCCTGGTGCAAGTCTGGCTGAGTTGGTGCAAGTTCACCAGCGTAGGTAGAGAGCTGAAATGCGCCATATGTTTGCAATGTGGCACTGTTCTGTTCTTTTCCATTCTTGTATCACAGCACAGCAACTTCTTTTGCTGCATTATGTTGTGTGCAATTTTTATGAAAATCTGCCAATACACTTTGAAATGTCCTACTTTTAAATCCAATGTATCCTGCTTTATGGGCAGAATCGCCTTCATAGGCGTGAAGTGTTAATATTTAGAACGAAAGTTCGGACCGGTAAAAAGGGGTTACTTTGATAGGTTGAACTGTAATATTTAAACTGCCACACTGAGGCTATAATGGTAGTGTAGGGAAGTGCCGCTTTCTGTATAGTTACCCCCCTCATTGCTCTAAAGGCTGATGGATACGACAAGTGAACATGAGTCTGCTGCCTATACACCAGTGCCTGTCCTCTCTCCTAAAACTGCTATCTTCCACTTGGTAATCCCAAATTGGCAAACATTTTACCACCTTATACGTTTCAAGCATATGGTACACGGAGTACCCAGGGCATTGGTAGTAGAGGAGTCACCAGGGCTTCAGCACATTTTTTGCCACCCTGGGTGACCTATGTAAACTAAAGACAGCAGTCCTGTCATTGCAGAAGCAGTGCAAACTACACAAACTCTACTGTGCCCTCACAATGTGTGGCACAGTCACCTACACAGCCTTTACTGTATCTAAGACACTCCTTAATGTAGGACCCCTCAGCCCAGGCATCAGGTTGCATTATATTAAAGGTGTGAACAAATAAGGGAAAGCCTATATGTCCCTATAGTAGCATTCCCCATTATAAATTAGTATATATGTTAGCGGTCAATCGGATAACATGGGCTGCCAACCGGACATATCGAGATTGGCTGTTCCATTTTTGGTGCCCCTAGAATAAGTCATGTTTGGTATCAAACAAAGTGCCTTCTCTCCGCGGACACAATTCTTGTGCCCTGGGTGATGTGGCAAGCACCCATGTGGCACCTTAGAGTTTACCCCCAGCTCTACTGTGCTTCGGCTGACCAACCCGCGCTTTCTCGTGCCTGATGTAGCTAAGACAGCAGCCTAGTGAATTGGCACATCAGAGCAGTGAGCTTCAAAGGCTGCACCTCCTCTGATATGGATCTGGGAGGAAAGAACACTCCCCTTGCCCCAGGCGCACTTGCAAGGGGGAAAGCTTGGAAATTAGCTATGCAGGAGGCAATCACATAGATGAAGGCTGGCCATACCTCTAATTTGGGCAAGCTGGTATGTACACCTAAAATGAAATTCTTTCATCTTTAGGAGGGCAGAAATAGTGTTTTCAGGGTAGAAATGGTGACCTCCACCACCGGATGAGGTCACTTCAAGGGCAGACTAGCTGCAGAGGCTAGCTACGCATTGGCTCCTAGCTCACACATCCCTACATTCCCTAAATCTAGGATTTTAGGGACCCCCAATGACACCAGAATCTTAGATTTGAACAAATTTCTTTTAAAAGGGCCCAAGAGGAGACCCGTGTTCCCAATAACAGAACTTTGCCCACCAGCCAAAAGCAAATGGCAACAGAATTGGAACTTATTGAACGACCCCCGTCCTTGGCTAGAACTCAACACCCCTCAAAACGGTGGCCCCTGTGGAAGCCAGACGAACCCTCAGTCTAGCCTGGACTTGAAAAACTACTCCCCTACAAACTGCACTTAAAAACACTCACTGACTCCGAATAATTCTTTGCTATTGGGCCCTCTGAGGGATTGCCCAAATCAAGGTGGTCCAGTGCATTGTGGGAGATGTAGTGTCACCTGCCCCAAAGTTTCACACCACTATGTTACTGACCCAATGTGGTTCCTGAAGCTTTTCATTGTGTTTACTGCAGCCAAGACATGTTAGTCACCAATCTGTAAACCAACCCCCACAGATGACGCTGTATCTACAGAGAACAGTGTGCAAACAACATCCGACATCAGCAGTGTGTGCCTGTTGTGCTTTTGCATTTTGCTTCTTGCTGCTCCGTGTAAGCGGTAAAATCAGGGGTAACACAGTGGGGACTGTTCTGCACCAAGGAAGCGCCAGGACAACTATGCACCTGGGGCTATGTAGAATGTAGCTGACTGTTGTGGCCTGGTCCCAGTCCTGGGGCCTGCATGACCTTACATTTATCATGGTTCCAAGTAACTCGACCCAGTGGCGGTTGCTGCGGAACTGTGGTGTTGGGGGGAAGAAAAAACACTTAACTGTGTACAACCATTCTCTCTCCTCCATCCTCTTCTCTTCTTGTCTTCTTGGCATCACGGAACAGAAGCACACAGGCTCCCAGACTCCCCTAAGCCAATCACAACTCTACTGTCACCAACAAGACATCAGCGTCGTGATTAGTCTGAGCTTCCTGTTTGGCTGCTCAGGCAGTGCCTGGAAGACTAGGACAGTTCTCCACCTGGCTGGCTGGCCAAACTGACATGTGCACTAATGTTAGACATATTTTCTCCTCCCACTGGCTCTGACAGCCCAGCCCCGCCCCACCCTAACCTGGCTCTTAGTTTGCACTGAAAAATAACTGATAATAACATTGAGTTATTACTATTTTCTTTTTTGTTTTTTGCGCTGCTCAAAGAGCAGTGGGGTGACTCTGTTCCGCTTTAGCGGAGGAGCCGCCGCTGACTCGACCTACAAGTGACCTATTGTCACTAGTGGATTTTGCAATTTACTTCAATGTTATTTTGTCTATGTATTTTTCTGCACTGATTTACTATTGCTTTAAAAATCTATAACTCAAATTATAAGTATGCTATTCTGTTAATTTTGGTCTCTGCATTAAGATAATATTACCTATACTTTATATAGATTGATGCTGGATTTCTTACAAGTTGTGTTATTTACATGTTCCTCTAGTAAAGCCTGATTTCTTTTAGCCACTCTACTTACTAGGACCAAAAAAATGAAGTATTACTGTGAATTCAAGGACCATCTTTGGGGTATAAATCTAATATTACAAGGTAAGGCTTCCCAACCATAATATTGCTACAGGTAGTCCCAAATCCTTGTTTAACAGTTTAGTGGATGGTACACTCGGACCTACAGTCCAACAGTGACATTTAACTTGCAGGTCTTGGGTACACTTTGTGCACAAGACTAGGGGCTTAGAAGTAAGATTAAATATGCCAATTTACAATCATCCCCCCGAAAAAGTGATAAAATCTGGGGAAAGTAAAAAGCGAAGGGAGGCCAAGGCAGTACGCCTACTAGTTAAGACTACCCCCTCACTGAAATCCTACTTTAAAATAATGGAGCGGGTCGCTACCTCTAAGGGGCCGCTATTAGGAGTTCAGCAAACCTCTCCCCCGCTTCTGCTGGAAAATAGGTATGCATCATTAATGTTGGACGCTGGAACTGAGAAAGGGGTTTGTCATGCTGGACCCATAGAGATACCCAGAGATGGAAACACCGCCCCCACGACAGATCAGCTTTCTAACATACCACCAATGCCGGTGCTGGTTAGCGACATTGCCCTGGATGGAAGAAATACAGATATGCCTATAGGAGCAGAGGCTGGCCGGACTCGATTAGAATCAATGCTCCTAAGCCTAAGAGGGGATCTACTCTCAAAATTTGAGATCTCTGAGGCCAATCAGAGAGGGATACATGAAAAATGTGAGACTTTAGGGGGAAAACTGGACAATATAGTATTACGAACTGGATTTCTGGAATCTGAGGTTAAGGCCCTCTCGGAAGCTGTACTAGGGAATATTAAAGACCTAAAGAAATTAAAAGTCCAAAATAAAACTTTACAAGAAGACTTGGAAAGGTTGGAGATGCAGGCAAGGAGAAATCATTTGAGAGTTCTCAAAATACCTGAAGGCGCTGAGGGAGGAGATATTAAGGCGTTTATATGTAAGGTTTTAAAAGAGGGAATTCTGAAGGACAGACCGGATATAGACTTGGACAAAGACATACAGAGAGCCCACAGAGACCCATTTAAGTTGCACCCTGACAGGAAAGCCCCTAGAAAAATCTTGATAAATTTCCATACTTATGCAGTTAAGGAATTTGTTTTGGGGAGATCCTTAAAATAAACGGCACTTCAATATGAATTGGTTAAATATCAAATTAGATCGGACCTTGCCAAGAGAGCGGCGCAAAGGCAATGGGATCTTGGATCCAGAATGCCTGATTTAAGAAGCCAGGGGGCCCAGGTTCCAATGAAATTCCCGGACTTACTAAAGGTAATGTGGAAAAATAAGATTTACAACTCTAGCTCCCCCGAAGAAGTAGATGTTTTCCTGGCACAAATGAAGAAGTAACATAGATTTAGATTATTACTCATATCGAATCGCAAAATACGAGTCAGATAACTAGATAATAAAAAATGAAGAAGGGCGTATATTATAGTCGGGGAAAAAAAAAAGGAGGAAGAGGGAAAAAAGAGGGAAAAAATAAATGAAGGAAAAAAGAGGAGTAAACAAAAAGTTTAGTCAAATTTGGTAAAAATTGATATAGCTAGCTATAATTCAATTGGTGAGCCCTTTCTTTTTACAGTAGGTGTCTCAGTAGCAAAGGGAGGCTCCCGAAGAGGCGGTTTTTCATCTCCAAGTGTATTGTAGGAGGGTTCCTTATGGGTGGGATGAAGGGAGGGAGCACAGGGTGTTGGGAGCAAGAGGGAAAAAATAAAAAATGTAGTCCTCATACAAATCTTAAAGCTTTAGAGTTGCGAGGGAAGAGTTTAGGGTGCGGTGAAAATGAACAGGCCAAATAAAGTTAAATTAATAACTTGGAACCTCAATGGATGGAGAAGTAGGAGGAAGTTGTCCCGGGTTATTGAATTCCTGAAGAACAGTGAGGCTCACATCGTTTTTTTATAAGAAACCCACTTAGAGGCCCATGAGTGCAAACAGGGTTTCAGTAAGGTTAGATGGATCCAAGAGGTGCTTTGCTCAGACCAAAAAGGTATTACAAGGGGAGTCGCTCTAATTATCCGAGGTAATGTAGGCATAAAAGTAGGAAAACAAGACACAGATAAGTCAGGGAGATGGTTAACAGCCACCTTAACAGTCTGGGGTATCCCTTTAGTCTTTGTTGCTTATTACGGGCCTAATGAAGACAATCCAGGAGCGCTCTTACAACTAGAGGCTAGTTTGCTGAACTCGACCGCACCAATTATAATTGGGGGAGACTTTAACCTGGTGTTAAATAAAGAGATAGATCGTACCTCAAAAGCAAAATACAACAGCCCATCAAAAATGTCTGCTGCGATGAAAAGTTGGATTAAATATTTTAAACTGCTCTATACCAATTTCATCATATTGAAAGGCGGGTCAGGTGTAACGTATAGAGTGTTCTACACCCAGCAGTAACAGATATGGCAAGACATTGGGTATATGTAATGCAAAAGATGTTCTTTTCCGGAAGATAAATCACAGATATTTATTTTCTTTTACCTGAACTGTTTCTTCCCATAAAGTCCACTAAATTTGTTGTCCTTTTTAATTTTGACAGACATGACGTTTATTTTCCTGCCATTTCTCAATAATCTATACAGCAATTAAGTGCATTCTATATTAATACCAGTTTAAATTAGTAATAACATGAAATTGTAGTTGATGTAGAATTCAACTTTTAAAATTGAACTGTATGGTAGTCATTTTGATTTCTATGTTCCACAAACCAAAAATGATGTACAATATGATTCTGATTGTTTATTAAAAGATTATATTTTTTTGAATTGTTTGATAATATTCTATGTTGAAATGAAGCATAATCAAAATAGGCATGCCAAAGAATATCTTCTTTGTATCATTATCTCATTACTAAAAATACCTCCTTGTTTTGCTTTTATTTTTAATTAAACCACAGCAAACATTTATACATATGATATTTTAATCAATAAATATTTTTCATAACAAATTTTTTAGTAAAGTTACATGTAATGCTATACACCATTTGACATAAACATACAATTTAATTTTTCAATGTAATGAACAAGGCAATCTTTCAAAAATGTTTATTCAGTGCGTCCCTTTTCACTTTTTTCAATCTTTGCACTTCATCTACTTCATCCTCATCGGAGTCTAGGAAGTATCCTCTCATCAGTACAAGTTCTGCTTCATATCTATTTAACTCTTCCTGTTTTTGGAGAATTTTGATTGTCATCTGCAATAAGAAAATAAAGAACTTTTAAATCTAAATACGTTTAGCTTAAAAGCTTACATGGAAAGTGTTCATACCATATAACATTCTTTACAAGAATTACAGTCCTCCATTGTTCAAGAAGCCAGAACTGGCTCCTCCCCCGGGAAGGAACATGGCGGCGGGCTTACACCGGTCATGGGAGCTCCCGGAGCAGTGAGGCAGAAAATCAAAGTTGGCAATGAAATGACTCACAGCGACGTTTAGTGAAGATACCGTCAGGTACATAAGAACGATGATTATTTTTAAAGATACGCCGTGATTGTAAAACTCTTTTTTCTTATTTTTCGTACTTTCTTGCCGCCATGACGTGCCGCACCATTGTGTTATCGTATGGGGCAGGAAGCGGCGGTGTACAATGGGTTCGGAGGATGCCGAACCAAGCTGTGGCGGAGAATACAAGCCGCTGTCACCCGGATTGACTTCAGTGTGTCGAGGGCAGAGGCAGCACAGTACACCGGCGGGCAGCCACGCTGCAAGAGGATCTTGCAACACAGGACTTCTCTGGCACCTTGGTTGATGGGATAAGTTGGGCGTCTGGCGGGGGTAAGGTTCAGCCCATGGAAAAGGAGCTTTGTTTTTCCCGCCAGGGTGTGTCTCACAGCCCCTTTGAGTCAGCTTTAGGGAACAAGGCTGGAAGACAGGAGAGGATATCGAGCCCGCATCTTTACAGGAGCAGCCTGTGCGAAGTGCTCCGGCTGGGTTTGGCAAATCTCTTAACACTATTCCTGGGAAAGGAGTGTCGGCCTCCCCTCCAAGAAGCAGATATCAGCTACGTTCACATCTCGAGGCAAAAAATAAGGGGGACCCAGTTGTGGAGGGGAAGGCTGTTGGGAAAGTACTTCCAATCATCCCCCCGAAAAAGTGATAAAATCTGGGGAAAGTAAAAAGCGAAGGGAGGCCAAGGCAGTACGCCTACTAGTTAAGACTACCCCCTCACTGAAATCCTACTTTAAAATAATGGAGCGGGTCGCTACCTCTAAGGGGCCGCTATTAGGAGTTCAGCAAACCTCTCCCCCGCTTCTGCTGGAAAATAGGTATGCATCATTAATGTTGGACGCTGGAACTGAGAAAGGGGTTTGTCATGCTGGACCCATAGAGATACCCAGAGATGGAAACACCGCCCCCACGACAGATCAGCTTTCTAACATACCACCAATGTCGGTGCTGGTTAGCGACATTGCCCTGGATGGAAGAAATACAGATATGCCTATAGGAGCAGAGGCTGGCCGGACTCGATTAGAATCAATGCTCCTAAGCCTAAGAGGGGATCTACTCTCAAAATTTGAGATCTCTGAGGCCAATCAGAGAGGGATACATGAAAAATGTGAGACTTTAGGGAGAAAACTGGACAATATAGTATTACGAACTGGATTTCTGGAATCTGAGCTTAAGGCCCTCTCGGAAGTTGTACTAGGGAATATTAAAGACCTAAAGAAATTAAAAGTCCAAAATAAAACTTTACAAGAAGACTTGGAAAGGTTGGAGATGCAGGCAAGGAGAAGAGGAGGAGAGATTGAAAACCATATGTCTTGGAGCAGCATTGATTACAGCGGTGGATTTTAATTTAAATGTATTTAAAAATAAAGGGAAAATGTTTTAATGATTACACTCATGCTACTACTTATAATTAAATAGGGTATCCCCCAGTAAAAATTATAAGACAGAGGGCATGGAAATTGTAGGTCTCTTTCACACCTTGAATCCCTTTCCTTTAAATGGCAGCCCCTCATTTAATTGTTCACGCCTGTAGCTGGCCCACACAAGATTATATATTTGGTTCATGTTCACTATATTAATTCTGTTCTCAATGTACTGTGGTTCAGAGTAACAACATTGACCACTTCCATATTCTTGCACAATGTCATGTGAAATTCCATTTGTTGCTTATTAGCCACATATTGGAAATACCAAATGTTTTTATTATTAAATATGATCAAAAGGTTCCTTAGTCCCTGATAAATGTAAACATTGGTAGGAATCCAGCCTGACCCTAGATTGTGAACCATCCTGATAGCCAGGATACGTTTATCTACATTTAATAAATATGGCTGAGTGTCATCATTCCTTGAAAAAGAATCTAGCTAGCACAGACCAGCATATAGGATGACTTAGACCCCAAGTAGGAAATATTTGGTTCTCAGATTCACTAAGACAAAGAATGAGTGCAGTTAATAGTGATAAACAACAATAGTAAATAAGCCACAGGTATGAAGCACTTGTAAATAATTTAATACAAATGATAAACAAAATTACAAGAAAAAGATAGAGGCTCCAAAGAGGTACTTTTTAATCAAATATTGGTCTTAATTTACACTCTCAACAAATTCTGTCATTTTAGAACTCAACCAAATGATATCAATAGCCCTGACAGAAAAAATTGAACATGAATTACTGAACAAAAACACTGATTTTTATTACAATGAATTCCATGCCGCATAAAAATATCAATCACACTCAAGTCGAGGGATGCCCGCTTTTTTATAACACAACAACGAAGGTCAATTTATTTTACTTGTCTTACATCCTCCATTTCTTTAAATTATCTTTTTACCTGTTTACTATCCATCTAAGCAATCAGAAAATTACATCCAATGATGCACCATCATCCAACTTAGTTTGTAAATATGATACAGAATTCTTGGTCTTTTGGTCACACCCAGTACTTAATGTCTGCTTTCAATTGAGCTCTGTCCCTGACACATGGGAAGGCTGTATCTTACACGTTTTTTCTCAAACGGAACACAGAGCCAATCCATGTGATTAGCACCCAATTGCCCCTTTTAATATTGGATTAAAATGAGTTCCAGGCTAGGATTCAATGGATTGAATCCAATCTGCTCACTGATCTTAAAAACTGGGATGAGGAGAAACAGAATATCTCTTTCTATCAAAAATGGTTTGGGCAAAATTGCTGCAATGAAGATAATATTATAGCTCTTATTCTGATGTCTATCACTGTATTGACAAGCAATGCATTTTTTTATATGTATGTTTTATTGAATATACTGTAGCATTTATTGTTGTTGAAAGAAGGATTTTATGGTTAATTTGAAAGATTGAGGAATTCCAAACACAGTTACTCAGTGAAATTCTTTCTGTACTCAACACCATTTGGGTCATAATTGAAGTAGGTGGTGACACTTGAATTTCTAACCAGGGACCTACTAACAGATGTTGGATACAATGCTGCTGTCTATTCTCTCTCTATAAAGGTGGCATTGGTATAACCTTACTTCAGGGCTGAGTATTCACCCCAAAATTTGACAATCAAAATATTTAAATATCACATTATATAGTTAATCTAATTATCCTGTATCCGATAGGCCTGCAAAGGGCATTGAATTCCCTTTACATCTACAACAACAATAAATTATTATAGGCCAACAAGAGCAAGGTAAATATTATAGTCCTTGGCAGAGATATCAAGAACTCCAACAGGAAATGGGGCCTAGGGGCCCAATTCTGAAGTCGTTCACAAGGGCTCTGAATCGGATTTGTGTTTGCCGAATCAGATCCGGAAACCCTTGTTTCCGGCCGAATCGGACACACTTTCCATGCCAGGAAGGTCACATTTTCACGAGTTTTGCTATGGTGGTAGGTCCCAGTCCTTCAGAGGTCTGGAAGTCCAAATGTTTTCAAAGTCCCATTTTTGCAGTGGCCATTCTCTGTCTCCCATTAACAATAAAATTCAAGATGTTATGTTAATTTGACTTGATACCCTAGGGCATCTCGGCGCTGTTACGAAACAAAAACAAGAGTCGATGAGGGTGCTTAAAATAAGTGGGCTTTGAGTTGTTTCCTAAATTTACAGTAATTTGGACATGGGGTGAGATATGAAAAAGCCTTTCCACTGCTGTGTGTTAAACGAATGCGGGGGCACCCACAACAGGTCTTTCGAGCCAGATCTTGCAATACAGAAGGGAGCATATGCTTTTAGTCTTTTTTGAAGATAAAGTGGGCCTTTGCCCTTTAAGGCATTATATGTGAGACACAATATTTTAAAATTACAGCGTTTCTTCACGGGCAACCAGTATAGTTCTTTCAGCAACGGCTCCAAGGAAGTGATAGAAGGGCAGTTAATCACAAACCTCGCTGCCGTATTTGCAACAACCTGAAGTTTAGAGATCAGCGTTTCACTAACGTTTGACAGCAGGGCATTGCCATAATCCAGTCTGCTTATTACGATGGACTGAACAAAAGTACTCCGGGAGTAAATGTGGAGGTAAGGGAAAATTCTGCACAGTAGTCGTAGGTTGTGGTGACATGAGCAAGTGGTGGCCATAATGTGCTCTCTCATAATTAAGGATTGGTCTAGTTTTATCCCAAGATTCTTTAGTGCTTGATTGGGCATAGGAGTGGCACCCAGTTGATGAGGCCAACAATCATCTGCCCAGATGGAAGAGGCTTTACCAAACAGCATGGTCTTGGTCTTATCTGCATTGAGCTTGAGATTGTTCTCATTCATCCTCCTTTGTGCAGATCCTCCTCACCCACACACACAAAGCACTCCACAAGACCGGCCCAGCCTACCTCAACAGACGGCTCTCCTTCTACATCACCAACTGCCAGCTACGCTCCGCCGACCTCTCACTCGCCACCGTCCCGCGCATCCGCAGAACAACCAATGTAGTGCGCTTCACAAATGATTGATTGATTGATTAATTGATTATTAGAAATCACAATTTAGAAAAGCAGTGATCATTTCATTAAAGTAAACTCTCAACTCTGGTAATAATACATCAATCATGAGTGATGTATTTCGGATACTTAGTGAAAAATGTAGAACTTTTTTAATTTGTTCCATTAGACTTCTTGCCTGCAATAAAAAATAATCATAATATAACAGTTTTGGTATTAGCAACATAGTTTAATTTACTAAATCAATTACAAAGTGTGCTTGATAAATGTAATATTTTACTCACATCATTTTCATTGAATATTGTCATCCTCCTATTTAATTCTTGTTTTAATTTTGGCATAAATGTAGGGTTGGAGAAAAGGAACATTCGATTGGATTTGTTTTTGCCCTTGATAATATTGTTTGCATGTTCCTATTAACAATAAAAGACAAATCACCAATTAGCAAATCAATGTTTCTCAACTTCGACTTTATTATCACATGGCAAGTAGCTGAGAATGTCCAAAATGTTTGTTTTCAGCTGTCTTTAACTAAACAACCTTATACATTTTAACTACAGTCATCTCTACATCATTTTACTTATTGAAAAGACTTGTAAAGAATCATCTTTATTTAATATGAGCGCAAGCTACAAAGATCATGATCAAATGTACTCTTGTACTCTTGACTTGCCCACACATGGAGTATGTTAGGAGTAAGACAACTTATACATGTAACTCAAGAGTAAACCAGGGGTGTTGCAATAATAGGTTACATATAATCATAGCAAAGGTTTTGTGTATCAGTCCTGATGAAAATGTACGCCTATTCTAACAGAGGCAACTCCTCTACTAGGGAGGAGGAGTGTTGCCTTACTGCTTTCTCGCAGTGCAAGAAGCAGAAACATAAAATGGTAATGACTTTCGGTTATTAGCATTTTATGTTTGGTTGCGGGCGGGTGGGCTGGTGTGTTGGTGGCACTGCTCTGCAAAAGGAAGGGGAGGAGCGGTGTGCCTGCGCACTACTTAGTCTGCAAAGACTGTTTCGTCGGCCCCCTGGGGCTACCCAAACTAGTCATGCGCACTCTGCCCTGCTCCATGCAGGCTGCAAGGCAGCCTGCATGGAGAACATGGCCTCCCCATAAGCCGCTGGCTGGGCGGCATCTGAAACAATCGAAATGCTGCTTGCAGTATTGTGATTGGTTTATTGGCGGGAGCCTGGCTGCCTGCTTTTGGTTCCTGTTTCTGCCAGAGGCAGGAGCAGAGAAGATGCTGGACCCGGCCGGCGTACAGGCAAGTTAAATTTGACCCCACCCACTCGTGAGCCAAGGTGGTCGCAACTATATTCCAATTGTCTTTTTTATCTTTTTTGTTCAGTCACTTTTTCGTTTAATATATACATTTTAAAGTTGTTGTAACTCAATATAAGTGAGTACCTGTTTTTCTAAACTGTGCTGAAGGAATAGCAACAAAATTGCACCAGACACCCAGATGCCAGTCCCACCCTAATAATGTTGCTATTTGTTGACATCCTGCTGGGTATGTTACTAGATTAACGATTATATAACTTAACGGAATTATTCAGTAATATCTCAAATTTATCTTAAATTTATTCTGTATGACAGTTGATGCACCCTACAATGTATTATGTACCACATGGGGAATTTAATAAAAATCAGTGGAACTACAAAGGTCTAATCTGTGACAGTAATAATTTTGTTTTAAAATGCGTATTTTATTATATAGCATGTCATTACATTTCCTTTTGCCATATAGTAAAGATGAAAATATTAAAGTTACGGTACCAATTCCACACATTTATGTAATATAAAAATTGGATTATAAGCAAATAATGAAACTCTTCAAGAAGCAATGTACACTAAAGATTTAATGCTGTTAGCTAACCATGATCTTTATGGATTAAGATTGCCCTCCTAATAATATGTCTTTTGGGTGCACCTGCTTAGTTATTTTCATACTAGTTACTGCTTTATCCCCTGCTATTGATTTCTAAAAGTATGCATACATTATCCTGTTAACCTCATGTCTCAGTTTGAATTTCCTAGTGATTCCCTTTCATTCTCATATTTTCTGACAAACCCTATTTCATGGGTCATACCTTCATATTCTATTACTATATATTGATGGCTTAACTAGTCTTTTCAAAACTCAGCTGGCATTAGCAACCCTTACTTCCTTCTCTTCGTGATCATTCTCTTATTTGTCTTACAAATGCTACCTACATAGTGCCTAAAATATGTTTAGGTCATTTATCAACCTCATTCCCATAGACTTTTACATTGATCGGTTAGTATCTCTCTTGTTTTCTTATTTTGGATGATGATTATGACTGCTCTGCTATCTGCTCTGTTTACAACTTCACCTAATGAGTAACATTTAGACCCTGATTCCGCAATGGTCTCCAAATTCCAAATCTGCCTAAGCAATGCTTACAAGGTAACAAACTAGCTTGTATCTGTTCTCACCATACCTGTCTCTCCCGTCTTGGATGAAAGACTTTCAACTTTATCTAGCCCTAGCCATATTAGGGCTTCAAGCTTAGTTGTTTGCTATTCCTTTCTAAGCGCACCCAAGTACAGGCCCTTGCTCCACCAACTATTTATTTAGAACTCTTGTTTTCGGTCCCACTCGCTCCAAATATCTAATTCTAACATGTCTTGAATAGTTATACACATTTACCACTGAAAGAGTGGCTGCACCAATCACATTCCCTTTCCTATAAGTCTAGGAACAAATTTTTGTAACACAACAGTTAACTCATGACCTTTTGTTGTTTTTCAATAATAATGTCATGGCTTTCTTGACAAAAGATGACAATTGCATCTCCTTTGCTTTTAAGTTTGTCTTTGGGCAGAGGTGAGCCAGGTGTCTGCACATAACCACCCATAAAGTGATCATGAATTATACAACAATATATATTTATGTAAGAAATCTGTTTACATTTGGCACATGTTGTCAATGTGTCTGTTATTGGTGGTTCCCTTCAGTTATTGAGAAGGGGTGATAAAGGGATTGACAATATGTGCCGATTGCCAAATATCCTCCCACTGGTGATCCTTGAAGTTAAAGAGCATGGCAGTGGCACATACTTTTTATTTGTTTGTCTTCAGTGCTACCCCAATTTTGCAAATTCACTATGTGTTGGTTCAAGGCACCATTGAAGAATGGCTGGTGATTCTAATAGGGGTTATTTTCCCATACCTCGCTCTAAGGCAGACATTTTCTTTTCAGCGTCCTCTAGATCTATCCAATCTATATTCACACATTCTTTAAATTGTCACAACAGTGACGTGAGCAGGTGGGCTCTACGAGGGACAAGGTTAAAGGATGCTACTGATGCATGTGCATTCCTGTACTCACCATTGCAAGAATCCTTCCTCTATAATCTCAGGTTCAGATGTCTTTTGATGTTTCATGGGACCAGTCTAAGGCAATTCTCCTCCAATTTCATATCGTCCCATCTCTGGCCCTTCGCTGACCTTTACCGAACTCAATGTTCTTTTGTTCATGATCATGTCCAGCAGATTTTAGGAGACAGAGAGCTGCAGCTCTCTTGACCCCTTTTGAAGATGTCTGCAATCTTGCTGGCTGACAAGTGCCACAGCCTTACCCTACACGTACCTGTTGCCTTTGCAACATGCAAAAAGGAGGTATTTATAACTTTTGCCCAGCAGGTAACTCTTAAATGATTATGAGACTAAGGTATAGATTTATTTCTACATAAACCTTTGTCTGTAATAAGTGTAAGTCAGCATGTATGTTATTGAGTGTGTCATTCTAATTTGTTTCTATGCTTGCTTATATGTATGCTTATATGTATGTGCTAGCCTACTGGGGTCTTTGTATGTGTGTGCCTAAGTTATGGTCTGGCAAGCCTATATTGTTGGAACAATATTAGAGAAATGTAGGAGTTTTGGCCTTGTACTCTCTGAAAATCACCAGACCAAGGCAAACTGTGTCCAGTTAGGAAGGCAAAAACGATGATTAAACCATGAGATGGGCTCAATAGACCTAATTAAGGCTATGAAACTACTATTTGCCATGGGACTCACAAAAGTTTGGGCTGAATATACCTTCTTTCCTTCACTTCCGCTTACTTTTTCTTCTTTTTAACTATGGACACTGTTAGACCTGACATCCTTGGCATGGTTTACCCTGCCTTTTCCCTTCTGAGTTCATGTTTTTGCTGACTTCGCTTTTGATGTCTTTAGTAGCCTGGGTACTTTAACCATGATAAACAGTGCTAACGTACAGCTGTGCTTTACTGACAACATGGCAACATTGCCTTATCCAAAGTTGGCATATTTAAATAACTTATAATTTCCTACTAAAGTGCCCTACATGTGCCTAGGGCGTGTAAATTAAATGTTTCTAGTGGGCCTGCAGCACTGATTGTACCACCTACATAAGTAGCCCTTTAAACATGTGTCATGCTTGTCACTGCAAAGTCTGTGTGTGCAGTTTTAAACTGCCATGTTAACCTGGAAAGTTAACCCACTTGCCTGACCCAAAGCTTCCTTCCTAATACACATAGGTCAACCCTACATTAGGCCCTGGACAGCCCATGGACAGGGTTCAGTGTTTTTTAAAAGTAGGAAATATTTAGTTTTTAGTTTCTGTAATACTCTTACATTTGTTTCACTACTGCAAGGCATATCTCTCCCATAGGATAAGGTAGGATTGCCTTATTACATTTCAAAAGTATAATTTCAAAATGGGAAGAGATGAGAACCTCAAATTAAGGTCTCTCTGGAATCACAATTTAAAAACACAACTTATGATGAAGATGGATTTTAAATTGAAATTCTGAAAATGTTACTTTTTTACTGTAACAATTTGGTGCCTTCTATGTGTCTTTGCATACACGTCTGGGGTGGGTGAAAGCTGGCTTTCTTCATTACCTCTAGACAGCCACAAACAAAGGGAGCATAGGACTAAAAGATCATCCACATCCTGAGAGCCTACCCCGGGCAGAATGAAAGCAAGGTGCTGACACTTTAACCTGAAAGCGATATGCACTGACCCCACACAAATGGCTGCAATTATTGAGTCTGGAGACAGGGCTAGAAAGGCAGTGACTTGTGCATTTTAAAAGGCATCAATTTGAAGTCTCCCCACTTCTAAGGCCCAGCAGAGTATACGTGGTGAATCCACCAACCCAGAACACTTCTAGAACTGAGGACATTATATCAGTAAAAAGGAATACTGTGCTGCTGCTGGATGGAATGCCACTTTGCTGAACTACTTTGAAATCTTTGCCTGCTGTCCTTTTGCCTGGTGATGAGGAGGACTGGATCTGCATCTCAACATCCCTGAGCCTGAGTATCTCCAAGGGCTTGTTGGCTTGCATCCAGTTTCTGAAGTATAAGAGATATCAAAGACATCTTTTCAACCAATAAACAGCACCCGGACTGTGCTTGCTGCAAGTCTTGCTGGGCTAAGTGGTAGCAACCCAGTCCAGGGCTCTTAAAAGTTAGCATAAAGTGCTGCAACGACAAAAACACTTGCATCGAGGCAGTTGCACTGATCAGAACCAACACATCCCCTGTATTGAGCTTTGGGGTGATGCATTACTGCTGTGTTGAAGCCAGGTCAGTGCATTGCACTCGCAACCTCCCCATCGCCTCCGGAACCACCAATTCAGAACCAATGCATCTCTGCCACTGTGTGGAGTAGATCGACAAATCATCTTTACAGAGTGGAGAAACCCCAGCGCATCACACTCAGAACCACTACACTTCAGACCTGGCATCTCATTCATGGAACTGATGCTTTACCGCAATTGCATGGAAGCATGATTTGCAACACTACAACTGCGTGGGGATCACTGACATTTTGCACGGCTGCACCCCACTTCTTTATCTATGGAAACCAAGGACTAAGGTACTTTTATTTAATAGGCCCAGGTGGATCCCCGATTCCCGCCCGTGCTCCATCGCAGTCTGCCTGTACTCTTAACTTTGTCCCGGTCTGGCATGACCAAATACCTCTTTAGGCAATAACTGCTTCTAAGCACTATTTTTGCGTTTAATCATTAAAAATTAATGCCTTGACTGCTACACATTTTTTTTTTAATGTTTTGATCTTGTTTAATCCATTGACTTAGGGGTCGATTCCGATCTCGCTCGGAAGGCCGTGGAATCGGATTTGGCTTTAACGGATCAGTTTCTTAGCCCTTTTCCCGACCAATTTGTAGACTGGTCCGAACGACCAAGTACGATGCAAAGTTCAAGTACACTTCAAGAGAATCATCTCCCAACCCAGTCCAGTTCATATGAGGATTTGGGGATGATTGTTTAAGAATAGGAAATGCATGGGGCAAGTGTGAGACTCAAAGAAAGGAAGGGCTATTTGTATATAAAGCATGGAAATCAAGAGTGGATTTCTGGCATGTAAAATCCAAACACTATGAAAATAACAGAAGGACCAGCACAGTTTTCCAATGACAAAAAGGCCTCTGGCTGAGCAAAATTAAAGCAAAACAAAAGCAAAACAGATGGTACAGTGGCAGTTCACAGGGCTCATGAGTGCTTTTTGACCAAGGTTCAAACCCCAGCTGGGTAAAATTGATTTTTTTAAATTTGTTTTCTAAATTCCACAAATGAAAGCTGTGCCTTTGTAAATCACCCCCTAGCAGTGTCTGGGAGAATTATGGCCTCCTTAGTCATAGTGCATGTCAGGCATTGATGGCATGCTGTGGCATGTGGAAGGGGGGACAGGTTTGCTATAAAGGAAATCCCTTATTTAGTGGTATGAGGATTTGGGAATGATTATTTAAGAATAAGAAATGCATGGGGCAAGTGTGAGACTCAAAGAAAGGAAGGGCTATTTGTATATAAAGCATGGAAATCAAGAGTGGATTTCTGGCATGTAAAATCCAAACACTATGAACATAGAAGTAGGACCAGCACAGTTTTCCCATGACAAAAAGCCCTCTGGCTGAGAAATGTTTCAGCAACACAGATGGTACAGTGGCAGTTCACAGGGCTCGTGAGTGCTTTCTGACCAGGGTTCAAACCCCAGCTGGGGAAAATCGATTTTTTTAATTTTTTTATATTTGTTTTCTAAATTCCACAAATGAAAGCTGTGCCTTTGTAAATCACCCCCTAGCAGTGTCTGGGAAAATTAAGGCCTCCTTATTCATAGTGCATGTCAGGCATTGATGGCATGCTGTGGCATGTGGAAGGGGGGACAGGTTTGCCATAAAAGAAATCCCTTATTTAGCGGAATGAGAATTTAGGGATGATTGTGTAAGAATAAGAAATGCATGTGACAAAAAGGCGTTCGGCTACAAGAGCATGTCAGGAAAACAGATAGTATAGCAGTAGGTAACAGAGGTTACGAATTCTTTTTGACAAGGGTTCAAGGCCCATATGTTCTGTATTTCAAATGTTTTGTAAAATTTTTGTTAATTAAACCAAGATGGAAGAGATATCTTTAAAATAATCAACTAGCCTTTCTGGGGGGTTTATAACACCATTATACCTCAAGCAACATATTCACAAAATATGACACAATGTGGCATATGCCATGACATATGCCACATGCCAGACTTGGGCTCCAACCCCTTCTCTCAGGACCACCTCCTTCTCCACTTTACCACCTTCTCTAAAACGTTGGGCCTCACCCCTACGATGTCGGAGGTGGAGATTGTTCTCATCCCCAAACATACTCAATATGGACACCAAGATTGACACCAAGATACTGGCGAACCGCCTTCAAGCCTACCTCCCTGGACTGATCGATCCGGATCAGGTCGGATTCATCCGACACCGCCATGGGACAAACAACATCCACCGAATTGCCCATCTCGTTGAGAAGGTCCAACGCTGGGACTTTCCGGTCTGCCTGGTCTCCCTGGATGGAGAGAAACCCTTTGACCACGTTGACTGGCAATTTCTGCGCACGGTCTTACACAAAATAGGCCTAGGTCCGGTCATGATCTCTAAATTCATTGCATCCTACGTCTCCCCCACAGCACCAACTCACCCCCTCGATTTCTATACACAGGGGCTCCAGGCAGGGATGCCTGCTTTCTCCGCTGCGCTTTGCCCTGGCGGTAGAAAAACTAGCCATTGCAATACGCCAATCGGCGGACATAGCCGGCATTTTCTTTGGAGGCCACAAACACAAAGTGTCCTTATTTGCGGATGATCTCTTACTCTCACTAACTGCCCCTAGCTCATCCCTACCGGCGCTAGCCTCCCTCCTTCGCTCTTTTGAAAAACCCTTGGGCTTTAAAGTCAACTGATATGGCTTTAATCCATCATCATTCTTTAGGTCACTCCACCACCCCAGTCCTGACATGTCCATATGCAAATCAGTCTGACCCTGTGCCTCATGGGAACAGTCCAGCCCGAACTGCCAAGCCATGTCTTCCCTGGACCGGAAACAAGCATCCTGGGACCGGTTTCGGGTTCATAACCCTCATCAGCCAGGCTATCTTGAATCCAGTGGCAAAGTGAGCAAGGGACCCACGTCTGGGCATACCCTGCCAACTTAGGGCGAACAAAGCGATACCAAAGGGGATGATGGACGGAGCGTTTGAGCAAATCAAACACTCACCCCCAGTCAACTGATCTGGCTTTAATCCATCATCATTCTTTAGTTCACTCCACCACCCCAGTTCAGACATGGCCATATGCAAATCAGTCTGACCCTGTGCCTCATGGGAACAGTTCAGCCCGAACTGCAAAGCCATGTCTTCCCTGGACCTTAAACTAGCATCCTGGGACCGGTTTCGGGTTCATAACCCTGTTGTGTTTGCATTTGTCACCCCGAGTGGGAAGGGTATGCCCAGACGTGGGTCCCGTGCTCTCCATGCCACTGGAATCAAGCTATCCTGGCTGAAGAGCGGTGAACCCCCAAAACCGGCCCTAGGATGCTTGTTTCCAGTCCAGGGAGGACCTGGCTTGGCAGTTCGGGCTGGACTGTTACCATGAGGCACAGGGTCAAGACTAATTTGCATATGGCTGGGTTCAAACTGGAACGGCATGTTGAGCAAAATAACTATGGATTTAGGCCCAGATCTCTAAACTGGGGTGAATGTATGACATTGTTCTGCATTCTGTCCATCAACTGTTGTTTTTGCATTTAAAATTAACATGGCCAGATCCCACGCCCTAAACCTAACTAAACTTAACTCTCCCAACCGTGGAAGTACAGCAGCTTCAATCCCTTGATCCCTTGCACTGGGCCGATCCCTCGATCCGATACTTGGGCCTTAACCTGACCCAGTCACTGTCCACATGGACTCGGGCCTACTGGCCGACCTGCAGGCAAGACGTTCGGGAAGACCTCCACTCCTGGAAAAAACTCCCAATATCCTGCCATGGCCACCTTAATGCGGTCAAAATGTCACTCTTACCAAAAATACTATATCTGTTCCAAACCCTACCCACGCCGATTCCTCAGGTAGACATCCAAGACCTTCAGTGTGACCTATACTCAAAGGTCATCCGCGATGCTCCATTAAACTGCTCATGCTGCCTCAAGACTGCGGGTGCCTTGCCTGCCCCAATCTCTTGGAATACTACTGGGTATCCCACCTTCGCTATATATCGGAGTGTGTTGTTCGCTAAAGTGAAAAACACTGGTTCCACATGGACCATGCAGTTGCCAGCAGGCCCCTGTGGGACCTGGCCTGGCTCCCCAGATCCGCTCGACCCCGCAGTGCATATATACCGCCCCCGCGAAAACAGTACTGGACATCTGGGACAAAATAGCGATTCCCAGAGGCCTTACATCCTTACCTAGCCCCCAATACACCTATTCATTTCTTTCATGGGGGAGGGCAAATGCCTCACAATTCATGACCTCTTTGAAGGGGAAACATTTAAAACTTTTGAGCAATGCAAGAAATCTTTCCATATCCCAGTATCCGCCAGGCCACAATACTACCAACTCTGACACTGACTGCTCCCCCACTCCACCTATGCTCAGGGAGCAACCAGACCGCTTACTCCGTTTGAGACCCTGGACTAAGCCTTTGAGGGCACTTGCAGCCTAATCTCCTGCACATTTAAGGTACTACAGCACTCGTCCCCCACTCAACCCCACACATACCAGAGGCACTGGCTAGTGGACATGGGGGAGGAGGTAACTCCAGAAAGCTGGGAACAACTTTGGCATGATATCCCCGAAATCTGCAAGAGCATCCACCAGCGCGAATCAGCGTATAAATTGGTGACGCATTGGTATTATACTCCTGTGCACTTGCAGAGAATGCTCCCGACTCTCTCCTCTTTTTGTTGGCGATGCCAGACAGCTGTGGGTGGCTTCATTCACATCTGGTGCATCTGTCCAAACCTGACAATGTTCTGGAAGGAGGTTTTTAGTCACATCAAGGATTCTGTGGACTTCCCCATACCAAAGTCCCCCACAGTGACTCTGTTGGGCATCAGGCCATCTTGGCTCACTGCCATGACTCACTCTGACTGGCGTCTCATTGCACAGATGCTGGGGACAGCAATACAAACCATTGCTCTTCATTGCCCACCTATCTTGGCATGGTTCCTGCGCCTTTGGCAGGTCATGGCAATGGAACTGCTGATGGCCCGCCTTGCCAATACGAACACCAAATTCACTAACACCTGGCAGCCGTTCATCCATCACTTCTCCAAACTAGAACACTCCCGCTACATCCCCCACAGCTGTGAGTCCTTCAGCTTTTTGAGGACTCTCTCTTGCCATACACTCGAGGGACTCCTTTAACAGGCTCCTCGCCATGCGGACCTGACGAGGGACCCTCCTCTCCCTAGACCCCACACATGACAATCGATTCTGCTCTGGGCTCGTTTCTCCCCCTTTTCCCCCATATTGACAGTTTTTCTCCCCCTGTTTAATCTTGTAGCTCCCAGTTGTGTTATGTGGTCATGACCGAAGATCCACTTTTAACCTGCTGCTGAAGATACGCCTATGCAACTGGTTTAATGTTGAGCTCTTAACTCAAATATGCCTTGACGCATGGTATTTGCACACTTTTAATGTTACAGCTACTGTATGAAGCCATACAATCTCCCTATGCGACTCCAATGTCGTATGCTCTTTATGATGATGACTGTTTCTCTCTAAATCTTTAATGTACATTTTATCGTTAAATCTGTTTGCTTGCAAGCCCTAAATATTAGCACTGACGTTTAATTTCCCACCGGTAAGTCATACACAAATCAAAGCCCATCACAGAATGATAGCAACCCTCAAGGCATCTAGAGCATCATCCCTGCGTCCCATGTCCTCATCCCAGTCATTACTTTTGAGGTGCCCTCCACCTCAACAAGGAAGGAAAAACAGGAAGCAGTAGGGTAATCCCACCTACCATAGGGTGGTATAACCACCCTTCTACCCACATCACTTAATGTTTTTTTATATTGCCTGACGAGGATAGGAACCGACGTGGGACACCAGCTGGATTTGGCTCCTATTCAGTACACTTAGGTTCCCCTTGTGCCGGGCACAGGGGTATTTGAGTGGTACATTGCAAGGAGAGGGGGACAGTAGTTGGGATTTGTCCCTGTTTCCCTCCTTCGAGGACCCTCTGACCAGAACCGGATGCTGGTGAAGGATGTGGAATCACACAAATACACCATCTGCACCCTCCTTCTTGGGACTAACCTGTTGGTGCACTCTTGTCCTCTTGTGGGCAGAGGGATGTTTCAGTGTGCACCGGATCTGTTTCTACCAGCCGATGTTGCTCGTTTTTCAAGTTCATCTTTCCTTGCACTCTTGTGTATTGTCCCGTTACTTGCATGCACGAGGTCTGGGATTCCATGCATGTCCATAGATGGCTTCCGGCACTTGCGTGAGTGTCTTCAGCTGTTGCCGAAAGGTGCACTAGCATTTTTAACTAAGTCCATGTACAGGGGATATATCTTGGTGTTTGGGCATTTCTACACTGTCTCCGCTCTGTGTGGTGGTTGAGGCAGGATTGCTGAAAGCGTTTCACTGCAGCTGTGGGTTGAAGACAGTTTGTGGGCAGATTTCTGTGGCTGTTTCTAGAATGGGTAAACATTACAGAAAGAGGTTTTATGGTACATCCTCTTCCTGTTCTTCTTCCTCTAGACAAAGGAAGAGGGCTAAGCAGGAAGACAAAAGCACGGAGGACAGGATTAACAAGCATTTACAATGCAATGGTCTCGGCATTGTTAAAGTTAGAGCTATTGGCATTGCTCATGACATTATTTTTGTTTATGTTTTTAAAACATTTAAAGAAACAGCATTGTTATTTACAATGTCAATAGCTTAATCTCTCTCAAATGCGAGACCTATTGCATTTGCACCCACACACACAGCCACACACAAAGCCAGAGGGGCGGGTTCAAGCATTGACTAAGTTAAAGCCATTTGCTTTGCTAATGGTATTGTATCGCAAAGCAAATGGCTTTAAAAGGCGAGACCTATTGCATTTTTAATGCTTGTGGCATATACTAGTATTACAAAAAATATCCATTGCACCAGCTTGTAAAAGATAGACCTGTTGTATTTGACAATGCCTGTTATTCCTTGCATGTGTGGACGATGTGGCATGAAGCAGTCACTCAATGGATGTATGATTCAGCCTAACATTACACAGAGTGGATAGGACTTGAGCCTTTGAAATTGGAAATCCAAAGAACAGGAATTTGAGGTCTGGATAATATGTGGCATTGGTCAAATCCTGTCGTGAACGAACTGCTGAAAGGACTGGTAAGCACAACATGGTTTGCTCTTGACTAAGAAAAGACACTGTTGCCCGCGACAAGTGTAAAAACACACTGGTCGGCCAAGAACACCCGAATTAGCTCTCGCCCAGTTAAGATGGCGTCCGTAATGCTTGTTATGCTGCGCACTCATCCGCTCCAGCAGGTAGCGGGTTACAGTCTAGTCGAATACAATTCGAAGTCTGCAATAATGTCTCCCTTCATAATGGAGGCTGGGGGAGGAGTCTCATTAGTACTGAGCTGATTACTGCTAAGCTTTTCACAAAACAGCAAAAAAGCAGCATGCACAAAGGATTTTAAAGAGTGTTACGTGGACATTACGAAACTCAGAGTTGCGATGGCATTAGCACGACCTTCTCTGAGTGGAAATGACTCTGCCTCTTATCAGGAGTCAGTCTCGGCGTGGGGGCGCCTGGAAGAAAGAACCCCTGGGTGGGGGTGCCGAGGAGGTATAGGAACCTGGCAGAAATGGAGAGGGCGGTCAAGAAACCTCGGCATAGATTTGCAATAATCAGGAATGCTTTGTGGTTCCATGCAGAAAAACTTTTGTTTTCTGACCTACTTTTATTTGCCACATCGATGCATTCTGGGACTTGTAATTTATTCAAAGCCATTCGACCATCACACGTGCATGCAATGAGTTGTAAAAGGAAAGTCAGGAACCGGAGCAGCCGAGGCATCGTGACACTGAATTAACCTATAGTGCCCTGAAACCGAAGCTAAAACGCAGAAATGTATGCACCCTAAACAGAATGAGTAGGAATGCTGCGGGACATGTTTCTCAGCAGTGTGGGTGAGGCCAGCGATCTAACATATTAAAATAATGCCCCCTGCACCCCACATACAAATTCTAATACAGTGCATGTTACATTTGAAAAATGCAGTGGTATGAAACCCTGTATTGCACAGAGAACCGTGAACCATGGGAATATTTTGCAGTTCACTGTAAAATACGTCTTTCGACGTCATAATGACACGCCTCAAACCACTTTACAGTGGTTTTCCGTTACCTGTGCTCGTAGAATTATTCGGCATGGAGGACGAAATAACCCTGCAAACGCCATACAAAAATTAATTAAAGTGGTCTTCCGGCACATCTGTTGTGTGGGAGGGATGGTGTGTGCGAGGTTTGTGTTGCGGTGCTGGTGGGTAGGCACGGACAGTGCTGTAAAAGAGGGGAGAAGGAGGAGGGTGATACCAGCCACGTCAGAGGCAACAGAAGCATGCTAACAAGGACATCTGAAGGGCCCCTGGACCGAGGAGCAACAGGGATGATGCCATGAACACCACCGCCTTTCAAGCAGAAATGCCTCGGAGAAACGCAGTGGCATTTTCGGATTGGGGGGCGTGTTTTTCTTTCTCTCCTCTTCCCATTGGCTGGAATGTTTACATTCCGGAGGAGAGAAAGAAAGTAAAAAAACACGCCCCTGAATCCAAAAAAGACGGGGCTTAAACGGTCAGACGCCCCTCTCCTCCAATGGCTGGCTTCCGTTTAGGAAGCCAGCAAATGGAGAAGAGGGGCGGGTTCAAGCCCCGTACTAAAAAACGTTAAATCTCGCGAGCGAGACTGCGCAAGCGCAGCCTTCGCAAGCCGAGACCTAAAAAGGATAGTGCTGGAAACCATGCCCTCAATTAATTCTCCTCAGTCTCCTAAACCCTTGATTGACGACCAGTACTCTTACATTTCCTGTTCTGGAGCAGAAGAGGAGAGCGTGAATTACCTTTCTTCTGACTGAAAGGGCAAATATATCGATAATGAGATGTCTGAAATTCTGGTCAGAGTATGCCAGAATATGGGATTTCCTGTAATCACTAACATGTTGCAGATGTGGTCGTAAGGGAGTAGAAGAATCCCGACAAAATCATTGTTCTCAGATTTATGTCTAAGCTGTATCCTTTAGAAGAAGTTGGCAAGTCAATGCCGGAGTCTGTGGGGTAGATTCTTTGGTTGCCAGTCTGGTATACTGAAGAGAGTACCATTAAGGACCATTATGAAAAGAAAATTGACTCAGCTTTTAAGACATCCTACTCTGGGGCTAATTTAGCAATGAGAGATGGTATTTATGGTGCTTACACTTTGCAGTCTCTTATCCCTGACATCAATCGCATGCTTAAAGGGTTTCAGGAGAATACTGAGTGTTCTGAACGTCTCAAGGCATTGCAGAAATAGGTGGAGTTTTTATCCGATATCTGATTTGACTCAGTGAGAGCTTCTGCACTGGAAGAACGTCCCATCATCTCTGCTAGAAGGAACCTTTATTTGGAGCATTGGCACACTGATGCAGCACACATAAAAGTGGCCTTAAGAATCCCTTTTGAGGGGACCAAACTCTTTAGTATGGAGATTGAGGAAAAGTTACATAGAATCTCCAAGTAGAAGACTGAGAAGTATTTTCAACAGTTTGGAGGTACCTTGTGATCAGAATTCCGCTATTCTTTTTACAAATCTTCCTTTCGCCTTTGAGACAATCTGGCCAGCAACAGCAGTGTTCTTGTTTTTATGAAAGACACAAGGCCAAAGGAAACAAGAATCAAGGAGATTAAAAGGGGAAGTCTGGATCATCAGCAGTAACCAGCGCTTCTGACTTTGCATGAACATGTCCCCCCCAGTGTGTGGGAGGAAGAATAATATTTATCCTTGCAGCTTGGGAGAAATCTACTTCTAGTGAGTTGGTCTGTCAGGTGGTGGAGAAAGGATAGCAGATAAAGTTTCTTAAGACACCGTCGGACTCTGGGATCATTCCTATGCCAGAACCTTGGGGTAAAAAAAGAGGATATTGGTGCTGGGATCAGCAATTTACAGTCTGGTGACGTAGAGGGCAGTGATTCCAATTCCAAGGGCAAAGAGAGGCAAGTGAATCTATTCGAGGATCGGGCTAGTCCCCAAACCCTTGGGTCAATACAGACTCATTATAGGCCTAAGAGGAGTGAACAAGGTGTATTTCATTCAAGATGGAGACGGCTCAAAGGATCATTCCTTTAGCCCCAGACAAACTTTTTTTAACACTATGATACTAACCAATGCCTGTTTCCACATTCCCATAGCTGGGTCTCATCAGAAATACATCAGATGTTTGCTCTAAAAATACACTATCGGGGGGCGTGGCCAAGATAGTGCACGGGTAGGATATTCTGTCCTGATCCTCAGCCACCCGCTGCTGCAGGATGCCTTTACAACCAAGCCTGGAACCCGGACAGGGGTCTACAAAGACTGTGCCCAGCCGGAGAACACGCAAACGTTGCGGGGGAGCAGCTCGCAGCTCCAGTTCTCCTGCAGACGGGCCTTTCCCTGCAGCTAAGGTCTGCAAGTGACCCTCTCAAAATGGCTGCAGCCACATAGTATGAGCACGAGGACCAGCCGGAGTTTTATCAGGGGAAGTCCCAAGAGGAGATTGCATCCGTTGCTGGCAGAGACTCCTCAAGCGACTCTGGAAATGTGGCTGAGAAGGAGATCTTCATGCATGGAAGGTGAGCGGTGCACCAAAGCATGCCAGCAGTCTGGACCATGCCTTTGTCGCCTGGGGCAGCACTGGGGGACTGCGCAGTGACTTTGAAAGCGAGAGCAGAACGTGACTCAGAGTGGCCCTACCTTGAACGCAAGATGCCCCAGCATACATAGATGGATGGATGGCAACCGAGATTGGGACAGTGGGTGGCGGAGATGTCCCCCAGTGATCCTCAGAGCTGCTGAGGCCTACCAGGTGCACCGTCAACTGGCGCTGGCCCATATGAAGCCCTGACCTTATCATGAAACCTCTGCACAGTATCATCACGCTGTCAGGACTTGACAGGCAACTGGTGCACCAGCTGTGACTGGCCTAGACCTGAGACTGAGTGACTGCTACTACCGTTAGCCCTTCCTCTGGTATAGTGGCAGTGGCCGTACCTCTTCTTTCCCTCAGCTCTACGAAGGGCCTTCTGGGCCCCATGGCTGGGCATCCTCTGCTATTGAAGAGGGAGCTGCGGCCTCCGGCAATGGTGACATGTGGCTCTGAGGCACCCCGCTGGACTGTGCGGAACAGGCGCACATAGCCACGTGGGACTCTGCAGCACAGCAAATGTGAGATGACCCCATGAGCTGATGGTGCCGGGCACCATCCATAGACAGGCCATGGCGACAGCTAGGGAGAAGAAAGAGAGATCACTCAAGGAGATGCTCACCTGGTCAACGGGAGCCCCGACAGAGGAGAGTGAACAATTGCAGAGATCGGGACTGGCAGCAGGTAGGGGTTTGGAGGAGGGCCCGGTCACGAGGCCCTTCATGGAGGAGCTTTTCACCTTCCTACATTTTTTTTTGTCAAATATTTTTATTAACATTTTTGTATTTGTAATCGATCGCATGGTAGTACATTGAAACTGACTTCATTTCGTATATTTTGAACATTTGTTATTACAGTTTGACTGGGATGGCATTTACCTTTTACACAGTATGATCTCTCAATATACATTATCAATCAATCAATCAAACAGTCTTTATTTCGACTTCAAGTCATGAAAGACAATTTAAAAACAAAACTCATCATTATTTACAAAAACACATTTAAAAAACATTTCATCATTAAACATTTCCAATTTTTTTTTTTGGGCTGTACATATAGAATTCATGGTACTAGTGCTGGGAGCAACATGATTTGTTTTACTGCGTAGGTGGTATTCCTAATCGACCAATTAAAAAAAAAAATATCTGCTTTCCATAAAAACAAGCTAAAAAAGTATAAAAAATTCCATCATTATACTGGTTTACATTTAGGGCAGCTGAAGGGCTTTCAGTTTCCCGGCTCTGATTAACCACATCCATTTCAGAAATTTAGCTATGGCAATCACTATTATTTCAGAACTATCGGATTGAAATATTCTTAGTGCAGAAATCCCCGTCTTAATACCCTTCTGGATGCAAACTGCTCTAATCCATCTTAGGCGGGGGGCCTTATATACAGGGCAAATAAACAAAATATGTGCTATGGTTTCACGAAATATCTTACAGAAAGGGCACATTTGATCGTTTTTGTTAGATGCCCATTTACAGGTAATCGTGTTCAATGGAAGAGTACCTACCCTGAACTGGTGAAATAATTTCCTATCTTGAGGCAATGTGATCAAATCCCAGTACTCCTCATACCCAATAGAATGTTTCAACTCCAAAAAAACCTTGGTATGTGAAGGATTTGTATGTGACTGGAATTCCACCAGGGATATATATGACCAGTAGGCCTCTTTCAACTCCTGTTTAGTGGGAATTATTGTCCCCTGTGGATTGTCCCATAGATCCCCCATTCCTAAGGACTTTAAAAGGATTTTTACCTTCCTGAACCAGGGAATTTTTTCCCCTGTATCCATATTACGCGTCTCCAAAAGTGCCAACGCATAGTGGTTCAGTTCGGGGGTGACCCACAGTCTTCTCCAATAAGCAATTGGTCTAAATCTACAAATATTTTCTAGACTCTGACACCCCAGATCCATGCGAAGAGGTATTAATGGTGTAGATTGTGGGAGGCCTGTGATACAGCGAAGGAACCTATTATGTGCTTTTTGTAAGCCTGCTATATCAGACATCCCCCACAATTCAGCTCCATACAGCATGGAAGATCTTACTCTCGAGTCATAGATTTTTAATACTGGGGCTATGGGTTTGGTGGCTGACAGCTTAAATTCTCTCAGCAGTGCGCCTGAAAGTTGCGCATGCTTAGAGATTAAATGGGCCACATGAGGCTTCCACTGTAACCTGGAGCCCAATGTGATGCCCAGATAATTAAAGCTGTCAGTCTGCTCTAGTAATTCCCCATTCATAAAAACTCTGCCCTTGATGATCCGGTGCCTATGCATTGTCATAAATTTAGTTTTGGAGACATTAACAGAAAGGCCAAAATCATTACAAAACTTTTCAAAGCAGACTATTGCCTTCTGTAACCCTTCCTGTGTTTTAGATAATAGGAGGGTGTCATCGGCAAACATCAGAAGGGGGACGGGGATGCCATTCTGTTTAGGTGGATCGGTTGTAGAGTCTTGGTAGTATTCAATAACTTTATTTATATACAATGTAAATAATGTGGGTGCCAGCACACATCCTTGCCGGACACCCCTTTCAGTTGGGAAACTGTCAGTAACTTGGCTCTGGTTACCCCACCTGACCTGCGCATAATTATTTTCATGTAATGTGATCAGAATTGCAAGTAATTCAGGTGGGATGCCCTGATCACGGAGCGCTCTCCACAGCCTGTCTCTCGGTACTAAATCAAATGCAGCCTTTAAATCAACAAAGGCTGCATACAGTGTGCCTCCCCCCAGAATCACCCATTTCCAGTATATTGTGGAAAATCTAAAAACTTGGTCCACCGTGCTGGTCAGGGGTCGAAAACCAGCCTGTAAAGTGGACATGATTCCTGATTCCTCAATCCAGGTCTGGACCCTGAGAAGGACCATTCTGGCCACCACTTTTTGAATACAGGCTATTAAGCTAATTGGCCTGTAGTTTCCCGGGTCAGCTCGGTCACCCTTCTTATAAATTGGTACGATTTCAGCTCCCCGCCATAAATCTGGCACCATGGTGCCTTTAGCCAGAGTGTTTGCCAATAATTCGATATAAGGGACCCAGACTGATCTACTATGCAAGAACAAGTCTGCAGGAATTTTGTCTAGGCCCGGAGCCCTACCTTTAGGAATTAAATTGAGGGCACATTCGACATCTTTTTTGGTGAACACTAATGTAGTAACTGGCGGAAGCGGGCTAAGAGAAGCTAGTACGGGTGGCGGGACATTATTCATATTTGCAAACTGGGATTTGAAGTGCTTTACCCATTTTTCTGGTGGGACATGGTTAACCGGGGCTGGTTTTTGGTTTCCCATGCCCCACCTCACAAGATGCCAGAAGTCCGTTAAATCTCTGGACTGACTGGCTGCCAATAGTTCGTCCCAGTATTTAGTGTCCCAGGTTTTTTTCGCCACATTTTGTGTCTTTTTGTAGTGAATCCTTGCCGCCCTTATAACTTCCCTATCGGTGGATCGCACAGCATCAGCTAAGGATTTGTAAGCGAGCCTACAATTTTTATCATACCATGATGCTTGTTTTCTATTCCCCTTACCGGGGTGCTTTTTCCTGGGAATATTAAAAAAAGTACTAAGTTTAAGAAAAAGGGTCGAATGGGTGTGAATTACCCTACTGCAGCAGTCCTCAGAATCCAGCTGCCCCAGCATTTCAATTGTTGCTTCATTTACCATTTCATTCATTTGGTTAATCGATTCAGGCTTGCACAGACACTCTGCCCATCTAAGCCGCCGAGTATCATTTGTCAAGATGATGTCGCCTATCAAATCTACATGTATTGACCCCTGCCCTTTGTATAACTGCAGCTCAAGGCTTAAAGGATTATGGTCACTTTCGATACGTTCTATAACTATCATGTCGAGTATGTTAGACCAAAATTCAAGGTTTACCAGTATATAATCTATTCTACTGGTACACAATCCGTTATTAAAAGTTGGGTTGCCCTGCTTATCACCTCGAGTCCTGCCATTCACTGCTCTCAAACCATACTCAAGACTAAAAGTCTTGAGTTGTAGGGCGGCCTGGGTCCACCGTTTGATAGGGGCAAGGCCAAGACTGGGAATCTGCCAGCAGACATCCTCTGCCTCCGTAAGCTCCAGGTCTGTTTGATCCAGGGGCTCATAGGAGCAGTTAAAATCACCACAAATTAGCATATTAGCCCGTCCCTTCCAAATATTGGCATAATGTCCCAGTGTCGTTACAACTTCTGAAGGCTTCCCTCCTGGCTTTCCTCTGGCATATACATTAAAAATAATGAGTTCGCCAAACGATGAAGATTTCAGCTTAACCGCCAGGATATCCCTTGAATCAATTTCAAGTTGTGAAATAGTAAAACCGTCGTCCTGTTTTACCCAGGTAGTCAATCCCCCCTTGGGTCTCCCTCTATTTGTTTTCGTTGCAGGTATTGCAAAGTGGAGATACCCAGTTCTATGTTGGGGTTCTAAAGCCCATGTTTCTTGCATGTTTACTATCATAAAATTGTCAATGAAAGTAGCCCAGTCACTGGAGGTCAACTTGTTTTTTAAACCAGCCACATTCCATGAAACTAGAAGCTGGCTCTCCGCGTTACAAGTTGTATCATTTGGGACAGTTACAGAAACTTCTGTGCCATTGATATTCCACTTTTCACAAGACTTATTTCCGTTACCTTCTCCCGAATGATCAGTATAGCATGATTTATCTTGGAGGTTGCTTGGCATGGAAGAGCCTGTAGCCCCAGCATAAATCTCGTAATTATTTAGACCATGATTAAGTGTATCATTTAAGCGGTCTCCTTGAGTAGTTAGTTTTATGCTACGAGCAAAGTTAATTGGTACATTGATAGTAACACCAGCCGGAATGAAACCTCTATCGGGTATATTTAAAACAGTGGGTGAAATCCTATCCAAAGTCTCAGCCGTACCCACTGGCTCCTCCCCGGGTGGCTGTAAACTTCAATCACAAGTATCCAAACCACTAAGGATGTTAAACCGGTTAGAAACTTCCAGTGGGGTGAAAGGTGCCGGGTGATCCCAGCTCCTATGTACAGGGAAACCTGGCCTAGTAGGTACCATATTCCACTCAAGATCTTCTGACGTTATGGCTAGGTTCCTGAGATTCGACACATCGGGAAGTTTAATACTAGATAGTGTGTAGCCCCTAGTCTGGTGGGAAAATACAACAGATCGTGGATAGAAATAGGTCAGGGGACGTGGAGTAATGCAACTTCCTGAGTTGACCCCTGGCCAGCTCAAGACATGACGTACTGCTTTTTGGTCTCTAAAGTTTATCACGACCACATCCCCCCTAATATCTTTAGGTCTACCCCCCAACCATTGAAGCCGGCGTACATGGATTATTTCGCCATTAATGTTACTAGTGATCGGCCTATGTAGTGCCAGCCAATGTGCTATTTTATTCTTTAGTTGGAAGAAACCTTCTCTCTTATTTACTGAAAGCTCAGGAACCCCCGTTAGAATCACAACATAGGGGACAGCCTCAGGTGGAAGATCTGGTAGGGGTCCCCTAGACTGATTCCCTTGGATCTGCCTCCGGCCTCCCTCCTCATGTCTCTGTAACCCATCTGAACAATTACCCGTATCGTTAGTGATATTGTTTTCAGGGATTGTAGGATGGGAAGTAGTATTAACTGGCGCGTTACACACAGGAGCATTTGGCTGGTTAGTAATACTATTACTCGCAGTAGGATTAGAGATCGGGACTGGCACTCTTATTAAATTACTACCAGGGGACAGGTCGCCTAGTGATGAATTAGTGGGAACTATGTTTACGGCTAACCCGTTATCAATTAGTGGTGGTCGGATTTTAACAACAGGATTTCCCCCAGATGAGTGGGCTTGGGCCTGATCGGGTTCTGATTGAGCTTTTAATTGTATAGGACAAGACTTCCTATCAAGGTCTGCTTCAATTTTCCCTAGTCGGTTCTCAATTTTTTCCAACCTTTCTACAATTGCTAGAGTATAAGAACGCAATATCAGTTCGAAAGTGTCCACAAAGTTACTAGTAATTTTGATATTGGACCCATTATCTTTAGGACAATGTTCAGTGCAGTGTGCCACCTCTATATGTGCAGAGGTCGGCGCTGGTATGGAAACAGTGTCTGATCTGGGCACGTCCTTAGTAATTACAGTGGATATAACTTTAGAACTGGAGGGGGTCGCCTTCTTCCCAAAAACGGTATGGCTCATCCTTTGTTTTGTAAGTTCCATCCCTTTACGTCTCCTCTTAGCAGGTGGTGGAAGTTGCCTTGCTGGTTGTACAGCTTTCTTAGGTTTCTTAGACTTATGGGAGGTAGGTGACACAATTTTCGAAGTTCCTGGAGAACTGAGTAGATCAAGTGACGAATCAATAATAACTGTTCCAGTAGAGGAAGTACAGGGTGCTACACATTCTCTCAACAGGAAGGGTACACCTTCTGTACTTAGAGTATCGTCAACAAGGGCTGGTACAGGAATACAATCATTTGCAGGGGTAGCTGTGGAATTGAGCTCAAACAATGCCCTGGTTTTGATAATTTCAATAGAGCGTCTACGCTCAAGTCTTCGCTCTGCTAGGGAAGACTCGGTTGTTCCTGTAAATGGAGTCTTGATTAGATAATTATCCAAAGTACCATTCATTACAGTTCCCAGTCTATCAGCCATGGCAGGAGATGGACTCGGCATGCTTGTAGTCATGGTGATAACTGTATCAAATACTCAAATTGCCACAGTAAAAGAGTAAATACAACTTACAATGAGATGTATTCCTAGTTCTCTGCGTCTAAGCAGGGAGCTGTGCCGGGGCCGGTCTCGTCGGTCCACGGAGGGCCACAGAGGGCCCGCCCTTTGCCCGGGCTTAGCCCGGCGTCGCCCGCCCGCGCGCGTCCCGCGTGGCGGGATTCCGGGTTCCTATAAATATCCCCCGCTGACTTAGGGGAGTGGCCGGCAATCACGCTGGTGCCCCGCTGAAACCTGGGGATTGTAGTCCGGGCTCTGTGTCCTGCTGGCAGTCAATTGGCGGCAAAAACTGCAAAATCCGCTAACGAAGCGTCTCCCGCGAAGCGGGAGGCGCGAGCGGTAGAAGTAGCCCCCGCTGACTTGGGGGAGTGGCCGGCAATCACGCTGGTGCCCCGCTGAAACCTGGGGATTGTAGTCCGGGCTCTGTGTCCTGCTGGCAGTCAATTGGCGGCAAAAACTGCAAAATCCGCTAACGAAGCGTCTCCCGCGAAGCGGGAGGCGCGAGCGGTAGAAGTAGCCCCCGCTGACTTGGGGGAGTGGCCGGCAATCACGCTGGTGCCCCGCTGAAACCTGGGGATTGTAGTCCGGGCTCTGTGTCCTGCTGGCAGTCAATTGGCGGCAAAAACTGCAAAATCCGCTAACGAAGCGTCTCCACATTATCACATTATTGTGCATGTATTTACATATGAAAATGCATCTCCTTCCTGTTGACTACCGGCTTACCGACTACTGGTTGTGGTTCTTAACTATTAACTGGGGTGGTGGTCGTGAGATCCGAGATTTGTGGGTCAGGCGGGGTGTCGGGGCCGTGTTGTATCCTGCCTGTGGGTGTGGTTAATTTCTTCAGGTTGGAACCCGTCCAGCCATCACTGCCTTTCTGGCGGACCTATTTAGTGTGTGGCTGAGTTGTCGCACGCCGTTACGCACTGGTGATTGTTTAGGGAATGCTGTGTGTGCCTATGATATGGGTCTGTGTTTGCGAGCCTGCTGGGGCTTGCGACGATATGCTTGGATCGCCTCGCGTTGTGTGTTGTTTGAATTGGTGTAAAAGTAGAGTCCACTCCATGGATATATGGTGTTTGCGTATTCCTTTTAATTCCTCCTCCCCGATTGCCTCCTCTTCTGCTGCTGAACATTTGCTCACTCCTCCCAACCAGGCTGCCATCGGGGGTCCCGCAGGGGCCCGCCAGTGCATAGCTATTCCTCTTTTAGCTATTAGTATTGCTAGAGACGCAAAACGGATTTGTACTTTGTGTTTTTTCTGCCTTTGGAATATTCCGAGTGCACAGGACTCCCATGTGTTCATGTCAGATAAACCCCTGAGGTCTCTTAGTGTCTCATAGATAGTGTCCCAATATGATCGTATTGTAAGGCATGTCCAAAACATGTGATGAATGCCTGCGTCCGGTGATTGACATCTGGGGCATAGGAACTGAGTGGTTGGATAATATCGCTGAAGACGCGCTGGCGGTTGATACGCTCTGTGTAATATGTAAAATTGTATGTTTTTAAATCGCGCGTTGCAGGAAACCTTTTTGGGGTATTCGAGGGCTGTCTCCCATTCTTTTTCGTGATTAACGAGCTTAGTAGCGAGTCCAAGTCCTGAAAAAAGTCTCTGGTGGTATACAGGCAATTTTGTAAAGTGATATAATAGTTGTGGTACTATTATCATCTTGGCCAAGGCCACCCGTCCTATTGGGGCTAAAGGAAGGTTCTTACAGAATCCCACCGCTGATCTAATCCCAGCCAGTGCTTTGCAGTGATTGCCTTCAAATATATCGGATGGGGAGTGATACAAGCGAACTCCTAGGTATCGGGGGGCGATTTCGCTTCATGTTATGCCCTGCTCTCCTATCCTAACGTCCTGAGGAGTAAGGCTTAGGTGTAGCGGATATATCGTAGATTTTTCCCAGTTCACTCCGAGTCCTGATGCCTCTGCGAATTCTTCGAGTGTTGTCCATATGAGCATCAGGTCTGCTGTGATATCCCGTACATATAACAACAAGTCGTCTGCATAAATGGATACGCTATCTGTAATGCCCGCCTTGGGGATGCCAGGGACTCTACCGCTAGGGCAAATAGAGGAGAGAGTGGGCATCCTTGTCTCGTGCCTCTCCCACCTTGAAGGGGGATGATATGTATCGCCCCATGCGTATTCGTGAGGTAAGTTTAGTGTACATAAGTCGTGTGTATGCTATAAGAGTTGGACCTATCCCTATCCGTTGTAGGACCGTAAACAGGTATGGCCACGTGAGGGTATCGAATGCTTTCTCTAGGTCTAAGATGAGACAGGCCTCTCTGGGGAATGTGGCACTCGCTTGATCTTGTACATGGAATAGTCGGCGTAAATTTTGGGATGTGTTCCTCCCTGGAACAAATCCACATTGGTCTGGGTGGCTGCAGAATTCACGTATATCGATCCGCCAATACCTTCCCCAGTATCTTACAATCAGCTGAAAGCAGCGTGATGGGTTGGTATGAGGCCAGCTGTTTTGGGTCTCGGTTTAGTTTTAGGAAGGTTAATAAGATGGATTCCCTAAGGGATCCCGGGAGCTCTCCGTTTTCTAGCGCTTCTGCGAACATCTCCACGAGGCGGGAAACCGACAATGAGGAGAAGGTTGCATAATATTCTAGGGAGAACCATCCATTCCTGGTACTTTGTTGCATGCTAGGGCTTGCTTTTCACATTCCTACATAAGAACATCTAGGCAGTGTAACGAGCTAACACAGGGCATTAAGGACGTTCAACAGGACTTGACTGAAGTGGGTGACAGAGTCTCTGCCTTCGAAGATTATAAATATGGCCGGGATGAGGAGATTGAACATCTACAGCAGGAATTGTTGCATTTACGTGACCACTTGAATACTTTGAAAACTTCCCGCAGGAACAATATATGCATCCATGGGGCACAAGATAAAGCGGAAGGCACAGATATCAGAGCCTACATGAGGGTCCTCTTCCTCCAGATTCAAGACTCGCAAGCAAAAACAGTGGTGCAACTGCACAGAGTTCATAGAGTGGACCTTCAGCAGCCGTCCACCTGACATCCTCGCCTGTGTCTATGACTTTCAACTGAAAGAGACTATCTTACGAAAAGCCAGGGACACTCACCCCATACAGTTCAGAGGCCATAAGCTGGCACCATAACAGGATCTCTAAGCCCCTAGATTTCTGGCTTTCTACAACCTTTCTTTGGCATCAGAGGATCTCCTACAACTGGGGCCACCCGTTCCGCCTCAACTTCCGATGGGACGAGCAACTTCATCAACTGAAATCCCTGTCAGAGGCCTGCCACCTTCTGAACCTCACAAAAGAATTGTTTGCAGCATAGGCCCCACTGGCGCACGGAGCACCGGCACAATCGCTGTAAGAAGGTCCCAACTTTCTCCAAAGGACTTCGCCCAGACCAAGCAACCATAGCCTTGGAGAGAAAAGCAACCCTGATACACTGGCTGGTGACCCAGAGAGACAGGACTAGACATGGGACCCTCCCAGGCCTGGAGCTCACCTGATATCCCTACTGTTGTGGGGTAACACTATCTAGCTTCTGGGGCATAGGTGGCAGGGAGACGGGTGGCCTCGCCTTGTAGAAATGGGGGCAGCTCTTGTGGATTCCCCACCTGAGGACACTCTTGAGACTTATAAGGTTCTCACTGGTGATTTGGTGGACTCTGTAGCTATGATTTTTTTCTTTTTCAGGTCATGGTTGGGGCTTCTGTTGGGAGGGCACTCACTCATTTTATTTTATACACAACTATGCTTAAGGTGTCCCCTCCTGGGACCAATACTTCCCCCACATGGAGGCTTTCTGAGTGGCGTGATGTCTGTGGCTTCCTCCGACCATGCAGAACCACCTTAACCATGCCACATCTTTTCTCACGATGGCATTGAAGATCATAAACTTGACCGTGAAGGGGCTTAACTGCCCCGTCAAACGCAATGCTATTTTATCATATCTGGACCATGCCGGAGGCGATATCTGCCTCTTACAGGAAAAGCACCTCATATCTGGTGACTAGCATAGACTGAAATCACAGGACTATATGCGACAATACTTTTCCTTCAATACCACCAAGGCTAGTGGAGTTGCTATTCTCATTACCCCTATTTCAGAGGCTTGGTGGGGTGCAAGCTTGCCAAAATAAAGTGGCAATTGTTAGCCTACCAGGTACAAATAGGAGATCTGACATTTACTCTGGCTTCCATATATGCCCCTAATGATAACTAGGAATGATTTCCAAAAAGAGCCATAGCAGAGGTGGGGGCCTACCCAAATCAGGCAGTACTGCTTGTGGGGGGGACCTTAACCTTGTGTTGAGTAATTAGTGTAGGAAAGTGCAGTAGTAGGTGGTCGGTTGAAGGGATTGCGGGGTACCCTCTTGTCGCAGAGTCAAGTAAAGTTGGTGGCAACCAGACTGGTCACCAACAAACCTTGGTAGCCGTAAAGTCAACAAGATGATACTTCGATGTCCTGAGGTTTGGGGGAAACGGTAGCCTCCTGAAACTTGCTGGAGGTCAGGAATGTGTTTCAGACAATGCTCTGCACCATTTACATTTGGGCAATTGCTCGAAGGGCCCGATGGCCAGTGATTCTTTGTTTCCAGGGCGTTGTTTTTACCTGTGGGCTGCAGGGGACTAGAGCCACTAGTCCAAGGGAGCCTGGAGTTGCCTTTGGCTCTCAAAGGGGTCCCTCTGTCTGGGGGAACCACTCTAGGGCCCAAGACAAGTTGCAGTCATGCAGTTCCACAACATTGTCACCGGTGCAGAGAATCCCGCCTTTGGTTTTGCAGCTCCTGTTGCTGCAGACTCGGACCTCTTCTTTGTCCTTCTTTGCAGTCTTCACCGATCTAAGGTTCTAGTGTCAGGGTTGTCCCTTAAATCCTAAATTTAGGTATGTGGGTGCAAGTGGCCAATGGGCTTACTTCCCCAGAGGCTAATCTGCTCCTGAGATGACCACATCGGGGGGTCAACTTTTTTAGCCAGAACCCTTTATTCTGCCACTTCTAAAAATGGCAGAAACCTTCCTTGGTTGTACAGACCAGGTAGCCCACCCTAGGGGTGTGGATAGCCTTCTTGGGGTGTATGCCCAGTGACTAACTAATTCTCCCGCCTGGGAGCAAGGAGATGGCGGCTTCCTTCTTTGGGAGTCAACCTGTGTGCATATCAAAGGTGGTGCATGCTTTGAAGCTCCCTGCCGTGATGTGCCACTTCACTAGCCATCCTGTCAGGGAGGGAGGTGTCACCTCCTTCGCAGCCAGACCTATTTTTTTTTACTTCTAGGAGTGTTCACACTACCTGGCAGGAGGTCAGATTCCTGCCTTGGCGTTAGCAGCTGCAGACTTCCAGCCAAAACACAGGAAAGGCTGGGGAAGCCATGTGGGCAACCTATAAGGTAACCAACTGGGTGATTGCCACCTCGAAGCCGGCATTTGAATCATGACAAGGGTGAGGAGGCATGTTTGATACCAAGCATGACCATATTTGGTGGTACCATGATGGAGCTGGCGACCTCAGGGGTACCCAGGTACCAGCCTATGTTATCCTATGGACCGCTGAACACTTACACTAATCCTTAATGGAAAGGGCTACTATAGGGTCATATAAACTTGCATTTATATGTCCACACCTTTAATATGCTGTACTCTGCCTCCTGGGCTTAGGAGGCCTACCTTCGGGTATGACTGACATATATTAAGGATGCCGTGTCACTCATGGTGATTCGAGTTGGAGCAGTTTGCACTGTTCCTGCAGTCTGCAATGGCAGGCCTGCTATCGTCTGTTTACTTGGGTCACTCAAGATGGCACAAATAGTGCTTCAGGCCCTAGTGACCCCTTTAACAACCAAGCCCTGGGTACCCTTAGTACCATTTTACTACGTATAAGGGGGTTAAAGTTCTTGCCAATTTACCTCATCGTGTTTTAGGGAGAGAGCACTGGTACTGGGGTTTGGGCAGCAGGTTCCAGTGTACTTTCAGTCATGACCATCAGCATTGGGGCAAAAAGTGTGGGGGTGACCATACAAAAATGGCACTTTCCTACAATAAGATTGACAGGTCAAGGCAGCGGCATGGACATGCTGGGGCACTTTCATGAGACAGAGCAAGCTGGTTGAAGGAGATGGGTCTACATGATCTGTGGAGGGTCACAGACTAGGGCTTATACTTTTTACTCTCATGCACACAAAATCTATGCTCATCTTGATTGCTTCTTGGTGACAAGCAGCATCCAAGCAGAGACAGAGGCACTCGAGATTGAACCTAGGACTTTGTCCAACCACGCCGCCGTGACCCTTACCCTCCAAGGACACACAAATCAGCAGGTGCCTCACTATGGCGACTGAGAGAAGGCTTACTACAACAGACAAGACACTGCTGCATTACGCAAGCAATTGCAGACTTTTTAGCCATTAATGATACAGCCGACACGCCCATATCTACATTATGGGAGACGTTAAAGGCGGTAATCCAAGGCTAACTTATTGTTATCTCCATGGCTGAAAATAAAGTCCGCCATGAGAACCATGAGGCCCTAGAGGGCAAGGTGAAAGAGCTTGAGCTTATCCATAAAAGAACAGGAGCCCCCAGGATCAGGCAACAGTTGGAGTCTGCCCAGGCGCAGCTAACCTGCCTAGATTTAGACAGGGCTGAATATTCACGGCTTTGTCTTCAGCACTCCTATGTGGGGGGAAGGGGGGGAGGGGAAATGTGGCAGGCAGGCTCTTGGATAACAAGATAAGGGACAGGCCTATCGCTGCTTCCTTTCGAGAATACTATACAGAGCTATACACAGCACGTGATTTTTCTTCCGAGGGTCCCTGAGTGTACCTTACAGGTGCGCATATACCCTGATTGACTTCCCAACAGGCCGACTCTTTAGATTGGCCTATTCGCATAGAAGTATCATCGATGGTCATTGCAAACAGAAACTTCTAAAATCACATGCCTTTCCTGCCCTATTTTTACAAAACATTGTGCCAAGCATTATCTCCTATTCTGACTAGATTCTTTAGCGGATATGGGCATGTTGCAACCCTCTATTTTTGAGGCTTCCATCACTGTTATACCTAAAACTGGAAAAGATAAACGGCAAGGTAGTTCTTATTGACTCATCTCACTTATAAATGTGGGTGTTAAACTATTCAACAGCATTTTTGCAGCACGATTGGGGACATATATGCCAGCTTCAACCCCCATTGCCAGTGTGGAGATAACACCAAGCAGGTTCTCCACCTCATAGACAAAGCCAAGTGCTCACAGTCAAATCATGCTCCTTGTGATCTATGCTGAGAAAGCATTCAAATTTGGTGCATTGACCCTATTAGGCAGCAACACTTCACCACTTTGGCATTGGGAAGGCGTTTTGTGCCTGGGTTCTTAATAACTATGGGGCAACGCGAGGAACAGTTTGGGTCAATGGGCAAGCTTCAGCCTCCTTCCCCACCAAAAGGGAGACGCAGCACAGATGCCCGATGTCCACTCTACTGTATGCTCTTTATATGGAGCCAATGGCAGAGAGGGTGCAAGATGGTCCGAGCATCACAGGGGTGCACTTTGGGGTGGAGGAACATACCATCAGCCTCTATGCTGATAATGTGATAGTCGTGTTTGACAACCTGCTCTAGGCCCTACCTGCCTTCCTCGGAGAGATGGAGAAATTTGGGGAGGTTGGGGGCTTTCGTGTCAATCTTCGGAAGTCGCAGGCTCTTAACTTCTTGGTTGCACCCTCTGTGCAGACACAGCTGGGATCCCAATTCCCATTTCAGTGGGAGACCTTATTGGTGCCCTCCCTTGGTGTTCAGAAAGCTCCTAAGGTGAGGGAAACTGCAAACATCAACTACCTAGCCTACTAACTACAAATACGGGCGCACCTTACTCTCTGGAAGCACTATCGACTCTATGGCTTGGAAGGGTAGCAGCATTGAAGTTGACCCTGCTCCTGAAGGCTCAATTTTTGGTGCAGCCACTTCCTTCAGAACGTATCTAACAAAGGGAGGGACTTAGAGCACATCAAGGTCCAGATTACAAGCTCTAAATAATCTAATAAATGTATGTGGGGTATGCAGTCCCTAAAGAAGAATGAGTGTCTATGTGGGTCAATGACTATTCTGTAGGGTACACAGTGGGCGTGACCATACACAAATCAAATGCCCTCACACACCTGGATAGGTGTCATGCTTCATCTTAGGGAGTTTGCACCTCGTCAGGCTGGCGCTGCAATGCCCAACGGGCACCCTCAATGGGGGCTCTTTGCCGGAGATCTTCTTGTCCGCCATTTGGGGAAGTTCAGGTGTGGGGTCTAAGGAGTAGATTGGTTTTGAGGTGTGAAGGTGTGAGGTTAAAAATAGTAAAAGAGGGAGCATGGCTTGGACGGCCAACATTGCGGAGGCAACTTAGCAGAGCTCCGCACGTCCACGCCACAAAAGCTGGTAAATCCGTCATAATCCTGTCCAAAGGAGCGCATCGGACGAGCTGATGACCCGGTGGGTAAACGGAAAGTAAATCTGCTGGCGTGGAGGCGAAGGGGACGATGTATGGCGGCTGCGCTGTTCTGATATAGTCTGCTACATCATGTAAGCCAGGGCTGATTGGAGGCTGGAGCTTGCCCTACACCACTACCACGGATCCTGCGTGCATACTGAAGGGCAGGAGAGACCAGATTGCGGCATTGGAGGTGGGGGGGCATCTGCCGCTCTGGGGCTGCCTGGGTGGACTCTGGGTCATGGCTGCGGCCCCAGAGGAGTGTGTGCCTGTTGCCGGGGACGGCCTACCTGACTGCAGGTGGCTCCCGTAAGAATCCTCTGGACGGAGATGCCTTCACGCTGGGCCTGTGTCTCTCTGCATGGTGCGGTGACCCTGCGAATTAAAAACGGCAGGTCGTGCTGAGCACCTTGGCGGGCAGGGGAGCTGAAAAGTGTGACGCCCAAACCTGCAGGGCTCAGGCGCGGCCATGGCATCCCCCCTCATATAGTGAATGGGCTGGAGACATGCCGAAAAAGTGATCGCGACAGGCCTCTGCTTGGCGGGGGTGACGCCACCTGAAATACGGGCCAGGATTGGGACGCGAGATGACGCGTGGCGCGGCCTGCGACGCCAAAAGCTGAGATCCTCTCCATGGGTTGGACACCAGGTTACCCAGCAGGCGAATACAGCATAATATATCGTGGATTGGGGTGAGTTATCTACAGAGGACCCCTGCAGCAGAGCGGTACCAGGGGAGCTGGCGACGTGTGTGGGCGCGTTGTGGACCGGGGGTCTGGCGAGTTTGGTCCCATTAGGGGGCCTATTTGGCCAGCCATCAGGGGCTGTGGAGGCGGTCAGGCTAGGCCTGGTGCGGCCAGCAGCCCAGGACGAGCTGGAATCTGTGAGGCCCGGCCTGCAGCACAATCCCTAAGCGACATTGCAGTGACATTAGCGGCAGTGTCCTGTAGCAGAGGGAAAGACGAAGGAAGCGGCCCCCTGTCTTAGGATCTTTGGGGGCACCAGTTCTGTCTCTTGCTCCCTCATCACCATGGGCAAGGATAAGCCAAGCGCCGCTGGTACTAAGCAGAGCACCCTTGACCAGTATGCCACGACCCCAGGTGGTGCTATGGGAGGAGAAGCGGACGGCAGGATGCCTGACAATGCGACGCTCCTGGCGGCAATCACCGAAGCTAGAAACACTCTGGACGCCAAGATTGGCGCAGTGGGATCCGAGGTTTCCTTTTTACAACAAGACCTCCTAAAAGCTGTGGATCGCATTACCGAGGCGGAGACGCGTGTTTTTAGCAGTCGAAGATAATGTAACTGCCTTACAAAAAAAAGTTAACAAGCTCACAGTGGTGACACAGGAGCTTACATCTAGAGTGGAAGATGCGGAGGGCCGCGTGAGGCACAATAATTTGTGCTTCATTGGTTTCCCGGAGTGCTGAGAAGACACATCCATGACTCACTTCCTCACCCAATGGCTAACAGATCTCCTGCCAGGGGATAAAATGTCCACTGGCTTTGTGGTGGAGAGGGTGAACTGTGCATTAACAGTGAAACCACCCCCAGGTGAAAACCCGAGACCAGTCATTGCAAGTTTCTTCAACTATGCTGACCGAGGCTCTATTTTGCAATTCGCATGGACCCACAAAGACAAACTCATGTTTGATTCAAAGGCTATAATGATATTCCCGGATTATACTCACCTAGTACAACAGCAGCAACAATCTTTTATGGCAGCAAAGCGCAGGTTACGGGACCTCAACATGCAGTATATGCTTCTATACCAGGCCTGTATGTGGGTTATTTACAACTCTAAATCCCATTTCTTCGATTCACCAGAGGCAGTTTTCGCCTGGACGGATGAGCGAACTCAATTGAGGTCACACACTCCACTACCGCTGGAATCGGACTCATCCCAGAGTTCACAATGGAACAGACCGAGGAGAAACAAGTCTAAAAGAAGGTACAGGTCTGGTTCTGATCGGCGCTCCTCCGGCCCAGAAGAATCCTAACCTGGGCGGCGGGCATTGTCTCCCGGACTTGGGTTCATGACTACTGACAATTTATAGGTGATAGCCTGCTCCGTATGGAACTTTAAGCTGGCGTGGATGTCCAACCACAAGGTCATTCTGCCCCTGACATTTTTACTTAATGTTAATTTTATATGGGTAGTTTGGGTATCATTGGAGGAGGTGCTCTAAGGCCCCCTGTTGGGGACTTGGAGTTTTCTTCACCGCTACGGATGCTCCAAGTTAAAGGCAGTATCGGGAGGGGGGTGGGGGTTTGGGTTTTTTCCAGAGTTTGTTAGTATAGCTTTAGTTGCTGCATGTGTCCAGATGTCAAGTCTTATTTCCACCATGTCAATCCTAATGCTCACACATACAGAAGGTAGATGACCACGCAGTCACGCGCTCCCAAGCTCAGGGACTTGATCATAGTATCATGGAATGTTAGGGGACTGCTCAATAACATTAAGAGGGGTGCTATTCTCCGCCAAGCTAAGCGATATGAGGCCGACATATCTTTCCTGCAAGAGACCCACCTATTAGGTACCAAGGCTCCCGGTCTTGCCAGGTTCAGATATCACGCAATATATCAAGCGGGGTATATCAGGGGATCACGAGGGGCCGCCATTCTTACCGCTGTATCCTATTTGTACATACCAGGCACTGGCTAGATCCCGGAGGACATTATGTCCTTTTATCGGGCACACTTCATAGGGAACACATCAACCTTGGCAGCATATATGCCCCTCCTCCACTGGGCACTACTTTTGTAGAAAAGTTATCTTGATTAGGGGGGGAACTCCCAGAGGGCTTGACCCTCCTGGGGGGGGGGGACTGGAATTACACTATGTCATCCATAGACAGAAGGCTAGGATGAACCCCAGATAGATCCAAATTACATCTCCTGGCCACTACTTTGGGATGGTCGGATATTTGGCATGAGTATCACCCCTTTCGAGCTGAGCTACACATATATGTTCGCCGTCCATGGATCTCTGTCCCGGCTGGATTATATATTTACACCACATAGCTACATTCACCGGATCTCCCATAGATCTCATCTCCTAGAGGACTGTCGGATCATTCTCCCGTCCTGTGTAAGCTCCGCACCCAATCCCATAAACCTCCCTTTAGGTAGCAGATGTCCCCCTGGCATTTGCGGGACCCGGAGTATCAGGAGACTCTATTCAGAGCAGTCTCGGATTATCTTGAATCCAATGTCGCCTCAGCCCTTCTAAGCGTATCCCATGGGAAGCTTTAAAACCCACCGTCCGCAGGATTGATATTAGTGTTCGCACCAATGCAAAAACGTAAGCAATCGGCGCAATTGAAAGAATTGGAAAACCATCAGAAGGCCCTGGAAGCGCAGAGTATCACAGACCCAAGTCCGCCTCTTAAACGCAACTTACTCCAGACACAACAGCACATACAGTGGCATCTTATCTGGGAGGCGAAGGAAACCTGGCTGGCATCGCAGCACCTAATTTACCAGTGGGGGGACAAATCAAGTAAAATGCTTCATAGCCTATGCCAAGTGGAAAAGTCCCCCACGAGTGTTCGGGTGCTTTGTGGCGTCCCCCGAGGCAGTGGCTGAAGAGTTCGCACACTATTTCTCTCTCCTTTATGTGCACCAAGAGGAGTTATCAAGAGGCGTCAATAGCCAAATTGTTAGAGAGATTCCCCCTCGTAAGCTCCCAGATGATATGCAAGACCAACTAGATGCTCCCATAATAACGGCCGAAGTTAGTGCTGCACTGGCTGCCATACGCCCAGGTCAGGCTCCCGGACCCAATGGATTTCCTATGGAATTCCTTGGACCACGCATTGTGAGAAAGTGCCATCTTTCTTATATGGTATGCCCCCACTTTTTGCTGAATTGCTGAATGTACTTTGACTGAGTGTGCCCTGGACTCCTGCCAATCAGGTGCCCAGGGCCTATGTTCCTTCCCTAAAACACAAAACCCAAATTAGCAAACCCTGGCCACATGTCAGCCCCTGGTAAATGGTACCCTAGGTACCCAGGGCCTTGTGCCCAGGGAAGGCCACTAAGGGCTGCAACACTCATTGTGCCACCCTTAGAGGCCCTGTACCCTTACACACACACACACTGCCCTTGCAGGCTGGGTGTCTGGGTACCAGACAAAACAAAGAGTCGACATGGCACACATCCCTGTGTAAAGAAACTGCTTACAAGTGTGTGAACTAGATAGTGTTGTGCACACTTCACTGGGTACTAAAGCCCACGTCTCGTATGAGACTACCTCCCAAAACAAACAATTTACAACCATTGGTTCACCACAATTTATATCAAGGTAAAATAATAAAAGAAATGGAAATACATTTGACAATTCGTACAGCAATACAATTTGAAAATACATAAATACATATATGAAATGAAAATACAATGAAAATATATGCACAATCCTCATTTCAATTGCTGAGTGATGCAAAAATCAGTCCGTGAAATAATACACAATGGCTCATAAATGCCCGATGCATTTCGGGACGTAACTGTCCCTTCGTCAGGGGCCAACCTTAAACAAAGAACGATTTGTTATACTCAAATAGCTATCTCATCATATTTTATATACATCGGGGATAACATTACCCAACATGCTTCAGGTGAAAGGCTGTCTGATCATTGCCTTATGTGATGTGAACTGATTGCCTAGTGTGACCTCGTGTCTGTTCTCCCAATCGTTCACCAAAACAAAGAGAAAGGAGTGGAAAAGCTTGTTTAATTACTCCTATGTGTGGCATTCTATCCAAAGTGAAGTAAAAGTCACCATGTGCAAACACCATAGAGCAGTCCAGAAGAGATACTAACATATCCAGCAAAACAACACAAGTCAAGTAAACACAGTGATTAGTGTGTGATGTTAAACGTTATCAACCTAACAGAGATGCGGGTGGAAGAAAAAACCGTGTACTGTCTTATGCTCACCAAATAATGGTCCGTGTAACCCGGCCTCGATTGTGAAAAACTGTAAAAAAAACATAGGAATCACTAACGTTAATAATTTTGATGCCTGCACGTTTGCATAATAAAAACGGCAATGCCTAAATCCACTTACTTTGCGCGTAAGTGCCTCGCATTAAATTGTTCAATTGGGCCTGGCGTGCTCGACCCTGTAACAATACAAACAAAAACAATGGCGATATTCAATACCTAACGCAAACAAAAATGTGACTACTGAGGCTGCCTAAGCTGCCTAAGCTCCACGTCTGTTTCCTGAGGCTGCCTAAGCTGCCACACAGCAGACATGTTGCTGGACCCATGGCTAGGAGAGCCCCTGCTCTCCTGGGCCTGCAAAAATGCACATCCTGGCCGAGGTGCTAGATCTCCTCCCCCAGGATGGGCAGGGGGAAGCTTCAAAGGCATGCCGCCTCTGTGAGCTTCCCCAGGCCACTGCAACCCCCCACTCTGTCAGGAAGCTTGGCCAGAAACCCCAAATAAGGAGAGGGGATGTGCCAGCCTGCCAACCCCACCCCTCAAGTGGGGGAGGCGAGGTGAAGCACAACTCCGGGCTCTCGCCATCTTGAAGATGGGAAGCCCTGCCCAATCAGGATTAGGCTACTGCCCCCCTCCCAAAGGAGAGAGGCAGAATAGGGGGTGTAACCACCCCAGGACAGGGACCCATTGGTCCCTGCCCTTCACCTACCTGTAACGCCCCTAAATCTAGTATTTAGGGGCACCCTGAACCTTCCTTCCCCAGATTCCGAAATCCTAAGAAGCCCTGCAGCTGCTAAGAAGAGGAAGACACCAACTGCTTTGGCCCCAGCCCTACCGGCCTGTCGACCCTCAAACCTGCTCCTGCTCCAACCTGGCATCTCTTGTGGCCAGCAACCTCACAAACCCCGGAGGACCTGGCTACCTTTTGACTCTAAGCCCACTGGGACTCCCATGAGTAGAGGCTCTACTCAAAATCTACTTCTAATCCCTGGCAGCAGCCCGAAACCGCAAACCCAACACACTCTGCACCCACCAAGTCTGGCCTGTGCCGGAGTGAACAAAGACCACGAGGACGACCCCACAGCGACTGTGACCTCGAGTCTGGCACCCAAGGATCTCCCTCGACACTCATGAAGAAGCCTGCAGCCCCAGAACCAGGTGCACCCCCAACCGCGATCAACAGAGGTTAAGATTTCCCGACACCAAAAGGCACCCCTGCACCCAGCGCCCCACGGCCCCCTGTGCCCAATCCCGGGGTACCTACCAATCCTCCAACTACCCAACTTACCTCTTGAAGTGGTGGTGGCACCTGAAGAATCCTCGTCCCCGAGCTTGCAGTCTTTTTCTAAACCGGAGCTTTCCCATTGAAATCAATTGAGCGCCGAAGGCTCAAAAGCACCCTGCACCCAGCCTCCCGAGTGGCCCTGGCAGTGCAAACTCTACACCTATCAACTTCCCCACTTGCCCTGAGTAAGTGACCAGGAGCCCAGCTCCCACAGCCGCGTGGCCTGCTAGACAGCAGCCACCAACCAAGGCACCCCTACCTCTCATAGGATAACATTGGGCCTAACTCTCTCTGCACCCGGCCGCCCTTGTGCTGCTGAGGGTGAACCAACTGTAGCTACCTGACCCTGGGAGACCCCTGAGTCTATGCCCAGAACCTTAACTCTGCCAGTCGAGTACTTACCTTTAAACCGATAACTCAATTTTCTCCATAGGGTAACATTGACAGTTTTTTCCTGAAATTTCTTCTAGTGTGGATTTTTCAAAACGGAAAATATTCACCAACAATCAGCCGAGTAACGAAAACGAAAATACTCACCTGCTATTAGGTGGGCTCCTAGTGCTGGATCTTGGTGCCCAGCACTAACTCTGAAAATTCTCACAACTGTACTTACCAGTAACCCAATTTTCTCCCATAGGAAACCATTGACTGTTTTTCTGTGAAATTTCTTCTAAGTGTCAATTTCTGAAAACTTTAAATATTCTTTAAAAATCGTATAATTTCTGAAAACGTAATTACTTACCTGTTTTGGATAAAGGTCCCAGTACTGAGTCTAGGCACCCAGTACTGGATTACAAAAGTAACAAGAACATACTATACCTGCAACTTGAATTTTCTGCCATAGGGAATCATTGACTGTTTTCTATGAAATATTTTCGAAGTGTCAACTTTTAAAATAGCAAAATATTGTCTAAAAATCATCTCAGTAATTAAGTCGACTTTTATCACTTGTTTCTAAGTACTGTCCCAGGACTGAATCTAGGATCCAGTCCTGGAATTCCAAAAGTAATCTAAAAGTAATCTATTGCAAATAACTTGAAACTTCCATTGAACCCAATGCATTATTGTGTTTAGAATTGTGTTGCCTATTGCATCAACTTGTAATCATTTACAAAAGTCAATTGCATATTGCAAAATTATTTACCTAAAGCATCTCATTCTGAGAAAGTACATTTTAATACCCATTGTTGGTTCTAAAATAAAACAAGCATATATTTTTTATATATAAACCATTGGCCTAGAGTTCAGTTATTGAGTGTGTGAAACTATTTGCTGACTGAGTGTGTACATCAAAATGCTTTACACTGTCCTCAGATACTGCCTTACTGCTCGACCAAGCTACCACTTTAGAGAGTAAGGTTATATCCAACTTTAGCCTCTGCCAAACCTGTGGGGACTGTGGACTCTGTACACACTGTACCTATTTGGGAACAGTATATACAGAGCCACTTTCTCACACGCATGAACACATTGGGTCCACACCTGCTAGCAGAAATACATGAAGCTCTTGACCAATGCATGCTGCCTCAAGACTGGCAACATGCAGAGATTGTCCTTTTCTTGAAGCCTGGTCGCCCACCGGAAGATCCCGCGTCGTATCAACTCATTTCTCTTATTAATTTTGAGCACAAACTCTTAGGCAAAATCCTTGCCGATCGCCTCAGGACCTGTGTGCAGGACCTGATCCATCCAGTTCAGGCCGGCTTCATGCCACACCGCTCTACGCCTCATAACATTAAACGTGCATAATGCCATGGCAAGAGCCCCGGAGCTGGAACGCCCTGCGGCTATTCTCTTAGCTGACATAGACAAGGCGTTTGACTCCCTCAGCTGGTCATATCTTTCAACTCCTAGATGTCATTAACTTGGGCCCGCGCTTTCTAGCCTACATACGCTTGCTCTATACGGGGTTAACTGCTTCTCTTAGGATAGCAGGGCTTCGCTCAGCCCCTTTCCCTGTCTGCCGTGGAACTAGACAGAGATACCCCCTGTCTCCATTATTGTTTGCCCTGGCCGTGAAACCTCTGGCGGCATGGGTGCATAGCAACCCAGTGCTTAGAGGCTTTGAGTGGTCCTCCTCCCGATCAGACCGCAGCGCGCTATATGCAGATGTCCTCTTTTTTATTACAGCTCCGTGGTTCTCGGGACCCCGTATCCTGCAGATTCTGTGAGTGTTCGGCCAGACCACCGGGCTCAATACTAACCCCTCCAAGTCTGTGTTATTCCCGGTTTGTGGGAACCGGGGACGGGAAACATGGGTCATGCAGTTATCCCGCGCAATCATAGGATTTAAGTATCTGGGCATTTAAAGGTCACCCTGCCCAAAGATCTACTGGACACACAAAATTAATCCACTCATTACTAGCCTTGAAGATGAGACGGCGATCTGGTCTCCCCTTCCGCTCTCAGTATACGGGCGCTCTGCGATCTTTAAAATGGCCTCATTGCCCAGAATACTTTATAGGCTACAGACCTTTTCGGTATGTTATACTGCGGGCTTGGTTCGCACAGGTTAACGCCATACACAACAAATTCCTCTAGAGCGCCGGGGCTGTCCGGGTTGCACTGAGTACGTGCACGCAGTCGACATATTGCAGCAGCATTGCGGCAGCAGACATGTATGCATATTACGTGGCCTCCCATTTGTTAATTATAAAGGAGTGGTGATATAACTCGCCCACAGATCCAGCGTTTGCGTTTTAACACATGGCAAAGGAGGGCATCTCCCTCCTTCAGCTCTTATATAGTGCGTAGAACCTAGATTTTCTACCCCCGCCCAGCAGCACTGTGGTCCAACTCTGGAGGTATATGGTCAAGCAGATGTGATGGCGTGGCCGCTTGACGCAAACGACCCCGCTGTGGCACGGTACACATCTCCGCTCTGTGTCGGCCCTGGCGGGATTTCGAGGGTGGGACCTGGTGGGTATATCTACTCTGGACATAGCACAGGGTAAGGCCTTAAAATTGTTCCAACAGCTGCAGACAGAGTTTCATTTACACAAGACTCAAATTTATAAATATCTCCACGCTTTCACTCCCCAATTCAGTCGATTGATAACTTACCCGAATTTCACCCTCTCGAAGGACGCTTGTTAATGGGCGACTTAGGAGCCCATAAGATCCGTCAGATTTATCAAACACTGACAACGCACACCCACACAACTACGCACAAGACCAGAAGGGCATGGTTAGAGGATATACCGGATATGATCGATGATGACTGGGCCAAAGCCTTGGCTAGTCTCCGAGGTGCAGCAGTGTCATCGCGCTACCGTCTCACGCAATTTAAACATTTTCACCGCATATAATACACACAATCCCGTCTTTGAAAAATGGGCACTATTCAGTCTCCCATATGCGTGCTATGTGGGATGGAGGAGGGGACTTTCATTCATACTGTCTGGAGCTGTGTGGCATTGCAGCCATTCTGGCATAGGATAGTCGCCTATTTGGGTGAGGTGCTGTCGTGGGATCTTCCATTTGATCTGAAAATGCTGTTATTGCATAGTACCGATGGGATAGGTGAGAACCGGTACGAGCAGCACCTGCTATTTCTAGCCATTACCATTGCAAAACGCGATATTGCCCAGCTGTGGAAGGGTGAGTCCCCCCCGGCCATAGATGATTGCACGAGTGATTAGATCGCAGTGTTCCAAGCTCGAAGCTACCCCCAGAAGCATAGGAAAATATGGTCCCATTGGGCGATCTACTGGGGCATAGAGCTACTCCCATTAACATCTCCGGACAGGACGTATTCTCCTAATAGTATGGATCACTGAGCAACCTGGACTACAATTTAAAACTATTGGTGTGTTCATCCAATTTAACAATCATAGACTTGTGGGATTTGAGGCTAACTGCGCAATGTTTCTGTTGTTGTACCTGCAGGTTATGCAGGGGTTACAATTTTATGTTTGAAATGATACATATTGTCTTCAAAATGTATACATTGGGCCAGGGCCCGGTATGTAACATGAAAACGTAATAAAATATATTGTTAAAAAAAATTTAAAAAATGTAAATAATCGGAAAAGAGGTACTTCTCAGGAAAAACGTTAATGAACAAGTTCTTTTACCTATATTAAAATGTGTTGTTCATTAAAGATTTTCCTGAGTAAATACCTCTTTCCCTATTATTAACCTCACACCTTCACACCTCAACACCAACCTACTCCTGGCACAGTATCATAGAGTGATGGAGATAGAGAAATGGTTTCATAGATGAAAAGAGCTACAGAGTTCAACAGAGAGAGCGGCATATTGGAAAAGTAGGAAAAGGCGAGGGGTGACCGGGAATAAGAGGGGGAAAATGAGAATAGGATGGGCTGAGATGTCCTCAGGTCCTCTGTTGTATCCCGGAGGAAGAGCAGTAGGTCATCCGCATATAGGGCTATATGGTGCTGGATCCCCCACACCTTCAGCCCTTCAGCCCGGGCGCAACACGCCAGAGGCTGCATGGCCAGGACAAATAGTAGCAGAGATAGGGGACATTCCTGCGGTGTACCCCTTTCCACACTCTGACTCCTGGAGATAAACCTCCCTGTGTGCACTCTGGCCCTCGAATCCGTATATAATAGTTTCACCCAGTCTAGAAAAGCCTCACCTAATCCTAGTTCGCCCAGTACCTTATACAGATAGTGCCATTCTAGGCTATTAAAAGCCTTTTCTGTATCTACTGCAAACACTGCTGCTACTTCTTTGTCGTAGCCCTCTGCGTCTAATATTGCCATGAATTGTCTTATATTAATGGCTGCGTTCCTCTCTGAAATAAAGCCAGCCTGGTCCAACTTCAACATGTGTGGTAATAGCTGGGTCACTATTATTCTGCTAAATATTTTATAGTCCATGTTCAGCATGGATAGTGGCCTATACGCTGTATAATCGTGAGCCGGCTTCCCAGGTTTTAACACCGGAACACGAAGGGCTTCTCTGGTGGTGTCAGGTAGTGTTTTCATTTCTCTACCAGCAGCATACAGAGACCAGCCTAGGAGCTAGCTCCGCTGTGTAGGTCGAGTAGAATTCAGCTGGTAATCCGTCTGTTCCTGGCGTTTTATTATGCGCCAATTATTTAATGGCTGCTTTCACCTTGTGTAGGGAGATGTCAGTTCCTAACTCCTCTGCTTTGTCCAGTTCCAGTTGCGGCAGTCTCAATCCCTCTAGGTGTTCCCTTACTACATCCTCACATGGGGGAGCCCCGCAGTACAGTCTAGCATAACATTGGGCAAAAATATTGTTGATCCCTTCTTGTGTGTAGCGCCTGTTCCCATCATCGCCCTCTATCTCGACTATTGGAGAACCCCTACTATTTGGGTTGGCCAGCCACGCCAGTAAGGAGCCTGACTTTTCCCTCTCAGTATGTGTGTGATCTAAGTATTGTTTGTAGTCAAAACAGCGCAGTCTCTCAGTCTGTCGGGCTACTGTCTCCCTCGCCTCCTGGAGTCCCGCCTGTAACTCTGGGTGTCCCGGTCTCCTCTGTTCTAGGTCTCTGAGCTCTTTTTCAGGTGTCAGGACTTCGTGAGCGTGCATCTAACTCCCACAGTCTCTGCTATGCATCGACCTCTCAGCACCACCTTGAAGGCATTCAACTCCGATAACGGAGAGGTTGACATTCCATGATTATCCTGAAAGTATTGCGTAATCTTCTCCCGGATCCCTTCTCTAAATACCTGGTCTTCCAGCGCCTCTGGGCGGAGTCTCCAGGTAGGAATTACAGGGTTAAGGTGTGTCTATTTCAATCCTAATAGGACTGGATTGTGATCCGAGATCGTACAGGCCAAGTACTCAACCATGTGGATCTGACCTCATGCATCACAGAGAAATATGAGTAGTCCCTGACTATGGGACGTAGGGTTCTCCAGGAGTCCACTCGTCCCCAATGTCTTTGCCAGTCTCCACACGCCTGTGTGGTACGTGTGGTCTGAGAGTCTCATAGTGGTGGGTAGGATCTGTCGAAGCTGACATACACTACACTGTTAAAGTCTCCACCCATGATCACTGCGGAAGTAGATATGGGGCCGGATTTTGAGTGAGCTGCTGGCATATATATTCACTGTGCTCAGTGTTCGACCCTCCAGTCTCCCTCGTACCACTATGTATCTGGCTTCAGGGTCAACTAAAGAGTCTATCAGCTGGAAGGGTACTCCTGCTCGTAGCCAAATCAGTACCCCCCCAGCGTAGGCTGAGTATGAAGTGTAGTTGCCTGACCATGCCATCTCTGCAATGCCTGCTCTTCCTTTTCTGTTAGATGCGTTTCCTGGATGAGAGCTATTTGCACTCCTCTTCTATTAAGGTAGAAGAACACCTTGTATCTCTTGGCCATAGTACGCATAGCCTTTATGTTCCATCTTAAGCATTTATACTTTAGTGCACCTGCGTCGGGACCCCCCTCTGTGCCTCTCAAACTCTGTTCTGGACTGCCACGTAGTCCCCTGCCTACTGATAGATGTATGTGAAGCGACTCGTAATTTCCCAACATGTAAACTAAGAAAACAACAACTTCCCCAACGCCCTTTTCCCAGGACAAGTAAGTGGTCTCCCCCCGTCCAAACTAATAGTCTATGTCCGTGAAAAGTACACTCACAGAGTGTTCCGTCGGAGTACATGGCCCTTTAGTTGTACCCTCCCACCGACCCTCTGTTAAGGTCAGTTGCAGCATCTAATGCAACCATAGTTTTCCCTTCCGCTATCTTGGCACCCCTTTTTTTGCCGTATCATCGTGTTCCTGCCTCCCCCCCATCCTTCTACCTGTTCTGTCAGATGATCTCATTAGCTGTTCTTGGAGTCACCTTTGGTAGTTCAATGCTCAGAGTCTCAGAGATACTCAAGCCAATCTCTGAGCCAGAGTCTAGCCCAGACCCACTGGCCCCTAGAGATATGGGATACGCCTCTTTTCCACTTATCAGCGCAACTATTTGCATTGTGCTTTGTCGTTCCAGTTGTACTTCCCTCTGTTTTGGAGCTAAGTTGTCTCTCTTGGCTATTCTGCTGCGGGATCGGCGGCTTCGTTCTCCGCGTCTTCTCTGTTCCCTGGGCGGGATTACTCCCTGGTGACATACCAGCCAGCTCCATGCCTCTTGCAGTGAGTAAAAAAACTCTGTTCCTTCGGGTGTAGACACCTACAGTTTGGCCGGATATTACATTGGGTACTTGTATTCAAGCTGCCTAAGCTTCAGCTTGACAGTCTGGAAGGAGCTGCTCTGTTGCTGCACTTCTATGGAGAAGTCTGGGTATATCCGCACTATCACATTGTTCACTTTTATGTCTCCTTGCCTTCTAGCTTGTGTCAATATGTGATCTCAGTCCCTATAATGCAGGAGCCTTGCTATCACTGGCCTCAGAGGGGCGCCAGGCACAGGCAGTCTTGCAGGGACTCGATGGGCACTCTCAAAGGCATAAAATGGTGAAAGACCCTCCGGTGCCACTGCCGTGCGTAACCAGTTCTCAAGGTAGTCCATCATACTGGCCCCATCCACTTTTTCTGGCAACTCCCCTGAGTTTTTGCTTTCTGACCTCCCGGTTTTTACTGGCGTAGTGTTTCTGCGCACTTTTCTCACTACTCTCTGTGGTAAAGTGCAAGTGCTCCTGTGGTAAATTGTGCTATGGATTGGTGTTTCCATGATTGGATATTTGATTTACTTGTTAGTCCCTAGTAAAGTGCACTGAGTGTGCCAGGGCCTGTGAGTCAAATGCTACTATGGGCCTGCAGCACTAATTGTGCCACCTATGTGAGTAGCCCTGAAAAGGTAACTCAGACCCGCAATTGCGGAGTCTGCACACAGTTTATAACTGCCATGTCGACTTGGCCAGTGCACACACTTGCCAGTCCCTCACCTTCCCTTTTCGTACACATCAGCCACCCCTAAGGTAGGCCAAAGTACCCCTGTGGACCAGATGCAGTGTATGTGAAAGGTAGGACATGCCCTGGTGTGTGTGGCATGTCCTGATAGCGAATGACGGCCAATTTCGTTTATCGCTATTGCAAGGCTACCTGTTCCCCATAGGACAGAATGGGGAGTTTGTTTATAACATCTTATAAACATAACTGGCCCGGGGAAGTAGGTAGGAAAATTAAGTTTAGTATGCCTGATCTCAGAATCTAAAGATGCATCTTTTAGTGAAGGTGATTTTTAGGTCTCGCCTGAGACAGCGCTTTAGCGCTGTTCTGGCGAGACTTATAGTAGGCACTTTTGGAAGTGGAAACGAGTGCATTTCAGGCCGCCAACTACAGTGCATGTGCTCCGGGCGCGCGCACCATTTGGCAGCCTGAAAGCATTTGTTTTCTTTCACTTTCGCGGCTGCACGGCCGCCCGCGAAAAGTGCTCACCATTTGCCAGCCTGCATTGCCTCTCTCCCCTACCCCCTCCCTTATCCTCTCTTTTATCACACTCTGTAGTGTTCCAAAGAATGTAAACAGGACCCCGCTTCCCGGAGCCTAATTGAAGTCATGCCGATTTTTAGAGCACTACTTCAAATAGCTGTTAGCAAAATATGTTAAAGCATGGCTTGCCGCAGTTACGGACCTCTTCATTCCCAAACTTAACTCCAACCCCTCCCTCTCTTACACTTGCTAACTCCCACACAGCTCAACATTACAACGTTGCCTGGTGATGGACTTATTTTCCATGGTTAATGTCCCCGAGCCCATGCTGGGTGAGCCTCTGAGCTCAATATTTCAACATTCTCTGATGATGGATTTCCTTTCCAATGTTAATGTCTCCGAGCCCATGATGTGCGAGTCTCGCAACTCCACATTTCAACGTTCACCGAGCAGGCCCTTATCTCCCCACCCTGCCAGTCTGTGGCTGCACCCTGAAGCCCCGCGCCACAGAGTGATCCCCGAACGCGGATATTAATCATGCTAACGACCCCCTCTTTAATCTGAAAGGCGACCCGTCCCAGCCTCCACCTTCTATGTTTCTTCCCTCAGCCACTTCTGAGTTGCGCTCCTTGTTCGCTAATTACATTTCTTTCTTTGCTGATGACTTCTAATAGGCTCGGACGGGAATAATTATGCGGAGACATTTCATGGCCTGTCGGATCAGGAATTCCCAGTGAGTTAGTGACAGGCCTTTCAGTCGCCGGCAGCCTTCCCCCGGCACCGAACAAGGCCCGAGCAGCGGCCCCGGGGGAGCCCAGCCTGCTCCCACTGTCACTCACACCCCGGCCTCCTCCTCTGCAGCACCCCCACCCCTCCACTCCCCTTCGCTCCTCTTCTCTTCACACCCACCCACCCACTCACTCCCCTCCTCCGAATTCCGCCGCCACCCCCTTCTTCACGCAGCCGATTCTACCCCTTCCCGCCCCCTTCTCGCTGCTGGCAGTCGCTGCGGGGGACCTCCAGCCCTCCACACAGAATGAGCTTCTCTTGAAGGGCAGCTATCGACGCCCCTTGATCTCTGATCCCCAAACAAGTTACTTTTTTTTTTATTTTTACAACCGCAGTAGTTTGGTCTGGCCTGTTTTGACTGTATCCCCACTGTCTTTCACATTAGGTCGCCTCCGCATTTTATCCTTCCTGGCCCACCACTGACCGCACACCCACCAGGTTAGCCCCGCCCTTTCGTCCATGTGTGGTCTCGCGCGGCACTCTTTCATGTTAATGAAAGTTTTATCACACTCGGTGTGCGTCTCAAGGGAGGCCAACGATTGTTTAAATTGTCATGTAAGCCCCTTTCATGTGAACCTGTAGCACTCCGAGTAGGGACAGCATCGGGGGCCAGGTTCCTGCGCAGACCAGCCCTCTCATCGGAGCAAGCTCATCCCCTGCAGCCCCACCCCCAGTGAAAACATCGGGTGTCTGCTCTATGTGAACACGTAGAATATAATAATTTCCTAGTGGTAAAGCAATAGAGTCCTCTCCTGAAGTGTGGCATTTGCTATCCAGGTACTTTAGATAGTAGTACCGTAGGAGTTTGATAACCACTCATTTCCCTGACCTGGTCCAGGTGCTGCAGTGGTATTGGTAGCTGGTTAATGGCCAGACTAACAGTGGCAGAAACGGGGAGAGGCCGTTATATTGACATGGAGAGAAAGGGAGAAAATTGAGGTAGGCAGACATAAACAAGCATTTGCAATGCAATAGGTCTCGCATTTATACAAGTTTGAGCTATTGGCATTGTAAATGACAGTGCCTTTTATTTATGTTTTAAAAAAAACAAACTTAAATAAAAAGCATTGTCATTTACAATGCCAATAGCTCAAACTCGTATAAATGCGAGACCTATTGCATTGCAAATGCTTGTTACATTCTGTGTTTGAAAATACCACTTTTAGAAAGTAGGTATTTTCTTGCTCAGCCATCCCGTATGCCTCTGCTGGAATGTGGATTGCCTGCCTGGGTTTTGGATGACAGAAGGCTGGGGAGCAGGAGTGGCTCCAGATAGTCTAGGTGGGTCAGGAAAGGGCTGAATAGACCTAGGCTGCAATTGGGGAAGCGGAAGGAGATTTCCTCGCACCTCAAAGGGCCTGGTCTGCCTCTGACCATGCCGTCTCCACCTCCTGCCAGGAAGTCACACCAGAGAAGCCAGAACTGGTTCTGGTTGGGCACAGACACTCTCTGCCTAAGAGATCAAAGGATTTTGGGATATAAATATTGGGGCCCAGACCCCTGAACTTTAGAACTCTTTTGGACCAAGAAGACTGCCAAGAAGAAGAGCTGGAGAAGCTGTGAGGAGGAACTACCACATTGCTGTGTGCTTTGCTGTGTTGGCCTGCAGTGGCTGCTTCTGTCTTGGGCAGTGAAAGGACTGGACTGAACTTTCTGCATTCTACTTTGTGAGTTTCTCCAAGGGCTTGAGGTAGAGCTTGCCCCCTGATCAAGAAGTCTCAGGAACAGCAAAGACTCCAAGTTCTTCTGCCCTCAGCACTTGGGACTGTGTGTATTGTACTGCAACAGAAGAAAACAAACCTGACGACGTCTACAACGCTGCTGCCGACTCGGTATCCTGAAGGCACCGCAGAGGGCACCGCCGCACCTGGTCTCACCGACTATGCCTGCTGACACCGCCGCCAAGCCGCTACTCCCACCGCAACCTGTGGGCACCGCACTCCGCACCGCCTTGCTTCACGACGACGCCTTGGTATCCCCGACGACGCTCCACGCCGAAATCGACACTGCTGCTTGCACCGTGGTTCAAGGGTACTTCTCGTAAAGTTACATGCACCGCAGGCTTGGCCTACCAACGCCATCGACTCCAGTTCGTCAGCCGACGACAGTGCTTCAGCAACGACAACGCCGCTGCTTGCACCGCGACCCTGGTCTCACCGACAATGCCATCTGACACCGCCACCGAGCCACTGCTCGCACCGCGACCTGAGGGCACCACATGCCGCACCGCTGCACCACTGCACTTTGCACCGCAGCACCCAACGCCTGCCGACGCCAGCGCTCCTGACTCCAACAAAGAGGAGATCGTTTTGCAACGCTTGTGACTTAGAGGGCCCCGACGACTCCTGCACCGACCTCTAGAACCGACGCCTCCGGACGCCGTGCTTTCGGAAGCTCCACGAGAGGCCGCCGACACCCTGTGTTTGAAAAAGGTACTGTTTGTGGGTCTTCCCGACACCGTAGCTGGCCCGCGACACCGTGGTCAGCAAGAACGGTTTGGATTTGTTTGCTCACGATGCCATGCTAGCCCCGGACGGAGCTATCGACATCAAGGAACTGTTTTTCAAGCATGTTTTGAATGCTGTATTGTGGATTTTTATTGTGTTTGGTCTTGTCTTAAATATATAAAAATATTGGATATTTTTCAAACCGTTGGTGTCCTTTTGTAGTGCTTACACTGTATTAAAACAGGCACCTTCCCAGACGACTGGAAGCGTGCAGAAGTCAGACCCCTGCTCAAGAAGCCCACAGCTGACCCCACCGACCTCCAGAAATATCGGACCATCTCGCTCCTCCCCTTCGCAGCCAAAGTTGCAGAGAAAACAGTCAACAGGAAACGGACACGATTCATTGAAGAGAACGCCTTCCTCGACCTGTCCCAATCTGGATTTCGAAGCAACCACAGCACAGAGACGGCCCTACTTGCCGCCACAGACGACAACCACACGCTTCTGGACCAAGGCCACTCTGCAGCCCTCATCCTATTCAACCTATCAGCGGCCTTCGACACCGTCTCCCACCGCACACTAGTCGCCAGACTACACGACGCAGGCATACAAGGAACAGCCCTGGACTGGGTCCGATCATTCCTCACCGGAAGAAGCCAAAGGATCAGACTCCCACCCTTCCTCTCCGACCACACGAAAATCACCTGCGTTGTCCCACAGGGTTCATCCCTGAGCTCCACTCTTTTCAACATCTACATGGCCCCCCTCACAGCCATCATCCAACAACACGGCCTTAATATCGTATCCTACGCCGACGACACCCAGCTCATCCTCTCCCTCACCAAAGACCCCACCACTGCCAAACTCAACTTCCAGAAAGGAATGCAAGACATCGCAGTCTGGATGACCAACAGCTGCCTGAAGCCTTGGATGACCAACAGCTGCCTGAAGCTCAACGCCGAGAAGACAGAAGTCCTCGGTACCACCCCTTCTGCATGGGACAGAACCAGGTGGCCGACCGCCCTCGGAAGCCTACCTACCCCTCAGACCACTCCAAGAATCTCGGTATCGTACTCGACTCATCACTCACCATGAACCGACAGGTCAACTCCATCGCCTCCAGCTGCTTCAACACCCTCCGCAAGAACTTCAAGTGGATCCCTCCTGAGTCAAGGAAGACAGTCACCCACGCACTCATCACAAGCAGACTGGACTATGGAAACGCACTCTACACCAGCATCAACAAATCCCTACTCCGCAAACTCCAGACAATACAGAACACCACCGCCAGACTCGTCCTCGGCATCCCCCAACACAAACACAACAGCCAACACCGACGAAGTCTCCACTGGCTCCCCGTGGAGGAAAGAGTCACTTTCAAAATCCTCACTCACGCCTACAAATGCCTACACAACAATGGACCCAAATACCTCAACGACAGAATCAACTTCCACATACCCAAAAGAAACCTCCAATCTTCCAACCTCGCACTGGCCAAAACCCCGCAGATCCACAGAGCCAAAGCAGGCAAAAGATCCTTCTCTCACATTGCAGCCAAGACCTGGAACAAGCTACCGGCAGACATCAGACGCCCCCTCCCTGAACACCTTCAGGAAGACCCTCAAGACCTGGCTCCTCAGCTAAACAGATCTGCGGACCCCCCCCTCAGCGCCTTGAGACCCTCACGGGCGAGTAGCGTGCTTACAATTCCCTGATTGATTGATTGTTGGTTATGTGCAAATGCTTTACACACTACCTCCAAGATAAGCCTGACTGCTCGTGCTATGCTACCAAGCAGGGATTATTTTACGAGTGTAACTCCCTTATCCTGACTAGAGTGGTGGTTTCTGCCTAGCTTTGGCACATGCCCTAGCATACCAAAAATCCAATTTCTAACATTGGTTGTCAGCGGTGAGGACAGGACTTGCATTTGCACTTGACTTACAGTGATTGGTGTGCACTACTACCCTATCGCAGACCATTACATACCACATACTGGTTCTTTTTGGCATATTTTTGATCTTGCTAGTTTGAACTTGCTACTTCATGCCTGAATAAAGAGCAACGTCTGTTGCATCCCTGGAAATTGCCTCTGAGGAGGATAGGTTGGAATCCTACAATGTTAGAGAATTGAAATCAATTTGCAAAAACCTAAAAGTCAGAGGCCTAAAGAGGAAGGAGGAGCTACAAAAGGCGCTGAGGGCCTGGGTAGCAGCCAGACATTCCAGAGAGCAGTCTGGTGATCAGGGAAGAGGTGGAGGAGCCTATTCCTAGGGTAGATGTGCTTTTGGGAGGGGGGTGGGGGTGGTGGGAAGACTCCAGGCCAGTGTAAGTAAGTGGGTTTCTGTTGCAGTAACACCCCCACTTTTTGCCTGATAACTGATGCACTTTTCCTTGTTGTGCCCTGGGCTCCTGCCAATCAGGTGCCCAGGGCCTGTGTTCCTTCCCTAAAAACTGCCTAACAGCCAAAACCCAAATTGGCAAACCCTGGCCACATGTCAGCCCCTGGTAAATGGTACCGTAGGTGCCCAGGGCCTTGTGACCAGAGAAGGCCCCTAAGGGCAGCAGCACTTTTGTGCCACCCTTAGAGGCCCTGTACCCTGACACACACAGACTGCCTTTGCAGGCTGAGTGTCTGGGTGCAGAACAAAACAAAGAGTCAACATGGCACACATCCCTGTGTGCCATGCCCACAACACACACTGCCCTGGCATACCTCAGTCACCCCTCTAGCTGGGTGCCCTATGCCAGTGGTGTGGGCACAGGTGCATGAGCCCTCTGCCCCTATAGTACCCAAGTCCATTCCTGGGCACTGTAAGTGCAGTGCTGCCATTAAAAGTATATGGTGCTGGGAGGTCGTCAACACGAACTCCACAGCACCATGATGGCTACACTGAAGACTGAGAAGTTTGGTATCAACCTTCTCAGCACAGTAAACCCACACTGATGCCAGTGTGAGATTCACTGTAAGATGCACGACAGAGGGCATCTTAAAGAGGCCCCCTGAACCTAACCTACAATTCACGTCTTGTCTGAGGGGCTGCCTAGGCTGCCACACAGCAGACATGTTGCTTAACCCCTGGGTAGAGAGCCATCTGCTCTCCTGGGCCTGCAACAATGCACATCCTGGGTGAGGTGCGAAGTCTCCTCCCCCAGGATGGGCAGGGGAAGCTTCAAAGGCATTCCACCTTTGTGAGCTTCTCTAGGCCACGTGCTGTACCCAGCAACTGGCCCCTACCGGTTCTCAACCCTCTCTCTGGCGGGAAGACTGTCTGGAAATCCCAAAAGAAGGACAGGGGGGGTGCCAGCCTCTGCTAACCCCACCCCTAGGTGGGGGAGGCGAGGTGAAGCACGTCCCTGGGCTCTCGCCATCTTGAAGATGGGGAGCCCTGCCCAATCAGGACTAGGCCACTGCCCCCCTCCCACAGGAGAGTGGCAGGATAAGGGGTGTACCCACCTCAGGGCAGGGACTCAGTGGTCCCTGCCCTTTACGTACCTGTAATGCCCCTAAATTTAGTATTTAGGGGCATCCTGAACCTTCCTTCCTTAGATTCCAAAACAGCAAAGAAGATCAAGAAGAAAGAAGACCTTCCGTGCAGCTGCTAAGAAGAGGAAGACACCAACTGCTTTGGCCCCAGCCCTACCGGCCTGTCGACCCTCGAACCTGCTCTTGCTAAATCCCTGCACCTCCTGTGGCCAGCAACCTCACAAACCCCGGAGGACCTGGCTACCTTGTGACTGAGCATCTGGGACTCCCACGAGCAGTGGCTCTGCTCAAAGCAAGTATCTAACCCCTGGCATCAGCCAGGAACCGCGAACCCTGCACACTCTGCACCCGCCAAGCCTGGCCTGTGCTGGAGTGGACAAAGACCCCGAGGACGTCCCCCGGGCGACTGTGACCCTGAATCCGGCACCCAAGGACCCTCCTCGACGCTCCTGACGACGCCTGCAGCCTCAGAACCAGAACCAGGGACCCCCCCCAACCGCGATCAACAGAGGGTAAGATTTCCCGACACCAAAAGGCACCCCTGCACCCAGCGCCATGCGGCCCCCTGTGCCCGACTCCTGGGTACCTACCTATCCTCCAACTACCCAACTTACCTCTCGAAGTGGTGGTCACACCTAAAGAATCTTCGTCCCCGAGCTTGCAGCCTTTGTTCGTCCTTGAGCTTTTCCATTGCAATCCATTGAGCGCCCGAAGGCTCAAAAGCACCCTGCACCCAGCCGCCCGAGTGGCCTGGCACTGCAACTTCTACTCCTACCTACTTCCCCATTTGCCCTGAGCAAGTGACCAGGAGCCCAGCTCCCACAGCAGCGTTGCCTGCTAGTCAGCAGCCACCAATCAAGGGACCCCTGCCTCCCATAGGATAACATTGGGCCTAACTCACTCTGCACCCAGCTGCCCCTGTGCCGCTGAGGGTGTAACAACTGTACTTACCTGGGAGACCCCTGACTTTATGCCCAGAACCTTAACTCTGCCAGTCGAGTACTTACCCAAAAGTCAATAACTCACTTTTCTTCCATAGGGTAACATTGACTGGTTCCTCTTGAAATTTCTTCTAAGTGTGGAGTTTCTAAACTTTAAAATATTCACCTAAAATCAACCGAGTAACGAAAACGGAAATACTCACCTGATATTAGGAGAGATCCCAGTGCTGGACCTTGGTGCCCAGCCCTGACCCTGAAAAGTACTTACGACCGTACTTCCCACTAACTCAATTTTCTCCCATAGGAAACCATTGACTGTTTTTCTGTGAAATGTCTTCTAAGTGTCGATTTTGCAAACTTAAAAATATTCATTCAAAATCGCCTGTATAACTTAAATGCAGTTTCTCAACTGCTTACAGGTGGTACACTAGTGCTGGATCCAGGATCCAACACTGACCTAGTAAAAGTAACCATAACCCCACTTACTTGCTAAGTGAATTTCCACCCATAGGATAACATTGGTAATTTGATTAGAAAAAGTTTCAAAGTGTCAACTTTTAAAATAGCAAAATATTGCTTAAAAATCACAACAGTAACTAAAACGTATTTAGAAAAGTAATCCTGAAAGTAATCAATTGCATATAACTTAAAATTCCCATTGAGCTCAATGTATTATTGTGTTTGAAATTGTGTTGCCTATTGCAACGAACTGTAACTATTACATGCAAAAGTCAATTGCCTATTGCAAAGCATTTAACTAAGCATCTCATTCTGAGAAAGTATATTTTGATGCCTATTGTTGGTTCTAAAATAAAACAACCATATATTTTTATACAAAACCATTGGCCTAGAGTTCAGTTATTGAGTGTGTGCGACCATTTGCTGACTGAGTGTGTACAACAAATGCTTTACACTGTCCTCAGATACTGCCTTACTGCTCGACCAAGCTACCACTTTAGAGAGTAAGGTTATATCTAACGTTAGCCTCTGCCAAACCTCTGGGGACTGTGGACTCTGTGCACACTGTACCTATTTGGAAACAGTATATACAGAGCTACTGTCTCACAGCCAGGCAGCAGGGGGCTGTCCCCAGGAGGGCTGGAGGACAGGCGGGAAGCAAAGAGAGTTGCAGTAGAACTGGAGAAGTTTAAGTTAGCCATGGAGGAGAAAAGGATGAGGTTAGAGCATGAGTTCAGAATAAAGGAACTGGATAAGAGGAGTAGTGCCAACTCAGATCGTGGCAGCAACCCATCAACCATCAAGACAGGCAGACAGGATTGGGCACATCCCTAAGAATGTAGGCAAAGAATTCAAGAAGGGGGATGACATACAAAGGTGGTTTCAGGGTTACGAGGCAGCGATACAGATGAATGGGGTCCCTGAGGATAATTGGGGAGCAGGATTGTGGCCTCTCTTCCCAGAAGAAGCAAGGGATACTTTAATAGCTTTGGGTAAGGGGTATCACCTCACCTATCCAGATATGAAGGATGCCCTTCTCACTAAGTATGGTCTCACCCCTGAAAAGTACAGGGATCAGTTCAGGTCCGATGCCACCACTTGGTTGGAATGTGTAGATATGTTTTGCAGGTCACTGGATGGCTGGGTGAAGGGCAGTAATGTGACAGATTTGCAGGGGGCTCTACATTTTGATTGCATGGGAGCACTTTAGTCTAGGTTTTGCAGATCTGCGCCAGCACCTAGTTGATAGTAAGCGGACTGACCCCAGCAAGCTTGCTATGGAGGCAGACCGCTGGCTGAGTACCAGGGTCCACAGGAAAGCGTATGGGGGAGACTCAGCCAAAGGTGGGCAGGGTCCCTAGCAGAAAAGCGGGGGGGACAAGGGTAAAACATAGGAGTTCTCTAAAGGGCCCCAAACTAACACCCAGGGTAAAGGTTCCCATCCCCCAGGAGATAAGAAACAAGGGGTCTCGTCAGGAGAGCCTACGGAGACCGGCCCCCGCAAGTGTTTTGCATGTGACCAGGTAGGTCACATGAAGGGGGACCCCAAGTGCCCTAAGGGGGCACAGCCAGCCACCGGTGGTCAGTCCAAGGTGTTGGCTAGTGTAGCGGTTGGGGAGGCGGAGTACCCACAGGAGGGTGAGGACCCCGCAGAAATGACCCTCGTCTTACTAGGGGGACAGTGAGATGGTCCCAGGAAACCCGGTGCCCCCTAACACAAAGAAATACAGCACCTGGGAGACCATCAATGGGAAAAGGGTAGAGTCTCTCAGAGATACTGGAGCCAGTGTGACCTCAGACTGATGTCACCTGATCTCTGAGAAGCAGGTAGTAACAGGGGCATTTCACCAGGTCATTGCGGTGGACAATTCAGAGCGCCAGTGTCTGGTGGTGCAGGTTCCCTTCGAGTGGGGTGGGTCTCAGGTCCCTTGAGGGCGATTGTGAGCCCTTTCATGCCTGTAGATTGTCTGCTAGGTAACGACCTAGAGCAGTCCTTATGAAAGGATGTTACGCTCAGGTGTCACTTGGAGATGCTTGGGTTGCCAGAGTGGGCATGCGTGTCCACTCGGTCAATGGGAGCCAGAGAGGGTGATCAAGAGGACTTGGAGCCTGAAACAGTGGCCCAAGTCCTGCCAAGAGAAAGGGCAAGTCTGTGTCCGAGTTTGTGTCAGCCCGTGTGCTGGTGGTACTCCACTGCTTCAGAACCTTCCTACTGGGTCTGGCTCACGATGTGCCTTTGGCAGGACATTTGGGGCAGGACAAGACCTTGGACAGGCTTGTCACCCACTTCTTCTGGCCCCAAATGCGAAGGCAGTCAGATGGACAGTGCAGGTCTTGCCAAACTTGCCAGGCAAGTGGTAAGAGTGGGAGAAAGGTCAAAGCTCCTCTACAACCTTTTCCAGTGGTTGGAACGCCCTTTGAAAGGGTAGGGATGGACATTGTGGGGCCACTGGATCCCAAGACAGCCATGGGCATCAGGTACATCCTGGTCTTGGTGGACCATGCCACCCGGTACCTGGAGGAAATCCCTCTCAGGACGACGACGGCGCCAATGGTGGGCCGGGTGTTAAGGGGGATCTTTTCCCGAGTGGGGTTCCCCAGAGAGTTGGTTTCTGACAGGGGGACCAATTTCATATCCAAGTATATGACATCCCTGTGGAAGGAGTGTGTTGTAACCTACAAGTTCACCACCCTTACCACCCACAAGGTAACGGTCTGGTGGAGAGATTCAACCAGACCTTGAAGGGCATGAATAAGGGTCTAACAGAACCCATGAGGCGTAAGTCGGACGTCCTCCTGCTGTGCATTCTCTTTACATACAGGGAGGTACCACAGAAGTCTCTTGGGTTCGGTCCCTTTGAGCTTCTTTATCGTCACCCTGTGAGAGGACCTCTGAGTTTGGTGAAGGAAGGCTGGAAGGCAGCTCCCAGGAAAGCTCCCCAGGATGTGTTTAGTTACATGCTGGCCTTCAGAAACCAAACTGCCTGCTTCAGGAAATTCGCGCCGGCGAACCTAGAAGCAAGCCAGGAAGAAAAGAGGAAGTGGTATGACCAGAATGCCACTCTGGTCAAATTTCGACCTGTGCAAAAAGTGTGGGTCATGGTCCCAGTGGAACTTTTTACCTTGCAGGACAAGTGGACTGGGTCATTTGAGGTGGTGGAGCACAAAAGTGATGTGTTGGACTTGGCCCTTTTTGCAGGGTCATTCCTGAACTTTTTGCCTTCCTCCTATATTTTTTCTGACCTCTTGGCTGTTTTATGACTCTGGGCACTTTACCACTGCTGACCAGTGCTTAAGTGCATATGCTCTCCCTATTGTAAATTAATGTATGAAATTGTGATTCCATGATTGGTTGGTTTGGTTTACCTGTCAGATCCTAGTACAGTGCACCAGGAGTGCCCAGGGCTGGTAATCCAAATACTGCTGGTGGGCTTGCAGCACTGGTTGTGCCACCCACAGAAGCAGCCTGTAAAAGTGTGTCTAAGGCCTGTCATTGCAGAGCCTGCGTGCAGTCTGGTACTGTCATGCTGACTGGGCAAGTGCACCCACTTGCCAGTCCCTAAACCTTCCCTTTTCTTCATATCAGACACCCTCTTGGTTCGCCCCAAGGGCAGGGTGCATTGTAAGGATAAGGTACGACATTCCCTGGTGTGTGTGTGGCATGTTCTAATAGTGAATTACAGCCATTTTCGTTTTTTACTATTGCAAGGCTACCTGTTCTCCATAGGCCAGAATAGGCAGTTTGGTTATTACATCTTATAATCCTAACTGACTCAGGGAACATGGTAGAAATTCGAATTTAGTATGCCTGAACTCAGAATGATAAAATACATCTTTTAGTGAAGTTGGTTTTAACATTCTGTATTTGAAAATGCCACTTTTAGAAAGTGGGTATTTTCTTGTCTAACCATTCAAACCTACCTCTGCTAGGCTGTGTATTCCCTGTCTGGAGTTTGAGTGACATGGCTGGGGAATTCCAGGAGACAGGATGAGGTGTCCCAGTGGTGAATAGAGAGATCTGCATCTAGATGGGTGGGAGGAGTTGCACCTGGGACCTGAATAGGGCTGTGCCTTCCCTCCACAATGCTGGCTCCACCTCCTGTGGTGTGTCTGATGTCTCTGCCCTGCACTCTGAAAGGAAAGAAGGAGTCAGGTAAACAAAGTGCTCCAGGACTGACCAGAACTGGTTTGAACAAGGCAAAGGTCCCTCTGCCCTCAGAGGACAAAGGATTTTGGAGTATAAGTATTAGGACCCTGATCCCAAGAATTTAGATCACTTTGGGAAACAAGAAGAAACTCTGCTGAGGAGAGGAACCAAGAAGAAACTGAGGTGAGACTATCCCTGAAACCGGGGGATTGGCCTGCAGGGATTGCCTACTGCCAAAGAGAGGAGAAAGGAACTTTGTGTGTACTTTTGCTCAACTTGTGAAGGATCTCCAAGGGCTTGGAAAAGAGCTTGCCTCCTGCTGAAGTCTCAGGAACAACAGACTTCACCCCCAGCTCCCCAGAGTTCTTTGGAAGTGCCTGCTGCTGTCTTTGGGCATCCTGAGGGACTGCGTGTCGCAAGGAGCTTGAAGCGTGACTCAAGAAGTTGAAGCGTGCCGCCGTCGGAGCCGTTGTTGTCGCATCACGTAAAGTGTGTCGCTGTTGCAGCTGTCGAATCGAGCGGAAGCGTCTCGCATCATCGAAGAAGTGTCTCGCATCGAGGAAGAAGCGCGTCGCATCGCAGCCATTGTAGTTGTCGCTTTGCACCGCATCAAGAAAAGCGCCTCGCATCCACGGAGAAGCGTGCCGCTGTCGGAGCTGTTGTCGCATCGCGTAAAGTGTGTCGCCGCTGCAAGCTGTCGCATCGAGCGGAAGCGTCTCGCAACGTCGGAGAAGAGTGTCGCCGCCAAGGCTGCTGTCGCCGCATCGCGTAAAGTGTGTCGCCGCTGCAGCTGACGCATCGAATCGAGACTTCTCGCAACATCGGAGAAGCGTGCCGCATCTAGAAGATCTTCACGTCTTTGCACCAAAATCTTCAATGCATCAACATCGTTGCAACACTTTCGTTGCCCTGCGTGTTGCATCTAAAAGGTACATTGACTTAAAGTGTTGCATTTAAGAACTAAAGAGAACCAAGCTAAATTCTACCATCTAAAGTAACAGGATTGTGTATTTTTGTCGTTTATGGTCTTGTGGTAAATCTATATAAAGAATACTTATTTTTTATATAAAACCTGTGTGGTATCCATCTGTAGTGTTGTCATTTGATTACTGTATGTGTTCACAAATGCTTTACACACTGCCTCTGAGACAAGTCTGTCTACTCGTGCCAAGCTACCAAGGGGGTGAGCAGGGGTTATTTTAGAGGACGTCCCCCCGGCGAAATAAAAAACCGCCCTGTTCCCTAGATACTGACCCTACTAATGATCAGTCTTAGAGTTTCTGCACTGCATTGCATGCCCTCAGGATGAATGTCGCGCTTTACAAATATCCAAAAATACAAATACTTATTTTTTTTAGCCTGCCTAAAAGGCAGCACACAACCCATGTAAATATGAAGGGAATGTGCTTTAAAGGGCAAAACTTCTGGCTCCAGTCCCACTCCCAATGCTTAATTTGTAACCTTCCAACTGCCGGCGCTTTTATTAGGCAGCAGCTTCAGACAACGTACTTCTTTTTTTTTACCCTGCCTAACAGGCAGCACACAGCTTGGGCTAATGAGAAGTGAATGTGCTTTCAATGACAAAACTTCTAACTGTACGAGCTCGGAAACCAGGTTCCATGCTTAAATGCTGCCCAATAGGGTGTGATTGTGGGCAAAGCATTTAATTTCCATACATGCATTAAAAATACAGGTGTCCTGGACTGCAGATAAAGTGTTTCTGTTGATTATTAGGTGTTGCTGTTGAGCACCAGAAACCACCAGCTCATATTTAGCACTGCACTTTCCCTATGTTTAAAACACCACTACATAATATAAAGTACAGCAACCTACATTCAATGTTGGTTTCACTATTAAAACACGGAGCACAGGGCGTGGTCTCGCTGGCAATGCAGTAAGACGCACGCTAAGGGAGCTCTGGCAGGCCCCCGCGCACTATAGCAATTATTGCGGAGCTGGGGGCTTTCTGTCGCTGAACCCGGGGGTGCCCTAGTTGCGGATGGTGAGGGGCACCCTTTGGCGAGTGGAGGATTGCGCAGGAGTGGCGGCAGCGGTGCCTAAGCTGCAACCTATTGATCAGGCGGTTGGTGCGCCCGCCATTTTACGGCGCCCGGATTGGTGGTCCCCGGCCCTGCGGTGAGAGCGGTTCCTGTGCACACCGGGGCCCCCTGGCGCACTCCGTCCCCGGTGGTGTGGGCGAAGCAGTGGGAGTGCTTACTCTGGAGAGGAAGGCACAAGATATCGATCCGGAGCCAACGCGCAGACGGGCAGGGGCGGCCCTGAAGCTGACCCGGGGCCGCCATCTTGCACACCGCGCCGGTGGAACACCTCCGGGCCTGGGACCCTGCTGGCTGATTCCCCTGGCCCGGCGGGGCCTTCATCTGCTTCGACAGTCGGTGGCGGCACTGTGGACTTGACGGGGGACGGCGGGGATGGCCACGGCAACTCAGGAGATTCTCGGACCTCCGGGGGTATGCTGCGGCGGTGGCCGCCATCTTGCCTGAGCAGGCCTGTTGGACCCCTGAGTAGCTGGCGCTGTCTGGGGCGCGCGACTCTGAATTACAGCTGTGGGCCCTATGGGGGACATCGGGGGTGAGCATCCACATTGACCAGCGCAGCACCTGTGCCCTCAGTGAGGCCCGGACATCGCCTTGTGTCTCCCTTGTTCCTCTGACACCGGCGCGGGGTGGGAGGTGCCCTTCAAAGCGCCAGCAGCCGCCATCTTGTGGGTTGCGGACCGGGGACAAGTCATGGGATCGGCTGGACCCGCGTGGACCCTCCCTGGACCGTGCTGATACTCTGCCCACAGCAATTGTGCCGCGCCATCCTGGTAGTGGCGTTGCGGCTCCTCGGAGGCGGCGGGGACAGCGGGAGGCATCGCGGGTCGTCTGTCAGCCCGACGATCGCGCCTGCTGTCCGCCATTTTGTGGAATGGAGAGGTCCAGACTACAGAGGCTGGTGGAGAGGGCTGACCTTCGCCAACACGTGGTGAACTGCTGGTGGCTGGGTGGCCTGGCGGTGAGTGGCACTCTTATATGAAGGGCGGTGGCTGAAGCGGGGGTGGGGAGGACTTTGACTGTGGGGAGCCTGGTGTGACTTTGCTCTCAGTGCCCTGCTGTGGTGTGAGGGGGCCTTGCGCCTGGAGCTGGCTGAAACCCAGGCTGCCTCTATGCGGGACTGTTGTGTGCCAGTGGCCTGGGGATTCCCATAAGGGGGGTATCCTGGCGACTCCCCTGGTTGTTGCCTGTCCCCGATTGGATCGCCGCCGCGAGCCGCCTGACGCCCGTTCGACCTGCCTGCTCGGACCGCCCTTCCTGCTGGCCTGCACCTGCCCCTACCCCTGGGAGGACACTTCCTTGCATCGCCAGTGGAGTGGGGACTGTTGCTGCGTCTGTGTATCACCCCCAGCTGTTGCCGCTTGCTTTGCTGGACTGCTCCTCTCCACTGGCCTGGGAGCTCTCCTGTATGGGGGCCCATTTGTGATATTTCGCCCGGCGCTGACAGTGTTGGGCTGCGACCTCCTGGGCTGCACTTGACTGGCCTGATCTTGGGCTGGTGGCTCCTACTCTTGAGAGGTGAAGTGTCCTGGGGGTCTGGCCGTATGTTCTTGCGGGGCCCTCGTGCGCTTTAAAGGGCTGCTGTGGGATTGACGGGGGCTGCTGGCCTCGAGTGTGGCTCTATACTGCGGAGCTGTGGTGCCGGCTTGAGTACTGGGCCTCCCTACTCTGCGCAGTCTGGGCTGCTTGGGTCTGTGGTGGAGCTGAACACACCTGACGGGCCTTGTGGCGGGGGACGGTGCCTCCAGAGCGGCCGTGTCTTGCAGAAGCAGCGAGGGGCTCTTCGTTACCTGTTGGGACTTGACACCGGCTGTACAACCGTGACGCCCGTATGACACGCACTAATAGAGGCAAAGTCGCTTCAGGGCCAGCCCCCAAGGACAACTTGGTGGCGGCAATGTGGAGCAAGATGGGCCCGCCTGCACCCGCTGAGGGGCAAATGCCGGCTGGAGGGGACTCGTCCCCGGTGACACAGTCCTTTATGACCTCCTTCATGTCTGAATTGAAATCTGAGATTGGCTCCCTGCGTACTGAAGTGCACTCCTGTGTTCGAGAGCTCCGGAAGGAGGTCGCAGATCTTGGCGGGCGAGTAGATGGGCTGGAAAAGACGGTTGATGCACCAGGAGCTTTGGCAGTGCCTGGCTGTCCTGGAAGACCAACACATAGAATTGCAACTGAAGCAGGAGGATTTGGAAAATCGAAGTCGGGGGGTCCCTCTCGGAGCAGAAGGGAAGGACATTATGACTTATGTGGCACGGCTGCTGCATGAAGTGTGGAGAGATGACAACGCCTCCCCCATGGCCCTTGATCGGGCTCACCGGGTCTCCGGGCCCGCGGGCAGACCGGGCCTCCTTCCTGACATTTTAACCAGGGTCCACTTTTTTACAGAAACAGAAGCTATTCTATGGGCGGCACGAGCCAAACAAGACCTCACGTACGAGGGGAACAAGATCCAGATTTTTCAGGACCTGGCCCCCACAACCTTGAGACGCCGCCGTGACTTTATACCTGTGACAGACAAGTTGCGGAGCTTGAATATCTCCTATCAGTGGGGTCACCCCTTTGCCCTTATTTTTACATGGGAGTCCAGGCGTAGGGTGATCCGGTCATACAGAGATGCGGCGCAGTTACTTAGACTCCCCCCCCCTCACGGCCCGCTAGCCCCACTCGTCCTTTATCTTCTGCACGGGTGCCTGCTAAACCCACCTGGTCGACCGTGCACGGGCGCAGGCGCTCCCCGCCCTTCAACGAACAAGACTCCTTACAGGCTCAGCAGGTCTTTATAGAACACATTAGGTCCTTGGAAGGAGACAAGTCTGAATCTGGTTCAGATTCTCCAACCTCGTGATCAACGGCTCATGTATCTGTGATGGCTCTTGGAACCCTTCTCTGAGATCACTGCTCCTTCTGGTCTAGCACTTGCTAGTTGGACTTGGTGACTGGTGGGGGGGCCTTGCAGTTCCCCAGCTCCCAGCCTTTATTTCTTGTGCGGGGTGGCTGGTGCCGGAGCCCTCTACCTGGACGAACTCGAGAGCAGCAGACGACGTACCCCCCTCTGTTCCCTCTGTTCCTGGGAGAGTGACGTCTCTAGGCTATCCCCTCCAATTCTGGGCCATGGCAGATACCAAAACGGCCGGAGTGGTTATTCTCTGTAGATCTGGAATCAGGCAGGGGAATTCCAAAGTCTTTCATGGCCCGGATGGACGCTTCATCAGGGCGGAGGTGAGGGTGGGGGGACGCCTACTTACACTGTGCAATGTCTATGCACCAAACCAGATGCAGGATTCCTATCTCCGAACACTGCTGCGGGAACATGTGCCACATGGCGATCCCTCCCTAATTTTGGGGGGAGACTTTAACCTTGTGTGGGACCCTGCGATGGACCGTAGTGAAGCTTCTTCCAATGGGGCGGGAGCCATGTCCTCCACACTACGGAAACAGATAACAGACCTTGGCTTGCTGGATGTGTGGCGATACCACTCTCCGGAGGTGCGGGATTACTCGTACTACTCCCACGTCCACCGTTCGTACTCGCGTATTGATTATTTATTCATCTCACACAATAACATGAGGGACAAGTTGGGGGCGTCTATGTCTGACATATCGCTATCTGATCATGCCCATGTGGAGCTCCTACTGCATGATCTGGCTGCCTCTCCTGCCCACCTTCCGAGGTGGCGTTTGTCGTTGCATGTCTTGCGCGACCCGGCAGATGTGGAGAGCATACGGACCGCCGCCTGGAGGATAGCCTGTCTAAGGACATTAAGGCGCTAGAGCAGCAAGATCAGGGTCATTCTTCGGCCGCGAGTCGGTGACAACTTGCTAACCTTCGGGGCCAGCTCAGCGCTCTACGCACTAATAAGGCAGAGCGGTCCCTGTTAACCCTAAAACAACAATATTTTGAGGGGGAGACAAGGTGGGCAGAATGCTGGCGCAGCGCTTGAGGGCCTGTGCGGCGAAGTCCCACATAGCGAATATCCCAGCACTGGATGGGACCTGGGCCATCACGGGGCGAGCTAAATGCGAGGCCTTTAGGGCTTATTACGCTGCCCTCTATAAGGCGATAAACCCCCTCTCAAGCCCATATAGATGATATTTTAGCCCAGTGCCCCTGGACTCCAATCCACCCACACCATGCCAAGCAATTAGAAGACCCTCTCACGGCAGAGGAACTGCGGGCAGCGTTGAAGGATCTACCCCTCGGGAAGACGCCGGGACAAGATGGCATGCCATTGGTTTTTTACTGTATGTTCCTACCGCAACTCCAATCACACCTTTTGCGGCTGTATAACTCCTTCTCTGGCACGGAGGGGCCGTCGCCCTCCATGGGTATGGCTGAAATAGCCCTTATCCCCAAGCCGGGTAAGGACCCCACGCTGTGTGCATCATCTCGCCCCATTGCCTTGCTAAACACAGACCTCAAAATTTACACCAAAATGCTCGCCAGACGCTTGGATCCCCACATGCCTGACCTTGTGGAACCGGATCAAGTTGGCTTCATCCGCAACAGTCAAGGGGCGGATAACGTGCGTATAATCGCGCATCTGGTGGGGAAAGCCCAGCACTGGAATATACAAGCCTGCCTTCTCTCGCTGGACGCAGAGAAGGCGTTTGATCGAGTGGATTGGGGCTTTCTCCGCACGGTGCTGCAAAAGGTTAGACTGGGCAGGATTATGATCTCTATGATCATGGCCCCTTATATCTCTCCGCAAGCCCGGATTCGAGTTAATGGGGAACCCACAGACCCTTTTTCCATATCTAGAGGTACGCGGCAGGGCTGTCCATTGTCACCTCTGTTGTTTGACCTGGTGGTAGAACCCCTAGCAGAGATGATCAGGCAGCATCTGGACATACATGGGATTTCCCTTGGTGGCCGGCAAAACAAGATAGCGCTCTTCGCGGATGATCTCATCCTCACCTTATCGCGTCCGCATACATCCCTTCCGACGCTCCATGCTCTGCTGCGGTCTTTTGGGCAAGCTTCGGGGCTCAAAATTAATCATGGCAAATCTTGGGCTCTGAATCTCACGATCCCGACAGATGAGGCACCAATCATGAAAACGCTCGCTCCTTATCAATGGGCCATGGAGTATATCAGGTACCTTGGACTCCAATTGACCCCCACTTTGGACACATGGACCCAGGTTAACTGGCGAGAATGCCGGAGGACTGTTTTGGAAGACTTGCGGGGTTGGAAAAACCTAACGGTTTCCTGGTTGGGTAGGCTAAATGCCGTGAAAATGTCAATACTCCCTAAAATCTTATACTTATTTCAATGTCTCCACACCCCTGTCCCGCAGCGCCAAATACAGGGCCTCCAGCGAGATCTCATTTGCTTTATCTGGGGCGGACGTCGGCTGCGATTCTCCCACAAGACCCTCATGTCGCTGTGTGATAGAGGGGGACTAGCGTGCCCTAACCTCTTGGACTATTATTGGGCCTCGCTTTGTGTCGGAGTGGATAGCCATTGAAAGCGAAAAGGTGTGGTTTCATATGGACAGGACGGTAACTGGACGCTTGTAGGAGAGTAGGGTCTGCTATCCTATGGTCACCCCAAATTTTTGCTTTTTGCTTCACTGGTTTTTGACATATTGAGGCTGTGGGCCTGCTAATCAGACCCCCAGCCTGCTGTTCTCTCTACTAAATTGACACTATGCACTTTAGGTGCATAACCAATTGGAATTTGATCACCCTGTGAGCCCCTGTACCAGTGTACACTAGGTACCCAGGGCATTGGTGTATCTAAGGCCTACCGGAGGCTGAAGCATGTATTGTGCCACCCCTGGCCTGGCCTAACAATTTGACACAACTGGCTGATCACTCAGCCGGGGTAAGTTGGTGTATCCACCTCTTACTTAGGTGTAGTATACCTATACCTAACCTTAAATGGGACACATGTTAACCTATAAGTCACTCCTATGGCAGGCCTTAACAATCCTGAAGGCAGAGTGCTTGGTTTCATGTGAGATGGTGCTCTGGCATGAGCTGAGCCTGTCTGCAGTGGTCGGAACAACTTCCTTCTACCGTTTCCAGATATCGCCATACCATATACTCTTTTAAGTGCATTATGAACCTCGCGGTTAAATGCTATCTTTGGTTTGGCATTATCAAAACATGTCGAGTAAGGTGCCATACGAATTGGAATACTAACCCCTCGTCAATTCTGGCGACGGGGTTAGCATTCCACCCTTCTAGAGGGACACGACGTACAGATCCTGAAACCCGGGTAAAATCAGACATAGCCTCAGCTCCACAAAATGGACGCTGCCACCACAGACACAAGTCTGCCCTCCTGCTGCTGGGAGTCCTTCCAGCTTGGGAGACGTGGACAAAGGGTTTCCTGCCAGGGGAGGTGCGAGCACCACCCCAGACAGGATTTTGTGTATTGGTCAGGTAGGGCTTGAATAGAATCAGACATGCCTGAGGCTCACAAGGAGCCTCGGTGCATATGCCAGTTCAAACCGGTCCTGGGGCACACCAGCCCCGGACCTGGGGTGAGCTGGACAAAGGATTGGGGGTGTAACCACCCCCCTTCCTGGTCCCACCCTTAGGGAGGGACCTAGCAGGTAGTCCGGCCCCTAGAATCCGCTTAAAGGTAGGAGCTGTGTCCTAAGACTTCAGACATCCTGGAATCAACTTAACACTAAGAAGAAGATGGGAACTTCGACGTTCTGCTGCACAGAAGACTGAAGGAATTCTCCCCTATGGTCAGGGAGTGACCATCTTGCTAACGCAAGCACCAACCAGCGAATCGACGTCTGCTTTGCCGCCGCCTCCTGCCGGAGCCCGAGCCCAGAGACCGACAAGAACTGGACCTCCAGAACTCTCACAGCCCGATCCACAGTCCCTGCAAAGAAGGAACCCTTGGAGGCACCGAGACACGTGGAGCCAGCCATCTTGGAAGACACTCGACAAGCTGCAAGCGCGACAACAGAGGCTCCCTCCAAGTTGTGCTTTGGGTCCTGAGAAGCCCAACACCCGAGCAGCATCTGCACCAAAGGTGAGCCCTCCCGCATCTCCACGATCTGCGTGGGGCCCCTCTGCACTTTGCAACTCGACGCGCCTGCCCGGTCCCTGGCCCGTTGGCTAGTGGCCATTTTGGCGAACTATCTTGAAAACTATGATGCTTGTCTGGTTGCCCCAGACTGGCCCCTGCTGCCCTCCAAAGGAGCAGCCCCTCTGACCTTGCTGGTCAGAACCACCAGCTTTCTTCATTTCCTGTGACTCCTGCTTTTGCCAAAGCTTGTTTGCTTCCTTTGAGTCGCCGACACCGCCGACAGCGAGAGCCTGCGTGAGACAGCTAGTGAACCCACTCCTGGACGTCGTCAACCTTCAGGGACCACGTGGCTGCAGAGACAAGCTACACCTCTTCACCTGTTTGCACCCGACATCCCCTGGTACCTACCTGGTGCATTGCCGGTCACTGGCTAGTGACTGTGAACACTGTCCCCTCTGCTTACAGGTCTTCTACAACTCCGATCCATCCTTGTATCCACCGCATCTCTTCTGGACCGGCCGCCTGCAGCATCTTTGTCGTCAGGCTCCATTGAACAGATAGACGAAACCCGACGCACTTCGAGACCTATGCACCCGCTTCCTGTGGGTGAGGTAAAGCTGGCACTCTGGTGCACAAGTGTAGAGTAACATCTCTAGTGTCTAGGTTTGAAGTCTTGAATTCGTAGTCCAACCAGAAGACCCTTCTAGCAGTAACTTTTGAACTTTTACGCACCCATTGAAAACCTATGGGAGCCCGCGTGTAACTTTCCTCACTGCACACGCGACCCATGGACCTCCTGGTCGCTAACTGAAGTTAGCTCCTTGTAGGCCCAGCGATTCTAGAGGCCCTAGGCCTTTTCCCTTTCCTATTCGTGGTACTTATACCACTATTTTAGTATCTGGTTTGAGCGGCCACCAGGGCCTATCCATATAAAGTGCAACTTCTGTATATTGTGATACTTTCTTGTTTAACGATTTGTGCTCCTGTGCTCATAAAGAGTCTAGGGGATACTTTGAGTGATAAATACATATATATTTTGAATATATATCTGTGTGGTGTCCTTTCATTGGTATAAAGGGGGGATCCATATGGTAAAACAGCTTGCTTTACATGCCAAAATGAGTTTAGCCCGAAAGACTGCTTAGCCTACACTACCACTAGGGCAGCTAGTCCAAAAAGGTTGACTTACAGCCACACCATAAGGGTTGCTTGGCATGGTACAAGGTGGTCACTTTAACTAGTGAACATCATATACCAGGCCAACTTCTCACATTGGTGAGCAGCGTTTGAATTTGAGCTTGCTGTGTTTTACCTCTGTAATCTCTTTGTTACCAATTGAAAGATCATACAGGTACCTTTAGGTACATATAAAACAAGTTAGTTATATACTTAAGTTCTACTGAACTTAGTTGTTGTAGAGAAAAGGGAGTAGCACACCCTGACTACAACTACTAAATAGGTTTAGTAGGAAAACCCAAGTGTAGGTAGTTGCAACACATCCATCCACACTTAAGAGCAATGGCTGGGGCAGAGGGGCCCAATGTACCCATCTCTGTCGAGAGTGACCCCCAGAGGGCACCAACCATCTTTGCTACCCTAAACCAGAATGAGCTCAGGCAGTTGGCAAATATCAGGGGCCTTAAACAGCCTACCTCTGCTGAACTCAGAGAACTCTTACAAGCTGATGAAGATCAGAGAGCTCTCAAGAAAGCCTCCCAGTTAGACCCCTCAGGGACTGGAACAGGAGGCCCTCCTTCTGAAGATGCTACTGAAGCACCCCTTCCTAACAGTCGCCCCTTAGTTGAGAATCAGACTACAGATGATGAGGATCAGAATAGGGACAAGGATGACAAGGGGGATGAGTCTGACAGTAGTAGCAATTCTGATGGGAGAAATAGCCCAGTGCCAGGTGCTATACCTGGCTCAGCTAACTTAAGACTATTTGGGACTGACAATGGGTTCCCCCCATTGAATCTCCCTAGTGGACTTAACCAGGGGTTTGGGAGACAAAGGAATCACTCAGGTGACTCTAATGCCTCTCATGCCTCTAGAGGCTCTCAGGGTCACTCCAGAAGAAGGATGACCAGCCCTCAGAGGAGGGAGCATGAGGCCAGAATGCAGGAAGCCCAGCTGAGGATCAGGAAGCAGGAAGCTAGAAGTAGCCCTGATGGAAGAGAAACTGAGCAAGGCTAGGCAACCTAGAGAGAGTGGGTCTATACCCACTGGTGGCAGCATTGTCCCTAGGGACAAAGATAGGGTCTTTGATAATAGGAACCTGTCCAAGGTTGTGCCCCCCTACAAAAGTGGGGATGATATCCACAAGTGGATGACTGCTCTTGAGAGAGCCTGCAAAGTGCAGCAGGTTCCTGAAGACCAGTGGGCAGCAATCTTATGGCTCTCCTTTGAAGGTAGAGGCAGAGATAGACTCCTCACTGTTAGAGAGGAGGATGTCAGAAACTACAGAGCCCTGAAGAGTGTCCTGGTTGATGGGTTAGGCTTAACCACTGAACAGTACAGGTTAATGTTCGGAGATACCCAGAAGACACAGACTCAGGACTGGTCTGAATACATTGAATGTGCCACTAAGGCTTTGGAGGGTTGGTTGCTGGGAAGTAAGGTGTCTGATTATACAGGATTGTACAATTTGATGATGAGAGAACAGATTTTAAATAACTGTCAAAACCAGCAACTGCATAAACACTTGGTTGACTCGGATCTGACCTCTCCCCAAGAATTGGGAAAGAAGGCAGACAAATGGGTCAGAACCAGGGTTAAGCAAAATAACCAGAACCAGGGCCAAGGGGGTGATCAGAAGAAAACAGACCAAAAGGGTGATCAGAAATCCAAAGACCAGAAGTCTTCAACAGGGCCCCAAACTAGTACTAATGAGGGTGGGTCCCAACAATCTAAAGGAAAGAAGAGAGAAGGTCCAAAGAAACCCTGGTGCAAATCTTGCAAGAATACAACTCACTGGACTAGTGATTGTAAGAAGGGTGGAGCCCCCAACACTGTTGCCCCTAAGGCACCTGCTCCCAGTAGTACTGTTAGCAGTGTTGGTCCCCAGACAAAGGGTGTAGTGGGAATCACTATGGGAACTGAAGGAGATTCTGACTTAGACAGAACCCTTACACAGGCAGTCTTGATCTGTGATGGGGACATGGATTTGTCCCTGACTATGAGCCCCAGTAATCTGGGCAAGTACAGACAGACTCCATTGATTAATGCAAAAGTGGCTCAAGCCTACAGGGACACATGTGCCAGTGTCACTATGGTGACACCAGGCTTTGTGGACCCTGGACAGTACATACCAGGTGAGAATTACCTGGTGACCAATGCCAGCAATACCACTACTTCTCATAGTGTGGCTATTGTTAACTTCTCATGGGGAGGGGTAACTGGCCTCAAAAGGGTTGTGGTTAGTGCAGACCTCCCAGTAGAATGTTTGTTGGGCAATGACCTAGAGAGTTCTCTATGGTCAGAAGTGGAGTACAGGACACATGCAGAGATGTTAGGTATATCACCACATGTCCTTGCTGTGACCAGGTCACAGGCCAAAAAGTGCCTTACTGAACCTCAGGTCTTGGATCCTGGAACAATGGACCAAGCACCTACCAAGAAGAAGAACAGGAGGATTAAGGCTGTGCCTTCCCCCTGCCTCCAAGTGACGATCAGTCTTCCCAGGAGGATGATCTAGAGAACCCTGAAGGAACTGTCCCTGAAGAGCTTGAACCTGACCAGGTTGAGTTTCTGGGGACAGGGGGACCTTCCAGGGCTGACTTAGGGCAGGCTCGGTTATCCTGTCCATCTCTTGAACCCCTCAGACAGCTGGCTGCTGCTGAGGCTGCTGGGAATGCTCAAGGTACCCATAAAGTGTATTGGGATGATGGGCCCCTTTATTCAGAGGCTAGAGACCCAAAACCTGGTGCAACCAGGAGGTTGGTTATACCTCTGCAATTTAGGGGCTTCCTTCTTACCTTGGCCCATGATATTCCTCTAGCAGGACACTTAGGCCAGAACAAGACTTGGGACAGGCTTGTCCCTCACTTTCACTGGCCTCACATGAATGAAGATACCAAGGAGTTTTGTCGCTCCTGTGTGACCTGCCAAGCCAGTGGCAAATCAGGTGGCACAACAAAGGCCCCCCTAATACCACTACCTGTGGTGGGGGTTCCCTTTGAAAGAGTGGGAATAGATATAGTGTGTCCCATGGATCCCCCCACTGCATCTGGGCACAGATTTATACTGGTGGTAGTGGATCATGCCACCAGGTTTCCAGAGGCAATTCCCCTTAGGACCACAACAGCTCCTGTTGTGGCCAGGGCCCTGCTGGGAGTATTCTCCAGAGTGGGGTTTCCTAAGGAGGTGGTTTCTGACAGAGGTACCAACTTCATGTCAGGATACTTGACAGCTATGTGGAAGGAATGTGGTGTCAACTACAAGTTCACCACTCCTTATCACCCACAATGCAATGGGCTTGTTGAGAGATTCAACAAGACCCTAAAGGGTATGATCAAAGGATTACCTGAAAAGCTCAGGCGAAGATGGGACATCCTTTTTTCCTGCCTTCTATTTGCTTACAGAGAGGTCCCACAAAAAGGAGTTGGCTACAGCCCCTTTGAATTGTTGTTTGGGCACCCTGTAAGAGGCCCCCTATGTCTGGTGAGGGAAGGATGGGAGTTACCTCTCAAAAAGCCTAAACAAGACATAGTGGACTATGTACTTGGTCTCCGCTCCAGGATGGCTGAGTACATGGAGAAGGCATCCAAAAACCTTGAGGCAAGCCAGGCCTTACAGAAAGCTAGGCATGACCAAAAGGCTGTCTTGGTTGAGTTTCAGCCAGGACAGAAGGTATGGGTGTTGGAGCCAGTGGCCCCAGCAGCACTCCAAGACAAATGGTCTGGACCCCATACAATCCTGGAAAAGAAGGGAGAGGTTACCCACAGGGTACTCCATGTTAACAGGTTAAAAGCATATGTTGACAGGGCAGACATGGGCTTGCTCATGGGTACAGATGAGGGACAGGAGGAAGAGAGTGACCCTCTCCCAGACCTGTTGTCTCAGAACCCTGAAGATGGTTCAGTTGAAGGAGTGACCCTTGGAGGCAACCTCACTGAGCATCAGCAGATTGAATGTAGACAGGTTCTACAATCATTTCAGCATATGTTCTCACTGATACCTAGTCAATCTGACTGGTGTACCCATGTGGTGGACACTGGTGACAGTCTTCCTGTGAAGAACAAACTTTACAGGCAACCTGACCATGTCAGGGACTGTATAAAGGCTGAGGTACACAAAATGCTGGAACTGGGTGTCATTGAGCCCTCAGAGAGCCCCTGGGCTAGCCCAGTGGTTCTGGTCCCCAAACCTCACACCAAAGATGGCAAGAGAGAGATGAGGTTCTGTGTGGATTACAGAGGACTCAATGCTGTCACTAGGACAGATGCACATCCTATTCCAAGGGCAGATGAGCTCATAGATAAACTGGCTTCTGCTAAGTTTTTGAGCACATTTGATTTGACAGCTGGCTATTGGCAAATCAGGTTAGCTGAGGAGTCTAAGGCCAAAACAGCATTTTCAACCCCAGGAGGACACTACCAATTTTTGGTGATGCCCTTTGGTCTGAAGAATGCACCTGCCACCTTCCAAAGGTTGGTGAATCAAGTCCTTACTGGGTTGGATGACTTTTGTGCAGCATATCTTGATGTCTTTAGCTCCACCTGGGAGGATCACCTGATCCACCTGAAGAAGGTACTTGAGGCTCTGCAAAAGGCAGGCCTCACTATCAAGGCTACTAAGTACCAGATAGGGCAGAGTAAGGTTGTGTATTTGGGCCACCTTGTAGGTGGAGGCCAAGTTCAACCACTGGAGAGTAAGATACAATCCATCAAGGACCGGTCTCCTCCAACCACCCAGACTCAAGTTCGAGCTTTCTTGGGCTTGACTGGGTACTACAGGAAGTTTGTTAAGAACTATGGGTCCATTGTGACTCCTCTTAATGATCTGACATCCAAGAAGATGCCCAAAAAGGTTCAGTGGACAGTAAGCTGTCAAAAGGTATTTGATGACTTGAAGAAGGCCATGTGCTCTGCACCTATCCTGAAAAGTCCTGACTACTCCAAAGAGTTTATTGTCCAAACAGATGCTTCTGAGTTGGGTGTGGGAGCTGTGCTGTCACAACTTAATGTAGATGGTCAAGACCAACCCATTGCTTTTATTAGCAGAAGGTTGACCCCCAGAGAGAAGAATTGGTCAGCTATTGAGAGGGAGGCCTTTGCTGTGGTGTGGGCCCTGAAGAAGCTGAGGCCATACTTGTTTGGCACTCACTTCAAGATTCAGACCGACCATAAGCCCCTCTTGTGGCTAAATCAGATGAAGGGTGAGAACCCCAAACTGCTTAGGTGGTCCATTTCCCTACAGGGGATGGACTTTACAGTGGAGCACCGGCCAGGTACAGACCATGGGAATGCAGATGGTCTCTCCAGGTACTTCCACTTAGGACATGAAGACGAGACTGGTCAAGGCTAGTTTAATGTCCCTGCGTTTGGGGGGGGGGGGTTGTGTAGGAGAGTAGGGTCTGCTATCCTATGGTCACCCCAAATTTTTGCTTTTTGCTTCACTGGTTTTTGACATATTGAGGCTGTGGGCCTGCTAATCAGACCCCCAGCCTGCTGTTCTCTCTACTAAATTGACACTATGCACTTTAGGTGCATAACCAATTGGAATTGGATCACCCTGTGAGCCCCTGTACCAGTGTACACTAGGTACCCAGGGCATTGGTGTATCTAAGGCCTACCGGGGGCTGAAGCATGTATTGTGCCACCCCTGGCCTGGCCTAACAATTTGACACAACTGGCTGATCACTCAGCTGGGGTAAGTTGGTGTATCCACCTCTTACTTAGGTGTAGTATACCTATACCTAACCTTAAATGGGACACATGTTAACCTATAAGTCACTCCTATGGCAGACCTTAACAATCCTGAAGGCAGAGTGCTTGGTTTCATGTGAGATGGTGCTCTGGCATGAGCTGAGCCTGTCTGCAGTGGTTGGAACAACTTCCTTCTACCGTTTCCAGATATCGCCATACCATATACTGTTAAGTGCATTATGAACCTCGCGGTTAAATGGTATCTTTGGTTTGGCTTTATCAAAACATGTCGAGTAAGGTGTCATACGAATTGGAATACTAACCCCTCGCCAATTCTGGCGACGGGGTTAGCATTCCACTCTTCTAGAGGGACACGATATGTACAGATCCTGAAACCCGGGTAAAATCAGACATAGCCTCAGCTCCACAAAATGGACGCTGCCACCACAGACACAAGTCTGCCCTCCTGCTGCTGGGAGTACTTCCAGCTTGGGAGACGTGGACAAAGGGTTTCCTGCCAGGGGTGGTGCGAGCACCACCCCAGACAGGATTTTGTGTATTGCCCAGGTAGGGCTTGAATAGAATCAGACATGCCTGAGGCTCACAAGGAGCCTCGGTGCATATGCCAGTTCAAACCGGTCCTGGGGCACACCAGCCCCGGACCTGGGGTGAGCTGGACAAAGGATTGGGGGTGTAACCACCCCCCTTCCTGGTCCCACCCTTAGGGAGGGACCTAGCAGGTAGTCCGGCCCCTAGAATCCGCTTAAAGGTAGGAGCTGTGTCCTAAGACTTCAGACATCCTGGAATCAACTTAACACTAAGAAGAAGACGGGAACTTCGACGTTCTGCTGCACAGAAGACTGAAGGAATTCTCCCCTATGGTCAGGGAGTGACCATCTTGCTAACGCAAGCACCAACCAGCGAATCGACGTCTGCTTTGCCGCCGCCTCCTGCCGGAGCCCGAGCCCAGAGACCGACAAGAACTGGACCTCCAGACCTCTCACAGCCCGATCCACAGTCCCTGCAAAGAAGGAATCCGTGGAGGCACCGAGACACGTGGAGCCAGCCATCTTGGAAGACACTCGACAAGCTACAAGCGCGACAACAGAGGCTCCCTCCAAGTTGTGCTTTGGGTCCTGAGAAGCCCAACACCCGAGCAGCATCTGCACCAAAGGTGAGCCCTCCAGCATCTCCACGATCTGCGTGGGGCCCCTCTGCACTTTGCGACTCGACGCGCCTGCCTGGTCCCTGGCCCGTTGGCTAGTGGCCATTTTGGCAAACTATCTTGAATACTACAATGCTGGTCTGGTTGCCCCAGACTGGCCCCTGCTGTCCTCCAAAGGAGCAGCCCCTCTGACCTTGCTGGTCAGAACCACCAGCTTTCTTCATTTCCTGCGACTCCTGCTTTTACCAAGGCTTGTTTGCTTTATTTGAGTCGCCGACACCGCCGACAGCGAGAGCCTGCGTGGGACAGCTCGTGAACCAACTCCTGGACGTCGTCAACCTTCAGGGACCACGTGGCTGCAGAGACAAGCTACACCTCTTCACCTGTTTGCACCTGACATCGCCTGGTACCTACCTGGTGCCACGCCGGTCACTGGCTAGTGACTGTGAACACTGTCCCCTCTGCTTACAGGTCTTCTACAACTCCGATCCATCCTTGGATCCACCGCATCTCTTCTGGGCCGGCCGCCTGCAGCATCTTTGTCGTCAGGCTCCATTGAACAGATAGACGAAACCCGACGCACTTCGAGACCTATGCACCCGCTTCCTGTGGGTGAGGTAAAGCTGGCACTCCGGTGCACAAGTGTAGAGTAACATCTCTAGTGTCTAGGTTTGAAGTCTTGAATTCGTAGTCCAACCAGAAGACCCTTCTAGCAGTAACTTTTGAACTTTTATGCACCCATTGAAAACCTATGGGAGCCCGCGTGTAACTTTCCTCACTGCACACGCGACCCGTGGATCTCCTGGTCACTAACTGAAGTTAGCTCCTTGTAGGCCCAGCGATTCTAGAGGCCCTAGGCCTTTTCCCTTTCCTATTCGTGGTACTTATACCACTATTTTAGTTTATGGTTTGAGCGGCCACCAGGGCCTATCCATATAAAGTGCAACTTCTGTATATTGTGATACTTTCTTGTTTAACGATTTGTGCTCCTGTGCTCATAAAGAGTCTAGGGGATACTTTGAGTAATAAATACATATATATTTTGAATATATATCTGTGTGGTGTCCTTTCATTGGTATAAAGGGGGGACACATATGGTAAAACAGCTTGCTTTACATGCCAAAACGAGTTTAGCCCGAAAGACTGCTTAGCCTACGCTACCACTAGGGCAGCTAGTCCAAAAAGGTTGACTTACAACCACACCATAAGGGTTGCTTGGCATGGTACAAGGTGGTCACTTTAACTAGTGAACATCATATACCAGGCCAACTTCTCACAATGCTCCATCTGGGACCTGGCGTGGCACCATCGCACGGCGCGCTCACGCAGTGCATATATTGCAGTGCCTACCAAAACGGTTCTGGATATATGGGACACGGTTGCGGTGCGTAAGGGATTAACGACTTTCCCCTCCCCCCACACTCCTATCTCAGGAACCCGTAATTTCCTCCGGCCCTCCATCCACAAGCCTTCGCTAATTGGCTACAGGGGGGATGCAGGGTGATTGGAGATTTGTATGAGGGAGGAACGCTTAAGACGTTTGCCCGGTGCCGGGAGGACTTTGGTCTCCCGATGAACGCGGGATTACAATATGCACAGTTGCGACATTGGGTGTCCTCACCTGAGATGCAACAGGCTGCTACCCGTCCATTCACCCCGTTTGAATGGCTGGTCCGTTCCTTCGATGAATCAAAGGGCCTTATCTCTCGCACATACCAGATCCTGCAGCACCCTCCAATCCTAACTCCGTACCCATATCAGCGCCAATGGCAAGCAACGTCAACCACAGAAATCACTTCAGCACAGTGGCATCGCCTTCGGCGAGGTATCCCTGGGGTCTATCGCAGTATCCCGCAGAGGGAAAATGCATATAAAATCACGACGCAATGGTACTATACGCCTATTTGACTGCACAAAATGTTCCCTGCCGTGTCCCCATTGTGTTGGAGATGTTTGAAGGCCTCTGGGGATTTCCTGCACATCTGGTGGGCGTGTCCGCTCCTGACCCTGTTCTGGAAGGAAATCCTTAGCTATATCAAGGAGGTACTGGGTTTTCCTCTGCCTGAATCTGCCACCACGATTCTTTTGGGCTTTAAGCCTATCAATAGATAGCTGCTTGGTACACGCGCTTATGACATGTGATAACTATGGAACTTTTTACAGCGCGATTGCAATCACGTGACACACGCTTCACTGCTGTTTGGCGACCCCTAATCCAGTACCTCTGTAAAAAAGAACATGCACGTTACTTACCCTCCAAGCTTAGAGCGTTACGACTTTTTGAAGATGCCATACTTCTGTCAGATCCCAATAGGCTCCTAGCGTAATAAGATCAATCTTGGGAGACATCCTATATGGCAAGCCCCAAGACAAGCACTCCCAACACCATGCGCTGCTGCGTTCGTATTCCCGTCCGTCTGCCTAGCCGCTTTTGATGCTGTTCATTTTCTCTCTCTTTTCCCCTATTTTCTTCTGGCCTTTCTCTGCCTAGTTTCTACTATCTGCTTTGGACGGGCCCCTTGCCCGAGTTCTTATTGTTCTTGTTGTTGCATTGAAAGGGTCCAGACACTCCGCATAACACTCTAATACTGCCACATATGTTTTGTTACGCGGCCGGCCCACCAGGGGTTGTAGGCGGCATGCTGTGTTTTAAATTGTCTTATGATGCCTTCACATATTTTTTAAAGAGCCTTGGATGAAACGCGGCCAGCCCTAAATGGGTTGTAGGCTTAACGCTGTGTCACTGTGGACCTCGGTTCCCTTTTGTTTATAGGAAAAATAAAAATAAAAATACACTGTCAAAAAAAAATAAAAAACACGGCGCACAACCCGTGTAAGGGAATGTGCTTTAAAGGACAAAACTCCTGGCTCCAGTCACACTCCCAATGCTTAATTTGTAACCTTGCAACTGCCGGGGCTTTTATTAGTCAACAGCTTCAGACAACATACTTCTTTTTTTTACCCTGCCTAACAGGCAGCACAAAACTTGTGTTAATGGGAAGTGATTGTGCTTTCAAGGACAAAACTTCTAACTGTATGAGCTCGGAAACCAGCTCCAAATCTTAAATGCTGCTCAATAGGGTGTGATTTTAGACAAAGCATTTCATTTCCCTACACGCAGTAAAAATACAGGTGTCTTGGACTGCAGATAAAGTATTTCTGTTGAAGTTCCCAAATGCGAGACCTATTGCCTATGCCAATGCTTGTTTTAGTAGATCCCACAGTCCGCCCTCTTCAGCTCTGCTCTGTCTGAGAAAGTGGCAGGGAGCTGGACATGAAAGGGTGACAGTTTGAGTTTCCTGCAAAGCCGGACTGTTGTTTTATCTGTGAGCTGGCATGGTGGTGGCTGTTTATGAAGCTAATGGGAGCTGATTTTATTACTGGGGGTCGGGCTGGACACATTTCCTACTTGTTCTTTTTCCTCGATGCAGTGTTGTGTAGCATATTAGTATCCCTAGGATGCACACGCTAGACTGAAAAAAGGACACAACATTAGTCAAAAAACATCCCAGTTCTCCTGCATGTGATGGAAGGGATCGGGGGCAATATCTATAAACGTCATCTCCTGCTACTGGGTTTTACCTTGGCGAAAAGGAACATAGCCAGGGCCTGGAAGGCGGCATTGCACCATCAGTCTTGGTTTGGAAAAATGGTATGGACTTTTGTATGGGCTTGGAGATCCCCATATTTGAGGCCAGATGGTGCCCCCGGAAGCATTACAAGATTTGGCGGGGATGGCCAGATTATCGTGGCTAGGAGCTTGAGCCGCCGTGGGAGAGTCGGAGTCGAGACCCAGGGTGAACTTCATTCCTTCTATTGTTTGTTTCTCCTGTACTTTGCAGTTACGTGCGCTCTGTCCGCACTCCATGGAATGGAATGGTTTAGTGGATAATGGGATCTTCTGGTGTTCAATGGCAGTTCGGATCAGTGACAAGTTACCCTAGAATTAGAGAACAATGCTTTGGGTGTGGGGGTGGGTTGGTTGTTTTGGGGGTTTTATGATTTTATTTGTATTGCCTTTCACATTCTCCTGTGTTTCTATGAACAATGGTCATATTCCATTTGTACCCTACATGCGGCAGTTGTCTCTGGGGTTCAGAATTCTGCACTAGGGCCTTATGTAGGTGGGCTGGCATTTACCACTTCATAAATACCGAATCATACCGATTCGGTATTTATGAAGTGGTAAATGCTATGTAGGTAATTGGTCGGTAAATATTACCGATTCGGAAAAATTCGGTAATTACCGAATCGGTATTTACCGATTCGGTAATGAGGCATACCTTCCCATTGATGGGAAGGTATGCCTCATTACCGAATCGGTAAATACCGATTCGGTAATGGGGGAGCACATGCAAGGGTGGCAGGGTGTCACATTGACACCCTGTTGCACCCCTGATTCGGCCATGTGTGCACATGTGGCACACATACATGCCCTGAGGGCATGTGTGTCTGCCACATTGCACACATCTACGGGCAAAATATTGCATTTACACACATATTCGTCATTTACCACCAACTATTAGTTGGTGGTAAATAACGAATCCCCACACACACCACACAGTCCCCCTACATCTCATTTCTGTATTCGGAATTTACCGAATCGGTAAAATTACCGAATCGGTAATTATACCGATTCGGTAAATTCCGAATACAGAAATTCTCCCCCTACATCTCAAAAGCCAAAATACCGGTCGGTAACGGTATAATTACCGAAAATCGGCCGTTACCGACCGGTATTTGGCTACCTACATGAGGCCCCATATGTGGTATTTCGACAAATGAAATCTGTTTAAAAGAAAAAAAATCCCATTATACATGCTATTGTATCAATAAATGCATTTTCTAAAAGTGTCCCACTCCATTACTGTCAGCTATGGCTTTTGCAAGTCGAGTGATCGCCATTCAGAGGCCAAGAGGAGTCATCCTGTACACGTGCATTTTGTATGGACATCTTAATGTTTGCAAGTGCCTTGTGCTGCTACTGTAATGTAAAACTCTTTTTTTGCAAGCTCAAGCGGAGCTGTCATTTCGGCTCGATCTTAGAATCTTTATTGCTGCCTTTACTTAAGAGACAACATGATGTCTGTTTGACCCAGCATTCCGTTCAGACCTGCCAAAACACTGAACTGAAATACTCAAAGCTGGCCCATACTTGCTTCTTATGCTGCTGTTAGAAGTTTCAGTAGCAAACAAGTTTTCTGGTCTTACCTTTCTCATTTAAAGAAACAGGGGAACATGATTTTAAAAAAACAAGCAGGGGAAAGGTGAAGGGCTGCCTTTTTCAGTGACTGTTGAAAATTGTTTTATTTTTCCTACTTTCATATAGAGAACAATTAAGGAGTTTTTCTTCATTATATATGTCTGCAGGAAGTTGCTTTACTTTATTATACATTGTATGCTATTTTGTGTTTTGTATACATTTCAAGGTGAAGCTTCCTTTAACCTTAGGTCCTTTGCGGGAGTATGTATACACTGCCTCGCTTTCTCCCTCACTCTCCTGCCTTGTGCCTCATGCTGTTCTTCTCACTCTCCTTCCTTGTGCCTTACCTGCTCTTCTCTTCACTCTCCTTCCTCGTACCTCACGCTGCTCTTCTCATTCTCCTTCCTTGTGCCTCATGCTGCTCTTCTCTTCACTCTCCTTCCTTGTGCCTCACGCTGCTCTTCTCACTCTCCTTCCTTGTGCCTTACCTGCCCTTCTCTTCACTCTCCTTCCTTGTGCTTCAAGCTGCTCTTCTCACTCTCCTTCCTTGTCTTACCTGCTCTTCTGTTCACTCTCCTTCCTTGAACCTCACGCTGCTCTTCTCCTCACTCTCCTTCCGCATGCCTGACACTGCTCTTCTCACTCTCCTTCCTTGTGCCTTACCTGCTCTTCTCCTCACTCTCCTTCCTTGTACTTCACGCTGCTCTTCTCTTCACTCACCTTCTGCGTGCCTGACACTGCTCTTCTCATTGCTCTCCGGCCTTGTGCCTCTTGTCGCTCCTCTCCTCACTCTCCGTCCTTGTGCCTCATGCTACTCTTCTCCTCACTCTCTGTCCTTGTGCTTCATGCTGCGATTATCCTCACTCTCCTTCCTTCTGCCTCACGGCTGCTCTTCTCCTCATTCTGTCCTTGTACCTCACGCTTCTCTTCTCCTCATTCTGTCCTTGTGCCTCACGCTGCTCTTCTCCGTCTCACTCTCCAGCCTTGTGCCTCACGCTGCTCTTCTCCTCACTCTCCAGCCTTGTGCCTCATGCTGCTCTTTTCACTCTCCTTCCTTCTGCCTCACACTTCTCTTCTCACTTCTTTCCTTTGTCCTCATGCTGCTCTTCTCACTCACCTCCTTGTGCCTCATGCTGCTCTTCTCCTCCCTCTCCTTCCTTCTACCTCACGCTTCTCTTCTCACTCTTTTCCTTTTTCCTCATGCTGCTCTTCTCACTCTCTGTCCTTGTGCCTCATGCTTCTCTTCTCACTCTCCAGTCTTGTGCCTCATGCTGCTCTACTCACACTCCTTCCTTGTGCCTTACGCTGCTCTTCTCTTCCTTCACTCTCTTTCCTTGAGTCTCCTGCTGCTCTTCTCTTCACTCTCCTTCCTTGTGCTTCACACTGCGATTCTCACACTCCTTCCGCCTCATGCGGCTCTTCTCCTCACGTTCCATCCTTGTGCCTCATGCTGCTATTCTTCTCACTCTTCATCCTTGTGCCTCATGCTGCTATTCTTCTCACTCTTCATCCTTGTGCCTCACGCTGCTCTACTCCTCACACTTCTTCCTTGTGCCTCACGCTGCTCTTCTATTCACTCTCCTTCCTTGCGCCTCACGCTTCTCTTCTCCTCCTCACTCTCCTTTTTTGTACCTCATGCTGCACTCCTCCTCACTCTGTCCTTGTGCCTCATGCTACTCTTCTCCTCATTTTCCTTCCTAGTACCTCATGCAGCTCTTCTCCTCCATTCTCTCCTTCCTTGTGCCTCACACTTCTCTTCTCCTCATTCTCCTTCCTTATGGTTCATGCTGCTCTTCTCACTCTCCATCCTTGTGCCTCACGCTGCTCTTCTCCTTCCTTGTGCCTCATGCTGCTCTCCTCCTCACTCTCATTCCTTGTGCCTCACAGTGCTCTTATCACTCGCTATCCTTGTGCGTCATGCTGCAATTATCCTCGCTCTTCTCCTCACTAACCTTTCTTGTGCCTCACGTTTCTCCTCTTCTCACTCTCATTCCTTCTGCTTCACGCTGATCTTCTCCTCGCTCTCTGTCCTTATGCTTCATGCTGCTCTTCTCACTCCTTTCCTTTTGCCTCATGCTGCTCTTCTCCTGACTTTCCTTCTTTGTGCCTCACGCTGCTCTTCTCCTCCTCACTCTCCTTCCTTCTGCCTCTCATTGCTTTTCTCCTCATTCTACCTCCTTCTGCCTCACGCTGCTCTTCTCCTCCCTTTCCGTCCTTGTGCCTCATGCTGCTCTTCTCACACTCCTTCTGTGTGCCTCACGCTGCTCTTCTCTTCACTCTCCTTCCTTGTGCTTTACACTACTTTTATCTTCACTCTCCGTCCTTCTGCCTCGTGCTGCTCTTCTCCTCACTCTGTCCTTGTGCCTCACACTTCTCTCCTCCTCACACTCTGTCCTAGTGCTTCACGCTTCTCTTCTCCTCACTCTCCTTCCTTGTGCCTCACACTGCTCTTTTCCTCACTCTCCTTCCTTGTTCCTCACGCTGCTCTTCTCTTCACTCTCCATCCTTCTGCCTCACGCTGCTTTCCTCCTCACTCTCCTTTTCGCTTGCCTCATGCTGCTCTTCTCACTCTCAGTCCTTGTACCTCATGCTGCTCTTCTCACTCTCCGTCCTTGTGCATCACACTGCTCTTCTCATTCCTTGTGCCGCTCTCCTCCTCACTCTCCTTCCATGTGCTTCACGCTTTTGTCTCCTCACTCTCCGTCCTTGTGCCTCATGTTGCTCTTCACCTCCTCAATCTCCTTCCTGATGCTTCCTGGTGCTCCACAAATAACAATTCTGATCCAACTCAAAATATTCCACTACATACAACATACATACACTCCATAACACATGGGTACAAAACATTGCCATTTACAACGCCAAAAGCTAAAAATCAAACAAATGTGAGACCTATTGCATTTCCAATGCTTGTTTTATTCTCTACTAAAACGCATATCCAAAACCAGGCACCTCGCCACCGGGGCCTCGACCCCCTCCTAGGGCTTAGCGCTCATCGTCTCTAGAACCCCGTTTTCAAGAATGGCAGATCAGTGATTGAAATAATGTCATTCCAGTACTGCCCCCAGTCTCATTCCAAGTTCACCATGACCGACCATTATCAGGTCTGCGATCTCTGCCTCTCCCCTGAGCATGACGATACTACATGCCAGGCCAGCCTCACTTTCCATTCAAATAAGACTCTTCTGTATCGACACGAGTGGAGGTGGACCCATCTCAGAATGCAGAGGCAGGAGTCCGGCAACATCCAGACATCTTCGGGGAACATAACGTTGAAACGGAGGAATAAGACAGTGAAGGAAGCTGGCTCTGTATACTCTATACCAAAATGAAGTATAGTGTGCACAGAGTCCAGTGGAACCCTAAAGGTAGGCAGAGGTAAAAGTAGATAGCACCTTACTCTCTATTTGTGGTAGTGTGGGCGAGCAGTAAGGCTTTATCAGAGGGTAGTGTTAAGCATTTGTTGTACACACTCAATCAGCAAATGATTGTCACACACTCAAAGACTGAACTCAGACCAATTTTGTTTGTATAAAAATATTCTTTTAGTTATTTTATTTCCTAGAACCAAGCAAGCCTGGCACAGGTAAGTGACTTATACTTCGCAGTAATAATACAGTTTGAATTGCAATTGTGTATGCACTCTGGTTTGATTATAGTAATATTACTGGTAATGCAATGCTTTGAAATATTGTACATATACTTTGTATTGGTTCTTCAATAGGATGGCAAGTAAATTACTTTACAGATTAATTTTCTTACACTGTGTAGTATATGTGGATACTGCACTGGGACATTTCCTGTAAACAGATAAGTAAAAGTGTTTTGATTATTTGGTTACAGTTTTAGAGACTTTTATAGATTTCCCAACTCCACACTTAGAAACTTTTTCATAGAAAAACAGTCAATGTTATCCTATGGGGGAAAATAGTCTTATCGGTTCAGAGGTAAGTACTTTGGGGTCTCCCAGGGTCAAGGATGCTCTCTTGTTACACCCTCAGCGGCACTAGGGCGGCCGGGTGCAGAGTGCTGAGGCCCAATGTTATCCAATGGGGAACAGGAGGCCTCCGGTTGGTGGCTGCTAATGAGCAGGCCACAAGGTGGTGGAAGCAAAGCTCCTGGACTTAAGCTCAGGGCAAATGGGGATTCAAGATAGTACCAAAGGTACACCCTCAGCGGCACTAGGACGGTTGGATGCAGGGTGCTGGTTTGTCGTCGGGTGGCTTGTTCCTTTCAATGGAGAGTTTCTGGTTTACAAACGCTGCAGGAGACGAAGGTCTTCTGGATGCGACCACCACTTGGAGAGGTGAGTTGCGATGCTGGGGGTTGGCTAGACACAGTCGGTTGGGCCACCCAAGGCTATTGGGCATTGGGTGCAGGGGTGTCTTTTAGGGTCAGATCTTTTTATCAGTTCCTAGTCGCCGTTGGGGGGACCTTCTGGATTGAGGCTGCAGGCGTTGGATGGAGGCTAGAGACAGGTCAGAGATCACTGGATCTCGGGTCTGGATCGTGGGGAGACCTCCTCGTGGTGTTGGGCCACTCGAACTCGGCCCGTGGGCGTCGGGTGCAGAGTGGTGCAGACTCACGGATTTCGCCGGGGCTGGAGTCTGTTGGTGAACAAATCCGGTGTTCGGGGGAGACAAAGTCTTTTCTTTGGAACGCAGGGCAGGTCCTTGGGGTTTTTGAGGTTGCTAACTGCAGGACACACCGGAGTTTCACTTCTGCAGGTTTGTGTTGGGAACAGGTCGATTGGGCTGGGACCAAGTCAGTGGGCGTCCTCCTCTTCTTAGCTGTGGCACGGCTGTTCGGTCCTTCATCTTCTTTTCTTCCTGTGGTTTCCTGTCTGAGGAGGCAAGGTTCAGGGGTGCCCCTAAATACTAGATTTAGGGGCGTTACAGGTAAGTAAAATGTTGGGACCAATGGGTCCCTTCCTTGGGGTGGGTACACCCCCTAGTATGCCACCCTCCAGTGGGAGGGGGCATATGCCTCACTCTGGTTGGCTGGGTCCCCCATCTGCAAGATGGCGGGGACTGAGAGCTGGGCTTCACCTCGCCTTCCCCACCTGAGGAGTGGGGTTGGCAAAGGTGGGCAAACCTCTCTTCCTCACTTGTTTTTCCTGCCAGTTCTTCCGCCCAAAGTGGGGGTCAGAACCGGTGGGGGCCAGTTCCTGAAAGTAGCAACAGGTCGGGGGAAGCTCACAAAGGTGGAAAGCCTTTGAAGCTTCCACTTCGCGGACCCTGCCCATCCTGGGGGAGGAGGCTTGGCACCTCGTCCCAGGATGTACATTGTTTCAGACCCCTGAGAGCAGAAGGCTTCAGAGGTCCAGAAACATGTCTGGTGGTTGCAGCTGAAAGCAGCCACTCAGGCTGGACACTATTGGTAGGTCGTTTTTCAGGGGGCATCTCTAAGATGCCCTCGGTGTGCATTTTTCATTCAATCCCATACTGGCACCAGTGAGGGTTTAATGTGCTGAGAAGTTTGAGACAAACTCCCAGCACTATATACTCTTAATGGCAGCACTGCACTTACAATGTCTAAGAATGGACTTAGACACTTTAGGGGTACAGGGCTCATGCACCTGAATCCTCACCACTGGTATAGTGCACCCAGCTAGAGGGGTGGCAGATCTATGCCAGGGCAATGGGTTGTAGGCATGGCACACAGGTGCGTGCCATGTCGACTCATCACTTTGTTCTGCACCAAAACACGTGGGCTACAAGGGCAGTGTGTGTGTTTAAAGGTACAGGGACCCTAAGGGTGGCACAATAAATGTTGCAGCCCTTAGAGGCCTTCCCTGGTCACAGTGCCCTGGCTACCTGTGGTACCATTAAAAAGGGGCTGACCTGTGGCCAGAGATGCCAATTGGATTTTGTTTTTGATGCAGGTTTAGGGAAAGAACATAGGCCATTGGCACCTGATTGACAGGAGCCCAGGGCACACTTAGTCAAAGCACATCAGCAGCTCAGCAAAAAGTGAAGGTTACCATGCAGAGATAGGGCACTTTCTCACAGGCGTGCAGCGATTTCTCAAGCTGCGGCAGGCGCTGTGACTGCTTCTTCAGCGATACTTCGATAACAGGTACGGATGCGTCACGCTTCTTGTCGTTGCGTTGCTTTTCCAGCTCCCAACAGCCAGAACAAATTCCAGAGGCCTAGAACAGCTACAGGCACCTCTTGGCAGGTCAGAACTCCCAGCAAGGAAGTTCAGGGGAGCTGGGGGTGAAGTCTTTTTGTCCCAGAGACTTCGGAACAGGAGGCAAGCTCTTCTTCAAGCCCTTGGTGATTTTCCTCAAGCAGGGATAACAGCAAACAGCAAAGTCATTTTCCCTTGCCTTGGCAGTAAGTAGCCACTGCAGGCCAACCCCAAACAGCAAACAGCACAGGGGCAGTATTCCTCCTCAGGTTCTCCAGCTCTTCTCCTTGGGAAATGTTCTTCTTGATTCCAGAAGTGATCTATAAGTCTGGGGTCTGGGCCCCTCTTTTGATAATACAACATCCTTTGGTCTCTGTGGCAGAGAAGCTCTTTGCCCAGCCAAAAACAGTTATGTCCTTTCTGGTGTAGCTTCCTGGCAGGAGGTGGAGACAGCATTGTCCTTAGGGTGAGAAAGCAAAAGACGAACAGATGATGGATGGAATGCAGAGCAAATCAAACATTCACCCCCAGTCAATAGATCTGGGTTAAATCCATTGTTCTTTTGCTCCCCATGCCACCCCAGTTTAGACCCAGCCGTATGCAAATCAGTCTTGACCCTGTGCCTCATGGGAACAGCCTAGCCTGAACAGCCAAGCCAGGTCCTCCCTGGACTGTAAACAAGCATTCTGGGACCAGTTTCGGGGCATCACGCCTCATCTGCTAGGCTAGCTTGAATCCAGTGACACAGTGAGCCCGGGACCCAGGTCTGGGCATACTCAGCACACTTAGGGAAAGAAAGCAAAAGACAAACAGATGATGGACGGAATACAGAGCAAATCAAACATTCAACCCCAGTCAATAGATCTGGGTTAAATCCACTGTTCTTTTGCTCACCATGCCACCCCAGTTTACACCCAGCCATATGCACATCAGTCTTGACCCTGTGCCTCATGGGAACAGTCCAGCCCAAACTGCCAAGCCAGGTCCTCCACGGACCGGAAACAGCATCCTGGGACCGGCCCATCAGTGTGAAAGAAATCTCGCCCCCTACTCTTAATGAAGCCCAGGTCTATTCAGCCCAGCCCTTACTCACCCTGGAAAGGCAGGACACACCTCAACCCCCCCCCCCCAAGTGACTGTCTAACAGAATGCACATACCCAGCTCCTGTCACTCCAAAGCCAGACAGTCAATACACAACCTAGCAGAGGCACACTGGATGATTAGCCAAGAAAATATCGACTTTCTAAAAGTGGTATTTTCAAACCCAGAATGTAAAAATCAACCTCACTAAAAGATGCATCTTAACATTCTGAGTTCAGCCATATCAAATCTTATTCTCCTATTGTGTTCCCATGGGCAGTAATGCTCAGAAAATGTTATGAGCAAACTCCCTATTCTATCCTATGGGACAGATAGCCTTTCAATAGTGAAAAATGAAATTGCTAGTATTTCACTATCAGGACATGCCACACACATCAGGACTTGTCCCACCTTTCGCAACACTGCACCCTGCCCGCAGGGGTACTTTGGACCTACCTTAGGGATGACTCACATGTTAAAATAGGGAAGGTTAGGGCCTGGCAAGTGGGTGCACTTGCCAGGCCGACATGGCAGTTCCAAACTGCGTATAAATCAAAAAGGAGGGGGGGGGACTAGAAGCTAGTTGAGGTCCAGTACCCGTGCTCCGCGTAGTGGTATAGAACCAAAAATGGGGTTACTGTTCCTATAAGGACACCATTACTGTCCACAAAGACAAAGAATAGGGGAGAACAAAGGGGTCTAGGTTCTGACCTCACAGATAGACAATCACAGATAATTGTTGCCCTCACACATCCCGAGGGATGTCATGCTTCATCATCGGGCGTTGCTCCTTGTCAGGCCGGCGCTGCAATGCCCTATGGGTCCCCCGAAGGGTCACTTTGGCAGAGATCTTTTAATTACGCCGTATGATGAGTGAGGGTGTGAGACTTTCCAGTGAAAGGGAGGGTTTGAGAGATGGTGAGTGACTGACTGACTAAACTGGATAGGGGATACCCTAAATGCTATTTAATATGTTGGTTCCCCTGACAGACTTAAAAAACCCGTAGGATATGTGTTACTAGCTAGGTAATGATGTACCCCAGTAATACTCAGATGGACATGTTTCGCCCCCTTCAGTGGTCAAAATGATTCCGGGCGCTTCATCAGGACCAAAAAGGTAATTGTGAATAGTGAAAGGCAAATAAGTAAATAAAGAACCCTATATTAAAAGTAGAGCGGTTCCCCTTGTGAAAACTATAGGGTGGCTTAAGCTCAAGTGATGGCCGCTCTTGTTGCAACCTATTGGTAAATAAAAGAGTGCTCCACAGGCTATCGCATGTCCGTTCACACCGTAACAGGGGTTTCAGATGGGTGCACTCTGCTGCATCACCCACCCGCGCATGCGTGCCTGCATATTCAAAACTGTGCACTGACACTGCAGTGGCAGGTCCGAGTTACATTTACAGGCTGGCTATGTGGGTGGCACAATCAGTACTGCAGGCCCACTAGCAGCATTTGATTTATAGGCCCTGGGGGCACACAGTGTACTGTTCTTGGGACCGACTAGTAAATCAAATATGCCAATCATGGAATCACCAATCCATAAAAACAATTTACAGGGAGCACTTGCACTTTGGCACTGAACAGCAGCGACAAAGTGCCCAAAGCATCGAGACCAGCAAAAATGAAGTCCAACACACAGCAAAACACAGGATGAAAAGCCAACAAAAACAGAGGAAACCCACACCAATGATGCCAGGCAGGTCTAACAATGGGCAAGGGAGTAGCCAGAAAATGTAAATATCTCCTACTTTGAACTAAAGTTCTTATGGCACCAATAAAGCAAAGTAAGTCATCACAACCCTCCCCAGAAGAGCTCTCCTGTCCAAGGATCTAGCCATTCATCCATCCATCCAATCCCGGATATTCATCATTTCAAATGTACATTCTGTCATCTATTAATTTTCATCCATCATTCAGTTTTCACCATTCATTCTGTCCTTCCATCTGTGTGCCCATCCATGTGAGAAAGTGCCATCTTTCTTGCATGGTATGACCCCACTTTTTTCTGAAATGCTGAATGTACTTTGACTGAGTGTGCCCTGGAATTCCTGCCAATCAGGTGCCCAGGGCCTATGTTCTTTCCCTAAACAAAAACCTCAAAACCAAATTGGCAAACCCTGGCCACATGTCAGCCCCTGGTAAATGGTACCCTAGGTACCTAGGGCCTTGTGACCAGGGAAGGCCTCTAAGGGCTGCAGCACTCATTGTGCTGCAGATTTCCCGACACCAAAAGGCACACCTGCCCCGCGGCCCCCTGTGCCCAATCCCGGGGTACCTACCTATCCTCCAACTACCCAACTTACCTCTCAAAGTGGTGGTGGCACCTGAAGAATCCTCGTCCCCGAGCTTGCAGTCTTTTTCTAAACCGGAGATTTCCCATTGAAATCAATTGAGCGCCCGAAGGCTCAAAAGCACCCTGCACCCAGCCGCCCGAGTGGCCCTGGCAGTGCAACCTCTACACCTATCTACTTTCCCACTTGCCCTGAGTAAGTGACCAGGAGCCCAGCTCCCACAGCCGCGTGGCCTGCTAGTCAGCAGCCACCAACCAAGGCCCCCCTACCTCTCATAGGATAACATTGGGCCTAACTCTCTCTGCACCAGGTCGCCCTTGGGCCGCTGGGGGTGAACAAACTGTACCTACCTGACCCTGGGAGACCCCTGAGTCTATGCCCAGAACCTTAACTCTGCCAGTCGAGTACTTACCTTTAAACCGATAACTCAATTTTCTCCATAGGGAAACATTGACTGGCTTTTTCTAAAATTTCTTCTAAGTGTGGACTTTTCAAAACTTAAAATATTCACCAAAAATCAACCGAGTAACGAAAATGAAAATACTCACCTGCTCTTAGGTGAGCTCCCAGTGCTGGATCTTGGTGCCCAGCACTGACTCTGAAAACTACTTACAACTGTACTTACCAGTAACCCAATTTTCTTCCATAGGAAATCATTGAATTTTGCTGTGAAATTTCTTCTGTCAATTTTTGCAATCTTTAAATATTCTTTAAAAATCGTATAATAGGGGAGGAGCCTAGCGCGCAACCAAGATGGCCGCGTAGGTGCGAGGCTCCCGAGGACCTCCGCAACCTCCTACGATTATCCTGAAATTATCCTGCCCTGGATGAGGGGACTATGTTGGTGAACCTGAGTTGAGGTGGCACCCGTTTCCCGCTTCCGAATCGGACCTCGGACACCGGAGTGAGCACCGATTGAGGTTTGCGGCCTTCCCCTCGCCGGACCCCGGATTTACGCTGTGGGGTGATCCAGTGACAAAGTGAACAACAGCGGCAGGCAGGGCCTGGCGACTCGCGTACCCCGCACTTTCGCTTTCGCACCCCCTTGCCGTCTCTGCGAGGTTGGGTCGCGGAGCTCTTGGTGTTGGTGTGGCCTTGCTGGGAGACCCTGCCTGCCTGCAGGCTGTGATCCACCCCGCTGCTCTGAGGTGGCCCCCCCCGGAGCTCGTGGCCCTGCTTTCCTGCCCTACACGACGTGGCTGGTGCGACTGGGAGACTGGTGGCCATGGCCACGAAACAAGATGGAGACCGGGCAAAGATCAAATCGACCCGGCGTGGCGCCGTCCATCAGGCCAACAGTATGGACCGCTATACCCTCCAGAAGGGATCTCCCGATGGACCGCGCAAGTCCCCTGAGAGACCTCCTGATGCCCCAGACCTGCCCGCAGATCTGACTCTGCGAGATGTCATGGGCGCCATTGCCGATATGAAGGCCTCGGTGGGCCAGCGGTTCGATACACTGGCGCAGAAGATCGACTCGGTCCTCGTGGATGTTGGCCTGGTGAGGGCCGATCTTTCCAAAACCAATGACCGAGTAGATTCTTTGGCCCACACCGCATCGGGCCTTACGACAGATGTGGCGGCCTTACAAACAGAGGTGCGCCGGCTTAGTCAGGCGAGTGCGCTTATGGATCGACGCCTGGAGGACTCCGAGAGTCGGGCACGGAGGAACAACATCCGCATCATCGGGGTGCCCGAGGGACGCGAGGAGGCGGCGGCGGATCTCTTTGTGGAGGACCTGATTGCTACCCATCTCCAGCCACGGGGGCTGAGTAAATCCTTCGCTGTGGAGAGGGCCCACAGGGTTCCCGGGGGAAGGCCGAAGGTCGGAGCCCCTCCGAGACCTCTCATTGCCCGGATTTTCAATTTTCGGGACAGAGACGCTATCCTGCAAACCTCCAGACTGCATGGACCGGTCAAGTTTGACAATATGGAGGTAAGTTTTTACCCTGATTTCACCCCAGCGGTCCAGAAGCAGAGACTGAGCTTCCTAGGCGTCAAACGCCGTCTTCGGGACCTAAACCTCAAATACGCCATGCTCTTCCCAGCCAAGCTGCGAGTGGAGGTGGACGGTCGCACGCACTTCTTTGATCATCCCGAAGCGGCCGGGGACTGGCTGGATACTCTGTCCGGGGATCGTGATCGGGGGGGCGGGGGGGGGGGCTGCGGGGGGAGACGGCACGCTGGATCGGGACTGAGGGTTTAATATTGGGCCTCACTCTGGACGAAAATGATGCCACTTTCGATTCTGCGTCAGTCTTTGTAAGTTCCCCTCCTATGGAGGTTGTGTTGGGTCTATTGGGGGTTCTCCCTCCTCCTCTAGGGGGTCTAGTTAGTTTAACTATATATGGGGCGACAGGCACACTGCACGTTGGAGGGCTGTTCGGGCTCATGCAGGGGTGAAGGGAGGGGGGAGTTCTGTTGGGGTGGGTGGGTAGGGATGGGGTGTTGTTCGTTTTTATCACAAGGCAAACATATTTTTGTGTTAGTTCTAAAGTGCTCTCCGGGGGACGAATGATGGCTTCTGTATATGATGGGGGGTAGGGAATTAACTTTGTTGTCTTGGAATGTGAATGGACTGGGGGACAGGATCAAACGAGGTGTGGTCCTGCAGTTTTTGAAGCGAATCTCGCCCGATGTAGTCTTTCTGCAGGAGACACACCTCATTGGCAACTCCTTCTGCGCCTTGAATCGGCGTGGCTATCGCCTAGTGGCCCACTCGGGCTTCATGTCTGGCTCAAGGGGTGTGGGCATCATGGTGAAGAACTCGCTCCCGTTGGAGATTGATGAGGTGCTCCACGATGACAGGGGACGTTACACGGTCTTGGAGGGAAGACTGGAGGGCAAAGTGGTTGTCTTTGTGTCAGTATACATCCCACCGGGGCTGCAGTCGACCACCTTTGCAGACCTGGGGCGCCTCCTCCTTGGCCTTCCGGGGGGGCTTTTAGTTGTGGGGGGGGATTTCAATGCGGTGGTATCTGGGACTGTGGATCGTCACCCCCCTAGGGACCTCCCCCGGGCACAGGCGTGGCTATCCGGCCTCTTGGATACATTTGGATTAGTGGACTGCTGGCGTTTAAAACACCCCACGCAGCTGCAGTACACTTTCCACTCGGGAGCCCATGGTAGTCTCTCACGACTAGACTATGTCCTTGTCCCGGCGGCCTATGTTGGGAGGGTGGGAGAGGTGCGCCATTTGCCACGGGGTATTTCGGACCACTCCCCGCTCCTACTACACTTTGATGTCTTTCCGAGGGGTGAGGGTAGGGTGGTCCCAATCAATCCTTGGTACCTGCGCGACCCCACCATTCGCGCTGAATTGATTAAATCCCTTCAGCGATATTTTGATGAGAATGTGGGGTCCGTGCCTTCGGCTGTACCACTGTGGGAGGCCTTCAAGACAGTACTCCGAGGGGAGGCCCTATCCCTTATTTCCCACGCCCGGAGGCGCGAGCGGGAGGAGGTGACCCGGATGGAGGCTGAAATAGCCGAGTTGGAGGGTAGTCTAGAAGGTGGGGTGACGGATGCCGCATTACATGTCCTCCAACTCAAGCAAGCGGCCTATAGGGCCCTCGTCACGGAGGCGGCCAGGGGCCTCAGTAGAGAGCAACAGGGGCGACTGTATGATGTGGGTGATAAGGCTGGTAAACTGATAGCGTGGTTGGACAAAAAAGAGAGAGCGAATCGTGTGGTCCCGCTGATTGAGAAAACGGATGGTGTGTGTGTAACTGAGCCAGAAGAAATCGTCTCCTGTTTCGCGGATTATTTCCGTGGGGTGTATTCCCCGGTGTCTCCCTGCTCGGAAGAGGATTCCCGTGCCCTGCTCAGGGATATCGCGCTGCCGTCCCTTTCCGGGGATGACAGGGTGTCGCTGGACGCTGCTCCCACCTCCGACGAAATCGCCCTCGCCATACACTCGGTCGCTTCCGGCAAGGCCATGGGTCCGAATGGTCTCCCTATCGAGTTGTACAAGTTGCGACCGGATACGCTGGCACCCCACCTCCGGGCTATGTTCCTGGCGGCACACTCGGTGGGCTCCCTCCCGCTGGACCAGCGTCTGGCTACAATCGTGGTCATCCACAAGGAGGGGAGACCTCGGGACCGGGTTACATCCTATCGGCCCATTTCGCTACTGAATGCGGAGCCCAAGATTCTCGCCAAGGTACTGGCCAATCGGCTGGTCGGCGTGGTGGGCGATTTGGTTCATCAGGACCAGTCCGGCTTTATTCCCCATCGCAACACAGCCCTTAATCTGCGGCGTTTGCACGGTGTGCTCGCACGTGTCCCGTTCATACGGGAGCCGGCCATCTTGGCGTCCTTAGACGCCACTATGGCGTTTGACACGCTTGAATGGCCATACATCTGGGCGATGCTTGCGAAGTTTGGATTTGGCCCAGGGTTCATCAGTTGGGTCAAATTGCTGTACTCGGGCCCATTGGCGCAGGTGGTGGTGAACGGAAGAGTATCGGCTCCGTTCGAGCTGGGCCGGGGCACACGACAGGGCTGCCCCTTATCGCCGCTCCTCTTTGCACTTGCCTTGGAGCCCCTGGCGGAGTGGCTGCGGTGGGAGCCTTCCATCCGTGGTCTCCGCTGGACCCCCGAGTATGAGGACCGCGTATCCCTATACGCTGATGACATCCTCTTGTATCTAGCTTCCCCACGTAAATCGCTCATAGTACTGGTTGATGTTTTGCATTCATTCGGTCGTAACTCCGGTCTTGTCATCAACTGGGCTAAATCGTGTGTGTATGTTCTCTCCGGGGAGGCTCCTTTCCTCCCGCGGGGCTGTCCGATCCAGGTCGCCCCGCAGGGATTTAGGTACTTGGGTGTCTTCATTACTCTGGACCCGGAGGCCCGGTATGATCGGAACTTGCTTCCCCCCCTCCAGCGTCTGAAAGAGGATGTCGCGCGCTGGCGGCGCTTGCCGCTTTCGCCGCTCGGCCGGGCGGCATTGTTTAAAATGATGTCGCTGCCGCGTTTTCTGTACGCGTTGCAGAACACTATGGACCTCGTCCCAGCGCGCTACTTCCGCGAGGTGGAGAGTTTGCAGCGCCGCCTGTTCTGGGACGGGAGGCCACGTATTGCCCTGGCGAAGCTGACGCTCCCATGGTATGACGGGGGGATTGCCCTCCCAGATATTAAACGGTACTATTGGGCCTCCCAGCTAGCTGCGATTAATCAGGGCCTATATGGGCCCGCCTTAAACCCGGCATTTGAAATGGATAGGATGCTACTTCCAGGTGGTGACTATAATCGAGCGCTCTACTCTAGCGCGCCCGACGCTCGCCTAACGGGCCCCACGCGTGTCATGGTGCGAGTGTGGCACGCGGCCAATGCAGCTATGGGGTGGAAGGACCGTTTGACCCGGGCGTCACCACTATACGCGTCTGAGCGGTTGGGCTCCTTGTGGACCTCGAAGGGCTTTGAGAAGTGGGACATAATCGGCATTAGCAAAGTGGGGGATCTCTGGACGAGGGGAGGATTTAAAACGTTCGAGATGCTGCAGACGGAATTTCAGTTACAGGGCAGCGAGTACTTTCGGTATTTGCAGGTCCGTCATGCACTCGGCTCCGTCTTTCCGGACGTTGCCTCCATCCCAGAGTGTTCCCCCCTGGAGGATAGAGTGCTGGATGGACACGTCCCTGACAGCACGATCTCACTGATCTACAAAAAACTGATCAACGACCGCTCAGGCTTGTTGACTGCCCTTCGTGAGGCCTGGGTAGCCGATGGGCTGGAGCTGGACGACGAGGACTGGATCTCCGCGGTGGCCTCCCCGAAAGAGGTGGCCATACCGGCTCGCCTTCGTTTCGTCCAGCTCAAGATACTCCACAGGGTCTACATGACGGGGCCAAAGCTCCTGCGTATGGGCTATGCTGAGGACGGCTTGTGTAAGCGTGGGTGTGGTGCGTTGGGGACTTTTCTGCATATCTTGTGGGAGTGCCCGGAGGTGGAGGGGTACTGGCGTGGTGTGCATGAGGTGCTGCGAGTGGTTACGCATGTGGCGCTGTTGCCCGAAGCGAGGAGATGCCTGTTGAATGTGTGGGAACCTACCGATTACTCGGTGCCGCAGACGTGGTGGGTGACTCTGGGGTATATGGTTGCCAAGCGTGATATTGCTCAACTGTGGGGATCCCAGAGGCCCCCGACTGTCTCGGCCTGGAAGGAACATATGGATTGGTGCATGTTTCGGGAAAAGGTGGTGTATGTGGCGAGAGGCAAGCCTGGGACATGGGTGAAAGTATGGGGCCCCTGGAACGCCTACCGCGGGGGAATCTGTGCTCCACCGCTATTGCCTGATCCGTCGCCGGCCCCGTCCCCTTAGCCAACTCATCCCCCCGGTACCGGGCATTGGGTTTACCCAGCCCTAGTTTTGATCTCTCCCCCCCTCTTGAGATTCCTATGGATGGCTAGGATCCCCCCTCTAGGGGAGCACGTGTTGCTATTTCCGATTGAGGATTGCCTTGTGGGTTTGTTTGTACTTGTTGTTCTTTAAGTTTAAAATGGAACCGTATAGTGGGGTCTGGATGGTGTGGCTCTCAACGATGTTAACTTCTGTGCATGCTCATCCGCAGCACCATGTGTTTTATAAATGTATATCGTATGCTCCTTTCATTGCTAGCGGCCGGCCGGTAGGTTGTAGGCCCATATTTGTATATTTTTGAGTCTTGTAATAAACGGTTTCAAAAAAAAAAAAAAAAATCGTATAATATCTGAAAACGTAATTACTTACCTGTTTTGGATAAAGGTCCCAGTACTGAATCTAGGCACCCAGTACTGGATTACAAAAGTAACGAGAACATACTATACCTGCAACTTGAAATTTCTGCCATAGGAAATCATTGACTGTTTTCTATGAAGTGTCAACTTTTAAAATAGCAAAATATTGTCTAAAAATCAGTCAACTTTTATCACTTGATTCCAAGTACTGACCCAGGACTGAATCTAGGATCCAGTCCTGGAATTCCAAAAGTAATCCTAAAAGTAATCTGTGGCAAATGACATGAAACTTCCATTGAACTCAATGCATTATTGTGTTTAAAATAGTGTTGCCTATTGCAACCACTTGTAACTGTTTACAAAAGTCAATTGCATATTGCAAAAGTATTCATATAAAGCATCTCATTGTGAGAAAGAATATTTTAATTCCAATTGTTGGTTCTAAAATAAAACAAGCATATATTTGTTTATATATAAAGCAATGGCCTAGAGTTCAGTTATTTAGTGTGTGAAACCATTTGCTGACTGAGTGTGTACATCAAAATGCTTTACACTGTTCTCTGATACTGCCTTTCTGCTCGACCAAGCTACCACTTTAGAGAGTAAGGTTATATCTAACTTTAGCCTCTGCCAAACCTCTGGGGACTGTGGACTCTGTACACCCTGTACCTATTTGGGAACACTATATACAGAGCCACTTTCTCACATTGGTAGATAATCGGTGGGATACAAACTTGCATTTGTTGGACTACTTGGTTACCATCTGATCACACGACAGAACTCTTAAAATTGCCTTTAGAATTCTGATTGGTCTTTTCCAAAATTACTAAAAGTCTTGCTAGGGCCTTGCTTAAGTCCCACTAGAATTTTAGAAAAATAAAAGTCACTATAGTCAGGGTAGAGGATTAGAACTGTCAGGTTAGAATGACTCAAACAAACCCAGCTATTAGTGAAAATAATAACATGGACCTGGTGGAGGAGCTCGACCTCACACCTTACTTACACTTGTCTTTCAAGGAATTGAGGTCCCAATGCAAACTTAAAAAATTACCAATGGGCCTGCATCCAACCAAACTAGGGATCCAGGAGCTCTTGGCTGAGTATGCTAAGGACCACCCATCTGACCATGGTGATGGCCAGTCAGATGAGGAAGGGGAAGAAGAGGAGGTGGATAATAACCCCCCATACTATCCCCTAGGGAGGAGAGGGCACCCATACCCTTCAATCCAAGAATTAGCATCTGGGGACCTAGAGATCACACAGGTGACTCTGGTACCAGAGATATCACTGGGGGAACCACCAGTGAAGAGGACAGCCTTGTGAGGCTGGCCAGAAGATTAGACCTAGAGTCCTGGCTCTAGAAAAAGAAAGGAGAGAGATGGGTTTAGCACCCATCAATGGTGGCAGCAATAATAAAACTAAGGATAGGGAGGAAACTTCTGACCTTAAAATCCCCAAAGGGACTGTCCCTAAATTTGAGGAAGGTGATGATATCACCAAATGGTTCACAGCCTTTGAGAGGGCTTGTGACATCAGAAAAGTAAATAAACCTCTCTGGGGGGCACTCCTGTGGGAACTGTTCTCTGGTAACTGCAGAGACAGGCTTCTGACCCTCTCTGGGCCAGAAGCAGGACCCTATGACCTCATGTAGAAAGCTCTGATTGAGGGATTTGGATTCACTACTGAGGAGTATAGAATTAGATTCAGGGGGGCTCACAAAACCCAGACCCAGTCATGGATTGATTTTGTAGACTTCTCAGTAAAGACACTGGATGGTTGGTTAGCTGGATATGGTGTGCAGGATTGTACTGGATTGTACAATTTATTCATGAAGGAACATATATTAAGTAACTGCTCAAAATGAAAAGTTGCATCAGCATTTGGTAGACCTAGGTCTAATTTCTCCCCAAGAATTGGGAAAGAAGGCAGACCACTGGGTCAAGACTAGGGTGACAAGGACAACCACTGGGGGTGACCAAAAGAAAGTGGTCACAAAACCTCCCCAGGGGGAAGGTGGTGAGAATCCCCAAGATAAAAAGTCTGAGTCTTCCAAAGGGTCCCAAAAACCTGTTCAGGTGGGTGGGACCCAAACTACTCCCTATGTGCCTCAACCCTATAGGGGGAAGAACTTTGATACCTTAAAGGCCTGGTGTAATAACTGTAAGAGGTCAGGACACCTAACTGTAGATACATCTTACCCCCTCAACAAAGCCACTAAGGCACCCAGTACAGCTACTCCTGGGGCAGCAAGTATAAAAATGGGATCAGAGGTGTACCCTGAGCAAATCTGGGAACACACTGAAGCAAGTCTAGTCTCCTTGGGAGAAGTGGAGTTTGCCACTGTAGCTGTATGGCCCCCCAACTTAAAGAAATACTTACAGTACCCCTGGGTGAATGGAAAAAGGGTAGAAGCTCTGAGGGATACAGGTGCCAGTGTCACTATGGTGAAAGACACACTGGTTTCCCCTGAGCAATACTTGATTGGGAAGTCTTACCCAGTCACCAACGCTGACAGTGTCACCACTAGTCATCCCATGGCCATGGTGATATTAGGCTGGGGGGGTGGTTACTGGCCTGAAACAGGTAGTGGTCTCTCCAAGGTTGCCAGCTACATGTCTGCTTGGAAATGATCTGGAAACCTCAGCCTGGGCTGAGGTTGAGCTAAAGGCCCATGCAGCCATGCTGGGCATCCCTGAATTGGTGTGTGTGCAACCAGAGCACAGAGCAAAAGGAAGGGTGAAAAGGTAGGTCTGGAGCCTGAAATAATGGCCCAACCAACCAGGAGAAAAGGTAAGAAGACTGGGGAACCAGCTTCTGTACAGCAAAACATTCAGGACCCCTCTCCACAGGGAGAGGATTTGGATACCCCTGAGGGAACTGAGTCCATGGAGCTTGACCCTTACCAGGTTGAACTCTTGGGCCCAGGGGGACCCTCTAGAGAAGAGCTGTGCCAGGGTCAGCGAGACTGCCCCACTCTTGAAAGCCTGAGGCAGCAAGCTGTTTCAGAAGCACAGGGAGATGTCAGTGGTACCCACAGGGCGTATTGGGAAGAGGGGTTACTGTATGCTGAGGTAAGAAACCCCACTCCTGTAGCCACCAGGAGGGTGGTAATGCCACAGAAGTACAGGGAGTTCCTCCTAACTTTGGCCCAGACATCCCCCTAGCTGGATATCTGGGGCAATCCAAAACTTGGGAAAGGCTAGTGAGTCACTTTTACTGGCCCCAGATGCACCAAAAGGTGAAGGAGTTTGTCAGCTCCTGTGTCACCTGTCAAGCCAGTGGCAAGACAGGTGGCCACCCAAAGGCCCCCCTCATCCCACTACCAGTGGTGGGGGTCCCCTTTGAAAGGGTAGGAGTGGACATTGTGGGTCCACTTGAACCTCCCACAGCCTCAGGGAACACATTTATTCTAGTAGTAGTGGATCATGCTACTAGGAACCCTGAAGCAATTCCACTTAGGACTACTACAGCTCCTGCAGTAGCCAAGGCCCTCCTGGGTGTTTTCACCACGGTAGGGTTTCCTAAGGAGGTGGTTTCAGACAGAGGTTCCAACTTCATGTCTGCTTACCTAACACACATGTGGAAGGAGTGTGGAGTGCAGCACAAGTTTACTACACCCTACCAACCACAAACCAATGGCCTTGTTGAGAGATTCAACAAGACATTGAAAGGTATGATCATGGGTCTCCCTGAAAAACTCAAAAGGAGATGGGATGCCCTGTTACCATGCCTGCTTTTCGCTTACAGGGAAGTACCACAGAAGGGAGTAGGTTTCTCACCCTTTGAACTTCTGTTTGGTCATCCTGTAAGGGGACCACTTTGTCTTGTAAAAGAGGGCTGGAAGAGGCCTCTCCAAGAGCCCAAACAAGACATAGTGGACTGTGTGCTTGGCCTAAGGTCCAGAATGGCTGAGTACATGGAAAAAGCATCCAAGAACCTTGAGGCCAGCCAGGAGCTCCAGAAGCACTGGTATGACCAAAAAGCTGCACTGGTTTAATTTCAACCTGGGCAACAGGTGTGGGTTTTGGAGCTAGTGGCACCAAGGGCCCTCCAGGATAAATGGAGTGGCCCTTGCCCTATCCTAGAAAGAAAGAGTGAGGTCACCTATTTAGTTGACCTGGGCACTAGCAGGACACCCAAAAGGGTAATCCATGTGAACCGTCTCAAGCTCTACAATGACAGGGCTGACATTACCATGCTGATCGTGACTGATGAGGAACAGGAAGCAGAGAGTGAACCTCTCCCTGGCCTCCTCTCCTACAGCCCACAAGATGGGTCAGTAGATGGTGTGATCTTCTCAGACACCCTCTCTGCCCAACAGCAGACTGACTGCAAGCAAGTCTTACAACAGTATGCTAGCCTCTTTTCCCTGACCCCTGGTCTGACAAACTGGTGTACCCATGATGTGGACACTGGTGACAGTGCACCTGTCAAGAACAACATCTATCGACAGTCAGACCAAGTTAAGGAAAGCATCAAAGCTGAGGTCAGCAAGATGCTGGAGTTAGGGGTCATTGAACCCTCTGAGAGCCCCAGGGCTAGCCCAGTGGTTCTGGTCCCCAAACCTCATCAACAAGGTGAAAAGAGAGAGATGAGGTTCTGTGTGGACTATAGAGGGCTCAACTCTGTCACCAAGACAGATGCTCACCCTATTCCAAGAGCAGATGAACTGATAGATAAATTAGGGGCTGCCCAATTCCTTAGTACCTTTGACTAAACTGCAGGGTACTGGCAGATTGGCATGCAGGAGCAAAAGAAAAGACAGCATTCTCCACCCCTGATGGACATTATCAGTTTACTGTAATGCCCTTTGGGTTAAAGAATGCCCCTGCCACTTTCCAGAGGTTGGTGAACCATGTCCTGGCTGGGCTGGAATCCTTTAGTGCAGCTTATCTTGATGATATTGCTGTCTTTAGCTCCACCTGGCAGGATCACCTGATCCACCTTGGGAAGGTTTTAGAGGCTCTGCAAAATGCAGGTCTCACTATTAAGGCATCCAAATGCCAGATAGGGCAGGGCACTGTGGTGTACTTGGGCCACCTTGTAGGTGGAGGCCAAGTACAACCCTTACAACCCAAGATCCAGGGCATAATGGACTGGATAGCTCCAACAACCCAGACCCAAGTCAGGGCATTCCTTGGCTTGACTGGGTACTACAGGTTTGTGAAGGGATATGGGTCCATTGTGACCCCCTCACAGAACTCACCTCCAAGAAGATGCCCAAGAAGGTTAACTGGACAGTTAGTTGCCAAAAGGCTTTTGACACCCTAAAAGAAGCAATGTGCTCAGCACCAATTCTAAAAGCTCCAGATTATGCCAAGCAGTTCATAGTGCAGACTGATGCCTCTGAGCTAGGGATAGGAGCGGTCCTATCCCAGACCAATGATGAAGGCCAAGACCAACCTGTTACTTTTATAAGCAGGAGGCTACTCCCCAGAGAGCAGCGTTGGAGTGCGATTGAGAGGGAGGCCTTTGCTGTGGTTTGGTCCCTGAAGATGTTGAGGCCATACTTGTTTGGTACTCACTTCCTGGTTCAAACTGACCACAGACCTCTCAGATGGCTAATGCAAATGAAAGGGGAAAATCCAAAACTACTAAGGTGGTCCATCTCCCTACAGGGAATGGACTTTGAAGTGGAACACAGACCAGGGACTGCCCATGCCAATGCAGATGGACTTTCCAGGTTATTCCACTTAGACAATGAAGACTCCATAGGGCAAAGTTAGTCTCATCACCTTTCGTTTGGGGGGGGGGGGTTGTTGTGTGAGAAAGTGCCATCTTTCTTGCATGGTATGCTCCCACTTTTTGCTGAAAGGCTGAATGTACTTTAACTGAGTGTGCCCTGGACTCCTGCCAATCAGGTGCCCAGGGCCTATGTTCCTTCCCTAAACAAAACCCTCAAAACCAAATTGGCAAACCCTGGCCACATGTCAACCCCTGGTAAATGGTACCCTAGGTACCCAGGGCCTTGTGACCAGGAAAGGCCTCTCTGGGCTGCAGCACTCATTGTGCCACCCTTAGAGGCCCTGTATCCTAACACCCACACCCTGCCCTGGCAGGCTGAGTGTCTGGGTACAAGACAAAACAGAGAGTCGACATGGCACACATCCCTGTGTGCCATGCCCACAAACTACACTGCCCTGGCATACATCAGCCACCCCTCTAGCTGGGTGCCCTATGCCAGTGGTGTGGGCACAGAGGCAGGAGCCCTGTGCCCCTACAGTATCCAGGTCCATTCCTGGGCCCTATAAGTGCAGTGCTGCCATTTAAGAGTACATGGTGCTGGGAGCTTGTCAAACACGAACTCCACAGTACCATAATGGCAGCACTGAAGCCTGAGAAGTTTGGTATCAAACTGCTCAGCACATTAAATCCACACTGATGCCAGTGTGGGATTTAATGTACCAAGCACCACAGAGGGCATCTTAGAGAGGCCCCCTGAAACCTAACCCACAATCCACGTCTGTTATGAGGCTGCCTAGGCTGTCACACAGCAGACATGTTGCTGAATCCCTGGGTAGGAGAGCCCCTGCTCTCCTGGGCCTGCAACAATGCACATCCTGGGCGAGGTGCTAAATCTCCTCCCCCAGGATGGGCAGGGGAAAGCTTCAAAGGCATGCCGCCTCTGTGAGCTTCCCCAGGCCACTGCAACCCCCCACTCTGGCGGGAAGCTTGGCTGGAAACCCCAAATAAGGACAGGGGATGTGCCAGCCTGCCAACCCCACCCCTCAGGTGGGGGAGGCGAGGTGAAGCACATCCCCGGGCTCTCGCCATCTTGAAGATGGGTAGCCCTACCCAATCAGGACTTTGCTACTGCCCCCCTCCCACAGGAGAGAGGCAGGATAAGGGGTGTACCCACCCCAGGACAGGAATCCATTGGTCCCTGCCCTTCACCTACCTGTAACGTCCCTAAATCTAGTATTTAGGGGCACCCTGAACCTTCTTTCCCCAGATTCCAGATTCCAAAATCCGAAGAAGAGCTAAAAGAAAGAAGACCTGCCCTGCAGCTGCTAAGAAGAGGAAGACACAAACTGCTTTGGCCCCAGCCCTACCTGCCTGTCGACCCTCGAACCTGCTCCTGCTCCAACCCGGCATCTCTTGTGGCCAGCAACCTCACAAAACCCGGAGGACCTGGCTACCTTTTGACTCTAAGCCCCTGGGACTCCCATGAGTAGAGGCTCTACTCAAAATCTACTTCTAATCCCTGGCAGCAGCCCGGAACCGCGAACCCAGCACACTCTGCACCAGCCAAGTCTGGCCTGTGCCGGAGTGAACAAAGACCACGAGGACGACCCCACGGCGACTGTGACCTCGAGTCCGGCACCCAAGGACCTCCCTCGACACTCCTGAAGAAGCCTGCATCCTCAGAACAAGGTGTCCCCCCAACCGCGATCAACAGAGGGTAAGATTTCCCAACACCAAAAGGCACCCCTGCACCCGGCGCCCCGCGGCCCCCTGTGCCCAATCCCGGCTTACCTACCTATCCTACAACTACCCAAATTACCTCTCAAATTGGTGGTGGCACCTGAAGAATCCTCGTCCCCGAGCTTGCAGTCTTTTTCTAAACCGGAGATTTCCCATTGAAATCAATTGAGCGCCCGAAGGCTCAAAAGCACCCTGCACCCAGCCGCCCGAGTGGCCCTGGCAGTGCAAACTCTACACCTATCTACTTCCCCTCTTGCCCTGAGTAAGTGACCAGGAGCCCAGCTCCCACAGCTGCGTGACCTGCTAGTCAGCAGCCACCAACCAAGGCCCCCCTACCTCTCATAGGATAACATTGGGCCTAACTCTCTCTGCACCCGGCCGCCCTTGGGCAGCTGGGGGTGAACAAACTGTACCTACCTGACCCTGGGAGACCCCTGAGTCTATGCCCAGAACCTTAACTCTGCCAGTTGAGTACTTACCTTTAAACCGATAACTCAATTTTCTCCATAGGGTAACATTGACTGGCAGCCGGTGCGAGCCTGGGGGGCAGCTCGAGTGGATAACACCTCACAACACATGACTCCTGGCTTCGTCCTTGGGGGCAAGTGTGAATTGTGCTCCCGCTACCCCTGGAGGGGCCGTGATTGCTGTTGCCGCCACCGCTGTGTCCAAGGAAGGTTACCGCACGGGACTCCAGCTTCCAGGAGTCCGTGCGTGCTCACAGTGAATCGAGGTTCGCCCACCCGCCTATTGGTTACTGCCCCTTCATATATCCACATTTGCCGCAGCGCGGGACGCGCGCGGGACGCCCAGGTCGAAGCCCGGACAAAGGGCGGACAGTCTGTGACAGTCCGGGACAGGAGGGGGCTGGAGGAGGCTGGGCCGGACCCAGTAGGGTGGGTGTAGCTCCAAGGTAGTCAACCATTTTGGTTGCCCCGGTAAGATTGTTGTGTCCCCCATCGTCATATTAATTACTGTGACCATTAGCGGTTAGCCATCAGTTTAAGAGGGGGTGTGGTAGCGGGATTGCGTTTAAAAGTCACTGCATGGTATCCCGCCAGTCTGTCAGTTGTACTAGGTAACTGGATAAATAAGACCGTTTGATTGAGTTTACTATGTCTAAAGCGAAAAACGCTATTGCGACGGCCACCTTGGACAATTATCTGGTTAAAATGGTGGATAAAATCAACCAAGAGCGTCGAAAGTCACTGGGGCGAGTGGAGTCCCTTGATATTACTCCCCCTCCATCTATTTTATCTAACTCTCCCATGACCGTTAATAATTCCAACCACTTGGATAGCCCCATCTTGGCGGCGCTTCCAGATCAAGCCCGTTCAGATGGTTTAAAACCTGGGGCTGCTATTGACCTAGAATCAAGTCTGGTTGGACAGCCAGATCCACCGTTATCTTGGCCACGAGATCGCAGAGAATTCCACGGGCATGTAGGATTAATAACAAGAATGCCCAACCAAATAGGGGGACGAAACGCTCAAATAAGAGAGTGGATTTACCTTTAACCAGTGCTGTGGGTGACCCTAATCTAGTACCGGTCTCTACTTCGGCCACTTTAGATGGTGAGCTATTCGATCTCCTAATCAGTACCCTAGAAGCCAAGTTTGACTTGATTGTCAAACCCTTATTGATTAAGCTTGATTTGGTTAATGCAGAAGTAGTTAGACTGGGAGGGATGTTGGAATCATTTACTAATCCCAGTATAGGTCACCTAGTTAAGGATAAGGAAGTCGGAGGACATATTCCTAAGAGTGTTAGTGAGATCACCCCTACGGTTATGTCCAATACCTCTATGCCTGGGGGTCTCTGTGAGAAGGTACCCATTGTGTCTAATCCCCCGTTGAGAACAGGTCGAAATTCTTTGTCTAATTTAGCCTCAGGGAACCAGGTGGCACTTGGTACTGGAATAGCCAAAATTAATGTCAACTCACACCCTGATTTACCACCGGACTGTGCACCTTACGTGGCAGTACTAACCAATGTCCCCCCAGATAGAGAGACCGGTTACAATAATACATATAGTGAATCCCATGCCTCTCTGAAAAATAAGACTATGGACTGGCTTCATCGGGAGTGTGGTTTCCCAGTAGCCCTAGCAGACGAAATTTTAAGTACCAGAAGAATTAATTGGATAGGTAGCTCGCGCAAGAACTGTGATGGCGATTGTATAGTTGTTAATTTTAGAAACCCTCAACTCGGCTCCACCGTTCTGAGAAGAGGTACTTCCCTCCCCTACCGAGACCATGGGATTTCCCTTCGTCCCCTAGGCTACTTTTACAGGCATTTATATAATCAGCCTAATTCCGATTACCTTAGGGCGGGGGTAAGTGACTCAAACCCGCATACTACCTTTAATGTTGCTACGTCCAATAGATTCCAGTCTCTGAGTGGACTGGACTCCAACGACTGACTGGGTCCTGTCCAGAAGAACCCAAGGGATGAAGCTGTTTCTTTAGAAGGTGGGGGAGGCGATGTAATATTGGGGGTTCCTGACCTTGTGGGACCAAGTACCAACTGTAGCCCTACTGTTGATCCTATTAATGACAACAGACGCTGTGAAGATGGGAGGTTGGTTTCTGACGATCGGGGTGGACATTCTTCCCTTACTAGTGTTCCTCATGGTCACAGCGGACCAATTTTATTGAGTTCTACGTCCATTAAAAATTCTAACCCCCGGTTATGCTCAATTGTTAGTTGGGATGTAGCAGGTCTCTCTTCTAAGGATGCCTGCTTGGGTTGGTTGGAGTTTATCAATTCTTTTAATATTATTTGTTTCCAAGAGACCTGGTGTACCGATCCAATCAATTATAATGGGTTCGCTTCATATCAATTACCAGCTGTGGCGTCACCCTTGGGTAGGGCAAAGGGTGGGCTCCTGGTTTTGATCTCAGTGGAAGTTCCCATTATTGTTAAAAAACATGTATTGGTTGGGGTCCATTCCCAGATTCTATGGCTTTGTCAGGAGCATGGGAGAAATATTCTTTTAATAAACTTTTATAACAATATATTTGACAGTAATAGGCACCTGGTAGTGCTAGCTCTTGAGACCGCTTTGGCTGACATCATAATGGAGTTTGATATTGATTTTGATTATATTTGGGTGGGAGATTTTAATACTGCTGTTTGCCCCCTTTCCTCTCATAGGGTCTGTGGATCTAATGATAGCTTAGGAGATGATGATCCCCATTTCCCCCATAACAATTATGGGGATGCTTTGAATAAAATCTTGACCACTTATGATCTGGAAATTTTGGTTAACGTGAAAAATGCCTCTGGAGAAATAATCCCTACTTTTACGGGAAGGAATGCAAACACTGTAATAGATTTTATTTGCCTATCCTCTAGTCTTAGTTCATGGTGTCTGACCCCTGTGGTCGTGGATAACGCGCTCAGCGATCACAATTGTATCACCATTGAGACATTTCTCTGGAAGGAGAAGGATGGCCTTAACATTTGTACCATTGTTAATATTGAACCGTATCAACCGAATGGAACCAGAATTAGATGGAAAGGGGATAAAGCGGAGCTTGTGTCAAATTCCATTGTCTCAAGTTGTTTGATAGATATCACTACCATTTTAGAAAGTGAGGAGGTTACCGATGAAATTGTGCATAATTTTACTAACATCAACCATATTATAGATAACAAATTTACCAAACATGGAAAGGCCAAGTTATTTAAACAAAAGGGGTGGTTTGACCATGCTAGTACCATTGCACTTAAGGGGCTTAAAGCCGCTTTGGCAGCCAAGCCAAGAGATAATAGCGTGGTTAGAGATCTTAGAGCCGCCTATCAGGCTGCAGTTAAACGCAGGAAGTCCGAATTAAGGCAAGAGGCCTGGGACAAACTAGATCAGGCAGCGGCTACTTCAGATTCCTCTTTATTTTGGGATACGGTCAACTGCCCGTTCCTAAAGGATGATAAGATGCCCGAACTGACGGCCAACGTCAGTGAGGGAAACTGGGTCTCCCACTTCTCTGTGATCTTCGATTCAGATAGACAGAGGGGTGTGCATGAAGATGATTGGCCTATCAACCCTCTGAACATTTCTATAGCTGAAGTACAGGGAAGTATTACCTCAAGCAACGGTGGGAAGTCCCAGGGGCCCGATGGGGTGCCAATCGATTTGTATAAATTAGTCCCTGAGCTGTGGGGCCCGTTGTTAACAAAGGTTTTTAACGCTGCAGTATGCAATGGAGTCCCATCTACTTGGGAGGAATCCATCATTATTCCTATTTATAAGAAGGGAGACAGTGGTGACGTGAAGAATTATCGCCCAATCTCCCTTCTTGATTCCTCTGTGAAAATCATGAACAGGGTGCTCCTGGTCAGGTTGGAAGAGTGGGCCGATTCGAATAACATTCTGGCCAATTGCCAATACGGTTTTAGGAAGGGTCGAGGGACCATTGAACAATGTCTCAACCTCGACCTCCTAATTGGGAAATATACGAGGGTTAAGAAAGGCTCTCTTTATCTCTGCTTTGCAGATTTGAGCAGTGCCTTCGATATGGTGGACCATAGTATTTTATGGGCCAAACTGCTCGATCTCAGGGCACCTGAGGGCATCGTTTATTTCCTGGCACGACTTTATTCCAACCTTAGTACCAGTGTTCGATATGGACCGAGTGGGGAGCGTACCCCTAAGTTTAAGATTGGGCGTGGTATAAGACAAGGGTGTGTTCTTGCCCCCCTACTCTTTACCCTTTTTATTAATGAAGTCGATTCTGCACTAAAGACGGTGGCGGCAGATGCCCCGAAAATCAATGATTTTAACGTCCCGGTATTACTTTACGCGGACGATGCCGTGATCCTGTCCAGGACTCCTATTGGCCTTCAACATCTGATGGACAGGTTTTCTATGTTCATCAAGGACAGAAAGCTGCTGATTAATAAATCCAACACCTACATCATGGAATGTGGTTTGGGGCGTAATAAACCCCATTCCTATTTCATTGATGGGCATAAGTTGCAAACGGTGAACTCCTTTAACTATCTTGGCATCAATTTTACTAAGAATGGTTGCTGGTCCAGTGAGATTACCTATGTCCGGGCCAAGATGGCTAAATGTGCACATGGGGTGTTCAAGTTTGCTAGTAAAATTGGGGATAAACTGATTAAAGACATGTTAACAATTTATCAAATGAGATGTCTTTCGATTGCCCTTTATGGTGCTGGGGTTTGGGGTCACTACTCGGCCCGGAGTCTCCAAGTGGAGGAAAATCTCTTTCTTAAGAGACTTTTGTGTTTGCCCATATCTGCCTCTAACGATCTGGTGCATAAAGAGCTTGGGATTCAACACCTCTCAGACCAAATTACCTTAAGACCATTAATGTTATGGCGCGCCATCTGGTCGAAGGAAGAGACTTCCCTAAATAGAGCTATCATCCGAGACTGTTTCTTAACTGATGACCACTTGAAGATTCCCTGGATTAAATTTGTTGTCAATAGTTTTTTAGAGATCTATGGATTTGATATTAGAAAGGACATGTATGCTGCTTCCAGTTTGTCTAAGGGTGAGATGAGGACCATTTTTATGAGTCATAAATCAGAGAGGCGGGAGAGGATTGGTGGCCATTCTTCCACATGTATGCTTTATGGAAGATATAGTGAGACTGTGGGCTACCAACCCTATTTGAGTTATGTTACTAGAGCTTCCCACCAGTTTGTTTTAACCAGATTAAGGTTGGGGATTGTGCACCATTTGGTGGCCTTCCCCTGTATTAAAAAATATCCGATTGGCCCATGTCCATGTGATCATTCATCCGCACAAAGCACTATGCACTTTTTATTGTTATGTAAATTCTATGGTAACTTCCGTTCAGCCTTCTTAAAACCTATTTTTATGAAGTATGGAATCCGAAATATTAATGATTCTATGAAGCTGTTTTTTAATCCTAACCCTGATGTCTGCTTTTTTACTGCTACTTTTCTCCTACAAGCTGTTAAAGCAAGGACTAGCATGATATTTTAACTGTTTTTTAATCCTGTATTCTGTACTGTATATTTAACTTATGGTTATTATGATTTTGTTTTTGATGTATGTATGTATGTGCTTTTATGGACTTTGTGTTTAAGCTCCGAATAAAGCCTTATGAAATGAAATGACTGGCTTTTTCTGAAATTTCTTGTGTGTGTGGATTTTTCAAAACTTAAAATATTCACCAAAAATCAGCCGAGTAACAAAAACGAAAATATTCACCTGCTCTTAGGTGAGCTCCCAGTGCTGGATCTTGGTGCCCAGCACTGACTCTGAAAACTACTTACAACTGTACTTTCCAGTAACCCAATTTTCTTCCATAGAAAATCATTGACTGTTTTTCTGTGAAATTTCTTCTGTCAATTTCTGCAATCTTTAAATATTCTTTGAAAATCGTATAATATCTGAAAACGTAATTACTTACCTGTTTTGGATAAAGGTCCCAGTATTGAGTATAGGCACCCAGTACTGGATTACAAAAGTAACGAGAACATACTATATCTGCAACTTGAATTTTCTGCAATAGGGAATCATTGACTGTTTTCTATTAAATATTTTCTGTCAACTTTTAAAATAGCTAAATATTGTCTAAAAATCATCACAGTAATTAAGTCGACTTTTATCACTTGATTCCAAGTACTGACCCAGGACTGAATCTCGGATCCAGTCCTGGAATTCCAAAAGTAATCTGTGGCAAATAACATGAAACTTCCATTGAACTCAATGCATTATTGTGTTTAAAATAGTGTTGCCTATTGCAACCACTTGTAACTGTTTACAAAAGTCAATTGCATATTGCAAAAGTATTTATATAAAGCATCTCATTCTGAGAAAGTATATTTTAATTCCAATTGTTGGTTCTAAAATAAAACAAGCATATATTTTTTTTATATATAAACCATTGGCCTAGAGTTCAGTTATTGAGTGTGTGAGACCATTTGCTGACTGAGTGTGTACAACAAATGCTTTACACTGTCCTCGGATACTGCCTTACTGCTCGACCAAGTTACCACTTTAGAGAGTAAGGTTATATCTAACTTTAGCCTCTGCCAAACCTCTGGGGACTGGGGACTCTGTACCTATTTGGGAAAAGTATATACAGGGCCACTTTCTCACAATCCATATCCAAACCTTTTCAACCATTTTCAAACCTATCCATCATCTATCCTTCCATCCATCATTTCACTCATCTATCATCCATCCACTCTTTTACCCAATCCATCCTTTCCCTCATCCATACACTCTTCCAAACAACCACTCATTCATCCATTTACCTTTTCACCCAAGCCATCCTTTCACTCATCCATCCACTCTTCCACCCATCCCTCCTCCATTCACTCATCCATCCAACCATCTACCCTTTCACCCATCCAGTCATCGTTTTGCTTACTCATCCATCCACCCAGTCACTCATCTGTCCACCCATTCAACTTTTCACTCATCCATCCATCTTTCTTCTAGCTCTCCACCCTCCCTTTCACTCATGTATGCATTTTCACTCATCCATCTTTACATTCTTCTTTTCACTCATCCATGCAGCCAGTCGCCCATCTATTCTGCCAATCATTCATCCATGCTTTCACTCATCTATCCATCCATCCATCCATCCATCCATCCATCCATCCTCCTTTCACTTAGCCACCCATCTTTCTATCCACCCTTCACCAATCCACCCACTCATCCATTTACTCATCCACTCATGAATCCATCCATTGACCCCATCACTCATCCATCCTTTCACTCATCCATCCTTTCACTCATCCATCCTTTAGCTCAGCCATCCACCCTTTCACTAATTCTATCAATTCTTGTGTCCATAAATCCTCCCTTTCACTCACTCGTCCATCCTTACATCTACCCTTTAACTCATCCATCCATCCATTCATTCACCCTTTCACTTATCAATTCATCAATCCATCCATCATTTCTCTCATCCATCCACCCATTTACTCGCTCATTATCCACCCTTTCACTCATCCATCTATTCTTTTACTGATCCATCCACCCTTTTACCCATCTGGTCACTTGGAGATCAAGTGGCCACAAGTCTTGTTATAGGGAAAGAACACTTATACAGTGGACCTGGTTAGCAGCAACCCAGTGTACTTCAGTCAAAGTTGCATCAAATACCAGGCAAAAAGTGGGGGGACTGCTGCAACAAAAACCCAGTTTCCTACAATACCTAAATGTGCCTTTGAAGTGGGGAGACTTCCAAGAGTCCTTTGAAGATCACAAGGTCCCTTCCTTTCCTGTCCTGGCTTCAGACACACTACTGGGTGATATGTGCCTCCTTGTGTGGGGACAGGCACAGCCCTATTCAGGTGCAAACGTCAGCGCCTCCCTCCCAATCTACCTCAGGAAGGGCCATCAGGATGCAAATGTCACAACCCAGCTCCCTTTGTGTGACTGCCTAAAGGGAATGTACAAACCCCAGCTGACATCCAACCCAGATGATGTGTATTCAGAGACAGGTAGAGGCACCGAATGGTTAATGCCAGCTTTCAAAGTGGCATTTTCAGACCATGACATTTAAAATCTGACCACCATAAGTTGTGATTTTAAATTGTGAGACCAAATTTCTATCTGCTCCCAATTGGAAATTACACTTAAAAAGTTTGTAAGGCAATCCCAATGTTATCCTATGGGAAGGATAGGCCGTGCAGTAGTGAAATACAAATGTAAGAGTATTTCACTACCAGAACATATAAAACGTAAAAGTACATGTCCTACTTTTTAAATACTCTGCACCCTGCCCATGGGGCTACTTGGGGCCTACCTTAGGGATGTCTTGGGGCGCTAGGTGGTGCACGATTAAGATGGCCGCACACCCGTGAGGCTCTTGACACTTGGTGGCACCATCCTTCATTTATCCTGATTATAGCAGGTTTATCTTCCCATAGACACCTGCCGTGCACTCCCGTAACTCTTCTTCAGCTCCGTGGCAGTTTGCAGCGTGATCGGACTCCTCTGGACAACTGGGCTCCCAGCTGAACTGTTGAGCGGAGTGCGGTGCTTTTCGGCACCGAGGGGTCACCCGGCTGTCGATTCCAGGCGAGGCCCGTGGCTCTCACGTGTGACGCAGGCCGCAACGAATCTGTGTTCGGGCAGCGGACGGCCGGACCTTCCTTCTCCTGCGCTTCCAGAAGTGCCTTTTGCCTGTGGATGTCACCTTAGCTGCTGTGACATAGCCCGGTTGTAGTGTCGCGGTCTAGTTGACGCGCGCACTACGTAAGGACGGCGAAGCGCGTAGCGGCCATGTTGGACGCTACTGCGCATGCGCAAGCAGTAGCGGGTTGCGAGAGACGGCGATCGGAGCGTGTTGCCCGGCGCTCTCTCGGAGAAGAGATCTAAATGATAATAAAGGCATCTACTTACCTCACAGAGCCTCCTGCAAGTTATTGGGGAACAGCAGCTAGCAGACAGAGCACCTAGCATCATTACAGTGGCGACGAGACTGGGCTGGCGAGAACCCTGCGTGGAACAGGAGGAAGGTGCCCCCCAACTTGCTTCAAGAAGGAGTGTCCACAAGGAGGGACGTCACCCCACGCGGTAAGAGGACCGAGGGGGTCGAGGACAGACGCCTACGCACCGGGAGAGCGCGGCAGAGGCAGATAGACGCCAGAGAGTGGCACGTGGGCAGTAAAGGAGCCGGCCACGAGGTAGAGGAACATTGCAGGCGGACCGCGGAACGGCAGAGGAGACCCTGGCGGAATCGGGCGACGACGGCGCAAGCAGCTCGAACGCAGTCCCAGGTACCCGAAGAAGGGGAGCGGGGACAGACGCGCCAGGTAGCCCAAGGAAACAGGCGGAAGCCAAAATGAGTGCACAGTCATCAACTTTAACAACGCCGATCCCGTTTCTTCCACGCCCGGGAGAACCCCTAATGAAGTGGGAAGACTGGAGGGAGTACTTCAAAAACTACCTAGAAGCGCTGGAAGATGAGAACGAGGAGGCGTTCTCCAGTGCCAGGAGGAAGAGGATACTCCTACACAACCTGGGACCAGAAGGAATACGGGTGTTTCAAAACCTCACACCGGGCGCCAGACAGGTAGGGGACACAGATGTGTTCTCACACGCCATAGAAGACTTGGACAACCACTATCGGCCTGCAGTGTGCACCTCTATTGACCGCTATAACTTCCAGCAGAGGAAGCAAGAAGCGGGGGAATCCATAGATGACTACGTGGCGGCGCTGCGTGAACTTGCGATGACGTGCAAGTATGGAGGGTTACAGGACGAATTCATCAAGGACCAGATCGTAATGCATACGACAAGCAAGACGGTGCAAGATAAACTGTGGGCGAGTGGGGATGCGACGCTGAAAGATGTGATCGCCATAGTGAAACGGGCGGAACTGACCAAGCGCTGCGCGGAGGCGGCAAAGAGAGACCCGGCCCCCAGACTCACGGTCAATAAGGTGGATGATGCGGACCAGCATGGACGGGGTAAAACAGCGACGGGGGAGTACAGAGGAGCGCCCAAAGGGAAGGCCAAACCTGGACAGACATGGAAGCAAGAAAAGAGTGAAGCGATGAGGTGCTACAGATGCGGAAGCTCGAGCCACGCAGCGCACGACAAACGGTGCCCCGCCTTCAGAGCCAAGTGTGCGTTCTGCGGCCTAGTAGGTCATTACGAGAAAGTATGCCGAAGGAAAGGGAGACAGCATGCGGTGAAATTTGTGGCGCAAGACGCAGGGGAAGAAGCAGAAGGCCTGGAAGAAGACGATGAAGTCCTGTGTGTAGAGGACCAGGTGCTGGGCATCGAGGGGAGAAGAACGCGCAAGCCCCAGTGCGATACGATCATTGGAGGAGTAAGCATCACCATCGTGGCGGATTCAGGGTCTCCCTACACGATTGTTCAAAGATCGGTATGGAACGAGAGGTTCAGACCCACATGGGGCGCACAGCTAGAACCCCCCGACATTCGACCGGTCACCTACACAGGGGATCCCATCCCGATGGTGGGGTTCAAGAAGCTGTTGTTCCAGTTCAAAGAGCGGAGCGCCCTCTGCAAACTGTACGTCGCGGAGAAGGGACCGTCAGTCCTGGGCTGGATGGACCAAGGAGAGTTGGGCATACAGCTGAACCCAGGAGGGGACACCCAGGTGATGGTGACCCTGGACGGAGAGGAGTCGACGGCGGAGAAATGGCGGAGTGGACACCCGAAGGTTTTTGGCGGGAAGATCGGGAAACTAGAGAAGTTCTCCCACAAGATCGTCCTTAAAGAAAACGCCCGTCCGGTAGCGCACAAAGTAAGGAACATACCAATTGCGGTGAGAGAGGCGGTACAACAGGAACTCCACCGACTGGAAGACGGGGGAATCATCGAACCCATCGACAGCGCGGAGTGGTTGGCGCCTCTGGTAGTGGCCATGAAACCGTCAGGCAAGGTGCGTCTATGTGTGGACCTCAGAGAGTTAAACAAGTGCATTGTGGTAGAAAAATTCCCCTTACCACGCATAGAGGAAATGTGGGCCCGCACGAAAGGCGTGAAATGGTTCTCCACCATCGACCTGCAATCGGCATACCACCAGGTAGTGCTGCATTCGACAAGCAAAAAACTGACATCGTTCATCACGCCGTTTGGCTGCTACCAATTCTGCCGCATGCCCTTCGGTCTTGCCTCGGCAGCGGCGGTGTTCCAGAAGCTGATGGCCCGCCTATTCAAGGACATCGAGGGAGTGCAGTACTTCCAGGATGACATCCTAGTGATGGGGACCGAGCTGGAAGACCATGATAAGAAGCTGTCGGCGGTATTGAAGATCCTGGAGGAGAACGGCCTGACGGCAGAGTGGGAGAAATGTCACTTCGGGATGACATCAGTCACATACCTGGGGCATGAGATAGGAGCGCAGGGGATAACACCGAAGAAAGGGAACGTGAAGGCCATCTGCGACGCACCTCCGCCCACCTCCAAGGAAGAAGTACGGTCATTTCTAGGGATGGCGGAGTACTATAGCAAGTTCGTCCACCACTACGCCACAAAAACTCACCACATGAGTCAACTCACGAGGGACAAGACGGCGTTTGTATGGACTGAAGAGATGCAGGAGGAGTTTGACAAAGTGAAACAGGAAATCAGTGGAGCGATCCCGCTGCAGGGGTACGATCCCCAGGGGCGGTCCATATTGATGACGGACGCGAGTGACAAAGGGCTAGGAGCGGTGCTCATGCAAGAACGACCAGAAGGAGGGACGGAGACGATCAGCTTCGCGTCCAGGACGTTGACGGCGTCGGAACAAAAGTTCAGTGTGATCGAGAAAGAGATGCTGGCGGTGGTATGGGCCATGGCGAAGTACCGTCAGTTCCTGTGGGGCACTAGATTTCAAGTGAAGACGGATCACAAGCCCCTAGTGAAGGTTTTGACATCGGATGGTCATGCCAGCGCCACACCCCGGATTGCGAAAATGACGCTGAAACTCCTGGAGTATCGGTACGACGTGGAGTACATCCCGGGCTCAAGAAACAAGATAGCGGACTACCTCAGCAGGGCGTCCACGATGGACAGTGCCTCCAATGGCATGGAAGACGAAGACGAGATGGTAGCCCTGACAGACGACCCGGAAAAAGCCATCAGCAGGCAGGAGTGGAAAAACGCGTATGAGGCGGATGACGATATGGACGACATCAAGTTGTACATTGTACGAGGGTGGCCAGAACGGAGAAGACCCAAAGTCCGGCAGTTCTACGAGGTCAGAGAAGAGCTGTCGGTGGGGAACGACGGGGTGTTCGTCTACAGAGGCAACAGAGTGGTACCACCGGAGAACATAGTACCGGCCCTGCTATCCATACTACATGAAGGTCACCTGGGAATCGTGAAGACAAAGGCCAGGACTAAACAAACGTACTGGTGGCCAGGAATGGACATGCATGTAGAGAGGCACGTGAGAGACTGCGTGCAGTGCCAAGGTGCGGACAAGATACTGAAGCCAATGAGACCACCCTTAGGGAAGTTCACGAACCCCAGTAACCCATGGGAAGAGGTCGCAGTGGACATATTAGGGCCTATACTAGACGATCAGGGGATCCCCAAATACCTCTGTGCGTTAGTAGACAAGTACTCGAAATGGCCAGAAGTGCACATCAACGAGATCATGGACACGGACGAGATACTGCGCTTCCTCAAGGCGGTGTTCCTCAGGGAAGGCATACCCAGGATCATAATCAGCGACAATGGCCCCCAGTTCACCTCGGACAAGTGGGTCACGTTTGCAAACAGGAACGGCATACTACTTAGACACACCTCGATATATCACCCGGCCAGCAACGGACAAGTAGAAAGGTTCAACAGGGTGCTTATGGGCTCCATACAGGCGGCCATCACGAGGGGCAAAGACTGGGAGAAAGAAGTGCAAAGCACGATATGGGCGTACCGTATCACCCCCACCGGTACGGGGTACAGTCCCTTCCGGATCTTACGAGGACGACAACCCTTCACCAGAGACAATGTTGCGTGGCAGGAGAAGACCATCACCAGCAAATGGTCTCCGGCGGTGGTGCAACACAACCTGGAGAAGGCACAACGCATTTATACGGAACACTACAACCGCAACAAGAGGGTGAAGGAGACGGCGTTGGAAAAAGGGGAGTGGGTCAGAGTGAAGCTGGCAGTCCTGAAGCGGAAGGGAGAAAGCAAGTACTCCCCACCCCTAAGAGTAGAAGAGGTGTACGACCGGGCAGCGTTGCTCAGTGACGGAAACGTGTGGTCTCACGATCGCATGGCCAAGTGCAACAAAATCATACAATGGCCCCGAGAGGACGCGGAGGGGGAAACCCCGACGGAAGGGCCGACAAGGGACGCAGGTACGTCCGAAAGAGAGCGCGGAGAGAACATGAGCGAAGAGCTGGAGAGAGAGAGAGAGAGACACACCAGGCGGATGGTCCCTGGGGGAAACGACCCGGGAAGATGGTGAGAAAGAAGAGAGAGAGGGCCAGGGCACTCCGAAAGGAACTGACGGAGGCCCGGTCGCAGAGGGAGGCCGAGAAGGACATTCCACACCGGTAAGACACACCCGGGTGGGGAGAGCAGTGGTGAGACCATCCAGGTTTAGAGACTATGAAATGGACTGACCACATGGTCGGGGAAATTGTGTTGGGTGGTATGAAAAGGGGGAGATATGTAGTGTCGCGGTCTAGTTGACGCGCGCACTACGTAAGGACGGCGAAGCGCGTAGCGGCCATGTTGGACGCTACTGCGCATGCGTAAGCAGTAGCGGGTTGCGAGAGACGGCGATCGGAGCGTGTTGCCCGGCGCTCTCTCGGAGAAGAGATCTAAATGATAATAAAGGCATCTACTTACCTCACAGAGCCTCCTGCAAGTTATTGGGGAACAGCAGCTAGCAGACAGAGCACCTAGCATCATTACACCGGTGATCTCAAGTCAGACGGCAGCATTTTCATGGTGCGTACATCTGTGTGGCCTGGCCCCCGGCCCGGACGGCTGCCTTCCCGACCTGCGTCTTCAGCGGCTCACGATACACAGAGACTTTAGGAATCCGCCTATCTTGAACGGGGGCCTGGGGCGCAGCATTCTCCCTTGCTGGTGATCCTTCTGAGGGAACGTGCCCTCACACGCCTGCCACCTGCCCGCCGCCTGCTGATTCCCATCACGGAGCTGACACTGGGGCAGTGATCCGGTTAGCCTTGCAGCGGCCGATACAGGTGGGAGGCACGCCTGTCCTGCAACATGCTCCCCCAACTAATTACTCAGCAGAGCTGCGCTTGACCTCCTGCGCCCTGTCTCGCCCCATAAGGGCCTAGAGTCCCATTTTGAAAGCCTCCAGTGCTACGTATTTTTGACTTTCCCTGACTACAGACTGCCAACACTCTGAGGGGCTTTGAAATCTGCTACCCTGCGGCCACATTCCTGTATAGCCCCTCGCTCCGCTGACCGTGGGCCCGTATTGCACATCCTTGCGCCCTGCTGCGGTGCTAGATTCATACTCCTCTTGCTGGGGGTTTTGGGCCTGGAGCTTGACCACAAACCGCACCACGCAACTTCGTAGGTGGGGTAGCCCACGCCGCACCTGGGTGCATGTTCTATTGCTGTCCTTGTTGCACAGGCACGCTGTTTCAGGGCTCGGCGGAAGTTCACTTGGCGACAACCCCCAACAATCAACGCAAGATGGGCAGAGCGGATGGTAGGCAGGCTAAGCTTTGAGGTGAGGAAAACCACGCAGCGTGCCAGATTGGAGGAGCTCTATCAGCCTGCGACGGAGCGAGCGCCATCCTCACGTGACACGCAGGACAGAGGTGAAGAATCTACTACTGTCCATGCAGCAAAGTCTCTCTGCCCTCTCCAGTAAAATGGACACTATGAACAGTCGCATGGACTTCATAGTCCAAACACTGGATAAGCACGATGAGAAGATCAAAGAGGCAGAACGGCGCATTTCGGACAATGAAGACATCACTACGCAGGTGAAGCAGCAGGTCACGCAGATGGACAAGCTCCTTAGAGTAGTTGCTGCCAAAAATGAAAATTTAGAGACACGCAGTCTGCGCAATAACATCCGCGTCGTGGGAATTCCGGAGAGTGCTAACACTGGGCGTATGGAGGACTTTGTCGAGCGTCTCCTGACGACCACATTTGGCGCTGATGCTTTTTCATCACTTCTGATGGAGTGTGCGCATCGCTTCCTGGGCCCACGCCCTCCTCCAGGTAGTAACCCTTGCCCCATCATAGCTCGCCTCCTTGACTTTTGAGATCGTGATGCTGCTCTGAGGTTGGCCAGTGAGCACAAGGACTTACAGTTCGAGGGTGTAGGTTTCACCATATATCCAGACTTCACGGTCGCTGTCCAGGAGGCCCGCCGGAAATTCCTTCCAGCTAAACAGAAGCTACATAAGGCACAGATCGACTTTGCTCTACTGTACCCTGCCCGCCTCCACGTCACACATTAAGGAAAACAACACTTCTTCACCAATGTTCAGCAGGTTGACGACTTCCGCAGGAGCATCAGAAAGCACTCTTCGCAGCGGGACGATGGTGGTCGCTCTTCTAGAGCTACTTCTCCTACATCAGAGTGAGGACCTTGTTGCTTCTCATCACTGCGCTACCTGACAAACTCCTCTTCTTCCGGGTCACTATCAGCCTGCTTCGGCGGGGCACCATCTCTGAGTTGTATCTACATTCCTGCAGCCTGCTGACCTGATGACCCACGTCTCTGCTCCCTGACGAGTTGCAGCTGTGATATGGTAGCCGGCTAAGTATTTTGAGAGACACTCGTGCATCAATGTGGTAAGGCATGCTTAATGACTATGATATGGACAATGCCAAGTACCTCCCTTCTTCACAATTCTCTCCCTTTGGAGAGCAGTCCATGCCACTCCTTGCAGAAGGGTGCATATCGTGTGCCTCTGGTTGACCCCTCCTTGGCTGCTCCCCCTACTTCTTACGAGTTTTAATTTGGACAAATAATGGGTTGCGTGGGAAGGGAATTGGGTGGTTTCTCTAATACCGGCACAATTGGGGTGCTGATGTGGGAGGGGGTGTATGGGATTTTTTTTTTTTCTTTCTTATTGTTAACACCTGCCCAGCTTATAAACGTTTGGTTACTGGACTTTGTTCACACCCATACTGCTCCACCAATCATCCATCAGACATCAGCTAGAACACACATTCATGGCTCCTACTCCTGAAGTGCAAAAAATAAATGTACTTACATGGAACATCGGATGCCTGGGAGATCCCCGTAAGCGTCGCCAAATCTTAGCTTACCTAGACAGACATCATATCCATATTGCTCTGTTACAAGAGACACACTTTGACCCACATCGTCCTCCCACCTTTGCCAGTAAATGGGTGGAACACAGGGTGTTCTCCTCATATTCTACTTATTCCAGAAAAAATGTCCCTTTCACACTCGGCGGGGCGGGACATGATTCTCAGGGGCGAAGCTGCATAGCTTGGGGTCAGCTGGGGTCACAATCGGTAACCCTTGTCTGTTGTTATGGTCCCAATGAGGACGACCCTGACTTTTTCACCACACTTTGGGGGCACATCCTTAATGTCGGCTCTATGGATGGTCTTTGGGGCGGCAACTTTAACACGACCCTCCAACCCTCTCAGGACAGGTCTAACCCCCTTCAACATCACTACACAAAGGCACGTAACCTCTTATCAGACATTCTCACAGACCACTGCCTTATTGATGTATGGAGACATGTACACCCTGGAGCATTGGAGGGGACACATCATACTACAATGCAAGCGACTTGGGCTCGTTTGGATTATTGGATTGTCTCTCGTGGGGTGGGTCCATAGATCATTGGGGTAGATCATCTGGCAAAGACTTTCTCGGATCATGCGCCGGTCCGTATGACGCTGGTTGCTCGGACTCGCATTCTTCCCCTAGAAGCTGGAGGCTCCTGCCAGATGCGTTACTAGACTCAGCATTCAGGGCGGAACTCAGTACCGAGATCTCAGAGTTCTTTCACAGAAACATAGGATTGGTCCCACAAATGGGAGTTGTATGGGAGGCCTTCAAAGTTACCGTGCGTGGTTTCTGCATTGCTAAGAGTTTCGGGGTCTTGCGGGACATCCGTAACTACTTACACAGACTTGAAGGTGAGTTGAAACATTTGGAATATGACATGGCTGGTGATACAACCGGGGCTTTACATGCCCTGTTAAGGGATAAATTGACTGACTACAAAGAAACAGCTAAGAGGGAATTGCGCTTCAGGGGGAAATATTACACTGCTCATAAATACGGGGAGGGTGGTCGGCCTTGGAGGGCTTTGGCTATGGAGATTCGTACACCCCGGTTTTCCAGCCATGTATTGGAGGGATGACTTGCATGTTAACGAAAATGGAAGGTTTCGGCATGGGAAGTTGGTTAACTTCCCAAGCCAAAATGGCAGTTTAAAGTTGCACACACTGACTCTGCAATGGCAGGCCTGAAACATGTTTAAAGGGCTACTAAGTGGGTGGCACAAACAGTGCTGAAAGCCCACCAGTAGCATTTAATTTACAGGCCCTAGGCACATATAGCGCGCTTTACTAAGGAATTAAATACGCCAATTGTGGATAAGCAAATGTTGCCATGTTTAGAGTACAGAGCATATGCACTGGTTAGCAGTGGTAAAGTGCATAGAATCTTAAAGTCAGCAAAAATGAAGTCTGCAAAACAGAAGGGCAAAAAGTCAGGGTAAACCACACCAAAGATCCCAGGTCTAACACTTGGCAATATGCAATTTGTCACTGTTCTCAGAATAGATTTCAGTTATCTCTAATTCTTCTCTGATCTATTTTGATTCTATCAGTGTCACCTGTTACGGGTTCTTTTCACTTTCACTGCTTCAGGCCACTTATCTCCTTGATGCACTCTCTTGACTTTTGCATCTTCACTAATGACTACTGCGGAAGCTTCTTCACTCACAACTGAACTTGTGCTTTGATCAGCAGATATTAACTCCCTCAACAGGTGTTTTGACACAGTCCTGCTGTCACTTCGCCTGGCCTTTTAGTCCTCAACCCATTTAGGAAACAAGCAAACAATCCTGAGAACATATCTGAGCCCATTGTAAACAGGTATTTCTATGAGCTCCACTTCAAGTTTAATAAATCAGCCTTCTGATTTGCCTATGTGACTCATGAAAACTAGTGTGTCCTTTCCCTACTTATTTCTCTGGCAAGTAATGCATCTCTGGCACAAACCATCTGCTACATTTCTGACACTTGACATTATTTACGGCATCATCAGTTTTTACATCAGGTTCACATTGTTCTGATTCTTGTATTTGTTTCTACTTATTTGATCTCCTTGGTGACTGTCATATCATGTCATATCCAGACGTCTGGGCTTTGTATCTCACCACTGAAATTTCTCTAGGTTGTTGTATAGCTTCCATCAAATCTAGAATATATGAACCATTCCTAATTGGGTTACTAGAGGATGTCATGAAGCCCCTTTGTGACCACAGCTGGCCTAGATCATGTACCACTCCAAAAAAGTACTGGCTGTCTGTGTAAATTATCACACCCGATTCATTTGCTATGGAGCAAATTCTTGTCAGGGCAATCAACACTGCCACTTGTTAAAGTATGATGCTTCAATGATTCCAGAAATGGAACAGAATGCATAAGATACTTCCAGTATTCCATTATGGTCTCTCAGACAAGAACCATCCACAAATAAAGTCATGGTCTTGGCTTGGTACTTAATTCTCCAACATTTACCCAATCAGAGTCGGGGTCTTCGTTATCATCTTCACTGTTTGGAGTCTGCACCACCATTGCAGGATTTAATGTATTGCACCTCTTAATCAAAATGTTTTCAGCAACTTGTATTGTTTACTCATACTTTTTGAGGTGGCTGTTTATCAAATGCTGAGTTATGAGTCAGCAAAATCTCAACTGAATGAGGAACAAACACAATGAGTGTATGGCCAATGACAATTCCTTCACGTTGCTGTATTGCATGGCAAACCTATGAAATTGCTTTCAGACAGCCAGGAAGAGCTGCAGCTACTGGATCTAATGTAGCAGAGAAGTAAGGTAACAAAATGCATTACTCAACCATGCTTGTGAACTAACATGGACAGTGCACACGCACGTGATTTTCATGGCAGAATTGGAAAAACTCTACCTTATTATTAGGAATTCCGAGAACAGGTGCAGTACCGAGATTTTCTTTGACTTCCCGGAAAGCCTTCATGCATTCGCTGTCAAATGGTACCAGATCCTTGATATCACTGCTAGTAAGTCTCACTAAAGGCTTCGCAATCAGGGAAAAGCTTAGAATACACTGATGAAAGGAGCCAACTATTCCAAAAAACATTCTCACTTCCCTCTGGGTAGTTCCAGGATAGCAGAACACGTTCTTTGGATATTTTCCTTACCCCTACCTTATTGTGGTGATCAAGGTAAATCAGTTCTCTTTTACAATACCGCATTTGGGGGACACCTTGTGACCATTTTTATGAAGATGGTTCAGGACTGCAATTGTGTATAATTTGCAATCTTCCTTTGTCTTTTATGCCACTATTATGTCATCAATATAGTACACTAGCACCCAGTGACACGGAAGCTGCTAATGCTCCAAATCTTTCTTTAGTATCTGACTAAAGATTGAGGGACTTTCTGTATACTCTTGTGGGATTTAGCACCAAAGAGAACTTTATTTTAGAACCAAAATGTGAAAAGATATTGGCTATCCCCATGGAGAAAAATTTAAAAGAATGCTTAGCACAAGTCAATGACTGTGTACCATTCTGCATCTTCAGGAATTTGAAACAATATTACAGCAGGAGTTGGTACCTATGGACAGTATGAGAGTTCAATTTGAATAATTTTTCCAAAGCCTTGCACTGTCCTCCAATTACCACTCAGTTTTTTTAGTGCCCATCACAGGAGAGTAACATGGCTACCAAGCATCTCCTGTAGAATGCCCTGCTCTAACACTGTTTCTATGAAGGACTTCATTCCTCCTTGTCTTGAAATTTTTATTGCCGAAATCTAGGATAAACTGTGTTTGGTTTGACCTGTATTTTGACTGGCTTTGTATGTGTTATCAGTCTGATCTTCTTCCCTGTAACATCCCATACCTCCGCTCTTTCACTGTGTCTTAATTCATGAGGCATGTTATCTTTTGCAAGAACAATACAATTGAACTCTCAGTTCTTGTGCCTTTATTTTAAATGCTGAATATTTATCTTGGTTCTCTTTTTTGTTTAAATATTTTTTTATTGTTTTGTACATATACACCGCCCCCCTCCACCCCACACCCTTCTTAGACTTTACCCATCAGCAGAAAAAAAAACTTTTATTACAAAATTCATCAAAATCGTGAAAACAGATCATTAAATTCTCCGGTGCAAAACAATCCATCATGTATTCATTACAATCTATTCTTGTATTAAACAATTAAATCCTACTTGGCATTTATCATCGTACATCGAGTCTATAAGAAGCATCTATCAGACCCCGGTGTGATTTTGTATCCACTGCAATAGTGGGTCCCCTATTGCCAGTCCTTTTTTACGTTCATTACGCCCTTTTCTTTTATAGATGGCTACCTCTAAACTGCATGTTGCCAATAATCGGGATCTCCATTGTTGGAGCGTCGGTGGAATCGGATCTAGCCATGCTGAGGCTATGCAAATCCTTAAGACAGCCATTGCCACAAAAATTAAACCATGCATATATTTGGCCACCTAACATTAGCTGTGCCTAGCATTATTTCCTCCACTGAGATGGTTACTCCTGTTTTTAATATTTCTGACAAGAAGCCTGATATTTCATTGACCAGATTTGCTAATACATCACATGATGCAAATATATGCACAATATCAGCCTCAAATAGTGCACAGCGTGGGCATGTCGTTCCTTTCCTGGTCCCCCACTTCGCTATCTTGTTTGGGGTGTAATACTGTGAGAAAAGGTTTTAATAGAATTGGGCTTGTAATTTTATAGACATTAATCAAGTCTGAGATAATTTGTAGGAGTGATAGCGTTTCGGGTAAACCTACTAATTTAGACTGCTATTTGGTCACACATTTATCCATATCATCTGGGTATAAGAGTTCATAGATTCATACACTTCTCCTATAGTTATTGTAGCTTTTTTAAGCAGGTTCTCCATGGTTTGAATTACTTGAAATGTTGCCCTCCCACCCCCTTTCTTCATTAGAAAATCTCTAACCTGTAGAAATTTAAAGAAGTCCCTGTGGCCAAGTTTATAGTCGTTTTGTAATTCCTCGAAAGATTTCAACCCGATAGACGAATAAAAACAACCAAGCTGTGAAATCCCTTCCTGCATCCACCTATCCATGCAGCTATCCCTAAAAATCTCTGGGAGGTCTTCATTATTATATAATGGAGTATAGTGAGATAGCCGTCCAAAACCTTACGGTTTCTGTACATTACTCCAGACCTTGTATATGCCGGAGATGGTCTTCAATCTGACCTTCTTAAAGTAGCTATCATTGGCATGTCGCCAGAGGCACCCTCTACTGCCATCGCCCAATATAAGTTCTTTCGGTGTGGGGATATTGACATTTAGTCTGTTATCCGTCCCTGTTGAGATCAGTTCAATGCAATATCTCAATGTGGCAATCCAATAATACAATTTAAAATTGGGCAGTGCCGGTCCCCCTCTGTATTTAGGTAAGGTGATGAATCTAAGAGCTCTACGTGGTCTCTTATATCCCTATAAAAACCTGGAGAACATATACTCTATAGACTTAAACAATTGAGGTGGAAATTCCAAACATATAGTTCTGAAATAATATAAAAATATGGGTAAAAAAAGCATTTTGATCACATTGCATCTGCCCCCAATGGATAAATGCAAGTTATTTAACCGGACCAATTTTTTTTTTGTATGCTGTATTAGGGGTTCAAGAATATTAATAACTACACTTTCCAATTGTGCCGTTATACTAACCCCCAAATACGTGGCTTTCTCCATTACTCGATCGTCTCTCATGTTAATTTTGCAATTAAGGATAATCTGAGTTTTACCTTGATTCAATTTATATCCAGATACCTCTCTGAAGGTTTTAGCCTCCTCTTCTATTGCGTTTATTGCATTAATAGGATCACTAGTGACTAGGACAATATCATCCGCATGCGCCAATGTTTTTGTAAAGTGATCTCATGCCCATATTGGTGGTATTAACATGTTGTTTTCTAGTCTACGGATGAAAGGGTCAATAAATAACGCAAATAGAAGAGGAGAGCATGGGCACCCCTGTCTTGTCCCTCTAGTAATGACAAATTTTTCTGACACTGCCCCATTTACCATTACCACAGCTGAAGGTTCGATGTATAACATTTGCACTGCTTTAATAATTCGTTCCCTTATCCCACTTCTTGACATTGCGGTCCAAAGATATTTCCAGGAGACCCTATCGAAGGCCGTTTCGGCACCAAGTAGTATAAGTGCCATAGGGTCTTCTGCAACATCCGCAAAGTCGAACAGTGAGATCACCCTTTGAACATGATCGGTTGTCGATCTCCCTGGGATAAACCCGTGTTGGCGGTCAGATACAATTTTGTATATAATCGGTGCCAATCGGCTAGCTAATAATTTAGAATACATTTTAGAGTCCCCATTTATCAACGTGATCGGACGATAAGACCCAAGTTCTGTAGGTTCTTTGTTTTGTTTAGGAAGACTACGATCTTAGCTAAAGACCATGACCTCGGGGGTCGCCCCCCCTGGAAGATATAAACAAGTAAATCCTGCATTATTTCTTTTAATTGTGAGGAAAATTTGACATAAAACTCAGTTGGAATTCCATCCATACCAGCCACTTTTCCCTGTAGCTAAACTATTCATAGAGAGAATAATTTCCTACCAGTGTGGTGTATTATCCAGACTATCTTGGTCCTCTTCCTCTAATCTTAATGGTGAGTTTTGGTTTAAATATTCCTCAATTTTTTCCTGTTGAATCTCTGAATCCTCATATAGTTTCTGATAAAACCGTTGAAACGCAGCTCTTATTTCATTAGATTCGGTCTTTTGCCCCAATTCTGGATCTTTAATTTCTCTTATTAAATTAGCTGAACTTTGTTCTCGGGTACGTACCTCTAGTTGGTGTCCCACCTGTTCACTTAATTAGTATATTTTTTCTCTATGCATTGTTGCCTTAACTATGGCTTTTTCTGTTCGGATATTAATGATAAGGTTTTTAGCGGTCGCTACCCGGCTTAGTTCACTTTCTGTTTCCCGTCCCTCCTGAACAGCCTTTATCAATCCTCCCTCGGCTATACCCAGATTTTGCTGAAGAACAACCATTTTTTGTTTAGCCTCTTTATTAAGGTTTAGTGAGAATCGTAGCGTCTCTACTCTGATGCCAGACTTCAGTGCGTCCCAAATCATATCTATTCATGTACTACCTATATTGTCCTCCAAAAACCCAGGTATCCATCTCCTCGTATGTCGACAATATTCCTCATTAATCAACAGTGCTCTTTCGAATGTCCATGTTTTCATAATGGATTTCATTGCTCCACATTCTACATTTAACACCAGAGCATTATGGTCGGATAACACTCTTGGCAGTTTTTCTATTGTACAGAAAGATTTTAAGGCGCTTGAGACGAACACATAATCCAGTCTTGCATGCATAGAGTGTGGATTGGAGTAATATGTGAATCCAGGATCCCCTGGATGCTCTATTTGCCAACAGTCAATCAATCCATGCATTAGACATACATTTTTAAGAGCCTGATATACTTTCGGCTTCCATCCCCTATATTTAAACCCTGGGTCCGACGACCAGTCACATGGGAGATTTAAGTTATAATCGCCACACACTATCAGCAGGAGAGGCCAGTGAACGACTTCATTCGAGATAAAATTCAGTACATCTGAGTCATCACTCACATTACCATATATTGTACATAATGTCATTTTTTTTCCATTATTGTATTGGCATTGTGTAACCGCCCACCGTCCATACTTATCGGATGAAGATCGAGTAAATTGCATCCCACATCCTTTTGCCAGAATGGCCACCCCCCTGGTTGTCACCCCTTGTATTGTAGCCGTGATCAGTCTATACCCAAGTGTGTTGAGTAAATACCGTTGTGACCCCTCTATATGTGTCTCTTGTAGTCAGATAATATTGGCCCCTGTCATCTGTAATCCAACAGACACTCTCTTTTCTTTGCATCATTGAGGCCACATATATTAACAGACATGATTTTCAACCTAGCCATATTAATGTTTGTCCATCCCGTCCATCCCTATCTGTGCATATATCCCCACTCGGGTCCCCCTCTGATTAAGCGATTTTTGCCACTGTTTGTTACTTCTATATCCAACACATCCAATTGGCCGCACACTGCTCGTCTTACCAGCAAGTTGCCCCAAGGAACTATGGTCCATGTAGTGGCAACGGCGAGTACGCCTGTGCCACAGTGTTGAAAGAAAGTAAGTGTAGCATTAGCCATCCCTGGACACGTGTTTCGAGTTAGTTGCCTCTCGTCAGCAGGGAGTAGGTGAATGTAATGGGGTGCCGCGTAGACTGCCAAAGACGTATTAGCAGGTAACGTACCACTCATGGCGCGCAGGTGCCGGTGGGGCTGACGAGCCCATGGCTATGCACCTGCGCGCCTTGAGTGGTACTTTACCTGAGAATATTTTTTGGCAGCCTACGCAGCAACCCTACACACACACCTACTCCCTGCTGACGAGAGGCAACTACCTCGAAACACGTGTCCAGGGATGGCTAACGCGACACTCATTTTCATTGTAAACTTTTGGCATAGGCGTACCCGCCGACGCTACTTCATGGACCACAATTCTTTGGGGTAACACGCTGGTAGGACTAGCAGAGTGCGGCCAATCGGATTTTTGTTTATATTCAGGCTCCCTTGAGCCGGTGGGGCTGACGAGCTCATGGCTACGCACCTGCGCGCCTTGAGTGGTACTTTACCTGAGAATATTTTTTGGCAGCCTACGCAGCAACCCTACACACATACCTACTCCCTGCTGACGAGAGGCAACTACCTCGAAACACGTGTCCAGGGATGGCTAACGCGACACTCATTTTCATTTGAAACTTTTGGCATAGGCGTACCCGCCGACGCTACTTCATGGACCACAATTCTTTGGGGTAACACGCTGGTAGGACTAGCAGAGTGCGGCCAATTGGATTTTTGTTTATATTCAGGCTCCCTTGAGCCGGTGGGGCTGACGAGCCCATGGCTACGCACCTGCGCGCCTTGAGTGGTACTTTACCTGAGAATATTTTTTGGCAGCCTACGCAGCAACCCTACACACATACCTACTCGCTGCTGACGAGAGGCAACTACCTCGAAACACGTCTCCAGGGATGGCTAACGCGACACTCATTTTCATTGTAAACTTTTGGCATAGGCGTACCCGCCGACGCTACTTCATGGACCACAATTCTTTGGGGTAACACGCTGGTAGGACTAGCAGAGTGCGGCCAATCGGATTTTTGTTTATACTTCTATATCCAAATTGGCCCCTCCTGTTTGCACCTTTCGTGTTCACCCTGTGTCTGAGATCCCCCCTGCCACCCCCTCCCATCCTCCCACCCCCCCACCATTAACTAGGCCGTCAGGCTCAATCCTGAGCCTGTGTGAAAGCGTCTAAACCAACCTCACCCACTCTCCACCTCGCTCCCTTCCCCTTGTGTATATGCGTGTTCCTAGCCATTATAAACATAGCTCGCATTTCTTTTTTTTCCTTTTTTTTTTATTATAAAACATTCTCTTATCCCACCCAGGAAGAAGGGAAAAAAAAGAGTAATGATATAAACACAGTTATAAGTTATACAAAGCCATCTAGCGTTTACTCTCGGTAGTCCCGGGTTTCCCTGCTATGATTTCCTTCAGTGCTCTTTCAGCTTGTATTTCCGACGTGAAATAATAGGTTCGTCCTTGCGAGATTACTTTTAGTTTAGCAGGGTTCTGTAGAAAGACCATTGCCCCTGTTTTTTGGAATGGTGTGATCAGTTGCCTGAGCCTCCATCTTCTCTCCACTGTAGCGTGTGCGAAGTCAGGTTTTGGGAAGAATGAAAAGTTCTCCCAGTTCCTTCTCTTATTAGGTCTTGCCAAATCATAAACAGCCTTTCGAAGCAAAAAGTTTCCAAAATATATTAGTATTACCCTTGGAAATGACTGGCCGTTCTGAGGGCGCTTTGATATTGTCTTAGAAAATCTGTGCACATGTTGGAGTTCTTTATCCTAATCCCATTGGTCTAATTCTGGTAGAGCGTTTCTCAGCAAGTTTATTGTGAATTTCCGGATATCACTGCCTTCGCTATTCACAGGAATTCCTAGCACCCTTAAATTATTGCGGCGTTGACGATTTTCTACCTCTTCAAGCTTCCACATGGCATCTTTCAATGAGCTCTCTTAAGAGGCCGCCTGCGTTTTTAAAGTAACCACTGTGGTTTCTAGGGCTTCTGTCCGGTTTTCCACCATGCTTAATCTTTCTGTGATCTCAGTGCAGGTTTTCCCAATTTTACGGATTGAGCCTTGTAATTTTTTTTAAGCTACTCGGTCTTGTCGATATTCATTTTTAACCTCATTTTGGAATGATCTCAGGGATTGCAAGATCACGGACAGTGTGGGTTTGGGTGATTGTTCGGAGTTTGTCTGTCCTACCGAGTCCCTTTGTAGCTTCTTAGACATCCTCTCCATATCGTGCGCCCCCAAAGGGGGAAGCGGTTGCGTATCAGAGTAGTCCCAACCAGGCTCACCCTCTTCCTATCCCCCATTCCGCTTATGGTTATTCTTTTTTCCTTCTGAGAGCTTCTTCGATTTCCTGGGCACCCTTTTCACCCCTTGCTGACTACAATTACTTGTAGAGGTATCACCGCAATCATCGTCGCTGCTGCTGCTGTTTGATACCATAATATCAGATTCGCTGGATTTCTCATTCAGAGAGAAAACGTTTTCCATGGGGTCAGGGGAAAGGTATCCCATCACGGTATTTTCCTGTATGCCATCTTCTATAGAAGAGGGAGGTTGCATTATTTCTTTACTCGCACCTGTGTTACTTATCTCTTTCTCCGTCTTTTCCATTTCAACAGAATCTTTACTGGGGGAGGTATCCTGCTCCTCGTTACTCTCTTTATTTTTATCAATCTCTTGGTGAGCATTTATGAGTATCTCAGGCATTCCCAATATAGTGTTCTCACAGTTGGACCCCCATGACACTCGCTCCTTGCTTAGGTCAAGCATATTCTCATGCGTACCAGTCTCAGCCTCTGCAGGTTTGGATGTTTCTGTGGCGGCATAAGTGCTAGTTCGGTCATCCAACTGACCTCTCTCCTTAGCGTTCATAGCCTTCGGGGGAAACAGATAACAGTCTGCTTTTTCCCCTGCTCTCCTGCACTCGTGCCCTTCTGACCATAATTTTTAATATTTTCAATTTTGCCCTTCTTACCGGTGCACTGATCGGTCTTCTTCAATTCCATGTCCGATTTCGAGTCGGTTTCACGCCGTGCTGAAACTGGTGTCGGCTGCACAGTCGAGCACGTCTTGTTCTGCGTCCGCGTTGCCATAGCTTCTCTGTAATGCGCTCTGAGGTATCCGGCGTCCTTGTTGCTAGGAAAGCGAGGTGGAGGTGATCAACCGAGGCCTTACTCAGACGCCATCTTGCCCATTCCTTTATCTTGGTTCTCAATTTCAACACCATCCAGTGTGCAATAAATCACACTGTTCATTTTGCAAAGCAAGTCCCTGCCAAATAAACAGGACTTGAATGAAACAGTATGAATTGGTAATTGCTCTTCATTGGTCCTATTTTAACCAGAACTCTGTGACCTGATTAGTAATCTATTAATTGCTGATTCCTACAACTTGGACTTATTTTCCCAGGATGGATGATTTGGAACCTACATCGAATGAACCTTGGAGTGGGTAGCACAAGTATTGATTAAATAGGAAACAGGGTGACCATTTACCTCGCCATCTATGAATGTGCCACTCATGTCTATTTCTTCGACTGCACCAAGCATGCAATCCTCCTTCCCCGTCAGGCACTGTCATTGCAAATTTGTCTCATCCAGTGAAAACTGGGGAAAATCATTGCTTTGAATCAATGTAGTCTGTTTGTACTCTGGATTATATGACATCTTTTTACTCATGTTTTGCTGTAACAATGGAGCTATGGGCATGTTCGTATGGAACTGCCTCTGATTTTGCAGATTCTGCATAGCTCTCTTGGGCTGGGTAGTCAGCTACATCTGCATTTGATTTGCAATGTTTCTGCATCTGGGGAGCAAAAACATTTTGAATTCAATCTGAGGTCTGTCTACATTCATGCTTCCAGTGCCCATTTTTTCCACAGATGTGACAAGCAGTGCGCTTCTTCAGCAAGTTGACATTCACATTCATTTTGGAATTGTTCACAAACCTTCTACCTCAACCCGGAGCCTACATTTGCACCATCTAGTCCCTTGTTCCCACTCCTTGCATTCCTTGCATATCAAGATTTTTAAGTGGCACAAAATCTGAATCCGAACTCATCATCTGATTTTTATTGTGTCTTAGAATCTGCTTCATCTGCACAATCAGTCTTTGACCCTTTTCTGCATCGTGTCAAAACAGTCACTACAGTACTTAGCATACTTTAGTATCTTGTCAATACTCTTAGTAGGCCAAGAAATTACACTCTGAGTATGAGAACTAAGCTCCGGGTGCACATCCAAAACGAAAGCCAATATGTATCTGCTAACTCCTTCTCTTTCTGGCTCTTCAACTGTGATGTACTTATTTTAACCCTGCATAGGTATGAGAAGTTGGCCTGGCATATGCTGTCCTCTAGTTATAGGGGACATCTTGTACCAGTCCAATTCGACTCTTATGGTGATAGGTTAAAGACAACCTTTAAAGAAAGCTATCCTAGTGGTAGCTGTGGAGAGCAGCCTTCAGGCTAAGTCTTGAAGGAGTGTTAAGCTTATCGTTTTACCATAGATAACCTCTTGAATAACCTAATGTAAGAGTAGTCCACACAGGTATATATATAAAATATATGTATTTATTCTAGGAATAACCCCACTAGTCTCTTTATGAGGCTAGAGGTGAAGATACAATTCAAACAAGCATTGATAGTTACAATAAATAGCACTGGAATCACAGGGCCCCGGGGGGGACCAAACCATATATCAAAAAAGTGGTATAAGAACCACGACAATTCTACAGACAATGCCTAGGGCATTCAGGGTCGCTGGCCCCTTGTGAAACCACCCAAGGTAGTGAGGAAGGGGACCCACGGGAGACGCGTGCAGTGGCTAAAGCTACTGTCGGGATCTCCATTAAAGCCTATGGAGAATGTCGCGGTTGAATTTTACAAGATTAAAAACACTTCTAGCAGGAGTTCAAGTTCAATACTTTAGAGTTAAGCTTTTGAAGGGCCCACACCCACGAGAGTACCGAGGTGCCACTGTTACCTGCCCCAGGGAAGCCGGGTGCATAGGTCGTTTTCGATGTCGGGTCGCGGGCTGATTTTCAATGGCAAAACGTGAAGAACTGCTGCTAGCAAGAAGCGTTGTTGTTGTCGTGAAGAATGAAAATGTAGATCTTGAAGAGAAGGACCTGAAAGCAGAGGGGACAGAGTCTGGGTCATGGCACAGTGACCAGGGGGCTTAAGAGAAGGAGCCCTTCAATGTTGGGTGCTTCCAGGTGGAAGAGGTGTAGCTTGGATTGTCAGCCACGGGGTCCAGGAGGCGTCAAGGAAGGCCAGCTTCTGGAGGGCGACTGTTCCATGAAGGATGAGGGTTGCTGCAGTATTAGTGTCCGGATTGGATCCACTAAGCCTTGGCAACCGCAACCCACGCAAGAAACACAAAACTGCTACTGGTGCAGACCCACAAGGTCTCCTGCAAAGAGACTGAAGAGCAGGCCTGGAGCAACCAGAGGAACTCTTGGAATTGAAGATTGACCTCCGCTAGGGTCCACAAGTTGAGAGACAACGGACCGCGGGAGGCAGCAATTTGGCGTGCGTAAAGATGTGCCCACGGGTCGCCGGAGCGGGCTAGGGTGTCGATCTTTGGCACAGATGATGCTGAGAGGTTGGCTCAATATTGGGCCAAAGCACAACTTCCCCACTCGTCGGGTCGGGTGCTGTGCAAGAGGTGGCCGGTGTCCTGGGGTATTGGGGATCTCGGCACCCACGGGGTCCACGGTGCTGAGCTTTGCTGTGCACACTCACTGGCCTCTGGGATGCTTGGAAACCCACCTCAAGGTAGGAAAGAGTCGTCGATGTCCGTAGGAGCAGCGAGGTTCCAACCGGGTCACTTGCAGAGTTTCAGGTGCCTGGCAAGCAGGGGGGTAACTCCTTTACCCCAAGGGAGATTTCTTCCTTTAGCTGTGCGGCAGCAAGTCGAAGTTCAAGTCTGTGAAGTTCAAGAATAATCTGAGGCTCTGGAGACCCTGTATTCACCTTTATCCAAAGATTAGGGGAGTATCCAGATCAGAGCCCACCAATGAGAGTTCAGGCGGGAAAGGGTGGCTACACCCTCTCCCCTTTGTGTGGCTTCCCGCCTGGTCAGGGGACAGGATGCCCCTGATCCGGTTTGAGGTGGTGTGTGCAGAAGTAGGCCCTGGAGAAGCCTATGTGCAAGTCTGAAAGACATCCTATGGTTCACCCACCCAGTTCCAATCCACATAGTCTGTCTGGGGAGGTGGGAGCACCTCCCTGCAACAAGATCCCTATTGTCCAGCTGCCGTGGCTGGAGTTCTGCCCAGCAACAGACAGGCAGAGTCGTGTGGGTGGCGGGTAGCATCCATTTTGTACTACGTGTTCACTTTTAAATTGGTGTCTAAATTCTGCCGCTTTTCCCATATCGCCCCTCTAGCAGGGGGGAATCATGCCCTCAGTCCCATGGCTGGATTGGGGGTATGATTCCTACATGTTTGACACCAAACACGATATGGTTCTGTGTAGCCATTCCCAAGTTATCACGCTATCGCGATATACTTATAATGCGGTTAAGAGTATATGGGATGGCTACACTACAAACAACCCAGCAATGATTTTACGAAGGTTGCAGAGGGGCCCTACTCAGGTAGGGGTCCCCCCTCACACATATCTCAGCACCCTGCCTTTTAGGATAAGCACAGCCTGCTTTAGGGGTGACCTATGAGGATATATGTGTTGTATTAAGTGGGATACAGGATACCTATATCCCTGTAAGGGGTGCAAGCACCACCTTACCCAGACTACAGTAGTGGTCTGGTGGTGTCAGTTTGTATGACTGTCCCAGGGGTGGCACAATAAGTGCTGCAGCCCCTGGTAGGCCTCTGAGGGACCCATGCCCTGGGTACCTAGGGTACCATCTACAAGGGCCTCATAGGGTGTCCTCAGTATCCAATGGGTATGTACCTAGGGTACTCACATCAGTTTAGAGCGGAAGCAGATAGGCTGGGGTCCTGGATAGCAGGATCCCAGCCAGACTAGTCAAAAACCAATCAAATACCAGGAAAAAGTTGGGGGCAACCATATAGTCCGATTCCACCTTCCTACATAACCCCCCCCCCCCCAAACGAAAGGAGATATGGCTAACCTTGTCCAGATAAGCCTTTTTCCTGAGTGGCCATATAAGGAAGAACCTGCACTAGCATGGTTGCTCCCTGTCTCATGGTCCACTTGGGAAATCCTACCCCAAGGGGTTTTAGAGTTTCTCCAAAGTCTAGGGGAATTACCTGTATTGGGTTTTGGTACAGAAGCAGGCTGGTGGGGTGTCTGAGTCTGGAAGTGAGGCCGTCTCAACCTCCTCAGGTCACTGGTCCCCATGGAAGCCTTTCTGTCCATGACTGTGTCATATCTGGCCCTAAGGGTCAACCTCTGGCAGCCTACAGCTGGGGGTTGGGTCTCTCTGGTTGGAATAGTGGAGGGCACTGGAAGGTGTGGGGCAACTATGCCCCAGGTTTCCCTGTGCCCAACGAAGTCCATCTGGGGGGTACCTGTACCTAGGGGTAAGGGGGATACCTCAGTTTGTAGAGGAATAGTCACCTGGCTAGAACTACTCTGCTGGGTGCCCCCAATCTGCTGATGAGGGGGTTCCTCTGGACAGGGGCCCAATAAGGGTCCACTGACCTCCCTGACCTCCGCAGCTCTGGGCTGACTGAGGCAGGGTAGAGAGGGGCAGGATACCTGCTCCAGACGGGGTACCACATTGGAAGGATCCCCTGCCATCAGAGCTGTTGCCAGGACAGGCCTGACCACTCCTGGGGCAGTTACTTCACAAGGGGCAGGATCAGTTCCCTTAGAAACCTGACCCTTACCTTTAGTCTGGTGGGGGGAGGACTGTTCCTCACCCCCTATGCTCTCTGTTTGGGTGGAGTGATCCATTGTTTCACGCTTCACTCCCTTTATTTCCTCCTGGGGTGGAGGTGAGGCCCTCAGGGTCCCATCTACTCTCTCAGGGATGCCTAACATTCTTAAATGGGCATTGTGGTCTACCTCAGCCCAGGCTGAGATTTCCAGGTCATTCCTCAGTAGACAATCTACAGGTAAGGTTGGGGACACTGCCACTCTCTTTGGGCCAGTGATCCCTCCCCAGCTGAGATTTACCACTGCCATGGGATGGTCTGTCCTAATTCCATCAATATTGGTCACCTGGTATCTATACTCAGGTAAAAGCTGTTCTAGGGGCACTAGTTTCCTTGTCGCCATGGTGACACTAGCCCCTGTGTTCCTGTAGGCCACAGCCTTCTGACCATTGATCATGGGCTCTTGTCTGTACCTGCCCAAGATATTGGGACTCATGGTAAAGTTGGCAAACCCCATGCCACCATCACAGACTTGAGTTGCTTGTGTAGGGGACCTGGTTAGGCCAGAGTCCACCTGAGTTCCCCAAGAAAGCCCAACTAAGTTTTTGGGTGCACTCCCACCACCTGGGGGATTACTACTAGTAGTAACAGGAGGTGTTGGAGCTGCAATGGGAGGAACATTTTCTTTATTGCCATTCTTTGGACAACTGGAGTCAGTTTTCCAGTGGCCAGGTTGCTTGCACACATGGCAATACGGTTTCTTATTGGAAGAGGAAGGATTTTGGGACCCACCCCCAGAACTGGATTTTTGGGGCCCTTCAGAGGACTTTTCTGTTTTATTATCCCCACCTTTCTCTTTGGGCTTTGTGGAATCCTTCTTCTGGTCACCACTTTAGTTCTTGGGCCTAACCCTGGTTCTGACCCATTGTCTGCCTTCTTACCCAATTCTTGGGGAGAGGTCAGATCAGAGTCCACCAGGTACTGGTGTAAGAGTTGGTTCTGACAGTTATTACGAATCTGCTCCCTCATGATGAGAGTGTACAATCCTTGATAATCATTTACTTTACTGCCAGTTAACCAACCTTCCAGAGCCTTGGTAGCACAATCCATAAAGTCTACCCAATCTTGTTTCTGTGCTTTCTGGGTATCTCTGAACTTTAACCTGTATTGAGCAGTGGTTAGGCAAAACCCATCTATTAAAGCATCTTTCAAGATATAATAATCATCTGCATCATCTTCTCTGACAGAGAGGAGCTTGTCTCTTCCTTTGTCTGCAAAGGAGAGCCATAAGATTGCTGCCCACTGCTCTACTGGGACCCTCTGAACTTTACAGGCCCAGTTCATACACAAGGTAGTGGTGGATGATGAGTCGCACAATCACTCAGGCTATTTACTTCAGCTAGTGGGGCAGTTCAATACAACAAATGTGTCCAAATTGAGACAAAATATTTGGAAGGTGCCAATCGAGGTCAGATATCCCACTACCAAGGATATCAATCAAACAGGCCACACATGGTCTGTAATCAAAGCAAAAGGAGAAGACCCCGGCACTCAGCTGATTTATATACAACACACATTCAATTTGAAATTAATCATACGTACTACAAATGCCAAATCATAGAGAGAGGAACCAATTCCCATGGGGAGTTTCACAAGACCAACAAGTGTAAGCTGTGAATTTAGTTTAATAATTTTAAAGCACAAAGCAAATCATCTTAGCATATTACATCAAAGACTTGAACAGAACATCAGACAGCATGTATATCCCAAGTCTTGTAGTTCTTATGAGTGCTTTTGACACATAGAGTGTTCTTTCTGAAACAGCCAACGCGCGTTTCGTCACCACCGTGACTTCCTCAAGGCTGTAGAATAATAATAAAACAAGCATTGTAGTTCCTAGAGATTAATATCCAAATTCCTATTACAATCCTTCGTATAGTGAAGATCCTTCCTGAACCCAGTTTAGTTTGATTTAAAAATCAGATATCAATAAAAGACACTGAACGCAATTGGCAGAGAGACCATTTAAGAACAGGTCCTGAAAACCATTTCACCCTCAGTGTGTAAGACAAAAAGTGAGTGAAGAAGGCATACACAAGAAAGAAAAGAAACAGCGTGTGGAGCATAGAACAAACTCAAAGGCAGAAGAAATAGTCATACCCAATAGAGAAGCGGTCAGGCTGAACCAAGGAGTGATCATATTTACACACCATAGCATAAATCAATCAATCTAAGATGAAAGGTAGAGTATGTGAATCAGTGTCCCCTTCCTGAGTAAGTTGAGGATACAGATATCTAGAAGACAAGCCAGCCCCGAAAAAGAGAAACATAAATAAAGTGCTTATGTGTTGCTCTGTCACCTTCAAAAATATTGTTCAAAGAAGTATTGTCGATGGCTATGATGGGCCCGATTCCCTATGTGTCCCCTAGGTCCCCGGGGAGCAGTCCGTTGAATCCAAGCCTCACTGTCCCCTGTGATCGCAAGAAACGTGGCTGGAAAAAGAAAAAAGAGCGCAGCAGTCCTCACGGTAAAGGACAAAATCTATTTGGCAGTAAGAGAGTTCGGGTATGACCCTGCCTCTCCCGATCTTTAAACAAGCCAAGCATTTACCTATAATTGTCTTACAGTCTGTTGTGAAGCATATTATGCTTTGGGGGGCCGTTTACAACCTCCAAGATTCTGTCAAATTTGCAGCTTCCATAAGCCAGACGTTATATTACACAGTTTGGTTGTGACTGCATGTAACACAAATAGAGAGGGTAGATATAGGTCAGTAATATACAGTGAACAAACCTAAAATAACAAGCCTGTTAAAACGTAAGTAAATCATATATGTGTGACTTACACGCACTCAAGAGTTTAAGAAACACTAATTTTTAAGATCCAGAAGTACTGAATGTCTCTTGTCGTTCGAGCCCAATAAAAGCATCTAAGAACAACAAAAAGAGTGTGTACATTAGAATACAACCTGCAGACATAGACCAACTTAGTCTTGGAGAAAGTTGTCTCCATGTTGGAAACAAACTGGTTAAAAGAATAATTAAAATCTGAAGGAGAACACTTACACGGTCCACAGCGAGCTAAATTTGCTCTGCTGTTCTTCAAGTCTCCCGTAGAATCTTCTTAAGGAACCATGATAAGGTCCTAGGATATATATGAAAAGTTTTATTTGAGAAGTGAATATCGAAATCATTTAGGCTAATAATCCAAAGTTTAAGGATTGTTATTGGCAGTTCTTACTCCATGTAAAAACGCGGAGAGAGAGTAGTTCAAATTTTGGCCAGCCTTGGTACTGTAATTTCTCCCATCAAAGTTAGGATCAAACAAACCTCCTGTCAGGTACCACACTATCCGATACACTTACCCTTAGTCACTAGCGTATTTGAATATTGGCATTAGTATTTTTGGCCATTCAGTAGTCGGCATTGAAGAAATTGTGCGTCTAGCAGCTCATTACATTAATGTCAAACCCAAAAAACATGTCAAGCAGTAAGAATACGCTCGCATTAGTTGTAGCCAAATAACTAGTAAATCTCAAAGTCAAATTTAGACAAATTTAGACACTACCAGGTAAAACGAAACCGTGACCAGCAATGGCCGTCCACAGAAATCCCATTAAGTGTAACGCTGACTAAAGCAAATACCTTCTGTTAAGCAGAGTTTCGTCCTTAAAGTTCCGTCGTCCTGCAACAGGCAGCGTTGCTCGTAGTTGTGTTTATATACCCATTACGTACCGGAAGAGAAACTGACATCGGATCGAAGTTCGTGAACCCGTGCCGAAATTCGAAGACAGGCTAATGTTCCTAAGTGCGGGCGCCATATTGAGATGTGTAAAACAACCTTAACGATATTTGTTTGGTTGTTTAACTATCGACCCATTGTTTTAACATATTGAAATGTACCTAAAGATAGGTAATCCTCATTGTATACGAGCGGATTCAATACACTTGTCTTCAAAATCTATAGTGATTTAACAGTGCGAGCGCCATGTTCAAGTGTTAAAGTAAGTACTTAGACCATTCAGAAAGTATATTACGGTTGCTCGTAACCCGATGTGTAGAGGGTTAAGACCTCAGAAAGTGTGGTGCATAGTAATCGCGATACACGATATGTATATGTTAGAGATGTCAGTACATAAGTTGGTTTTGAGAAGAAGAATAAGCGGAAGGTGCACACAGTTTAGAGGGAGAGTTTAGAGGGAGAATGTAGAGAGACCCCCGTCCGCCTTGATCCAAGAGTTTGATAGTCCAATCTGTCAATTGGTGTCTATAAATTCCCGAATCGGCCATTAGAGGAATACTTTCCAGAGAGAACAAAACATACATTTGCACGTATTTCTTTGCGCACAATTCTCATTGAATACAATTGTCATCCAATACACAATGGCATTAACCACAATTAAGCGAAGTTAACCCCCCGTCTGTTTTAGTTTTAGGATTCAATAAATACAGGGGTCAACATTCCTGTGTTCACAATATCTGCTATTAACGAATAGTCCTCCAATACATCACAGTGCAGTCCGTGAGTGGAAAAAAACAATAAGTTGGTTAAACCCATCCACAACATGCAAGTTCCTAATGTAGGTGCATTATGCAGGAGACATAATTATGCAACAAAGAGTTACAAAGAGTTACAATGCATATTGCGGTGCCTTTTAGGTTGTGGGCCCTCAGTGCAGAAACATATTATAGTGTTTTTAATATTGTTTCGTCTTATGCAACGAGTCCATCTCTGACCCTGGCTGCCACTACCTAACAATTACTCAGACAGGAAAACATGTAGTTCCTTATCAAAGTTTAGGCCATGCTCTACCGCTCTTAGTTTAATAATCCATTGTGCCTCTGTTTTCCGAAGTCTCAGAACTCGGTCACCCCCTCTTTGTTGTGTTTTGATGTGGGTAATGCCATGAAACCGGATATCTTTCATCCTTTCTAACGAGTGTGAATCATTGAAGTGAACCGCAAATGGATATTCTCTGTTGTTGTTCCTTACTGCTCTGACATGCTCTTGTATCCGCTCTTTTAGTGGACGAAGGGTGCTGCCCACATAAATACGGCCACAGATGCAAATCAGGCAGTATACCACAAAGCAGGTGTTGCAGTTAATGAATTCACGTATTGTATATTTGACTTGGGTGTTGTATTTGAAGTCCATTAATTTGTTCAAGGCAAATGGACAGACATTACATTGTGAACATTTGTAAGAACCCTTCGGTTTGTTTGAAAGCCAAGTCAAAGTTTGACCTTTGGGGGGCAAGTAACTGGGACATAAGATGTTGCGTAGGGTAGTACCCCTCCTATGGGCAACCATTGGTTTCTTGGTAATGTGTTTGGTCAAGGATTTGTCCAGATGTAATAGATGCCAATGCTTCAATAGAATTTTATACACGGCATTACTATGTGTGTGGAAATCAGTCACAAATGCAAGCTTTTCATTTCTTTTCCCTTTCTTTTTCTGTGTATTATGTAACAGGGATTCTCTCGAGGTCTTAAGTATTTTTGTTTTGGCCTTTTTCAGAACAGTTTGTGAATATCCTCTCTGTATAAAGCGTTCCTCTAAGATATTCAATTCTGAAGCAAATACTAGAGGGTCTGAACAGTTCCTTCTGATCCGAGTCATTTCTCCCAGAGGGATTGCGTTGATCTGAGAGCTAGGATGTGCACTACTCGCATGAAGGACTGAATTGCACGATGTTTCTTTCCTATAAAGTTTGGACAGAATCCTGTTGTCCTCTACATACAAAACTACATCCAGGAAGTCTATTCTAGATTGATGGGCCTTGTGTGTGAAATTTAGATTGTACGAATTCACATTGAGGTGATTCACCAAGTCCCGGAGGTCTCTTTCATTTCCTGACCATATCATAAAGATGTCGTCTATATACCTAGACCAATAGATGATGTGTTCAGTCATGTCTGGGGGGCCTTCGCGCCAAAGATGTCTCTGCTCAAAGTTCCCCATGTACAGGTTGGCATATGACGGCGAAAAGTTTGAGCCCATTGCGACTCCCACAGCTTGTCTGTACCAGTTACCTAGGTGGAGGAACACATTGTTTTCTAATACTAGACGAGTTAGATCTAGGAGCATCTCTGTATGCTCATATAGTGTTGCATCCCTTTGTCCTAGACATTCATTTAGGACACTGAGTCCCTTCTCCAGTGGTATACTGGTATAGAGAGAGCGGACGTCTAGTGTCACGAAAGTGTATTCACTTGACCATTCAAAGTCTTCTAACTTGTTCAGTAGGTCTCCTGTGTCCCTGAGATATGACGGTAAGTTATGCACTAGAGGTTGTAGGTAAACGTCAATGAATTCCGATATTCGTTCAGTTGGTGAACCCAACCCCGAGATAATAGGTCTGCCTTGTGGAAATCCCCCTGGTTTATGAATTTTCGGTAGGACATAGATGCATGGTGCCCTAGGTGAACTGTTGAAGAGGTATTTGTATTCGATGTCTGAGATGAGACCCTGTTCTCGAAAGTGGGTGAGCTTCTTCTTGATCAGTGTAGTAATCTCACCTAATGGGTTGTGTGTTAGGCCTATGTATGCTAGTCCTTCCGCAAGCTGTCTTTCAATCTCCCCAATGTATTCTGTTTCCCGCATGATTACTATATTTCCGCCCTTGTCAGCTTCTCTTATGACAATGTCGGTCTTATTATCCAGAGATTTTAGTGCTATACTTTCTCTTTTGCTCAGATTAAATTTACGAAATGCATCAGTTGGAACAAACGAGTCCTCAAGTTTAAACAAGTCACAGGTCACAGCTTTATAGAAGGTGTCGACCAAGTTGTCTGATGGTAGGGGTGGCATGAACTTGGATTTTGGTTTGAGACCACTGTTCAGATACAAGTTAGGAGCAATGTCTAAGTCTGTAAGAATATCTGACATGGTTGGCGGTGTCCCTGTGCAGTCGTCAAGCGATAATAGAAGATGCAAGTCTTGTATTTCCTTGATCGTTTTATTACTAGGAGTAACAGTTGTTTCAATACATTGTACATCTGTGCATTTGTTTTCAAAAATTGTTTTCAATTTAAGACGACGCACAAACTTAAAAAGATCAATGTGAATACGTGTGAAATCTGGGACTGAGGTTGGGCAGAAGTTGAGGCCTCTACTTAGTACATATATATCGCATTCGGAGAGTATACAATCAGAGAGATTAACAATTGTTACATTTTGCTGTACAGTATTCCCCCTTACGGCACTACCTGGTAGTAAGTGTGTTACATTGTTCAATTCTTCAGATTGCGTGAGGCTGATCTGGTCGTTGCCCCTTCTCTCGTATTTGGTCCGTTTTCTTCCCCTCCTTGTTTTTTTGGGATAGGTCTGTTGTACCCTTGTCTGGTGCCCTTCCTGTACCTGGTCATTTCTTCTAAAAAAGAAGAAGATGTATTGTCTTGTGCAAGGCTCCTCAGTCTAGTCTCCACATCCCCACTAATACTGGCCTCACTGGTAACGCTTGAGATGTCAGAGCCACTTGTAGAGACCACCACATTCGGTACATTACGTGTGGTATTTCTGTCAGTAGGTGGTTGCTTCACTTCGTCAAATTTCTTAGTGAAAGTGAACACTCTGTTGTTTCTATAGTCGTTCTCGTCTCGCTTGAGCTTCCTCATTTTCTTATCCTTTATGTACAACTGATGTGCACTTAACACCTCCTTCAGAATTTTGAAGTTTTTCTCTGTTGCTTCTTGCTTGTTGAGATTTTTAATCTCTGTCTCTAGTTTTTCTATCTCCTCCAACAACTTGCTCCTTTTTCGTTCCGCATGCCTGATTAGAATGTCCATCATATTGTATGATGATGAGCATATAAGTTCTTCCCATTCCTTTAGTAGGTCTGGGTCAAGATCTTCAAAGGTGGGGAAGATTATAATTCTGAGCCCACGTGGTACCTGCTTAATCTCAATGTATCTTTTCAATATCGTTAGGTCCCACCACCTGGAAAGTTCTTGTTTCCTTAATCTTTCATTAATTATGTCTCCTGCAATATGCACCTACATTAGGAACTTGCATGTTGTGGATGGGTTTAACCAATTTATTGTTTTTTTCCACTCACGGACTGCACTGTGATGTATTGGAGGACTATTCGTTAATAGCAGATATTGTGAACACAGGAATGTTGACCCCTGTATTTATTGAATCCTAAAACTAAAACAGACGGGGGGTTAACTTCGCTTAATTGTGGTTAATGCCATTGTGTATTGGATGACAATTGTATTCAATGAGAATTGTGCGCAAAGAAATACGTGCAAATGTATGTTTTGTTCTCTCTGGAAAGTATTCCTCTAATGGCCGATTCGGGAATTTATAGACACCAATTGACAGATTGGACTATCAAACTCTTGGATCAAGGCGGACGGGGGTCTCTCTACATTCTCCCTCTAAACTGTGTGCACCTTCCGCTTATTCTTCTTCTCAAAACCAACTTATGTACTGACATCTCTAACATATACATATCGTGTATCGCGATTACTATGCACCACACTTTCTGAGGTCTTAACCCTCTACACATCGGGTTACGAGAAACCGTAATATACTTTCTGAATGGTCTAAGTACTTACTTTAACACCTGAACATGGCGCTCGCACTGTTAAATCACTATAGATTTTGAAGACAAGTGTATTGAATCCGCTCGTATACAATGAGGATTACCTATCTTTAGGTACATTTCAATATGTTAAAACAATGGGTCGATAGTTAAACAACCAAACAAATATCGTTAAGGTTGTTTTACACATCTCAATATGGCGCCCGCACTTAGGAACATTAGCCCGTCTTCGAATTTCGGCACGGGTTCACGAACTTCGATCCGATGTCAGTTTCTCTTCCGGTACGTAATGGGTATATAAACACAACTACGAGCAACGCTGCCTGTTGCAGGACGACGGAACTTTAAGGACGACACTCTGCTTAACAGAAGGTATTTGCTTTAGTCAGCGTTACACTTAATGGGATTTCTGTGGACGGCCATTGCTGGTCACGGTTTCGTTTTACCTGGTAGTGTCTAAATTTGTCTAAATTTGACTTTGAGATTTACTAGTTATTTGGCTACAACTAATGCGAGCGTATTCTTACTGCTTGACATGTTTTTTGGGTTTGACATTAATGTAATGAGCTGCTAGACGCACAATTTCTTCAATGCCGACTACTGAATGGCCAAAAATACTAATGCCAATATTCAAATACGCTAGTGACTAAGGGTAAGTGTATCGGATAGTGTGGTACCTGACAGGAGGTTTGTTTGATCCTAACTTTGATGGGAGAAATTACAGTACCAAGGCTGGCCAAAATTTGAACTACTCTCTCTCCGCGTTTTTACATGGAGTAAGAACTGCCAATAACAATCCTTAAACTTTGGATTATTAGCCTAAATGATTTCGATATTCACTTCTCAAATAAAACTTTTCATATATATCCTAGGACCTTATCATGGTTCCTTAAGAAGATTCTACGGGAGACTTGAAGAACAGCAGAGCAAATTTAGCTCGCTGTGGACCGTGTAAGTGTTCTCCTTCAGATTTTAATTATTCTTTTAACCAGTTTGTTTCCAACATGGAGACAACTTTCTCCAAGACTAAGTTGGTCTATGTCTGCAGGTTGTATTCTAATGTACACACTCTTTTTGTTGTTCTTAGATGCTTTTATTGGGCTCAAACGACAAGAGACATTCAGTACTTCTGGATCTTAAAAATTAGTGTTTCTTAAACTCTTGAGTGCGTGTAAGTCACACATATATGATTTACTTACGTTTTAACAGGCTTGTTATTTTAGGTTTGTTCACTGTATATTACTGACCTATATCTACCCTCTCTATTTGTGTTACATGCAGTCACTACCAAACTGTGTAATATCACGTCTGGCTTATGGAAGCTGCAAATTTGACAGAATCTTGGAGGTTGTAAACGGCCCCCCAAAGCATAATATGCTTCACAACAGACTGTAAGACAATTATAGGTAAATGCTTGGCTTGTTTAAAGATCGGGAGAGGCAGGGTCATACCCGAACTCTCTTACTGCCAAATAGATTTTGTCCTTTACCGTGAGGACTGCTGCGCTCTTTTTTCTTTTTCCAGCCACGTTTTTTGCGATCACAGGGGACAGTGAGGCTTGGATTCAACGGACTGCTCCCCGGGGACCTAGGGGACACATAGGGAATCGGGCCCATCATAGCCATCGACAATACTTCTTTGAACAATATTTTTGAAGGTGACAGAGCAATACATAAGCACTTTATTTATGTTTCTCTTTTTCGGGGCTGGCTTGTCTTCTAGATATCTGTATCCTCAACTTACTCAGGAAGGGGACACTGATTCACATACTCTACCTTTCATCTTAGATTGATTGATTTATGCTATGGTGTGTAAATATGATCACTCCTTGGTTCAGCCTGACCACTTCTCTATTGGGTATGACTATTTCTTCTGCCTTTGAGTTTGTTCTATGCTCCACACACTGTTTCTTTTCTTTCTTGTGTATGCCTTCTTCACTCACTTTTTGTCTTACACACTGAGGGTGAAATGGTTTTCAGGACCTGTTCTTAAATAGTCTCTCTGCCAATTGCGTTTAGTGTCTTTTATTGATATCTGATTTTTAAATCAAACTAAACTGGGTTCAGGAAGGATCTTTACTATACGAAGGATTGTAATAGGAATTTGGATATTAATCTCTAGGAACTACAATGCTTGTTTTATTATTATTCTACAGCCTTGAGGAAGTCACGGTGGTGACGAAACGCGCGTTGGCTGTTTCAGAAAGAACACTCTATGTGTCAAAAGCACTCATAAGAACTACAAGACTTGGGATATACATGCTGTCTGATGTTCTGTTCAAGTCTTTGATGTAATATGCTAAGATGATTTGCTTTGTGCTTTAAAATTATTAAACTAAATTCACAGCTTACACTTGTTGGTCTTGTGAAACTCCCCATGGGAATTGGTTCCTCTCTCTATGATTTGGTATTTGTAGTACGTATGATTAATTTCAAATTGAATGTGTGTTGTATATAAATCAGCTGAGTGCCGGGGTCTTCTCCTTTAACTTTACAGGCCCTCTCAAGTGCAGTGATCCATTTATGGATGTTATCCCCTGACTGATGGGGGGAACAATCTTATGCAGGTTCCTTTTGTCAGGAGCTTTCTCTCTAACTCTAGGGGTATTATTACTGCCACCAGGGGTCTCTAGGCCCCATTTTCTTTAAGCTTTCTGAAGCTCCAGGGACTACCTGTCTAATGCTAACTGTTCTCTCCTGAGCTGAAGCTTGGCTTGCTCAAACTGGATCAGTCTGCATTTCCTCTCTTGGGAGGATTCTCTTCTCTGAGAAGAGGCAGAGGTCCTTTTGGATCTCCCAGAATGCTTAGACCCCTCTGAGGGGGATCTGTTCCTTCTGTTTGGATCCACCACACTCCCATTAGGGATGGAGGGAGTGCCTCTTGGGCCATCACCTCCATGTTGTGAGTGGTCTGATTCATCCAGGTCAAGTTCAACTTCCTCTTCCTGGTCCTCATCAGAGTCCACCACTAGGGTGTCCTCTTCAGCAGGATGCCCAACCAACCTGTCTACCCCTTCAGACACTAGAGTCTGCTTGAAGTCTGCAATGAGCAGGATTTCCCTGAGACGTTGAGTGTTGGCACCTTTGTTTGTCTTCAGTTGCCTAGTAGTGCACATCTCCCTAAGCTCTGCAAAAGAGAGGTTGTCATACTTGTTGACTGGGACCCTTGAGGGTCCTTCCAGGGCCTTATGGGCTCCTGATCCTGAAGACATTTCTAGTGTAGTGGTACTGGTGTATCTACCTACACTAGGTGTGGCCTACTGAACCCTTTCTTGAGTTGTAGTCAAGGTGTGCTAAGCCCTCTACACACAACTCCTAAGTTCAGTAGAACTTATTGTATTCTAAGCTTAAATTTATATGTACCTTTAGTACCAAGTGGCTTTCACTTTAGAAATTCAATTTGTTATCTGGTAAAACAATGGCAAGCTTGAATCCAATCGCTGCACACCAATGTGAGAAGTTGGCCTGGCATATGCTGTCCTCTAGTTATAGGGGACACCTTGCACCAGTCCAATTCGACTCTTATGGTGATAGGTTAAAGACAACCTTTAAAGCAAGCTATCCTAGTGGTAGCTGTGGAGAGCAGCCTTCAGGCTAAGTCTTGAAGGAGTGTTAAGCTTATTGTTTTACCATAGATAACCTCTTAAATAACCAAATGAAAGCGTAGTCCACACAGGTATATATATAAAATATATGTATTTATTCTAGGAATAACCCCACTAGTCTCTTTATGAGGCTAGAGGTGAAGATACAATTCAAACAAGCATTGATAGTTACAATAAATAGCACTGGAATCACAGGGCCCCAGGGGGGGACCAAACCATATATTAAAAAAGTGGTATAAGAACCACGACAATTCTACAGACAATGCCTAGGGCATTTAGGGTCGCTGGCCCCTTGTGAAACCACCCAAGGTAGTGAGGAAGGGGACCCACGGGAGACGCGTGCAGTGGCTAAAGCTACAGTCGGGAACTCTATTAAAGCCTATGGAGAATGTCGAGGTTGAATTTTACAAGATTAGAAACACTTCTAGCAGGAGTTCAAGTTCAATACTTTAGAGTTAAGCTTTTGAAGGGGTCACACCCACGAGAGTACCGAGGTACCACTGTTACCTGCCCCAGGGAAGCCGGGTGCATAGGTCGTTTTCGATGTCGGGTCGCGGGCTGATTTACAATGGCAAAACGTGAAGAACTGCTGCTAGCAAGAAGGGTCGTCGTTGTCGTGAAGAATGAAAATGTAGATCTTGAAGAGAAGGACCTGAAAGCAGAGGGGACAGAGTCTGGGTCACGGCACAGTGACCAGGGGGCTCAAGAGAAGGAGCCCTTCAATGTCGGGTGCTTCCAGGTGGAAGAGGTGTAGCTTGGATCGTCAGCCACCTAGGGTACCATCTACAAGGGCCTCATAGGGTGTCCTCAGTATCCAATGGGTATGTACCTAGGGTACTCACATCAGTTTAGAGAGGAAGCAGATAGGCTGGAGTCCTGGATAGCAGGATCCCAGCCAGACAAGTCAAAAACCAATCAAATACCAGGAAAAAAGTTGGGGGCAACCATATAGTCAGATTCCACCTTCCTACAATAGGCCTCTCAAAATAAGCATACACGCACTCTATTAGCTCTTGTGTGGTTCTCATTATCTTTGCCCAGTTCACCTCCTTCTCGAGTACCTTCTTTTTCAAATGCTCTATCATTGCTCTGTATTTTTCCTTCACCAAATCAGCTGGAGCATTATTAGACAAAACCCTTGTTGGTTCTTGTGTGAGCCAAAAACGACCACTTTGCATTGTGCCCACAAATATCTAGGTACAACAATTTCAGTTTCAAACAGCGCATCCAAATCCGTTCAAAGTACATTTGAAATTGTCAACTATCTCTGAACCTCTTTATAACACTTGCCAGGTTTCTCTCTTAGTTTTGGAAAATGTGTTGTAAAAGCATAGAAATCGCCCTTGGACTAGGTCACTTGCACATAATTGCCTCCTTGTATGTCTCATAAAATAAATAATGTCACCAACTCTGGTTCAGGATTATTTTCGTTCCTGTGTCAATACTCCTTATTTTTAGCACAAGCCTTTTTCTTCCCTGTATCTTTGTATTTTCCGAAATCCCATCAATTTTTTATGTGCCTCAACTAAGTCTTTGATATGAGCTATCAAAGTTACTAAACCCATGTCCACTATTTCTGCTTCACTCTGCTCTATTTTGTAATTTTTTGCAAGCTCTTTGTTCTGCTTATATCGACTCCAAATTCATCAGCTAAATCTTCAAGATTATCCTGGTTTCCTTTGCACACCTTACTGCTTCCTTGATCAAGTATTTCAGTTCATAATTGTATATCAGTATTCAAGCTAAGCCATTTGTTCCCTGCAAAATGTTACCAAATTCCATTTTTAAATTTGCAGTAATATTTTCTTTTTTCTTAGGTGGTGTAGTAGCCACTGCCTCTAAAACAGAAACTATGGCTTCTGCATCCACTGTACTTTTTTTTACCTCTAGGACTAGGTAAAAACGATAGTGTACTTTCAGCTTGGTACTGCAAGTGTTGTAATTCCCTCCATACTTGTACTTGGCTCACCACTTGCACCCATATCAGGTACTTGCAGTCATTATGTCTGTTAACCATCTGTGTAAGGAGGCGGTCTAGAATCCAATAGATCATTTAAGAAATGATCTTCATTTTCTGAATCAACTTCCTTATTTCTGTTTCGTTTGTCACTTTCAGAATTCTCATCTTTCTTTTAATCTGACTCATACTCTTAACCTTTCTACCATGTTTTCGGAATGACCCACTTGAATTACATGTACTGGCTCACTGAGCTTTTAAACTGACTCTTCATTTTCTTTCTTACTTTCGCTATTGCCATTCGACCCTATTCATTCAATGCTTTAAATTGTTTAGGTCTAGATTGCAGCTTTCTCTCGCATATTGTGGTTCTTAGGAAATAAACCTTTCTTGTATTAAAGGTACCCTCTAAAGGAAATTGCATGTCCTTGTCACCATGCACACGTATAAACTCTACTATCCGTCAACATTTCGAATACAGGCAAACCTTCAGGAGGAATGTTCTGTTCCTCCATAACAGATACAATTAGTACTTTAGGCTTTTTCAGTACATCACTGTTGGGACAGAAACGTCCTCTGCTTGATAAGAGATGTGTACCCCTGCCCTGAGTGCCCAACTGGACTATTATCTGGATCCCTAATGATATTTTATTGTAATAGGCAAACATGGATCATGCGTGTGCGTCATGACAGAGGCCTGTCTGACAGATTGAGGTCTTGTTGGACCGGAAGGAGCGCCCAAAGCGCTACCCTCATAGTCATGGAAGGCTACTGCCTTCATCAGAAGTTATGCAGCACAAGCTTGGTGGTGGCAGCATACCGTTTAGTGATCACAAGTAGTGAACAGGTCCTTTTTACTAAGGCACTGGAGTGAGGCTTCCATGCTCACTCACCTTTTTAAAGGTTCCACTGCTGTGTGCTCAACTCACCCGTGGGCATACATCAGCTAGATGTGGGGTGCTGCACAGCATAGGAGTAGAAACTCTGTGCTGGATGTATGTGTGCCTGGAAAGGGTACAGTACAAGGATAAAGCAGTACTGTGCAGTATGTGTATGGTTAGTGCATGTACTGAATGTATGTATGCCTGTGGCGATACATTACATGAGAGATGTAGTGCTGTGCGCTGCCTGCGCAATTGAAGCATGTGCTGGGTGTATGTGTGGTTGTGTGAAGTGCAATACATGAAGGATGAAGTGTTGTGCAGTGCGCACATGGTGAGTATGTGTGTGTGGTTGTGTGTGTTCATAAATAGCACACCATTGTACAATTTTGAAACGCTTCAGTTCTGAACACTGTGCACAGACTGAATGTGTGTACTGAATGTACATGTAATTGTAGCATGAAGGTAACAGTGCTGGACAGTAAGTGTGCTTTGATGGACACAGAGTGAGTGTGCCTTTGGGTACACATTTCACTGTGGCTGGCATCCAGGTGTAAACTCTGGTCACTGCCATGAATTGTTTTGTTGGTCAATCAACTTCAGAATCATGCCTGCTGCGACACAGTCTTTCATGAGAAAAGAAGAAAAAGTGAAGAGTCTACTCCAAAAGAAGCAGAACCCCAACATAAAACTTCAAAGACTCGGACTCTAAATCACATTTAAATTTTTATATCTGGAAATTTAATGAAAATTGTAATTACATTTTGGTGTCTTGAAATGACTATAAGAAGGGGAGGTTGACCCCCCAAACTTTGTCATCTGCCAAGCAGCCAGATGGGCGGTGTGAGGAGGGTACGCTCTGAAACACTTCTGCCTGTGACCAGGACTGGGAGCAAAGGCCAGCTACTCTACCTACTGGGTGAGGGGATCTTAGACCTAGCATCCTTGGCGTGGTTACCTCTGTCTTTTTGCCTCTACCTCCTGTTTTTTTGAGTGTGCGCTGGATTTCGTTTTTGCTGGGTTAGGTGCCCTGGGCACTTAACCACTGCTGATCAGTGCTAAGGTGCAAGTGCTCACTGTGTAAATTGTGATTATGATTGGTTCTCCATGATTGGCATATTTGATTTACTGGTAGGTCCCTAGTAAAGTGCATTGAGGTTGCCTTGGACCTGTATATCAAATGCTACTAGTGGGCCAGAAATAAATAATAACATAGTATGACAAAACATTACTTTTTCAATGTGCTAATTGTTACCTCCGCGTATATTGCTAATCTTGATATGAAAGACTGGTCATAGAATTGGTTATTTTTATTTTCACTAATGCACTGTTTAAGTTTGTGAACTCAAAGTTCATGTTAGGTCATACTATGTTAGTATTTGTTTTGTTTATGAAATTTGTTTAAAAGTTTGTCCCTCAGATGACTTGTTTTATAAAATATTTAAGCAACTCAAGTGAATTATGAAGATGTGAAATAATCACAAGGGCTATTGTAAATTAAATTATTGGTCTTCTTCTGTACAAAAAATAGTGTGCTAGATCTTTTGTTTATATTTAAAAAAATATTGACGAAGCTCCGGTCAACAACCGAAAAAACTGCTGCAGCCCGACCCCGAGCACCGCGTCTCCGAAGTCCGAAACTCTTGCTCCAACGTAGGCCCTGCTGTGCACCTGGAAAAAACTGACGCATTACCTGTCTGCGGCTACACAAATCGACGCAACGCCTGGATCGCCGCTGCATTGACCCATAGTGCCTGGATTTTCACACGCATTGCACCTGTGCACTAAATCTACATCGATACTGGGCTTTAAGTAAGAAACCGACACATCACCTCTCCTCACAGTAAGATAACCGACTCATCACCTCCCCTCCAGGAAGGAACTGACGCACCACCTCCCCTGCGTGGCAGTAAGGAACTGATGCATCACCTCCCCAGGAGCAAGGAACTGGCGCATCACCTTCCCTGCGAGTAAAGAACCGCCTTCTCCTGTTTGTGCTAAAAGTGACGCATCCATACTTCTCTAGTGACAGAACTGTTTTTACCTTTTAAAAGTCATATCTTGATGTCTGTATGTCAGATTTCTGTTATTTTGATCTTGTGAATAGATAAATATTTTTTCTAAACTGGTGTGAATTCATGTTGTGGTGTTTCCACTGTGTTACTGTGTGTTTGCACAAATGCTTTACACATTGCCTCTGTAGTTTAGCCTGAGTGCTCTGTGCCAAGCTACCAGAGGTTGAGCACAGGCAAACTTAGGCTTGTACTTTACTCATCCTAGCTAGAAGGAAGCGTCCCTACTTTGACAGGGTTTATACAACTGCAAACTAGACACCCCCATTTCTAACAGGGGATATCACTCAGGAAACCAATATCACCTGCCCTAGAGTCTGTAGCACCAGAGCCTGCCTGCTTGCCGAGACCAGTGTACCCTGTGGGAAAGAGGAGAGCATTAAAGGGAGCGAGGTCCAGTGGGGAGCCCTGCCGAGAGGACTCCCTGAGCGAGGTGTGAGGAAATCACTGTGCATCAATCGTGTTGTTTCCAGTGTGCAGTGTCAGCTTGGTTAACCCTGCATGCCAGGAGTTAAGCACTATGTGGCTCGGGTCGTGCCTGTACTGCTGCATCACTGTAAACTCGTATGCCAGAGGGGACCGCTGGTAAAGTTGCTGCTGTGAGAAACCCTGATACTCGTAACCATCTTGGCGGGGCACTTGTCCCAGAGGATCCTGTACCCATACTGTCCAGTATTGCGGCAACTCAGTATGCCAGGAGGGGCTGCTGTGCCAAGTTTGCCAAAGGATTGGGGCCGCCACCCAAAGGAGAGACTGAGGCCACATGCTGCTGTTTGGACCCGCACTGTGAAAGAACTGCCCCTGACTGACCACTGAGGAGGCGGTGGACAGCGTCATATCCTTGCTGGGATACGGACAGCCCAACTGACAAACACCCATTATTTTCACTCTGAATAATCTGAAAAACCAACAAAATAAACATATGAGCAACAGCTAATGCAGAGCAGCTATGGCAAAGGCCAACCCATCACAGCGTGGCTGCCACTGCAACCAACCAATGACAGTGAGACTCTTGTTGACGTCTCACTAATCCTAGTGCAATGCTAAGCTGCAGCTAGCCATTTGCTGCATGACTTTTCCATGAATAGGTAAACAATGCAATGCCTTCACCACTAAATGCACACAAATAAACAAATGTAATCTTGTCTGCTTAAACTAACCAGGAAAAAATCAGAGAATTAAATAGAAAGAATCTCACAATCAAAAGAAACAAGACTATAGCACTTGTCAATCACAAATTCATACTAAGCAGACTCCCTTCCAGTAGTAATCCAGCTCTGGTTAGTGTGTTAACTCTTGTGCACTGAAGAGCAAATGACACCAATCAAGATTAAGCACACAAAACCTGGAAGAAAACTGGTTAATTCAGAGAAATCCCTATCCATTGTGAATGAGGCCCTATGCAAATCACATGACCATTTTGCAGACAAATTCAACAATATATCAAGATCTTAAATTATGACGAATCAGATTACCTTAACCAACAAACAGCAAAAATAATACCTCTTTCGACATAACAAATATGACAAATATATCAAAATCTCAGTGAACAACCCACCACCTGAATCAATAATTAATGGAGTAAAACCTAAAATCTTGCATGCAGTGTAATAGTTAATGACTCATCCCAAATCATACTCTCTACTACAATTGATTGTGAGATTTGCACCATCAAATACCACTATCACCCGAAAGCATTCACAGTTCATTCCACCCTAACAATACTTACAATCCTTTTGCTCAGGAAAAGCACTGGAATATCAGGACTCAGAAATTAATCCAAATGGGCATGCTACATCCCTAATAATCTGCATCTCAATGGCGCGTCCAGATGGATCTGGGACAGTGTTAACCTTGAGTTACAAGGCAATGTGACCCAGAGACATGGTACCAAAAAGCATTTAAAAATACAGTCAAACAAAGAAAGGACTGATTCAAAATGTGAGTTCTAGAAAACAAATTTAGAAAAACCATAAAGGTTTATTTCTAAATTCAAAAGTACGATATAGAAATCTTAAAGGTTAGATGCAGCAAATCTCATTCAAATAAATAAAACCATTGCGTTGAAGGTTCTTCGTAACGGGAACAATGCAGAAATGTTAGGAAATAATCAATATTAGACTATGGGCTTGATTTAATATTGGGTGGATGGCTCGCCGGTCCCTCATGGGGATGGAGTAAATTACTCCATCCACCTTTTGGTGAGGCCGCGCACCTCATTTATAAATGACTGCCAAACAGCTGTGACTGCGGTGGTTTCTGGCAATGCAGATTACTCTGTGCTACCTGGCTGCATCAACAGGATGCAGCCCTGTAGCACAGAGTAATTGTTTTTTCTTCACAAAAACAAAATCCTGAAAAAGGATTTCCTTTTTGTAAAGAAAAAATACAATGCTCCCCTCGCTATGGGGGTCTTCTCCTATGGCAGGCAAAGTACTATAATGTTTTTACTGTTCCTTGCACCCAAGTTTTTCATAATTGGTTGGACGTACCTGTAGCCATTTCTACGACTGCCTTTACTCTCCAGGGCCATCAGAGAAGTTTGGCCACAGCGGAGACAGCGTGGTCTCCATCATGGCCAAACTTAAGTTCCACCCGCAATTATATTATGCTGGTGCTTTCCAGTGGCGGTTTGTGAACTTTGAATGTGGAGGGCGTAAATACCAATCATAGCTTAACTTCTCTGAGTCTCTTCCTGCTTTTTTTTTTTTCTTTTTTATGGTGTGAAAATTAATTATATGTATTACAAGCTGCGTAGAAGCTGTGCATATGCAAGGTAGAATTGCCAATAATCGGATATACAAATCACAAGCCATATGCACCAGACACGAACAAAAATGTATAGGCTCAGGGAGAAATGCTAATACTCAAATGATCACAGGCCCAGAAAGATTACATCTGGTCAGATATAAGACAGCAGTTGAGGTTATATCATTAAACGTTTAGCAATATATATCATGAATTGCCTCTACAGATATTCTGAAATAGCCATGGCAGTGCCCTCTGATACAAATGATTAAAATCAGATCCCCTGATACGCGAAGGAATCTGATTTATTTTGGTCTAGTGGGAACGCTGTGATAATGCCAACACATCTGGTGCCAACTGAAACTTAACGGAGAGGCCAAAAAGCATTATTGTACTGAGCAGGTATCTCAGTGGGTTGAGCCCCTGCTGCAAACATTTTTGTGACGTGTATATTGCGTTTTCATTCTGGCAAGGAAGTCTCATCATTGTGGTAATCCATTCAATGGATGCCTTTGCAGTGGGGAAAATATTTCACAGCAAGGGACACACTGTTTTGTGGGTGCTGCATAATTCATCACAGGTGCAGGCAGGCCTTAAGGACATGAAAAGGACATACAGGAACCTGTTACAAATTAGGCCTAGTGGTCAAATGTTTAAAGCACTATATAATTTTATTTATTCGGTGTTTTATATAGCGCAGACATGACCCAAGAGGGTATCGGAGCGCTTCACATTTACATATTCTTAATCTTGGTACAGTAAGTTTGACATGATCCTAATCAAAGAACAGGCATACAACATTTTTAGAGATACAATTGTGCTACACAATCATCAGTATGTATGCATCGATTTTAGAGAGAATATTTGAGCTTTCATCAACATTTTCATCATCATATATAAAGTCCTGACGATTACAAGCAATCGATTAGTATTAACAGGGTGTGTGATCATGAAAGCAACCAATAGCGTCTAGTCAACTGTTATTATGGTAGGAATTTGCTCATAAAAAAGGTCTTGGCTTCTTTTTTGAAAGCTGAAGTGGACGCAATTTTTCTAGTGCTCAGTGGGAGTGAGTTCCAAATTCTTGGGGCCGATCCAGAAAAGGCTCTGTCATACGTTCTCTTCTTTCCAGAAGAGGGCAGGTTTCAGTAAGAGATCTCCATGGCTCCGCGAGACTCTGCTGCCTCCTGATAATGTGATTTTCTGGGCTAGGTATAATGGAGTTTTGTAGTGAATCGCTTTGTGTGTGATACATGCCATCATTTAGTAGGATTCTTGCTTCGTAAGGTAGCCAGTTAAGCTCTTTCAGATGAGGGGTGATGTGGTCAAATTTTCTGGAGGTTGTATTAAGTCTCTTGGCCGCATTAAGACCTGCTTTTAGTGGGGCTGTTGAAATCTTGGGTAGTCCTGCTAGAGTTGTGCATCCGTATTCTATCCTCAAGATTACTAATGCCTGGACTGCCTTTTTGAGGTCTGAAGTAGCTATGAAAGGTTTCAGTTTTCTAAGATAGCTTAAATGGAAGCGGGCATTTTTTGCTATTGTGTTAATTTGGGAATGCATGTTCAGGTTCTTGTCTAACACAATTCCAAGAGACTTGGTTGAGTCTACTAGATCCGGGGTACAGTTTAGCACAGTGATCATCTTGGTCCATTCCATTATACTCGTCACGCTTTTTTGGGAGGAAATCAGAAGCAATTCTGTTTTATGCAGGTTAAGCTTGAGATGATTATTAGTTATCCAATGAAGGGTCCTTTTTAACGCCTGGTTCATGATGTTGATCTCTTCCACTGAAGAGATCTTGATATATAACTGTGTGTCATCCGCATACATGTGGAAGGAGATGTTTGCCTGTTGTAAGATTTCTGTTAGAGGTTGCATATATAGATTGAATAGAGTGGGGGGTAGTGTTGATCCCTGTGGTACACCAATAGAATTTGGGGCTGATGCTGCTAGGGTCTGGTTCACTATGAATCTTTGTGATCTGTTTTCTAAGAAGGATCTAAACCACTATAGGACTGTGCCCGCTAACCCCATCCTTTCCTTCAGACGTTCTAGAATTTTGGCATGGTTTACTGTTTCGAATGCAGATGAAAGGTCGAGCAGAATTAGAAGGCAGGTTTCGTTGCGGTCTAGTGCAAGTTGAGCGTCAGCTACTATGTGAAGAATTGCTGTTTCAGTACTGTGATTAGGTCTGAACCCCGATTGGTAGTAATTCAGAAGTTTGAATTCTGTGATGTTTTTGGCTTAATTGTTGTTGAACACATTTTCCATAACTTTAGCAAGCATGGGGATATTTGTGACTGGACGAAAGTTGTTGGGGTCTGACGGGTTCTCTGTAGGTTTTTTTAAGATAGGAATGACTTGCCCTGTTTTTAGGCAGTCTGGTAACGAGCCTTCCGAAAGCGAAGCATTAATAATCTTTGTCCAACCGGGGATGAGCAAATGGTTTATTGTGGGCCAGCATTTTGCTGGTAGGGGATCATTGAAATGGTTGTTTGGTTTTATCGTTGAGATAATTTTGGCAATATCTTTGTCGTCATATAGCTTGAAGTCTCACCATAATGCATTGTTTTTAGGCGTTAACAGAACTGGTTGAGAGTGAGGCTTATCTACAGGGCTGTTATGGTTCTCCGCAGCATTTTTGAGCTCCAACTCCAGGGATTTGGCTTTGGTTCTAAAAAAGGAAGAAAATTCTTCGCAACTGATGTTTGGTTTTTGGTGATTTTAGTGCAGATTTGGCCGTTTTATTGGATTGCTCTTTTAGCAGTTCGAAGAGTTTCCTTGGTCTGTGTTTTGCATTTCCAGTTCTCTTCCAAAGAAGTCCTTTTTTGATTTTAGAATACTTTTATTGTAGGCGTTTCGGGTCTGTCTTAGTTGTTTTAGATGGGGTGCTGAAGGTTGTTGTCTCCATTTTCGTTCAGATAATCTGAGTGAACGTCTTTCTTTATTGAGGGATCGGTTGAAACAAGGGTTTTTATCTTTGTTTGGCATTCTTTTGAGTTTTAAAGGGGCTATGTCCTCAATTATTTTCGACATCGTGGTGTTGTAGTATTCTGTAAGTTCGCTAACTTCTGTCAGGTCATTAGGAGGTTGCAGATTCTTCTCACATCGTGCTACCAGATTCTAAATATTGAACCCTTTGGTGTCACAAACCCATTTCCTGGGTTTGATTGATTGTGCAATGCAATGAACTTCATTGTGCTTGGAATTCAAAAATGTTTTTCTTTTTTAGAAAATCCCATTGTCTGTCATCACTGCTGGATAGTAATTAGTGGTTCTTGGTACCTGTGTGCAGACCCTCAGCCAGCACCCCGTTGTTTATCTTCCATCTTTTTTCTATTTTCTATTTTAGCTGAATCCTCTGGACAACACCTATTTTTAAAGGAAATATTTTTCTGCTTTGTTTTAAGTGTCGGACGGTAGCTATAAATAATAAAAGCATACCTTTCACGTCATTGGCAAGCAGGTGACAGGCCTGTCAAAAACCCCTCACCACTACTCACAGAAAACATCATCAGTAAAAGGCAACCGTTTTCCTTTAACAACATTATTGAAAAGGTTGAAGGAAATGCATTTTGCAGTCTCCTCTTTCAACACCTAACAGTTCAAAAGACCTGGTACTGCCATTATTCACATTTGGAAGCTTGCATCTCTCTGTGACCCACGCATATTTAAACAAACCTTCACTTGACCCATTCCGTACTATTCCATAGTGATTTTTAACTCACAGCTTAAGGCTCAAGGCTGCTCTGAGGAGCTTCCAGCCAGGGGCCTAACGGCGTTAGGCCTCACCTACCTAGCAGTGTCAATAAGAACAGTTTTTAGACAGAACTCTGAATGGTGACTGGAGATATTTGAGATCCAAAGGACGAACAGGAAGAAGGCAAAAGCCTTCAGCAAGGGACATGTGAAAATCTCACCTCCTATTCTCATAGGCTGACTGTATCAAGTGACCCTTGAGGAGGAGGCGGGATCCTAGAAAGATATTCTCAACTACGTAACGGATCCGGGCAAGTGGAGTACTCGAGAGCCCGGGAAAAACTGCTGCTTTAGGCAGCATCTGATTGCCCCCACCTCTGCCTCACAGACCCTCACTGCACATGCAGGATGTGGGCGTATAGAAGTTGTTCACCTCACACGTGCAGCGTGTGTTTGTACACATCTGTGCTGCACTGCTACTTCCAGACCTGACTGTGCTGCCTCAGACACGCCTTTTAATCTCTTTCTCCTTACCCCAAGACTCATGGGGTTTGCTCCCTATGCTCTCATACACGAACCGCCCCTGGTCCTCACCGAAAACATCAGTCATGCAACAACTGCTAGAAGCAGATGTCGGTAACAGACCCACATAATGACTGTCTTTGGTTTGCAGTAGTAGACAAGCCTCTTCCTCTCTGCAGAATTACGTTTAGTGGACACCCTAGTGCTTTGTGCATTATGGTGATATACTCCTCAGGGAGGTTTAGGTAGTCAAACTCTGAGATCTGAGGTACTAGATAACCAGGTTGACTGCTTGAGACCTGGGTGCCTGATATGGCCATGTTGTTATGCGAGAAGGCCGTGCCTGATAAAGAACATTTTTTGGAGGCACTGGTAATTAGGGCTGTCTGAACCAAGTTGGGGCCACTAGGAAGGTTGTCACTGACACCTGCCTTATCTTTCTCACCACATACGGGATGAGTGGGAGAGGAAGAAAAGCAGAAGCAAATATTCCTGACCAATTTATCCATAGTGCACTGCCCACGGACTGTGGGGTACCTGTAGACGAAGCTTGAGTATTCTGTATTTTCTGCAGTGGCAAAGAGGTTGATAGCAAGGGTTCCCTATCACTGGAAGTAACGGTGTTGGACTTGCGGCTGGAGCTCCCATTCTGGACTTGTTGATGCGTCCTGCTCAACAGGTGCACAAAGTCAATGTCCTCCCCCAATAGATATTTGCTAGGAGATGGAGTATTGCCCGGCGCCATATGTCTTGTGCTAGTGTGGATAGCTGGGGGAGTCAGTATTCCTGTTTCTGTATATAAAACCTGGATGTCATGTTGTCAATCTGCATTAGGGGCACCTTTATTATTATTATTTTTAAAAAGATTTATAAAGCGCGCTGCAACCTAAAAGGCATCCTGGTGCAGGCTAGTATCACTGCCAGGTTTGCACCAAATTCCTGAAAGCAAAGTTGTTGGGTGTAGGCCGATGAGCAATGAACGGAGGGTATTCCAGAGATCACAGGATAGAAAAAGCCTGACCTCCTCCCTAGACTTAATAAAACTAAGAACCGGAAGAAGGTGAGCATAAGTAGACCAGAGAAGTCCTGGAGGGACAAAATGCTGGGATTTATTTATTTATTTTAACATAAAATTTAGCCTCACCTGATAGTATGCCAGGCAGATTTAAAAAGGATGTGCTTCTGAACCGGGAGCCAATGAAGAGAATCCAAAGCCGCAGTTATGGAGGTTCCAGAGGGCAGTCTCAGAGCTAACTTGGCATCCAAAGACTGGATTCTTTTGAGCCGATTCAGCACATAAGAAGGGACTCCATGGAACAGGGCATCACTATAGTCTAAAGGGCGTAAAATGGCAATGCAAACTATAGGTGCATGCCAGCGCCCGGATAGAAGAAACAAAACTCTACGTAAGGTTCTCATTAATGCGAAGCAGTGGCTAGAGTGTTTATTAATATGGGCAGACAGTGAGAAGTCGGAGTTCATCTGTACTCCCAGACTTTGGACTGTAGAACTCCAAATTTTAACTGACCAATCCTCTGATGGCTAAAAACTTGGAGGTGGCGAGTTGTTTCAGTTTACCTATGTGGCAGAGCATGATCTCAGTTTAATTACTACTAACTTTGAGAGAATTGGAGCCAGCAGTGCCAGAGTCACCTATTGGCCGCTGTACATCGCTATATGAGAGTCATAGAGTACTGTAACCAGAGCTACCTCTGACCCATGAAATGACCAGGATCCATAGTGTTTCACATCCAGTGGTTGAATTTTCTACAGATGTGCTGATAAAACCTCATTGACATATTTCTCCAGAATTTTAACTGGTAAGGGCAAGAGAGAAATCAACCTGAAGTTCAACCTGAAGTTCAATCTGCAGGGTCAGCAGTGGTCTTCTTTAACAGTGGGATAATCACTGCCTTTTTCCAGGCCACTGGCACTGAAGAAGACTGCAGGGAAAGATTGCAGATGGTCCGAAGCGAAGCGGTTCACTAAGGTGATCCATGAGCTCTCACCAATACGTACGAGGTAAGGGGTCCAGTGGAGAACCTGAGGTTATGAACTTCGCAATCTTAATTAATTCCACTGTTGATATAGGCTCAAAAACTTCAAAGATGTTAATGACATAACCCACTTGGAGGGGGCGGTGGGGGGAGTGACCTCTTCCTGAGCCTGCCAAGACTTACCATCCCCAGATTGTGGCTCATTAAATAAGGTAAACCCTGTAACAATGTTCTTGCCACCTTGCAGTAAACAAGCTTGTAAAAGACTTTGAAGGGGAATGGCCATCTAGGTAGTTGATCTGTCAACCCTGGTGGTGAGGAGTCGAAGTACCTTACAGTTATGTTACAGAGATGTGTGCCCCACACAGTGAGCAATGAATCCGTGTGTAACGAGATCGACAGAGCTCGCAACAAAGATGGGGAAAGTGACTCTCTATCTTCGTTACAGAATCGGGACTGGCCCTTTAATGAAGACACGGACTCTGAGGAGGCGGAATTTGCCCCCGTGACGTCGGACTTTGTTGACCTATCCCTATCCTCAACGTCTTTGAAGAGGGATGAACCGGAAGACACCAGCGCGAAAGCCGTGAACGAAGAAGGAGAGTCGAACCCGAAGCCGGAAGAGAGGAGAAGACGGGAGTACGCCAGGGACGACGGAACAGACACCGGGAGCAGAGCAGAACTGTCAGGAGAAGGGCCAGGAGGCCGAGTACCCCGCGCATCGCCCAGCCACACTTCAGGAGAAGTGTGGCTACCCCAGGTACGCAGGAGGATCCGGGGGCTTTTCTCTTTTCAGGGTGGGAGCGGGTGAATTGCGGAAGGGCTATCCTGGGGGTGAGGAGCATGACTGCCTAATGTCATTTCGCCTTAGGGAAATAAGGTTACGACATACCACTCTTGGTGACGGTACCTGGTGATCTGGCAATTCCCGCACTCCCTTCCCTAGACATAAGTAGAGACCGTGAGCGACCACCTAAAGCCCTGTTCTCTTTTGTTTTGTTTATTTCTTCACCGCCTCTGCCACCCGGGAGGAACACCGGAGACCGCTGAAAAGACGGGGAGGAAGGAGGGAAGCCTGCAAGAAGGAACGACCCGGACAGGAACTAACTGGACTACTACACACTGTTTTCTTTCGCTTTAATAAACCGACTACGTAAACTCACTCCCTTGTATTGGCTCCTTCCCTTCTTGTCCACTCTAGTGGGTGACAAGTGGCGAGCCAGATAGGAGCTCTCCGTTAAGTCCAAAATGGAAAACCTGCTAAATCAAATGAGGGAAGGGCAAGCCAAACTTGAATGGGCTGTCGAACAGTCCACAAATCAAGCAGACCAAGACAGAACAACCTTCTCCACCGCCATCCAGACGCAAGCCGACAGCCTATCGAAATTGGCTGAAGCTCAAGCACAGTTGCTGGCCACCCTAAGCCAAACGAGGTCTGCAGCTCCCCCAGGCGCGGTGGTTCCACTTCAGGAGTATATCCCTGGAGACGACCCCTTAGCATTCTTTTTGAATTTTGAGAGAGCCGCTAGGGCCAGCGCATGGCCTGGAGAGAGGTGGCCATTCTATTTAGCTCCCCTGCTGACGGGCGAAGCCCAAGCTGCATACCAACTCGCTAATAGAGATGGGACAGGTACTTATGGACACATTAAGCAGTTTGTGTTAGACAGGTTGGGGGTAGATGATGAAAGCCATAGACTGAGGTTCCGCCAGGAAAGGGGTACCCCAGGAGATACGCCAAGGACTCTCTTCTTTAAACTTAAAGACGCTGCTGACAGATGGTTGAAGCCTCTAGAGTCCACAATGGACGATGTTATGAACAAGGTGTATCTAGAACAGTTTCTAGAAGCTTTGCCCTATGGAACCCAAAGGTGGCTCAGGCAACATGCGGGACTGACATTAGAACAAGCCATTGAAATGGCTAATTCATATTCTCGGGCCCAATCAAGATATACACCTAAAGAACTAGACAAAACGAACAAAACCACCAACCTTCTGAAACCCGAGAAAAAGAGTTTGAAGGCCCTTCATGACATACCCCCACGAGTCAGAACCCTTAAACCCGAGAGTCCGGTAGCAACGGGGCCGCAATGTTATGAGTGCGGCGAGTGGGGCCATATATCCCGATACTGTTGAAAAAGAAAGGAAAAGGGAGAGGAAGAACCAATGGACGTAGGATATGTGCCTCGAACCATCCTCTATGCCCATGAAACAGGACCCGCATTTTATGTAAGTCTTCTTCTGAATAACACTCCCATTAGGGCACTATTGGATTCAGGATGTCGACATTCTGTAGTAAGAGAAAAACTGGTCCAGTCATCCTATCTATTGCCAGGACGCAAGGTTGGGATACGATGTGTACACGGGGACGTCAAAAGTTATCCTGTAGCTAGAGTAACCATCACTACAACACAGGGGGATGAGGTACAATGTGAGTTGGGAGTTCTGACGGAGCTACCAGAATCCCTTATTATAGGAACCGATAATCCCTGTTTTTCACAACTTATGGCCAAGGCTCTCACAAAGGCAGGGCTTCCTAAAGCAGGATTCTTAATAACCGAACCATGGGCCACCGACACACACTTCAGAACCGCCCAGTTAAATGATGCCAATGTTGTTCCAGCCTGGCAGGACGCTCAGAACAATAAGAACAAAAGGAATCTGAGCTACCCTTGTTTTATTGAGGAAAAAGGACTCCTGTATAGACTAGGGAGTGAAAAAGCACACCCTCAATTGATAGTGCCTACTGAGTTTAGGGACCAAATCATGTTTTTCGCTCATGCACACTTATTGGCCGGCCATTCGGGTACGGAAAAGACTACTGAGTCTATTATTCAAAATGTTTTCTGGCCAGGGATATATGCACAAGTTAAGAAATATTGTCAGGAATGTAGTATCTGCCAAAAACGGAACCCCTATTTACCCCCTAAGGTTCCTTTGGTACCCATGCCCATTATTGGGAGACCGTTTGACAGGGTAGGAGTAGACATAGTGGGGCCCCTCCCTAAATCAACGCGAGGTTACCAATACGTCATGGTGGTGGTGGACTACGCTACCCGTTATCCGGAAGCGTTTCCATTAAAAGCCGCCACATCAGCAGCGATAGCCCAACATCTATTGGAGCTTTTCTCCAGAATGGGGTTTCCAAGGGAATTGGTCACTGACCAAGGTACACCCTTTGTCTCCCGATTGATGAAGCAAATCTGTGGATTGTTACACATAAAACTTCTTCGTACTTCGGTTTACCACCCTCAAACCGACGGGCTGGTAGAACGTTATAATGGTACTATAAAGACAACCCTAAGAAAACTCCTAACTGGGGATGGGAAACAATGGGATCAACTCCTTCCCTTAGCATTGTTTGTGCTACGGAGCCAAGTACAAAGCAGTCTGGGGGCCTCCCCATTCGAGCTCCTGTTCGGTCGGAAACCCCGTACCCTCCTGGAAATCACGAGGGATAGCTGGAAAAAGGAAGGGGCTCAGGATGCCCAGGAATTGCTTGACTATTCTAATCAATTGAAAACCCGACTACACAAACTTAGAATTCTGTCACAGGAAACCCTAGAAAAGGCCCAACAAAAACAAAAACATTTTTATGACAAGGGAAAAAAATGGAGGCACCTAGATGTGGGTGATTGGGCCCTTGTTCTCCTACCCTCCTCAACCCACAAACTGAGAAAGGAGTGGCAAGGCCCATATCAAATAAAGCGAACTATTGGGAAAACCACTTATGAGGTACAATTGACTCCTTCCAGATCTCAAATATACCATATCAATATTCTTAAAAAGTGGTTAGGTCCTCCTCCCTGCTCTGCCCAGCCTGTAGCCACCGCCATTCCTATCCCTACACCTGTTTCTCACACAGTAGGGAACACTGTTATTAGCCCTGATCTCACAGAAACAATGAGAGAAGAGTTGTTAACAGTCCTTATGGACCACAGCGTGATATTTTCAGATCAGCCAGGTCGAACCACCTTGGCTGTCCATTCTATTCCCACTGTAGAAGGAGTAGTAACAAAACAAAAACCGTACCGAGTGCCCGAAGCCCGCCGTTTGACTATGAAAAAGGAAGTTGAACAGATGTTAAAGGCAGGTATTATAGTACCTTCTACGAGTAACTGATCCTCTCCGGTTGTTCTAGTCCCGAAACCGGACGGCACAACCAGATTTTGCATAGACTTCAGGGCAGTCAACAGGGTGTCAAAACAAGATGGGTACCCCCTACCAAGGGTAGACGAGCTAATCGAACGCCTTGGTGAGGCCCGCTACATAACAACAATCGACCTCACCAAGGGATATTGGCAAGTTCCCCTTAATCAGAAAGACCAGGAAAAGACCGCCTTTATAACAGCAGACGGTCTTTTCCAATTTACCGTCCTGCCTTTCGGGTTACACGGAGCCCCAGCAACCTTCCAACGTCTCATGAATACTGTCCTGGTCCCCCACCACAAATATGCCTCAGCATATTTAGACGATATAGTAATTTTTAGTCCTAGTTGGTCTGAACACCTACACCATCTAGAACAGGTCCTCACAGCTTTGCAAAACGCAAACTTGCACATCAACGCAAAAAAATCAAGAATAGCCTTTACACAGGTGAAATACCTAGGATACGTTTTAGGCGACGGTCACATAACACCTCAACAAGAAAAAGTGAGAGCCATCCAGTCCCAACCCTTCCCCGCCACTAGACGGGATCTAAGAGCCTTTTTGGGGTTTGTGGGGTACTATCGGCGGTTCATACCCGATTTTGCCACTCTGTCCGCCCCTCTGACAGATCTCCTAAAGAAAAACACAGCCACGTCCACTCATCTGAAGAATCCGTCTCCCGGTGCCTCCACCGCTTTCCAAGCCCTTAAAAACGCTCTAACATCAGCCCCCGTGTTGATGACCCCTGATTTTACTAAGCCTTTCTTTTTACAAACAGACGCCTCTGGGGTTGGCCTAGGAGCTGTCCTCTCACAATTAGATGCGGACCATAAAGAACGGCCCATACTCTTCTTGAGCCGTAAGTTGTATCCCAGAGAAACGGCCTACCCCACGATTGAAAAAGAATGCTTAGCTGTAAAGTGGGGCATTGAGAAGCTTAAATATTATTTGGAGGGCCGACATTTCACCCTTTTCACAGACCATGCTCCCCTCACTTGGTTACACCACAACAAGGGCCGGAACGATCGCATCTTATGCTGGTTTCTCTCTCTCCAGCCTTACAATTTTTCGGTTCAACATCGGAAGGGTTCCGAACAGACCAATGCTGACTTCTTGTCTCGTTATCCTCTTTCTCCCGATCGGAGAAAGCTTGGGGGGGAGATTTGTAACGAGATCGACAGAGCTCGCAACAAAGATCGGGAAAGTGACTCTCTATCTTCATTACAGAATCGGGACTGGCCCTTTAATGAAGACGCGGACTCTGAGGAGGCGGAGTTTGCCCCCGTGACGTCGGCCTTTGTTGACCTATCCCTATCCTCAACGTCTTTGAAGAGGGACGAGCCGGAAGACGCCAGCGCGAAAGCCGTGAACGAAGAAGGAGAGTCGAACCCGAAGCCGGAAGAGAGGAGAAGACGGGAGTACGCCAGGGACGACGGAACGGACACCGGGAGCAGAGCAGAACCGTCAGGAGAAGGGCCAGGAGGCCGAGTACCCCGCGCATCGCCCAGCCACACTTCAGGAGAAGTGTGGCTATCCCAGGTACGCAGGAGGATCCGGGGGCTTTTCTCTTTTCAGGGTGGGAGCGGGTGAATTGCGGAAGGGCTATCCCGGGGGTGAGGAGCATGACTGCCTAATGTCATTTCGCCTTAGGGAAATAAGGTTACGACATACCACTCTTGGTGACGGTACCTGGTGATCTGGCAATTCCCGCACTCCCTTCCCTAGACATAAGTAGAGACCGTGAGCGACCACCTAAAGCCCTGTTCTCTTTTGTTTTGTTTATTTCTTCACTGCCTCTGCCACCCGGGAGGAACACCGGAGACCGCCGAAAAGACGGGGAGGAAGGAGGGAAGCCTGCAAGAAGGAATGACCCGGACAGGAACTAACTGGACTACTACACACTGTTTTCTTTCGCTTTAATAAACCGACTACGTAAACTCACTCCCTTGTATTGGCTCCTTCCCTTCTTGTCCACTCTACTGGGTGACACAGTGGTAATGGTCACCTGCAGAAGGGGGTCTAAAAAAGGTCTGTTGAGCAACAATTTATTGTTGTTCCACCATTACAGAGAGCGCCGAGTGGAACAGCAACACTATATCTTCACATTGATCCTTTACTTGTGACATTGACTGGCGAGACATTGTTGGAGCGGGTGTTTGTGTAGTCTGGCGTGGGGCACAATTACTAAATATAATGATATCATACCCAAGAGCTACATTATAGTTCTTACAGTTAGTGGAAAGGTGGGTTGATAAAGAGGCAGCAGCTGTTGAAATGTAATCACCCTCTGTTGGTTTGGATAGGTTTTCCCTGTAACCGCGTTTAACATCGAGTGAAGGAAGAGCTAGATCTGTTGGGGTTGTAGGTATTATTCTTTGCCTCTATGCTGAATCCTAAATCCTATGGTGAATCCTAAATCCTATGGTGAATCCTAAAACGTGGAGTACGGTTAGATCCACCTGAGCATGTGCTAGGCATTGTTACCTGCTGCTGCTCTTGATCAGCCAGTTGTCGAGGTAAAGGAAGCCAGCTCTGCGTAAATGAGCATCCACCATAGCTAGACGCTTGGTAAAGACCCATGGAATCATGGTGACTTGGCCAAAGGTGTAGAACTGTGAATTGGTAGAAATGTCCGCTCACCACAAACTGGTGATGGGCGTGAGAGATGGGGATATGGAAACAAGAGTCCTTGCAGTCTAACAGAGTCAGATAGTCCCTTTGGTGGTACAGTGGGATTACGTCCTGCAAGATTGTCAAGTTGAAGTTCTCTCACAGGATGTACTCATTCAGCAACCTTAGCTCTAAGATTGGCTCCATTAAGGGGGTGGAATTCTAATCAGTAGCCATGCCGTAAAATTCCCTTCCAGTGAGAGTGCAAATCCTTTAGGGCCTCATGTAGGTAGCATACCAGTTACCACTTCTAAAATACCGAACGATACCGAATCGGTATTTTAGAAGTGGTAACTGGTATGTAGGTAATGAGTCGGTATTTTTTACCGAATCGTTACTAGTCGGTAATTACCGAATCGGTATTTACCGATTCGGTAATGAGGCATACCTTCCCATTGAGGGGAAGGTATGCCTCATTACCGAATCGGTAAATACCGATTCGGTAATGGGGGGAACACATACAAGGGTGGCAGGGTGTCACATTGACACCCTGTTGCACCCCTGATTCGGCCATGTGTGCACATGTGGCACACATACATGCCCTAAGGGCATGTATGTATGCCACATTGCACACTGCTACGCGCGTAAAAATGCATTTACACATACATTCATTATTTACCACCAACTATAAGTTGGTGGTAAATACCGACTCTTAAACACACACACACACTCCCCCTACATCTCGATTTTGCTTTCGGAATTTACCGAATCGGTAAAATTACCGATTCGGAAAAGTTACCGATTCGGTAACATTACCGATTCGGTATTTTTACCGAATCGATAATTTTACCGATTCGGTAAATTCCGAAAGCAAAATTTGTACCCCTACATACCAATGGCCAAAATACCGGTCGGTAACGGTATAATTACCGAAAATCGGCCGTTACCGACCGGTATTTGGCTACCTACATGAGGCCCTTAGTCTTTTCCCCGACAGGTGTTGTGTGATCTGTGGGTTGAGGACTGGTGGAGAGTAAGTGCTTGAGAGCCACTCTTGCCCCTTTAACCTTAGGTATATACTCTGTCTGCCTGGCACTTGTAAATGGCCTACTGTTGACGCTGGTAGATTTGTACCTCACAAGAGAGTGAGATTTTGCCCCATAAGATAGCTGCCTACAAACAGTGCCCCTCGAAGTGGCAAACAGCATGGCGCTCATGGACTTTGTAATTTTCTTTAAAAAATAATTTCTAACATTTCATTGACTTGCGTCTTCGAAGAAAAACAAGTTGTAATGTCAGAGGCCACCACAAGATGGCAGGAGTATATAGAGTGTTAGCGCTTTTGTGTGTTTAATCAAAATGTGCAATTATTCTACACAGGTGGATACCTGTACGCCAGCGCCATGAGACTTTCGGGTGATTTGTGCGCTCAATAAATGTTCCTGATTTGATTTGATTTGAAACTGACATAGAGCTATTTCAGTTGAAACTAATTTGCTGTGACTTGTTAAAGTATGTTTCCCTAACTTAACCCAACTAGGCCTCAGTCCGGCCACAACACCATCTTGTCTAAAGTGAATGTCACATCACTATTGATCTGTTTATATTTCTGCCTGACACTACATGCGGCAAGATGTGGATTTCTTTATTTCTGAAGTACACTTTTCTCGAAGAAGCCCACTAAAAGTGCTTCATTCACCTTATGTTTGCTCGCGGTATTGCATTTATTCATAAGGGTTCACTTTTGTTTTTGTAACTAGTTTGTTCTGACACCTCTGGAAGACATTAGGTCAAAAGGGTTGAATCAATATTCATGTAGTGGGTTATTGCTAAAGTGATAGGGTTATGTGACATGTCATAATTCTGTACACTGATTTATTGACAATGTAATTCGTTGCTCACACCATGGTGACTGTTATGTTCTGGGCCCTAGGCCCACATAGTGTAAGAAGGAAGACCCAGACACTGGAGTGTGGTATTGGTAATTAGCCCAGAGCACGTGCACTCCGGCTCTTTTATTTGCGGGGTCACCTGACTGGTGACGTCCGTGTTGGATGGGTGAGGGTGTGTGTGTGTGTGGGCCAGCCCTCGGGGGAGTGGCTGGCAGAAACACTAGACTGTGTCCAGCAGGACACAACATTCCTCCCAAATTTTAATAAAACGAAAAACAACAAACAAAAGTCCAACCTGTGGGAAGGAATGAGAAAACAACTAAAATAAAAGAAGTCTCACAGTTCAGAGATGTAGCTCGCAGGACAGCGGTGAACAGGTGCAGCTGGGAGCACCCAGATGTCTTGGCACATGTCCATACTTTAACCAGGTATATCTGGGGACGAACACGGTGATGATGATATCCGGACCTTTCAGCTTCGCTTCAGTTGAGGGATGGTCCACCTACGTGATGTTCATCGGTCCAGCGTACTCTTGCTGTGATGCAATTCGTGTCCTTTTGTTCAAACATGGGTGCATCAGGAGCGTATAGATGAGTCCACTGTAACACACCGGACGATTGTGTCGCTTGATCCTTTGAAGACAGTCTTGGCATTCTGTGACCTGTTGAAATTCTCGGTTGGATGGCCTGGCTACTATCTGGAATCCATTGGTGGGGCACAGTAAAGTCCATCTCTCACGCTCTGGGAGGCCCCTTGGATGAGTTGCTCCGGGACTGCATATGGGCTCTGACTCTGGAGCCACCGTGTCGCCACTCGTGCAAACTTCAGGGGTGGATGTGTCTTGGTCAGAAACATGCTCTCGCTACCAGGATCAGGATATGCGCCGGTTAAACAGATGGTCACTGTATTTTCGGATCATCGCTTGTTCTGGCAAGTGGTGTATGACTCCAGTTATTGTACTTGATACTCCAAGGATGGTAGTGATGCACATGACAGATGATGGAGTGGATGTCATGAGACGACTCGCAAAACATTTGGCGATGACTGGCAGTGAGTAGGGATGACTGGCGAATCTTTTCACTCATGATACTCGTCGGACACTTGGTGCAGCTCTTCTGATTTGGCATTTGTGTAAGCAGAACAGGGATGCCCTTTTCTTTACGCAGCCGGTGACAGGTGGCTGACGGTCACTGAGAAGAATGACGACCCCGCACCCCAGTGGCTGGCGTGTGTTAGAAGGTGCACTCTGGTGAACGGCGTCCCTTTGTTGACTTTCACTGCGCAGCAGTTGTCGTCTGCTTTTTTTGTACTGGGCCGTTACCGTCCTATATTTCTCCACTCCGTATCTTTTCTGAAAATGTGTTGAGAAGGCTACACAGACTTGCAGGGATCTCCTGCTCACTCCGTCGTGTTCTCTGAGCTTTGCATTCGCTCCCGCCACAGACCTCTCACTGGTCCAGTCCTGTCAGATAGGATGGGGCGTCTTTTCTGGTGCGTCCTCCAATTTCAGGGACGGTAGTGGAAGTAGGCGTGCTTTGAGGGATCCGTATGTTCCGGCTCTAATTGAGTATTGTTGTGGGAGGTAAGTATCTCCCTTTTCTTGCATCAGTAGTGGTGAGTGCTGGACTCTCCTCCTGCCTGCAACGGACTGTTGCACACCACAGTCTCAAGGCAATAACGGGGCACTCCCTGAATAATCTCTGGCCCACTGGTGGGCGATTTTGATGCAGGTGGGGTGATCACGATCTCTCTCCTTCCTGTGTTTGGACGCCCGGGGCCTCTGTCTCCCTTCTGGTTGAGGGTTCTCTCTCTCTCCACCGGCCTGGGGTGAGTGTCTCCCTCTCTCTCCACCGGCCTGGGGGTCTCTTCTTCTCTCCACCGGCCTGGGGGTCTCTTCTTCTCTCCACCGGCCAGGGGGTCTCTTTTCTCTCTCCACCGGCCTGGGGGTCTCTTTTCTCTCTCCACTGGCCTGGGGTCTCTTTTCTCTCTCCACTGGCCTGGGGGTCTCTTTTCTCTCTCCACCGGCCTGGGGGTCTCTTCTTCACTCCACCGGCCTGGGGGTCTCTTCTTCACTCCACCGGCCTGGGGGTCTCTTCTTCACTCCACCGGCCTGGGGGTCTCTTCTTCACTCCACCAGCCTGGGGGTCTCTTCTTCTCTCCACTGGCCTGGGGGTCTCTTCTCTCCACCGGCCTGGGGGTCTCTCTGTCTCCCTCCACCGCCTGGGGATCTCTTCTCTCCACCAGCCTGGCCTGGAGGTCTCTTCTCTCCACCGGCCTGGCCTGGGGGTCTCTTCTCTCCACCGGCCTGGGGGTCTCTTCTTCTCTCCACCGGCCTGGGGGGGGGGGGGGTTCTCTCTCTCGGTCCACTACACTTTCAGCTTTCCAGGGTAGGTAATTCTCTGGCTGAAGGCATTGGCAGTGGTGCTTGCTGTACAGTCTCCTTTCCTCTTGGGCTTCTCTGCTTAGGTATCCAGTCTTTCTGTTCTTCAACTGGCAGGTACAGGGCTGTGTGTGTGCTACCCTTCCGCCTACTCTTCGGTCAAGGGCATTGCTCTTGCACTTGAGGCCACTCCGTCATGACATTGGTTCCTGCATGCTTAGTCACGGCATGTGATATTCTCCCTGAATGTCGAAGGGTGGCTAGGTAGTGCTGGTTGGGCAGCTGGTGCTGCTCTTTCTATTTAGCCATGCATTGTGTAGCTGCCGCTTGCGCCCTGTGTATTTTTTTGTTTGTTTTTTTTGTTGCAGAGAGTATGCCCAGCTACCGGGATCATGAAATGCTCTTCCTCCCTTTGAGGATAAAGTTCGATAAGTTTTCTCTTCACTGCTAGGATAGCTTTCTTGGCTGTCAACGTTGGGCCTAGCAATCAGGCGTGAGAGTTAGTCATCTCTATGGACAATCCAAATGAACTCATCTGCACTGCCTCTTTTGGAAAACAGTCTGGGTACTCTCTCACTCTGGTGCAGTTGTGCATTGGCTCTCCTTAGGCCTTGGGATATGGCTGCTCTCGAACTCATGGGACCCTTGGCAGCTTCTTTAGATGTGCAGCTCTGGGGTCCCTGGTGCTCCTTGGGGATTTTAACTCTCTCTCCTTCAGATAATAGGCAGCCACTAGGGGTGTATGGCCAAATGCTTGCTACTTCGTAGGGGATGAAGAGCCACTCAGAATAGGTAGAGGCGTGTAATTGCACTCTATGTGATTGCCGATGGAGTCCGAGCAGTGCTTTCTTCTGTGTTGTGGGTAGGTTGACTGCACCCTCTTCTTGGGTGTGGGCCTTGAACATCCTTCCCCACTTACCCTTGATTACTGGGCATGTGGCCCACTGGTGTCAGCGTGTCTGTGAATGGATATCCGTGCATCTCCCTTGTTTGACAAATCTACCAGTCGGCCATTGCATGTGTTTATTTATAGTATGACTGGTTTGGGGCGACTGCAGTACCACTGGAGGCCACTAGGTGGCGGTGCAGCACTTCTATTTTGCCGGTGCAGGCAGTCCTCCTCTGATATGCGGCCCTACAGCTCTTGCCTGCACCGTAGGGAAGCTACCCGTGCTGCTGCTGCCGGTGCTCGTCTCTCCTTCAGACTGCAAGGCATCTGCACGCCCCAGGACACCGCAGTGGGACTGTCACCTCTCGAAGTAAGTGTTTTCTTTCTTTGATCACAGCCTCTGCAGTTTTCCAAACGCTGTGTGCCTCATGCACACTCTCTCCCTCGAGCTCCGCTGCTACTTCACCTGCTGGGAGGGGATATACACTGCAGGTTTGACTTTAAAAACTGTTGGCACTGGACAGCCTGCTCTTTTACTTTTTTGTTTGGGCGCTGCAGCTCTTGCATGCGGATTGCCCTGGTGAAAAACAGGGCCTGTTGTCCAGAAGTCGTTGAGGTAAGGTGGTGCAGATTCTTTATTCAGGTCGGGGACAGGGTTGGCCTGAGTTTGTGTGGGCAGTTTATTTTCCCTCGGCGGTGTCGGTTTCTTTATTTATGTATTTCTTTTCACTTTACTCTCTGAGGCTTGGCAAGGTGCGATGGCTATCGCTAGGTGGCGCTGCTGTACCCGTGCTCACACGGTCAGGACGGTCAGCGTGGACTTGCGTCATGAGGAGACGGGCTGCTCTCTTGCTGCTGTGTCACTCCCACTCGTCGTGGGGTGTAACGATCGGCTGCATCTGCCCACTTTGGCGCCTTATTCATCAGGGCACTGTGAGGTCAGCGCCGTAGGCAGACCAGCCTCCATACACCGTTATCGGGGCAGCTAGCGATAATCTTCACAGGCGGGAAACTGGGCATGCACAAGCCCTCCACACGTTGACCAGCCCAGGGTGCCTTTTCTTGCAAAAGCTGTACCTCCCTTGTCGCACGGTCCTGCTTTCGTCTCCAGGCACCACTGTGGCTTTTTCGTGCCAGTGAATTCTTACCAGGGCTGCCTGGCATATTTCACCGTATCTCCGATCAGCTCCTTTTTTCTCCGGTCATAGGGGGATACAAGGCGCTTTGTCCTACCGTCTTCACACGCCTCCTGCCGACTTCCTCACCACCACAGGCACCATCCTCACGTGCCGGGTTGTGTGTCATCTCGCCATAGTACAGCAGCTTACAAGCTGGCAGCAGGCGCAGGGGGGTCGCCTTGAACTCCGGCCACACTTCCACCACGGCACATCAACGCTGCTGTCAGCGTACACACGGGGCAGGTCCCGCTCGTCGCCAGTGTTATGTTCTGGGCCCTAGGCCCACATAGTGTAAGAAGGAAGACCCAGACACTGGAGTGTGGTACTGGTAATTAGCCCAGAGCACGTGCACTCCGGCTCTTTTATTTGCGGGGTCACCTGACTGGTGACGTCCGTGTTGGATGGGTGAGGGTGTGTGTGTGTGTGGGCCAGCCCTCGGGGGAGTGGCTGGCAGAAACACTAGACTGTGTCCAGCAGGACACAACAGTGACTTTGCAGTTCTACTGCTTTCCTATGGATAAAACGACTATATAAAGCCCTAAATTTGGGAATGAGCCAGATCCTTTTTTGGTCTCCACTAAGGAGACTGACTGATGTCTTACTGATTCTGCTGCACATTTGAGATTTAGGGCCCGATATCTCTGTCGGCTGGAAGGTAAAGCACCAGGGGCGGTTCATTCATGAGAGCTGTTGGGGGCAGAGCCCCACGAGTCTTGGGGTAAGGAGAAAGAGATTAAAAGATTTGTCTGAGGCAGTATTGTCAGGTCTAGAAGTTGCAGTGCAGCACAGCCATGTACAAACACATGCTGCGCATGTGAGGTGGACGATTTCAATATCGCCCAAATCCCACATGTGCAGTGTGCATCTGTGAGGCAGAGGTGAGGGCAATCAGATGCTGCCTGAAGCAGTAGTTTTTCCAGGGCTCAGGTTGAGTACTCCACTCGCCCGCATCCGTTACGTAACGTAGTTGAGAACATCTTTCTAGGATCCCGCCTCCTCCTCTGACTGGCCGACCCGTGATATTGTCAGCCTATGAGAATAGGAGGCGGGATTTTCACATGTCCCTTGCTGAAGGCTTTTGCCTCCTTCCTGTTCGTCCTTCAGATCTCTATCATCTCCAGTCAGCCTTCAGAGTTCTCTCTCAGACCTGTTCTTATTGGCACTGCTAGGTAGGTGAGGCCTAATGCCGCGAGGCCCCTGGCTGGAAGCTCCTCCAGGCAGCCGTAAGCTATGAGTTAAAAATCACTGCCTGTGCATCGGGAGAGATAAGTGGTCTGGGTATGGAATGGGTTGAGTAAATGTTTGTTCAAATATGGGTGGGTCACAGAGAGATGCAAGCTTTCAAATGTGAATAATAGCGGTACCAGGTCATTTGAACTGTTAGGTGTTGAAAGAGGAGGCTGTAAAATACTTTTCCTTTAACCTTTTCAATAATGTGATTAAAGGAAAACATTTGCTTTTTACTAATGAGGATGTTTTCTGTGAGTAGTGGTGATGGGCTTTTGACAGGCCTGTCACCTGCTTGCCAATGATGTGAAAAGTATGCTTTTTTTTATTTATAGCTACCATCGGACACTTCAAGAAAAGCAGGAAAATATTTCCTTTAAAAAAAAGTGTTGTCTAGAGTATTCAGCCCACATAGAAAAACGATGGAAGATAAACAATGGGGTGCTGGCTGAGGGTCTGCCCACAGATACTAAGAACTGCTAATGCCTATCCGGCAGTGATGATAGACAATGAGATTTTCTAAAAAATAAATACATTTTTGTATACCTCGCACAATGAAGTTCATTGCATTGTTAAAATTATATAGTGCTTTAAACACTCGACCACCAGGCCTAATTTGTAACAGTTTTGTGTATGTCCTTTTCATGTCCTTAAGGCCTGCACCTGCGATGAATTATGCAGCACCCACAAAACAGTGTGTCCCTTGCTGTGAAATATTTTCCCCACTGCAAAGACATCCATTGAATGGATTACCACAATGATGAGACTTCCTTGCCAGAATGAAAACGCAATGTACAAGTCACAAAAACATTTGCAGGTGGGGGTCAACCCACTGAGTTACCTGATCAGTACAATAATGCTTTTTGGCCTCTCCGTTACGTTTTGGTTGGCACCAGATGTGTTGGCATTATCACAGCGTTCCCACTAGACCCAAAAAAATCAGATTCCTTCGCGTATCAGGGGATCTGATTTTAATCATTTGTATCAGAGGGCACTGCCATGGCTATTTCAGAATATCTGTAGAGGCAATTCATGATATATATTGCTAAACGTTTAATGATCTAACCTCAACTGCTGTCTTATATCTGACCAGATGTAATCTTTCTGGGCCTGTGATCATTTGAGTATTAGCATTTCTCCCTGAGCCTATACATTTTTGTTTGTCCCTGGTGCTTGTGATTTGTATATCCTAATATAGGCAATTTTACCCTGCATAAACACAGGTTCTAAGGAGCTTGTAATACATATAACTAATTTTCACACCATTAAATAAATAATAATAATAATTAGCAGGGAGAAACTTAGGAAGTCAGGCTGAGATTGGTATTTACGCCTCTTCACTTTCTAAGTTCACCAGCCGCCACTGGTGAGGACATCCTCCTTTGTAACACTGTGAAATCGTTTAGTAGTAAAACCAGAGCGGAGCTCTTGATTTGCGTTCTAAGGCTTGGAAAGAAAACAGCTGACTTCCTCATGTGGGGGTGCCCCTTGCAAGCAGCTCTGCTCTGTCATTTGCGGGGTAGTATGAATTCTATGGCAGGACTGGAGTTGAGGATTATGCTACTCTTTCTTTTACTGTAAAATCACAGCAGCCAATCAAAACAGTTTAAAACTAAAACTACATCTCCCCTAATAAACACACGTTATAGTGCAATCCACCAACCATCATGGTCCCAATCAACCAAACGCACACAATCTTGCTATATCTGTCTTTGCTACTCGGCAGTCAAGATTTAATTGTTTGTCATTTAGATGCTTATTTGCTGGTTTACCATGTGACCACTATGGTTGTGATCACGTCGCTGGCATTTTATTCGCTTAAGTTTGTGCGGTTACAAGGGATCCGCAGGCTCTAGATTCCGAAATTTCACTAATCTGTGTTGGCAACGTTTATTTTTTTAGTTTGACTGTTCACTGGTTGTGTGGAGGAGGTTTGGGGGCAGAGGTCTGCACTTGTAGGGCTAAAGCCAATGAGCACAGTCCTATGCCCATATCCCTAGAGGCACACCCAGCAGACTCATGGTGATTGAACGTGCTAGGAAGAAACTCTGCTTTACTTCAGTTGATCTACTCAGAGTGTGATCTAACCACACGAGGCAGGAGTCGTTTTTTCATAAAAGAAATTTGCATGTATTCTCCCCATTTATACCTCCTTTGAAAGGAATCTGCAGGGGTTACAAGAATCACATTTCAGGCATGCCTTGAGGAGGGAAAGCAGACTCCCTTCACCTGATAAATATCTCAACATTAATTGAAAAATTCTTCAATGTATTTCAATTCATATTTTAATTTGGGTGTCGTCGTCCCACTTCACTCTTTACTGGGCACTGACGCTATCTGACTTTTCAACTGAGTAAAGTTTGACACAGTTATAACATCTGAACCATTTAAGCTTGACGAGTGTGAGGAGTGTTGTGAGGAGGTTCTTTCAGAGTACTACTTGGAGGATTATCATGTATAGACCCATGATGATTCAGTTAAGCAATTGGTTAATCTGGGTTTGGCCGGACTTTAAAGTCCTTCACGTGACAGTTTAAGTGCTATTTACAGTGCCAAGAAGGCAACGAGCCTGCACTACTTCCTTATTATCTCAGATTCCTTTAGAAAACAACCAACAAAGGCAAAAGCCAAGTAAAGCAAGTGACCTTATTCTGAGGCTATGGAAAAATTGTCAAAATGCTATTCGGCTGATCACGGCTCTAGAGGTGCAGCACCTATGCAAGACGCCCCTGTTTCAAAGTCCTTCATGAGGGTGGACGATTCAGATGATGATTCAGACCAATCCCATTGGTCTGATTCCGATGTTTTTTCTCCAGTCAGAGCAATTGCTAACACAATTAAAATAAAATAAAAAAACACAACCAGTGGTAGGCTACTATCATTTGACCCAGACATTAATCATCTGAGGAATTCACATTTAGTCCTGGCGCCAGCTGTAGCTCAGTACATTCAAACCAGGCTCAGAAAAAGCTTTGAAAAGGATCACCTTATGGCAGAATGTCATAACTCAGCCCTTCCAGGGAAAGTGGCTGAGACGCCGGATGTGGACATCATCTCATTTATGAAGAAGTTTTCATGTGATCCAAAAATAGTTATTGGCAGGTCTTGTCAAACATATCAAGACAAAGTAGTAGATTTGTCTGGTGCTCTCACAAAATTCTTGAATTCGCTTTCCAAGCTAAATAATCTGGCTCGGCCATTGATCTGGATAGCCTAGAGGGTTGGGCCCAACAGGCCATATGTCAGTTGAATGGGATGATCTATTTTACTGTGCATTTACCCTACATTGACAGACTTGGCCTTATCTAAGGCAGGTCCCGTGGAGGAAAGGCTCCTTTTTGGTCATCCGTTTAGAAAGAATTTGTGACTACGTTCACATCTGGGTACAAAGTGTAGTTATCTTTGAAAAAAGGTGTTTCAGCCTGGCCATTTTGAGAGAGCAGTACAAATTAGGTGATGTTCATCAGACTGTCTGTTTTTTCAAGGTCCCCAAGGGGATATGCACCACACGGATGAGGAGACTGGAACAGCAGCTCCAGGAAAGGGACTTTCTTCCCTTCCAGGTTCAGAGGTGGTCATAGCAAGTTCAAATGAGGCAGCTACTGTGAGAAAGTGCCATATTTCTTGCATGGTATGCCCCCACTTTTTGCTGAATTGCTGAATGTACTTTGACTGAGTGTGCCCTGGACTCCTGCCAATCAGGTGCCCAGGGCCTATGTTCCTTCCCTAAACACACAAAACCCAAATTGGCAAACCCTGGCCACATGTCAGCCCCTGGTAAATGGTACTACAGGTACCCAGGGCCTTGTGACCAGGGAAGGCCTCTAAGGGCTACAGCACTCATTGTGCCACCCTTAGAGGCCCTGTACCCTTACACACACACACACTGCCCTTGCAGGCTGGGTGTCTGGGTGCAAGAAAAAACAAAGAGTCGACATGGCACACATCCCTGTGTGCCATGCTCATCACCTACACTGCCATGGCATATATCAGCCACCCCTCTAGCTGGGTACCCTATGCCAATGGTGTGGGCACAGGAGCAGGAGCCCTGTGCCCTTACAGTACCCAGGTCCATTCCTGGGCACTGTAAGTGCAGTGCTGCCATTTTAAGAGTACATGGTGCTGAGAGCTCATTAAACACGAACTCCCCAGCACCGTAATGGCAACACTGAAGACTGAGAAGTTTGGTATCAAACTTCTCAGCACATTAAACCCACACTGATGCCAGTGTGGGATTTAATGTACCAAGCACCCCAAAGGGCATCTTAGAGATGCCCCTAAAACCTAACCTACAATCAACGTCTGTTCTGAGGCTGCCTAGGCTGCCACACAGCAGACATGTTGCTGGACCCCTGGGTAGGAGAGCACCTGCTCTCCCGGGCCTGCAACAATGCACATCCTGGGCGAGGTGCTAAATCTCCTCCCCCAGTATGGGCAGGGGGAAGCTTCAAAGGCATGCCACCTCTGTGAGCTTCCCAAGGCCACTGCAACCCCCCCACTCTGGCGGGAAGCTTGGCCAGAAACCCCAAATAAGGACAGGGGATGTGCCAGCCTGCCAACCCCACCCCTCAGGTGGGGGAGGCGAGGTGAAGCACATCTCCGGGCTCTCGCCATCTTGAAGATGGGAAGCCCTACCCTATCAGGACTAGGCTACTGCCCCCTCCCACAGGAGAGAGGCAGGATAGGGGGTGTACCCACCCCAGGACAGGGACCCATTGGTCCCTGCCCTTCACCTACCTGTAACGCCCCTAAATCTAGTATTTAGGGGCACCCTGAACCTTCCTTCCCCAGATTCAAGAATCCAAAATCCGAAGAAGAGCTAGAAGAAAGAAGACCTGCCCAGCAGCTGCTAAGAAGAGGAAGACACAAACTGCTTTGGCCCCAGCCCTACCGGCCTGTCGACCCTCTAACCTGCTCCTGCTCCAACCCGGCATCTCTTGTGGCCAGCAATCTCACAAACCCTGGAGGACCTGGCTACCTTTTGACTCTAAGCCCCTGGGACTCCCATGAGTAGAGGCTCTACCCAAAATCTACTTCCAATCCCTGGCAGCAGCCCGGAACCGCGAACCCAGCACACTCTGCACCAGCCAAGCCTGGCCTGTGCCGGAGTGAACAAAGACCACGAGTACGACCCCACGGCGACTGTGACCCCGAGTCCGGCACCCAAGGAACTCCCTTGACACTCCTGAAGAAGCCTGCAGCCTCAGAACAAGGTGCCCCCCCAACCGCGATCAACAGAGGGTAAGATTTCCCGACACCAAAAGGCACCCCTGCACCCGGCGCCCCGCAGCCCACTGTGCCCAATCCCGGGGTACCTACCTGTCCTCCAACTACCCAACTTACCTCTCGAAGTGGTGGTGGCACCTGAAGAATCCTCGTCCCCGAGCTTGCAGTCTTTTTCTAAACCGGAGATTTCCCATTGAAATCAATTGAGCGCCCGAAGACTCAAAAGCACTCTGCACCCAGCCGCCCGAGTGGCCCTGGCAGTGCAACCTCTACACCTACCTACTTCCCCACTTGCCCTGAGTAAGTGACCAGGAGCCCAGCTCCCACAACCGCGTGGCCTGCTAGTCAGCGCCACCAACCAAGGCCCCCCATCCCTCATAGGATAACATTGGGCCTAACTCTCTCTGCACCTGGCCGCCGTAGTGCCGCTGGGAGTGAACCAACTGTACCTACCTGACCCTGGGAGACCCCTGAGTCTATGCCCAAAACCTCAACTCTGCCATTCGAGTACTTACCTTTAAACCGATAACTCAATTTTCTTCAGAGGGTAACATTGACTGGCTTTTTCCAGAAATTTCTTTTAAGTGTGGACTTTTCAAATCTTAAAATATTCACCAAAAATCAGCCGAGTAACGAAAACAAAAATACTCACCTGCTCTTAGGTGAGCTCCCAGCGCTGGATCTTGGTGCCCAGCACTGACTCTGAAAACTACTTACAACTGTACTTACCAGTAACCCAATTTTCTTCCGTAGGAAATCATTGACTGTTTTTCTGTGAAATTTCTTCTAAGTGTCAATTTCTGCAATCTTTAAATATTCTTTAAAAATCATATAATATCTGAAAACGTAATTAGTTACCTGTTTTGGATAAAGGTCCCAGTACTGAGTCTACGCACCCAGTACTGGATTACAAAAGTAACAAGGACATACTATACCGGTAACTTGAATTTTCTGCCATAGGGAATCATTGACTGTTTTCTATGAAATATTTTCCAAGTGTCAACTTTTCAAATAGCAAAATATTGTCTAAAAATCATCACAGTAATTAAGTCGACTTTTCTCACTTGATTCCAAGTAATGACCCAGGACTGAATCTAGGATCCAGTCCTGGAATTCCAAAAGTAATCCTAAAAGTAATCTGTGGCAAATAACATGAAACTTCCGTTGAACTCAATGCATTATTGTGTTTAAAATAGTGTTGCCTATTGCAACCACCTGTAACTGTTTACAAAAGTCAATTGCATATTGCAAAAGTATTTATATAAAGCATCTCATTCTGAGAAAGTATATTTTAAATCCAATTGTTGGTTCTAAAATAAAACAAGCATTTTTTTAATATATAAACCATTGGCCTAGAGTTCAATTATTGAGTGTGTGAGACCATTTGCTGACTGAGGGTGTACATCAAAATGCTTTACACTGTCCTCTGATACTGCCTTACTGCTCGACCAAGCTACCACTTTAGAGAGTAAGGTTATATGTAACTTTAGCCTCTGCCAAGCCTCTGGGGACTGTGGACTCTGTACACCCTGTACCTATTTGGGAACAGTATATACAGATCCACTTTCTCACAGCTACTGCAAAGGTTACCCAAGCATCTCAAAAGCCGGATTTACAATTAAGGATTATTCCTTTCTTTCAAGTGGTCCTGAGGGGCAGAGAGAGATTTTATTTTTGTGCAATTGACAAATGATCCCAGAGTGTAAAGCAGCAACATATTCCTGGTAAAGAAAGGCAGAGGTAACAGGTTGGTACTAAACCATCGATATTTCAATGTCTGGATTTTGTACCGGCATTTCAAAATGTAGTCTATCCATCTTTCTGATGGATACTTTTGACTGCAGATTCCTCACCTTGTGAATACCCCCAGACGCCAAACAGGATCCAGAGAATTTTTTCAGCAATTTCCTCGCGCATCCATAGGTGACATCAAGCAGCGCCACATTGGGTCCGTCCCACCCCAGATATGAAGTTGTGGCACCTGCATAGCCACCACTTCAGTGTACTGATGTCAGTTCCTTTCTTTCTTCTCTTCCGATGCGGACCCGGAGCTCGCCCCGTCAAATTGTCAGGCCTGAAAGACCTTTTTAGGTCTCGCTTAGGCAGCGCCTGTGCTGTCTCTTCGAGACATGCTGTATTCAGGATATGGGCATACAGCTCCACCCACTTTCCGTACATCTTTTTGATTGGCTCCTGTCCCTATCCTTTGTAAATGGTGACTTTTCACTGGTCAATAGGCTCGGTAGTTCCTCCTTAGTACCACCTTGTCTCTCCTTGTAACCTCCCGTGAGGACACCCCGTTACATGTGTTGTAACTCCCTAGGCTTTAACTACAGCCTCAAGGCACTATTATCTTAAAAGGCTTCAGACAGGACACTCGCTTGGTCCTAAACTAGGCTGGCAGTGGTTACTTTTACTCACTAGTACATCTCACATTTATAAGAGCCCTTCTGAAAATTTCCCTTCATCAGCTCCACACAGAGTACAACCTAATCTGGAATTAATATAATAATTATTTTGTCACATTTCAAAGCTACTAATTGTATATATGGACATAGCTATTTGTACTGTTTGCATGCAATGCATTATGGGTAAGGTGGATTTAGCATATCTTCTGCAGGGTGCAGTACCATATGTGGCCAAAAGAGCTCCCATGTTGGGGGTGCAGTACCATATGTGGCCCAAAAATGTCACAAGGGACCTCTTTTGGCCACACATGGTACTGCACCCTGCAACACAATGACTCCAACTTTGCAGGTTGCAGTACTATATGAGGCCAGAAGACGTCCCGTGGGACCTCTTTTGGCCACATAGGGTACTGCACCCTGCAACATGGCTAGGTTAAAAACATATTATTGAAATGATAGTGGAGCCTTGTCAGGTCCCAGCCCAGGGTGCACTGCCAAGAGAACTTTTCCCAACAAATGAATGCCAAAGATTTCTTCCATTCTAATCTATTTTATTTTAGAAATTTCGATGCGTAATCAATTCATGTCCACTGGTATTTCAAGTATATAAATCCATTTTCAACGAAGTCCTAGCCAGGCCTTTATTAACACCACTGGGGTTCACCCCTCGCCACAGCATGATGTTAATACAGTTGAAAACCCCAATGCATTTTTGGCGGTTTTTGCCCATCGTCAGGAGTAACTGCAATAAGACAGATAATACATAAATTACCAGAACATCCTGATTGTAATTGTACTGTTCTTACAAAAATGCTTTACTTTGTGGTTGCAATCTGACCCACATTTCCGTAAATAAACATATATTTATATACTATACATTCACCGTGAAAAGAGTGAATTACATCCATTGTGCAAAAGCAAATAGTAAAAGGATGTAATAAAACAAACAAACATGTGCCTGTGCTAAAAATGAACTTGCTCCACCACAAAAACTTTCAGAAAGTAAATGAATAAATATCTCCTAAATCGTGTCCAAACAACCTGATTTAAAATGTGCCTTCAGGCTGCCATTATCACACAAACTAATTTTACCTTCATACATGCCAAACATTGTTAATCACCAAAGTAAATGTGCTCACTAGATGAATGTAAGCCCTGCTGGTGCTTTTAAATCCTGTCACGTGGTTAAACCAAATCACCTGACGCACGTCCCATAGAACTGAACAAATGTTAAAAACATTGGCATTTATAATGGCAGTAACTCCAACTCCAACAAATGCAAAACTGTTGGTGTTGAAAATGACAGTGTTTTTTACTGTTGTTTTTTTATACCGTTGGCAACAGTGATATGCAAATATAATACCTCCACTGCAGATGAACCAAAAATAAACTTTCTGCCCATCATTTTAATTGGCTCCTGTCCCTGTCCTTTGTAAATGGTGGCTTTTCATTGGTCAATAGGCTAATTAGTACCTCCTTAGTACCACCTTAGTACCACCTTGTCTGTCCTTGTAATCTCCCATTAAGACACCCCCTGTTACATGTGTTTTCACTCCCTAGTTTTTAATTGCACCCCAGAGCACTATTTTCTTAAAGAACACTATTTTCTTAAAGGGCTTTGAGCAGGACACACACTCGGTCCTAAATACCCTGATGCCATTAGGTCTTAATGATAAATTTGAAATGTCGTGCTTCCTATAAACATACACAAAAGGGCAATCATACAATCTATCTGCTCAAAATCAACAGACCCAACTAGCAACAGTAAGCTTTCAGCAAAAGTTAAGAACACACAGAAATACACGGTACACAAAACATACCATGAGAAACATCAGTCCGACATTGTCACCAAATATAAATGTTGTAAAACACCATGATGCAATAAATGTAAAAAATACATGAGAAATTAATATCTATTGAAAAGCATAAGCAGTCAAATGAGTTCATATGAAATGTATGCACATGGAATATAAACATCAGTAACTGATTTTCACAAATGTTATAGGAGCAATAAGATTTATCTAATAATGTACCGTGATCAAATAACCACCAGATAGCAAGTTATTGTTTACTTAGACAACCCATGTGAAATACACCCTTCATAATCAATCAATCACATAATTTGTAAAGCGCACTACATACCCGGGAGGGTTTCAAGGCGCTGGAGAGGGGGGGGGGGGGTGTTGCTGTTACTGGTCGAAGAGCCAGGTCTTGAGACTCACAAAGGTGGAGGGGGAAGTACCTAGACGTTTGAACTTAGTAGATAAAAGCATGCAACATTTACCATACAATTATAAAGGATAACTCTTCTAATCATAAAGCTTTAGAAAAAGCGCGACAAGGGACGCGTTTCCAAAAGTATGTATCTCATTAATAAGGCATTTACATAGCGAGAAACGCGGGCAGTTGCGATAAAAATTGTCATCGGGAGATAAAAATACGGTTTACTGTTAGCCATATTTTTAACACTCAGGAACTTGGAATAGAGTGAAGTGGGTGTGAAGTCTTAAAAAGGCCTAATTAGCCTGGCTGCGCATAGGCGCGTAATAAGACACGGGAGCCGACTTTTGGTTAACACACACGCGGCTCCGACTGCCGCGCCGAGGCCACGCCTCTTTATTTAAACGAGCTAGCGTCTGACGTCACGCGTCAGCGCTAGCGCACCCTTGTAGCGCGGAAGGCTAGAACGCCTCGCGCGCGCCGAATACTACACTCCTTCCAACCTTTATAAAACATTAAGCAAAACATAAAACCAACGATGAATCTATTACCAGTCTGCCAGTCCTTACAGGTTACACCATATAGTCCGCCAGCTGGGATGACGGTGCCGGGTTCTTCCTCAGGTTGTAGCGGGATGGACCGCCTCTGACAAGGGCCACCTCGGGGGTTCTGCGCCTTGGGGTGTTCGGCTCTACCCGGGCTGGGGAGCTGCCAGGCGGGTTACCCCCCGGGGTGGCTGGGACGGACTGGGAACCACCATTCTCGCTCCGATCATCCTCCACCTCCTGATCTCCGCTTGGCTGGTCGGGATCCGGCCCCTCGGGCTCGGCCCCGGGGCGTGAGGGTGTTCCTGGGTGGACTTTTTTTAAGAAGGACACGTCTTGCGTGACCGTTTCAGCACCTCTTTGGGCGGTCACCATCGTGCCTGTCCGGCGAGTGACAACCCATGGTTGTGGTTCGAAAGGAAGTCTGAACTTGCTGCCTGGGTAGCCGTCCTTCACGTACACTCGATCTTGCTATTGTATCGTGGACTCCTTAGCTCCCCTTCGCCGGCTGGCGTGGTCGTTCGAGCGCCTCCGATTGGCTAAGGTCTTTTCGTTGGTGGCTTGTGCCGGAACCCATGTAGGGTGGTGTGGGATCGTGTCACTTACGATTCTCCCCATGGTGGCTGTTCCTGGCGCTGCCTCGGTTGTGACATGGGGGTCAGCCGGTATTCCCGCAGAAAACTGTAGATCGCTCTCTCCAGTGGAGATCCGTCAGCCATGGCGATGCGAATGGTTTTGTTGAGTGTCCTCATAAACCTCTCCACCTCTCCATTGGCTTGGGGCCACCGTGGTGTTATTTTGCGGTGATGGATCCCCCAGCTCTTGAGATACTCTGCGAACTCCTGCCCTTGGAAAGGCGGTCCATTGTCGGTCTTGACCACCCCGAATATGCCATGAGTGGCGATGGTTTTTTCGAACTTCGCGATCACTTCAGTGGCTGTCTGGCTCCCCACAATTTGGACCTCTGGGTATTTGGTGAAGTCATCGATAATGACCAGCGCGTACCGTCCATCGGGGAGATGTCCGAAGTCGGCACTCACGCACTCCCATGGTCGCAGAGGATTGTCTTCGGTCGCCACCGGGTGAGGGCGTACCGGCTGTCCTGCGGCTTGGCACCACGTGCAGGTTCTCACCGTCTGTTCCACCATCGCATCCATGCCTGGGAACCATACTTTTGCTCGGAGCCTGCCCTTTGTCTTTACCATTCCTTGATGTCCCCTGTGGGCAAGGTCCACCGCCTGTTGAGCGAGGCTGGCCGGCATGACTAGTCTCGGACCCCGCAGAAGACATCCTTGGGCGTCAACGGACAGCTCACTTTTTACTTTCAAGAATGATTCCAGTGTCAGCTTGGCTTGGGGCGTCCTTCTGTTGAGCGAGGCTTGGATTGTCCTCCAGTCTCCCGACCTGACAGCCTCCGCTGCTGCTCTCATGCATTCATCACCTTCTGAGGCCTCTATTATTGCGGCCAGGCTCATTGGGAGGGGTCGTGACCGCTCTGTCACATACCGGACGTACTCCTCTGTGTCCTCGGCCTCCTCCTTCTCTTCTGTTGTGGCTTTCCGCGGGTGCCATAACAGATAGTCCGCCGGATTCGTGGCCCCTGGTTTGTACTCCACCCGGTAGTCGTACCCTTGTAGTTGGAGTATCCATTTTTCAATCCGGGGTGGCGGCTTCGAGGACGACCCTTGGAATAGAGGAATGAGTGGCTTGTGATCGGTTGTCACTGTGAAGTGATGTCCATACACGTACACGTGAAAGTGCTGGCATGCCCAGTGGATGGCGATGGCTTCTCGCTCGATTTGCGAGTACCGCTGCTCTGTTTCGGTCAGGGACCGGCTGGCGTAGGCGATGGGTGCCCACTCCTCGTTGTCCTGGAGTTGTGTCAGGACCGCTCCCAGCCCAAACGGGCTCGCGTCGACCGCCACATTGGTGGGCTTTGCCGGGTCGAAGTATGAGAGGGTAGTGTCCGCGGACAGGGCTGCCTTCGTTGCTTGGAATGCCTGTTCCTGTTCCGGGCCCCACTGCCACGTGGTGGGTGACTTGGTCAGCTCCCTGAGGGGTTTGGTGAGGTTGGAGAGGTCCGGAATGAAGCGGCCGCAGAAGGTGACCATGCCCAGGAAACTCCGGGCCTCCGAGATGTTTGTCGGAGCTGGGGCATCTTGGACATCCTTCACCTTGTCCGGGTCTGGGACCACCCCTTGGTCCGAGAATGTGTACCCAAAGAAACTGATCTTGTTCTGCAGGAACTGACACTTCTCCCAGTGCAGGGTCAAGCCTGACTCCTGAATCCTCTTGAGGACCCCTCTCAACCGCTGGTGGTGTTCCTCTATGGTTGACGCGTATATGAGCAGGTCGTCGCTCACATTGAGCACGCCGGGGAGCCCACTGAGCACTTCTCTGGTGGTATTTTGGAATACCTCGGCGGCACTCGAGATGCCAAAGTTCAGGCGCCGATACCGTCTGAGGCCCACATGGGTGGAAAATGTGGTGATGTACCTCGAGTCCGGATGAAGTGGTAGCCTGACCGTAGGTCCATCTTCGAAAACCACCTGGCCCCGTTCAGCTTTCCCAGGATGTCATCAATGGTGGGCGTCAGGTGTCGCTCTCTTTTGACCGCGGCGTTAGGGAGGCGCATGTCCACACAGATGCGGACTTGTCCTGGCTGCTTCGGCTTCCTGGCGATGACGATTGGGGATACCCACGGGGTTGGCCCACTGACCTTTTCGATGATGCCTTGTCTCTCCAGGGCCTCCAGCTCCTCCTCGACCTTCTGCCGCAGGTGGAAAGCAATTCTCCGGTGCCTCAACGCCACTGGTTAGACCGACGGGTCGATGTGTAAGGATACTTCCTTTCCTTTCAGGCACCCAATGCCATTAAAGACTTCTCCGAACTCTTCCATGATGGTATCCAGTTCTTCCTCCAGGACTGCCATGGCAAACGAGATCAGTCTCAATTCTTTGGCCGATTGCCCGCTCAGCAGCATCCTGCTGCCCTCTTCCGTGACATAGACGGTGGTGTTGATGCTCCTCTCGCTATGTTGTAGCTCTGTTTTGAAGCACCCGATGAGGGGAATGGGCGTCTTCTGGCCGTATGCGAACACCCGAATCTTCGCCTCTCTCAGCGGGGGTTTGACCCGCAGTTGGTGGTAGACATTGGCGGCCATCAGCTCGATGGAGGCCCCAGTGTCAATTGTCGCCTTTACCTCTTGTTGTTGTACTAGGATGCGACATTTCGGAAGTCTGCGCTTCTTCTTCTGTGGTTGATGGATTGCAAACACATAATGGACTGGGTACTCTTCGGTGTCGTCGTCCATGTCTTCACTGTCTGCTTCCTCGCGTACCGCATGGGCCGCCTCCTTCTTGACTCTGGTGGACCGGCACACCGCCGCAAAGTGGTTCATCCACCCACAGGCGCCCCACTTTTTCCCTCTGGCCGGGCAGTCTTGCATGCGGTGGGGTTGGCCGCCACAGTACCCACAGTCTTTCTTCTTTGCCTCCGGCTGCCGTTTGCCTCCGGCTTGCCTTCCTTTTGGCCGCACTACGTTCACCGCTTCCGCCACTTGCACTTGCTCCGTCTTGACAGGGCGATGTAGGGCTGCCTCCATATGCGAGGCTTTCGCTTGCGATAGCTCCTTCGACCGTCCGAGAGTGAGGATGTCCGCCAGGGGCTTTCCTTCTTCCTGGAGGACCGTGACACGAAGCTTCGACGAGTAACAACCCTGTATAATCTGCCCTCGGATCTCCTCCTGTTCGTCGCGGAACCCACACGTGCTGGCTAACTCCTTCAGCCTGCCTTGAAACGCATCCAGGGACTCGTCCGCCTCTTGTTTGGCCTGACGGAAGATGAACCTTTCATAGTCTCTGTTCGCCATGGGCTGGAAGTGGGCGTTGAGCGCGTTCAGCAGTATGTGGTACGTTTTCGGCGTGGCTTCCACAAGAGTTTTGTAGATGCGGTGGATGTCTTTGCCTCCTAGGTGGAGCAGCAACGCTCTGCGCCTTTCCCTCGCGATGCCAGCCCCTTCGAAGTAAATTTGTAGGCGGTCTGTCCAATCCCTCCAGCGCAGGGCAAGGGATGACGGGGCACCAGCAACGGCAAACGGCTCAATGGCGGGAATCGACGCCATCTTGGCACGTGCGCAGCACGCGGTGGAAGCTGGCTTCCTCTCCTCTGCGTCGACGCCACCAGGCGTGCACCCCCTACGGGCGATGCGCGTAGACTCCCCTCGCGCTACTGCACCAAGCGGCGGGCGCGCCTACCTCCAGACGTCATCCGCGGGACCCCTTAGGCGCTCCTGGGTTGAGGCGAGCACCCCCCGCGTAGGCCCAAACCATAGGAGGGCGCGGCCGCCGCCAGGCACCTCGTGGGGCAGGTGCGGCACCACCTGGGCGAGACATACCCCTTACCGGCTGTGGATTGGGGCACCAGGGCGCACACAGCGCACCTTCGATGTCTGGGCGGGCCTCCAGGGCACTTGCAGTGTTCCTCACCAGGCCTCACAGCAGGCTCAGCCGGGTCACCAGGAGGGGGCCTGCTCGCACAGGCTCAGGACACATGGGTGGCCAAACATGGACACTGTGGGGCATAAAACAGCACATCAGGGCTCAATAGACCCTCGTCGCCAGTGTGAAGTCTTAAAAGGGCCTAATTAGCATGGCTGCGCATAGGCGCGTAATAAGACACGGGAGCCGACCTTTGGTTAACACACAAGCGGCTCCGACTGCCGCGCCGAGGCCACGCCTCTTTATTTAAACGATCTAGCGTCTGACGTCACGCGTCAGCGCACCTCGGCAGCGCGGAAGGCTAGAACGCCTCGCGCGCGCCGAATACTACAGTGGGTTCAGAGAATATATAAACTCCGGGTAAAAATATTTAATTAAACACTCCAAGATGGCGCCCACATAGAGAGGGACACTAGAATCACGCGAGACTTATGAATAACAAATACGGAGAATGCCGGAAATAGAAAGCAAGTACACTGGTGGTTCGAGGAGGTGCAGCTTGAGGCAGAGGAGGTGCAGCTTGAGGCAATAGCGAGGTAAGAGGAGCCCGAAATGGTAGCAGAGGATGTTACAAGTCCGCTTTTGGAATGGTAACCTCAGCGCATTGACATTATAACTTTGTAAATAGGACACGCATTGTCAGTGACATATGGTTGTTTCTTTAGATTGTCAGATCGCTGAGGGCCAGCAGTATTGGTACATTCAGAAAACCTTTATCGGTTCATCTGAACACACAGGCCCGGTTCTAGCGGGTGGGCCAGGCCCACCCAAACATGAGCCTGTCCCACCCAAACAGGAGCCTTGGCCCTCGCAACGAGGGCTTGAAGGAAGCAGCGCGCAAAGCACACGTCGTGTGTGTCAGCCCGGGCCGAGACAGCTTCCCGGGCGAGCACACACACAGACCGTTTTAGAGATTATCGCAGCCACACCCGAGTACTTCACAGGTCTTTAAAAGACCATTTACATGTTAACAAGGCTTTGTTTATTTTTTCACCCCTTCATCTCCACGTGGCAAAGGGGACAATGTTCTGCTGCGTGGATATTTATTTTTCTATGCAGCACAGGAGAAAAGAAGTTTGTTTATTCCTATTCACCCTTCTTGACCCCTGCAGCTGCTTATCACATCAGGCTGTGACACAAAGTCTGATTAATGGAGTAGGTAAGAGAATGTGTTGCTATATGTTTTTCTTTTTAAAATATGTGCAGGCCCAGCAGGACACATACTTCGTCAGTGCTTCATTTAAACAGTTTTTATCATTATCATGGCCGATGCTGGACAACAATAAGACAATACAAAATGCCCAGATAACGCTGGTGATTAATGATCCTGCTGGAGAGCAATCATTTGTCTGTTAGTTTTTAAATGCAGATGAACTGTATTTTATGTGGAAGCTCAGTGGGTTACTGCCTTTGTCACTGAGATCCTTGTGCTACTTGCAGTTCAGAAGTTACAATCCTAACATAGGACAGTGACCAATGAACCGTCAAAGAGTTACATACAAACATGAATGGTAAAGTTAGAACTTCGCTTTCTTTTTTGTGATATAGTTAGAACTTCCCCAGTCTTTCATTATTCTAATGTTGCTAAAATGAGTATGTTTGGGCAGATATACATTTTTATCAGTAAAACTGACCCCCATGGAATCCTTTAAATTCTAAGGTTGTGTTTCCCCCAGACCAAACCCTCTTAAAATATACTGCCCACCAGTATGGATGACATGTGATTCATACACTTTGTAATCCTCATTGGCTTATGTGACATTCCCTGTAGACTGATTTATTTACATACTTGTATGATTCATTGTATCTGTATAATGTGTGCGTGGTGTAAAGTACTGACACGCCACAATGATGAGTAGCGCTATACAACAAATGAAATGCAAATGAGAGAGAGGCTACGTAAAGATGAGGGGCACTGTTGGAGGGTGGCAGTGAGGGAATCCGAGGAAGAGGTCATGGGGGGAGCTAGGGAGAGATGAGGGGGATGGGCTACAGAGATGAGGGGCACTAGTGGAAGGTGGCAGTGAGGGTATCCGAGGAGGAGGTCATGAGGGGGAGGGGCTATGGGGAGATGAAGGGCACGTGTGGCAGTGAGAGAATCCGAGGAGGAGGTCAATAGGGGGGGGCCATGGAGGGATGAGGGGCACTGTTGGAAGGTGGTAGTAAAGGTTATTTACGGAGAAAGAGGTTATTGGTATGGCGCCAAAAAAGACTTTCACATCAGCGCTGAAGCCGGCCCTGTCCATGGCCTTTCTGTTTTTGTTTAATTAGCAGTCGGGTCATAAGGGCTACTGTGGAACATACTTTAAAGTATGTGCTAATTATATTTACCGCTATATTCAATGTTTTAACTTTGAAGGTGATTTTACTTATGTTTTTACTGGGAAAAATGAAAGTGGAGCCCGATGGTTCCTGATTTGGGGCTGGGGCCCAAGGTCCGCTGTGAGGTAAGGTGCACTGGAGAGGAGTAGTGGATAATCAAGCCTGTAAGGGAGTGCGTTGCAGAGTCCGGGGTCAGGTGGAGGTAGTAATGAAGAGAGATTCTCCCTGAAGGCTCGCACAGAGGGAGCCCGAGAAGTGTCACTTGCCTGATACTCCCACCTCAGAAACCTCCTATTCCCATCAAAGGAACATTACATGGAAAAAACACTCTTTGAGAGTGATAATATTTAGAAAGAGATTTGGAAAAGAGTGCGTTTTACTGGACCTTGTAAGACTAAGAAGGGATAAAGGAGGGCCCTGAAGCAGGCCTGCCTAGACATATATATGACAAATCGAGTCCGCAGTGGCCCACCCAAATGCACCCTTGGCCCACCCAAATAAAAATTCCTGGAGCCGGGCCTGTGAACAGATATGTTGATTTGTAATTCTAACTAATAAAGAAGTAAGGAACGGTGGAATTCGATAGTTTCAATTCCGTTTTTCCCAACAGTTGTAACTAGAGGTGTTTCACAATCAAGACGATCGCTACCATTTCGGTTTTTGTATAAGTGAGTAGTTTATGGGATTGCTTGTGGCAAATCATGTGGTGAGGAAGGGAGTTCTCTTTATCACCAGCGTGAAACAACTACATTGATTACATGGAAAGGAGACAGCTAGTAAATGCACAATACTTTCACAAGGTACATGAAGTTTCAGGTTTTAGTGGCACATAACACAAATAAAGCATGTGAACACAATAGGCTAAACATGATTAGACTTATAAAAATGTTGAGTAATCAGTACCACAAAGTGCATGATCCATTATGTTTTTTTACAGGTTTGCTCCGGACAAAGGGACAGGCAGTCCCGAAATGCATTGGGTGCCACCATGTTAATTTTGATTTTGTATAAGTTGAAATGGTTAAAAAATATAGTGATGTGATTATGAAAAATTCGCTTTCTGCCATAGAATGAGACCATGAGTCTGTGTGCATACAGGAATTGTTGTCAGCGTTTTAATTTGTGTTGCTGTTGTTCTGTAAAACTTGCACATTCAGGTTCACATGCTATTTATAATGCCAATAACTTCAACTTTACAGGGTGCAGTACCATATGTGGCCAAAAGAGGTCCCATTGGACCTTCTTTGGCCACATATGGTACTGCACCCTGCAACATGGCCAGGTAAAAAACATTGGCATTTATAATGCCAAGAACTCCAACAAATGCGAGACCAATTGCATTTCCAATGCAACAGGTCTTGCACTTGTTAAAGTTAGAGCTGTTGGCGCTGAAAATGACATTGTTTTTTACTTTTGCTTTTTTATACAATTAGCACTAGTGCTATGCAAATATAATAACGCCACTGTAAATAAAAGAACGAAAGTAAAAAACATTGTTATTTTCAACGCCAACAGCTCTAATTTTAACAAATGTGAGACCTATTGCATTGCAAATGCTTGTTATAAATATATTTCAAGTGGACAAGGGTCATGTCTTCTAAAACAACAAGTTTTAAACCATGCAAGGATTCCCACAAACAGATGTTGTTGACAGACCACATTGAGGTCTGTCTCTGGTGTTTGGACTCCAAACATGATTCCACATTGTATGACATGTTCTGTTATGTTAAAACAATTTGTAAAGCGCACACACATACCAACAGGTGTCTTGGTGCTGACTACTCCAGGGACATTACAAAAGCCTAGTTGTTAAGAAGCCTACTTATTAAATAGCCAAGTTTTTAATTGTTTCCTGAATGCCAATAGGGTGGGAAGGGCTCTAATCTGAGGGGGGAGGGAGTTCCATAACTTGGCAGTGGCAACCACAAAGCTTCTGTCGCCCCAATTAGTTCTATATGTTCTTGTGGCGGCAAGCAGGTTATCCCCTGAAGAGCGTAAGGATCTGCTGGGTGTATAAATCTGCAATAAGTTCTTTAGAAACTCTGCCTTATAAGCAATGCACAACGCTTTGAATTTTATTCTACTACTTATAGGCAACCAATATGGTTGTCTGACAACCTTAGCAACAGACTTAAATTTAGGTGTACCAGAAAGCATCCTAGGGGCTGCATTCTGTACCAGCTGTAACTTATTTAAAACCATTTCCTGTGCATTGATCAGTAAACTGTTACAATAGTCCACTTCACACATAACTAAAGTGGATATTATCATTCTCCTGGCTTCAACCGGAATGAAAGGAAACAGTTTCTTCACTATTCTGAGAGTATAAAAGCAAGAGGAAACCTCCGAGTTGACATGACTTTTAAAGGGCAGCTTGTCATCTAGGACGACACCCAAGTTCTTGGCCTTAGTAACTGGGACAGGGGGTGGTCTCAGTTTATCTGGCCACCAGTGAGGAGACCAGGCAGGGGTTAGATTTCCAAAGACCATAACCTCAATCTTGGAGGAATTTAGTTTGAGGCAATTTCTGGACATCCAAGCGCTGATGGCCAGCATGCCATCATGAAAGCTAACCTTAACGTTATCCCCGTTCTTGTGAAAGGAGAGCACTATTTGGGTGCCGTCTGCATACGTCTGCCAAGATAAACCCAAAGGCCATATGAGACCACAAAGGTAGACTCTGTTGCAGGACTCTGTCAGAAGACGAAGAAGTCTAATAGAGATTTCTAACTATAGATTCCTCACCTTTTGAATATTCCACAGGCATCAGACTGTATCTGAAAACTTGAGACAGTGCCTCTGCTCACCGGCAGGTGGTGCCATGCGGCCCCTCACTGATCCCATTCTGCTCCGGAAATGACTTGCATTGCCAATATAGGCACCACTCCTGCACTCTCACATCACTTTCTTTCTCTCCGCACCACCAGATACTGATTCAGAGTTACCTCTTGTCTCTTTGAGACAGTTTTTCAGCAAAAAATGTGTTCACTGTTCAAGGAAAATGTCACCTCCAAACTTGAAAAGATCCCAAGCAGATCAGTGCAGCAGCTGTCTCCTCGCACCTCGCTACAGGGATGCAATTGACAGGATCTCTCACTGGACCTTTCTCTCTCAGGGCACACTGGTCTTCTTGCAAGCAACCAGGCAGGCACTGGTGCTCCAGGATCCAAAGGCAGGTGATCTTGTATCCCCTGGGTGATGTTCCCTCACCTAACTGGGAGACTGCCCTGCCAGCCCCCGGTCCTGGTCACAGGCAGAAGTCTTACAGAGATTCTCCTCCTCATACAGCCCAACTGGCTAGTTGACCATTACAATGTTGGGGGCCTCGCTCTCCCCTTCTTATAGTCAATTTTCAGATGCTAAATGTTCCTTTTGAAGTTCCCGCTCCTCTACCCTGTATTTCCTCCAGAAAGCAGCCTGTCATAGCAGGGTTGACTCCAAATCGAATAGCCTACAGCACAGGCCTGAAACAATGCACATCCTGGGACGAGGTGCCAAGCCTCCTCCCCCAGGATGGGCAGGGTCCACGAAGAGGAAGCTTCAAAGGCTTGCCGCCTTTGTGAGCCTACCCAGGGCTTTTGCTGCTTCCAGCAACTGGTCCCCACCGGTTCTGACCCCCACTTTGGGCGGGAGAACCGGCAGGAAAACCAAGTGAGAAAGGGAGGTGTGCCCACCTTTGCCAACCCCACCCCTCAGGTGGAGGAGGCAAGGTGAAACACAACTCTCATTCCCTGCCATCTTGCAGATGGGGGACCCAGCCAACCAGAGTGAGGCATATGCCCCCCTCCCATTGGAGGGTGGCATAATAGGGGGTGTACCCACCCCAGGGAAGGGACCCATTGGTCCCAACCTTTTCTTACCTGTAATGCCCCTAAATCTAGTACTTGGGGGCACCCCCAAACCTTGCCTCCTCAGACTAGAAACGACCCAGAAGAAAAGAAGAAGGCCCGAACAGCTGTGCTAAAGCTAAGAAGAGGAGGACGCTCACTGACTTGGCCCCAGCCCTACCGGCCTTTCCCCACCTTATACCTGCAGAAGTGAAACTCCGGTGTATCCTGGTGCCAGCAACCTCAAGAACCCAGAGGACCTGTCCTGCCTTCCAAAGAAAAGACTTTGTCTCATGTGAACACTGGATTTGTTCACCCACAGACTCTGGCTCCGGCCAAATCCGCGAGTCTGCACTCTCTGCACCCATCTCCCACGGCCCAAGTTAGAGTGGCCCAACACCACGAGGTGGTTTCCCCAGTAATTCTGACCCGAGATCTGGTGATCTCTGACCTGCCTCGAATCTCCCAGCGAAGCCTGCAGCCTCTTTCTGGAGGCCCGTCCCCCGACCGCGATCAGAGCCAGTAAGAGAAACCCGATGCCTAAAGACATCCCTGCACCCGAAGTCCCACGGCCTTGGGTGGCCCAACCGATGGTGTCCCAGCATCTCCAGGCATCCCAACTTATCTCGCCAACCAGTGGTCACCTCCAGAAGATCTTCGTCCCAGAGCCTGCAGTCTTTGTTGAAACCAGAGAATCCCCATTAAAATCAACAGGGCACCCGACGCCAAACCAGCACCACGCACCCTGCCGCCGCTGTAGGTGAACTTTGTGTGCTAAACTGGATCCCCCTTTGCCCTGAGCCTAATGCCAGGAGCTTTGCTCCCACAACCCAGTGGCCTGCTCGTAAGCAGCCACCAACCGGAGGTCCCCTATCCCCCATTGGATAACATTGGGCCTCAGCACTCTGCACCCGGCTGCCCTAGCGCCGCTGAGGGTGTTTTGAGAGTGTATCCTCGACCTTGGGGGAATCCTTGTTCTAACCCCAGAAACTCAACCCCAAAGACCGAGTATTTACCTGGTAACTGATAACTTCATTTCTCTCCATAGGAATACATTGACTTTATTTCTCTGAAAAATGTTCTGTGTTGAGTTGATTTGTATGGAAACCTGAAAAATTACCATTGTGAAAAACTGATTTTACTTACCTTTTCTCTAGGAAATGTCCCAGTGTGATAGCTAGGCATTTCACACCGAGTAGTTAAAGTAAATTAAAAAGTAATCTAAAAAGTAATTTGTACAGTAATTTCAATACCGTGACTTGCCTGTATTTCAAACAACTGCATTTGCACTTGCATTCACTTGTAAACACCGCATAATATTTTGCAAAGCATTTATTTCACTTACCTGTGCCAGGCTTGACTTGGTTTTAGAAATAAAATAATTTAATAAAATCTTTATACAAACAAAATTGTTCTTTGAGTGTGTGACATCATTTGCTGATTGAGCGTGTACAACAAATGCTTAACACTACCCTTTGATAAAGCCTTACTGCTTGCCCACAATACCACAAATAGAGAGTAAGGTGCTATCTACTTTTACCTCTGCCTACCTTTGGGGTTCCACTGGACTCTGTGCACATTATACCTCATTTTGGTACAGTGTATACAGAGCCAGATTCCTATAGGCAACTAATGTTCTAGACCTACAGCTCTTCATCATGTAGGTTAAAACCAATGTATTGATGGAAGTGGTCCAGCAGGACACACATCTGCTGACCGCCGCCTGCCCTTCAATGAGGTGCTTACAAATACTCTTGTGGGGGCTTGGACTAAACCTTGCTCTGTCCCACCCGGCGTTTGGCAGATTGTGAAATGCCACTACTCTGCCCCGGGTGATCCTACTTTTTTGTCTCAACACCCTTCTCCTGAAATTTTAGTGGTGTAGGTGTCTACAAGTCAGAAAAACCAAATATCTTCCAGACTGCCCCCATTTATAGTGAGTCCAAACATGTGGAGACCTTTGGGAGGAGTGTATTTTCATCTACTAGATTGGCCCTCAGGTCTGTGAATGTCAGCTGCCTCCTGAGCCACAATTGCCACGTCTTTTGAGATTTAGTTGCTAAACTCGTCACAGGTGTCCAGAAGAACTCTGGCCTGTCCTCACCCAAGTCATCCAGGATGGTTGTGATGTGGTTACCAATTTGTTGTGGCTTGGACACCACTGATTCTATTGGGTGGGCCATTGGCACCAGCATTGCCATTCACTGCCACGTCTGGGATCAGTCAACTGGTTTTTCAAGCGATGTCCAGTCATCCCTTATGGACATGCCCTTTGATGGGGCTTGTCTATTTGGTGACAAGCCAGATTCCGCCTTGGAGTGGTTCAAGGAGACGAGGGCCACATCACACCCCTTATACTTATCTGCCCCCCAACCCCATTCAGCCCTACCATTGCTTTTGTGGCTTTGGCAACGGTACGCCATAGTGCCAGCTAATTCAGCCCCTGCAAGGTACACAGCAGTTTTGTTGCTGTGCAACCACCGAAACTGCTGTCAGTGTCCACGAACCACTCAGTTCACTCCACCTCACGCCCTGCAGCACTGCCGACAAAACCCCTTCAGTGTGCCTTGGTGGAGGACAGCCACCCGATTGGAGGTAGGATCTGACGATTGATGTGATGGTCTGCCAATCTGGCAGACAGGTGGGCCCTTCAGATAGTCTGGAAGGAGTAAACCTTACCCTGCATAGCTACTCTGCCGCTCCTTCTACCGTCCGCAAATCGACTGACGGTGGATCATCTGTCCATCTTACAGCAGTAGGTGAAAGCCCTATTGGCCAAAGGAGCTATCAAGAGGTTGACTGTGCCAGAAGTAAGTTGCAGTTGTTGTTCCCGCTATGTTCTTGTACCGAAGATGGACAGAGGGCTTTGTCATATCTTAAACCTGCGCCCTCTCAACGCCTTCTTCCGGAAGGAAACATTCAAGATGATCACACTGATCCAGGTATATGCTGCCCTTGACCCTGGAGACTGGATGATGGTGTTAGACGTGCTGAAACGACTATGGACCATAATTAGGTCAGCAGCAGACACCTCCCTTCCCCACCCAGAGTTGACAGTGTTCACCGAGGTGTCCCTTCTGGATTGGCCATTTGGGAGAGGTGGAGGACAAAGGCCTCTGGTCTCCGGCAGAGGCCTGACTCCATATCAACCTCATGGAGCTGAGGGCCATCCACTTGGTGTTGAAAGCCTTCCTACTGTCCATAAAAGGAATGCTGGTGCAGGTGCTTATAGACAGCACCACAGTCATGTGGTATTGCAACACGCAGGGTGGTGTGGGGTCTGGACCCTGTACCTAGAGAGGATATACCTCTGAAAATGGCTGGACCATTAGGGGATCTTCCAGCCGGTGAAACACCTGGCAAAAGTTTTGAATGCCAGGGCAGACAAGCTCAGAAGTCAGTGCCTCACGGATCAGAAGTGGAAGTTACATCTGGAGGATTGCGCAAGGTCTCATCTGTGAATGAAAAAAAACTCGCCACAATCTGTTTGCCAAAAACCGAGAACGTGCAAGTCAGCAGTTTAGTGCGTTGGAGTTTCCGAAGTGCCTGTTGCTATGGGACCCATTCCGCCAAGAGTGGAACTTTGTACTCCTGTACGCCTTCATGCCAATACCACTCCTCCCTGAGGTCTGTAAAAGATCAGGAACAACTGGGCCCAAGTCATCCTAGTGGCCCGGACTGAGCACAAAGAGTATGGTATCCAGAACTCCTGGGCTTGAGCGTCTGTCTTCCAATCAGGGAATCCCTGCAGGAGGACCTGCTGTTGCACCAAAAGGGCAGGTTTCTGCACCAGGGAATTTCAATATCCACCTCTATGCATGGAGATGGAGTGGTGATAAATAAACACCATCGACCTTCCTCTGGAGGTGGTTGATATCATTTGGGCAGACAGGTGCGCCTTCACAAAAATGGTACAGTATAAAACTGTAGTTGGTACAAATTTGTGGTTTGTTGTGGCACGTGCCAGATTTACCACTCCAGGCCACGTTATCTGACGTATCGTCATTGTTTTGTCTCTTGCCTGGCAAGGTCTGCTTTGGGCACACTTAAAGAGTACCTCTTTGCTCATTAGCCTTTTTACGGTTCCCAGAGCAGCCCTCAATATTTAAGCTCCTATTTGTGATCTCAGACGCTCGTTTCCCCTCCCCTCTCCTTTTGTCATGCCTCAGTGGGACCTTAACTTTTTTCTCACATATTTGCTGCATGCTTCTTCTGAGCTGATTCACAGGTGTTCTTGTGGCCCCTCACCCTCAAGACAATGTTCCTGGTTGCCATCACCTTAGTGTGGCAAGTGAGTGAGCTTGAGGCTCTGTTAACTCACCTTACACCACCTTCTTTCCAGAACAACTGGTTCTGTAGATACAAGAATCTTTCTTACCAAAAGTTGAGACATCATTCCATCATCAGTCAAACCTTCATTCTGCTGGCCATCTATGCTCTGCCTCACCCCTCTAAGGAGGAGGAGAGACTCCATCCTTCGATTCCAAATGAGTGCTGAGATTTTACATTGATCGTATCAAAACACACAGTGCAGACAGAGTCCAGAAATAAACTGACAGCTTGCTGGGGTGGCGCTTAAATTTTGCTCTGGTATTACTACTGGAGTGGGATGGAGTTGACGCAGAGTTGCACAGCACCACCTACTGGCACGAGGGAGCAAGGTTGGAAAACATCTATGGATCCAATCTGGTTGTGCTCACAAGGTGAGGAATCTGTGGTTAGATATATTGTCCACCATAAAGAATGTTACTAAAAGTAAGTAACTTGTTTCGTTTGTGCATGTGTGGCTTAGCTGTTGGGTAGCAGCAGGTTATCAGTCCACCCCCAAGATCGAGGCTAAAGGCAGTCTAGTGGAGTGGTAGCTGGCCCAGCCTACTGTTTATCTTCCTCCTTGTCTGATCTGACTTCCACAAGGAGGATCTCACCAGGCAGCTCAGAGGATGGTACAGGAGTAGATCGAGTTGGGATACCAGCAGCTACGGTGGTGTAGATCCTGGCACAGAGGACTGGTATGCAGAGTTGTCAGAGGAAGTACTGAAAGAAAGAAAAATACAATGAATAAGCAAGTATTAACATCCAAGCAATACTTTAAATATAGAGCAAAGCAAAAAACAAAGCTAGAAATAGTGAAGTCGAAACAACATGTATGGACAAATAAGTGTAACATACTAGCCCTTCACAAGTGGATCAAAGACTTATGTTCTCATAGATGCAGAGTGTTACACAAAGACATTAGAAAGAAATACTCCATTTCAAGAAGGGTAAGCAAGTATTACAACATCACAGCATCACAGCAACACTTCAACTAAAGTGAAAAGTTAGAAAGAAAGAACACAATCTAAGAAATAGAATAAATAAATATTAAGTCTAAAAATGAGTGGACAAATTAGCAAACATATTTGCACACTGCCATTAAAGGAGACACACACTCGGGTACTTTTAGATGTAGTGTTACACTTAGAAATACACACCTGCACACCACCATTGACTCGGGCGCCCACAGATTGCCTGAGTTTCTCACACACATATATATATATATATATTATCTACTGGCGGTCGCCAGTAGATAGTTATAGTTAGGACCGTGTTTCCATAGGAAATCTCAAAATTCTATTTTGAATAACTTTGGCGCCGGTTGACGAATCCTCGTGAAATTTTCAAAACTAATGGGGCGCTCCGTTCAGCTCCTACCCTGAAAGTCTCGGGGTGATTCGTCAAGCAGGGGCTGAGAAAAAAGGGGGGTCCCAAAACGCGTTTTCCCCATGCATTTTTCCATAGGACCTTTAGACACAGCTGCAGCCCGAACGGCTGAACAGAATTACTTGAAATTTGGCAGAGAGGTAGCCATAAGGTCAAGGAAGTGCCTTTTGCAGGTGTGGTGTAAATCTGTTCAGTATTTCCTGAGAAAATAGCATTTAAAAGCATATCAATATCTATACGCGCGTACCGTGCGCCCACTGAGCAAGCCCTGTGCGCGCACCTTGCCGTGCGCGAGCGTAATTCTGATTGGTTGTTAGATGTCAGTAAACATTCGAATCGGTCGAAATCAGGAAGTGTCGGCCGCCATTTTGTCTGTCGCACTAAAAAGGAAAGGTGGAGACCGTGAACAGGGGGCAGGGTAGGGAGTTCTAGACCCCCTAGTCATTGTCAGGGGGGCACAGTAGGACCACGAAGGGCAAAAAAAAGATTTTAATTTTTTTTAAAACATCGCGAGGTGCGCGCACTCTACGCGTACCCGAAAAAACCTTAAAAACATCACGAGGTGTGCGCACCCGAAATTTTTTTTTTTTTTTTTAAATCACTTTTAAGTGTTTAGATATTAGGTGGCTCTAAAAAGAGCCCTTGTGTTCATTGAGTGTTTTTTGGTACCTACAAGTAAGTACCGATGCAGAGTCTAAAGTTCAAGAGGAAGACTCTGTTCCCTTCATCATTGAAATGTACACCGTCTCCTCTATAAATGTCTTGCATGTTGTAACGCAAGTTGTTGTGGTATATAGAACCCAGACCATAGTCTCTGAGGAAAGCAGAAACAGACTTATTGACGTGCTTTCTTGCTTTGTCAATCTGCGGACAAAATTGGTTGGACAAGTTCCACTTTTGCCTTTGGCATATATTAGAATATACAAAGGCAGTTTGTGGAAAAAGTGACATCAATTGCAGAAAGGTGTCCTTAATAAGCATTTCCAGACCTACCCCAGTTAAAGTGCCTAGGTCATTTCCACCACAGTGCACAATAATAAGGTTAGGCTGTGGGAGATGTAGAAAGGTTTTCACCAAAGGCATTAATTGGTGCCACTTTAACCCTCTCTGACCAATCCATTTAATGTCTACATTTGGCAAAGCAAGGTCTCTCACCATACCTCTTTTTTCTGCAAATTTTTCACTCCAGAAGACATAGCTGTGACCTACAATCCACACTGTTAACATCTTTCAAGGAGAACAGGATGCACTCAGGAGGTGTCTTTCAGTAGAATGGCAATATGAAAAGAAAGACAGTTGAAAAATGGAGGCATACATACTTTTTTTAATAAAAAGAACTCATTGGCTGTTTCAAACCATTCTACACTAAAAACTAGGCTGTATGTTTACATTTTTAAAAGCATCTTTTGGATTGGTTCAGAAAAATGTGTTCCCACTGAACATTACTTTGGATTTGCTGTTAGGTTTGAAAAGTCAAGCAGTCTTGCTCTTTGGATTTGAAACATTGTCTGCTGAACTTCTGACCTCTCTGCTCACACCTGTGTTCCATGACCTGTTGCTATGGTAGCAGGCAGAAGTCATGTTGGGGGAAGGGATGATTTGCAATGGGGTTGAAAGTAGCAACCAATAGAAATGTGTGATTCCATTTGAAGAAATGTGGGAAGGACTGTGATTTTACATTAACATGTATATGTGGGAAAAAAGAGAGGGAAAATTGCCATTTACTGGTTGTGGAGAGAGGAGAGAGGTGTACAGCTCTGAGATTCTGGATCTGATAATCTGCTGTTTGAGTGCCACATTTCTTTCTCAACTAATTAATTTTAAAGGGGAGTTATGAGTTTGAGAGGGGAAGTATGAGGTGTATTTTGATATAAATAATAGAATTGTCATTCTTGTTTTAAAGTTGTGTTTTACATTTTGTGGTTTAGAAGATATTTAACTATCTTGAACTTGTAAGATATTATGGAGTATGTCTTCACTGTAAGTTAAGGTGTAGTGGTATCAGTGAGGAATATTGTTTTGTGACTAGAATTACATCATGAGTCTGTCTGCACACAGGATTTGTTGACAGAGATTTAATTCGTGTTGCTTTTGTTCTGTTAGCCTTGCACTCGCAGAAAAGGGGTAGTTTGTTATCTTAAAGTGTGATGGTTAGCATTCAGCAGAAATCATTTACTGACCAATGAGAGGAAAATGCAAACACATTTGAAAATAGTATGGTACATTTTCCTACCACTTTAAAAGTTGTGTTTTACATTTTATGTTAAGGAAGATATTTAAGTGGCTTGAACATGTTATATATTATGGAGTATGTCTTCATTATAAGTTAATGTGTACTGGTATCACCCAGGAATACTGTTTTCTACCTATAATCATACCATGAGACAGTGAGCACACAGGAAATGTAAACAGAGATTTCATTCCGGTTGGTCTTGCACCATTACCCTTACACTTGCAGGAAAGGGGCAGCTTGTTTTTTGTAACACTCTAGTCTAATCAGTCACCCTCTAACACATAGTCATGGACTCAAGGAGCTGTTAGGACATGTGCTCCTTTGTGCTTGTCTAAACTAGAAGGAACATGTGTCAGTCTGTTACAGTAATTATCACTTGCTCTACCCCAGTAGTAAATGTGCTTTCAAATTGCCAAAGGAAATATCGCTTTCTGCCTAGAATGAGACCATGAGTCTGTGTGCATACAGGAATTGTGGTCAGCGTTTTAATTTGTGTTTCTGTTGTTCTGTAAAACTTGCACATTAAGGAAAGGCCTAGCTTGTTTTCTTCCAATGTGTTGGTTAGCACTCAGCAGAAATCAGTATTTCAAAAATGTGAGGCAAATGCAAACACATTTGAAAATAGCATGGTAGATTTTTCAACAATTCTTGCAATGGCTGAGGTGGTTCCTACATGTTGAAAACTCCAATTAACCCTTACCACACATGTACTCTTACACACATGTCTGTACTCTTCATGCAGTTGTGGGAGTCTCCATGCAGATCTCTCTTGCAGCTGACAATACACAGTCTCCAGAAACACACTCTTTGCACACACGCAGCAGCTTCTGCTACACTCCCATGCGTAATAGTTTGCTCTGTGTGGTGTTTCAGATAGCAGTGTGTAACGCAAACAGATTCAACGTCACCAAGGTTCATTTCCTTTGCTCTAGTCTAATCACTCACCCTCTAACACATGGTCATGGTCTCAAGGAGCTGTTAGGACATGTGCTCCTTTCTGCCTGTCTAAACTAGAAGGAACATGTGTCAGGCTGTTACAGTAATTATCACTTGCTCTACCCCAGTAGTAAATGTGCTTTCAAATTGCCAAAGGAAATATCGCTTTCTGCCTAGAATGAGACCATGAGTCTGTGTGCACACAGGAATTGTTGTCAACGTTTTAATTTGTGTTGCTGTTGTTCTGTAAAACTTGCACATTCAGGAAAGGCCCAGCTTGTTTTCTTCCAATGTGTTGGTTAGCAATCAGCAGAAATCAGTATCTCAAAAATGTAAGGCAAATGCAAACACATTTGAAAATAGCATGGTAGATTTTTCATCAATTCTTGCAATGGCTGAGGTGGTTCCTACATGTTGAAAACTCCAATTAACCCTTACCACACATGTACTCTTACACACATGTCTGTACTCTTCATGCAGTTGTGGGAGTCTCCATGCAGATCTCTCTTGCAGCTGACAATACACAGTCTCCAGAAACACACTCTTTGCACACACGCAGCACTTTCTGCTACACTCCCATGCGTAATAGTCAGCTCTGTGTGGTGTTTCAGATAGCAGTGTGTAATGCAAACAGATTCAATGTCACCAAGGCTCATTTCCTTTGCTCTAGTCTAATCACTCACCCTCTTACACATGGTCATGGTCTCAAGGAGCTGTTAGGACATGTGCTCCTTTCTGCCTGTCTAAACTAGAAGGAACATGTGTCAGGCTGTTACAGTAATTATCACTTGCTCTACCCCAGTAGTAAATGTGCTTTCAAATTGCCAAAGGAAATATCGCTTTCTGCCTAGAAACAGACCATGAGTCTGTGTGCACACAGGAATTGTTGTCAGAGATTTAATTCATGTTTCTTCTATTTTGTAAGAGTTTGACTCGTAGGAAAGGATCAGCTCATGTGATAGGATTTGAAAAGTTTTTTTTTTAAAAATGTAATGAATTTAAATTACATAAAGGTATTTTTTTTTAGTTTTTTTGCAGGTATTGGTGAGCAACAGTGAAAAAATATAAAGATGCCTATAAAGTCAAGAAAAAGAAAAGAAAAGAAACAACAACTATATTTGAAGACGACTGATAAAAAAAAAATAGGAGGCGAAGCACGTGTTGGAAAACAGAAAAAGTCTTCTGGTAAGCAAACTAAAGAATTTTTAAAAAATATCTTCAAAAAAAAAAATGATCGAAAGATACATTCAAACAGTGTTTCAAGTACAAAACAACAACAGAGTCGACAGCAAAAAGAAAATGCTAATATAGACTCAGAAGTTAGGAAGAGTGACTTAACACGGAAAATAGATTTTAAAAACATTCGTCGAAAAATGTTTCAGAGAAGAGTGATGTTAAATTTGCTGAAGGATGTGAAAAAATATAAGAAAAAAACAAAATTTTATAAGAAAAAGAAATTTATTGAAAGTATTGTTATGAAGGCTTTAGAAATAAAAAAAACTATTCATTTTAATTTTGAACAGGATGCGTAGATTAGATAAATTAGTGAATGCAATGAAGTCACAAAGCAAAAGGAAAAGAGAAGTAAAACAAAAAAACTTTTGTAAAGTGTTCTTAGGAGAATGGAAACATAGTTCAAGTACTGAACCATTTTTTAATGAAGAGAGTTATCTTCAAAGTAATAGTTTGTTGCATGCAGTTGACACCAATGGTAGAGCTTATGAAGTTAAGGATGGTTGTGTAATGGAAAAGGAGAAAATGGTTCCAAGAAATGAGGAACAAGTGATGGCTGATGAGGTTATGGGAAGACGTCCTAAAGCCCCAGTGTACACTTGGAATTGTAGTAGTATTTGTACTGTGCGTCAGGAATCTATTGATAAATTACGTGACTTTCTAAGAGAATATAGTAAAAAGAGTGTTAAACAGAAAATTAAGGTGCTTCAAAGACTAGATCCATGCAGAGTGAGAGAGAATACTGGTTTGCAAGGACATTCTCTGGCTTGTCTATCTAGGAAAGTGTGTCAAAGTGTTTTTCACCATTTTAGGATGCTGGCTGTTCATCATACTGAAATGAGAAAGTTTGTGAGAACATTGTATTTTGCTAAAAGTCCAGCACTAAAGTTAAATGAGTTGAATAATGCTCTGTTCCGTGGATCTGTATCAGATGTAGTGAAGGTTACTGATGAAATTGAGTTTTGTTACTTTGGTCCAGAACAAGAAAGTGCAGAAAATGACACAGTTATTGATGAAAATGTGGAAGAGAATGTAGAACTCACTGTTAGTAAAAATTTTGAAGATGAAATGACAAAATTTGCTATCATCTCTAATGAAAGACCAAATATTACTTGTATATGTTGCCGGAGAAGCCATTACAAAAATCAAACAAGGAATGTTGATCTGTATAAAAAAAGTGAAAATGAAGATAATTATAAGTGGAAAGATTTTGCAACATATATATTTCTGGAAAATTGTTTTGATTTGGGTGAAGATCAGCGTATTTGTAAATACTGTTATAACAAGTTAGAAGAAAATAGAATGCCAGCTAGAGTTGTACATAATAATTTAGAATTGGTTGATATTCCTCCAGAACTTTCTGATTTAAATACGTATGAGTCTATACTCATTCAATGTGTCCATCCGTTTCAGACCATAGTGCGTATGGAGCCAAAAACTGGTAAATTACCTCCTTCGGATTTACAAAGAGGTTTAAAAGGAAGAGTTGTCTATTTGCCATTAGATTTGGAAAAAAATATGGAAACAATTGATGCAGATACTTTGGAAACTGAACCATTAGTTATTCTGGTTAATGGTGTACCTACAAAGAATAAGAAAATTTGGCAGGAGCTGGTGGATGTACGAAAAGTACAAAGAGCAAATTTGTATTTGAAAAAAAATAATAAATGGTATGAAGCCATTTATATGGATGAAGATGAAGAAGAAATACTAGAAGACACAGGAATACCAACTGGGCAACTTGAAAAAGTGGATAAGTCAAAAGAAGAAGAAATTTATGAACATTTCAGCATACATCCTCTACATTCTAAAGAAGTTATGGGAAACGCTATTGATCTGTTTCAGATGAAGAAAGCACAAGGAACTCCTGTGAGTGTATGGGAGGAGAGCTTGGAAGCTCGTTGTTTTCCCCAGCTGTTTCCTACAGGAGAAGGAGGACGATATGATGAACGTCCAGTACAGATTCCTGCTTCTGAGTATCGGACTACAAGACTATATGCAGAAGATCCGAGATTTCGTCAAAGTATTCCTTATTTGTTCCATCTTTTATTTGAAAGTGACTTGTCAGCACTATCTTATGCAGTAAATCACATTTTGAAAACTGGAGTACATCTACGTAATGTGACTGCAAAGGATTTTATGAACAAAGTGCAACAGCGAGATGATCATTTGGAATCTCAATTGATCAATTTGATGGCTTGTCAGCGTGGGACTAATGAATATTGGTACCGACGCCATGGAGAATTGAAATGTATGTTACGGAATTTAGGAACTCCTACATGGTTCCTTACCCTAAGCTTTGCTGAGTACGCTTGGGATGATCTTCTGGATTTTCTTCGAGAGGCAAATTCAAATATTGAAAGCATCCAATACAAGACAGCAGGAGAATTGTGCTCATTGGATCCAGTTAATGTTTGTAGATATTTCAATCATAGATTTGAGGCTATGATGTCCTTCATCTGCAATAAAAAAATCCACCTCTTGGAGAAGTTGTGGATTTCTTTTGGAGAAAAGAGTACCAAGCCAGAGGTGCTCCTCATATTCATATGCTGTTGTGGATCAAGGATGCTCCAAAATTTGGAACAGATTCTGATGATGCAGTTTTAAGTTTCATCGAAGGATATGCAACATGTGCTATACCTAAAAGCACAGAAGAGAAAAATTTAAAAGAGCAAGTTTTACGTTTCCAAAGTCATCGGTGTGGACAATACTGTCGACGAAAGTATAAGAGTAAAGATAAATTCTACACAAAATGTCGATTTGGATTTCCACGACCTGTTCTTTCAAAAGGAAGAGTAAACAGTTTTATGTCAGCTGTGCGACATACTATTACAAGAAAATCGCCTAAGAATACCTACAACCTAAGAAGAAAAGAAGAGTCAAAATATATAAATGACTACAACCCAGTCATTTTATCCATGTGGAATGCTAACATGGATATACAGTATGTGGCTGACAATTCTATTGCTGTTGCTCGCTATGTCACATCTTACATCACTAAATCTGAGAAAACGGAATTGAAGGAAATGTGGGAAGAGATTTCTCACGAGAAGACTGTCAGTAAGAAGCTATACAGTTTCAGTTTAAAGATGTTATCGCATCGAGAAATTGGATCCTACGAATGCTCAGATAGGTTATCATCTGCAAGTCTGTACTCGAAATCCAGAAGAATAATTTGGGCAAGTTTAGGCCTTGCAGGAATGCGACATCGGGTACTGAAATCTATTCGAGAAATTGAATATTTAGCAGAGTTCGAACCAGAAAGTACAGACATTTTAAGAACAAACATGTTGGACACATATTATCCACAAAGAAGTCATCACCTTGAGAACATGTGTCTCTATGAAGTGCTGCAGAACTTTATTTTTAAACGGAATGTCACAGAAGATATCAACAATGGAAAATATAAAGTCATTGGTGAGGAAGGATGTTTGGTGAAGCAAACAAAAGGAAGTTTGATAAATCACCGGAAGCTGAGTTGCGACACTCCTGATAAAAAGGAATTTTACTACTTGGCACTTTTGCAGCTGTTTAAACCATGGCGTTCAGAGGAGGAACTACTTGGAGAATTTCAGAGCTATGAAGATTCCTTCAATGCTAGCAAAGATACCATAGAACGCAGTACTTTCACAACTTATGTTCAAATGTTAAATGAAGAAATTGAACAAGAAGCAACAATTGCAGCTGAAGTAGCTAGAGACAGTTCTCAAGACAGTCAAAGTTCTGGGACATTCAGTCAAGATCCTCTAGGACAACCGATCGTCGAAAATGAAGCAGCAATAGCTATGAACGAAGTGGAAACAGCTATGAATCAAGCTCAGGAAGATTTAGTAGACTTAACATATTTGGAGGAGCAACTGAATGAAGAACAAAAACAAATTTATGAAGAAGTCAGACAAAAAATTGATCACGGATTAAAACATGAAAATAAAGAGTGCTCATGCACATCTTTTGAGCCAATGAGAATGTATGTAAGTGGACAAGCAGGAACTGGCAAAAGTTTCTTAATTAATGTAATTAGAAGCTACCTACAGAAGAAAATGGATTCCATTTTGTCTTGTGTTGTTACTGCTCCAACTGGGTTAGCAGCGTATAACATCAAAGGAGTTACCTTACATCGTTTGCTAATGTTACCAGTAGAGCTTGAGAACAAAATACAGTACCACAAACTAGCAGGAGAAGCATGCTTGGAAGTTTCAAGAGTATTGAAGAAAATGAAAGTACTCATTATTGATGAGGTAAGCATGGTATCAAACTTAATGCTTGCCTTTGTGCATTTAAGAATGCAGCAAATTCTGAAGACAGACTTTGACGTCCTATTTGGAGGAAAACACGTCATAGTTTTTGGAGATCTTTTGCAACTTACTCCAGTTAAAGGACAACCGGTATTCCATATACTTACACATGAAGACACAAAAAAGTCATTAGGAAGTATAGGCAATGTAAATATTTGGACATATTTTGAGTATAAGGAACTCATTACCAATATGAGGCAAGCAAATGATGAGGACTATGCAAGTATTCTGAAAGATATAAGAATTGGACTACTCACAGAACATGGCAGAAAAGCATTACAGAGTCGATTGCTGAGTAATTTGTTTCCAACAGAACAAATAGTTCCAGAGAAAATATACAAGGAAATTGCAGAAAAAAATACTGTAATCTGCTTAATGCCAACACTACATGAATGTTCTGTATTCAATCAAGAACTTTTGAAATTGGAAAATGAAGAGATTATAAAACTGGAAGCTGTGGATAAAATAGAACATGAACGAATAACTGTTATATTGACAGGCAAATTGGGTACTAAATTGGATTATCTGGAGAAAAACATTTCAAAAACAGCAGGTTTGGAAAAGAATCTTTATGTGTGTATGAACTGTAGAGTAATTTTAAGACGGAATTTAGATGTAGAGAAAGGTTTAGTGAATGGAGCTATGGGAAGAGTTGTGGGTTTTATTAATTACCAGAAAAAAGTTGGAATTGAATGTTTAAAAATAGAATTTGATCAGATACAAGAGGTTAAAGACATTTGTCGTTGTTCAGTTTGTTTCTTGCTTGTGAAAGACTTATATGTGCGTAGGAAGCAGTTTCCATTTTCTCTAGCATATGCTGTAACTATTCACAAGTCTCAAGGATTAACTGTAGATAGTGCTTTTGTAAACATTGGATCTAGTGTGTTTAAAGAAGGTGTGGCATATGTTGCTTTGTCACGTGTGAAAAAATTATCTGGTTTATTCATGATAGACTTTGATGACTCAAAAGTAAGTGCTGATGCAAACTGTGTAAAGGAGTATAATAGATTAAGAAGAAGCTATGCTCCTCATTTAGGTCAGTATCCTGTGTTTGAAAAACGTGTTGTTTGTCGGAAAAGGAGATTTGAGGATATCTGTAATGAGGATGTACAGAAGAGAAAACAAAAAGATAGTGATGTGACTGCAAGCAAAAAGAAAAAGGACAGTGTGGAAGAGGTTGTTGGTTGTCATTTTGAAAATAGCTCTGGTGTCAACTGCTACGCAAATGTAGTGCTGAATGTTGTATTTTATCTTGAATTTTTGCAAGAGCAGATAACACTAAATCATGAAAAAAGATTCTGTTCTTTGCTGAGTCTCCTCTATGAGAAGCTGAGTAATGATAAAACTAAAATAGAAAGTGCTTCTGATGTTAGAAATCTTTTAGATGTATGTTCTGGACGTACACAGTTTACACAAAATGTCCAGCAAGATGCACAGGAATTCTTGATGTATATCCTGATGGTACTGGAAGATGAAGGGGTAGAAGTAGAAAATGTATTTGGTGTCTCTTATAAATGGGAACATTGTTGTGATAACTGTATGAACACAAGCAGTAGTAATGTTGATTCTGAAAGGTTCATATATTTACCATTACCAGAGAGTAAAACAGTGACTTTTAGTAAATTAGTTAAAGATGCTAATCACAACATGGAATGTTCTCAATGTAAATCAGACATGTTGTCAACGTTATTTTTAAAGAAATATGGACAGTATGTAATTTTAATGATGCAACGTTGTAGAGCTGATGGTTCAAAATTGGACACTTTAATAAAGAAGTTTACAGGACAACAATTATCAATATCTGGAAAAACTTTTGTTGCAGTTGCAATAATTTTTCATGATGGACCTTCTATAACTTCTGGTCATTACACAGTTTATCTTAAATGTGAAAAAGGATGGACACTGTGTAATGATTCTCAATTGATTTTCAAGCAACGTTTGCCTTATGATTTTCCCAATTGTTACCTAATTTTTCTGAAACCCAAATTTTAAATACTAACATCATCATTGGAAGAAGGCATTATTAAAATTTAAAAGGATTTAAATTGGATATTTCGCTCAAAAGACGTTTTAAACTTATCATTTGGCCGTAAGGAAAGGTAAAACAAACAATTGTGGACTTCTTTGACAGATATTATTTTGGAAAATGTTCTTTTGCAACAAGGTTTACAGACGTTATTTTTTGGAAATTGTTATTCTTCTTAAAAGGTATTTTTAACATTTCTATTAAAGTATGTTTTAGTGAGGATACATTTGGGGCTTTTTTAAACAATCTTTCAGATTGTTTTTTTTTTGCCCGCTGTTAAATGATGAATACAATTGATTTCACTATTTTCAGTGAAAATCAAAACATTCTGAAAACAGCAAAAAAAGGGCAAAAAATTGCTTTGCTAAATATGAAAAAACATGTACTGTTTAATAAAGTGTATTGTTGAATATTAATACTTTTTTTCTTTTTTCAGAACTAGAAAGAAAATTTAGAAGATGTTATTCAGTTATCTTTGCAATTAAATAAAAACATTTAATTCTAAATTATTTATTTTCATGGTCAGGTAAGTTTAACATATCTGTATGTGTCACTGGTTTCGTTTCATGCTTCCTTTTCTTCACCTCTCCTTACTCTACTTTTCTCATTTCTCTTCTCACTCTCTCTTCCTGCTTTACTACTCTTTTGTAACTTCCTCACTCCTTCTATACTACTCCCCTACCTTTACTACCTCCATCACTAATTTTTCATCCATGTTTCTTTTTCTGTATCCATATGTCTTAGTCTTTTTAACTGCCTTACTCCTTGTCAGTTGTTTGCTCTCTGTGTCTGTATCTGTCACTCTTGGTTTGTCTGTTTTACCCTTAATTTCCTTAACATCTCTGGGGCACATTTACAAGCCACCCGCGCCACCACTACGTCAATTTTCTTGACGAACTAGTGGCGCAGGGTGCTCCTCCATATTTACAAGGAGAGGATAAGCCTCTCTGTGTGTCTTTTCCTCTCCTTGTAAATACAGCCAATTCAAATGCAGCACTAAAATGAGCTATTATGTTTTTTGGGTACCTATACATAAATACTGATGCAGAGTTTAAAGTTTAATAGGAAGACTGTCTTCCGTTCATCTGTGAAATGTACACCATCTCTTTTTTAATTACTTTGCCACTCCCCTCTCTTTGTCAGGGAGTCCCTGAAGGTTTACTAAAGGTGAAAAAAATGATTATTTTTTAAAAAAAACATCATTGGGTGCGCGCAGGGTGCGCGCACCCCCCCCAAAAAAATTGACCAATAGATTAAAAAAAACAAGTTTTTATGTTTAGATTTTAGGTGGCTCTAAAAAGAGCCCTTGAGTTAATGTAGGGACAGAGGAAGAGAAAAAAAAAAAAACTATAGCCTACTGCAATAGTGCTCCTCATATTTTCTCTGAATTAGATCAACACTGCTCTCATCCATAGTAATAAGAGTACCACAAACCATGCAGCGTGTACTCATCCTCCCAAAACAAGAACGAATATCCAGAGGTGTGTAAGAAGGTGAAGGCATCATCGCAGAAGAAGTGCTCGGCTGAGCTGCCAAAGATGTGCTCGGCTGAGCTGCTGCCGATGTCGTCGGCTGAGCAGGTGGAGGGTTTGCTCCAGAAGCTCGACGAAAAGTCACTGGATGCATTTTCTCAACGTGCCTCGTCATAGTATGAATACTAAAAGAATACTTCTTGTTAGGATTCCCACGTGACAAGACGCGCTGACACAGTTTGCAGGTGACCTTTGGTGCATTCACCTTCTTTTGTCCCTCTGGAAAAGTGAAAAACTGCCATATAAAGGAGTCTTTCTGCTTCCTCTGCCTCTGTCTCTCAAGAGTGTCCTGTTCACTCTCAGAAGATGGCTGCTGCTCTGCCATTGTATCTCAACACACAGATTAGCTCCTTCTCCTAGGGAATCAGAACTAACAATGAGGGGGGTGGGTGTGATTTTGGAAGAATCTGGAACTAAAAGTAATTTGAACCAATGAAAAGTGATGTTTCTTCATCACATGACTTGCCATGAGGGGATTGGGTGTGGTATTGAAACAATCTGAAACTGAAAGTAATGAAAACCAATTAGAAGTGTTGTTTTATTCATCACATACCCCGAGGTGCGCGCACCGAGCAAGCTCCCTGCGCGCACGGTACAATTACGCATGCGCGAACGCGTATGCGCGCATGCGCTTACGTACTATGCGCGTACGTAACGCGCATATGCAGCACGCGCGTATGCGTAAACGTCAGCGTGCGCACTCTACGCGTATACGGAAGTGTACCGCGTGGAGTACGTACGACGCACGTAAGCATGTGTACGTACGCATGCGTACTAGGTGCGCGCTCCGAGCGCACAGTAAAACGTATGTATGCGTACGTAAATAACGTACGACGGAATTCATGAAAAATGTACGCAAACGTACTAGGTGCGCGCTCTGAGCGCGCACCCCAAGAATTTATATATAAAAAAAAAAAAGTGGATATAACTTAATAGAAGATATTAACTATGCTGTTCAACTTTATCTTAATTAAAACTTTTTAAAAAAATGAGCCACACCAAATTAAAGGATACAGATAATATATAAATGTATACATAGGGAAGTTTTTAAAAAAGAAATATTTAAAAAATATAAGTAAAAAATACAAAAATTAGCATTTAAAAAACCGTACAAATTCACTGAAAAAAACTATAGGTTTCACACACGTTATAGTTAGGAATTAGCATTTAAAAAACCTTGCAAATTCACTGAAAAAACCATAGGTTTCACACACGTTATAGTTAGGAATTAGCATTTAAAAAACCTTGCAAATTCACTGAAAAAACCAGAGGTTTCACACACGTTATAGTTAGCTGGACATTTTACTCGTAAAAAACCAATGAAATTCCCCCGCTATAGTTAGTTCAGCTAACTATAACTCGCGCGCCCGCAATCCACTGCTGATGACGTCACATATTACATCACTCATGACATGGTCAGTGACATCACTGATGACATCACTGATGACATCTCAAATGACATCACTGATGACATCACTGATGACATCATCCTTGTGATAGAGTAGCACATCTTCTCACACTCTAATATAACCTTTGATACACCGACTAAAAATTTAAGAGTTCCATTCTCAAAACCATACATACTGCAATACCAATAACTACATACGCAATTATTAACTCTTAGGTCTACATACACCTCCACTCATTCACCTGTACAGTCACTCATACTTACAGTCACTCCATACAAAACTATCATATGCATTTATATACCTATATAGACACTCACACACCACCAATCATCCATAGAGGTACTCTCACACCTAGTCAGTCATGCAAATAATCACACTCCCATTTACTCACCTATGCAGTGATACACACTCAAGTTCACTTACTCATAAAAATAGTATCACATTCTTACGCTCTTATAGAATCATTGATACAAGCACACACTCATCCATACAGTCACTCTCACAATCACACACTCTCACATCTACCCACTTATATACTCTTACACGCATATATACTGCCTTTCACATATGTAGTTAGTCACAAATGTACCACTGAGATATACATTCAATCCCTAACACACCCATACATTCACTCACTCAACCATACAGTCCATCACAGATGCAGTCTTAAAACCATGCACCCATAGAATCACCCACTCACACATCTATGCATAGAGTGACACACACCCTACCCACACAAACACTCATGAACCCATACAGATACTTAGACAACCAATCAATTACCCATATATAGACTCATATAGCTGTTCTCAAAACCATGCAGCCACTTATACACCAACATACAGACACATACACACATTTACACAGTTTAGTCACTAGTCTGCAGTAAGATACATTTAATGACTAACTTAAAGAATCATGTTATGCACCACAGAAAATCATCCATTTACACACTTGTACACCCACTCATTCTTAAACAGGCCTTTCCCTATATATATTAAACATATTGATTTTTTTCAAAAACACATACTCACTAGATGATGTCATCAGTGATGTCATCAGTGATGTCATTTGAGATGTCATCAGTGATGTCACTGACCATGTCATGAGTGATGTAATATGTGACGTCATCAGCAGTGGATTGCGGGCACGCGAGTTATAGTTAGCTGAACTAACTATAACGGGGGAATTTCATTGGTTTTTTACGAGTAAAATGTCCAGCTAACTATAACGTGTGTGAAACCTCTGGTTATTTCAGTGAATTTGCAAGGTTTTTTAAATGCTAATTCCTAACTATAACATGTGTGAAACCTATGGTTTTTTCAGTGAATTTGCAAGGTTTTTTAAATGCTAATTCCTAACTATAACGTGTGTGAAACCTATGGTTTTTTCAGTGAATATATATATACACACACACACACACACTCTCCCTCTATACCCCTCTCTCTCCCACTCTCTCTCTCCCACTCCCTCCTCCTCCCTTTGAATGAGACATTATTTATCAAACGAGTTAACTGGCATTTAAAAACAGACCAAGCCAGGTGGCAAGCTCCATCTAGACACATAAAATAAAGTAGAATGGACTATATGAACCTGTGACTGACCGCAATTAACATGCGTTTGTAGTGAAAAGGAGCCAAATCACGAAAGGTAGTTTGAAAATACACACGCTGCACTCTAATGTCATTAAACTTACCTAGGCTGCACTAGAACTCTGTCCATTTTGGAAAAGAACGAAAAGCACTATGCTTCCTTCAAGGCACCGAGGAAAAATATGAGGAATTCAATGAAGTCAAAGGAAAGCTCTTCAAAATTATGGGATGGATGTGGATATCAGCCAAGGAAATTGAAAGAGGCAAAATTCACATAGGTGAATCGCAAAGTTCAAGGACAATGGAATTTGTTGAAGTGAAAGCACACATTTCCAAAAATTAAGGTTGCTATAAACACCTAGCATATGCTCTTAGTAAAAAAACATGAGGCCCACAGCTTTAAAAAAAAAAAATGCATGTTCAAGTAGCAGAAAAACATGCTTTTTTATGCTAATAGGCGTGTACTTAATTCTAAATCAGGACCAGAGGCTTTGGATTATGTTTCTATTTCTTTACTGATAAAAATACAGCTACCAAATGTGGAAGTTAAAATTCCAGTTCCTTGCTGTCAAATAAGAAAACCAGTAGTCAAGGTAACTGAAAAGATACCAAAGTGTTATTTCACTCGAGCAGGTGCACCGATTCACAGAGCTAGAATGGCCATAAAGAGAGTGAACAACAAACAAAGATCTAATGAATTTCAGATGATATTTTAGGCATCTTCTGTAATGCTCACTTTACATTAGGGGCATCATCAGGCATATAAACACAGCAGGAGTTGCCTATCATGCTGCAAATTCCTCCTTTTCCAGCTAACATTATGTCTAAAACCATGCAATGCTGTAAAGTCATCCGTCTGTTGGCATGCATTTCCACTGTTATATTATCTAATGCTCCTGCGGTTTCATTTATTACAGCTTCCAGAAGCCTAGTCAGTCTTCTTACCTCCTGGCTATTTATGCTAGGACTTCAAAATGGTATCAAACACTTCAATGCATCCACAAACTATTGGCTGAAAGTATCAGTTTGGGCCACCTCTTCTTATTCAAATTGTGGTCAGAAGGTGCAATAAAAACTGGTGGAAAAATTAAAGCTACATAACATCGTCAAGACCACACAGTGGGTAACCATATATAAGCATCCTGGCCACAAACAAAATAAGTATTTGATGAGGCAGTGAATGAAATGCTGAAGGACAGAATCCATGTTACTACTTTTTCACAGGTACTATTCCCCACCGGCATGTTACCCATCCCCTGTATACTAAGGGAAGTTGGCAGTGGTAAAACGTTAGTGTCCTGGGCATCGTCTTTGGTGACATTCCTCTTTCTAAAGACCTGTATCTTTGAGGAGGTATTAAATTGCTTAAACTCATACGCTTCCTCCTCTGTGCCTTCAGACCACTTGCCCTTCCAGCAAACTGTGGTCTGTGTTAGATTACAGAGACTTTTCAATTTGTGCAACGGACTCACTAGGTAATATTCTGTTTTGTCAATATCAGTGCCATTTAATCCCAGCCAATATTCCCACAGCATTTCCCACCATGCATTGCAAGAACCAATCTGGGAAAATGGCAAAGGAACAAAAGGTGTACCATGATGTACAGCTTTTGGTATTAATCCGCAGACCCAACATTTCGTTCTATTAGTTCCCTGGTGAGTGTCATACAAAGTCTGAACTAAAGTATTCTCGTGGAATGTTATTCTGTGGAATATATGTGATGAGGATACGGTAAAATGGAAGTGTCGTGTCACAGGCATAGTCTTAAGTATTATAGAATGTACTGGATAATTTTCTTCAAAATACCATGTTAAAGCAAAAATTATAATACAATTGAAGATTACAACAGAAACAGCAATTGATCACCTCTCCTTGTTCAGTGAATTATTCTGCACAGTCCCTAGTACCTGCTGTCTTTCCATACCAGTATCAGTGGTCGGTCAGCCAAGAGGGTGCACCTCCAGATGGACCATAGTCCACAGTGTCCTTATTTTACTAACCTCACTACACAAGTTAGTACATTAAAGATGGCACTGTTGAGCACCTGGCAGTTGGTGCTTTTTTCCGTCCTAAGGACATTCCTATCTAATCCTTCAATTTTCATGGAGGCAGATTGTATTGTGAAACAGCAGGTGTGCCGACTGTCCATGGATAGGTGCACCACAGCGTAGACCCAAACTGTCTCTTTCTAAAGGCTGCTCTGTCCAAAAGGGAGGTGCTGTCTTAACGTTAGACAGATGAATCCAATTCTTGTGTCCGCCACATAGAACTGCTGTTTGTGTCATCAGTAACATTTGTACTGACCCCTTCTACCTGGGTTGCAAATTGTTCTTCCTTACAAATTTCTTGGTCAGTACCTAGTCCCCGGGCCTTATGTCATGTGCCTTTCCCTCCAAAGGTGGAGACCAAGTGACTCTGGCCTGTTGGCAGATAGAAAATAGGCTATTAGTCAGTTCTTTGCAATAATCCAACAAAGCAGAATGCAATAAATCATGTAACTTAGATGGAGATGCAAATCCATGTATATTTGCCGGCCTTCCCATGACTACTTCATATGGGGACAACTTTTTCTTTGCAGTAAATGTTGTCATCATAGAAAATAATGCTAAAAGCAGTGCATCTACCCAACTCAATTTACTGGAAGCACATATTTTAGACAATTTATTCTACAGTGTGGATTACGCCTTTCTACTAAACCCGCAGCTTTGCATGATAAATCGAATGAAACTTCTGACGTCTTCTTAGCCCTTTAAAAACTAAATCCATAATTTCTTTACAGAAGTGTACCCCATTGTGACTCCAAATACTTCTAGGCAAGCCAAATCTCAGGAAATATTCCTTCAACAGTACTTTTGTAGTGCTCAAGGCGGTATCATCTTTCAAGGGCAATGCTTCTACCCAATTATAAAATTACATACTACAACTAGTACATAATTCTTGCCATTACTTGGGTGGTATCTGTATTAAATCCATTTACAAACATTCAAAGGGATATTCGGGCATTCGAAAATGGCCAGGCAGTACAACAATTTATGTTTCTACATTATGTCGGGCACAAATAATGCAATTCCTACAGTAGTTAATATCTATTTTTCGAATGTTGCTGTTCTCCCAGATCTTTGATATAGTATCTACTATCCCACTTGCTCCAAGACGTGCTGCGCCATTTGAACCATTGGTAAAATAAAACTATCAGTTAGTATCCATTTTTCTCCTTCTCTGTCATTAATACAACATGTGTAAGTGAATGTTCTGCTAGAGCAGAGTCTTTTGCTGTCTGATCTGTGAATACATTTCCCTGTCCTATATTGTCTGTCACTTTCCTGTGTGCATAGCATTTGACAATGACTACCTTCTTTGGTAATGTAATAGCATTCAATAACCTGGTAATGAGAAGTCCATGTTGTATTTTTGCTCCGCTAGAGGTGATAAACCGTCTTTCGGCCCACATAGCGGCCGAAATTATGAGCCACGCGAAATGCACATTGGCTGTCAATGTATATATTCACAACCATTCCTTCCGACAACTCGCATGCCATAGTTAAAGCTATTAACTCTGCGGCCTGGTCTGACTGTTGTTCTATCTTACATGTTTCTATTACAGTATTATTAGTGATGGCTGCAGAGGCAGTTCCATCCGGCTTCTTTAAGCAGGAGCCGTCAACAAATTACGGTGCCTTCAACAATTTGCATTGAGAGATCCACCCGACCCTTTGTTTCAGCTTCAGTAACAATCACTCAATCGTGCGGTACCTCATCCAAGGGAAGAGGCATCAGAGTGGCTGGATTAATTGTATTACACTGTTCCAAAGTAACATTTGCAGCCATTAATATTAATTCACAATGTGTCAATCTGGCATTAGTCTGGTGTTTTAACTTTATTCAATAGACTATCAACTGAATGAGGTACGTAAACCATAACTTCTTGTCCAGAATAACTGAATCTGCTTTTTTAATACAGCAGCTGCTGCAGAAATGTTTCTTGGGCAGTTCGGTAGGCCTTTTGCTACAGGGTTCAATTTTGAGGAAAAATAGGCAAACTGCCTATTCTTCTCTCCATGCTTCTATGTCAACACAGCCAAAGTGCACCCTTCCTTCTTATGTATAAACAAAGTAAAACTTTTGGTATAATCCGGTGTATCCAAAGCAGGTGCATTATAGAGAGCATTTTTTTAAAGCCATAAAGCTCTGTTGGTGTGCTGCGCCTCAAGGAACTGGATCTTCCACTTCCTTGTGAGTCAGAGACAACAATGTTTCGCCAGCAGAAAGACATTTGGTATCCATTGTCTGCAAAAAGAGACCATACCCAAAAATGTGTGAACAACTTTCTGCGTTTTAGGCTGCAGTGTATTTTGACCTGCCTTTATTCTATTAGGTGATAACTTCCTCCTCCCTTTCCAAAGGAGGTGACCTAAATAGGTAACCTCCTGTTGACAATATTGCAATTGTTCTAGGGAAACATTGTGTCCATGCAAAGCCAAAAACATCATGCATAGCCTTTTTGCAAATATCTTCAGTGTCCGCTGTTATTAATAAAGCATCGTGAGGACATGCCTGAAATGAAGTAGTTGGAAGGATATATTCCGCTGATGAAGGGCTTGTCCCGAAATGCATTGGGATTCAAATTAAATGCACATAAATTGCAATTGTAGTGTGATGTTTAACACTACAAACATAAATGCTTCAAAATAAAGAATATTTTACGACTATACAAATCCTACTGACTACAGAGTGATCACTAACAGAAGAAAATATTAAATAAACATATAAGTACAAGTTTCAAACTTCCTAAGTTGGAGTGCAAAGTGGGGACGTTCTTTCCTAGGATAAAGCTATTGTTGTGTATTAATAAATCCTCAACATTTTGCAATAATGTTGTGCCCTGAGGAATTGTACAATTACCTAATTGTCTTTTGAGGGCCTGACCATAAATAATGGCGCTTTCAGTGTATCCTTGTGGTGCTCGACACAACACGTAGGACTTACCTTGGAGCTTAAAACCAAACAGATACTGACTTTCTTCATCTATAGGTATACTAAAGAATGCATTTTTCAAATCTATCCCTGTGAACCAGCTAACAGGGAGTGGTATAGAGGGAAACATTGCAGTGATGTCAGGCACTACTGGATACTGGGGTTCAACTATTTTATTAATGGCTCTCAAATCGACTACCATGCGATAATTAACCTGTCCAGTCCCATCATCCCGTTTCACCATAGGCAAAATCGGGCTGTTACATACGCTACCAGATACTTCACATATTATATTTTTACTCAAAATGTCAGTTATTGCTTCCTTTAGTCCTTTCTCTCCTTCCTTTGATATTTTATATCGAGGATACGTGGCAGTATGACATCTGGTTTTAGTCTATTTGTGCAGGGTCAATGTTCATACAGCCAGTGTCATTTGGTCTTTTTGCCCATAAATTAGAATAAATATCTCGCAACTGTGATGGTAAGGTGTTCTTGTCAACGACAGAAAATTGTTTAGTGAAAGCATGCTTCCTACACATCAGATAAACACCATCCGGTGTACAATATATTTTGGCATACATCTTTTTAAGCTCTTTCAGCCCTAACAAATTAAATGAACATTTATCTATCAATACAAATGGCATACTTTCCGTAAGAGGATCTATAGTAAAATCGAATGAGTCTGATATGGGGCTTTTTATAACAGTGTTAGACTATCCCACCAACCTATCTACCTTTCCCCGAGAGAGAAACATGGAGGAAAAGAAACTTGGCTTCTTGTCCAGCAACAGTAATTTTGACAAAGGGTCCACCAGTAGAGTTACTCACTCCTCTTTCTCTCCCAGGCATCCCTATTGTGTCCATCCTGTAAAATCATTGTCCCTGGTGTAATCCTGGGTGCAGTAAGCGTTATTATGCATGTCAAAATAGTATGTCTGACCCATTGAGGATGTACTGTTGTCATTCGCCTGTGCTCTACCCCTTCCTCTGCATCTTACATTCGGTGGCCCAGTGCACTGTCTTTGGCTCCACAAGGATGGCCTATCATTCTTCCAATGTCCTTCTGGGAAACAATAAGCACAGGCATTATAGCCTAATTCCGTCATATTCTGTCCTCTGTTGCGCCAGAGCCAAAACGGCTTGGTCAACTCCTCTTCTACGTCCACCACCCCTCATGAAACCTTTTCAGCCCTGTAATCTACCTTGTTCTGGGAATGCTTGCTGCATAAGTGCCTTCGTCTTCAATTCTTTTAACTTCTTATCACTCTTCTCTTCTCTGTGTCATAGTAGAAGGCCCTTGTAAAAAGTTTGCAGTCTAAGTACTTCATATGTTTGAATGACCTCATGTAATTCTGGTTTCAAACTGCTAACAAATTGATTGACAAAAATACGCTGTTCAGCCATTGCAGTAAAATTCTATCTACTATGTGATTTAAATACTTCTAATCTGGAAAAGAAGTCTGTCACTTCCTCGCCCTCTTTCTGTTTACATCCTATCCCAATCTACCTTTTCTCTCAGCAGTATTTCTTGCATCTTTCTAATCAAATTCTGTGGCAGTTGCAATATGTTTGGGTGTGGCAAATTGCCTGCTCTCCTATTTTGGTAATTCTGCAATAGTTGTTGCCAGTTTATATTAAAGGCAGAATAATTTTGGTTCTTTTTTGCTATATTTCTCTCTGGACCACATAACCAAACACATCTCTACATCTTTTTTGAATGTCATTGGGCCAATATTAGTAGCCTGTTCCAAGTTGTCATAAAATCTCTTAGGACCTTTACGTGGGCCGGGCATTTCCTTCTTCACTGCCATTAGTTCTGTCTTAGTCCAGGGTGAGTGTGAACAAACTTAGCCACTAGATTTCCTGCAGCACCAGGTGCAGATTGTATGGGATGTATTTCCCTTGTAGGTAGGGATTTGTCTTGCTCGTCTATCTCATCCTCACTGTCAGTATCAGAGGTATACAAAAGAAACTGGTGTCGATAAGTGGTAATTCCTGATGTACGTCTAAGTAATTCCACCACTACCTGTTGCCACCCAAAACATTGATTAAACCAATCCCTGCACTCAGTCAATATAGATTTAGAAGCATTTCTCCAAAACTGTTGTAAAAGGCCTGGATGAGTCTCCCTTCCCTGGCGCTGTTCCTCTATTTTCCCATATATTTCATATAGTTGGAAACCCATACTCATGAGGGTAAAGTTTTTCGTTACTAAGGGCCTATCTTTGAAAGTATGATAACCTTTTTTTCTTAGTTTGGGGCCCGTTGCCCATTCATGTGTATGCCATGTTTCTTATTGTCTCATTCTCATCTAATTGAGCTGTAGTTATTATTGGGGAATCAATTTCCCATGATAACCTCTTAGTCTGGTATTTCCTCCCCTTTGAGAAATACTTTTGGGGCCATGGGGTAGACGAGGACCACCTTTGTGGAGGGAATGTTGAGGAGGAGGGTCCTCCTGTTGTACCAGAAGGATTAAGGTTTGGGGTACTAGATGCAGACTGTGATGCCAATGGTGTATGGGCAGTAGACAAATTCTGCACCAGGGGTGTCAAATTGTTCTGTATGGCTGGTGGTACCTGAGGAGGCTGTTATACAGGTATTAGGCATGAGTGGTGGCTGCTGTGTAATATAGGGGGGTGGTTGGTCAAGTAATCTGTCCAATAATGAGTCTCCCTCCTCATGTTCTTGTTTGTCTTTTTGGGATACAAAACATCTATCTGTTTTCATACGAAAGTCTCGATCTAATTGTTCTATACCTTCTTGTATTTTTCTACCATCATATTTGGAAGCTTTAACCTGTGTGGTTCTATTCTGTTCTCTTTCCCTTTCTTTCTTTTGCTTCATTGCTAAAGTACGTGCATGGCTCTATCCCACATTTTATATACCACCATCATGGATTATGCTTCTCTTTCCTTACTGATAAAAATACAGCAACAAATTGTGGAAGGTAAAATTCTATCTCCCTGTGCTCATATAAGAACGCCAGTAGTCGGAGGTTACTGAAAAGATACCAAAGTTTTATTACACTTGATCGGGTGTACCAATTCACAGCACTCGGATGGCCATAAAGAGAGTGAACAACAGACCAAGATCTCGAAAGCTTTTTATACATGTTTAAACAGGCTGTGTATGTGCAAAACATGAGCAAAGAGAACATTCTGCGATTAGGTGGGAAAGGGGATAACCTTTCCAAGAAACATGAAGTGCAAACATCAGAAGCGGATTACTGATAAGCCTCAGGTGGGCCAAGTTCAGACAGACCGAATACGTGGCAAAACCAGGTGGGCAAAGTTACAAACAAACAAGTCTGGTTTGTGCATGCTTGGAAATTAGCAAAAAAACACCAAAGCTCATAATACAAAATATCAGCCAAATACAAAATGAAAGAGCTGATGTTCACAGTATTAAGAAAATATGTTTTTTTGCAATCAACATTAAACAAAACTTTAAACTACATTTCCCATGAGTCTCATTGACCTTGATGCCATAGTTCCACTAATCACAATTTATCAGTCCTTATAAAGTCCCCTATGACTATTGTCCTTCCTCTTTCTTTGCTGGTGCAGCAGCATCAGATAAGTGTTAATTTTATGTTTCCTTAATGTGTGTTGATTATTCAGTGTTGAAAATCGATTGGTCCTTATGGCTGCACTCCCTCCTTCTCCTTTTTGATGTGGAGTGGGAACTTTTGGAGCACGTGCGGCGCTCAAATGAGAGCAATATAGTCCTCTTTCACTGGTGAGCCTGCGCATGCGAGCTGTTTCTGTGCCTCGCTTGAACACTATGATTGGCTCCCTGGACTGCTCGTGCGCTGACAGAGTTATGAAAAATAGAACGCTCTATCCCCTGAATGATCGACAGGGCTGAATAAGCATCTGAGGGCTCCCTTATAGATCAGGACATCTTGCTAGAATGGCCTCAACAAGCATTATGCCTTCTAGGTAACATAAATTGCGCCATGTCAGGAGAACAACGCCAATCCCGGTTGATGGGAGTTGACCCTAAATTGGCCGAACTGGCAACTACTGAAGCAGGCCCCTTGGAGGGCCATGGTTTCTCACATGTCTCCCCGAAAGTGTATCCCCACAGAGGCAGGGGTTCGGCGTCCTACTATGACTCTAATAGCTTCTATCCGTCAGGACTTGGAGGAGGCCAAGGATATCCCTACTAGGGCAGCTACTGTGGTGAAAACACAACAGGGGACAATTCCTACTCTGGTAAAAACAAAAATCCTTTTTCAGAGGTTACAATGGGGGGGCAGGGGCAAGTTTTCCCAGCGGCTATTACCAGACGATCGCTCGGGATCCCTGGGTTCTGGAAACCGTGCAGGGGTTCAAACTGGATTTTTATGCGACGTCCCGCTCACAAGAATACTCCTCTCCCTCTCACCCAGAGTCATTTTATTGATGCAGAGAGCCAAGCCTTGCTCACCAAACAGGAGATAGTCCCCGCTTTACCTCACCCGAGGTTTTATCAGCACAATTCTCCTTGTACAGAAAAAGGACAGAGGTTTTCACGTTGAGCTCAACCTCAAATCGTTCAACTCTTGGGTAGTATTTTGCCACTTCAAAATGGAGTGTATCCACCTTCTGCAAGACCTCTTGCAAGGAGGAGACTGGATGGTGCGTTTTGATCTGAAAGACGCCTATCTGACAATCCCTAGTGTGCCCCTCACAAGAGATTTCTTCAGTTTTGCTCCATCTATCTTGGGAAATGCAACTCCTCCAAGACTTGGGCTTCATCATCATTGGGGAGAAGTCTCTCCTAGTTCCAGCTCAGTCTCTGGAATTCTTGGGGTTCCATGTAGATTTCATATTGGCTTATCTCAAACTTCCTCATTCAAAGATGACATCCATCAAGAAAGAGTTGAGGAAGGCCCTAGCTTTTTAGACTATATCATTCGGGATATTGGTCAGATTGGTGGGCCTTCTAGCGTCTTCCATTCAAGCCATCTTCCTAGGTCCCATACACTATTGGGCACTTCAATGCCTCAAAATCCTATATCTCCAGGAAGCTTTGTCCTATTTGGAACACATACATTTGTCGGGGGAAGCCAGAATGGAGATCTCCTGGTGGTTGGACCATATGCACGCCTGGAACTGCAACCATTTTTGCCATTGTTCCGGAAGTAATCCTAGAGTTGGATGTCAGCAGATAGGGCTGGGTAGTGCAATGTGGTCCAGTGTATACGGGGGTAGATGGTCCTCGGAGGAACTCCATCTTCATATCAATTTCCTCGAGCTTCTAGCAGGGGCTTTTGCGGTTCTAACTGTGACTCCACACAAGGTAAAATGTTGTATCCTTCTTTGGAGTCAGGTACATAAACAGGCTGGGGGGGATGAGATTGGATCTCCTAGCGGAGATTTCCAAAGATTTTTGGCATTACTGTCTACAGTATCAAATATCAGTGATGACGGGGGGTGTGGCCAACTGCCTAGGGAAATGGCCGCATGGTAGCGAAGCTCCGTCGCGCCACTCCCGAAATATACATATAAAGTGACATTGTCCCGAGCGAAAATCCTTTAAAACGTCACCATCCACCTTTCATACGGTGGCGCCTGGCTCTGTCGGCTGCGGTTCCGAACAGACGAGCACAACTGCAGTTTTGAGCCCGGGACGCCACGGCTGGAGGAAACGGAGCGGCTCGGAGGCCGCGGACTGCCGGCTCAGGACATCCAGGTGCCCTGTGGTGTGGCCACTGCCTGTTGTCTCCCAGAGCGACTGCTCTGCCGGATTTATTGCGTCCGACTGCCCGACGAGGACCGCGTTACCAGTGGTACGGCAGTGAGAATAAGAGGGACGTGCCTCGGCCCCCTCGCGGCCAAATTTGATCGGAGGACACACCGGAATACGCAACATACCGGGCGCCATCCAGCGCTTCAAGTAAGCAGCCCCCGCTGACCTCATTCCTCCTCAAAGGACTCCTGCCACAAAGACAGGCCCATAATTGCATGCGGCACCGGCGCGATGATTCAGAGCCTGCCTGGCGTGAGGGAGACACCGGGGGCAGATATACAGCACGTGGATCACGCACCAGTGCCCTAATAGTTGCTCCAGTCCTGGGTACAGGGCTACTCATCGTGGCATGACCACTCAAGCCTCCTTGCTCTTCCAGTGCATACCTGCCTATTCAAGTGCGCACAACACGGAGAGCCAGTGTGGCAGACAACGCTGCACAGAAGAAACTCCACTCCCGCAGTGGCCCACCAAAGGCGCATACACGCAGCGAGACACGCCTCGTCGTTTTGGTCTGCTCACTGGGCCCAGAAGTAACCTACACTGCAGGCTCTGATGCCGTGAAAACTCAGCTACTACAAAGATGGACACTAAATCAGTGATACCGCGCTGGCCCAAGCCGTCACTAGCACCGTGCTTTCACTGTGTACAATGTCTGCATCGCTTAAGTGAGTAGCAGGGCCCTAGCCGGGGCCCCCACCTCGCTGGCTGGTCTGAGTGCGGCTCCACAGACACTGTCCGCAGCCTTAATTGGCTGGTGAAACCCAACAGGCTGGACTGGGGACAATCCCACACGCAGGCGGCGGTGAGTAACCAGCTGGTTCCACCATTTTACTTGCTAAGCCTAGAATACTGCTCAGACCATGTCGAGTGGTCGTGGTGGCCAGCAAATACTCCAGACGAAGCTGGAAAAATTTGCTTGGCAGAAGGGGCAGGAAGAGTCGCAGTCCACTCAAAAACAGAAGGACGAAGCGCCCAAACCCACACTGCAAGACGTACTGGCTGCCATTACCATGGTGCGCACTTTCCTGGAGGGCCGAATCGACACAGTTGCGTCAGAGGTCTCCCTGATCAGGGCAGATATGCGGAAAATGACCGAACGCCTCACAGCAGAGGAAACCACTACTAAGGATCTAACGACGGACTCCGATCTGCTTAAGCGCCAGGTCACTGACCTCCAAGCAAAACAGGACCGCCAACTCGATGACTATGAGGGCCGTATGCGGTGCAACAACATCCGTATAATGGGAGTGCCGGAACGAGCGGAGGGGCAGGCGGCGGACCTATTTGTGGAAGATCTGGCGTTGAAGCACCTCCAACCTAAGGGCCTATCTAACTACTTTTCCATCGAGAGGGCGCACAGGGTGCCAGGCGGCAGACCAAGACCGGGAGCACCGCCCGACCTCTCCTGGTGCGGGTGTTTAACTACCGAGATCGCGATGCCATACTCCATGCAGCGAGAGTAGCCCCTCCCCCCCGGTTACTGTTGATAACAGCCAAGTCACCTTTTTCCCAGACTTTACGCTTCGAGTCCAGAGACGACGCAGTTTCTTGGAGGTGAAACGCGCCCTGTGCGACCAGGAAATTCAATATGCCATGCTCTTCCCCGCAAAACTATGTGATGTTTCCGAAGGGAAAACATGGTTCTTCTCAAGTCCTGAAGATGCGTGGGATTGGCTCGAGGGTTGGCGCACGGTTGGGAAGCGACGTAATAAGGATCGCCGTGGAACGGTGCTCCACGATCGACCGGACCACCAACATGGGTCCCCAGGAGCCTCACCGGAATCACACCACACGAAATGAGGACATGAATTTAGTCGCGAGTCTCCATGGTTGATCTTGTTGCACCTTGCTGCTTGAACTGAGCTATGTACTACTGTACTATACCAGAGGGATAATCCAAGACAACTTGTTGCTGCGACCCATGGACCCAGTGACGTAACTATGTACCTATTGTTGGGGTCTTGGGATAACATGTGGATGAGATGCGAGATGACTTAGCTTCCTCTCTGGATACTTAAGCTCAGGAGACCCTGGAACTTTTTCAACTGCGATCCACACCAGAGAACTCATTGTGAACTCTGTATGCTGCGCCTATAAAGGGTCAATTGCTTGGGTTTGCCTGCTGCAGCTGATTAAGACAACAGAGGCATAACTATGTATATAAAGTGGGGTGTTGGGGGTACTCACTGAATGCTACTGTTGCGCAGCTTTGCCTCTTCTCTAGGGGCATGTGCCGGGGGCATACGTTCATCACAAAACGCTGCTATAGGGAGTGGGGTTGGTACACGCACCTACAAGTTTTCTAGGGTGGTCGAAAGGCACTCTACAAGTTTGGGGAGGTGGGTGGTTTCCTGCCCGCCATGCAGGGAAGGGGAGTGGACGGGGGTTTCTCAGGGATGGGGGGGGGGGTTTGTTCGTGTTTATCTCCTTTTGTTGGATTATTTGTGAGTTTGGAGGGTGGGCATCCTGCTCGCAGCACCTCTTCCTCATGCACCTCATTCTGTGTATTGTTAAGGGTTCTTTTTATTGCGCGGGACGGGGGGATGTTCTAGTTTGTATTGTTCTTTGTTTCTCAGGTATGACATATATGACTGTCTCTAAGGAAAGGCAATCACTGGTTACATGCTTTTGGTATTTCTGTATAGGAAGGGTAAGTGGTCTACTGATGTGTCTTGGGGCGTTCACGGGACGCTCCCCCCTGCAACTGAATGAACAAGCAACAGGGTGCAATGGGCACGACGACTAGACAGGGGCTCAAGCTGTTGTCGTGGAATGTCAACGGTCTGGGAGACAAGATCAAGAGGGGTATAGTGCTCCAATTTTTGAAAAGACATTCCCCCAATGTAGTCCTCTTACAAGAGACGCACTTGCTTGGAAATGCTTGTACGGCCATGTCGCGATGGGGTTTCCAACTAGTGGCACACTCAGCTTTTGGTTCTGGCTCCCGGAGAGTGGGCATAATGGTCTGGAAATCATTCCCCATGACAATTGACCTTGTCCGTACCGATGTCCTAGATAGGTTCGTGGCCATCTCCGGGACCTGGGAAGGGCGCATAATCAGTCTCCTTTCTGTCTATGTCCTGCCGGGATTGCACACCCAAGCCTTTGCAGACCTTGGGGATCTCCTCCTGGCCTTACCGGAAGGCAGAGTGTTGCTCAGCGGCGATTTCAATTCCGTTGTCTCTGACTCCCTTGACCGATGGCCCCAGAAGGCCTTGTCACCCTCCCGCACTCGGATCCACAGCTTCCTTGGGGCGATGGGTTTGGTGGATGTCTGGAGGAGATTGCACCCGACCGAGCAGCAATACACTTTCTACTCAGGTGCACACCATAGTATGTCCTGTATAGACTAAGTTCTGACGATCGCACACCAACTTGACAGCATGAAGGAAATACAGCACTTAGCCAGAGGGATCTCCGACCATTCACCTATCCTATGTCGCCTGGAGGTGGGTGAGCCCCCGGTTGGCCGTACAGCCCCGATCAACCCCATGCATCTTACGACTCCCCAAATCAGGGACAAGATCTTAAGTGAGACGGACCTTTACTTCCAGGAGAACGATGGGTCTGTAGACTTGACGACAACGCTTTGGGAAACCTACAAGGCCGTTATATGGGGGGTGGCTTTGGCCCAGATCTCTGGACAGCGGAAAGAGAAGTGTGCAGATATGACTGCTTGGAGGAAGAAATCCTACACTTAGAGGAAACCCTTCGGCTAAACGACTCGGTGGAAGTGCGGCAGAGATTGCATATTAAAGTCAAGGAATATACTGACTTGGCAACTGAGGCTGCCAAGTCGCACCATAGGGCCACGCTCGGCATAATTTGACGTTGGCGATAAGGCTGGCAAACTTAGCCTGGCTAGATTGTAGAGATCAGGCCCGTCGCGTTGTAGTTGAGATAGAGACAGACTCTCACTCCCGCCTCACTGCCCCCCAGGATATAGCGGACTCATTTGGTCAGTATTATCAGTCACTCAATACGTCCTAAACACCACATACAGAGGAGGAGGCTTCCTCACTTTTGCAGGACATTTCATTGCCCTCTCTCACCGACAAGAAGCGTTCTGATCTTGACCTTGACATCACAGCTACAAAGGTCGAAAAGGCCATTCACGACTTGCGTGGTGGGAAAGCATCGGGCCCCAGCGGCTTGCCCATTGAATTGTTTAAGCATACTGCGGGTAAGACAGCACCCTGTCTCACCGAAATGTTTCGTAAAAGTAAGAAGGGGGGAATCCTGCCCGAGGATCAGAGACTTGCTAATATCGTTGTCATTCACAAAGTGGGCAAACCAAGTAACAAGTGTTCCTCCTACAGACCCATCTCGTTGCTTAATTGCAAAGCGAAAATCCTGGCAAAGGTCCTTGCTTCTCCTCTGCTCGGGGTCATCACCCGTATGGTCCAGTCGGGGTTTATGCCTGCTAGGAACACCTCCCTCAACTTGCGTAGGCTCCATTGGGTGTTGTGCCGTGCCGACACAATTAAGGAGGATGCTGTCGTGGTCTACCTTGATGCTGCTTCCGCATTTGACACCATTGAGTGGCCCTATATGTTTGCAGTCTTTCACAAATTGGGTTTTGACCCGGGGTTCACGGGTAGGGTTCGGCTTCTCTACCAACAGCTGCTCGCCCAAGCAGTGGTTATCAATAGGAAATCTTCCGTGTTTGTTCTTAGCAGGGGCATTGTCCCCACTTCTCTTTACCCTGGCCCTTGAGCCTCTGGCAATGTGGGTCCGCAAAGACCCCACCTTTAGGGGCCTTAAATGGACGTCTGGATGGGAAGACTGTATATCGCTATACACGGATGATATTTTGCTTTATTTGGCATCCCCGGCTGCTTCCCTCAATGTGGTCCTAGACATATTTCATGTTTTCGGTAGATATGCTAGCTATTCTATAAACTGGACCAAATCAGTGCTATATGTCCTCTATGGAAGGACACCTCTCCTCCCTCGGGGATATCAACTGGCGAAAGCTACTGACGGCTTCAAATATCTGGGGATCTGGGTCTCTAAAGATCTGTACAGATTCTATGATCGCAATGTTCTGCCGCCTCTCGTGCGTCTTAAAGCGGACGTCCTACATTGAAAATCGCTTCAGTTGTCTCTCTTGGGGCGTGCGGCCCTGTTCAAAATGATGTCCCTTCCCCAGTTCTTATACGCTTTGCATAATACTCCCCACCCTGTTGAACCCTCGTACTTTAAAGAAATCAATTGTATTATACGGGACCTGCTGTGGGAGGGGAAGCCACCTCATATTGAAATGCACAAACTCACGTTAGGGTATTTCGATGGGGGCATCGGACTTCCAGACATACAAAAGTACTATTGGGCGTCTCACCTAGCGGCGATTAACCAATGTATGTATAGGCCGCAGGACGACCCGGCCTTCCAGATTGACAGATGGCTCCTCCTGGAAGGTAACTTTGATGGGGCCCTTTATGTGCGGTCGTTAAAACCTGCCCTGATGGGCCCAACTGGGCATGCAGTGCAGGTGTGGAAGGCGGCTACCAAAAGTTTGGGATGGGAAGGGAAACTCACACAGGCCACACCACTCTGGCATAGCGAACAATTGGGCAGGCTGATTCGCTCGAGTGGCTTTGATCGCTGGGACCTCATAGGTATATCCAAGGTGAAAGATCTGTGGAAATCAGGGGAGGTGGTCCCTTTTCCTTGGCTGCAGCAGGAATACGAACTGGCGCATTCGGAGCATTTCCGGTATCTCCAAATTAGACATGCCTTACTTGCGATATCTCCCTAAAGGTAGTGCACTCCCCGAGTCCACCCCACTCGAAGACAGAGTTTTAGATGGCGACCTGCCGGATCACTCATTTACAAAAAAATGATTAACAACATGGCAGATCCCCTGGCTCCCCTGAGGGCTAAATGGGATCACGACGTGGCAGGACTGGATGATGACGAGTGGCTAGTGGCGGTGGCCTCCCCTCGTGAGGTGACCATCTCCTCCAGGCTTCGCCTGGTGCAGCTGAAGCTTCTCCACAGGTCCTATCTGTCTGGGTCATTGTTGGTTCGCATAGGATATAGCTCAGATGGTGGCTGTGTAAGGCAGTGTGGGCAGAAGGAAACCTTTATCCACTCACTTTGGAAATGCACGATTATTCAGCGATACTGGGAGGTGGTAGTGAACCTTATGGAAGAAGTGTTGGGACAGCAGATAGATTGTAACATTAAACTGGCCCTCCTAAATGTATGGGGCCCTACCGACCTAAATTCCAAGGAACTAATATGGGTTACCTTGGGGCTGATGATGGCAAAACTAAACATTGCAAGACTGTGGAGGGTGCAGAGCCCACCGAGTATCGGAGAATGGGGTAAAAATATGGACTGGTGTATGGTCACGAAAAAGTCCATATACGAAGCCCGGAGGTGCCCGAATAAATGGACTCAAGTTTGGGGGCAATGGAATACTCACAGGGGAGAAAATGTAAACCTCCGAGATCGAGGAAGGATATTGTGAATGACATCCGAGCATGTTTCATTGGGGACTGTATTTATTCAGTCCTGATCACTACGTAACGATATTGCCACTGTATGTGCAACGTGTTTTTTTTTCATCTGCCATGCCTTGTTTCAATAAAAAAAGATTTATGAAAAAAATATATATCAGTGATGACGGAATACATTCCGGTTCAAGCGAATATAGTGTCTGACTGGAACTCTAAGTTCCTCACATTTTCTGAATCCTGGATCATCTATGGAGTCCCTGCGAAGTAGATCTTTCCCCCCCCAGTTGCAATTGTGCGCTCCTCCAGCCCAGATTCAGACATTCCAGGGCCTTTTTTCAGATCTGTTGGGTTGCCCCCACCCGTTGGTGTTCCAATACCAGTTGTCACTTATGGCGTAGATGATTTCAGGAGAAAGTGGCAAGTGTCTGGCATTTTGGAGCAGGCTATGTTCTTCTTATCCCAGTTTTGGGCCCCTAGTACTCACGAAAGGTATGCTGCCGCCTGGCGGAAATGTGTTAATTGGTGTAGTGAGCGGGAGACTGATTCCTTGGGGGCAAATGTGCAGGTGATTGTTAATTGCTTGTCAGAGTTGGCAGCTCAAGGTTTAGACTATAGAAGGGTCTATTTTTAGGTCCGCTATTTCTGCGGGCCACTCACAGATGAGTGGTAGACCTGCTAACTCCTTAGGGCTATCAGGAAGATGTGTCCACCCCAACCAAAGTATTCTGTTTTGTGGGATGTGGATGTGGTTCTCTGATTTTTAAGAGCTTGCCCAGCAAAAGAGGACCTTGAGCGGAAACAACTGTCAGCTAAATTGACCCCGCTTCCGTGCCTCTTTTCTTGGAGGCGAGTTTCTGAAGTGAAAGCTTTGGATATCACAGATAAAGTATTTACTCACTCTGGAGTTATACAAACGGAGTAAAACTGACTCACGTTATGTGACTTTTCTGGATTTTCCTGATAATCACAAATTAGGGCTTATGAGGATTGTAACGTGAATTTCACAGAGAACACGGGGTCAATTGCTTATTTCTTTCCAAAAACCTTGTTATCTATTATCCTCAGCAACTCTGGCTCGTTGGGTCAAGTGGTTGTTTGCTGAAGCGGGAAACAATGTGGCCACTTTTGGAGCACATCAAGACGCTATGGTGTCAAATGTTTTTCCACAAAGTCTAGGCAAGAGGACATCATGGCAGCAGGAGATTGGTCATCTCATTCCACTTTTAGGGTGTTTTATCACAAACCAATTGTAGATGACACAACAACTGACATACACCTAAAGCCTGTCAGTATGATGGGTGTTAGCTATTTAAGATAAATGAGTAACAAAAATGATTTGTATAAATAATTAACAATGGAAATGTTTAAATTCTGAAATAGTGAGTCTGTGAATTAAATTGCATTGAGGCCTGTGGAAGGAGTTTTGGCTTTCAGTTATGTGTACTTTGTTAGATATGTATCCTCTCTTTCTTGCATATTTTGTCCATCTGCACATTTTCAACCACCTCTCTTTCCTCTTTAGCATCCTCATTTTACTCTTCCCTGAATGCACTTCCTCGCATCTGTCACTTTACTGCCCCCAAACACACATTGCACTTCCTCAAATTTAAGCACTTTAATTTCTCTTACTTTTGCTTTGCAAATATTTTGACATCTGTGAACCTCCTTCACACACACATCCGCAGAATTTCAGTTGCCAATGAATAGATAAACATTGTTCTGTATGCTCGGCAGAGAGGCCGACCCACTGACAGGCACTTTGGCTTCAGCCTTAGCGCCTGTGTGCTCATTCAAATCCCCTCAAACACCTGCCATGGCTCAAGCCTCAAAGTATGCACAGAAGAAAATACAGATAAACAACAACATTATAAAATAGCTAACTCTTGGGGAATGTAAAACTAAGTAAAGCATGAAAGAAGAGAGGAACTAAATCGAAGAAAGGAATTCTCTTAACGTTTTTAACATTCATTGTTTGCAAGTCCATCCATGTTTTTGGCATCAGTGATGGCTGAAGGCCATGTGAAGTGGCGGGAGTTGGCTTACATATGGTAATATAATATTAATATATGTTGGAAAAACTCTAGAAATTCTCTTTAAAAAACAATGGTTAAAGTGACGGCATTGTTAAGAATTGCAATTATATCTTAATTTACATTTTTTCTAAACCTACAAATTCACTGAAAAAACACAAGTTAAAGTGACAGTTAGGTGTGATAAGATCACATTTTTCTTTTTTTTTTCTTTTAATTCTTAGAAATGTACTGAAAACTGCAAAGAGGGAAGTGACGTTATAGCTAGGTGAACATTTCAGTGCCAATGTGACGTTTTGAATTGAACTAAAAAGCTCACAGAAATTCACCGGTTGTAGCTAACTATAACATTCGCCCCCCGCCATACACTGCTTATGACCTCACATTTTACATCACTCATGACATGTTCTATGAAATCATTTATGACATTCCTGATGAAATTTAAATAACATCTCTGATGACATCATCCAATGAGTGTATTAATTTGTTTTATAGTTTACATAGTGGTGGGTAAGTATCATCCTAGTTCTGTACCTAATTTTGTACCACCTCTTTACTGCTAATGGGTGTAAGTGTTTATAAAATGTGTATGCTCCTAATGGGTCATAGGTGTGTAGAGGTGTTGAGCATGTTATGAATGACTGTGGACTAACCCTGTGTGCAGGTGACAGTTGATGACTTGCACACAAATTGTTTGCTTCTGAAATGAAGTTTGTAATGATTGTATGCAGTAAACACCAAGTACTGTAAACATCCGTAAGTATTTTAAGGCCATTGTCTCAGTAGATACTTTCTAAATAGGACAGGCGGCTTTGTGCACCAGGTACTTAGCTATGTATATGTGCTTGATAAGCCAAAGAAGCTGATCTATCTATAATGTTTTCAGCAGAGTATGAAGGGTGTGGGTAGTATGATCTTTAGCACCTTCAAACCTTGGGTGTTTATGCAAAACCTCTCCAAGGAGAGACTATTCGCTGTAGAGTTAACACTGTTCTTAGTATATACTGTTTATTAATCTGTGGTATATTCCTCATGAGAGTATGGCTGATTGCAAACAGTGTGGTACAGGGTAATGTCTATGCATAGAGTGCGCACTGTTTATAGTACCCACTTTCCTACTCATGTCGCTTCACTGCTTAACAGAGGTTTGCTAACTGTGAAGGGTTTGATACAGGCTTAAGGCTCTCTGTAGTAGGGCATTATTGAAGTAACCGGACTACAGTGACTGGAGGAAGTTTGTTTTTTCTCAACAGTTGTATGCAGATTGAAGTAGAGGTGAACCGTCTATGCATGGTTGATTGTCACATTGAGCTTAGTTACCCATGAACTGTATGTAGGATCAATGTTTCACATAACAGAAGCTTGCTTCACCTAAGGGGGTTGTATGTGTGATGGCAGTAATGATGCTTCATATTATTCTGAACTCTTCTGTACTTACTTTCATATCTCTAATGCCATACTCGTTTACAGAGTAATGTGTACAAAAGTAGCTTGGATGATGTCATCAAAGTATGTCATCAGTGATGTCATAAATGATGTCCTAGAACATGTAATGAGTGATATCATATGTGAGGTCATAAGCAGTGCATGGCGGGGGCGCAAGTCTGCTAATCATAACTGGCGAACTTCTGTGTTTTTTTTAGTTCAAAACAATACAATGGCATCAACATTTTTACTTCACTCTAATGTCACTTTAACCCTTGTTTTTATCAGTGAAAACATACACACACATTTCTCTCTTGCTCCCTCGCTGTCTTCCTCCATTTTCCCCTCTCTCTCCATTTGAATCTGCCTGTTCCGCCTTTCACTCACTCTTTTCATCACTGTTAGAAATGGGATTTTTGGTAGGCTATGGCATGTGCCAAAGTCAGGCAGAAACCACCACTCTAGTCGGGATAAGGGAGTTACACTCCTAAAATAACCCCTGCTCACCCCCTTGGTAGCCTGGCACGAGCAGTCAGGCTTATCTTAGAGGCTGTGTGTAAAGCATTTGCACATAACCAACAGTAATACAGTGTAAGCACTACAAAAGGACACCACACCAGTTTAGAAAAATATCCAATAACCGCATCTTGAGGCCCTTGGATTGCCGTCGGGTTGTCCTTTTGTTCTTCATCGTCGTCTTCCAGCCAGCAACTCGCCGGACCCGCTGCGCGGGTCCCGCAGCGCGCCAGACTATCGCGGGAGTTGCCAGAAGGGGCTGCCTGATACCTGGGGCGAGTGTATCCTGACCAGGGCTGCGAGCAGCGGGGACTCCATTGCCCAGGAGTCCCTGCGAGCCCAACCAGTCACACCTGGGCTGCTCTCCCTGACCGCCACGCCCCCCCACCCACGGGAGTAAAAGCGGACTGTCAACCCTCCACCAGCGGGACACTAACCGCATCTTGAGGCCCTTGGATTGCCGTCGGGTTGTCCTTTTGTTCCTTATCGTCGTCTTCCAGTCAGCAACTCGCCGGACCCGCTGCGCGGGTCCCGCAGCGCGCCAGACTATCGCGGGAGTTGCCAGAAGGGGCTGCCTGATACCTGGGTCGAGTGTATCCTGACCAGGGCTGCGAGAAGCGGGGACTCCATTGCCCAGGAGTCCCTGCGAGCCCAACCAGTCACACCTGGGCTGCTCTCCCTGACCGCCACGCCCCCACCGCTCATTATTTTCTCTACTTCAGGAGCGTAGTTCCCCGCTGCGCGGGAGAGCGCGGGTGCGCCCGGGCAAAGGGTGGGCCGTTTGAGGCCGTTCGAGGACGGGAGAGACCGGACTGGGCCATCTCTCTAACTTCCATTCATCCGGAACTTACACTAAAATCGTACGTACTGTTACCTTATTGACATTGCACCTGTGAGTTCCCAAAGATTCAGCTTTACTGACTATCTGTTTATATAAGACGTTAACTCCTTGTATTGGTCTAACAGGAACAATGGTCTTAACTAGAGGAAATAAAACCAAAGTATCGGGGGGTGGGGGCAAGCTTTTAGGTCCCATGGACGACTTCATCACCAAGGCAAACTCATTCATAGACCAAAGTATTAGTCTGATGGAAAGTAGGGTGTCTTTGGATTTAGCGCTCGCTAAGAGATCCTCCATGGGCAACTTAGCGGATGTAAGAACCCCCGTAATAGACAACGACTCTGGGCGAAGGATGCTTTGTGAGGGTATGCGTAGCCTACCAAACAATGTGGACCTGTCCGCCTCCCAGCTTTCCGATCCCCAGATAAGCTCAGACTTAGAAAGGACATCAGAGCTGATACCCCAAATTATACCAGATGAAACAGGGCAAGCAAGAGGGAGGAGGGAGGGCGCTATAAGGAAGAGAAAGAATGATCTGAAAAATCCCATCCTCAATGAGATCAGTGACACGCCTAGTAGGAAAGAGAACGCACCCCCTAGAGATGAACAGGTAGTAGATTCTGTAATCATAAATCAGTCCGCACATGATACTCCAGACCCCTTTAGCCTGGAATTCTCCACTCATTCACCCTGTAGGAAGGAAATAAGCGATAGCAATAACTCACAACTGCTAAATAATATTGCAGATCTATTGAAATCTTTCCTTGCACCAGTAGAAGCAAGATTATTACAGATAGAGAACCAGCTATCTAATTTTATAAATCTCACAAAGTCCAAGCAAGTGCCGGGGGCCCAAAAAAATGGGGGGAAACAAACAGACTCTTCTCAAGCCCGCAGCCATGCAAAAGAATGTACCTATACCTTTAAATGTAACACCTAAACCAACACCCCCTGAAACATTAAATATTAACAGAGTAGCGAAATCTTCCACTAATGCTACCATAACCTTACCCCAGGGTAATGCTCTGTCAGCAACAACACCGGCGCCTAAAACATCGGCACTCAAAAAATCGGCGCCTAAAACTCCGGCTCCCAAAACATCTGCCCCAAAAACTTCGGCCCCAGTATCCAACAGAGGTGACCCTAGAGGACCTCCCGAAGCTAGATTCGCTGTTGATATGCCACCGGAAGCATGTCCCTTTGTAGTTGTAATGACAGGTGTGCCCGAGTTAGTGGATTACAATGCAGAACCTACGTGGTCACTGAAAAACAAGGCCCAACATTGGCTAAATACCAATCGCCCTATTCCAGCATCTTGGCCATGTAGGATTCTGATGGTACGTAGGACTCCCTGGGTGGGAAACGGCAGAAAAACAATACCGGGAGATTGTATTGTGATTACATTCGAAGAACCCCGAGTGGTAGATTATATTTGCTCTTGGGAGTACCAGAGTGTAAATGGAGGTATAGGCACCAAGCGACTTTCCTTTTTCTACCCTTCAAGACATCGCAATGGTCCTTTTAATGATCATGACAGCCCCTGGGAAGTAGCAGCTCCCCGTCACTGTGAATATGGCAACCCAAGGCAAATAGTGGGCCCTCGTCACCATGATTATGATAGTTCCTGGCACACTGTGGGGCCACGTCATCGGGGAGGAGGATGGGATGATTGGGGTCCGCACACACAGAGGACGGCCTATAGAGAGCTGCCTCGCTGGGATGCCTGGTCCAGCATCCCGACGATGAATAGGTTTAGTGACCTTGAAACGGTCGACTGACCACTAACGGCGACCGAATCTACTAATCCTAAGACACCCCATTTAACGCCTAAAGTAAAAACAATTTGCCTAGCAAATGAAGCTGCGGTGATTAACACAGAACTGCAGCCCCTACCTATCCTCTTCTGGAATGTTGCGGGTCTTCGCCCCAAAATTGAGGATGGGACTGCCATGAACTTCTTGGAGCCGGGTAAAATCATCTGCCTCCAGGAGACATGGTCCATGACGGAGCTCCACCTCCTGGGTTATAAAACATACTTCACCCCAGCTCTGGGCAGTGATGCAGGCAGACCTAAGGGAGGGCTGATCACGTATATTGCAAATACTGTGAACCACTTAAAAGTATCCATAGTCGATTCTGATCCAAATTTTCAATTACTTTCCCTTTCTTTTAAAAACAAAGAGTCTATCCTTTTGCTCAACCTCTATAATAATTTAGAGGAGGACCAATTCTTGACCTTTCTCTTGTTGCAAGGATTCTGCTTTTGCACAGAACTATGCGCAGGAGACCAGGACCTCAGAGAATTGTGGTGTACCAGAAAATCCTCCTCAGAACCCAGAACCCCTTATCCGACTAGCTTAGTATCTCATTCGTTAACCTAGATCTAGCTAGGTGGTCCCAATGTATAGACAAACCAGAACAAGCGACTTAGATATTTCTCAGGAGTGGTGGGAATCTGAAATACCTGTTCGTACTTATTTATTAGTCCACAACTGAATAATACAGACACGGTAACGTTTAAAGAGTTTATTTTATAAACCTCGCGTCCTAAGATTCAGTACTTTGGCTAACACCAGCAGCCTAACAATACAGATCAGAATCATGAGCATTATTACAATACCATATAGAATGAAAGGAGCAATCATACTATTAATGACAGTGGTATATGGCCACACTCCTTTCACTATAATCTAATACATTATTATTATTAGACTATTAGAAGGTCTCTTAGGCCAACAGGGGGGACCCCATACCGTATAGATCAGCTTAGTAGAATCAAATCAAAGGATCAGCTCTCACAGCATACATCAGCTCTTCTTGTTCGAATGAATGTAAAACCAAACTGTTCTGCAATATTAAAGACGCTCGTCCTTCAAACATTGGCAGCTGTATGCATGATATGTCTAACAAGTGTCTACGATCAATCTAAACACAACACTCTGTACCTTCTAGTGACCCAGATGCGTTCTTTGCATGATGTACAGACCAAGGGCACATTGCACGGTTAAGAATGTATAACAACCGTTTGTAATTCTGTAGGGCAAAGACGAGTCAGCATTTTACAAAATGAATAACACATAACAACAGTGTCGTGTGCAGCGCACCAGAAACGACAAGCTTGCTTGTTAACTATGATCCCGGTTATGCTAACTTAGTGTTGTAAATAGGGCGTGGCTTAGTCCATCTCACACCCCCCCATGATCGGAGCACTAACCAATAGGGATACATTTATCAAGAACGCAGAGTTCAAGTGATTTAGAACGGACTCAAGGGCATATAAGATAAGTGTAAAGTCCGAGAATAAAAAAATGTTCGTTTAAAAAATGGAAAAATGATGTGATAAAAGGTAAGCAAAATTTTCGTAAAAATTCAACAATTCTGGATGCAAGCTGCATTGACAATGTCAATCAGTCAATCCATGAAGGTATATGCACCGTAAGTTGCGACTGCTTCCAAGAGGAAATCATTGGAGCGTCCCGCAAAAGTATCAGCCATCCAGTTGAGCAAGTGAAAGGAGCATACATGTTCGTCAATTATCGGAGCATCCAGCACCATGATAGGACAACTGTCAGTCTCCTCAATATAACTCCTTTCAAGGAAATCAATAGCTGCCTCTCCGATATCCCAATTACCACGGACTCCGTGTGCCGCACCCAAAGCCATAAACGCGACACCAGAACAGTCGAATTCATGAGCCACTAAGGGACACATTAGTTCATCAAAATCCGGGTCAGGCGACGCCAAGTTTGACAGGCACAAGTCCAGAGCCCATTGGAAGGGACAATCTAGGCACTGAAAAACAGGTTGCACACACGTAAAAAAGGGAAACCGGAAAGACAATCCATACTTGACGCTTAATACCGCCAGTGGTAAGGTGCCATAGAAATCAAGCATCCGGCTACGAAGATGGAGCAAGCGCAGCATTCTGTCTTGCAGCTCCCGGTGTGCAGCCATAGCGAAGAGCGCAAATCAACAAAAGGATCCCAGCCACCAGAGCGAGGAGCAAGGGGAACCCTCCGAAGACACTTGAAAAAATAGAATGTAAAAATGCGGGGATCACACCAAAAACAGTCTGGAAAGATGTCACGAGGCCGGAGCCCACAATTTTAAAAAAATGAACAAGGCCAGTCGTAGACGAAGCATTAAAAATAGTTTGAATCAAAGTTCCAAAATGGAGGGGGAGGTCAGTATTTAAAAGAGCGTGTGTTTGCAACATTAAGAAGAAATGTTTCACGGGATGAAGTTAACGCAACCTCCCTTTTAGACAAAAGAGCCCTTATTCTGCTCATCCTATTGAACTCCGCGTTCAAGGTTGGAATCGCTGGCCAGATGGATATATCGAGTCGGCCTTGCGGGGGTGGGAAAAGGACGTTATTACAGCAAACTACTTTTTGTGTAACAGTCACTATGTAAGGAATACCCACTAGCATCCCACAGCAAGCTTCACTATTTAAAAGCAAATAACTACCGTTGGCAAGCAGCTTCAAAGAAGACGTTATAACTGGCATTGGAATCCCCTTTAAGACACAAGCTAAATTAGGAGCGTGTATATTGCAAGCGCCATGTAATTGTATATGTCTGCAAACAACAGAGTGATCAGGAGCGGAACTGCATTCTTCACCTTTTAAGTAAACTTCCTTGCCATCTCTCACGCATCTGTAAGTGAACGGAAGTGACCAAACTTCATGCAGAAACGCATCACCAAGTTGTTCGTATCTGCCGATAGCATAATGTTTCATACACGAACTAAACTTGAACAAACTGAACGGTAAAGTTACTAATCCGTGTACTAACCACACGGCTGAATTTAACTCAGCTATAGAAAAAGGTAAAGGTTCTAATTTTTCAATGTGCAGCAATGCATAAGTAGCATCTTTCATGGACATGAACTGCTGCTTGTCGGTCAAATTAAATGGAAGGAACAACGATGAAATATTCATGTAATCCCAAGGGACTTTCCCTGCCTTTAACGTTTGCAATGTCCATGCAAACTGCATAATTGAACGCAATTGATTTTGACCATGATACAAAACAGATACATCATCTTGCACAATGTCTACAACAGAAGAAACGATATTATCTAATGTATAAATTCTTGAAGACAACGTATTAATACTATTATCTATCACAGCCAATACTTTTTCCATATTGGCCTGGTCATATTGCGACAACTTCCAAACTTCATTGTAAATAGCATAAGCCCATCGTTTAGATCTACCATTAACAAGACCCTTAATGAAATCATTTAAATCTATTTTTTCATTTAAACGTGACAAATGAAGTTTAACTGAAGTTAAGGTGGAATGTTGCAGCCATGACTGACATAACTTACCTACAGAGGTAGTCACCGTGTGTGAAGATGTGAAACGAGGGTCAACCCTAAGTTGTGTATACCCTGGGGTCAAATCCAGAAATCAACATTGACAGGAATCTGAGCTTGTTTGCCATACCAGCCAACCTTCAGGATTCAATGTAGAAATATTGACGGTGCCATTGGAAACAAGCGACTGCAACCCAGTAAGGGACAGATCTGAGTGATTTTCCCAACCAGGATAAGCGCCCAGATCAGGGATCGAGGGGGAAATTAATTTTTTAGATATAGCCAATCCAAAACTAGGTTGTCTGAAAAATAGATGAATTTAAAAATAAAATATGGTTAGGGATAAGACAGGCACGATGTAAAGCTTCTGTTCCTTGTACCTGCCAAGGTTTAGTTCCCCAAACCGATTTAAGATCGATAGTAGCTTTCCATACGTCATAACCTCCAATAGCCAATTCCTCCATAAAGGATTTGGAATATAATAATTTTGTGTGTGTCAATCTGACCTTAGAAGCGGGTTCTACCGCTACCTTAAAGTAAAAAGACTCAGGGTTTGACACACTAAAATCCGAAAAGTATGTGAATTTTTTCAATAAAGTGGCAGAGCTGCCAGGCATAGGGACAGGACAATGTTCCCATTGTGTGAAATTAACAAAATTTCTGAAAGTATTTGCTCTGTGTAGGAAATGTGTGCCATAATGTTGAAAACAAAACTGCTCCTCATAGTTTGCAGTATTTAAATACAGATCTTCAGCATCAAATGCAGCATAATATTTTAAATCAGAAAACAGTGCTTCTATTGCTTGTACATCCCAATCATCTGAGCGGATGTTTTGTTTAACTACATCACCCATAGAAACACAAAAAACAGTTGGCACATTAATAACTTCGGTGGGACCATGAATTTGAAAGTTCACCGCATCCCAAGCAATCCCATCACGTACAGGCCAGGCGGTGATGTTCACAAACGTCTGGTCTCTTTTCATGATGTGTGATGAGGAATGGGGAGCCAAAGTTCCATCAATTAATTGAATTGTAGAACGTTCATTCAGGTAGTGTCCATTGATAAGTCTAAAAAACACTACCACAAAGCCAATTGTCATGAATAAAAAAATACAAATCAGCACCAACCAGATGTAAGTCCAAGGTGCAACCAAAAAATGTCTCTTGAACCAGGCAAAAAATATAGAGATTTTGGAAGGGACAGTGGAAGTCAATGATTCAGTTTCAAAGGAAGACTGGGACTGGGCAAGTGTTGTTGTATTTAAAAGGGGCAAAGCGACTTCTGTAGGATAAGCATACTCAGGATCAGCGAGCAAACCACCAGCAGTAGGTGGCGGATCATTAACTGTGATCATCTCAATGGAAACTTCAGGCACGATGACAGAGGGTGGCACCACAACAGAGTTTCTCAGCATCGAAGGGCAGGAAACCGAAGGTGTCATACTATGGAGAATCGGCCACCCTGTGTAGCTTGACATTTTCAATCGAAATGTACCTTTTTTCTTTGCGACCAGGAAGTGGTGGTAAAACAACTGTACGTGTACCCAATACTCCAAGCACTGGGACTGGTGCACGATAAGAGGGGCCAAACTCCTTCTTGTTCTCCACCTTCTCACGGACCAGATCACCAACTCGAGGCAGCCAGCCGACCACCGGAATCAGGAGCGCTTCTTCTGATGCAGAGGGCACGTGTTCTTTTGCCAGAGTGTCTCTTGCTTCTTGTAGATTCTGCAATACAGCACAGTGGTCATCGAGGTCAAAAGGCGCGGCAGCCGCCGCCATGTCTAGACCATCAAGGTCCGGAACAAACATTCTCACTCCAAAGAGCATCATGTAAGGGGTCCTCCCACCCAGAGACCTTCTAGGGAGATTATTAAGTGCACATTGGACGTCATACAAGTGGGCAAGCCCGTTCCGGCCTGTACCTAACACCTTGGCTGTCAACGATTGCTTTAGGTCACGGTTCATCCGTTCCACAACACTATTGCCCTCAGGCCGGTATGGAGACGAAAATTTGACTTGGACCCCCAAACTTCTCATAGCCTCTTTGTAAGCCTTAGAGGCGAACGCCGGGCCCTGATCAGAGTGAAGGGTGCCACACGCAAAACTCCCTATAAAGACACGCTGCTTTGATGACAGTCCTGGCATCAGCACTCCTTTGTGGCCACACCCACAGAAAACGTGTGCACGAATCCACTGCAACCAAGATGTACTTGTACGCAGTATCAGAGGTAAAAGGACCGCAGTGATCTAAATAAACACACGCTAGTGGTTGATTAGATATATGCAGCTGCGTTGGAGGTGGACGCGCAACAGAAGAAGGTTTGATCTGCTGGCAAATGTCACAATCAAGTACATAGGCCCGCGCTTGTTTATACAAACCGTACCACCAGTAACGTTGCTGCAAAAGCGAGACAGTCGCTGACACTCCAGCGTGCGCAGACGCAACACCTTCGTGAGCAGCTGTTATCAGATTTGGTCTGCAGTCCGCAGTGGGAATCAATCTATCACCAACGTCGTTAATCCTCACTAACGGGACGTTATCAGGACTTAAGTGATAATGGTATCGAGAAGGGAAACCTCTAGGGAAGTTTTTTCCTGCCTCTGATGCCGCAATAGCTGCTAAGATGTCTGCATCTATCTTTGATTTTGATCTTGTAACTGCTGCTACTAAATATGTTGCCACTGCTGTTTTAGCTGCCTCGTCAGCCAAACTGTTACCGACAGCATGGACACCAACTCGTTGGTGACCAAGAGTGTGAATTACATCCACAAGTGGCAAACTCCCTTTGAGTTCTGACACTCGAGCCCAAATTGTCTTATGCTTTACTGAGCAACCTTTGGAATCACGAAAACCATTCATAATCCAAAAAAGTATATTGTCGTTGTAAGATTGAACACAGTAGTATGAGTCACTCACTATAAGAGTAGTGACTCTGTGATCAGCAAACTCAAGTGCAAGCACCAGAGCACGTAGCTCCGCCAGTTGCGCGGTACAATCACCCAATGACTGCGTATGCACTGCATCAGATTTGAACTCTCCATTCACGAAAGTACCGACCACAATTGCGCAAGCCGCTGAATAAGCGTGCCTTGATCCAGTTGCGGGTTGCGCCGACCCGTCAGTGTATATGACACAATGGTATTCCTCGATAGGGCGCAATGACTGTGGAGCTGGATGAACGAATTCATGCTCCAAACTCTCTTGAGTCTGCAACGCTGCGTCAAAGATGTATTCGACGTCAGGCGAAGCTAAGGAGGTCGCCCATTGTATCCACCGTGGATGCAAAGCCTTAGAATTTGGTACACTAGCTTTAGTGACTGCTTCAAGAGCAGGAAACGGTGTTACCACCAGCATGCGCTTTCCTTGTGAAAGCGCTCGTTCTTTCAGGATCGCCATCTGAACTGCTGTCAAAACTTTTTCAACAGTGGAAAATCGCAGCTCAGCCGAAGTGTACAGATGAGATTTGTAAGCAATGGGGACTGTGTCACCCTCATTGAACGTTAAGTACGTGAAACCTTCCGCACCTGGAACAATTCTAATGACCAGGTTGGTGTGATTGTCACGAGTTTTCAGATATTTAGCTGTAAGAAGATCAGTTTGCAAAGTATATAATGCCAACGAGTGCTCTGGCAGCCAGCAAGATCTGGTATAAGTTGGTTGTATCAAGGCAAGGTCTTGATACGCTGGGCATAATCAGGAATGTAGGATCGACCGAAATTCAGAAAACCCAGCAAGGATTGTAATTTTTTCAGTGTCGTAGGGATACGAAGGTTTGCGCATTTCTCCAGGAACTGCGGTGCCAAGCCTCGACCTTCATTATTGAGTTCGTACCCCAAGAACAACACTGTAAATTCAGCAATGTGCGACTTCTTAAAGTTAAACTTGTAACCGAAGTCCGCAAACATAGTCACTATGTTATCCACACGAGCAAGATGTGGAAGCAACTCGTCGTCTGTCAGATAGATGTCGTCGACATACGAGTACGCTTCCGGGTCTACTATCTCTAAGAGAGAGACCACGCGAGCGGCAAAAACTCCAGGGCTGTTCTTATAGCCCATCGGGAGCCTCTTGAACAATTTTTGTTTACCACCCGAGGTAAATGCTGTCCACTCATAACTGAGAGGGGACAGATTATGGCAATAAAAGCCATTGGATAAGTCGAGCGTAGTTTTGAAACGTTTTCTCACAAGACTATCTACGAGAGCCGAACTATGAGTATTCTGTACCGCACACGTCCGGCAATGTGAGTTTAAATGCCGGTAATCCAAAACTAGGCGGTACGATCCGTCAGGCTTCGTTACAGTGAATAAAGGATTATTCATGGGTGACACACATGTCTCAATTACTCCTTTATATTCCAATTGCTCAAGGATTGACGCGACGTGAGGTCTAGCCTCGCGACGCATGGGATATTGGGGTTGAGGCTGGGGATCGGATCGCAATGGAATCTCATGATTGGGAGAACATTTGTCCCAGCCAACCTGATTACGATATAACGCAGGCGCAAGCACCTGCGCCCACTCCCCGGCCAACCTAGTAGACTCCTCCGTGGGCACTGCGTGCCCAAAGGAAGGAAGTATAACTTCCTCTCCCCTAGGGGCGTCTAAAATGAAAGCCGGAGGCCAATCTTTCTCCGCCAAAAGAATATCATATGTGGTGGTAAGATTATCCCAAAAAAACGCTTTAATTTTGCGTTGTATGTCACCCTCAATATTAAGGACTATTTCAAATAATCTCTCTGGGGGGGCTACGCGAGTATCAGCAGTTTCAACTGTCACATATATATCAGTTGCTGTCGCCTCCAGAAATGGACGCAATGCTTCCCGCACTACTGTAACCTCCGTTGCGCTGTCTAGCAGCGTTAGTGCCCATGTCAGGTTCCGAAGCTGTGTCCTGACCATCTGAGGCATATCTCGCTGAGATAGCAGCAACTTTCTTTTTCTGAAACGGTGGACGTGATCTGGCAGCGTCTTCCTGCTTGCCTTTACCGTCAGTCTGGCGGGGCTGGTCTCGACTTTGAGTACCCCTTCCTCTTCCACGCTCTCCACCACCAGAGTGCGAAGTCGATGTTTCCTGTGAAGAACGAGGAGAGCGTTGTTCAGAAACCTGAAACTTATCAGGTGACTTAATACGAGTACGATCGCGCAAATCATAAGTGCGTTCACTATACGACTGAACTGGTGAGGCAGGACGAGAAACCTGTTTCTGTTGCTGCTTCTCTTGTTTTTTGGCTCGCCAACTTTGTTTAGGAAAGTTGGGCTTTTCGTCTTTTGTAGACGAACTCACCTTAGTTTGTTGCACTACATCTGGAATTTTGATGGTGGGTTTTACACCTAAGGCACTACGTCCAACCATCCTGTAGGCTTTCGCAATAATTTTTGCGAATTGCCGAGGCTTGTCTTCATCAGCCAGAAGCTCCAGCATATTGCCAACTTGGAACTGCATGGCATCTCCTTTGAGGTTGCCCATTACCATGGAACAAACCACATCGAAACTGTCGACAAGCCTCATTCCCAACTCAATAGCTGCCTCCGCACCATGACTTTCTTGAACTTTCTTGATGATGGAGGGTAGTACAGCCATAGACAGAGTGCTGTAGCACTTCGAATATGTCGCAGCAAAGATCTTGCCCCAATTGTCACAATCAACAAGCTCAGGGACCAGGTCTTTGGGCAAAGTAATGGTGAGTATCCTGTGTTTATCCACAGGTGTAGTGTTTGGAAACACGGCTTCTAATTGATCACATTTTTCTGCAAGCCAGTAAGGGAATTCATCCTTACTGAGGGGGCGCTTGCCGACAACCGCGTTAACCATAACAGGGCTTATCAACACCGCGTGATGGTGATCCGCCCCGTGTCCAGCAACCGCAGGTGCTCCCACCTGAACTGTGCGTGACACATACTGCACTAAAGCCCTATGGACCGTAATCAGGGCAGTGTGTAGTGTTCGTAAATCACCCACTCCCACCGTCAGGTAGCGTGGGTGTGGAGTATATCCAGCCAGTACCGGCCATGTAGCTCCCGCAATTGATAACGGGCCCATTCTCGCCGGTACGACCTCATGGGGGAGGGCGCCATTAAACCAAATTGTATGCTGCCAGGCAGAAATAGGAATTTCAAGAGTCCGATATGGGGCATAAGCCGCAGGAACAGCCAAGGCTGTATATTCGTGGAACAAATTATCGTCTGCATCCACCTCCGCAAAGGTCACCCATGAGTAAAACAACTCATACGGGTAGGTGGTATCAGCACTGACCACAAAGACTACGGACATCCCATCATCAGGTACCCCATATGCCCTCAGATGAGTGCGCAGAGGAACCCGACTATGAGCGGGAATATTAACCGCCATAAGGACTCCTAAAAGTAGAACAACGATCTACTCAGAAGCACTTGGGCTCAAAAATTATAACCTTTTTAATTTTCAAGCTTGATAGAACCTTTAGTCTAAACCTAGGTAGGTTAAACCGTCACCCAAGTTTTCCGGAAACGAGAGCGAGGGTTGTTGTGGACTAAAATCAGCACTACTAAAGCGTCTCAGACGTTAAGACCAAACGTTAGGTGAGCCATGTTGCAGGGATTCTGCTTTTGCACAGAACTATGCGCAGGAGACCAGGACCTCAGAGAATTGTGGTGTACCAGAAAATCCTCCTCAGAACCCAGAACCCCTTATCCGACTAGCTTAGTATCTCATTCGTTAACCTAGATCTAGCTAGATGGTCCCAATGTATAGACAAACCAGAACAAGCGACTTAGATATTTCTCAGGAGTGGTGGGAATCTGAAATACCTGTTCGTACTTATTTATTAGTCCACAACTGAATAATACAGACACGGTAAAGTTTAAAGAGTTTATTTTATAAACCTCGCGTCCTAAGATGCAGTACTTTGGCTAACACCAGCAGACTAACAATACAGATCAGAATCATGAGCGTTATTACAATACCATATAGAATGACAGGAGCAATCATACTATTAATGACAGTGGTATATGGCCACACTCCTTTCACTATAATCTAATACATTATTATTATTAGACTATTAGAAGGTCTCTTAGGCTAACAGGGGGGACCCCATACCGTATAGATCAGCTTAGTAGAATCACATCAAAGGATCAGCTCTCACAGCATACATCAGCTCTTCTTGTTCGAATGAATGTAAAACCAAACTGTTCTGCAATATTAAAGACGCTCGTCCTTCAAACATTGGCAGCTGTATGCATGATATCTGTATGCATGATATGTCTAACAAGTGTCTACGATCAATCTAAACACAACACTCTGTACCTTCTAGTGACCCAGACGCGTTCTTTGCATGATGTACAGACCAAGGGCACATTGCACGGTTAAGAATGTATAACAACCGTTTGTTATTCTGTAGGGCAAAGACGAGTCAGCATTTTACAAAATGAATAACACATAACAACAGTGTCGTGTGCAGCGCAGCAGAAACGACAAGCTTGCTTGTTAACTATGATCTCGGTTATGCTAACTTAGTGTTGTAAATAGGGCGTGGCTATTCCATCTCACACTCTTTAACATCCAGGAGAAACTAACCCATTTTTATCAATTCAAGGCAGGAAAAGGGGTGGTTCATCTTCTATGGGGAGGAGATTTTAATCTGCATCCATGCCCACATGCTGGGAAAAATCGCTGTGGGATAGTGGATGAACATGATGCTCCCCTCATGCACTTTGCCCATACCAAGGTGGGGATTGCTATGAACAATGTGTTATCTGACTTGGAACTCTCAATAGCTAACGAGCCAAGTTTAGGCTCAAACTTCCTGCAACCAACATATGTGGGAAGGGGATACAAAACGACAGTCGACTATATCCTCCTTTCGCCTGGATTGTTTTTTTTTGTTTTGTTTTTTTTAAAACTTTATTTTAATTATTTTGCATGTAAACATACATCACCCTATACATGTAAGACATTGGGCACACGTCACATCCAAGAGCAATACAAAGTAGATAGGAAATAAACGTAGGCAGGCAATGACAATGCGGACCCAGTCCATGAAACAAGCCTGTACAGTCATCTCTTGATATTCACAAAGCCCTCCACACACAACCACCCCCTGTCAGAACTCCCATGCCATGCAGCACAAGGAGGACCGTGATGCAGTCCAATGGTATGAAGTACCCGGAGTGCCTTATTGCAAGGGGGAGGGGGGGTACCTTCCCCCCTTTGGTTGCCAGCACCAGGGAACCTCTACAGCATGTAGTCATGTAGGCGACCCAGCCTCACCAGTATTCCCCTCCCTTAGTAAGTAGCAGTGTAGCAGAGCCCATATATCTGCAGGCCTCGATGTAGGTGGTAAGAGTTCAGAGTATGTATTTAGTTGTTCCTGACAATAAGTAAGATCCTGTAGCCAGTCCTTAAACTTGGGGGCCCTTCCCCTGCCCCATCTCCATGCAACTCGCCGTTTGGCAAGCAGGAAGGCGAGTGCCACGAACTTACAGTACGCAGCTTGTATAGGCTCTACGTACCCCAGGAGGGCAAGGACAGGTGAGGGTACAATCTCTGAATTAATCATTATGGAGAGCGCCTCAAAGATCTCACTCCAATAGCGGCTCACTGCCTCGCATGCCCATGCCAGATGAAGAAAATCCGCCATAGGGGCGCGACACCTATCGCATCTGTCATCGTCACGGAGGCGATATCTATAGAGCTGAGCCGGGGTGTAGTACACTCTGTGGATGTATTTATAATGTATTATTCTGAGTCTACTACTTGCGGAGATACGTTCCGTCTGTTGCAGGCAGAACTCCCACTGCTTGTCTATCAGGGGAGCCTGTAGTTCCTGGTCCCATTTCACCCGGGCCGCCAGTGGCGGGGCAATTACAAGTGTGTGTACCGACCTATAGATCCTGGAGACCAACTTTGCAGGGGCCTCGTCAATAAGGATACGCTGTAAGGGAGCTACAGCTTGGGGCTCATTCGGGAAGTCAGGCGTTAATGCCTTAATCCCCTGCCGGAGCCTGAGGTATAAGAAAACCTCCAGGGGAGAAGGTTGGATGTCGCCACATAAATGCTCTATAGTGCGGAACGTACCATTGTGGTACAGGTCTCCCCACGTCCTAACGTTCAGAGAGCTAGACCATTTCCGAAACCCCCCCTCCTGCAACAGGGGCATGCTTGGATGATAGACAAGGGGTAGAAGCGGCGCATACATCATAGTAGACTTTAACTTAGCATTTATTCGATTCCACGCCGTCACTGTACTCGTCACTGTCGTGGCCATTACATCCGCCCCACGCTGTGGGATATACAAGGCACCCTCTATGGGGACCGGGTGTGCAAGCCAATGTTCAGCAGCCAGTTGAGGCATATATCTTGGTTGGCGTATCCAGAAATAGGCGTAGTGGGCCTGTGCCGCTTGGAAATGTAGCTCAAAATCAGGGACGCCAAACCCGCCCTGAATGTAGGGCCTAGTGAGGACCTCCCATTTGAGTCGAGGCGACTTCCCACCCCAAACCAGTCTGATGAGCTCTGTACGTAGGTGCCGAAAGAAAAAACTGCCCGGATAAAAGGGGATATTTAGAAACAAATACAGCAACTGAGGTAAGATTACCATTTTAATCAATGAGGCTCTTCCCGCCATCGAGAGGGGGAGCGTTATCCATCTGGTAATGCAGTCGGAGATACGAGTCATCTTCGTTCCATAGTTGGCTCTCATTAATTCATCTTTGCCTTTTTCTATGTGGATACCCAGGTATTTAAAGTCTCCCTCACTCCAGGCGAGGGGGTAGTCCAGCGCGAAACGCTCAGTAGCTGCCGTAAGAGGGAAGATCCGCGATTTGTTCCAATTAATCTGAATCCCCGGGAGCTTGCCAAAGCGGATGAATTCTCTAAGAATCGGGTTGAGATTACTGCTGGGGTCTCGTATATACAGAGTAATATCGTCCGCGTACATAGAAATTAAAATCTGCCTTTGAAAGCATCGCAATGCCTTTTCTTTATGATGTTGCCGAAGCTTTGCTGCAAGCGGCTCCATGGCTATAGTGAATAGAAGAGGCGACAAGGGACAACCTTGTCGAGTACCTCTGGAGATAGGGAATGCCGCGGAAAGAGTGCCATTGATCAGCACCGTGGCCCTAGGTGACGTATACAAGAGTCTGATCCACGAGATGAAGATGAGTGGAAACCCCATACGTTCCAATATTTTAAAGACATAATCCCATTCCAGGGAATCAAAAGCTTTCGAGGCATCCAAGAAAACGGCAGCCATAGGTAGGTCCTCGTGTACGGAATTGAGGATCGAGAAAAAAGTGCGCAGGTTTTGGGAAGTTGCCCTGCCTGGCACAAACCCTGCCTGGTCAGGTAAGACCAGGTTAGGGAGGAGCAGGTTGATACGAGTAGCAATTAATTTAGCCAGAATCTTCACATCACAATTGAGCAATGAGAGGGGTCTGTAGGAGTCACAGTTATCTGCAGGTTTCCCGGGTTTAAGTAAGGACATAATGAGGGCCATGCGCATAGACGGGGGTAAGTGGCCCGTCTCTAGGGCGTCTTCGTACACCTCGCGCAGGACAGGTGCCATGAATTCTATGTAAGTTTTATAGAATTCTATAGGTATCCCGTCTAGGCCTGTCGCCTTGCCCGATCTCATGTGCATGATAGCCTCTCGCACCTCGTCCAATGTAAAAGGGGTGCTCAGGAATTCCCTTTGAGCGTCACTAAGCCACCCCAGGGACACATCCTCCAGGTACTCCTGTAATTGCAAATCCCCTGATCTAGTCGACATGTACAGTTGATGATAATGCTCCACAAACGCATTAAGGATATTCGTGGTGTCTTTGTAGACTCCCCCCTCCATATCCGTGATTTCGAAAATGGTGGTGGGAGGTCGTGTCATTCGTATCGTCGCTGCCAGAGCTTTCCCCGGCCGCTCACCTTCCCCATAGCGTCGGGCAACCCAGTGTTTACCTCTAAAGTTCGTTTCCCTAGTGGCCTCGTTTGTATATTCTGTCAGCTTTTCGCGTATAAGTGCTAGTGTAGAGTCATCAGGTCCGTCAGCCAAAGACGTCTCCAATGACTTAAGCTCTGTTTCCAGCGTTTGCAAGCGTGTTAGTATACTTTTCAGTACACCGGAGCCTTTGGCGATGCAGATGCCCCTTAGAGTCACTTTAAATGCATCCCATATAGTTTCCACATCCCGTACCGAGTCCTTATTACGCTTAAAAAATTCTAGACACTCTTCCCGCAGTTCTTCTTGAAACACAGCATCGAGCAGCATCCGTGGCTGCAGACGCCAGGCAGTCAAGGGGGGGCCAAGGTCAGCAGCTCGCAGCGTGACGCGAACTGGCGAGTGATCCGATAAGGTTCTTGGTAGATGCTCCGCTCTAGTCAGTGCTGTATAGAAGGGGGGAGAAATGAAGACATAATCCAGCCGGGCCCAGGATCTGGCCTGCGCCGTGAAATGCGTGCCCTCCCGCTTATCGGGATGGAGGCATCTCCATGTGTCAATCATAGTGTGCTCAGCTAGTATTTCAGATAACATCGTACGCGCTTTGGTGTAGTGATGTGGGGCCGGATGAGATCTGTCTTTTTGTGGATCAAGTGTGGTATTGCAGTCCCCACCCCAGATGAGGCGCCTCGGGCCTAAGCCCATGATGGTCGCATTGAGGTCCGCAAAGTATTGCGGATCATCTATGTTGGGGCCATAGCAGCAAATCAGGGCAACCGCTACACCCCCCAACCTACCCCACAGCAGGCCATGCCTCCCCTGAACATCGCTGTACGTTCCCTCCATAAACAAGGGCACCCCCTTTTTCACCAAGATCGCCGTACCCCTAGAGTATGAGGAGTAGGAAGAGAACAATGCGCATGTCGCCCACCGACAGGCAAAAGTGTGATTAGCCTGCGGTCGCAAATGCGTCTCCTGAAGGAAGGCTATGTGGACAGCATGGCGATCCAGATAAGAGAGTATCTGCCTCTTTTTCCTGGGGTCCCCCAAACCTCTTACGTTCCAAGTTAGTATATTTAAATCAGTTTCTGCTCTACCCATGCTCGCAGCGAAAGGAATCATGTTGCACCAGTATGTCACCCCGCATCTCGTTAACCGGTGTGTACATGCGAGAGCTCTGCAACGCCTGTCGCCTGATGCAACAGTGTACCCCATGTCCCGCTGCTCTGTATGTAGCGCTGCTCGATCGTTTGTGAATGTGTGCATGCATCCCGTGTAATAGGAGGTGCTCCCCTTGTATTTCTCCAGCATACAGACATGCAAAATCCCAATATAGTAAAGCTGTGAAAAGAGTGGTGTCAAACGTAATGATAACATTGCAAAACAACCCCTTCCCCCCCTCCCCAGCCCACGAGACCCCCACAGAGCAATCTGTATCCGTCTCCACAGTACACCCAGCATTCCTTGAAACCAAAACAATCAAATAGAACACAGTGCCACGGGTCCTGCCTATCTGCTCCAAAATAATGTCCCAGCGTAATACAGGTCTTGCGATAACCCAAGACACATTTAGGACCCATCTCCTCTTAAAATAACTCGAGTGCCGACTTACAAATATTATCTGTAAAACATGTACATGACATATCCTTATTGCCAATCTAGGTGCAGTTATCTCAAAGATTTCAAAAAAACTGGAGGGGACATGAAACACCATTAAGATCTCGAACCCACCCCCCACCCACTGAAGCTTCTCCAACTTGCCAGAATCCCAACCCCACCCCCCGCCCAAAAACCCCCTCAACCAGCTCAACGTGAGCAACAGAGTCATTATGTTTAGTGGGGTACACCCCATGAGGTACATCAAGAGGGCACCCGTAGCCACACCCCACCACCTGCCCCCTCCCAACAGCGGGGGAGACAAGCGGGGGGGGGGGGAGTGGTGCCTGGAATACGTTACCGACCACCGTCCTAGATCCGGCCATAGCAGTCTCGTACATAGAGGCGCCGTCATAGCTGCGTATCCATCAGGTGTGCCGCTGCGTCGCTAACATTGCCACAGGCTACCAGTGCGGCGGGTAACTAACAAAAATTTGTGACTCCCCAACTAGTTATTATCCGCAGGGTCATCTGCATCACCTTCATGTCTCACATTTCGCGCAGCCTTAAGAGTCTTCAAAAAATCTTCCACTTGTTGCGGGTTGGTGAAGAAATGCTGCTTCGCCTGGTGCGTGACTCTCAGCTTTGCCGGGTATAATAGTGCGTAGTCAATTTGCAGGGTCCGCAGTTTCTTTTTGACCTCGAGAAATTTACGCCTCTGCTCCTGTACGATAGGTGTAAAGTCCGGGTAGATAGTGAAGCTGACCCCATCACATGAAAGCGTCTGATTCGTGCGCGCGGCACGCAGCGCTGCATCCCGGTCGGGGTAGTTCAGAAGTCGGGCAATTATGGGCCGTGGTGGAGCGCCAGGCTCGGGCCGCGGTCCAAGGGAGCGGTACGCTCTCTCGACGATGAACTGCTTAGAAAACGCTTCAGCTCCCACTGAGGCTAGGAGTATCTTTTCTACGTAGTCTTCCATGCGCCCTGTATTGGTGGACTCTGGCACACCTACCACGCGTATGTTGTTACGCCGGCTGCGGGCTTCCAACTCCTCATTCTTTGCAGCTATGACCCTTAATACGCTATCCATCCTCGTGAGCTGCGCAGCATGTGAAACAGAGGCGTCCTCGTGATCAGATATCCTCCTTTCTGCCTCGGTAAGACGTTCCTCATGCAAGTCCATTTTCTGCGCGAATGCGTCCACTCTTGACGACAACCGATCTACTTTATCAACTATAGTAGCAAAACCTTGCCTCATTTCCTGCATCAGCTGTCGCAAGTCCGCTGTCGGGGGGTCAGTACTTGCACCATCTCCCGGCGAGTCATTAGATCTTCCCGCATCCTGGGCATTACGCGCACCCTTCTTTGCCGCTGGGACCTCAAATGACAGCTTAGGCTGTCGGCTGTCTTGTTTACCCATCGGGAGCTGAAAGTGTGGGCCCGCAGCAGCGGGCAGAAGGGCGAATTACTGGTGCCGCGCAGGCGGAAACGGGGTCAGTGATTCCAGGTGGAGCACAGCACATCCACAGCAGGAGCCAGCAGCTACTAGCAAGCTCCAATCCAGTATCCGCAGGCCGGAAGTGTAGGCAGGGGGCGAGGCAGCCACCACCGCGGTCCCCCAAGGAACGCCCGCCAGCTATGGTCGTTCCGCGGCAGCAACTGAGCCCGACCATCCAAGGGGCAGCAGGACCGGCAGCAATTTAACAGCACCCACCAGCAGGCGAAAGGGGGCCAGCACCTCCGGGGCCCCCACGTCCCAGACAGACACTCGACCACAGGAGTGTCACCTCCATAAAGTTGCGAAGTGTTGGGGTCCCAGAAACATAGCGTGCGCCACCACGACACCTCTGTATGATCCCTTGCCGCACCGCAAGTGGATGCGCGTACTCTCACCTCAGTGCTTTCGCAGTGTGATGCTGTATCGGGCCTCCTCCTTACCCGACCCCCACGTCCCGCCGCTATTTGAGGCCACCGGCCGGTTCGTCCGCTGATTGCTGATCTGTACGGTGGGTTCCCCCGGGGCCTTAGATCTTGCAAGCCCCAGCCTCCACCCCGGCACTACGATGCGCATGGAAGTACTCCGTCATATCTCGTCCTCGACATGGAAGGGGTGGGGGGGGGGAGGCACCTTCACTCGGCCCCCAAGTCACCCCGGCAGCTAAGCACCTCTCCTCCGAGTCCCGCAGCTGTCAGCAGGCTGCCATAGGATCGAGCCCGGAGTCCTCCGCCACACTGGGGCGTTGCACCCGGCAGATCCGCTCTCATCAGCGCGGGGGTGGGGGGGGGCCGTACCTCGTACAGCGTCCTGTGCTGTCTCCGTGCCCTCCGCGTCCCGCAGCAACTCCTCCGCCAGGGCGCCTCAGCTACGGACCGCCGCCTGGGCCCGCAAGCCTCCTGGTGCGCCCCGGGCTGGCGTAAGTCGCACACCCAATACCTCGCTCCACCGCCTCGCAGCCCAGCACCCGCTCCGACTCCGGACGGCGATATCTTCCCCGCCTCTGGTCACACAGGCTTTAAACTTCCACCGGGATGCCACTCCAGTAACAGCTGCAGCCCAACGTGGTTTTCGCCGGAGGATCAGTAGATTTAGGAGGATAAATGCAGGATTATTCTTCCAGGCAGCAGGAGCCTCACATCAGTGCGGCCATTCTGCTTGTGCGCCCTCTAGCGCCCCCCTCCTTTCGCCTGGATTGTTGCGCAGAGCTAGGTTTCTTGAGGTCCTGACTAACACACTAAGCGATCATTCTGCTCTGATGATGGATCTTTATTTAATTAACTCTCAACCCCTAACTGCAGTCATAGCTAAAACTCTTGCCCAGAACAAATGGGAGTTAGGTAAACAAAATGGATATACATTAAAGTGGGGAAAGATAAATCCAGACAAAATTATTGAAAAATTGGTATAAGCGGCACACCCAAATATAATTAAATGCCTGGATCTACTAGAAACGGATGAAGAAGTCCTAAATAATTTTACCCAGATATTAGAGAAAATTAAGGGACTTCTCACAGTAAATCCAAAGAGCTCGAACCCAACTACTAAAGGGTGGTTTAACCATAGCTGTACCGTGGCCCTAACTAAGCTAAAGGTGGCCCTGAATAAAACAGTTAGAGATTCTGAGAAGATCCAACTCCTTAGACAGCAATATGGAAGGGCACGTAAACAAAGAATACAAGAACTAAAACAAACTATGGGACGACCTGCACACTAGTGCTGTCTCTAAAAACAGTGAGGCTTTCTGGCGAACAGTCAAATCCCCCTACCTAACAGACGATAACAGACCCAAGATAGAACTGGCCATAGAGGAAGATACTTGGGTGTCCCACTTTTCTAAAATCTTTAAAAACACAGTAACATCAGTAGGGACAGAAATCACACATTCAACAGTTGAATACCCAATATCCCTGCATTTTGACATTTCCGAGGTATTAGTGACACTGGAAACAAGTAAAAACGGGAAAGCCCCGGGCCCAGATGGGGTCCCAGTGGATCTTTTTAAATTCAATCTGGATCTCTGGGCCCCCATTCTGACTAGAGTGTGCACTGCAGCCGCAAAAGTGGGACTGATAAAATCTTGGACCAAATCTATCATGGTCCCAATTTTTAAAAAGGGGGATCGTCAGGACGCCAAATGCTCCCGCCCCATCTCACTGCTGGATTCTCTGGGCAAGGTCGTTGGCAGGGTCGTGCTTGAGCGATTCCAGCGGTGGGCTGAGGAGGGAGGCATTATTTCCGATCTCCAATTTGGATTCCGGGAGGGGTTTGGAACGGTGGAGCGGCCCTCAATCTTAGTCTGATAGTGGGTAAATATATCCAAGCAAAGAAGGACACGGTCTATATGGTGTATGTAGACCTGTCCGCTGCTTTTGATTGCATTTCACACGCAAAACTCTGGATGGTTTTGAGACAAATGGGAGTGGATCCCCCTCTTTTAGATTTTTTGAGAGAGCTCTATTCTAAAGCCTCTGCGAGGGTGCGCTTTGGCGTGAAGGGGGAGCTGACAGCGTCTTTCAGAGTGGAGCGTGGAGTCAGGCAGGGGTGTGTCCTGGCCCCCTTTCTCTTCTCATTGTATACGAATGGCTTGGAGGAAGAGATGTTGAGGGGGGGCCAGGATCTCCCGCGGGTAAAACAGCGCCTGATTCCCGCTCTGCTCTATGCAGATGATGCTGTCATTTTGGCGCGCACTCCGCGTGAATTACAGAAGTCCCTGAATAGGTACGCGGATTTTATGGGTGGGCTGGACCTACATGTGAATGTCAAAAAAACGTTTGTCATGGTAGCAGGCAGTGGGAAAAATCGAGCAAAGGATATCTATCTCAAAGACCAAAAACTTGAGGTAACTGCCCAGTATCCGTATCTGGGTATCATGATCGACGAAAGGATGAACTGGAGGCCAGCAGTAGAGGCCAGGTGCCATCTTTTTAAAAGAGCCATAGTGGCCCTGATGAGATTCTCCCAGAGACTGGGGAGGAGGGCACCAGTGGAGCTACTAAAAATCTATAGCGCCAAGTGTCAGGCGATTGCCCTGTATGGGGCGGGAGTCTGGGGACACATAGATGTTAGCGCCCTTCAGGTGGCAGAAAACACCTTCCTCAGTTTCCTTTTAGCTACACCAAGACGTACATCAATCTACGCATCCCACTTGGAACTTGGAATCCCTTACTTAGAGGATTTGTTAAGGATCCAACCATTATTGCTCTGGCGGCGCATTTGGACCTCTGACAAAAATGCGCTGACACAGGCAATCGTGGCGGACTCAATGGCTCTTGATCAATCCTTAAAAATAACATGGCTTCGGTATGTCAGAAACTCCCTCAAAGATCTTGGCATGGAGAAGTATTATCTTGAACCCGAAGATATTATTGATCTACCAAAGAGAGCGTTCAAACAACTGGCTCTGAGTCACCTAGAATCCCTGAGGTTGACCTCTGAGACGACAAAACCCTCGGTCCTCCATGCCAACATGATCCAGACCACTTACTTTATCCAGCCTTATTTAACACTACAGATTAGTACGTATGATAGAATGTTATTGACAAGATTCAGATTAGACTTTTTTTATAGACTAGTAACTTTTCCCGAGAGAATTAGGTGGGACCCAATTCTCACTGCTTGTCCCTGTGATGAGGAATCAATACAGACCAACTTACATACAATATTACTTTGTAAATTCCATCATCCACACTGGAAAATTTGGCTACTACCACTATTAAGGCGATGGGGACTTAGACAATGTCGCCCCGCAATGCTACGTCTCCAACTGTTAGAATCTGAACCGGTTTGCTATCACGTCCTTAATTTTTTAAAATGCATTATGAAGCATAGGAAAAATCCGTAAAAATTATGCTGGATCTAGTCCCAGACGACGTAACGAAATAACTTGATTTCTTGTTTTCAACATATTAATCTGTGTTTGTCTGAATTTTATCTTGTAAGATGATCTCTCTTTTAATATGAAATTGTATTATTAAATGTTGCTTTTATGGTTTTCCAATGTGTAAAGAAATTATATATATATATATATATATATATATATATATATATATATATATATATATATAGTAGATAGTAGATAGTTATAGTTAGGACCGTGTTTCCATAGGAAATCCGCAACATTCTATTTGGAATAACTTTGGCGCCGGTTGACGAATCCTCGCAAAATGTTCAAAATAGGTGGGGCGCTCCGCTCCGCTCCTACCCTGAAAGCCTCGGGGTGATTCAACAAGCAGGGGCCGAGAAAAAAGGGGGGTCCCAAAACGCGTTTTCCCCATGCATTTTTCCATAGGACCTTTAGTGGAAGGTACAGCCCGAACGGCTGAACAGAATTACTTGAAATTTGGCAGAGAGGTAGTCCTCAGGTCAGGGAAGTGCCTTTTGCAGGTCTGGTGTCAATCTGTTCAGTAGTTCCTGAGAAAATCTAAAGTAAAATCATATATATATGTGGGCGGAGCCTAACCACACATCTCATCCTGAGATCTGATTGGCTGTCAGCACTTCATCCAAGAAGTGTTGGCAGCCATCTTGGGACCAATATACATGATTGCACCTCATTAAAAAGCATTGCAGTTAATAGAAGGTTTTAAGACTTTAGTTACATTATAAATCATTTGTTGATGGTACCATACTCATTTTAGGAATTGTGGTATGTTCTAAGGTGATTTCACCATGTGAAAAAGCCTTCTGCTGGGATATCATGATTGAGAGAAAAATATTTTCTCATGCCTTTCCCACAGAGGTTTGGAAGGTGATCTATAAGCTAAACTGAGAGCTTATTTTCTGTAAATTCACATTATCTTTCTCAGTCATGTGAGAATGAAGTCTGACATTCTCAGTAAAACATGTACATCCAACAAGGGCAGAGACTGTCAGTTGATTCCTTTGTGTTCTACTGCAGCTTCCCAGAGTGTTCCAAAGAACAACTAGAGCGCTAACAGTCCTACTGATAAACGTATGGCACACCTGAAGCCATCTTGCTTGGATTAAAGTGGTAACTCTTAAAACATTTAATTTAAAAAGGAACAAAATGAGGGGGTTCATTTTTCCATAAAAAGTATTAGTGCTGCAGAAAGAAAAATTAGGGCACATTTTGAGTGACTTCTCAAATCCTCTTCTATTTCATAAAAAAATTATGACATGCAGACTGAAACATGCACTTTCAATACCAGCAGCAGTTTTCCCTGGTGAGCAGTAGCTTTACTACAGTGATCTAATGAGCAAAAAGAGTGCTAACATTCTGAATTTATGGCAAATGTGTGACACATCTGAATGCCTTCTTGATGGAATCAAAGTAAAAAACTGAAAGTATTTCCTACTGAGGAGACTGCAGTAAATGAGAAAATTAGGAAACTTCATAACAAATAAGTCTCCCAAGATGGCCACCAGAGACAAAAGAGCCCAAATGTAGCCCAAATATCACCCAGATGTAGCCCAAGTATAGCCCAATGGCAGAATGTCCCAGAGTGTTCTTAAACACAACTAGAGCGCTTACTGTCTTCATTATGACAAAAGTATGGCACACCTGAAGCCATCTTGATTGGAATAAACTGGTAACACTTAAAACATTTAATTTAAAAAGGAACACAATGAGGGGGTTCATTTTGCCATAGAAATTATGATTAATGCTGAAGAAAGAAAATGAGGGCACATTTTGAGTGACTTCTTAAATCCTCTTCTATTTCATTAAAAAATTCTTACATGCTGACTGAAACATGCACTTTTAATACCAGGAGCAGATTTCCATGGTGAACAGTAGTTTTACTACAGTGATCTAATGAGCAACTAGAGTGCTAACTTTCAGAATTTATGGCAAATGTGTGACATATCTGAATACCTTCATGATGGAATCAAAGTAAAAAACTGAAAGCATTTCCTACTGAGGAGACTGCAGTACATGAGGAAATTAGGAAACTTCATAACAAATAAATCTCCCAAGATGGCCACCGGAGACAAAAGTGCCCAAATGTAGCCCAAAATCACCCAGATGTAGCCCAAATATAGCCCAATGACAGAAGTGTGCAAAACACTTATTATTTTGTGGTTTTGCAGTGTTATATAGTGCAGACTTGTGAGGTATTGGAGTGCTTTACATGAGCATTGGTTATATCACACAAGAACAAATTCATTTTGGTTGTAGACATGGGGAGACTAAGTGATTTGACCAGAATCACAGAATGTCGAGCTGAAGCAGAAACTCCAACCTGGTTCCCCAGTTGCAAAGTCTGCAGTTCTGGAAGTAACACCACATCCTCTCCCCTAAGTGCAACATTTAATCAAGTGGTCAACTGGACAAAAAAACATAAAGATAACAAATAATTTAAAAGTGCTTTGTCGCTATTTGAAAACTCAGAAAATATGTCCTTATTTTAGTCTTTTACAGCACTAACCATAATTTTGATGCCAATAAGACCCTCTCATATATGTAATTTCTAAAGGAAATGCTCTAGGTATTACAGTTTTGATTACATCAAGATGACATCAGGCGTTCCACACTTTTGTAATAAATATAGAATGTTAGCAATCTAGTTGTTCATTAGGATACTGTTGAGAGGCAGAGGCCAGGGGCACGGACTCTGAAAATTGAAGGCAGGTAGGAGGGTGCAAAGGCAACAATTTAACCACACTGAGCAGGCAGGCAGGGCCGTGGCAGCACAACAGACTATGGAGGGCAGTGGAAAGGGGGGCAGGGGCAACAAACCAACAATACAGGACTTGCAAGAGAGGCTGTGGCAATGTAATAGACCATTGTGGGCAGAAGGAAGAGGCAATGGTAGTACAACCATACATGCCAACAGACCCGATTCAGCCAGGAAACGTCCAATGTTTTTAAGCTCAAATGGGCTTTATTTTATCTGTCTCCTGTCTACAATCTCCTCTTTTTCAATGTAACTCAAAGGGGAAAATCAATACCCCAGTTTTTTTTCAAAATCTTCCTCTTACCAAGTTCAAAATGTTCACAAGTATAGTACATTGGATCATGAAAGGAAATGGGGTAGGGACATGGACTTGGATAACAGAGGACAGGAGGGACATGGAGAGGTGCACCAAACTGACCCTGCAGGGCAGGCATCAGGGTTTGCAGCAGCACAATACACCACACAGGGCATGTGGGACGGGAGTGCAGCACAACAATCCATAGAAAGTAAGAGGGAGGGGACAGGACCATGCACATGGACAACAGAGAACAGAGGGGCAAGAGGCAATGGTAGCTAGCTGACCATAATGGACAGACAGGAGAGAAAGCTGCAGCATAACAGACCATAAAGGGCAGGAGGGACGGATCAGGGGCATTACAATGGAACAGACAAGCCAGGAGGGAGGGAGTAGGGGTCTGCACATGTAAACAGAGGGCTGGGGGCAAGGGGGCAGGGCAGGAGCAGAAAGATAGCCATGGAGGTCAGGCAGGATGGGCACTAGAAGCAAGACACACCATGAAGAGCAACAGTGAGACTGTGATGGAATACACACAGACCATGGATGGAAGGTGGGAGGGGGTCAGGGGCAGCTAACTGACCACACAGGGAAGGTGGGAGGGGCCATGGCAGCACAGAAGACCATGCATGGCAAGTGGGACGGTTAGTGGCAGCACAATGGCTATGATGGGCAAGAAGGAGGGTGCAGGGGCATGCACAAAGGACGATGGGGGATAGAAGGGAGGGTCAGGACCTGTGCACAGACAAGAAATTTCAGGGGAAGGGGCCTCACAACAGACCGCAAGGGGCAGGCAGGAGGAGCAGTTGCAGCACAACAGACCAGGGAGGGCAGAAGGGTGTGGCAGTACAATGGACCATGTAGGACAGGAGGAAGAGGATAGGGGCATGGCATGTGGACAAGCAGGGTGGAGGTGGCAGGGACAGGTTACAGTCATCGGTCAATGCTAGGCAGGTGGGAGGGGAGTGGCAGCTCAACAGAACACTCAGAGTAGATAGGAGTGGCAGGTCCATGGAACATGGTGGGCAAAAAGGATGGAGCATGGGCATGCACAAAGACATCGGAGGGCAGGGGGAAGGAGAATAGGGGCAGCAAGCTAAGCACAGAGTTTAAGCAGGAGGTCAATGATGGGGCATAGAATTGGGCAATGGAGGGCAGGAGGAGTGGACTGGTACATCATACTAAATTGAGGGCAGTGGCAGCACATCAGACCATGCATGGCAGGAGGGAGGAGGCTAGTCCATGGATTCACACAACAGAGGATAGGGAGGAGGGGGATGGGGCAGCAAGCTAACTGTTCAGAGAAGGCGGGTATTAGGAACTTTATTGTTTTTAAAACGTGTGTCTGTGCGAACTACTTAAAATATGAACAAGTATGCAGCATAATCTCACTTTTATTCAGGAAGAAGAGGACGTTTGTGACTGCGACTCCGGGCTCACTTGGCAGAAACACCCCCTGACCCTCCACCCCCTATAGCAAAATGTAATGCCCGTGAAAAGGGTAGGTGAACACAGTGTTATATAGAACATAGTCCTGAGAGCACGATTGAAAATAAAAACTAGATATAGTGTATGGTATAAACTATGCACCAAAAAGTGTGATATAAAATGAACCGGGCATGAAATATAATATGCAATACATTGTGCGCAATGACAGATTAATTGGAGAGCGCGAGATAGCACAGGCACTAGCGCGTGCTATGCGATATGCGCCTTGGAGTGTAATATGCACAGGGCAGTATTGTGTAACCTAACTAGTCTCTAAAGTTGTAATATAAAATATGTGCTGGGGAGTGTAACGTTGCATATGCACTGTGACAAAGATATGGATCCCAGATTGTAATATGTATGGCATAGCACTGTGCGTTATAACATAGGCATCGAGGAAGGCACGTTAGATTGTGGAAATGTGGATTTTCCTGGTCAGTTATGTCCCCTATCTTGGACCCCAACGGTTCTATGTGCATGTCACAAGTACATGTATGTTCCCTCCAGTTCCAGTTATGAAGACGCAAATACATGTGCGTCCACCGTCAACATGTCCTCTGTCAGATCCGCCATGAATATGTCGGATATTCCATTTCTAAATATGAAAGGCCACCGGCTTTATATGGTTCACTTATGCCATTTTACAGTCCAAGGCAAGTAGGCCCTGATTCTGTCATCAAACTCCTTTTGCCTTCTGCCTCTGAAAGCTCCAGTCTGAGCCTGCATCTGTGACCATGAACTCTGTCTTATTCTCTGCGCGGCCCACGAAGCTTGACATCAGCCTATTCTCTGCCAAGAGCTGTATTTCACCTTCGAATTATCTGCTTCCCCCTCAGCCGATGCATTCCTGCCTAGTAGCTTAAGTAAACATTCTTCCAGTTACCAAGTAAGAGGCCCGGCTTCTCTGCCCTCATGCAAGTAATTCATAGCCCTGTCACCATGGAATATTCCCATCCCCTCGCATTCAGTGTAGACACTTAGACGCTTGTACACACACGCACAGTCAGTATAGAATAGATTCTGTCCGAGAGTCCTTCTTTATGGATAACATAGTTCTTTAAACATAGGATGTTAGATATGATTTGGGATTAGGTTGATCTGACCCCCAGACTTTTCGTCTCCACATGTAGAGCTAACGTCAAGTTCCCTTCACCCCCTAGTTACACGTCAATTACACGTCATGCTGCTGCGCGCGCATCTATGTCAAGTATTATCTTATAGATCCACCTATGCATGATATCATAACCAATCATGTGTCTTTTTACTCCTTGTAAACACCCATTTTTCGGTTACGCAGGTACCACGTCAAGTTCCTTATCAATTATTACGCCTACTGTATTTGCTCCATTATAACGTATGTACTATAAAAGTTACTTCTTGTCAATAAAGTATGTACTTCACTTCCTGAACCCCGTGGTGATGGAACTCGAAGCATCCGATTATAATCGTTTATTGGAATAAAGCCCATTCCGAAACTCTGATATCACGGATTCTGCCTCTCATTTTACTGAGCTATTTTATTATGATTATGTATCAAATTCAGTCCCGGTAAAGGAATTTTTATTTACCACATGATGGCGCCCGAATAGGGACACTTTCTCATCTCACGCGCCGGCGGTGAGTTGTAGGCCCGGTCTCCTGCCACAGCTGGACGGACAATAACGCGTACCAGCAGGATTTCCTGTATCTCCCTCCGGTCAAGCGGGGGCGACTGAGACTGCGATCAACACCCAGACGAGGCGGTGAGAAGTGCGAAGTATCCCGACCAGAGCCTAGCTGAGAGAGCAAGATCCGAGGTATACAGAGACCCACCAGTCCGAAGTCAAGCCCAGTGTCCGACGAGTCGAGTCGAGTCGAGTCCAGTCCGGTTCAAGTTCAAGTTACTGAGGCCTTCCGTTTCCGAAGCTACCCGGTGAGTACCATTGCTGGGGAGGCATTTCTGACGTGCACATAGGTTGTGCCGGTCAAGACGGGTTTGGGTACACAAATCCGGTCTGCACTGTTTTAGCAGTGTATCTGTACTGTTTAGCAGTATATCAAGTATTCCGAAGTATCTAGTAAGTGTCAAGAATTAAGCATGGTGATTTAGTTATGCAGACGATCATCAGTGTTGTTTCAGTTAAAGGTTTAATGTTAAATGTTTAAAATGTTTAAGTATGTTCTGTATATCGTGGTATGAATGACTGTTCATTATCGTGTTTATTGTATTAAGTCTGTTCAAATTCAAGTATCAGGTCAAAATCAAGTATACGGTCAGTTGTCAATATGCCGCTCTTTTCGAAATTAAGACAGATCACTACCAGAAAAGGGGTTCTCGAAGAAGCCGTCCCTATTCCTCCTAGGGATACTCCAGGGCACTTTATGTATCACAAACATGGCTTAGACGCTATATTATTTCTTGATTTATGGGTAGATTATACCAAGGGATTGCCGGAAAGTCAGAGGTGGCCCACAGCGGGAACCTGGGATGCAGAGTGCATCATGAAAGTCGAGGAAGAATTATGGAAAAGAAAAGTCAGACAGTCACAGAAAGACGCCGTTGAATTATGGCGTAAAGAATCACATAGACGAACAGAAAAAGCACGTAGACAGGAAGAGAAGAGTAAAGAAAGTTCAAATAAAGTTCAAGAAAATCTATTAATTGAGGAAGGTATCCGAGTGAAATCGGAACAAGTAGATAGACAAAGAAATGCCCTTATGAATGGTATGTATCCTCTTCTAGCCGAAGGATTACCTAAGGCTACTCCAGAGATACCGAAAGACTTGCCACCCCCATTATTTCCAATTAAGGTACATCCTAAGGGACATCCCAGAACCGCCGAAGATGTTTTTCTTTCCTCATACCTAGATGACGCAGCTCCCGAGTATGCTAAACCCGCACCACATAGACCGTCTGGCGGGGGGGTTCAACGTCAGGATCAGGTATCTGTCCCTGTGCAACAGCAAGTCCCGACACTAGCTTCGGCAAGCACATCTGTTTCCGCATCTGTCTCCACAGTCGATTCTACAGTGGTGTCCACACCTATAGTTGCTGTGTCACGTTCGACGAATCCTTTCACACCCGACGCCCCAGATGGGGCCACGGGAGGTGCTAGCAATACTTTTACGCCACCTAGAATAAATAAACTTGTTTTTCAAGAGTCAGCGCATTCACGTACACCCAAATTCGTAAGTGAACGTGCGCTTAAGGAACTTCTTATAGATTGTAGATATGACCCGGTGGTCGGTAAAGAGGACGAAATGGTCCTGGCATCATTACGTATCAGACGAGCCGCAGGGTATTTAGCGAGGTTACCAGGAATGACTGCGCATCTAGATAAAATATATCATTTTGTTCAAACAGGGCGAGATCCAGAATGTATTAACAGAGCTATGGAATTCCAGAAAGTAGAGATACAGGGGGAACTGCTACGTTTCCTCATAAACTGTGTGATCAGAAATCAAGACCGACCGGGGGTGGACCCGGATGCAATGCATATTCTTACAAAATGGAGCCAGAATATATCAGAAGGAAGACACGATAAGCAAAATTGTATAATAGCCATGTGCCGAAAGATCCGTAAAGAAATAGAACGGATACACGAAGAGAGATTACAGACCGACGAGTTCGAACAAAGCGAGGAAGAAGGGTCAGGACCACCCGCAGGACAGTTGGACACCATAGCCTATGTAGGTAGAGGAAGATCTTGTCATAGGGATCAGATTAGATGTCATATTGACTCAATACGTCCGATATGTCCAGATAATAACAGGAATTTCCAAATACCTATAATTAATATAAGGTCTAACGAGCATTCGTTCCAAACTGCTGACAAACTACTCCGAGAACGAAGGGGTTATCATTTTCTCGATTCTATGGATGAACAAGATTTAGCCAGGGCAGCTGTCCACTGGGTGGACAGTCCCGGAAAATATAGTGATGCTACAGTAGTACGCACATTTTTGAATCTCACCCCAGATGAACAGAGGTTGGCTGGGATTTATATGATTCAACAACTCATTATACTATATCGGAGTCAGCATTCGGACCCTGGTCCGTTACCTGACATATTGACTGAATTGCTTACAAATAAATGGAGGGGTCCAGGTACTGAATTAATTAAAGAAATTCTAATGTCAAGAAAACAGTATATTCTTTTTATATGCTCAGAGCATACCTCATTGCCCAGCAAGGAAAGAACAACGTATCACATGGATAGACAGAATCCCTTACGAGAAGTACACCCAATAAAAGGCGAGGGCGACGAGTTTAGGCGCGTATTTGTATACACGCCCATATCAAAAATAGAACTGTTAGAAATGAAGAAAGTGGTACCTAGTCATGACAAAGACCCAGCGGGTTTTCACCGAGAAATTAAAGACATGTTACTCATGGGAGAGTATACCTATCCCGACATTATGACGATATTAAAGGTGTTGATGCCTGCTGGCATTTATGAGAAACTCAAGGAAAAAGAGTGGGAGGTAGGAGACCAAAAGATAGAATGGTCAGTGTTAGAAGCGGAAGAAAAGGCCCGAACTGCAGGAGCAGGACTCGGGGATAAAACTAAAGCACTACCAGGTTTGCTAGTACAGGTACTGCCACGTTTATTAACTACGAAAAAGGAAGATTGGGGTACAATTTCAGCCTGTAAACAGAAGCAAGATGAAGACACTAGTGATTACTATGCCCGATTTGAAAAATGTTTTGGTATAAATAGTGGCATAAAAGCAAGTAGCGAATCATACCCGCATCTGTTCGTAACAAAATTAGTAGAAAATGCTCTGTCCCCGGTAAAGAATAGAGTATTAAAATTCGAGAGTACCTGGCAAGGTAACACTCCAACACAAATGTTACAAATGTTACAGTACCACCACAATAGAATTAAAGAGGAACAGGAACATGAACACAGACGCATGAAAGACACAAAAATGAAAATGCTAGTTGCCCAGACAGTACCAGCTGAAGGACATAAAAAGGGTATGACACATTCCGATTCAGCAGGACCGGTAAAAGGGACATGCAATTATTGTAAAAAGCCAGGTCATTACGTACACGATTGTCCAGTGCTAAAACATAATATCGCCATAGGTAAAACACAAGAAAGACCACGGCCACTCAGACAGGATCAGAATGAACAAGGAGCTATGCAACATGCCCAGGCCATGCCAGCCGCACAACAGCCAATACAGTTTGTGCCAGCTGCACCACCGTTGCCTGCTGCTGCCACACAGATCACAACACGACAAATGTATCAGACTGCACAGTATGAATATCCTGAGTATCAGCGTTACGCATGAACTAGCCTAGAGAGGGAAGTTGACTTACCCCTTATCGAGATTCCTGTAGATCAAGAAGGACCTTATGTACATAGTGAATTATTAGGTCAAGATAGAAAATTCTTACTCGATACAGGGGCAAGTCGAACAACTATAAAACGTAGTGAAGTCCCAGGGGCACCCCTCTCAGGCTCTCAGAATATCTCCCTTGGTTTTTCAGGAAAACCTATTGTTAATGAAGTATCACAGCCTCTTCCACTTACGATAGGACCTTTGACACGAACTACAGATTTATTGCTTACTAAATCATGTCCAGAAAACTTGTTAGGAATAAAAACGTTGAAAGCCCTAGGAGCCATAATATGTTGTTCTCCGGAAGGAGTAAGGTTGTTTTTACGTGATTTTAAAGGTCACTATGTATCTAGAGACATGGATCCCCGACTACAGACTCTACCTACACATCTATGGGCACAAGGCCCTACTGATGTTGGTTGCATGAATATTACACCATATCGAGTCACACTCAAGACAGGAGTGGTGCTACCACGAATGCGACAATACAAGTTACCACCAGATGCTGTAGTGGCTTTACTACAAATCATTGACGAGCTAATTGCCCAAGGAGTAGTTGTAGAAACAGACTCCAATGTATGTAATTCACCGATAATTCCGATTCTTAAACGAACAGATCCTACAGCCCGCCAGTATATCGATTGGTTATTGATCTGCGCGAGTTAAACAAATGCATTGTGCCACAATTCCCTGTGGTCCCAGATATCTCGTCATTATTGACAGCTATTGATTCCGAAGCAACATTCTTTACTGTAATTGATCTCAAAAATGCCTTTTTCAGCGTCCCAATAGACCCGGAAAGTCAATATTTGTTCGGATTCAGTTTAAATGGGCGTAGCTTTAAATTCTCACGCGCACCTCAAGGATTTACAGAAAGCCCCAGCATCTATAGCCAAGCACTGAAACGAGAACTTGACAGTATCCACATGCCAGTTAACACCGCTCTGCTTCAATACGTCGATGATCTGCTGATCACCGCAAGAAGCGAACCTGAATGTGAAAAAGCATCACTGACAGTTTTACAATTCCTAGCCGAAAAGGGGCACAAGGTGTCCCCTTCTAAGCTGCAATTCTGTGTCCAGCGAGTTGTTTACCTTGGTCACTCGCTGTCCAAGGAGGGAAGGCAGCTTACACCCGACCGCATTCAGTTAATTGCTAACATGTCAATACCCAAGACACAGAAGGAGGTGCGGGCTTTCATAGGCCTCACTTCATATTGTAGACAGTGGATCCCTCAGTATGCATTTCTAGCAAAACCACTCATTCAGTTGACAACACAGGAGGCAGCCACATCGACTGTTCTCCCTTGGACTCAGGAACACACACAAGCTTTTGAAAGCTTAAAGAAAGCTCTATGTCAAGCACCCGTTTTAGCAACGCCATGTTACAGAAAACAGTTTACACTCTTTGTTACAGAACGCGAAGGTGCTGCCTTGTCAGTACTCACACAGGAACAAGCCGGAGCACACAAACCATGTGCTTATTTTTCTAGTACATTAGATCCCGTAGCTCAGGCTCTGCCTGCGTGCCTAAAATCAGTAGCAGCAACAGCTTTAGCAATCAGACAAAGCGATGCCATAGTGTTAGGACATCCATTGACAGTTCAAGTACCACACGCAGTAGAGGTTCTTGTGAATAGAACGCAAACACAACACTTGACCATAGCCAGACTTACAGGATATGAGCTTACATTGTTTCAGCCACATATAGAAATCAGACGCTGTAACACATTGAATCCTGCCACACTTCTACCTGTAATAGGAACAGACCCACTAGCCCATGACTGTATTGAAGTTATTACGATAACAACGAAACCCAGACAAGACTTAACCGATGTCCCATTATCAGACCCAGACCTGACATTGTATGTAGACGGTTCGTGCATGAGAACAAGTACAGGAGAGTTAGTGGCCGCTTACGCAGTCACAACAGATACTGAAGTCATTGAAACTAATCGTATAAATATTTTGTCAGCTCAAGCAGCAGAGCTCATCGCTCTGACACAAGCCTGTATTCAAGCCACGAATAAAAAAGTCAACATATACACTGACTCACGTTATGCATTCGGAGTTGTACACGACTTCGGCGTGCTGTGGCGAGAGAGAGGTTATTTAACTTCCCACGGTGCCCACATTCAGCACGGACCCCTCATTCATGCCTTATTAGATGCAATACATTTACCCACTGCAATATCAATCATGAAATGTAAGGCTCATACGAAGGTTACTGATATCATTTCTCAAGGCAATGATCTAGCCGACAGAACAGCTAAACAGACTGCTCAAACTCAAATCCCCGACGTGACAAAGACAATAGTCCCGACACATTACATGACAGTTAAAGATCCTACTCTTGACGTAATTGACATACAGACACATGCTACACCAGATGAAATAAAGAAATGGACTGAATTAGGGGGGATCCAAACGGACCAAGGATGGATGATGAAGGAAAAGTCTGTATGGTTCCTTCCTGACTCAATGGTCCAAGTTATAATAAACACTATACATAGTCCAGCACATCTAGGAGAAAAAGCTATGCTAGACAGCATTCAACACATTTGGTTCAATAAACATTTACGAGCAGCAGCAAAACAAAAGGTCCGTACCTGTATGATCTGTTGTCAGTTTAACCCAGGAAAAAGCGTTCCCGTAGAACAGGGTGGATTTCATACTCCTAACCATCCTTTTGAAGTACTCCAGATGGACTATATCCAGATGGAACGATGTCGAGGATTCAAATATGTTCTTGTAGTTGTCTGCGCTCTGTCCCGTTGGACGGAGGCATACCCGGTTTCAGATTACACTGCCCCGACTACTGCCAAACAGTTGGTTCGAGAATTCTTCCCACGATACGGTTTACCACGTGCTGTTTACTCAGATAACGGCCAGCCGTTCTCATCCGAATTAATGAAACACGTTTCACTTCTGTTAGGATATCAGTGGAAATTCCACTGTGTCCGACATCCCGAGGCAGCAGGTCTCGTAGAAAGACATAACCAGATACTGAAAATTAGAATGTCCAAAATATGCAGAGAGAAAGGTGTCGACTGGGTAGTAGCGTTACCAGTTGCACTCTTTTACATGAGAATGGTAGCACACTCTCGAACAGGGCTATCCCCGTATGAGGTGATCTTCGGTAGACCACCGAATATGTGGGGGACGCCCATACCACGCAAAATAACTGATATTGACTGTAATATGCTGACAGATTACTTGGCTTCCTTGATGTCTGCACTACAATCTTCTCGTTCACAGGTAGCTGCAGCCTTTCCCGACAACACTGAGGTGAAACCCCATGACGTTGTTCCGGGTAATCTTGTCTTTGTGAGGAATTTCGACCGAAAGACCCAGCAGGAGCCCAGGTGGAAAGCACCCAAGTTGGTCCTGTTGACCACGAGGACAGCCGTGAAGATCGAGGGCCGTAAGGGCTGGATTCATTCAAGCCACGTCAAAAAATTTCATGGACTACCCTCGGATATAGACATTGTGCCCTGCACTCCCTCACAGACTGATTCAGAACTTCCTTTTGTTGAACAAAATGACTCTAAGAACTATAAACTAAAGCTTAGGCCCAAACAGTCGAGCAATTTGATTGTTTAAGTCCTCTCCAAGGTGAAGCGGTTGAATTGTCTCTGACATGTATCCCTTGGACCTGAGTAGAGAAAATACCCGGAAAATGTTGAAACGACAGGCGTATTGTAAATCACTGCGTAGCCACTGCATAGTGACATTATTAATTTTGTTTTTATTGAGTCTTTTAATAATTATTACAAGTATGTTGTTGCACATATATTACCCTATTTCTAGACATGCTTATAATGTTACTACTGAACATTCTTTTAGTGACTTACCTCCGCATGAATTATCTTATAGACTTGCGCTGCGCAATAACACATTCATTAGTATGTTACATCATTCCCATCAGACTAGTAATGCCACCAATTGTTGGGTGTGTGGCCGACTCCCTCCCTATCAGAATTATGAAGGAGTCCTGCCTTTCTTTCCACATCCATTCACACATAATGGCTCCTGTGGAGCATGGTTTAGTTTAATCAATTCCATAGACTCAGACACAGCAGTTTACCAAGATCATTGGATATGGGGAAACCTGAACCTAGTCTTACTCAAGGTCTGCTACCCTGACAAGGAGGGTCGCCCCAAAAGAACAGGAACTGATCTAGAAAATGAAGTATATGGATTAGGTAATTTTACACCTAATCTCATGATTCTAAATGTCGTATCCGAAGTTGAACTAGTCTTGCCCACCATGTCAGTATTCCCAGCGAAGGGTGAATTATGTGTAAGAAAGGTTGGTTCCATACATATGGGCCATAGTAAATGCACTACTATGGTAGAATTCAGTGATCAAGGAAAATCTTCATTTAGAGCTTCTCGCCACTCCTACTTTATATGTGGTCAGACTGCATATATGCGTCTACCTCCAGATTGGGATGGTACCTGCTACATTGCATTCCTTTTGCCACCTGTTTTTCTAGCTCCTCCTGATTACTACAGAAATATTCATTTAGTACACAACAGAAAGCGGAGAGATCTCCCCATTGTCGATTACACTGAGACGGCATGGGACAAGTATGTAGATTTTAATAAAGGCATCTTTCCCTATATAGGTACCGTTACTAATAGTAAGCTGATACGTAGATTAACCAGAACCCTTGAAGCAGTAGTGAATGAGACTATTTCCGCCTTAGGCAATTTAACAGAAGAGCAGTCTGCTATGCGGATTGTTGTGCTTCAAAATCGTCTTGTCCTTGACGTCATCCTGGCTGATAGGGGCGGAGCTTGTAGGGTCATCGGATCAAGTTGCTGCGTATTCATACCAGAAAATTCGCCATCTGTATATAAAGCCATCACTCGCCTTCATAAGATTGTAAGCCAGATACACCAGAACCCAGGCACTTGGACTTGGTCCAGTTGGTTTTGGAATGTGGTATCAGCCTGGGGATGGAGAGTTTTATCCTTCCTAGGTATTGGCCTTCTCATACTATTCAGTTGCTGTCTATGTCTACAATGTGGACCAGCAATTTGTGGTCTGTGTGCCACATCGTGCATTCCACATCAAGATTTTCATTCAAGATCCCGGAAGAAGAAAGAAGAACAAATGATGCTATATGAACAGATCGATGGATTGATGAAGATCGATATCTCTTGAAGGGCAAGTAGGGGGACAAGGAGGGAATGTGGAAATGTGGATTTTCCTGGTCAGTTATGTCCCCTATCTTGGACCCCAACGGTTCTATGTGCATGTCACAAGTACATGTATGTTCCCTCCAGTTCCAGTTATGAAGACGCAAATACATGTGCGTCCACCGTCAACATGTCCTCTGTCAGATCCGCCATGAATATGTCGGATATTCCATTTCTAAATATGAAAGGCCACCGGCTTTATATGGTTCACTTATGCCATTTTACAGTCCAAGGCAAGTAGGCCCTGATTCTGTCATCAAACTCCTTTTGCCTTCTGCCTCTGAAAGCTCCAGTCTGAGCCTGCATCTGTGACCATGAACTCTGTCTTATTCTCTGCGCGGCCCACGAAGCTTGACATCAGCCTATTCTCTGCCAAGAGCTGTATTTCACCTTCGAATTATCTGCTTCCCCCTCAGCCGATGCATTCCTGCCTAGTAGCTTAAGTAAACATTCTTCCAGTTACCAAGTAAGAGGCCCGGCTTCTCTGCCCTCATGCAAGTAATTCATAGCCCTGTCACCATGGAATATTCCCATCCCCTCGCATTCAGTGTAGACACTTAGACGCTTGTACACACACGCACAGTCAGTATAGAATAGATTCTGTCCGAGAGTCCTTCTTTATGGATAACATAGTTCTTTAAACATAGGATGTTAGATATGATTTGGGATTAGGTTGATCTGACCCCCAGACTTTTCGTCTCCACATGTAGAGCTAACGTCAAGTTCCCTTCACCCCCTAGTTACACGTCAATTACACGTCATGCTGCTGCGCGCGCATCTATGTCAAGTATTATCTTATAGATCCACCTATGCATGATATCATAACCAATCATGTGTCTTTTTACTCCTTGTAAACACCCATTTTTCGGTTACGCAGGTACCACGTCAAGTTCCTTATCAATTATTACGCCTACTGTATTTGCTCCATTATAACGTATGTACTATAAAAGTTACTTCTTGTCAATAAAGTATGTACTTCACTTCCTTAACCCCGTGGTGATGGAACTCGAAGCATCCGATTATAATCGTTTATTGGAATAAAGCCCATTCCGAAACTCTGATATCACGGATTCTGCCTCTCATTTTACTGAGCTATTTTATTATGATTATGTATCAAATTCAGTCCCGGTAAAGGAATTTTTATTTACCACAAGATGGGGCAATATAACCCGTGCGAAGACAAGTGTGGCATGACATATTCACGGGGTGGTGTTACAGTGCACATGGGCTAGAGAGTGTCATAGCATATGCACTAGCTGGTGGAATACAACACAGAGGTTTGTGGCACTCAGCAGGCAATGGTGGGTGTAACACAGCATTGGGCTCTGCCAGGAGCGCGCTGTGACTCTCATGTGATGTTTGTCCCCTTTCCAGAGAGTAAAATAAAAAGTATTACACATCCGGCAGTGGATGTGTGTTTTATTAACCGTGAGGGGGGTTTCTTGCATAGTTTTGGTCGAATTTTTGTTGAATCCCCTTTGAATGGCTTGGTGTGCATGTGTATTAAATGTGGCCGTCAATAGCTACCCATGTTTGTATAAATAAACGACACGGGTGTCCACCGGGATTAGGCACGGTAGGGCATCAGACATGTCAGAGCTTCACTAGTGGTGTAAATATATTCCACGTGGATTCATTGTATGCATAGTCGCCTTTTAATGAATATCACGCAAATCGTCATGGTGATAGGTACGTACGGTTTGTCCAGCATGTCCTAGGTGTGTCTATAAATATATATTTTTTAAAAATAATAAAAAACAGTGGCCGGCCCTGGGGATTGGGGTCAAAAAAATATAATTAGGAGACAGGCCCTGGGGGATGGGGTCATCAGGGCCAATAAATTAGAATAAGAAGGGGAACCACACAGCCCCCCTTCTTAAAAAATAAAAATAAATAAAAGACTGGCATCGTGCCGGAGGCCACGCCCCCTCCTTGCAGCACTCTGCAAACGGGCCCTCTGGCGAGTTGTAAGTTGGTGAATTAATTCCTCTTCAATACTGAGGGTCCCTGAGGGCCAACTAGCCCAACAGGCATCTCCAGTATGCACCATGGAGCTGCGCTGCAGACAGGTGTTCTGAGGCCAAGCCCCTTTTTACACCTCTCTGCAACGCAGCTCTGTGGCACTTACTGGAGGTACCTAGTGGTCTAGTTTGACCCTAGGGACCCTTAGGATTCAAGGGGACTTAATCTCTCAGCTTAGAACAGCCACAGGGCGCGTTTACACAGTGGTGAAGGGAGGGGACGGGGCCTGAGGTGACGTGTGCAAACACGCACTATGGCACGTTTTAAATTGGGGATATAATTTCCCTTCAATACTGAGGGCCCCTGGGGGCTAACTAGCCCACCAAGTGCTTCCAGTAAGCGCCACGGAGCTGCATTGCAGAGAGGTGGTCCAGGCCGTGCCACTTTTTACACCTCTCTGCAACGCAGCTCTGTGGCACTTACTGGAGGTACCTAGTGGGCTAGTTGGACCCTAGGGACCCTCAGGATTTAAATGAACTTAATCTCCCAACTAAAAACGGACACAGGGCGTGTTTACACAGTGGTGAAGGGAGGGGACGGGGCCTGAGTTAACGTGTGCAAAAACGCCCTGTGGCCTGTTTTAAGAGGTAGTTTTAATCCCCCTGCCCTATTATATACTAGGGGCTTACAGAGGAGGTCATGCTAATCACAGGGGGACCCCAACGCATAATGTTCCCTAGTGTATGTAGGTGTTTTCACTGTATTCTAAGTGTCTTTTAACATAGCACTGGCTCTAGGACTGGTTAGTCAGACTCAGTTACCACCAGTATCCGTCTGAAAAAGTTGAGGGTACAGGATGATTTTGCAACAAGGCTTCTTTCTGCTCTTCTTTTTGTTCTTTCTGCACGTTATCCTTCTTCCTGCACTTTTCTTCGTCTTTGAGAACTTCTGTTGCTTCTTTCTGCACTTCTTTTTTTTCTTTCTGTGCATTTTTTCTTCTTTCTTCACATGTCATATCTCTGTAGGCATAGTTAGAAATTAGCATTTAAAAAACCTTTGAAATTCACAGAAAAAACCATAGGTTTCAGGCACGTTATAGTTAGGAATTAGCATTTAAAAAACCTTTGAAATTAACAGAAAAAACCATAGGTTTCAGGCACGTTATAGTTAGGAATTAGCATTTAAAAAACCTCAGAAATTCACTGAAAAAACCATAGGTTTCAGCAGTGTTATAGTTAGCTGGACTTTTCACTTGTACAAAACCATTGAAATTCTCCCGTTATAATTAGTTCAGCTAACTATAACTCTCGCGCCCGCAATGCACTGCTGATGACGTCACATATTACATCACTCATGACATGGTCAGTGACATCACTCATGACATCACTGATGACATCACTGATGACATCACTGATGACATCATCCTTGTGATAGAGTGGCAGACCTCCTCTCACCCTAATATAACCTTTGATACACACATTCAAAAATAGAGACTAAAATTTTCAAAACAATGGACATACCAATACCAGTTACAACAACCTCTTCAGTAATTCTAAGATCCACATACACATCCACTAATTCACCAACAGTCCTATACAGTCACTCATACATGTACTCACTCATCATATGTACTCATACACCTATACATCCTGTTACACAATGCCACTCATCCATAGAGTTACTCACACACAGTCACTCATGCTAATAAAGAATCAAACATACATTTACTTGCATATACAGTTATACACACACCACCACACTTACTTCTACAGAAACTTACACATACTTAGTCTTTTAAACAATCACTTATAGAAACACATACCTATTCATACAGGAACTCTTTCAATCTCTCACTCTCACATATACTCACTTATATACACCAATAGTCACATATACTAGTTTAAAACATATGTAGTTACTCATAAAGACACTATTGAGACAGTCATTCACTCACTAACACACCCATACACACACTCATCCACCCATACAGTCCTGCACACATGCTGTCTTCAACACATACAAACAGTGAGTCACTCATTCATGCACCTATGCACTACGTAATACCCCCACCGAACCATGCAGACACTCAGACTGATACTCAAAAAACCAACTAATAACCTATATAGACACCCATGTAGCTACTTACCAACCCATGCAGCCACTTATACACAAAGTGAGATACAGATATTTACATATTTAAACATTACTCACTAAGTCATGTATTCACTATGATACACTTAATCAGTCAGTTACACAATCAATTTTTCAAAAAAAAATCCTCCATTTAGACACTTATATACCCATTTATTCTTCCATCGACCTTGAGATATACATATATAAAACATATTTAATTTTCAGAAAAACACACATTCACTGGATGATGTCATCAGTGATGTCATTTGAGATGTCATTAGTGATGTCATGAGTGATGTCACTGACCATGTCATGAGTGATGTAATATGTGACGTCATCAGCAGTGCATTGCGGGCGCGCGAGTTATAGTTAGCTGAACTAACTATAACGGGGGAATTTCAATGGTTTTGTACAAGTGAAAAGTCCAGCTAACTATAACACTGCTGAAACCTATGGTTTTTTCAGTGTATATATATATATATATATATATATATATATATATATATATATATATATATATATATATATATATTTATTATTTATTTTGTGATGAACAGTAGCGCAGGCATACACCGTTACTCGCCTACAACCCTGAGGCCGGCTGTACATGTCGCATAAGCATTACACCATGCAGCTTATCCCACATCCCGGGGGCCGGGCATCGCTGTGTTCTCATACGGTAAGTTGGCAACTCTATCAAGAGGTGTAGCCCATCTCGTCGATCCTCATAGCCTGGTCCCATTGAGGAACAGCAAAGTTTTTCTACTTAAATTACCACAACAAACCTAACCGTAGACCCCCCCCACCCACTCCTGTCAAAGTCCCAATAGTCACTCCCCCACACTGTCAATGCCTGTACATGTCACACTCCCTAACAAGCCTCCTACATACAACCCATGCGCTCACAGTTATGCGTGCCAGACAGCCTTTCATGTTCACTAGTCCTCGAAGAATACCCTGTAACGCACGCCCCCCTCTTCAACATCAATGATCGGAGCTCCACCAACTGCAATAGGTCTTTACTCAGTTCACACCTGCACCCACCGTGCCCAGGGATGGCTCTTCTGACTCCCCCACCCCAGACCTCTCCCCCGCACCACTCCTCTTAAGGTATTCAGCATACAGTCCCCAAAAGTTCTTTGGCCTGCTTCTCGGGGGTAGCAGTTCGCTATACGTCTCCGACTGCGTACAATTTTTATATATTGAAGACAAGACCAAACACGATAAAAATCCACAATACAGTATTTAAAAATCTTCGTTTTTCAAAACATGCTTGAAAAACAGTTCCTTGATGTCCATAGCTCCGGCCGGGCCTATCACGGCGTCGTGAGCAAACAAATCCAAACAGTTCTGGCTGTCCGCGGTGTCGCGGGCCAGCCACGATGTTGGGAAGACCCGCAAACAGTACCTTTTAGAAACGCAGGGCATCGGCGACCTCTCGTGGAGCTTCCGAAAGCACGGCGTCCGGAGGCATCGGTGCCGGAGGTCGGTGCAGGAGTCGTCGGGGCCCTCAAAGTCCCACGCGTTGCAGATCGATCTCCTCTTTGTTGGAGTCAGGAGCGCTGGCGTCGGCAGGCATCGGGTGCTGCATTGCGGCATGCAGTGTTCTCAGATCGTGGTGTGAGCAGCGGCTCAGGTGGTGGTGTCAGATGGCATCATCGGTGAGACCAGGGTTGCGGTGCAAGGTGAATGCGGTGCTCGTCGCGGTGCAAGCAGCGGCGGCATCGTTGCTGAAGCGCTGTCGGCTGACGAACTGGAGTCGATGGCGCCGGCATCGGTAGGCCGAGGCTGCGGTGCGGGATGACAGCGGTGCGTCATGTAACTTTACGAGCAGTGCCCTCGATCCAGGGTGCAAGCAGCGGCGTCTATTTCGGCGTGGAGCGTCGTCGGGGATACCAAGGCATCGTTGTGAAGCGAGGCCGAGTGCGGTGCCCACAGATTGCGGTTCGAGCAGCGGCTCGGTGGAGGCGTCAGCAGGCGGCGTTGGTGGGACCAGGGCCGCTTTGCGGCGGTGCCCTCTGCGGTGCCCTCTGCGGTGCCTTCAGGACGCGGAGTCAGCAGCGGCGTCGTAGATGTCGTCGGGTTGCTTTCCTTCTGTTGCAGCACAATACACACAGTCCCCAGTGCTGAGGGCAGAAGAGCTTGAAGTCTTTGCTGTTCCTGAGACTTCTTGAACAGGGGGCAAGCTCTACCTCAAGCCCTTGGAGAAACTCACAAAGTAGATTGCAGAAAGTTCAGTCCAGTCCTTTCACTGCCCAAGACAGAAGCAGCCACTGCAGACCAACACAGCAAAGCACACAGCAATGTGGTAGTTCCTCCTCACAGCTTCTCCAGCTCTTCTTCTTGGCAGTCTTCTTGGTCCAAAAGAGTTCTAAATTTCAGGGGTCTGGGACCCAATATTTATATCTCAAACTCCTTTGATCTCTTAGGCAGAGAGTGTCTGTGCCCAGCCAGAACCAGTTCCGCCTTCTCTGGTGTGACTTCCTGGCAGGAGGTGCAGACGGCATGGTCAGAGGCAGACCAGGCCCTTTGAGGTGCAAGGAAATCTCCCCCTTCCCCAATTGCAGCCCTATTCAGCCCTTTCCTGACCCACCTAGACTATCTGAGTCACTCCTGCTCCCCAGCCTTCTGTCATCCAAAACCCAGACAGGCAATCCACATTCCAGCAGAGGCACACGGGATGACTGAGCAAGAAAATACCTACTTTCTAAAAGTGGTATTTTCAAACCCAGAACGTAAAATCACCTTCACTAAAAGATGCATCTTTAGATTCTGAGTTCAGGCATACTAAACTTTATTTTCCTTCCTAATTCCCCGGGCTTGTTATGTTTATAAGATGTTATAAACAAACTCCCCATTCTGTGCTATGGGGAACAGATAGCCTTGCCATAGTGAAAAACAAATTTGGCCGTAATTTGCTATCAGGACATGCCACACACACCAGAGCATGTCCTGCCTTTCACATACACTGCATCCGGCCCACAGGGCCTACCTTAGGGGTGGCTGATGTGTAAGAAAAAGGAAGGTGAGGGACTGGCAAGTGTGTACACTGGCCAAGTCGACATACCAGTTACAAACTGCGTGCAGACTCTGCAATGGCGGGTCTGAGTTACCTTTTCAGTGCTACTCACGTGGGTGGCCCAATTAGTGCTACAGGCCCACTAGTAACATTTGATTCACAGGCCCTGGCACTCAGTGCACTTTACTAGGGACTAACAAGTAAATCAAATATCCAATCATGGAAACACCAATCCATAACACAATTTACCACAGGAGCACTTGCACTTTACCACTGATCAGCAGTGAGAAAAGTGAGCCAAAACACCGCCAGCAAAAGCAGAGTCAAAACCGAGAGGTCAGAAAGCAAAAACTCAGGGAAAACATGCCAAAAGATGCCAAGTCTAACACATGTCCCCTCCAGCTGAAAGTAGGAAGAACTACCCACCCTCCTGGGAGTTCTCTTCACTAAGGCGGAAGAACCTGGACAGACCATCTGCATTGGCGTGTTCTGTGCCAGAACGGTGTTCCACTGTAAAGTCCATTCCCTGTAAGGAGATGGACCACCTCAGCAGTTTTGGATTCCCACCCCTCATTTGCATCAACCATCTGAGGGGCCTGTGGTCTGTCTGAACCTGGAAGTGAGTCCCAAACAGGTATGGTCTCAGCTTCTTCAGTACCCAGACCACAGCGAAAGCTTCCCTTTCTATGGCACTCCACCTCTGTTCCCTGGGGAGTAGTCTCCGGCTAAGGAAGACTACAGACTGGTCTAGGCCCTCTTCATTCAGTTGTGGGAGCACGCTCCCACTCCATGCTCTGAAGTGTCAGTCTTTACGATGAATTCCTCAGAGAAGTCACGGGCCTTGAGCACGGGTGCTGTGCACATGGCGACCTTCAGTGCATCAAAAGCCTTCTGGCAGGACTCAGTACAGAACACCTTCTTGGGCTGCTTCCTGGAAGTCAGCTCTGTTAAGGGGGCAACAATGGTGCCATAACCCTTAACAAACCTCCTGTAGTACACGGTGAGTCCTAAGAAGGCCCTCACCTCTGCCTGGGTCTGGGGGGGGGGGGGGGTTCCCAAGCCAGAATGGTGTCTATCTTGGGTTGTAGGGGCGCCACCTGGCCGCTTTCTACCTGGTGTCCCAAGTACACCACCGAACCCTGCCCGATCTGGCATTTACTGGCCTTGATCGTGAGGCCTACCCTCTGCAGCGCCTTCAACACTTCAACGAGGTGTTGTAAGTGTTCTTCCCAGCTGGAACTGAACACTGCAATGTCATCCAGGTAAGCAGCGCTGAAATCCTCCAGCCTAGCCAACACCTGATTGACCAACCTCTGAAAGGTGGCAGGGGCATTCTTCAACCCAAAGGGCATCACCCGGAACTGGGAATGTCCTTCTGGGGTTGAAAATGCTGACCTCTCCTTGGCCCCATCGGTTAAGGCAATCTGTCAGTACCCAGACGTTAAATCCAACTTGCTGAGGAACTTGGTAGCTCCCAACCGATCAATGAGCTCATCAGCTCTGGGTATGGGGTGTGCGTCAGTCCTGGTGACGGCATTGAGCCCACGGTGGTCCACACAAAACAGCAGTTCTGGAGCGGCACCGGGTGCAGCAGCCTTTGAGACCAAGACCATTGGACTGTTGGAAGGCTCGATCACCCCTAACGCCAACATCTTAGAGACCTCCTCTTTAATGCTGGCTTTGACCCGGTCAGTTAACCTGTAAATCTTGTGCTTCACAGGAGGGCTGTCACTGGTGTCCACGTCATGGGTACACCAGTGAGTAACACCTGGGGTCAGGGAGAACAGAGGGGCAAACTGTCCCAACAACTGGTGACAGTTGCTCTGGAGTCCGTGTAGGGGAGAGGATCACACCTTCCACTGACCCATGGCGCTCCTTGCTAGACAGGAGGTCAGGAAGAGGTTCACTCTCCTCTTCCACCCCATCAACTGTCGCCAAGAGCATGCTCACTTCGAACCTCTCTAAGTGGGGCTTGAGGCGGTTCACATGGAGGACCCTCAAAGGGTTCCTTGGAGCCCGCAAATCCACCAGGTAGATGACATCATGTTAGACTTGGGGGTCTCTAGTTGGCAAAGGTATGCACTTGTGACAAATAGGGACCCTCTCCTCTAGTCAGGGTAAGGGGGTACACTTGGGGTCTTTGTCCACTCCGGCACAGGCCAGGCTTGGTGGGTGCAGAGTGTGCAGGGTTCGCGGTTCCGGACTGATGCCAGGGGTTAGATACTTGCTTTGAGCATAGCCACTGCTCGTGGGAGTCCCAGGTGCTCAGAGTCACAAGGTAGCTAGGTCCTCCGGGGTTTGTGAGGTTGCTGGCCACATGAGGTGCCGGGATTTAGCAGGAGCAGGTTCGAGGGTCGACAGGTAGGTAGGGCTGGGGCCAAAGCTGTTGGTGTCTTCCTCTTCTTAGCAGCTGCACGGCAGGTCTTCTTTCTTCTTGATCTTCTTTGCTGTTTAGGAATCTGGAATCTAAGGAAGGAAGGTTCAGGGTGCCCCTAAATACTAAATTTAGGGGCATTACAGGTAGGTAAAGGGCAGGGACCACTGGGTTCCTGGGGTGGGTACACCCCCTATCCTGCCACTCTCCTGTGGCAGGGGGCAGTGGCCTTGTCCTGATTGCGTAGGGCTCCCCATCTTCACCTCGCCTCCCCCACCTGAGGGGTGGGGTTGGCAGGGCTGGCACATCCCCTGTCCTTACTTGGAGTTTCCAGACAGTCTTCCCGCCAGAGTGGGGGTCAGAACCGGTAGGGGCCAGTTGCTGAGTACAGCAAGTGGCCTGGGGAAGCTCACAGAGGCGGCATGCCTTTGAAGCTTCCCCCTGCCCATCCTGGGGGAGGAGACTTAGCACCCCGCCCAGGATGTGCATTGTTGCAGGCCCAGGAGAGTGGGGGCTCTCCACCCAGGGGTCCAGCAACATGTCTGCTGAGTGCCAGCCTAGGCAGTTTCTCAGACAAGACGTGGATTGTAGGTTAGGTTTCAGGGGGCATCTCTAAGATGCCCTCTGTAGTGCTTTGTACATTAAATCCCACACTGGCATCAGTTCGGGTTTAATGTGCTGGGAAGTTTGATACCAAACTTCTCAGTCTTCAGTGTTGCCATTATGGTGCTGTGGAGTTCGTGTTTGACGAGCTCCCAGCACCATATACTCTTAAATGGCAGCACTGCACTTACAGTGACCAGGAATGGACCTGGGCACTGTAGGGGCACAGGGCACATGCTCCTGTGCCCACACCTCTGGCATAGGGCACCCAGCTAGAGGGGGGCTGATGTATGGCAGGGTAGGTTGTGGGCATGACACACAGTGTGCCATGTCGACTCTTTGTTTTGTCTTGTACCCAGACACTCCGCCTGCAAGGGCAGTGTCTTTGTGTTAGGGTACAGGGCCACTAAGGGTGGCACAATAAGTGCTGAAGCCCTTATAGGCCTTCCCTGGTCACAAGGCCCTGGGTACCTAGGGTACCATTTACCAGGGGCTGACATGTGGCCAGGGTTTGCCAATTTGGGTTTTAGGTTTTAGGGAAAGAACATAGGCCCTGGGCACCTGATTGGCAGGAGTCCAGGGCACACTCAGTCAAAGTACATTCAGCAAAAAAGTGGGGGCATACCATGCAAGAAAGATGGCACTTTCTCACAGTTGTCTGAAGCTGCTGCCTAGTAAAAGCCCAGGTATTTGTAAGGTTACAAATTAAGCATTGGGAGTGCGACTGGAACCAGAAGTTTTGTCCTTTAAAGCACATTCCCTTCATATTTACACGAGTTGTGTGCTGCCCATTAGGCAGGCTAAACCAGCGTGGTCACGAAAGTGACAGCAACCGCACTGGGTTAATGAGTAACATGATCCAGGAATGCAGCTGGCACCCGGCGCGATGCTGCTTGCTCCCGAGACCCAAACGCCATGGGAGTGAACGTTTAGAGAAAAGGCGGGAAATGCACCCGTCTTTGGCCATTTGCGTACTTTTATTTTTGAAAGCCACATGCAAAGGTCAATAGAATGTGACAACCACACGCACGAGCTTTAAGAAAGTCTGGAGTGTTTCCAAGAGGCCCTCTCCTAGATCAGCGCATGCGCGCTGCACTAGGCTCAACCTAAAAAGGGAGAAGGGGAAAATGCTGGCGCTACGCAGAGAGACTTGCTGTGCCACTGAATGAGGTAAAAACAAGATTTTTTAAAATCTTTTCCCACATACAGGTTTAGTACATTGTAGTTGCAGCGACACATTCCAGGGCAGCTCCAAACAGTGACTGACTTTGAGTGAGCCTGTTCTTGTAGAGGAAGAAACGCTCACATTTCCTGTTGAAGATATGCCAAATTGTGCTTTTAAAATGCTTCACATACCCGTGCTGATTAATTAAAAGGCCTGTTTTTTATCATGCACAAAATCGAAAGGCAGGGGGAGCAGCTGTGAGACCAGAGAGCCGTCCCATGCCTGTTTACAGAAAGTCAGAACACTGAAAAGATCATAAAATGCAAGCAGCTCAAATGCAAGCAGCTCTGGCGCTGATCAACAACCCAAGAAAAAATTAGTCCCCCAAGAGAGCATGTATACAATCAAAGCGTAATGACTCTCCTGCTGCCTGGGAGGAATGAAAGATAATGAGTTGGGACAAAGAGGCAGGACTGACCACTGGCAAGCAAGGATTTTTAAAGGACACTAAAACAAACAAATAGATAGCAGGAGGATGGCTTTAAGTACACAAGAAAAGTTACAACAGGTCTCGAATGCTCAACCTAAAAAGTGAGTCTGTAAGCACTGGAGTTGAATCAGTAAGTGGGCCCATGTGCATTGTCAACTAAAGTAGGAGTCCCTATACAGTGCAACACGAAGGAATATGCTACTTACCAGTATGCATCTGTTCTTGGCATGTAGAGCTGCAGATCTACACACTTTTGCATAGATCGCCATCTGGTGTTGGGCCCGGATGTTTGCAGTTTGTTTTTCCTCTTGGAAAGTCTTTGGAAGTCACGAGGTCGGTGACTCCTCCCTTGGTTCGTATTGCGCATGGGCTTCAGCTCCATCCTCAGATTGTTTTTCGCCAACAGGGAAAGATGGAGCGTAGTAATAACAGTGAAGAAACCCATGTGTGTTGTATCTAAATAAGATAGACTGGAACAGATACAGGTAGCCGGGGAGGCGGGTGGGCGTGTGTAGATCTGCAGCTCTACATGCCAAGAACAGATGCATACTGGTAAGTAGCATATACCGTTCGAGGCATATGAGCTGCAGATTACACACTTTTGCATAGACTATATAGCAGTTCCCAACCTTAGCGGCGACCACCGGTATCTGTTGCAGTGGTTTGAAATAGTGTTTTTAGTACAGCCTGGCCCACACTAGCTTGTTGCTTGGTTTGCACATCTACACAGTAATGTTTAGTGAAAGTGTGCGGCGTTGACCATGTAGCTGCCTTGCAGATATCATCTAATGGGATGTTCCCTAGAAAAGCCATAGAAGCCCCTATCTTTCTTGTAGAGTGGGCTTTAGGGGGAACAGATAGCGTGCGTTTTGCTTTGTGGTAGCAAATCTGTATGCATTTAACAATTCACCTAGCTATCCCTGATTTAGAGATGGGGTTGCCTTTATGAGGTGGAGAGAAAGAGACAAACAGTTGCTTTGTCTTCCTGAAAGGTTGTGTTCTCTGGATATAGTAAAGCAAGGCCCTTTTAACATCCAGTGTGTGTAGAGCCCTTTCTGCAACCGTTTGAGGTTGCGAGAAAAAAAACGGTAATTCTTCCGATTGGTTTAGATGAAAGGGTGAGATGACTTTGGGTAGGAATTTTGGGTTGGTACGGAGGACAACCTTGTTCGGGTGCATATGGAGAAAAGGTTCTTGTATAGTAAGTGCTTGTATTTCACTGACCCTTCTAAGGGAGGTGATGGCTACAAGGAAAGCTGTTTTCCAGGTGAGGAATTGCAGTTCGCATTTATGCGAAGGTTCGAAAGGCGGTCCCATTAGCCTTGTGAGCACTATATTTAAGTTCCACACAGGTGATGGTGGCACTCTGGGGGGAATTATTCGTTTTAGGCCTTCCATGAAGGCTTTAATGGCAGGCACTCTGAAAAGTGATAGGTGCTGTCTGTTTTGTAGATAAGCGGCAATTGCTGCAAGGTGTAGCTGAATGGATGTATATGCTAGGTTACTTCTTTGTAGATGTAGTAAGTAGCATATGATGTGCTGTATGGATGCGTCTAAAGGGTTGATTGTGTTGTTATGGCAATAAACAACAAATCTTTTCCACTTGGCAGCGTAGCAAGCTCTAGTGGTAGGGCGTCTAGCCTCTCTGATAACATTCATACAGTCGGGGGGAAGGTTTAGGTATCCGAATTCTAGGATCTCAGGAGCCAGATCGCAAGGTTGAGCTGAGCTGGGTCCTGGTGTCTGATCTCTCCATGGTTCTGGGTTAGGAGGCATGGTGAGAGGTGTAATTTTTGGTGTGGCACTACTGAGAGTTCCAGCAGCGTTGTGTACCACGGCTGTCTGGCCCATGTTGGAGCTACTAGAATGAGTGTGAGGGAGTGCTGTTGTAGCTTTTGCACCACTAATGGAATTAGTGGGAGAGGTGGAAAGGCGTATGCAAATTTGCCTGACCAGTTCATCCATATCGCATTGCCTTTGGACAATGGGTGTGGGTATCTGGCGGCGAAGCTTGGGCATTTTTTGTTTTCGTGGGTTGCAAATAGGTCTATCTGTGGATGCCCCCACATCTGAAAGAACGGGTGAAGAACCTGCGGGTGAAGTTCCCACTCGTGGATCTGCTGCGTCTGTCTGCTGAGCAGATCTGCCATGGTGTTTTGGACACCTGGGACATGCTGGGCTAGGAGAAAGATTTTGTGTGGAATTGCCCATCTCCATATGCTCTGTGCTAGTTGAGAGAGCTGTGGAGAGTGTGTGCCGCCTTGTTTTTGGATGTAGTACATGGCGGTCATGTTGTCTGTGCGGATAAGGACTGCCTTGCCTAAAATCTGTGTGTGAAAGGATTTTAGGGCTAGAAAGATTGCCAGTAACTCCAGATGATTGATGTGTAGTAACTTTTGTTGCGGCGTCCATGTGCCCTGCACTGTGAGGTGTAGTAGATGAGCTCCTCAGCCGGAGAGCGATGCGTCTGTTGTCAGGATTATTTGTGGAACCGGGTCCAGAAACGGTCGACCTCTGGAAAGATTTGTGGTGTTCCACCACTGCAGAGAGCGATGGGTGCGACCGTCTACCAACACCAGATCGGTCAGTTGCCCCTGGGCCTGATTCCATTGGCGCGCTAAGCACTCTTGGAGTGGACGCATCTGGAGTCTTGCATGAGGCACTATGAAAATGCAAGAGGCCATCATCCCTATCAGTTGCATAAACACTCTTGCTGGGAGGGAGTGTTGAAGTATGAATTTTTGACGCAAAGCCTGAATGCTTGCAATCCTGTCCGGATTGGGGTAGGCTATGGCTTTTGAGGTGTCTATGGTGGCACCGAGGTATTGCTTTATGTGGGATGGTGTTAGCTGGGACTTTTGGTAGTTCACCGTGAAGCCTAGTTGGTGAAGTAGTTGGATTGTAGTGGCGGTGTGGTGTACACATTGGTTGTAGGACGCGGCTTTTATCGTCCAGATACGGGAAGACGTGAATGTGCTGTCTTCTGAGATGTGCCGCCACTACCGCAAGGCACTTGGTGAATACCCGTGGTGCTGTTGTGACCCCGAATGGGAGCACCTTGAACTGGTAGTGTTGCCCGTCCACTACGAATCTGAGGTACTTTCTGTTGGCATGGTGTACCGGAATGTGAAAGTATGCGTCTTTCAAGTCCAGTGTGGTGAGAAAGTCGTTCTGGGAGAGGAGCGGAAGTACCTGCTGAAGTGTTACCATGTGAAAATAGTCCGAATGTATGTATGTGTTTAGAGGCCGGAGATCTAAGATAGGTCGTAGAGTCTCGTCTCTTTGTGGTATCAGAAAATATTGGGAGTAGACCCCTACATTTTGCTGATCGTGGGGGACCTGTTCTATTGGATGTTTTTGTAGGAGGGAGATTACCTCCTGTTTTAGTAACGTGGAATGTTCTTGTGAAATTGGGCGTTGCCTGGGTGGAATGTTGGGGGGGTGGGGTGTAGATGTGAGTTCTAGGCAGTACCCTGAACGAATAATTTGGGTCACCCATTTGTCTGATGTGATGGACTCCCAGACGTGAAGGAAATTTTGTAGTCTGCCCCCGACCGGAGTGGGATGGTCTGGAGGGAGCAGGGGAAAGTCACTGGGTAGGCGGTGTGGCAGAGCGGGCGGTATTTGTTTTGCCTCTGCCTTTATTGTTATTGCCTCTATATCCGCCTCTTTGATAACCTTTTGTGAAGGTGGACTGAGGACGGGATTTGTAGGACGTGGACGCGCTATCTGAGGAGAAGCCTCTGCCCGTGCCCCGAAAGGAAGAGCGGCGAAAGGGGCGCCTAGGAGGGTGTGACTGTAGGGCTCCCATAGATTTCGCCGTATCTGTGTCTTTCTTCATCTTCTCGAGGGCCTCATCTATCTTTGGACCGAATAAATGTTCTTGATCAAATGGATGGTTTAATATGGAGGCTTGTACCTCAGGTTTAAAGCCTGAAACTCTTAGCCAAGCGTGTCAACGGAGGAGGACACTGGTGTTAATGGCCCTGGAGGCTGTGTCTGCTGCGTCTAAGGCACAGCGTATAGAGGTATTAGTTATGGTCTTACCTTCTTGAATTAATTCATTGGCCCTATTTTTATATTTTTCTGGGAGATGGTGCATGATGGTTTCTAGTTCATCATAATGCGCTCTGTCGTTTCCGGCCAATAGTGCTTGAGTGTTGGTGAAACGCCATATATTGGCTGCCTGTGACGCAGTGCGTTTTCCTGACGCGTCCAGGAGCTTTGACTCTTTGTCAGGCGGTGGTGCTTCGCCTGACGCCTGGGAATTTGATCTCTTTCTTGCAGTGGATACCACTAGGGAATCCAGTGGCGCTGGCCCTTTGATGTAGGCAGGATCTGTGGGGGCAGCTTTATACTTTTTCTCTATGCGTGGGTTTAGGACCCTAGCCCTGACTGGGTCTTTAAAAACCTCTGGCGCATGTTTTATTACCCCTTTGAGCATAGGTAGTATAGCAGTAGACCTATGTGCAGTATCAAAGGTGTCTAGGAGGAAATCTTCCTCTACTGGGTCAGTGTGTAGCTCTACCCCGTGATAATGTGCCACCCTCTGAAGTAGGTGGTGAAAACCTAGTGAGTCTTCTGGTGGAGATGGCCTGGATGGATAAAGGTCATCTTGTGGGACATTTGGAATGTCTGGATTAATATAATCATCCCAGGGGTCTGGGGATCCTGTAGGGGTGGGGTCTTGTGGCACATCTGCTGGGTCGTAGTATGGGTCCCCCTGATCATCATGGTCTGGAGATGGGGTCGGAGAGCGATGAGGCAGGAGTGGAGAAGGTGGAGGGGGCGGTGGTGGAGAGGGTGGAGGAGGTGGGGAAGGCACTCTGAAAGGGGAGGTAGCACAGTCCTTCCTCTTTGGAGGTAGAGGTGGACCTGGTTTGTCCAAATGTCTCTTTTTAGAAGACAGTGCCAAATGTCCAGTTTTTGGATCCTTGGTAAGTGTCTTTTGCAAAGGATCTGGTGTAAAAAGTTCTTGCGACAGTGGTTGTTCGGTCGGCGCCGACGTTTTCGGGGCCGATGGCTTTTTAGGCTTGTCTGTGCCGTGCTTTTTTGGAACCTCCGATTTTTTCTTCGGTGCCGAGACAGGCTTCGGCGCGGGAGTGTCCGTGCCGAGGGCCTTATGATGTTTGGTTGGCACCGAGAGGCTAGGTTTGGACACGAGGGCTTTGGTGCGGAGCTCGGTGTCGAGGTAGAGGCCAATCTCTTCTTCGGTGCCGAAGGGTGTTTTCCGGCACCGCTGGCAGGCTGGCTCGAGCCCGAGCCGCCGGAAGGCTTACTTGGCTTCTTCACCGGGCCCGAAGGTGGGGTGTTCGAAGCAGTGTCTTTGGTCTTGCCTAGGCGCGAAGGCGTGACCGAAGCCTTTTTGGGTGTCGGCACGGGTGTGGGAGGGGGTATTTTACTCACGGCCCTCTGCGCCGGGGTGATGTCCTCCACATCCGAGTCGTCGGCTTCGGAAGCACTGACTAGGTCCTCTTCGGTGTGCTGATGTCCCGGAGCTTCGACGTCGTCCCCGAAGATGTCGACTGGAACGGAAGTCGAGGAGTTCGCCATTTTTCATCTGGCCCTTCGATCTCGAATAGTCTTTGGATCTAAAAGACTTGCAGGCGGGACAGTCTCGAGCCTCGTGTTCAGGGGAGAGGCAGAGGTTGCACACCTCATGAAGATCGGTGTGGGGGAATTTGGACCCACATCGAGGGCACTTCTTGAATGGAGTTCTTTCCATCAGCCGGGACCGGAGCCTGGATAGGCCCGAAGGCCGCCGTCGATGACTGGAATCGAAGGTGTGTCGAAGAAGAAGGTGATTGAGGAGATCAGTATCTAAACAATACCGCGGAGAGCGAGGATTCCGCTTCGATCGTCGAACTGGAATGTTCGGAACCGGAGCGCGAAGTATTACATCCGAGCCCGATGGCGCAAAAAAACAATCTGAGGATGGAGCCAAAGCCCATGCGCAATACGAACCAAGGGAGGAGTCACCGACCTCGTGACTTCCAAAGACTTTCCAAGAGGAAAAACAAACTGCAAACATCCAGGCCCAACACCAGATGGCGATCTATGCAAAAGTGTGTAATCTGCAGCTCATATGCCTCGAACATACTTTTTCGAATAAAAATAAGTTGTCATGGTCTGAGGCAAACATTAGATGGTAGAAGTATACAGAGCATGTTTTTCTACAGCCAAAAATGCTACAAACGTCTCCCTAAAACTCCCTTTATGTAAGCTACAATGGCTGCCAAATGTACTTTAGGGGAGGCATAGGAGAGCCTGTTGACTAGTTGATATGTTAGATATGTGGGGACTGTGGTGTCCCCACGTCCTGTTTTGGGAATCTACTTCTGTGGAGCATCAGTGTTTAAATCCTTTACATTTTAGCGGTGAAGCACTTTGGCGTGGTCCATCTCCCCGTTTCTTTCTGACTTCCATGGTCCCCTTTGGTAGCTTCAAATGTCCACAATATGTCTTAAGGAACCATGTGTGAGAAGGTGTCTCTTTTTGCATGGTTAGCCCCCACATTTTGTTCAGTTTTGATGTGGTTTCAAATGTAGTGCACAGGGTCCCTGCCAGCCAGGCCTCCTGTGCCTGTGCTCCATCCTTAAAAACTCCCTAATTGGCACTTTTGCCCTTGTAAGTCCCTAGTTAATGGTACTCAGAGTACGTAGGGCCTGGGAGCTGAAGAAGGTCCCCTGGAACCCCGCTCACTGGGACAATGCCACTGCCCTTGCATGCCACTGTGAAGGAGAAAACGACAAAGTCGACATGGCATGGGTGCCATGGCAGCAAATACTGTCTGAAAGCAGCGCAAGTCATCTTGTAGCAGGCCTCACAGCCCTAAGGCAGGGTGCTCTATACCACAGGTAAGGGCGTATGTGCATGTGCAGATATGGCCCTAAAATATTGGGTTCCATCTCCTAATATCGTAAGTGCCAGGCAAGCCATAGATAGTACATGGGCTGGAAACTCGACAACTCTAGTTCCATAGCACCATGATGGCTTTACTGAACACAGGAGTGTTTGGTACCAAACTATTCCTCTCAATAAATCCATGCGGATGCCAGTGTGAGATTTATTGTACCATGTACCCAGAGGGCAACTCAGAGGTGCTCCCTGAAAATCTACAAACCCTGGTGTGGTCTCTGACCAGCTGTAGGCAGCCAGCCACCACCAGACATGTTTATGGACCCCTGGGTAGAGAGACCCCGCTCTCTGGGACCAGAAACAATACACATCCTGGGCAGAGGTGTCACACCTTTTACCCCAGGATGGGCCAGTGCTCGAAGAGGGATGCTTTAAAGGCCTCGTGCCTTTGTAATGCGACCCCTAGTCTTGGCTGCCAGCACCAGATGGCAGCCCCTGGTTTACACCCCCACTTTGGGCAGGAAAACTAGAAGGAAAAACTCAAAAGAATAGGTGTGCCCAATGCCGGACTGGGAACAGCAACCTGCCCTGGCAGATTGCTGCTCGACCGGCCCTGGGAGGGGTGTGCTAGTAAGAAGTACCGCTCCCGCTTTTGTTACCGGGGCCTGATATTGCAGCACTGCTGCAAAACCAGCACCCAATGACAAAACCGGTTCCCACCCCTCCAGCCTGCCAGGTAATGCCCTGAATCTGCTACGGCCAGTTCAGCTCTTGGTGTGCCCACTTCTGCCAACCCCACTCCTAAGGTGGGGGGGGGGGCAAGGTGAAGCACAACTTTCAGTACCTGCCATCTTGAAGATGGGGAGACCCCAGGTAAGATGCCCGTAATCCCCCACCTACTACTCCCCTAAAACCACTTCTAAATTTCGTATTTAGGTGGCTCCCCCAGACCTAGAATCTAGATCTGCGATGACCTACGAAGAAAGAAGACACCCTGCAGCAGAAGACTGAAGACGACGACAGCCTTGGCCCTAGCCCTACCAGCCTGTCTCCAGCTTCGACAAACCTGCGACCTGTCCTGCAGCCAGCAACTTCTAATACCCCTGGGAGGACTGCTGCTGTCAACGAAGACTCCAGTCTCCTGTGGACAGCAGGGCGGACCTGTCCAGAAGAAAAACAGCAACAAAGTTTTCAGATGCAGGCAGATCCACGACTAGTGCGCACTCTGTACCAGATGCCCACAGCCCGTGTCTGAATGATCCAACTGCCAGGTGAAGTCTTACCAGTGACCAGGACTCCCAATCCAGTGTTGCGCGACCTTTCCTGACACCCAGGACGTCGCCTGCAGGGTGAATCTGAGGCCCCCCTCCCACATGACCGGCCCAGTAAGAAGATTTCTGATGCCTAAAGGCACCCCTGCACCCACAACCCCCAGGTTTTGGTGAGCTCGACCTTTGGTGCCTCTGTGACCCCCAACACCTCAGCTTACCAGTGCGGTCACTGGTGTTTTGCAAGGACCCTCCGGTTTGACACCTGCAGCCTGTTTCCAAAAAGAAGAATCTCCAAGGATTGAATTGGGCGCCAGACGCTGTGTTTTCACCCTGCACCCGGCCGCACCTGTGCCGCTGGTGGTGTATGTTTGGTGCTCCTTTCTGTTCCCCCCTGTGCTGGTCCTAATACCCAAAGCTTGGCCCCTGCAACCGTTCCACATTCCTGCAAACAGCGTGGCTCCAGGGACCCCCAGTCTCCATTGAAACACATGAGACCGAACTCCGATTTTGACCTCTACACCGTGATGCAATGTTGGTACTTACCTACTCCTTGCCCACTGCTGACCTTTGGTCCCGATGACTGGAACTGTATGTTGCGTACTTACCTGATTAACAGCAAAACAGTTTACCCCATAGGATAACATTGAACTGTTCTGAAAATGTGGAAGGTGGATTGCTACTATTGCTTCTTGCCTCTGTATGGCCCATGTCCATATGTCCTGTGCTAGTCTGGATTGCAGGATATCTTCTTGTCTCCTGTTTTTGAGGTAGAACATGGTGGTTGCGTTATCTGTCTGGACCTGCACTACCTTTCCATTTATCTGTCACTGAGAGGGCTTTAGGGCTGGGAATAGTCTGGAGTTCCAACATATTTATGTGTTTTACTGCTTTCTTCAGGCTCCATTAGCCCTTAATGTTCAATTTCCCCATGTGAATGCATCAAAATTATGGTAACCGAGCGAAATCTGTGTTTTAAAGGTCTGCCTATTCTGATGTTCCATGCCATCCACCACTGTATATCCATGTGCCCTCTCTCTGACAACCGCTCGACCTTCCCAACTCACTATTGCCTGTGACCATTTTCCCTGCAGCCACTCCTGTAGTGGTCCCATGTATAACCGACCATCATGCCCATCAGCTTCCCCACTGTCAGAGGTTGTCCACTCTGGTAAAGGTGAACTTGCTCTGTCAATTCCAGGATTCTCGTCTCTACAGGGAATGCTTTCCCTTCTTTGGAGTTCAGTTTAGCCCAAGAATGTCTTTTCCCCTTCCAGTCTTGGGGTGATTTTTCCTGGTTTATAGAAAAATTCAGGTTGTATAACATTCTCATTACTGTACTTATGCTGTCCTGGCATTGTTTGAATGAATTTGCTCGTACCAGTCGATCATTTAGGAAAGAATAAACGTGGACCCCTTTCCTCCTTAAACACACCACCGCTGCAGCTAGACATTTAGTGTCAACCCAGGTGCTGATTTTATCCCAAAACGTAAGCCAGTGACCTGCTAGTGTACCTTGTCTATGACAAATTGTAGGATTTTTCATGTCTGTTAATCTAATCGGCACCTAGAGGTATACAACTTTGAGGTCGATTGTTGCAATGGTAACCCCTTTTTGCAGGGTAACCTTCGCCAAATTTGTCATCTAAAACTTCTGCATCTTGATGAACCTGTTGAGGGTGCGGAGGTTGAAGATGGGTCTGCGGGACTTGCCTGGTTTTGGGAACAGGACACAGACTGAGAAGATCCCTTGTACCCTTTCTTTCATTGCATCTATTTCTATTGCCTTTTTCTACAGGAAATCTGACACTTCTAGTGTGAAGTACAGCAGATATAATTTACAGTGTTTTATTGGGTTTATTAATGTAATCAAGAAGAACTGGCTCGCAGTTTGAAGCCTCAAGTTTGTTTGTGAGAAACCAGTAGGTTTCTTAAGAAAACCCTCACCCACCAACCTAGTTGATGGCATGCTTCATCATCGTGTCCCACCCAAGCTGCCGAGTGCACCCTGGCTGTGCTGTGACGCCTGAACTACAGCAGAGCGGGTTTGTTTGTGCAATGTGGTGCAGTGAGTGTGATGTTAAAACTATCTATAGGGTCCCTTTTTTAAATTAATTTTAATAGTGGTCCCTATGACAGGGTTAAAAATAGAGATGCGGATATGTGTAGAGTTTGAAGTTTGGACTAAAATATCCTGAGGGTAGGTCTACATGTTTCAGCCAGTCTCTTAAGTGTGCTGGCTTTCATCAGGACCAGTGTGAAAAAAGTATATAAACCGTGTATAAACAGGTCAGGTTTTAGTCTACCTGACCTGATTGCATAAAAAGTGGTGCATGCGCTATGGTGCGATTGAAAAAGAGCAGAGAAACCAGTTGTTTCCTCCTAATTGTCCTTAGACTTAGATTATGCCGTAGTGATCTGCATAGGGAATGAGACAAAACACAGAAACATAAAACATATAATCACTTAAACATGAGAGGTTCATGCACTCGTGTGTGCCACACGCAGTGTCAGACTCGATCCTTAGCTGATCTATGCGGTGGTGACAGTATGTTACACCCATGCCTGCATCGCATTTTATTATCAGGTTGTATGCGCTACAGTGAAAAATGTCCGCAGTGACTAATTTGCGGCGAGGTGTATGGCTTACTATGGTAGAATCTCCATAGACATAAATCCCGCAGGGTGGCAGGGCCTGTAGTCACACGCTGGAATTTTGAAACTGAAAGGTTACTAGGGAAAGTGCGGTGTGCCATTTTGGCTCTCCGCGTTATCCGGTATGTGAGCCAGGGTGCTCCACTTACTTCTTCAAGGTCCACTGCCCTCTGTTAATAACTGTTGCGGCCTTGGTCCGAGATTCCGTTGGTGTCTGGCCGCTACAGAGACCTGAATTAAATGAGCAGTCTCCCGCTGTCCATTACCGGTGTGCGTGCGATCGTGTCATCACGCGGGGGCGTGATCGTATCATCACGCGGGGGCGTGGTCTCTGAGATTGGACGACAGACTATGCCTCAGAATGCCAATACGTGCCCTCAGGGCTAATGAGTATATGAAAAAAAAAATAGCGCAGATTATTACATAAAATAAAGGTAGTGTCCACCATGTACCTACTGGGAGAGTAAGCATTTGTGAACAATAATTGGACTAGTCCAATTTATTGAAGTCGAGTGGCTGCAATAGAGAGCACATTGTGCCTTCGTGCTAGACGACATTGGAGTGATTGCTTGCACATGGAAGTGAGTTCATATCGGCATAGGCTGGTTGTTATATGCCGCTGAGTGTTGTTGGTGGAATTGTGTGTTTCTTTTATGTCAGTACGCTTTAGAGTGGTGTAGCTACATGGGAATTTTAAAGACCGGTTTGGTGTTGTTGCGTACTGCTTGCCCCTTCGACTAGTATGTCTAGGGGTTGAAGCACTGAGCATCAGGTGTACATTGCTAGGGTGACTCCTGACCATAAGTGGGGTATATTTCCGGTTTTAGGTTATTGTCTCTGACATCTATAGTGTCCCCTGTCCGGGTGTGGGTGGCTGTGCCACTTGGAGGATATGGCAGGGAACCAGATATATTCAGTTTCAAGAGTTTTTTAGTGCATTCCATGGAATGTTGTTGTTCCACCCGGTTTTGTGGGTTGAGAGGCGATAGATCCAGCGTTGTTTTTTCTGCAGGAGTAAATTCTCCCATCCCTGATATTGCCTCGATCTGTTCTATGACAACCCACTGCATATCATTTGGGGTATGTCCTGTTCTGATAAAGTGGTTGGTCATTCATGTGGTACTTCTGTTGCAGCGGATATTGCTTCTGTGCTTTCCGATTCTGATCTTTATTTTTCTGCTGGTCAATCGTATATATAAAATGTGTGGAGTTGCAGCTGGTGTTTCTCTTTAGGGACCAAGTTTTTCCTTGTTCTAGTTCCAAGGTTTCCGTGGATGTGGTTAGATGGCATACGCCACAGTTTTCACATGGGAAATGGCCTATCACACTGGGAAGGCCCATGAGTTGAGGACAGTAGTGTCCATTGGTTTGTTAGTCTGTTTCAGGCGTGTGGAAATCAGGCGGTCTCTTACGCTGTCTGCTCGTTTGAACGAGAATAGAGGCTTCTCCCACTTTAGTTTCCCGGTACTGAGGATTTTCCAATGTTTGTTAATGATTTTGGTCATTTTATTTGAGATTGTGTTATAGGTTCTTACACAGGTCAGCAGAATTGTTATTGGGTTTGGCCTGATGTTGGGAGGTGGCTTCACATGCTCCATGCAGTTTTCGCGTTTGATGATACGGAGTATTAACTTATTAGAAGTCTAAATGGTCCACTCCCTGAGGAATCCTCTAATTTTCCCTCCTACCTGTTAGTGTGTAAGGGGGCATCTGTGCTTGGGTCACTTGCTAGTGTGCCCAGCTTCTCTTGGGGCTGGTCCTCTTCCCAAAGCCCTGCCTTGTAAAGGCTGCTTGGGAGTGCTGGTGTACTGCCATTGTCTTGGGGTTCTTTGGCATTACAGCGGTGAACTAAAGTGTGAATAAGTAGATTGTGAGCCTCCTCTTGTGGTTATCTTCTTCCTTGGTCCGTCTCTGTCTCTGAAATATACCCTGAAATTGAAGGGTTTCTGTGGACTTAGCGGTGCATTGTCCTTTTTCATACTTAGGGAGGAGTCATACAGCACTGATCAAAAGAAGCTTTCTCCAGTTAATGGTATGTTCACCACTGTTGCCTCCCCCTTGCAGTCTAAACCCCTACACACTCAGCTGCATATGCCTCCTGAGTATGCTCCCGGTGCACGGCTGTCTGCTGGGCAAGTCTGCAGCATCCAGGGCTGATTTTAGGCAGGTGTTACGGATAGGTTTTCCTTTTGGTGCAGTTCAGGGAGATGTTGTAAGTGGTCCTTCATCTCCTCTCACTGTTGGTGGCCATACCTGTTCAAGTAAGCAGGGCATTGGAGTAGATGATTCTCAACTTAACCACTGCAGAACACACCAATTTAACCTGCGTTATCTTTGTCAGATGTTGGGCCCATTGCTGCAGGGGTGCTTTCCCTCTAAAGCGCCATGAAGACTATAATTAAGTCGGCACATGCACTACCCCTGATTTAAGCAGAGTCCTGAATAGTGCCAACATTTTTTCTTCACCATTTGGGTAACCGCTTTTCTGTTGCTGGTTCCCCGATACCTTCCCTCCTCGGGTCTGTACACTGGGAAGCATAGACAAGAACTGCCTCTTCGTCTGGGCAATGTCATCTGGTACTTAGGGTCTCAAGATGCAGGTGCTGACTCTCTCCTCTGCTGAGTTGGCATCGAGGTCTTGCCATACTACTCTGACGTGTCTCCTTTGAATGTTATCTGTTGGAAGGGGCTTCCCATAAAGTGCTTAACAGGTGAAGCAGACCTCAGTCAGGTCCAGGCACTTTTATCCTTTGTTGTAGGTTCCTATGGAAGTGGTCCTGATGCAAGAGATACAGGATGCTGAAGATACTCAAGGATGCGGTGCATGAGATGCGGTCGAAAAGTGTCTTCCTGCGGCTACTTCTTGGTCCATGGAGGGGGTGAGGCGGTCCTGGTCACAGAGTTGACGTCCCTTGAAGTCCTCCAAGTATTGGCAGGAGTCCAATTGCAACTGGACTACCAGTCGTCCCGTATCGTTGGTCATAGCCAAATCCTTCTCTGGGTAATAACTCATCTTCTGGGCAAACAAACTGCACTTGGATAACTATCCCGATCCAACAGATTCGGTGAAACTGAGCGTCAGATCCTTGTCTCTGATACTGCACAACAGTGGTTGGTGGCAGTGTGAAGATTCTGTGCCACCAACTTGCTCCAGCAGGCTTTTTCAGCTGTTGTGGCCCTGTGCTGCGAACAGGAGGTCAACCAACTGACCAAGACTTTGAGTCTCTTACTTCAAGTGGGTTCCGGAGGCTACATCTCCACGAGCAGGACACAGCAGGCACAATCCCTCTCATTTAGTAACAACAAGGTTCAGCAGCTGTAGTTCACAAAGGTGCACCCTCTCCTTGCCAGTTCCAAAAAGCAGCAAGGCAATTCTCCTTCCAGTCCATCGAGATCTGAGTTCTGGGTGCCAGGGGTGCAGTATTTATGCTTAGAAAATGCCCTTCGGTAGTATGCGGTTAGTAGTCAATAGGCTACCAGGTTCCCTCCCTCCTGATGACTTCTTCCTAGGAAGTGTGGCATCTGGCTATCCCATGATGTACCATTCTGCCCACTCTCAATATAACAAAATCCCTCTCTCTGAATGCAGAGCTCCCTAGCACAATACAGTGGTGCGGCTAACAAGGGTGCTACACACAGCTCCAAAACTGGTTTCCCCTCTCCTTCTTGAGTGCCAGCTTGCCTACCTAAACGATAAGGCAGCTCCTCTTCCAAGTGTTCCCCATTTGCTCTTCAGAGGCGGCTTCAACTTTGAAGATCACCTTTTAGACCAAGACCCGTGTGACTTCATGCCTGGAGGTGGTACCACCTCCTCTAGTGGCAGGCCTATATTCTTATCTTCCCTGGGAGTCGTTCACGTGTCTCTCCAGGACGGAAGAAGGCTGTCTCAGGGACGGATGAACAAGTTACTTACCTTCAGTAACACATTATCTGGTAGAGACTATCTAGCTGCAGATTCCTTACCTTTCAATTTCCCAAGCGTCAGGCTGGATCCAGAAACTTTTGCAGAGCAATGCCCCTTGGGCACGCCATAGGATGGCTCCATTCGGCTCCACTTGATGTCGTTGGCGCCGGTTATGACATTGCGGTACCTATAAAGGCACCACCCAGGCGCGTGGATGTCAGTACTTTACGTTTTCTCCACGCCAGAAGCGCAGAGCCACAAAGTAACGGACGTAGACGTATGGAAAACTAGGGCCATGGAAAGGGGAGTAACCCTAGCCCTACAACATTAGTCCGCAAAGAGGGGAGGTATGGGTGGATCTGTAAGGAATCTGCAGCTAGATAGAGTCTCTACCAGATAATGCGTAACCCAAGGTAAGTAACTTGTTCATCTGATAGAGACTTCTAGCTGCAGATTCCTTACCTTTGTATTAAATACCCAAGCCATACCATCCCTGCAGTGGGTTGCAGACCAACACCTTATACTAGGAAGTCCTGCAGAACTGAACGGGCAAAATGCTCGTCCCTGTGGACCGGACTGTAGGCAGTAGTGCTTGGAAAACGTGTGCAAAGATGTACATGTTGCTGCCTGACAGATGTCCAGGACTGGGACACCCTTAGCCAAGGCCATAGTCGCAGCCTTACCCTGGTGGAATGGGCCCATAATCGCTAAGTGGGGGTGCTTCTTAACCAGGGCATAGCAAATCTTAATGCAGAGAAAGACCCAGCGAGAGATGGTCTTTATCTGCACTGGTCGCCCCTTCTTAGCTCCCATGTACCCCACAAAGAGTTGGTCATCCAGTCGGAACTCTTTTTTGCGGTCAAGGGAGAACGACAATGCTATTTTTGGGTCCAGTCGGTGGAGACACTCCTCTTCCTTAGAGGGATGCAGGGGCGCAAAGAAGGTGGGCAGGGTGATAGACTGACCCAGATGGAATGAGGTCACAAACTTTGGCAGAAATTAAGCCCGGGTGCAAACCACCACTTTATCTGGAAAAGACATCATGTAGGGAGGTGTACAAGACAGCGCCTGCAACTCACTCACCCTCCGGGCAGATGTAATCGCCACTAAAAAGGCTGTCTTGATGATAAGCAACCAGAAAGGACAGTTGTGTAAAGGCTCGAAGGGAGAACACATAAGATAGGTGAGGATCACATTAACCACCCACTGCAGCATAACAAAGGACATGGCTGGAAACAAGTAAGCCAGCCCTTTTAGAAACCTATGTACAATTGGAGATCAAAAAAGAGAGGGCTGGTCTGGCATCTGCAAAAAAGGAGACAGGGCAGAAAGATAAGCCTTGAGAGTGCCCAAAGCAGAACCTTTTTGGGCAAGGGTTAGAGTGAATAAAAACAGTGGAAAGAGAAGCAGAAAGAGGGTCAATAGACCTTTTTGTACAGTATAATACACATTTCTGCCAAAAGCAGACATATCATCTTAGTGGACGGCCGCCTGGCTGCCAAAGGAAAATGCTACTTACCAGTATGCATCTGTTCTTGGCATGTAGAGCTGCAGAATCATACACTTGTGCATAGATCGCCATCTGGTGTTGGGCTCGGATGTTTGCAGTTTGTTGTTGCCTTGGAAGAAGTCTTTGTAGTCACAAGATAGGCGACTTCTCCCTTGGACGATAGTGCGAATGGGCATCGACTCCAACCTTATGGATGAGGGACCTCAGGAATAAGCCCGACAAAGAAAATAAATAAAAGAAAACACGAGTTTTAGGGAACTGATATGTGCTACTTAGTGGACACAAGAGGAAAAGGGAGTGAGGGGAGATCACCAGCACACCACCACCGAGTGTTTTCTTGATCTTAAACCAAGTAGACTGCTACTCAGGGTCTGAGCCCATTATGCAGAGATCGATCACCCTTCCCTCTCCCTGCCTACGGAATCTCTTCCAGCAGGCCTTCCCTTCCCGAACCAGTCCCGGATACGGCCACCTCGGGTAGCCACGCTCCTCCAGGAGCGCGGCTGGTCAGCTGGTGATGCTGGATAGGGTCCGGCTCCCTGCTCTGCCGGATCTCGGCGTCCCGTTGCTTCGGACGACGTCTTCTCCCCGCTCTCCACTACCGGCGTAACAGGTCGCGTCGTATACCCGCTGCTCCTCCACTCCGGATAGTCTTGGTAGGAACTCCCTCCTGATTCAGACTCACAACAGACTTCTTTCCGCACAGGTCCCGTTAAAAAGCCGGCCTCCTCCGTCACGTCGATACACATTGGAGCATGTGACGGGGTCACATGACATGGGGCAGGCTCCAGGAAGTACGGTGAATTAAAGGGCTCAACACTATCCCCGGTCGCGGGTGACTGCAAATAGAACACAGGGGAAATGTAAGGAGGTAAGGGGTCGCCATCTCCCTCTTCCATGTCCAGGGGCGGACCATCGTGACAGTAATGTATCTAAGTAAAATAACGCTGGAACAGATAGAGGTACCGGCGAAGCGGGTGGGCGTATGTGATTCTGCAGCTCTACATGCCAAGAACAGATGCATACTGGTCCGTTTAAGGCATATGAGCTGCAGAATACATACTTGTGGATAGCTTGTATAGCAGTGCTCTCCCAAGGACAGTTTTGTTGATGAGATGTGTTTGGAATGATTTTAATGCCAGAAAGATTACTATTAACTATAGGTGATTGATGTGGAGCACTTTTTGTTGAGGGGTCCACCTGCCCTGAATTGTATGGTTTTGCAGATGGGCTCCCCAGCCAGTGAGCGATGTATCTGTGGAACTGGGTCTAGGAACAGCCGCCCTTTGGAAAGGTTTTGTGTGTTCCACCACTGCAGAGAGCGATGTGTGAGGCTGTTCACCAACACCAGATCTGTAAGTTGACCTTGAGCCTGGTTCCACTGACATGCTAAACATTCTTGTAAAGGGCGCATCTGGAGTCTTGCGTGAGGTACTATGAAAATGCAAGAGGCCATCATTCCTATTAACTGCATAAACACTCGAGCTGGTAGTGAGTGTTGGGGTTGAAATGTTGTTATGAGGGTTTGCCTACTGGCTATTCTGACTGGATTGTGGTATGCAAGGGCTTTGGAAGTGTCTATGGTGGCCCCTAGATACTGCTGTATGTGGTACGGCTGAAGGTGTGACTTGGTGAGGTTTATTGTGAACCCTAAGTCGTGGAGCAGGTGAATTGTTAGGCGAGTGTGAACACACTGGCTGTATGACTTGGCTTTTAACAGCCAGTCGTCCAGTTATGAAAACACATGAATTTGTTGTCTTTGCAAGTGGGCGGCTACTACTTGCAGACACTTTGTGAAGACTCTGGGTGCTGTGGTCACTCCGAATGGGAAGACCTTGAATTGATAGTGCTGACCGTCTACTACAAACCTTAGATATTTCCTGTGAGCAATGTGTATAGGAATATGGAAGTAGGCGTCCTTGAGATCTAGAGTGGCAAGAAAGACGCCTTGTTGAAGCAGTGGGAGGACCTGTTGAAGGGTGACCATGTGAAAGTGGTCTGATTGTATGTAGATATTCAACGGTCTGAGGTCCAGTATTGGTCTGAGAGTACAGTCTTTATTGGGGATGAGAAAATAGAGGGAGTAAACCCCTGTGCCTTGATGGTGAAGGGGAACTGGTTCTATGGCATGCTTTTAAAGAAGTGAGAGAACTTCCTGTTAGAGGAGCGTTAGATGTTCCGTGGACATTGGACGTTGTTTGGGCGGTATGGTTGGGGGAGTTGTGGTAAGTTCCAGGCAGTAACCATACTGGATAATTTGTCTTACCCACCTGTCCGTAATGATGGAGTTCCAGACAGGTAGGAACTGTGAGTGCCTTCCTCCGACTGGAGTGGAATGGTCTGGAGGGAGCAGAGGGAAGTCATTGTTTGATAGTAGGGGAGTTTTGGTTGTTGTTACCTCAGCCTCAACCCTTGTTATTATTTCCTCTGTACCCACCTCTAAAATATCCCTTGTTGGGGGATGTTTGTGTGGGACTTTTGTAGGAGGAGGAAGTAGTCTCTGTGCTAATGTTTTTGGGATGCGACCCTATTAAAGGAGTGACAAAAGGAACCTCGTGTTGTTTGAGATTGTAAGGCTCCCATAGATTTTGCAGTGTCTGGGTCTTTTTTTCATTTTCTCCAAAGCTGTATCCACAGCTGGGCCAAAAAGGTGTTCTTGATCGAACGGCTGATTTCAGATAGTTGTTTGCACTTCTTGTTTAAAACCAGAAATGCGCAACCATGCATGACTGTGAAGTATGACACTGGTGTTGACAGATCTAGATGTGGTGTCTGCTGCATCGAGGGCACATTTGATGGATGCATTTGCAATTAACTAGCCCTCCTGGACCAGATCGTTGGCCTTGGCTTTGTATTGGTCAGGTAAATGTTGAATAAGATCTTCAAGCTCATCGTAGTGAGCCCTGTCATATCTGGCAAGCAGTGCTTGTGCATTAGCTATTCTCCAGTGATTGGATGCTTGGGAGGCAACTCTTTTGCCTGATGCATCTAGCAGTTTAGACTCTTTGTCTGGAGGTGGAGCATCACCAGAGGTTTGGGAATTAGCACGTTTTCTTACATTGGACACTACCAAAGAATCTAAAGGGAGTTGTCCTTTAATGTAGATTGGATCATTAGGGGCAGGCTTATATTTTTTATCAATCAGAGGATTGAGAATCCTGGTCCTGACAGGGTATTTAAATATGTCTGGTGCATGTTTTATGACACCTTTGATCATGGGCAATGTATGTATTGTTTTTTGTGACTGAGCAAAAGTATCAAGTCTTTGTCCATGGGGTCTGAATGTAGTTCAACGCCATGATATTGCGCAGCCCTATTAATGATCTGACTAAACCCTATATTGTCATCTGGGGGAGATGGCCTACAGTGGTATGCATCTGGATCAGGAAGGTCTGGAGGATCTGAGGGATTGTGGTAATCTTCCCATGTATCCTGTGGTGTAGTAGTGTCATCAACCGGTCCTAGGAAGCTTGTTTCCGGTCCAGGGAAGACATGGCTTGGCAGTTCGGGCTGGACTGTTCCCATGAGGCACAGGGTCAGACTGATTTGCATATGGCCATGTCTGAACTGGGGTGGCAGAGTGGGCTAAAGAACGGTGATGGATTAAACCCAGATCAGTTGACTGGGGGTGAGTGCTTGCAATGTTCAACACTCCGTCCATCATTTCCTTTGGTTTTTGCTTTGTTCGCCATAAGTTGGCAGGGTATGCTCAGACGTGAGTCCCTTGCTCACTTTGCCACTGGATTCAAGCAAGCCTGGCTGAAGACGGCTGAAATGCCAGAAACCGGTCCTAGGAAGCTTGTTTCCGGTCCAGGGAAGACATGGCTTGGCAGTTCGGGCTGGACTGTTCCCATGAGGCACAGGGTCAGACTGATTTGCATATGGCCATGTCTGAACTGGGGTGGCAGAGTGGGCTAAAGAACGGTGATGGATTAAACCCAGATCAGTTGACTGGGGGTGAGTGCTTGCAATGTTCAACCATTTCCTTTGGTTTTTGCTAAACCCTATATTGTCATCTGGGGGAGATGGCCTACAGTGGTATGCATCTGGATCAGGAAGGTCTGGAGGATCTGAGGGATTGTGATAATCTTCCCATGTATCCTGTGGTGTAGTAGTGTCATCATCAGGGTCATCTAAAGGGATCCTTATCGTGTCCACCCCGTCCCCTAAATCATCCTCATCCTGTGGTGGTAAAGGTGAGTATGGAGAGAGTCTAGGAGAGTGTATAGGAGAGTTTGTAGGAGACAAATGTTTGGTAAGAAGAATAGGAGAAGAGGGTCTTAGGGGGTGAAGTTGCAAACTCTCTTTTCTTTACAGGCACCTCAGAAGAGTGTGAGGTATCTGATTTTCTCTTCTTTGTTGGGAGACTGACAATATGGCCTGTTTTAGGGTCCTCATGTAATGTCTTTTGTTTTGGATCAATAGGATCTGGTCGAAACAGTTCTTCATGCTTGTTGTCTCCTTTCTGTGCCGATTTTTTTCGGTTCCGAACATAGTTTTGAATTGGACTCTGGAGCCGTAGGAGAGGTCTTGTGCTCCTTTGGCTTCGGTGTAGAGTCAGAAATCTTCTTCGGATCCGAAGGTTTTCGATGTTTGTTCAGTTCCGAGGCATTATGGTCTTTCGGTGCCAAAGGATTCGATACCGAGGCCTTTTTGGTCAGAACGGGAATAGGGTGTATCCCTGATTTCGGTACCGAAGGTGTTTTATGGGTACTAATATGCAGCTTGCTCGGTCCCGAGCTGCCGGAAGGCTTTTCCTTTGTATTCAGAGGCGGGGCTTCTGAAGTTTTTCCTCGGTCTCGACTAAGGCCTTCAGGCAAAGTTTTGACCGGAGCCTTCTGTTTATCTGATGGGGCATGGGCATGGATGTTTGTACTCACTAGTTGACCTGGAAAGATGAGTCATCAGCTTCGGAGACGATGTCGAGCTCCTCCGAATCCTCTGCCTCTGGAACATCGGGGCCTTCGTAGAAGATGTTGTGTGGCGCCGGTGTAACCTGTTGAGCCATAACGTGTCGTCGATCCCGGCAATCACTGATAGTCTTTTTGAATCGAAAAGAGGCGCAGGCCTGGCAATACTTTTCCTCGTGTTCTGATGAGAGGCAAAGGTTGCAGACCTTGTGGTGGTCACTGTGTGGAAATTTAGCTCCACACTGGGGGCATTTTTTAAATGGCGCCCTTTCCATTAGCCGTAGGCCTGAATGGTGCTGATAGGCACAGTGGCCCGCGTCGACGACTGTAATCGAGGATTTCGAAAATTAGCGCGTCAAAGGGCACGCGAACAAAACAATACCATTGAGTGGTGATGGGTTGCGCGTTGAAAACTGCTACTCAGGGTCTGAGCCCATTATGCGGAGATCGGTCACCCTTCCCTCTCCCTGCCTACGGAATCTCTTCCAGCAGGCCTTCCCTTCCCGAACCAGTCCCGGATAAGGCCACCTCGGGTAGCCACGCTCCTCCAGGAGCGCGGCTGGTCAGCTGGTGATGCTGGATAGGGTCCGGCTCCCTGCTCTGCCGGATCTCGGCGTCCCGTTGCTTCGGACGACGTCTTCTCCCCGCTCTCCACTACCGGCGTAACAGGTCGCGTCGTATACCCGCTGCTCCTCCACTCCGGATAGTCTTGGTAGGAACTCCCTCCTGATTCAGACTCACAACAGACTTCTTTCCGCACAGGTCCCGTTAAAAAGCCGGCCTCCTCCGTCACGTCGATACACATTGGAGCATGTGACGGGGTCACATGACATGGGGCAGGCTCCAGGAAGTACGGTGAATTAAAGGGCTCAACACTATCCCCGGTCGCGGGTGACTGCAAATAGAACACAGGGGAAATGTAAGGAGGTAAGGGGTCGCCATCTCCCTCTTCCATGTCCAGGGGCGGCCCATCGTGACAGTAATGTATCTAAGTAAGATAACGCTGGAACAGATAGAGGTACCGGCGAAGCGGGTGGGCGTATGTGATTCTGCAGCTCTACATGCCAAGAACAGATGCATACTGGTCCGTTTAAGGCATATGAGCTGCAGAATACATACTTGTGGATAGCTTGTATAGCAGTGCTCTCCCAAGGACAGTTTTGTTGATGAGATGTGTTTGGAATGATTTTAATGCCAGAAAGATTACTATTAACTATAGGTGATTGATGTGGAGCACTTTTTGTTGAGGGGTCCACCTGCCCTGAATTGTATGGTTTAGGAGATGGGCTCCCCAGCCAGTGAGCGATGTATCTGTGGAACTGGGTCTAGGAACGGCCGCCCTTTGGAAAGGTTTTGTGTGTTCCACCACTGCAGAGAGCGATGTGTGAGGCTGTTCACCAACACCAGATCTGTAAGTTGACCTTGAGCCTGGTTCCACTGACATGCTAAACATTCTTGTAAAGGGCGCATCTGGAGTCTTGCGTGAGGTACTATGAAAATGCAAGAGGCCATCATTCCTATTAACTGCATAAACACTCGAGCTGGTAGTGAGTGTTGGGGTTGAAATGTTGTTATGAGGGTTTGCCTACTGGCTATTCTGACTGGATTGTGGTATGCAAGGGCTTTGGAAGTGTCTATGGTGGCCCCTAGATACTGCTGTATGTGGTACGGCTGAAGGTGTGACTTGGTGAGGTTTATTGTGAACCCTAAGTCGTGGAGCAGGTGAATTGTTTGGCGAGTGTGAACACACTGGCTGTATGACTTGGCTTTTACCAGCCAGTCGTCCAGTTATGAAAACACATGAATTTGTTGTCTTTGCAAGTGGGCGGCTACTACTTGCAGACACTTTGTGAAGACTCTGGGTGCTGTGGTCACTCCGAATGGGAAGACCTTGAATTGATAGTGCTGACCGTCTACTACAAACCTTAGATATTTCCTGTGTGCAATGTGTATAGGAATATGGAAGTAGGCGTCCTTGAGATCTAGAGTGGCAAGAAAGACGCCTTGTTGAAGCAGTGGGAGGACCTGTTGAAGGGTGACCATGTGAAAGTGGTCTGATTGTATGTAGATATTCAACGGTCTGAGGTCCAGTATTGGCCTGAGAGTACAGTCTTTATTGGGGATGAGAAAATAGAGGGAGTAAACCCCTGTGCCTTGATGGTGAAGGGGAACTGGTTCTATGGCATGCTTTTAAAGAAGTGAGAGAACTTCCTGTTAGAGGAGCGTTAGATGTTCCGTGGACATTGGACGTTGTTTGGGCGGTATGGTTGGGGGAGTTGTGGTAAGTTCCAGGCAGTAACCATACTGGATAATTTGTCTTACCCACCTGTCCGTAATGATGGAGTTCCAGACAGGTAGGAACTGTGAGTGCCTTCCTCCGACTGGAGTGGAATGGTCTGGAGGGAGCAGAGGGAAGTCATTGTTTGATAGTAGGGGAGTTTTGGTTGTTGTTACCTCGGCCTCAACCCTTGTTATTATTTCCTCTGTACCCACCTCTAAAATATCCCTTGTTGGGGAATGGGTGTGTGGGACTTTTGTAGGAGGAGGAAGTAGTCTCTGTGCTAATGTTTTTGGGATGCGACCCTATTAAAGGAGTGACAAAAGGAACCTCGTGTTGTTTGAGATTGTAAGGCTCCCATAGATTTTGCAGTGTCTGGGTCTTTTTTTCATTTTCTCCAAAGCTGTATCCACAGCTGGGCCAAAAAGGTGTTCTTGATCGAACGGCTGATTTCAGATAGTTGTTTGCACTTCTTGTTTAAAACCAGAAATGCGCAACCATGCATGACTGTGAAGTATGACACTGGTGTTGACAGATCTAGATGTGGTGTCTGCTGCATCGAGGGCACATTTGATGGATGCATTTGCAATTAACTAGCCCTCCTGGACCAGATCGTTGGCCTTGGCTTTGTATTGGTCAGGTAAATGTTGAATAAGATCTTCAAGCTCATCGTAGTGAGCCCTGTCATATCTGGCAAGCAGTGCTTGTGCATTAGCTATTCTCCAGTGATTGGATGCTTGGGAGGCAACTCTTTTGCCTGATGCATCTAGCAGTTTAGACTCTTTGTCTGGAGGTGGAGCATCACCAGAGGTTTGGGAATTAGCACGTTTTCTTACATTGGACACTACCAAAGAATCTAAAGGGAGTTGTCCTTTAATGTAGATTGGATCATTAGGGGCAGGCTTATATTTTTTATCAATCAGAGGATTGAGAATCCTGGTCCTGACAGGGTATTTAAATATGTCTGGTGCATGTTTTATGACACCTTTGATCATGGGCAATGTATGTATTGTTTTTTGTGACTGAGCAAAAGTATCAAGTCTTTGTCCATGGGGTCTGAATGTAGTTCAACGCCATGATATTGCGCAGCCCTATTAATGATCTGACTAAACCCTATATTGTCATCTGGGGGAGATGGCCTACAGTGGTATGCATCTGGATCAGGAAGGTCTGGAGGATCTGAGGGATTGTGGTAATCTTCCCATGTATCCTGTGGTGTAGTAGTGTCATCAACCGGTCCTAGGAAGCTTGTTTCCGGTCCAGGGAAGACATGGCTTGGCAGTTCGGGCTGGACTGTTCCCATGAGGCACAGGGTCAGACTGATTTGCATATGGCCATGTCTGAACTGGGGTGGCAGAGTGGGCTAAAGAACGGTGATGGATTAAACCCAGATCAGTTGACTGGGGGTGAGTGCTTGCAATGTTCAACACTCCGTCCATCATTTCCTTTGGTTTTTGCTTTGTTCGCCATAAGTTGGCAGGGTATGCTCAGACGTGAGTCCCTTGCTCACTTTGCCACTGGATTCAAGCAAGCCTGGCTGAAGACGGCTGAAATGCCAGAAACCGGTCCTAGGAAGCTTGTTTCCGGTCCAGGGAAGACATGGCTTGGCAGTTCGGGCTGGACTGTTCCCATGAGGCACAGGGTCAGACTGATTTGCATATGGCCATGTCTGAACTGGGGTGGCAGAGTGGGCTAAAGAACGGTGATGGATTAAACCCAGATCAGTTGACTGGGGGTGAGTGCTTGCAATGTTCAACCATTTCCTTTGGTTTTTGCTAAACCCTATATTGTCATCTGGGGGAGATGGCCTACAGTGGTATGCATCTGGATCAGGAAGGTCTGGAGGATCTGAGGGATTGTGATAATCTTCCCATGTATCCTGTGGTGTAGTAGTGTCATCATCAGGGTCATCTAAAGGGATCCTTATCGTGTCCACCCCGTCCCCTAAATCATCCTCATCCTGTGGTGGTAAAGGTGAGTATGGAGAGAGTCTAGGAGAGTGTATAGGAGAGTTTGTAGGAGACAAATGTTTGGTAAGAAGAATAGGAGAAGAGGGTCTTAGGGGGTGAAGTTGCAAACTCTCTTTTCTTTACAGGCACCTCAGAAGAGTGTGAGGTATCTGATTTTCTCTTCTTTGTTGGGAGACTGACAATATGGCCTGTTTTAGGGTCCTCATGTAATGTCTTTTGTTTTGGATCAATAGGATCTGGTCGAAACAGTTCTTCATGCTTGTTGTCTCCTTTCTGTGCCGATTTTTTTCGGTTCCGAACATAGTTTTGAATTGGACTCTGGAGCCGTAGGAGAGGTCTTGTGCTCCTTTGGCTTCGGTGTAGAGTCAGAAATCTTCTTCGGATCCGAAGGTTTTCGATGTTTGTTCAGTTCCGAGGCATTATGGTCTTTCGGTGCCAAAGGATTCGATACCGAGGCCTTTTTGGTCAGAACGGGAATAGGGTGTATCCCTGATTTCGGTACCGAAGGTGTTTTATGGGTACTAATATGCAGCTTGCTCGGTCCCGAGCTGCCGGAAGGCTTTTCCTTTGTATTCAGAGGCGGGGCTTCTGAAGTTTTTCCTCGGTCTCGACTAAGGCCTTCAGGCAAAGTTTTGACCGGAGCCTTCTGTTTATCTGATGGGGCATGGGCATGGATGTTTGTACTCACTAGTTGACCTGGAAAGAGGAGTCATCAGCTTCGGAGACGATGTCGAGCTCCTCCGAATCCTCTGCCTCTGGAACATCGGGGCCTTCGTAGAAGATGTTGTGTGGCGCCGGTGTAACCTGTTGAGCCATAACGTGTCGTCGATCCCGGCGATCACTGATAGTCTTTTTGAATCGAAAAGAGGCGCAGGCCTGGCAATACTTTTCCTCGTGTTCTGATGAGAGGCAAAGGTTGCAGACCTTGTGGTGGTCACTGTGTGGAAATTTAGCTCCACACTGGGGGCATTTTTTAAATGGCGCCCTTTCCATTAGCCGTAGGCCTGAATGGTGCTGATAGGCACAGTGGCCCGCGTCGACGACTGTAATCGAGGATTTCGAAAATTAGCGCGTCAAAGGGCACGCGAACAAAACAATACCATTGAGTGGTGATGGGTTGCGCGTTGAAAACTGCTACTCAGGGTCTGAGCCCATTATGCGGAGATCGGTCACCCTTCCCTCTCCCTGCCTACGGAATCTCTTCCAGCAGGCCTTCCCTTCCCGAACCAGTCCCGGATAAGGCCACCTCGGGTAGCCACGCTCCTCCAGGAGCGCGGCTGGTCAGCTGGTGATGCTGGATAGGGTCCGGCTCCCTGCTCTGCCGGATCTCGGCGTCCCGTTGCTTCGGACGACGTCTTCTCCCCGCTCTCCACTACCGGCGTAACAGGTCGCGTCGTATACCCGCTGCTCCTCCACTCCGGATAGTCTTGGTAGGAACTCCCTCCTGATTCAGACTCACAACAGACTTCTTTCCGCACAGGTCCCGTTAAAAAGCCGGCCTCCTCCGTCACGTCGATACACATTGGAGCATGTGACGGGGTCACATGACATGGGGCAGGCTCCAGGAAGTACGGTGAATTAAAGGGCTCAACACTATCCCCGGTCGCGGGTGACTGCAAATAGAACACAGGGGAAATGTAAGGAGGTAAGGGGTCGCCATCTCCCTCTTCCATGTCCAGGGGCGGCCCATCGTGACAGTAATGTATCTAAGTAAGATAACGCTGGAACAGATAGAGGTACCGGCGAAGCGGGTGGGCGTATGTGATTCTGCAGCTCTACATGCCAAGAACAGATGCATACTGGTCCGTTTAAGGCATATGAGCTGCAGAATACATACTTGTGGATAGCTTGTATAGCAGTGCTCTCCCAAGGACAGTTTTGTTGATGAGATGTGTTTGGAATGATTTTAATGCCAGAAAGATTACTATTAACTATAGGTGATTGATGTGGAGCACTTTTTGTTGAGGGGTCCACCTGCCCTGAATTGTATGGTTTAGGAGATGGGCTCCCCAGCCAGTGAGCGATGTATCTGTGGAACTGGGTCTAGGAATGGCCGCCCTTTGGAAAGGTTTTGTGTGTTCCACCACTGCAGAGAGCGATGTGTGAGGCTGTTCACCAACACCAGATCTGTAAGTTGACCTTGAGCCTGGTTCCACTGACATGCTAAACATTCTTGTAAAGGGCGCATCTGGAGTCTTGCGTGAGGTACTATGAAAATGCAAGAGGCCATCATTCCTATTAACTGCATAAACACTCGAGCTGGTAGTGAGTGTTGGGGTTGAAATGTTGTTATGAGGGTTTGCCTACTGGCTATTCTGACTGGATTGTGGTATGCAAGGGCTTTGGAAGTGTCTATGGTGGCCCCTAGATACTGCTGTATGTGGTACGGCTGAAGGTGTGACTTGGTGAGGTTTATTGTGAACCCTAAGTCGTGGAGCAGGTGAATTGTTTGGCGAGTGTGAACACACTGGCTGTATGACTTGGCTTTTACCAGCCAGTCGTCCAGGTATGAAAACACATGAATTTGTTGTCTTTGCAAGTGGGCGGCTACTACTGGCAGACACTTTGTGAAGACTCTGGGTGCTGTGGTCACTCCGAATGGGAAGACCTTGAATTGATAGTGCTGACCGTCTACTACAAACCTTAGATATTTCCTGTGAGCAATGTGTATAGGGATATGGAAGTAGGCGTCCTTGAGATCTAGAGTGGCAAGAAAGACTCCTTGTTGAAGCAGTGGGAGGACCTGTTGAAGGGTGACCATGTGAAAGTGGTCTGATTGTATGTAGATATTCAACGGTCTGAGGTCCAGTATTGGTCTGAGAGTACAGTCTTTATTGGGGATGAGAAAATAGAGGGAGTAAACCCCTGTGCCTTGATGGTGAAGGGGAACTGGTTCTATGGCATGCTTTTAAAGAAGTGAGAGAACTTCCTGTTAGAGGAGCGTTAGATGTTCCGTGGACATTGGACGTTGTTTGGGCGGTATGGTTGGGGGAGTTGTGGTAAGTTCCAGGCAGTAACCATACTGGATAATTTGTCTTACCCACCTGTCCGTAATGATGGAGTTCCAGACAGGTAGGAACTGTGAGTGCCTTCCTCCGACTGGAGTGGAATGGTCTGGAGGGAGCAGAGGGAAGTCATTGTTTGATAGTAGGGGAGTTTTGGTTGTTGTTACCTCGGCCTCAACCCTTGTTATTATTTCCTCTGTACCCACCTCTAAAACATCCCTTGTTGGGGAATGGGTGTGTGGGACTTTTGTAGGAGGAGGAAGTAGTCTCTGTGCTAATGTTTTTGGGATGCGCCCCTATAAAAGGAGTGACGAAAGGAACCTCGTGTTGTTTGAGATTGTAAGGCTCCCATAGATTTTGCAGTGTCTGGGTCTTTTTTTCATTTTCTCCAAAGCTGTATCCACAGCTGGGCCAAAAAGGTGTTCTTGATCGAACGGCTGATTTAAGATAGTTGTTTGCACTTCTTGTTTAAAACCAGAAATGCGCAACCATGCATGACTGTGAAGTATGACACTGGTGTTGACAGATCTAGATGTGGTGTCTGCTGCATCGAGGGCACATTTGATGGATGCATTTGCAATTAACTAGCCCTCCTGGACCAGATCGTTGGCCTTGGCTTTGTATTGGTCAGGTAAATGTTGAATAAGATCTTCAAGCTCATCGTAGTGAGCCCTGTCATATCTGACAAGCAGTGCTTGTGCATTAGCTATTCTCCAGTGATTGGCTGCTTGGGAGGCAACTCTTTTGCCTGATGCATCTAGCAGTTTAGACTCTTTGTCTGGAGGTGGAGCATCACCAGAGGTTTGGGAATTAGCACGTTTTCTTGCATTGGACACTACCAAAGAATCTAAAGGGAGTTTTCCTTTAATGTAGATTGGATCATTAGGGGCAGGCTTATATTTTTTATCAATCAGAGGATTGAGAATCCTGGTCCTGACAGGGTATTTAAAAATGTCTGGTGCATGTTTTATGACACCTTTGATCATGGGCAATGTATGTATTGTTTTTTGTGACTGAGCAAAAGTATCAAGTCTTTGTCCATGGGGTCTGAATGTAGTTCAACGCCATGATATTGCGCAGCCCTATTAATGATCTGACTAAACCCTATATTGTCATCTGGGGGAGATGGCCTACAGTGGTATGCATCTGGATCAGGAAGGTCTGGAGGATCTGAGGGATTATGGTAATCTTCCCATGTATCCTGTGGTGTAGTAGTGTCATCAACCGGTCCTAGGAAGCTTGTTTCCGGTCCAGGGAAGACATGGCTTGGCAGTTCGGGCTGGACTGTTCCCATGAGGCACAGGGTCAGACTGATTTGCATATGGCCATGTCTGAACTGGGGTGGCAGAGTGGGCTAAAGAACGGTGATGGATTAAACCCAGATCAGTTGACTGGGGGTGAGTGCTTGCAATGTTCAACCATTTCCTTTGGTTTTTGCTAAACCCTATATTGTCATCTGGGGGAGATGGCCTACAGTGGTATGCATCTGGATCAGGAAGGTCTGGAGGATCTGAGGGATTGTGATAATCTTCCCATGTATCCTGTGGTGTAGTAGTGTCATCATCAGGGTCATCTAAGGGATCCTTATCGTGTCCACCCCGTCTCCTAAATCATCCTCATCCTGTGGTGGTAAAGGTGAGTATGGAGAGAGTCTAGGAGAGTGTATAGGAGAGTTTGTAGGAGACAAATGTTTGGTAAGAAGAATAGGAGAAGAGGGTCTTAGGGGGTGAAGTTGCAAACTCTCTTTTCTTTACAGGCACCTCAGAAGAGTGTGAGGTATCTGATTTCCTCTTCTTTGTTGGGAGACTGACAATATGGCCTGTTTTAGGGTCCTCATGTAATGTCTTTTGTTTTGGATCAATAGGATCTGGTCGAAACAGTTCTTCATGCTTTTTGTCTGCTTTCTGTGCCGATTTTTTTCGGTTCCGAACATAGTTTTGAATTGGACTCTGGAGCCGTAGGAGAGGTCTTGTGCTCCTTTGGCTTCGGTGTAGAGTCAGAAATCTTCTTCGGATCCGAAGGTTTTCGATGTTTGTTCAGTTCCGAGGCATTATGGTCTTTCGGTGCCAAAGGATTCGATACCGAGGCCTTTTTGGTCAGAACGGGAATAGGGTGTATCCCTGATTTCGGTACCGAAGGTGTTTTATGGGTACTAATATGCAGCTTGCTCGGTCCCGAGCTGCCGGAAGGCTTTTCCTTTGTATTCAGAGGCGGGGCTTCTGAAGTTTTTCCTCGGTCTCGACTAAGGCCTTCAGGCAAAGTTTTGACCGGAGCCTTCTGTTTATCTGATGGGGCATGGGCATGGATGTTTGTACTCACTAGTTGACCTGGAAAGATGAGTCATCAGCTTCGGAGACTATGTCGAGCTCCTCCGAATCCTCTGCCTCTGGAACATCGGGGCCTTCGTAGAAGATGTTGTGTGGCGCCGGTGTAACCTGTTGAGCCATAACGTGTCGTCGATCCCGGCGATCACTGATAGTCTTTTTGAATCGAAAAGAGGCGCAGGCCTGGCAATACTTTTCCTCGTGTTCTGATGAGAGGAAAAGGTTGCAGACCTTGTGGTGGTCACTGTGTGGAAATTTAGCTCCACACTGGGGGCATTTTTTAAATGGCGCCCTTTCCATTAGCCGTAGGCCTGAATGGTGCTGATAGGCACAGTGGCCCGCGTCGACGACTGTAATCGAGGATTTCGAAAATTAGCGCGTCAAAGGGCACGCGAACAAAACAATACCATTGAGTGGTGATGGGTTGCGCGTCGAAAACTGCTACTCAGGGTCTGAGCCCATTATGCGGAGATCGGTCACCCTTCCCTCTCCCTGCCTACGGAATCTCTTCCAGCAGGCCTTCCCTTCCCGAACCAGTCCCGGATACGGCCACCTCGGGTAGCCACGCTCCTCCAGGAGCGCGGCTGGTCAGCTGGTGATGCTGGATAGGGTCCGGCTCCCTGCTCTGCCGGATCTCGGCGTCCCGTTGCTTCGGACGACGTCTTCTCCCCGCTCTCCACTACCGGCGTAACAGGTCGCGTCGTATACCCGCTGCTCCTCCACTCCGGATAGTCTTGGTAGGAACTCCCTCCTGATTCAGACTCACAACAGACTTCTTTCCGCACAGGTCCCGTTAAAAAGCCGGCCTCCTCCGTCACGTCGATACACATTGGAGCATGTGACGGGGTCACATGACATGGGGCAGGCTCCAGGAAGTACGGTGAATTAAAGGGCTCAACACTATCCCCGGTCGCGGGTGACTGCAAATAGAACACAGGGGAAATGTAAGGAGGTAAGGGGTCGCCATCTCCCTCTTCCATGTCCAGGGGCGGCCCATCATGACAGTAATGTATCTAAGTAAGATAACGCTGGAACAGATAGAGGTACCGGCGAAGCGGGTGGGCGTATGTGATTCTGCAGCTCTACATGCCAAGAACAGATGCAAACTGGTCCGTTTAAGGCATATGAGCTGCAGAATACATACTTGTGGATAGCTTGTATAGCAGTGCTCTCCCAAGGACAGTTTTGTTGATGAGATGTGTTTGGAATGATTTTAATGCCAGAAAGATTACTATTAACTATAGGTGATTGATGTGGAGCACTTTTTGTTGAGGGGTCCACCTGCCCTGAATTGTATGGTTTAGGAGATGGGCTCCCCAGCCAGTGAGCGATGTATCTGTGGAACTGGGTCTAGGAACGGCCGCCCTTTGGAAAGGTTTTGTGTGTTCCACCACTGCAGAGAGCGATGTGTGAGGCTGTTCACCAACACCAGATCTGTAAGTTGACCTTGAGCCTGGTTCCACTGACGTGCTAAACATTCTTGTAAAGGGCGCATCTGGAGTCTTGCGTGAGGTACTATGAAAATGCAAGAGGCCATCATTCCTATTAACTGCATAAACACTCGAGCTGGTAGTGAGTGTTGGGGTTGAAATGTTGTTATGAGGGTTTGCCTACTGGCTATTCTGACTGGATTGTGGTATGCAAGGGCTTTGGAAGTGTCTATGGTGGCCCCTAGATACTGCTGTATGTGGTACGGCTGAAGGTGTGACTTGGTGAGGTTTATTGTGAACCCTAAGTCGTGGAGCAGGTGAATTGTTTGGCGAGTGTGAACACACTGGCTGTATGACTTGGCTTTTACCAGCCAGTCGTCCAGGTATGAAAACACATGAATTTGTTGTCTTTGCAAGTGGGCGGCTACTACTGGCAGACACTTTGTGAAGACTCTGGGTGCTGTGGTCACTCCGAATGGGAAGACATTGAATTGATAGTGCTGACCGTCTACTACAAACCTTAGATATTTCCTGTGAGCAATGTGTATAGGAATATGCAAGTAGGCGTCCTTGAGATCTAGAGTGGCAAGAAAGACGCCTTGTTGAAGCAGTGGGAGGACCTGTTGAAGGGTGACCATGTGAAAGTGGTCTGATTGTATGTAGATATTCAACGGTCTGAGGTCCAGTATTGGTCTGAGAGTACAGTCTTTATTGGGGATGAGAAAATAGAGGGAGTAAACCCCTGTGCCTTGATGGTGAAGGGGAACTGGTTCTATGGCATGCTTTTAAAGAAGTGAGAGAACTTCCTGTTAGAGGAGCGTTAGATGTTCCGTGGACATTGGACGTTGTTTGGGCGGTATGGTTGGGGGAGTTGTGGTAAGTTCCAGGCAGTAACCATACTGGATAATTTGTCTTACCCACCTGTCCGTAATGATGGAGTTCCAGACAGGTAGGAACTGTGAGTGCCTTCCTCCGACTGGAGTGGAATGGTCTGGAGGGAGCAGAGGGAAGTCATTGTTTGATAGTAGGGGAGTTTTGGTTGTTGTTACCTCGGCCTCAACCCTTGTTATTATTTCCTCTGTACCCACCTCTAAAATATCCCTTGTTGGGGGATGTTTGTGTGGGACTTTTGTAGGAGGAGGAAGTAGTCTCTGTGCTAATGTTTTTGGGATGCGCCCCTATAAAAGGAGTGACGAAAGGAACCTCGTGTTGTTTGAGATTGTAAGGCTCCCATAGATTTTGCAGTGTCTGGGTCTTTTTTTCATTTTCTCCAAAGCTGTATCCACAGCTGGGCCAAAAAGGTGTTCTTGATCGAACGGCTGATTTAAGATAGTTGTTTGCACTTCTTGTTTAAAACCAGAAATGCGCAACCATGCATGACTGTGAAGTATGACACTGGTGTTGACAGATCTAGATGTGGTGTCTGCTGCATCGAGGGCACATTTGATGGATGCATTTGCAATTAACTAGCCCTCCTGGACCAGATCGTTGGCCTTGGCTTTGTATTGGTCAGGTAAATGTTGAATAAGATCTTCAAGCTCATCGTAGTGAGCCCTGTCATATCTGGCAAGCAGTGCTTGTGCATTAGCTATTCTCCAGTGATTGGCTGCTTGGGAGGCAACTCTTTTGCCTGATGCATCTAGCAGTTTAGACTCTTTGTCTGGAGGTGGAGCATCACCAGAGGTTTGGGAATTAGCACGTTTTCTTGCATTGGACACTACCAAAGAATCTAAAGGGAGTTGTCCTTTAATGTAGATTGAATCATTAGGGGCAGGCTTATATTTTTTATCAATCAGAGGATTGAGAATCCTGGTCCTGACAGGGTATTTAAATATGTCTGGTGCATGTTTTATGACACCTTTGATCATGGGCAATGTATGTATTGTTTTTTGTGACTGAGCAAAAGTATCAAGTCTTTGTCCATGGGGTCTGAATGTAGTTCAACGCCATGATATTGCGCAGCCCTATTAATGATCTGACTAAACCCTATATTGTCATCTGGGGGAGATGGCCTACAGTGGTATGCATCTGGATCAGGAAGGTCTGGAGGATCTGAGGGATTGTGGTAATCTTCCCATGTATCCTGTGGTGTAGTAGTGTCATCAACCGGTCCTAGGAAGCTTGTTTCCGGTCCAGGGAAGACATGGCTTGGCAGTTCGGGCTGGACTGTTCCCATGAGGCACAGGGTCAGACTGATTTGCATATGGCCATGTCTGAACTGGGGTGGCAGAGTGGGCTAAAGAACGGTGATGGATTAAACCCAGATCAGTTGACTGGGGGTGAGTGCTTGCAATGTTCAACCATTTCCTTTGGTTTTTGCTAAACCCTATATTGTCATCTGGGGGAGATGGCCTACAGTGGTATGCATCTGGATCAGGAAGGTCTGGAGGATCTGAGGGATTGTGATACTCTTCCCGTGTATCCTGTGGTGTAGTAGTGTCATCATCAGGGTCATCTAAGGGATCCTTATCGTGTCCACCCCGTCCCCTAAATCATCCTCATCCTGAGGTGGTAAAGGTGAGTATGGAGAGAGTCTAGGAGAGTGTATAGGAGAGTTTGTAGGAGACAAATGTTTGGTAAGAAGAATAGGAGAAGAGGGTCTTAGGGGGTGAAGTTGCAAACTCTCTTTTCTTTACAGGCACCTCAGAAGAGTGTGAGGTATCTGATTTCCTCTTCTTTGTTGGGAGACTGACAATATGGCCTGTTTTAGGGTCCTCATGTAATGTCTTTTGTTTTGGATCAATAGGATCTGGTCGAAACAGTTCTTCATGCTTGTTGTCTCCTTTCTGTGCCGATTTTTTTCGGTTCCGAACATAGTTTTGAATTGGAATCTGGAACCGTAGGAGAGGTCTTGTGCTCCTTTGGCTTCGGTGTAGAGTCAGAAATCTTCTTCGGATCCGAAGGTTTTCGATGTTTGTTCAGTTCCGAGGCATTATGGTCTTTCGGTGCCAAAGGATTCGATACCGAGGCCTTTTTGGTCAGAACGGGAATAGGGTGTATCCCTGATTTCGGTACCGAAGGTGTTTTATGGGTACTAATATGCAGCTTGCTCGGTCCCGAGCTGCCGGAAGGCTTTTCCTTTGTATTCAGAGGCGGGGCTTCTGAAGTTTTTCCTCGGTCTCGACTAAGGCCTTCAGGCAAAGTTTTGACCGGAGCCTTCTGTTTATCTGATGGGGCATGGGCATGGATGTTTGTACTCACTAGTTGACCTGGAAAGATGAGTCATCAGCTTCGGAGACGATGTCGAGCTCCTCCGAATCCTCTGCCTCTGGAACATCGGGGCCTTCGTAGAAGATGTTGTGTGGCGCCGGTGTAACCTGTTGAGCCATAACGTGTCGTCGATCCCGGCGATCACTGATAGTCTTTTTGAATCGAAAAGAGGCGCAGGCCTGGCAATACTTTTCCTCGTGTTCTGATGAGAGGCAAAGGTTGCAGACCTTGTGGTGGTCACTGTGTGGAAATTTAGCTCCACACTGGGGGCATTTTTTAAATGGCGCCCTTTCCATTAGCCGTAGGCCTGAATGGTGCTGATAGGCACAGTGGCCCGCGTCGACGACTGTAATCGAGGATTTCGAAAATTAGCGCGTCAAAGGGCACGCGAACAAAACAATACCATTGAGTGGTGATGGGTTGCGCGTTGAAAACTGCTACTCAGGGTCTGAGCCCATTATGCGGAGATCGGTCACCCTTCCCTCTCCCTGCCTACGGAATCTCTTCCAGCAGGCCTTCCCTTCCCGAACCAGTCCCGGATACGGCCACCTCGGGTAGCCACGCTCCTCCAGGAGCGCGGCTGGTCAGCTGGTGATGCTGGATAGGGTCCGGCTCCCTGCTCTGCCGGATCTCGGCGTCCCGTTGCTTCGGACGACGTCTTCTCCCCGCTCTCCACTACCGCCGTAACAGGTCGCGTCGTATACCCGCTGCTCCTCCACTCCGGATAGTCTTGGTAGGAACTCCCTCCTGATTCAGACTCACAACAGACTTCTTTCCGCACAGGTCCCGTTAAAAAGCCGGCCTCCTCCGTCACGTCGATACACATTGGAGCATGTGACGGGGTCACATGACATGGGGCAGGCTCCAGGAAGTACGGTGAATTAAAGGGCTCAACACTATCCCCGGTCGCGGGTGACTGCAGATAGAACACAGGGGAAATGTAAGGAGGTAAGGGGTCGCCATCTCCCTCTTCCATGTCCAGGAGCGGCCCATCGTGACAGTAATGTATCTAAGTAAGATAACGCTGGAACAGATAGAGGTACCGGCGAAGCGGGTGGGCGTATGTGATTCTGCAGCTCTACATGCCAAGAACAGATGCAAACTGGTCCGTTTAAGGCATATGAGCTGCAGAATACATACTTGTGGATAGCTTGTATAGCAGTGCTCTCCCAAGGACAGTTTTGTTGATGAGATGTGTTTGGAATGATTTTAATGCCAGAAAGATTACTATTAACTATAGGTGATTGATGTGGAGCACTTTTTGTTGAGGGGTCCACCTGCCCTGAATTGTATGGTTTAGGAGATGGGCTCCCCAGCCAGTGAGCGATGTATCTGTGGAACTGGGTCTAGGAACGGCCGCCCTTTGGAAAGGTTTTGTGTGTTCCACCACTGCAGAGAGCGATGTGTGAGGCTGTTCACCAACACCAGATCTGTAAGTTGACCTTGAGCCTGGTTCCACTGACGTGCTAAACATTCTTGTAAAGGGCGCATCTGGAGTCTTGCGTGAGGTACTATGAAAATGCAAGAGGCCATCATTCCTATTAACTGCATAAACACTCGAGCTGGTAGTGAGTGTTGGGGTTGAAATGTTGTTATGAGGGTTTGCCTACTGGCTATTCTGACTGGATTGTGGTATGCAAGGGCTTTGGAAGTGTCTATGGTGGCCCCTAGATACTGCTGTATGTGGTACGGCTGAAGGTGTGACTTGGTGAGGTTTATTGTGAACCCTAAGTCGTGGAGCAGGTGAATTGTTTGGCGAGTGTGAACACACTGGCTGTATGACTTGGCTTTTACCAGCCAGTCGTCCAGGTATGAAAACACATGAATTTGTTGTCTTTGCAAGTGGGCGGCTACTACTGGCAGACACTTTGTGAAGACTCTGGGTGCTGTGGTCACTCCGAATGGGAAGACCTTGAATTGATAGTGCTGACCGTCTACTACAAACCTTAGATATTTCCTGTGAGCAATGTGTATAGGAATATGGAAGTAGGCGTCCTTGAGATCTAGAGTGGCAAGAAAGACGCCTTGTTGAAGCAGTGGGAGGACCTGTTGAAGGGTGACCATGTGAAAGTGGTCTGATTGTATGTAGATATTCAACGGTCTGAGGTCCAGTATTGGTCTGAGAGTACAGTCTTTATTGGGGATGAGAAAATAGAGGGAGTAAACCCCTGTGCCTTGATGGTGAAGGGGAACTGGTTCTATGGCATGCTTTTAAAGAAGTGAGAGAACTTCCTGTTAGAGGAGCGTTAGATGTTCCGTGGACATTGGACGTTGTTTGGGCGGTATGGTTGGGGGAGTTGTGGTAAGTTCCAGGCAGTAACCATACTGGATAATTTGTCTTACCCACCTGTCCGTAATGATGGAGTTCCAGACAGGTAGGAACTGTGAGTGCCTTCCTCCGACTGGAGTGGAATGGTCTGGAGGGAGCAGAGGGAAGTCATTGTTTGATAGTAGGGGAGTTTTGGTTGTTGTTACCTCGGCCTCAACCCTTGTTATTATTTCCTCTGTACCCACCTCTAAAATATCCCTTGTTGGGGGATGTTTGTGTGGGACTTTTGTAGGAGGAGGAAGTAGTCTCTGTGCTAATGTTTTTGGGATGCGCCCCTATAAAAGGAGTGACGAAAGGAACCTCGTGTTGTTTGAGATTGTAAGGCTCCCATAGATTTTGCAGTGTCTGGGTCTTTTTTTCATTTTCTCCAAAGCTGTATCCACAGCTGGGCCAAAAAGGTGTTCTTGATCGAACGGCTGATTTAAGATAGTTGTTTGCACTTCTTGTTTAAAACCAGAAATGCGCAACCATGCATGACTGTGAAGTATGACACTGGTGTTGACAGATCTAGATGTGGTGTCTGCTGCATCGAGGGCACATTTGATGGATGCATTTGCAATTAACTAGCCCTCCTGGACCAGATCGTTGGCCTTGGCTTTGTATTGGTCAGGTAAATGTTGAATAAGATCTTCAAGCACATCGTAGTGAGCCCTGTCATATCTGGCAAGCAGTGCTTGTGCATTAGCTATTCTCCAGTGATTGGCTGCTTGGGTGGCAACTCTTTTGCCTGATGCATCAAGCAGTTTAGACTCTTTGTCTGGAGGTGGAGCATCACCAGAGGTTTGGGAATTAGCACGTTTTCTTGCATTGGACACTACCAAAGAATCTAAAGGGAGCTGTCCTTTAATGTAGATTGGATCATTAGGGGCAGGCTTATATTTTTTATCAATCAGAGGATTGAGAATCCTGGTCCTGACAGGGTATTTAAATATGTCTGGTGCATGTTTTATGACACCTTTGATCATGGGCAATGTATGTATTGTTTTTTGTGACTGAGCAAAAGTATCAAGTCTTTGTCCATGGGGTCTGAATGTAGTTCAACGCCATGATATTGCGCAGCCCTATTAATGATCTGACCAAACCCTATGTTGTCATCTGGGGGAGATGGCCTACAGTGGTATGCATCTGGATCAGGAAGGTCTGGAGGATCTGAGGGATTGTGGTAATCTTCCCATGTATCCTGTGGTGTAGTAGTGTCATCAACCGGTCCTAGGAAGCTTGTTTCCGGTCCAGGGAAGACATGGCTTGGCAGTTCGGGCTGGACTATTCCCATGAGGCACAGGGTCAGACTGATTTGCATATGGCCATGTCTGAACTGGGGTGGCAGAGTGGGCTAAAGAACGGTGATGGATTAAACCCAGATCAGTTGACTGGGGGTGAGTGCTTGCAATGTTCAACACTCCGTCCATCATTTCCTTTGGTTTTTGCTTTGTTCGCCATAAGTTGGCAGGGTATGCTCAGACGTGAGTCCCTTGCTCACTTTGCCACTGGATTCAAGCAAGCCTGGCTGAAGACGGCTGAAATGCCAGAAACCGGTCCTAGGAAGCTTGTTTCCGGTCCAGGGAAGACATGGCTTGGCAGTTCGGGCTGGACTGTTCCCATGAGGCACAGGGTCAGACTGATTTGCATATGACCATGTCTGAACTGGGGTGGCAGAGTGGGCTAAAGAACGGTGATGGATTAAACCCAGATCAGTTGACTGGGGGTGAGTGCTTGCAATGTTCAACACTCCGTCCATCATTTCCTTTGGTTTTTTCTTTGTTCGCCATAAGTTGGCAGGGTATGCTCAGACGTGAGTCCCTTGCTCACTTTGCCACTGGATTCAAGCAAGCCTGGCTGAAGACGGCTGAAATGCCAGAAACCGGTCCTAGGAAGCTTGTTTCCGGTCCAGGGAAGACATGGCTTGGCAGTTCGGGCTGGACTGTTCCCATGAGGCACAGGGTCAGACTGATTTGCATATGGCCATGTCTGAACTGGGGTGGCAGAGTGGGCTAAAGAACGGTGATGGATTAAACCCAGATCAGTTGACTGGGGGTGAGTGCTTGCAATGTTCAACCATTTCCTTTGGTTTTTGCTAAACCCTATATTGTCATCTGGGGGAGATGGCCTACAGTGGTATGCATCTGGATCAGGAAGGTCTGGAGGGTCTGAGGGATTGTGGTAATCTTCCCATGTATCCTGTGGTGTAGTAGTGTCATCATCAGGGTCATCTAAGGGATCCTTATCGTGTCCACCCCGTCCCCTAAATCATCCTCATCCTGTGGTGGTAAAGGTGAGTATGGAGAGAGTCTAGGAGAGTGTATAGGAGAGTTTGTAGGAGACAAATGTTTGGTAAGAAGAATAGGAGAAGAGGGTCTTAGGGGGTGAAGTTCCAAACTCTCTTTTCTTTACAGGCACCTCAGAAGAGTGTGAGGTATCTGATTTCCTCTTCTTTGTTGGGAGACTGACAATATGGCCTGTTTTAGGGTCCTCATGTAATGTCTTTTGTTTTGGATCAATAGGATCTGGTCGAAACAGTTCTTCATGCTTGTTGTCTCCTTTCTGTGCCGATTTTTTTCGGTTCCGAACATAGTTTTGAATTGGACTCTGGAGCCGTAGGAGAGGTCTTGTGCTCCTTTGGCTTCGGTGTAGAGTCAGAAATCTTCTTCGGATCCGAAGGTTTTCGATGTTTGTTCAGTTCCGAGGCATTATGGTCTTTCGGTGCCAAAGGATTCGATACCGAGGCCTTTTTGGGTACTAATATGCAGCTTGCTCGGTCCCGAGCTGCCGGAAGGCTTTTCCTTTGTATTCAGAGGCGGGGCTTCTGAAGTTTTTCCTCGGTCTCGACTAAGGCCTTCAGGCAAAGTTTTGACCGGAGCCTTCTGTTTATCTGATGGGGCATGGGCATGGATGTTTGTACTCACTAGTTGACCTGGAAAGATGAGTCATCAGCTTCGGAGACGATGTAGAGCTCCTCCGAATCCTCTGCCTCTGGAACATCGGGGCCTTCGTCGAAGATGTTGTGTGGCGCCGGTGTAACCTGTTGAGCCATAACGTGTCATCGATCCCGGCGATCACTGATAGTCTTTTTGAATCGAAAAGAGGCGCAGGCCTGGCAATACTTTTCCTCGTGTTCTGATGAGAGGCAAAGGTTGCAGGACCTTGTGGTGGTCACTGTGTGGAAATTTAGCTCCACACTGGGGGCATTTTTTAAATGGCGCCCTTTCCATTAGCCGTAGGCCTGAATGGTGCTGATAGACACAGTGACCCGCGTCGACGACTGTAATCGAGGATTTCGAAAATTAGCGCGTCAAAGGGCACGCGAACAAAACAATACCATTGAGTGGTGATGGGTTGCGCGTCGAAAAGGTTGGAAACACGGTACTGAACGGGAGCGCAGCAAGTCACATCCAAACCCGATGGCAGAAAAAAAGGATGGACTATCGTCCAAGGGAGGAGTCACCTATCTCCTGACTACAAAGACAACAACAAACTGCAAACATCTGAGCCCAACACCAGATGGCGATCTATGCACCAGTATGTATTCTGCAGCTCATATGCCTCGAACATAACATACTTTGGGAGGAAGGTCAAAAGCCATCAACTGCCACCCTCAATCTCCACCCATAGAGGAGCAGAGTTGACAGGTTTGAGTGGCGAACCCTCCCCTGCTGCCGCGACATAAGATTCTCCCAAAGGGGCAGCCTGATTGGAGGATCGATGCTCATCTTCAGAAGCTCTGGATATATAGACTCTCGTTGCTCAGTCCGGAGCCACAAGGATGACTTGTGCCCGGGCGCTCCTGATCTTCTTCTGAACCCTGGGTAGGAGTAGTATGGGTGGAGAGGCGTACAGTAGGCCTGAGCTCCAATCGCGACAAAGCCTGTCGCTGAGCTACAGCCACCTTTGAAACTCCAGCGCGCACTATTGCTGACACGGAGTGTTCTTTTCGGAGGTGAACAAATCTAACCAAGGTTCTCCCCACTGCTGAAAGAGACCTTGCGCCACCTCTGACTGGAGACGTCATTCGTGATCCACTAGGCATCGACAGCTGAGCTAGTCCACCTTGGCGTTCAGAGAACCTGCCAGGCGTTGAACCACCACGGTTATGCCCTGCTGTTCTAGCCATGTCCAGAGACGCGGGCCTCTTGACAAAGGGTCCACTACCCCACCCCGCCCTGCTTGTTGCAGTACCACATGGCGGTGGTGTTGTCCGTGAACACCTGCACTAACTTACTCTTGCCAGAGGGAAGAAATGCTTTCAATGCCAATGGAATCGCTCAAAGCTCCAACACATTTATGTGGAGCCCCGACTCCGCCAGAGACCAGTGTCCCCTGATCTCCACCTCTCACAGATGGCCGCCCCATCCCAGAAGTGACACAGCTGTCACGACTGAGATCTTGCTGGGGAAGGGAGAGGGGATCAGCCGTTGACTCAATCGCAGTACATCAACCACCACTGCAGATCTTTTGCAGTTCCTTCCCAGACCACGTCGGTGAGATTTCCCTGATGCTGTGCCCACTGGAACTTAAAGTCCCACTGCAGAGCCCACATACGCCACCTGGCATATTTTACCAACAGGATGCAGTAGGCCATGAGGCCTAACAGTCTCACCGAAATTCAGGATAGAGGCTGAAACATCCGAATCATAACCTGAACATCCTGGACTCGCTGCTTGGGAAGATAGGCCCAAAACTGCACTGTGTCTAGTACAGAGAACAGCTCTGATGAAAGGGAGCATCAGGGGAAGGAGTCATGTGTGACTTCGGCACGTTTATAGAGGACCCCAGTGAATGCAGGTCTGCCGTACTATGGAGGTGGGAGACGACAGCCTGGGGCGAGTATGCCTTCAACAGTGTCATTGAGGTGGGGAAAACTGAAACACCTAACCTGCGCAGATGAGCTGCGACCACCGCCATCACCTCAGGGAACACCTGAGGGCCACTGGCAAGGCCAAAGGGGAGCACGGTAAACTTAAAGTGCCCGTGGCCTAATTTGAACCGCAGGCAACGTCTGTGGCCCGATAGAATGGGGATGTGAAAATACACATCCTGCAGGTCCAACGCTACCATCTAGCCTTCTTGGTCTAATGTAGACAAGGACGAGACATGAGCTAGAGTAAGCATCTTATACTTCTTCTCGAGGAATAGATTGACAGTCCGAAGATCTAAAACAGGTCGCAACCGCTTGTTCTTCTTCAGAATCAGAAAGTAGCGGGAATAACCATGTAGGAAAGTACGATCTGCTTTCATGGTTACCCCCACTTTTTGCTGGTGTTACTCTGTTTTTCTGACTAGTCTGTCTGGGATCCTGGTAATCAGGATCCCAGTCACTGTGCTCTCTCCCTAATTTGGACGATAGTAAGTACTTTGTTGCCTTCCCAATTGGCTACTGATGTACCCTTCTCATTCCCTAGAATATGGTACTGAGGTACCCAGGGCATAGGTACACCAGAGGTTTCCTATGGGCTACAGCATGAATTATGCCACCCATGAGAGTCCACTCAACCTGTGACTACACGCCTGCCATTGCAGCCAAGTTCCCTCATATCTGAGGTAACTGCACTTAAAACCTATAAGTCACTTCTAAAGTAGGCCTTTCAATTCTGAAGGCAGGATACTTGGTTATAAGTGTGAGGGTGCCCGGCATAAGCAGGACCGCCCCTACAAACCTAGGAGTCGAGTCTCCCGGCTTTGTAAGTGCGGTCAGCCATTTTAGACATATAGTGGAGATCAAGTCAATTATGAGATGTCTAATTATATAGTGGCTGCACTGAAACTGGTCATATGTGGTATCAAACATGTTGGAATCCTACCCAAACCTCGATTCCAGTGCTGGATGTAGGATCCCATGTACTGGGGGGCTCCCCTAGAGAGCATCCCGTATTCCTGGTACCAGCCTTTCAGGGTCTTACAGCAAGCTAGTGCTGCTGCCAACCAGAGACACGATTCTGCCCTCCTTCTGCTGAGTCAGGCTTGAGCAAGGGAAGGTAGGACAATAGGTTTCCTGTCACAGGGAGGAGTAACCACCTCCCAGACAGGACTTAGTGTATTAGGCTGGGGTGTGGGCGCTTGCCAGCGCCACCATACTGCTTTGAAGGGCACCTTTGGTGTCCTCTTAGCATACTTCAGTTGGAACCAGTTCAGGGAGCAGTTGGCTCCCACTCTGGCGTGAAACTGGGCAAAGGACATGGAAGTATCTTCCCCTCTGTCCAGCCCCTCCTCTGGGAGGGACCCCTGAATTGTCCCAACCCTTTCCCTAGAGTACTTAAGGGCTTACCTGTCGGTGGCTCTTCAGATTAATCGTGGGACAAGATTCAGATCCGAAAACACTTCATCTTTAACCTTGTGGGCATGTTTAACTTAGCTTTGGGAACCGAGACTGCATTTGGAAGACTCCTGCTGCTCCTGATTTCGTCGTCCTGCCAGTCTTCTGCGTCATCTGTGCCTGTGCTCCATACAGGTTCTTCTCCAGGCCTGTGAGCATCCAATACACTGGAAATAATCTCCCTTGGAGTGAAGGAGTCACTTCCCTGCATCGGCATGCACTGCAACTAAGCTGACCGTCTCCTTTTCCTGACGTCCTACGGACTTCGAAAGGCTCAGCAACACAGGTGGTGGTTCTGCAACTCCCTCGAGAGCTGCACTGAATTCTCAGCAAGTTTGAAGTCAGTATCCCTCGTCAGTACTGCTAGAGCAATATCCCTGTGCGCCACGTCGACTTGCTGTTTCCAAGGCTTGTTGACTCTCTTCTCCCGAGATCTTCAGGCTCCTAGAAGCTATAGCCTCCAGCATCTCCTGTGACCAAGTTTTTTGTCCTCACCGTATCCTCTGCACCGTGGGCCCGCATTCTTGGTGAGTTGCTTGCGGTTCTCTTGGGACTCGTGTGCCTTCGGCCTGTGGGTTCTTGTGAGAGTCTTCTTTGGCACCCGTGGGCTCCCCTGCTCTGACTCTCCTGCACTTGGTGAGTCTCTTGGACCTTGCTGGTCCCACCGCTGCACCTTATTTGCTTCTTATTCTTTTGGTGTGGCCAAGGCTTGTTGGTGCTCCAGCCGGACACCGACCCCCTGGCTCTCGTCTTCCGATGTGCGACAGCTCGTGAGCGGCTCCTGGTCTTCCATAGCATCACCTGGTCCTCACAGCTGCAGCGACAAGGGCACCATCAACTATCCTGCATCTTCGTTCATCGTGGTCATTGGCCTTCGTGCCTCCTGGTCACTCCCGAGTGGCATAGAGTCTGTCCCCTCTGCTTGCAGGTACTCTTCAAGAATCCACCCTTGGATCCCACCGGACTCTTTCACCTTTTTCGCCAGCGGCATCTTCACTAAAGTCCTACATTGTGTTCTACATCGGTTTCTGACGTCACTTCACACCTATGCATCCGGCTTCCCTGGTGTGGGTATCCTGGTTCCTGGGGTATCCACAGGTGGGGTGACTCTCCAACCTTCCACCTTCCACGGGGTTTCTTCAGGGTCCTCTGGGAAGGGTACTTATTGAAAAGTGCAACCACAACTTCCCCATTTACTTGTATTGAACACGCTATTGTGTTCCCGCTTTGCACACGGTCTCCGTGGGGTTCCTGGGTACTTACCTTGGGTGGTTCCTTGGGTCTCCGGCTCTTGTAAGTCTCGTTGGTCCAGTCTCGACTTTGGTCGTTGTTTGCATTCCACTTTATTAGTATATGGTTTGGTCTCCCCCTGAAGACCACTTCAGGGGGAAACCAGTTGTGCTACATACCTGTACTATTGTTGAAGTATTGTGTGTAATGTGATTATATCTCCGGGTAGGAGATATCTCAATGTGTTAGGGAGTGTTTATAATAGAATAATATGTATTTAACAACACTGCGTGGTTCTTTTTCACTTAACCTACACTATATGATTAGTTAGTACTGGTAAAACAAGCTGCTTTGCACTCCTTCTTGACTAAGCCTTAAGGCTGCTCTCCTCAGCTTCCACTTAAAAAGCTTTCTATAGTTGTCTAAGACCACTAAAATCACCATAAGTGTTGCCTAGATTAGTGAGGGGGTTTCCACCATATACTAAGCCAGCCTCATACAAACAGTCACTGCCTACTTTCTGAACCCAGAACCCTCTGTAGCTCCCTTGGCCACAAGAGCTGTAACTTCCGCCTGGTGCAATTTTAAATGATCCTCTGTCAGCAGTTTCTGATTTGGCAGAATGGGAGGAGGAAAAGAAAGGAAAGGTATAGAATAGCCCTCCTGAATAATCTGCAAGACCCACTTAGCTGATGTTATGGACCTCCAGTGGGGGAGAAAATGGATTTGCCCGCCAACTGGAGTGGTGTGGTCTTGTGGAGTCAGACTAGGAGTGCTTGGAAGCTGCGGCTGCCGAGGGCGGGCAGGGTGGCGAATGACTGGCTTCCCCAAGTTCTCCATACCAATCCGACTACTCTGCAGAGTCATCCTGGTGTTTCAAAGGGGAATAGATCCCTCCCATTCCTCTCCTGAACCTAACACATCCTCAAAGTGTTTAGGCGACAACAGAGAATCCCTGTATTCAATCGACGTCGTTCCGACTCCCTGTCTTCAGGGATAAGGATGGGACTGGTGCCGATTATGGGCACCGGTGGCACCGACTTTGGGTCCGATGCCGGAGGAGGTCGCGATGGCACGACTGGTGTCGACCCGGATCTGGGATCGGATCCCTGAAGCTCCACCAGCACTGTGGCCGGAGCTGATGGCGTTGAATCCGATGGTGCCCCTTCCAACCCCGCGGGGCCCGAAGGCTTGCCAAAGGGGTTGGCTCGCTCAAATACGCTGCGCATGACCTCCTAAAACTCTTTAATTTGAGCAGGGGTCACTCTGGCTCCAGAAAAGGGAGGGAGGCACAAAGTCGACCCTGGCTACGTAGAACTGTGACTTGAGCATCGGTGCTCCTTACTGGACGATGACTTCTTGTGCCTCTCCCCCGAGTGCCCTGACGACCTCGAGTGGGATGAAGAGAACTTTGGACTCCGGGAGCGGTCCTGCGGCTTCCTCGCCTTTGATCAGGACCGGGACCTCCGTGGAGTCTCGCTGGACTGTGTCGACTGCCAGGCCACAAGGAGCTTCACAGCCCGCTCCCGCAAGGCCTTCGGAGCCATAACCAGACAGTCCGAGCACGACTTCAAGTCATGGTCGCGCTCGAGACACCAGACACAGACGAGGTGGGGACCGGTAACGGACATCATGCGGTGGCTGGCACCACACAGCTTAAATCCTGTCTTCCTTGAAGACATCCTTGCACACAAAGTTTGGAAAAAATACAGAATTTTACAAAACGTCGAGAAATGGCCTGTCAAAAAGTTACAGAGGAGTAGCTCTTCCTGGACCAGCTCTTAACTGGCGCGGAAAGAAACACCTGGGTGGGGCCTTTAGCTACCGCAACGTCATTATAACCGATGCTGCCGACTACGTTACGCCGGGCCGAATGGAGCCACCCGAGGACACGTGCAAGGTATATTGCTCAGCAATAGTTTCTGGATCCAGCCTGACATCTGGGAAAAATCAAATGTAAGGAATCTGCAGCTAGAAGTCTCCTAACAGATCTTGTGTGCAACCGTAAACAGGCACTAGCAATCTTGGGCAATCAAAGTGGCAACTTCTAAAGTTGGACTTTGCCCACCAGTGACATTGTACAAGTTATTTACCTTCAGTAACGATGTATCTGGTAGAGACTATTCTATCCGCAGATTTCTTAACGTAGAATTATCCCCAGGTGTGAGACTGGAACCGGAAAACTTCCTTGCCCAGCATCTCTGCGCACCGGGGGGCTGTACCACGCGACTCCGCCCCGACGTCCTCCACGGGCGTGACGTCAGCAAGGTCACATAAGCCCCACCCCAGCACGCTGATGTCAGTTTGCTTCGGAGAACTTTTTCCACGCCACACGCGGAGCCATCACAACAAAACTGAGGAGAGCACGGGAACAATGTGCGAAAAAACCAGAGAAATAAAATAGAGAGAAACAAAAGATGAGGAACAGCACCAGTTGGCACCAAGGCACCAGAAGGCTACAACAGCAAAGCTAGAACAGGAAAAGAGCAGATCACCACTCTGAGGAACAACTGTGCAAGCCAAGGCGATAGCACCAGGTGGTAGTAAAGCACCAGAAGGCCAGAGCAGCGAAGCCATAGCAAGAAAAGCGCAAAACACCCCTCCGTGGAATCACCGTGCAAGTCAAGGCGAGAGCCATCCTGGAGGCACAAGCATGTGAAAGCACCGTGACAGAAAGAGAGAGGGTCTGCAACCATAACCACAGAGTGAAGGGCCACAAACCCGGAACAGAGGAGCAACAGCAATCCATCCCCAGACTACACTGCCAAGGATGGCCATAACCCCTGAAAGGAGTAGGAGGTCAAAGGACAGGCAAAAGAATCCCCAACTAAGAAGACCGCAAGGGGATCAGAAACTCTAACAACAGAGGCAAAAGAGCAAAAGTAGGCCCTCACACTGGAGAGAAACTAGCTGGAGGGATGCCTGACCGTAAGAAAACGACGAGGACACCCACAGAAGACAAGCCACCCAGAGGGAGGCGACTTCAGAAACCCAAGCCGAGGGTCCTCGCAGAACGGGGAGGACGGGCAGGTTGTGAAGGAATCTGCAGCTAGAATCGTCTCTACCATCTACCAGATACATCGTTACCGAAGGAAAGTAACTTGTACATCTGATAAAGACTACTAGCCGCAGATTCCTTAACGTAGAATAGATACCCTAGCCATACCCAGAAGGGAGGAGGGCCAGCGAGAGAGCCTCCCCACCAGGAGAGACACAGGGCCCCTGCAGGGGACATGTCACAGGGACAAGAAGGGAAAGGCCAGGATATCCTAAGCCCAACCAAGGGAGAACCACCCAACACCCCGCAGGGGCAGACAGCGCCCGAAAGCCCAGAGGAACACAAGGACCACCTCAAACCCCAGGGAGAAGAGGTAGAACCGGAGGCAGGGCCCACCGTAAGAAACACATACACAGTGACAGAAAAAGCTGAACACACCTCAGCTGCAAGCAGCGGACAAGGCAGGACCGGCTCCACCGCCAAAAGCGCAGACGGAAGAAGCAAGGCACAGTTGCGCAAAGCCCCAGCGGAATCAGAGGCAGGGGCACAAGGGAATACATCAAAGGCCACAACGGTGGATTAGAACAAGAAGGCCAGCACGGGCATGCGCAGCCAGCAGCAGGCAACACCACGGAACAGAGCACAAACCTGACGCCAGCCGAAGGCAGAGGCCAGGAAGGGCCAGGACATACCCCAAGGAGGGGCCGGTCCAGAAACACACACACTGACCCATGAAGGAAGCGGACCCAGGCAGAAAAGAAAGAGATGGAGAATGGACCAAGTCGTCCACCAGAACACAGAAGCCAAGGAAAGCCAGTCCCCCCGGAACACCAGAGAGAGGACCAAGCCAAAACACCGGACAGAAGTGCGGAACCGCCACAACACAATGCCACAGACAGCAGGCCAGACTGGTCTAGCGACGCATCGAACAAGGAGGACTGACAAACCTGGGCGCAACGCAAGCTGCTTCAAGACAATCGGCAAGAAGATCACACCTGCGACATACCATGACGCCACGGAGAGCAAGGAGCCCGAAAGGGCGACCACACCTCCCCAGCACATGACAGAGCTATGTAATAGCTACAATTACCCCACATAGGGTATGTTACGTCCCAAGAAACAGGGGAACACCTCTTAGGAAACAATTTCCACAGCAGAGGACAAACAGAAAGACCTGCGGAGAAAACCGCAGACGGCTTGCCAATCAGTCAATAAAGAAGAAACAGAAGGCCTAATCTCAGGACATACAGGGTCACTGAGGAGGAGGGGCGGGGAGGAGGAGGGGCGGGGAGGAGGAGGGGGAGGAGGAGGACGAAGCCCCGCAAGGTACCTCTGAATGACAGAATCCGCAGGGGCGTGAAACAAAAGAGCGCCATCGAAGGGAAGGTCAACCAGCCGCTCCCTAACGTTCTCAGGGAAAACACTATCCCTCAGCCAAGCATGGCGACGGATGGCCACTGAAGAAGCCATGGTGCGACCAAGCACCTCAAAACCGTCCAGAGCCGACCGAAGAATAAATGCCGCCAGCTCCCGGCCATCCAACACATGGTGCCGCAGATCAGCGCAAACACCCTCCTGAGAAGCGGAAGACAAAAGGGACTCCGCCGAATCCCACAAGCAAGAAGTCGCTCTAGCCAACACACAAAGCATGTTAAGCGTCCGCAAGGCAGTACTGGAGGAGGCGAAGATGTTGCGCCCCCAGGAATCTAACCACCGGATCTCCCGTGATGGGGGAGACAACACCGGTGGCAAGGAGGGAAAGGCGGTCTGTAAAAGAGGGCCCCTGGTAGAAGGGTGGAAGGAAAGGCAGACAGGAGCAGGACGGTGGCGGTGCAGAAGCGGCTGGGGCACCAGGTCCCCCGTGGCAGGATGCCCCCAGGCCCCCAAGAGAGAATTACGGAGCAAAGCCTCAAAGGGAAGAAGCAGCTCCCGTCCACCAAAGCCCTGATGGAGAACCTCCAGCAAATGATCCGCGGGGAAATGGGCAGCCGGGTCGTCCATGCGCAAGATCCCCGCAGCCGTGGAGACAGCCCGGGCGAATGCAGCACTCGCCTCTGTAGGGCAAAGCGGTGGGGAAAGCAATTCCTCCGTGGGCGACAGCTGTAAGCTAAGCCGGCCGTCCCCCAGCTCAACCGGAGGAAGGAAGGGCCAAGCTCGGAACAGGCGAAGGTTGACCGACGAGTGGGGAAGATGAGGCGCCTTCGGGGAAGACTGCGGACGCGGGGAAGGCGAAGAGCCGTCCTTGGAAGACGCTGAGGCAAAGGCCACGACGCGGCATCCCGTCTCCGGAGAAGAAGAAACAAACAGTTGCCGAACCTCTGGAGAAGAGGGGGTATACGAAGACGAGTTAAAGACCAGACGCCGGCACGGCGACGTGAAGTTCGCCACCGGCGTCCGCTCAACCGGCGCTGAAGGGGACTTCGAAACGACCTCTGCCACGACTCGCGCAGCGGGAGAACGGGGCGGGGTCGGAGCCGGGGCAGTCAAAGAACTGTGCCGAAAAGGCGTCGACTCGACCTCCGATGAGGCAGCCGCCTGCGGGGAGAGACGAGGGGGGCCCGGGGACACGCCACGGCCCCTAGCCAGCCCCTGCGGCGCGGCCATGGCCAGCAGCAGCCGGCGCCCGAGTGGCGTCAGCTCGGCCTCGGACAAGGCCGCCGCCTGCCCAGGGGACCGAGGGGGACTCGAGGACGAGCCCCGGCAACCTCCCGCGACACCACAGGGCCCCCCACTTGGGTTTGCAGCGAGGCAGAGGCGCCGTGGTCCGAAGGAGGGAAACCCGTAGGGCCGCACCCCGACGGCACCACATCTCCAGAACCTGTCAGCGCTGGGGCCGGAGCCGCCGCAGAAGGCCCCGCACATGGCAAGGGATCCTCAGACGTCCCAGGAAGATGAGGAGGAGAAGGAAGAGCCAAAGAGGCCTGCAAGGCAGCCGCATAGGCCTCCATTTGGGCTCTGGTCGCCCCCACGCCGGCCAACGGCAGGTAGGGTGACAACGCACGGGGCCGCAAAACCCGCAGAGAACCCGCGCCCCCCACAGGACAGGGACCGGGCCTCGGGGACAAACTGCGACACTTACCAACAGGTGATCGACGCCCTTGCGGCCTCGGAGAGGGATGATGTCGGAGACGGAAGCGGCGGTTCTTGAACCCTTCCGCGGAGGACGGACGCGGCGCCGCCGCCGACCTGGACATGCAGGCCGAGATGAGTTTCATCCAGCGCTCCGGCCGGGACTTCGGCTTCATCTGCTGACAAGCCTCGCAGTCCGTGGAGTCGTGGTGCTCCCCCAAACACCACATACAAATGGGGTGAGGGTCCATCGCCGACATCTGGCGCGTGTAAGACGAGAACGTCTTGAAGCCCGAAGGCATTCGCACACTGTTCTCAAGAAAACGCAAAGCGTAAAAAGAAGGCCTGAAAACAGGCTAGGAACACGATCCGGATCCGAGTTGCATGCAGAAAAGAAGAAAACGGACGTCAGTGCGCCGGGGTGGAACTTATGTGACCTCGCTGATGTCATGCCCACGGAGGACGTCGGGTCGGAGTCACGTGGTACCGCCCCCCGGCGCACTGAGATGCTGGGCAAGAAAGTTTTCCGGGTCCAGTCTCACACATGGGGCTAATTCTACGTTAAGGAATCTGCGGCTAGTAGTCTCTATCAGATAAATTCAATTTAACTTTTACATCGGATTTAATACAGAGATTCGTTTGACACCTTATATTACCGTTAGTAGTCCCATTCAGAAGTTAGCAGGACAGAGAAGTCAGCCTGTAACTCTGTACATGCTGATGGAGCTACTAGCCTTTCCACAGACAAAACAACAATTTGGGGTTTTTGTTTCTGAAGCATGTAAAAGTATATGTTCCACCTTTTAATGTACAGCACACTGTTGTTGGGCTCGACAGGCCTACCTTAGAGATGACATATAATAAAAAGGGAGGACTGGGCTTTGTTATTACCTTAAATGGCAAAGTCGAGTTGCCAGTTTATAACTGCCCTTACCATCTGAAGTGGCATACTGGGAGCCATGTTTTACCTTGTCCGACTCAGGGTGGTGCAACAAATGCTGCAGTCCTCGAGGGGACACTAATGTTCAATCCCTGTGTACCCCTGCTACCATATACTAGGGACATATAAGTCCGGCTTTGGCAATTAGGTATATGACAATTAAACACACACCATTTTAAGGGTCAGAGCACATGCACTGAGTCCTGATTAGCAGGGCTTTGGGCATTTCAGGGTCATTACACCAGTACCTACTGGTCAAAATGGGGGCAAAGGAAAATGTTACTTACCAAGTAAGCATCTGTTCTTGGGATGTAGAGCTGTAGATTCACATGATCTGCATACTCCTGCCATCTAGTGCTGGGTACGGATGTTTGTAAGTTGTTTTTTTTCGAAGAAGTCTTTCCAGTCACGAGGTAAGGTGACTCCTCCTTTCGGTGATAGTGCGCATGGGCATCGACTCCATTAGAGTGTTTTCCCGCAGAGGGTGAGAATGGAGTTAGTGAGTGTAGAATAGAGACGTCCATGTGTATGAATGTAAATTGAGAACTACAACAACTACAGGAGACCGGGGAGGCGGGTGGGTGCATGTGAATCTACAGCTTTACATGCGAAGAACAGATGCTTACTGAGATAGTAACATTTTCTGTTTGAGGCATGTGAGCTATAGATCACATGCTTTGCATAGACTATATAGCAGTATACTCCCAAAGCGGTGGCTAACCTGTAGTGGCTGTAGTTGTTTGAAACAGTGTTTGGAGTACTGCTTGGCCTACATTTGCTTGTTGTCTAGCAAACACATCTACACAATAGTGTTTGGTGAATGTGCGGTGTAGCCCATGCTGCTGCCTTACAGATGTCGGCTAGGGGAATATTCCCTAAGAAAGCCATACTTACCCTATTTTGCGACTGGAATGTGCTCTAGGGGGTATTAACAGAGTTCTTTTAGCTTGAGCATAACATGTTTAGATACATTTTACAATCCATCAGACAATACCTGACTTAGATATGGGATTGCCTTTGTGTGGTGTAGAAAAAGCAACAACTAGTTGTGGTGTTTTTCAAAATTCTTTGGTTCTTTCTACATAATATAGTATAGCTTGTCTAGCATCAAGTGTGTGTAGAGCTCACTCTGCTACAGAATCAGGTTGAGGAAACAACACAGGTAACAACTGATTGATATGAAAGGCAGAAACTACTTTAGGAAGACATTTAGGATTGGTTCTAAGAACAACTTTATCTTTGTGAAGTTGAAAGAAAGGCTCTTGTATAGTTGGCTGAAGATCAGCACCTCTCCTTAGTGAGGTTATTGCTAGAACGAAAGCAACCGTCCATGAGAGGAACTGTAACTGCCATTTGTGCATTGGTTCAAAAGGTGGACCCAATAGCCTTGTAAGGACTATGTTTAGGTTCCACTTTGGTGCAGGGGGAACTCTTGGTAGTACCACCCGTTTTAATCCTTCCATGAAGGCTTTGATCACTGGTGCTCTGAATAGAGATAAGTGGTGTCTATTTTGCAAGTATGCGGCTGCTGCTGCTAGGTGTAAACAAATGGATGTGTAAGTCAATTTAGATTGCCGTAAATTCAACAGGTACCAAATGATGTTTTGTACAGAGGCATCAAGTGGATTGATTTTGGTATTTCAATAGATAACAAACCGTTTCCATTTTGCTGCATAACATGCTCTAGTAGTAGGTTTTCTAGCCTCTTTGAGAATATTTATACAGTCTACAGTTCTACAGTTTAAGCTCAACTCAGAGAAAACCGAGGTCCTCGTCCTCGGACCTTGCACCTCCGCCTGGGACAACCCCTGGTGGCCCCCCGCCCTCAGAATGCCACTCATCCCTACAGACCACGCACGAAACCTCGATATTGTCTTCGACTCCTCCCTCTCCCTGAACTGCCAGATCAACGCCGTTACTTCCACCAGCTTCAACTGCTTGCGCGTCCTCCTCAAGACCTTCACATGGATCCCACCGACTGCAAAAGGACCGTCACACACGCGCTCATAACCAGCAGACTGGACTACGGCAACGCCCTATATGCCGGAATCAACAAAACTCTTCTACACAAACTCCAAACCATCCAGAACGCCACAGCCAGACTCGTTCTCGGGACACCACGCCACAAGCACATGACCCAACACTTACGAGACCTCCACTGGCTCCCCGTCGAAAAGAGGGTCACCTTCAAACTCCTCATCCACACCTACAAATCCCTCAACAACATCGGACCCAAGTACCTCAACGAGAGAGTCTCCTTCCACGTACCCAAGAGGAACCTCCGCTCCGCCGACCTTACCCTGGCAGAGGTCCCCTGCATCCGCAGAAACAGAGCAGGCGGGCGAGCTTTCTCCTACATCGCACCCAAGACCTGGAACGAGCTCCCTATGAACATCAGACGTTCCCCGACCCTGCACACTTTCAGGAAGGACCTCAAGACCTAGCTTTTCTACTGATCCTGAGCTCCCACCCCCCCGGCCTTGAGACCCTCGCGGGTGATTAGCGCGCTTTATAAACCCCCTGATTGATTGAGTCTGGTGGCAATTGTAAATAACCAAACTTTATGACTTCAGGAGCCAAACTGCTAGGTGGAGTTTTCTGTGATTTGGATGTCTGATTTCTCCATGGCACTGAGTGAGGAGACTGGGTGTGAGATGTAGCTTTGTATGTGGCACCACTGACAGTTCAAACAGGGTGGTGTACCAAGTTTGACAAGCCCATGTGGGTGCTACTAATATCAATGTGAGGGAGGTTTGTTTGAGCTTCTGAACCAATAATGGAACTAGTGGGAGGGGCGGAAAAGCATAGGCAAATATTCCTGACCGATTCATCCATAGAGCATTGCCCTTGGATAGACGTGTGGGAACCTGGAATGCGAAGCTTGGGCATTTTGCGTTGTGGACTGTAGCAAACAGATCTATCTGTGGAAATCCCCATTGGTGAAAGTAGGGATGAAGTTCCCACTCGTGAACTTGCTGCCTGGGTCTGCTGAGCAGGTCGGCAATTTGATTGTCTACCCCTGGAAGGCGTTCTGCTAGGAGATACATTCCAATTCCAAATGCTTTGTGCCAGGTGATGCAGCTGGCGAGTGTGTGTCCCTCTCAGTTTCTGCAGATAATACATAGCTGTCATGTCTGTGCGGACCAAGACAGTTTTGCGTAGAAGGTGAGTGTGGAAAGCTTTGAGTGCTGGAAACACTGCTAGAAGTTCCAGGTAGCTGATGTGGAGACGTTTGGGATTGTCTGACCACAGCTCTTGTACTGTGTGATGGAGATGAGTACCCCAACCGGTTAAAGATGCATCTGCTGTCGGTACAGTCTGTGGAATCGGGTCTATGAAGGGCCGCCCTTTTGATAAGTCTTGAGGGTTTCACCACTGCAGAGAGCGATGGGTGTGGCCGTCTACCAACACTAGATCGGTTAATTGACCCGGTGACTAATTCCACTGACGCGCTAGACATTCCTGCTGAGAATGCATGTGAAGCCTTGCGTGAGGTACGATTGCAATGGAGGATGCCATCATTCCCATCAGCTGCATAAAAACTCCGGCTGTTAATGTTTGATTGGGTTGAAATTGTAGTATTGTGGCCTAAATATTGTGAATCCTGGCTACAATGGGAGAGGCTAGAGCTTTGGGAGTGTTGAGGGAAGCTCCTTCACAAGATTGCACTTGCGTAGGGCACAGATGAGATTTCTGTGCATTGATTGTGAAACCTAACTGATGAAGTAGGTGTACTGTTGCCCGAGTGTGTAGTATACAGTTCTGGTAGGTGCCCGCTTTGAATCCCGTAGTCTAGGTAAGGAAAGACATGGATACACTGTCTCCTGAGATGAGCAGCTACTACTGCGAGACATTTGGTGAACACACTGTGGGCTGTGGTGACGCCAAATGGAAGGACCCTGAACTGGTAATGTTTGCCTGCTACCACCAATCTGAGGTATTTGAGATGAGCTGGATGAATTGGAATGTGAAAGTAGGCGTCTTTTAGATCCAGCGTAGACAAAGTCGCCTTGCTGTAAAAGAGGAAGTACCTGTTGCAGTCACCATGTGTAAGTGCCCTGACAGAACGATATGTTTAACTCTGAGATCTAGAATAGGTCTTAATGAGCCGTCCTTTTTGGGAATTAGAAAGTAAAGGAAATAAACCCTGAACCTTAGTACTGGTTCTATAGCTCTTATAGAGATTGCACTTATTGTTGAAGCAAGTGCTGGAGGTCTGTTGACAATTTGTGATATCAAGATGGAATGTTTGGAGGATTGTTGGTAAGCTCCAGGCAATAACCATGTTGGATAATTCCACTCACCCATTTGTCGGTTGTTATTAATTGCCAAATGGGGAGAAAGTGTTGAAGTCTTCCTCCGACTGGTGAGCAATAGTCGGAGGAAAGTGTGAGGAAGTCACTGCTTATTTGGGGAAGGGGAATTGCGGGGTGTGGTGTCTTTACCTCTGACCTTGGACTGTTTCCCCTGTAGCCGCCTCCTAAAAAACCCTTTTGTAAAGGATGATTGAGAAGTGTTTTTGTAAGAGGAAGTGTTTTGGTCTGTCCCTGTGGATTTGGACCCTCTCCTGTAAAAAGAGCGTCAAAAGGAACCACCGTTAGAGGGAGACTGAAGCGCTCACATGGATTATGCTACATATGTAGCTTTTTTCCTCTTTTCAAGCGCTTGATCAACTTCAGGGCCAAAAAAGATCATTTTTCTCGAAGGGTATGTTTAGAATGGATTGCTGTACTTCAGGTTTAAACCCTGAGACACGTAGCCAGGCATGTCTGCGGAGTAGGATGCTAGTATTTAGCCCTCTAGCCTGCATCTAAAGCACGTCTAATGGAGGTGTTGGAAGGAAAATGCTACTTACCAGTATGCATCTGTTCTATCTGTTCTTGGCATGTTGAGCTGTAGAATGACATGGTTTTGTAAAGATTGCCATCTAGTGTTGGGCCCAGATGTTTGCACTTTGTATTTCTTCGAAGAAGTCTTTCCAGTCACGTGGTAGGTGACTCCTCCCTTAGGTGATAGTGCGCATGAGCATCTACTCCATTGTTAGATTATTTTCCCGCAGCGGGTGATAATGGAGCCAGAAAGAGTAGTTAGAAGGAGATGTCCATGAATGTAAGTACCTAAGTAAGATGTAACTGGTATAGGTACCCGGATAGGCTCATATGATTCTACAGCTCTACATGCCAAGAACAGATGCATACTGGTAAGTAGCATTTTCCGTTCGAGGCATATGAGCTGTAGATCATATGCTTTTGCATACACTATACAGCAGTTATCTCCCAAAGCGATGGCTAACCTGCAGCTGTTGCAGTAGTCTGAAATAGTGTACGTAAAACTGCCTGGCCTACTCTAGCTTGTTGTCCTGCTAACACATCCACCGTCGACCGGAATCGAGTTGTTGAGATGCGCGTCGAAGATCACGCGATCCAAAACAATACCGGAGAGTTGTAGAGAGTTTGCGCGTCGAACAAACTTGAAAAACAAAGTTTCGAACCGGAGCGCAAAAGTTACATCCGAACCCAATGGCGGAAAAAAACAATCTGAGGATGGAGTTGACGCCCATGCGCACTATCGTACAAGGGAGGGGTCACCTATCTTGTGACTACAAAAGACTTCTTCCAAGACAACAACAAGGTGTAAGCATCCAAGCCCAACACCAGATGGCGATCTAATGCACAGTGTACGAACACACGTTTTGGTTATTCGTGTGATTTTCAAATAATATTTTTAAATTTCAAAACTCCACACTTTTTGGGAGAAAAAGTGTCAATGTTATCCTATGGAAGGAAAACAGGTTAACGGTTCACAGGTAAGTAAATGACTGTGGGAGTTAAGGTTCTGGGGTTAGACTCAGGGGTCTCCCAGGGTCAGTGATGCACTGTTGTTGCACCCTCAGCGGCACTTGGGCAGCCGGGTGCAGAGTGTTGAGGCCCAATGTTATCCAATGGGGGATAAGGAGCCTCCGGTTGGTGGCTGCTGGCAAGCAGGCCACTGGGTTGTGGGAGCAAAACTCCTAGGGTTAAGGTCAGGGCAAACAAAGTAGCACAAAAGATGCACCCTCAGCGGCACTGGGGCGGCCGGGTGCACAATGCTGTTTCGAAGTTGGGCGCCCTGCTATTTTCTATGGATAACCTCCGGTTTGCAAAAGCACTGCAGGCAGGGAGAAGAAGGACTTCTGGGTGCGACCACGACTTGGGGAGGTAAGTTGGGAAGTTAAGGGTTGGTTAGGCACCGTCGGTTTGGGCACACAAGGCTATCGGGTGCAGAGGTGCCTTTTGGGGTCGGATCTTCTTACCTGCTCCTGGTCGCAGTTAGGGGGGCCTTCTGGATTTCGGCTGCAGGCCTCGGCTGGAAGCAGGTCAGGGGTCGCCGGATCTCGGGTCAGGATTACCGGGGGGGTGGGGGACTCCTCGTGGTGTTTTTCGGCTCGAGCCCGGTTCGGCGGGTGCAGAGTGGGCTGGATTCGCGGTCTCTGGCTGGTACTAGAAGCTGCAGTTTGAACAAATCCGATGTTCACGGGAGATGCAGTCTTTAGAAGTGAAGGCAGGCAGGTCCTCCGGGTTTCTTGTGGTTGCTGGCTGCAGGAAACACCGGGATTTCGCAGGAGCAGGTTCGAGGGGAGTCAGGCCTGTAGTGCTGGGGCCAAGTCAGTGGGCGGCGTCCTCTTGTTAGCTATGCACGGCTCTCCGGTCCTTCTTCTGATCTTCTTTTCATTTCTGGATCTGAGGAAGGAAGGTTCAGGGTGTCCCCTAAATACTAAATTTAGGAGCGGAACAGGTAGGTAAAGGGCAGGGACCAATGGGTCCCTTCTCTGGGGTAGGTACACCCCCTATTCTGCCACTCTAGTGGGAGCGGGGCAGGAGCTTGTCTCTGGTTGGCTGGGTCCCCCATCCTCAAGATGGCGGGGACTCTGGGTTGTGCTTCACCTCGCCTCCCCCACCTGAGGGGTGGAGTTGGCAGAGGTGGGTACACCTCTCTTCCTCACTTGTTTTTCCCACCGGTTCTCCCGCCCAATGTGGGGGGGTAGAACCAGTGGTGACCAGTTGCTGAAAGCAGCAAATGGTCTGGAGAGCCTCACAAAGGCGGCATGCCTTTGAAGCTTCTCCTTCGTGAACCCTGCCCATCCTGGGCGAGGAGGCTTGGCACCTCGTCCCAGGATGTGCATTGTTTCAGGCCCCTGAGAGCAGCAGCTCTTGACCCAGGGGTACAGAAACATGTCTGGTGGCGGCAGCCTAGGCAGCCACTCAGTCAGGTCACTAGAAATTGGTCGAGTTTCAGGGGCATCTCTAAGATGCCCTCAGTTGTGCATTTTACATTAAATCCCACACTGGCATCAGTGTGGGTTTAATGTGTTGAGAAGTTTGATACCAAACTTCTCAGTCTTCAGTGTAGCCATTATGGTGTTGTGGAGGTTGGTAATGACAAACTCCCAGCACCATATACTCTGTACTTACAGTGCCCAGGAAGGGACTTGGGCACAGTAGGGGTAGGGGGCTCATGCACCAGTACCCTCTCAACTGGCATAGGGCACCCAGCAAGAGGGGTGACTGATGTATGTCAGGGCAGTGGTTTGTAGGCATGGCACACAGCGATGTGTGCCATGTCGACTCTTCACTTTGTTCTGCACCAAGACACGCAGCCTGCAAAGGCAGTGTGTGAGTGTCAGGGTACAGGGCCTCTAAGGGTTGCACAATAAGTGCTGCAGCCCTTAGAGGCCTTCTCTGGTCACAGTGCCCTGGGTACCTGTAGTACCATTTACCAGGGGCTGACATGTGGCCAGAGATGCCGATTGGGTTTAGGCTTCAATGCAGTTTTTGGGAAGGAACATATGCCCTGGTACCGGATTAGCAGGAGCCCAGGGCACACTCAGTCAAAGAACATCAGCAATTCAGCAAAAAGTGGGGGCATACCATGCAAGAAAGAGGGCACTTTCTCACCGTGTCCCCCCCCCCTGGATTTGAATGTAGTACATGGCCGTTATGTTGTCTGTACGAATAAGTACGATTTTGCGTACTAGCTGAACTTTAAACGCTTTCAGAGCCAGAAAAATCCCCAGGAGCTCTAGGTGATTGATGTGAAGCTGTTTCTGTTGGGGGCTCCACATGCCTTGAATTGTGTGGTTTTGGAGATGTGCTCCCCAACCTGTTAGTGATGCGTCTGTTGTCAGTACTGTCTGTGGAACCGGGTCGCTGGAAGGACGCCCCTTTAAAAGGTTTTGTACGTTCCACCACTGCAGAGAGCGATGGGTGCGGACGTCTACCAACACTAGATCTGATAACTGAAACAGAGTCTGGTTCCACTGACGTGCTAAACATTCCTGTAGGGGACACATCTGAAGTCTTGGTAGGGAACTATGAAAATGCAAGACACCATCATTCCTAGTAATTGCATAAACACTTGAGCTGGTAAGAAGTGTTGAGCCTGAAACTGAGACAGTACATTCTGAAACGTCCTGAGTCTGGCAGGAGTTGGATATGCTACAGCTTTGTGTGTGTCTATGGTAGCTCCTAGGTAGTCTTGAAACACTGAGGGTTGGAGATGGGATTTGGCCTGGTTTATTGAGAAACGTAGTTGGTGAAGGAATTGCACAGTTTTCTCTGTGTGTCGCAGACAACTGTTGTGTAAATTGGCCTTTATAAGCCAATCGTCCAAGTAGGGGAAGACGTGAACCTGTTGTCTTCTCAGGTGGGCTGCGACTACTGCCAAGCATTTTGTGAAAACCCTGGGAGCAGTTGTGACTCCGAAGGGTTGGACCTTGAATTGATAATGTTGGCCTGCTACCGCAAACCAGAGGTATTTGCAGTGGGCAGGGTGTATTGTTATATGAAAATAAGCGTCCTTTAGATCCAGAGTGGATAGAAAGTCGCTTTGCTGAAGGAGAGGAAGCACCATGTGAAAATGGTCCGAGTGAATGTATAGATTGAGTTCTCTGAGGTCCAATATGTGTCTGAGAGAGCCGTCCTTTTTGGGAATTAGGAAGTATAGGGAGTACACTCCTGTTTCTTGATATTGCAATGGGACTGGTTCTATTGCACCTTTTTGCAATAACGAAAGAACTTCTTGCTTTAGAAGTGTAATATGTTTTTGTGACATGAGGTGTGACCGTGGAGGAATAGTGGGTGGAGTGATTGTAAGTTGCAGGCAATTACCAGATTGGATAATTTGTAGAACCCATTTGTTGGATGTAATCGTATTCCATATGGGTAGAAATTCTGAAAGACGTCCCCCGACAGGAGTGGAATGATCAGGAGGTATGGGAAATAAGTCATTGTTTGTTGTTGTTGGCGGGGGAGGTGCATGTAGAATTACCTCTACTTCTTCCCCTGCCGTTATTTCCTCTATATCCTCCTCGGAAATAACCTCTTGAAGAGGCCGACTGATTGTTGCCCTTGTAAATGGAGGAGGTATTGTCTGTAGAGATGTTTTTAGAGCTGCCCCTGTAGAATGAGAGACGAAAGGAACCTCTGTTGGAAGGTGCTTGCAAGACCCCCATGGACTTAACAACCTCTGTGTCTTTTTTCATCTTTTCCAAAGATGTATCAACAGCTAGGCCAAAGAGATGTTGTGCATCAAAAGGTTGATTAAGGATAGAGGCCTGTACCTCAGGTTTAAACCCAGAAACCCTTAGCCAAGCATGTCTGCGAAGTAGTATGCTAGTGTTCATTGCCCGAGCCGCATTATCTGCCTGATCTAAGGCACATCTGATAGAGGTATTGGTTATTAATTTACCCTCTTGGATAAGGTCACTGGCTTTAGCTTTATGCTTGTTAGGAAGGAACTCAATGAGCTTCTGGAGTTCATAATCATGAGCCCTATTATATCTTGCCAGTAATGCCTGGGCAAAGCACCAATTATTAGCTGCTTGTGATGCTATCCGTTTACCGGAAGCATCGAATAATTTGTACTCTTTATCCGGAGGTGGGCGTCCCCTGTGGTTTAGGAGCTAGCCCTCTTACGAGCATTAGAAACGACCAATGAGTTTAAAGGTAACTGTCCTTTGATGTAGACTGGGTCATTAGGTGCAGCCCGGTATTTCTTCTCTACCCTGGGAGTGATGATCCTAGCTTTAACAGGGTCTTGAAATGATATTTTCAGTATGTTTTAGCAGGGCCTTTAACATTGGTAAGGTTTGTGTAGCCCTTTGAGATGAACTAAGGGTCTCTAATATAAAATCCTCTTCTAGACTCTCCTTAAGGAGCTCTACCCCATGGTATTCTGAAGCTCTATTAATGAGCTCAATGTACCCATTATTGTCATCTGGAGGGGAAGGTCTAGATGGATACAATTCAGGGTCATTATCAGGTTGCGGGACATTATAATGATTCCATGGATCAGAATCCTGTGTGAAATCTTGTGGTGCATAGTCATCTAAATCATCATCATCATCCTCTGTATCGTGTGGGTCAGGTGATGTTGGTGTAGGGGACTGTGTAGGTGAAAGAAGAGAGTCTTCAGAAATTAAATGAGAAAAAGAGTCAATAGCTACATTTTTCTTTTTTCAAAGGAATGTGGTAGTCTTATGATAAGCCCATTTTCCTCTTTTCCGGAAGTTTGGCATGAATGTGTCCAGATTGTGGTTTCTTTCGGTTTCGGATCCGGTGGATTTTCGGTCTGAGACTCTTTAGTTGCTGTACCTTCTTTAAACGTCGGTCTCGGCGTCGAGAGTTTCGGCTCTGAAGGTCTCAGCTCTGAAGTTTTCAGCTCAGAAGATTTAGCTTTCCGCAACGACGGAATGAAGACCAGAAGATGTTTCAGTTTAGAAGCCGAAGGTTTCGGGTCTGCACCGGCGTGGGGACGGGTCGAGCCCGAGCCGGAAGGCTGTTGTTGCTGCCTCGGCGCCGAGCCCGAAGGCGGGGTGCTCGAAACTTTTTCTTGGTGCCGACCTTGGCCCGAAAGAAGAGGAGGAACCAGAGCCTTTTTCTTGTAAAGGAGATGATAGGGGAACAAAGGCTCTTTACTCACGGTCCGTTGTGCCGGGGTCAGGTCTTCGGCATCGGAGTCACGGTCGGATACGGAGACGTGCTCCTCCTCCATCTCGGCTTCCTGTGCTTGTGATTCTTCTTGATGGGATTATTCTACGAGGAGGTCCGGCGCAGGGCTTTTATTTATTTATTTTAAAGGTTTTATAGAGCGCTTTACATGAGTATCAAACCACAGTTGCAGGTTACATCGTTATAAAGGTTACACAGTTATTAGAGCATGGCAACATAGTTATATGTAAGGTCGAAACAAACAATAAGGACATATACATAAGGGAAAAAGCAGGCAAGGGGAGAGATTCAGTGGGGGGGTAGGAGCAGGGGAAGTAGACAGAGAACGAATGAGGGAAAGAGGAGGGGAGGGTGAGAGAGACAGCATGGAAAGAGGAGGGGGGTGACAGGTACACAAATCGTTAGACGAGTCATAGCTGCGTCCAAAGTCCAGTAAGCTGTGATCCCAGGGGAAGTGGTTCATTTCCCCATCTCTGTAGCGAGAGGTTCCCTTTACACAGTGGACTCTCTCAGAGGGGTCTCTGAGACTCCAAGGCCTACACACTGGATCCTTCCCCAAAAGGGCTGCTTTGCTGGTACATTTTGTGAGGTTGAGCTCGACGATCACGGAGGGTTTTCTTCGACCGAAACGACTGGCATGCGTTGCAGTCTTTCTCGTCGTGTTCCAGGGATAGACAAAGGTTGCACACTTGTGCAAGTCGGTGCGCGGGAACTTAGTGCGACACCTTGGACATAACTTGAATGGAGTCCGACCCATCAGCTGAGACCGATCCTGGCGCGGGTATGTCCAACAGCCTTCCACGAAAGATCCGATTGAAGGTTTTTGAGAGTAAACGATACGCGGAGAGTAGGAAACTCAGTTGATTAACAATACCGTTGAGGGTAGTAGATTGCACGTTGAAGGGGGCCTGAAGAACGGTGCCGAACCGGAGCGCAACAATTCACATCCGAACCCGATGGCGGAAAAAATGATCTAACAATAGAGTCGATGCCCATGTGCACTATCACCTAAGGGAGGAGTCACCTACCACGTGACTGGAAAGACTTTTTCGAAGAAAAACAAAGTGCAAACATCCGGGCCCAACACTAGATGGCGATCTATGCAAAAGAATATGATCTACAGCTCATATGCCTCGAACATCAGTTTACCTTCCTGAACTAAGTCTTATGCTTTGGCCTTATGCTCAACTGGGAGAAACTGTAGAAGTCCCAGTGGGCTCTATCATATCTTGCAAGGAGACCCTGGGTCTTCCATACTCACGTCCCATTGTCCCTGCGGCACATCGTCGTCTTCGAGGACAATCTGCAAAACTGCCTCGGCGGCCGAATCCGCTGAAGTGTGTTCTTCTTCGGCCGCTGAGAATTCCTCTTCTTCGGAGTCTTCGCCGAAGAGATTCGGTGGGTCGTCCAACTGCTGCCGCTGCATCCCTCGGCATCGAGCCAGACGATCACTGAGAGTTTTCTTCGATCTGAAGGATCGACACGCGTCACAAGTCTTGTTCTTTGTGCTCGGGAGACAAGCACAAGTTACACACCTGATGTAGGTCCGTACGCGGATACTTTGCGTGGCACAGGGGGCAGAATTTGTACGGAGTCGGTTCCACTGACGGGGATAGGTCGGAAGGCCGCCTGTGAAAATTGCAATCGAAATTGGAGATTTCTTGATGTCGAGTTGAACCGTGGAGAAAAGGGAATGCGTTCAAAAACAATACCGTCTAGGGTAGAGTGGATTGCGCATCGAGGGGAACCCGAGGACCGATTCTGAAACGGAGCAAGGAATACACATCTTAACCCGATGGCAGAAAAAAACAATCTAACAATGGAGTCAATGCCCATGCGAACTCTCACCCGAAAGGAGGAGTCCCCTTACCTCGTGACTGGAAAGACTTTTAGAAGAAAAACAACTTGCAAACATCCGGACCCAACACTAGATGGCAGGAGTATGCAAAGCATGTGATCTACAGCTCACATGCCTTGAACAAGTGGTTTCCTTACAAGTGTTCCCTCTTCCTCCTCCTCTGATTCTGGCATTGCCTTCAGCTCCAGTTCTGATTTTTTTTACCTTTCGGCTTCTCTTTCGAGGGCTGGAAGGGAATTCTATAAGCCATCATGGAGTTGTTTAACTCCTTCCTCCTGCTGATCAAGAAGAAGGAAGCTGGTGATGTGCTCTGTGTGAGCTGTAGCACACAAACTACATTTATATCAATTCAACCTGACTAGACCGGAAACTCTTGGCCATAAAGCCTGAGAAAATGGGCAACAAGATGCAGTTCCACGGAGCAGGAAAAGTGTTTGAACTGTTTCATACAGCAGACCTCTGATCGACTTTGACAATCCATCCTGGAGATCAAGTAGGATAAATACTCTCTCACTGGAGCCAGTATTGTGAAATTGTTGGAGGCCTTTATACCAGGGTAGGAAAGGGCATCTCACTAGGAGCACTTTTGCTGGCGTGCTACACTCTCTTCAGAATGGACTGAAGTGGGAATTCTGAAAGCAAGCTTGCTGCAGAGACCCAAAGACAGACCACGCTTACCTGCTTGAGGAAGATTAGGATATCCAGGAACCACAGACCAAATACCACAAGGTTCACGAGTGGAGAATTTGCATGGTGATGTGTCAAGAGACCGTGGTCACTCATGAGCCACACGATCCAGTACAGCAGACATGGACAATGAAGACTATTGAAGTACACCCTCTGATTTGTGGAGCTGCAACGTTGCTCATCTTTTAAAAGCTGGTGAGACTCCATCATCTGCCGCCTGCTAGTACCTCGAGGCTGCCAACCTACTCCCGCCCCAGTCAGTTTGTCATCACATTCCCAGTGTTGCTTTATTTATTTTATTTATTTATGGGTTTGTATCGCGCTGGACTCGACTCCCGAAGGAGTATCTCCGCGCCATTGGACTACCATATTGCAACAGAAGAGGAGAATCGGACAATATATCTTATTAGTTCTGAAATAGGACCAGCAATTGATAGGGCTCTGTCTCCCTGTCTTGCCTTTTTTGACCTTGGTACACATAACAGAGCCTGCTCACTGGATCTCAGAGAGCGGCTGGGTACATAGGGGCAGAATTTCTTAGATAGATATACAGGGCCTCTCCCATGTAGGCATTTATGTATAATACAGCAGATTTTAAACTTCACCCTCTGTTTGATAGATAACCAATGTAGCTTATTGAGTAAGGGTTTAGAGGGAGTGCGGGGAGGCCGGTTTAGGACAAGGCGGGCAGCAGTGTTCTGGACCACTTGTGATCTGGAAGTAACTCCTTCATTTGCCGCCAGCAGTAGTCCATTACAATAATCCAGCCTACTTAGTACCAACGCCTGTATCAGAGTTTTTCTAGTTGAGTCTGGCAGCAGAGGAAAGACTCTCCGTAACAAACCAATAATGTGGAAACAAGAGCCCACCACTTGATTGCCGTGGTGTTTTAGGGAAAGCTCCTGGTCCAATCGGACCCCTAGATTTTTTACAACCTGTCTAGGTTCAGGGACTGGGCCAAGGTCTTGAGGCCACCAGTCAGGAGTCCACAGGAGTTTGGCCTCCCCGAACAGCATCACTTCCGTCTTTGCCACATTACATTGCAGGAAGTTAGATGCCATCCAGTGAGCCACTGCTTTCATCCCCTGGGCGAAGTCATTTCTAACTTTGGCCGTGAGGGTTTTAAAAGGGAAGAGGAGTTGGGTGTCATCCGCGTATGACACTGGGGTAAAACCATAAGATCTCATGATGTCTGCTAGGGGTGCCACATAGATGTTAAAAAGAGTAGGGCTCAAACAAGAGCCCTGTGGCACCCCCTTGGAGATCTCCCTCTCCTCAGATCGATATGTACCCAAAATGACCCTTTGTGTGCGGTCTGTCAGGAAACTCCTCAGCCAGGCTAAAGTCTTATCTTTCAAGCCGATGTTAGCTAGCCTGGTGGTCATGATGTTATGTGACACTGTGTCAAACGCCGCGGACAGATCCAACAGGACCAGGATAACAGAATAGCCTTTATCCTGGAACATGTGGAGATCGTCCGCGACAGACAGCAAGGTGGTCTCTGTGCTGTGTCTAGGTCTAAAACCTGACTGGGAGGGGTCCAACCCGTCTGTTGTTTCAATATAATTTGACAGATGTCGGTTTACAAATTTTTCTATTATTTTACCCAAAAAGGGGAGAAGTGAAATGGGTCTTAGATTAGACAGTTCCGTCCAGGGTATTGCAGTGTTTTTCCTCAATGGTCTTACCAAAGCCCTTTTCCAATCTAAAGGAACCTTCCCTGTACTCAGAGAGATATTAATCAGGTTCTGAATTTGGGGTCCCAGAACGTCTGCAAGCATAGGCATAATTCGTGCTGGGATGGAGTCCAAAGGGCTGCCACTCTTAATTTGAGCAATCAGAGAGATTACCTCTTCTAAGGAGATAGGGGGAAAACTTATGAGGCACTGAGTAGATTGTACCTGTCGTGTAATCTCGTGAGGGATAATGTTGTTTCTTCCTACAGCACTCATATTTGAGGCCATAATCCTGTCATAGATCCCGTCTATTTTCTTCATAAAAAATATAGAGATCTCATCGCAGAGATCCTGGGACGTGACCTCTGCGGTCTCACAGGCCACTGTCTTGGAAAAAGACTGCAAAATATTATATAATACCCTAGAGTCTTTCCCAGCGGCTGATAATTGCGCTGCAATATGGTTTTTTCGGGCCATTCTAATGGCCTTATGGTATATCTTGAGAGAGGTTCTATGCTGTTCTTTGTCCCGTGGTTTTTGGGACTGTCTCCATATTTTTTCCTTTTTTCTGTTTTTTTGTTTCAAAGATCTGAGTTCTTCAGAAAACCAAACTTCTTGTTTATGTGCCATGCGTGGTTTATATATTTTTTCCGGGATAATGGCGTTAATTACTGCTCTAACCGTCTCCTCAAATCTGCCAAGGGCAGTTATTATATCTCCTGTAGAGTTCTCAGACGGGAAGATTTTAAATTTCTCTCTAAAAGCTTCCATAGTAAGTTTATGCCAAGGTCTCCTCTTACTAGCTAAGGAAGTCTGTACTCGTGGCTTATACCTAAAAGCAGTATAGAATTTTAAAATAAAGTGATCTGTTCACTCCTTGTGTAGGTGTCATGCATTTAATGAAGGATGAGTTTGACCGAACTAAATCCAAAGTGTGGCCTGCCTCATGAGTGGGCCCATGGTTTATCTTTTTAAGTCCCAGGGAATCTAAATCCAATAGGAGAGTTTTAGCCTCTGTACATGTCTCGGACTCACTATGTACGTTAAAATCCCCCACCAATAGGAAGTCCTGGTTTTCTTGTATATAAGGTGCTAAGGCCTCTATAAGCGTGACAGAGAAATTCCCACTTGGGCCTGGTGGACGATATACCAAAGCTCCCTTCCTCTGTTCTCTGGGTGATGAAATAATTTTAAAAATTAATACTTCCATCACTGGTGTACAAATTTCATCAAGGATGGTAATGTTTAGTTCCTCCTTATGAACAATTGCCACTCCTCCACCTATTTTCTTAGGACGGTCCAACCTGACTATTTTATACCCCACCGGGATGCCCAAGGTAATAGCTGGGACTGAGTGTGGCTTAAGCCATGTTTCTGTTAGGAAACAGATATCTGGTTTTTCAGTGGATATAAGGTCCCACACATGGGTGGCATGCTTCGCTAATGAGCGAATATTACAGAGCAAATTTTTACTCCCCTGGGGAAAACAGTCTGTTTTATGAATCACCGGGGCAGTTCTTTGCACCTTAGAGTGTAAATCATCTGGTTCGTCCAATTGGTTACATTCCTCTCCAAAATGTGTATGGCATACCTGACAAGTGAATGGGCCTTCTAAAATACGTTCTATAGCAGCAGCATTACATATCTCCGGAAGATGCTTACTCATATATCTCAGTACCTGGGAGCTGTAGGTTCTCCGGTGACCGAGCATAGTCTCTGGCCTATATACGTATTCCTCCATAGCCCCCTGGCCCTGGCCTCGTCTGGTCGCGGACGGGCGCAGACGGGCCAGTCTTTGGCTCGTCTTAGGCGCAGGAGTAGGCGCCAAGCTGCGCGCACACGCTGCGCGCTAGGGACGACGAGAGGCTAAGTAGCCCTCGAAGAATTGGAAGCTAGAGCGCTAACCGCTCACCTTCCTGTGTGGGCCTGTCACTATCCCGCCCTCCTCTCCCGTGATTGGCTGATGGATCGGCCCGGGCGAGTAAGATCTTTTCAAACTTTAACTACGTCTGATCCCTCAATGCGTGCTTGTATGTAGTTTTGGAACAGCGTGACACTAAATGTCTAACAACAGAGGGTCCCTACAACACCAATTTACAATTTAAAAGTTACAGTTTAAAAGGTAAAATTATTTTTGTTTTAAAAACGTTTCCTTGTATCAAAATAAGATATACATCAGGCATTCAATTAATTCCGCTGCAGAACTGGCGTCAAGCGGGGTCGGGACTAGCTGCCACCTATGCCCTTACCGCAGCTTCAGTTTAAGTTGGTTGGAGGTGGCTGTCCTGATTCCAGAACTGTTTGAACTATCTTTCTAGCCCATGGATTTCTGAAGATATCAACTTTTAAAGTAACAATTGAGACAGTAACCATAAGGCCAAGTCGAAATATGTCAGTCACTTTAGTGGGTGCCTTGACCACAGAAAACTGTCAACTCAGAGATTTGACAAAGTAAATTAAGTTAAAAATGGATGGCTAACACATAGGAGCAACAGAAACATTAGGAGTTAGGATTGTATTTTGGCTGAAGATACTAACACCTGTTTATTTTTGTTGTTGATTTTAGTTTAAAATGTTCTATTTCATAATCAGTGAAAGAGTAACTTTCTTCTTTAAAGGTAAAGCACCACTGAACATTTAAGTTACTTAGAGTTATTTACTATATACAACAATGCAGCAGAACTACTAACCCCTACTATCTCGGAGAACAAACATCAATTGCATACCTCCCTACCCAGAGAGAGTAAAGAGTCCCAAGTGACAAACGTGTTATCTTTTTGGAGTGCATTAGTATTGTGGCTCTGGGACCACTGGTACATAACACTACCACAGGCTACTGCACAGTGACCACCTATCAGTGCCTAGACAAAAACGAAGCCAAGAAATAAACGGTGCAGGGAACACCACCAAGCAATATGTTGAACCCCACACAACACTAAGCAATTAAATAGAAATGAAACCCACTAATCTGCTGCATGAAGCATAGCTATTAAGAACTAGAACACAATATATATGCCACACAAACCAATCAGTCTCCCAGCAGAATAAAATATACTCATACAGAAACTTGCACTTTTTTCATTATCTTTTTTATTAGAGGGATTTCAAGAATATTTATTACAAAAAAACACCTGACTTTTCACATATCTCTCTTCCCAGCCCCAAGCACGTGAAAGAAAATATCCAAAACAGAAGCTTGACTCCTTTCAGACTTCCTCCAATAACAGTCATATTCAAACGCCTCCACCCACATAATTTCATGGACTGAAAACCTGCCATTAACCCCCCACCCCCCCAAAAATAACCCTTGCCTGCAAAGTGCAGACAGTATTACTACACAGTACATAATACATATTTATATAAATATAACCTTCCCGACCCAGTGGAATCTTTGACGATGAGGGGGAAAAGAGGTCAGTTTAGTAGAGGTCACAAGAGAAAAGTGAAGGGGACCAACACAAAAGCCAGGAAAGGTGTCCAAGTGGAGGGAAAAAGGGTATATATGATGGGAAATCCTGTCTGGGTGAGGGGAAGAGGTGTTGTCTCAGACAATTTACAACCTGCAATCCAAGAGTATACCTCTCCTCTTACTCATCCAGTGTAAATCACAAAATATTTAGTTCATTGTTAAGTGGCATCATTTTGAGGACACAGTTTGGGTGGTTGGGAGGAACAATAGGAGCTCTTTTGTTTTTGAGTCTCGAGGCGACCAACACAGAAAAGTAAAACAAGGGTGTATTATTAGGTTTTGGAATGTGGAGATGGGGCCGGCGTGGTGGAAATAATTTGTTAAATCTGATCAGAGCAGCAAAATTAAACAAGCAAGAGATTGTCTGAAGAGCACAATCATTCAACTGCAGGCAATAGTTTGAACAGCTATTCTTCAGTTCTGATACTTTTTTGGGGAAAGGAAAGTTTTCTCAATCAACAAAGCAGATGGGAATTCTGTTATTTTTAGAGTGGGACGGTACTGCTGCAGATGTGGTCACTACACTGAGAGTTCAACTCAGCTCACCAGAGCCAGTGGGGTGAAATCATCCAGGATGCAGTGGTACAGAAATGTCTTTAATGCCTAGGTAAATACCTATGTTATTTACATTTTGCTTGAAATATTTAAGACAGACAACACACTAAGAGGCCACTTTTTAAGCAAACTACTTTAAGGAGGGTGTAAGTCAAGTTACCGCCAAGAAAAGCTTTATAGAAGTTCAGAGAATCACATGGGATCACATTAAGGTAAGAACACCTTCTAAACCAATAGGGGAGCCAATTCAAGATCATGGTTGTATGTTGGATAATGAGATGGACAAGGATTCCAATAATTTAAATGCCAGCAAGTTTAATAAAATGATGTCCTTCCACTAGAAGTCATAGATGCCAGCTATAGACCGACAACATGATCTCAGAGAGGCTCAAAAGCTCTCTACCAGCCAGATGGGAGGAGTTACAATTAATGATCACAGACTGCTACCCATTAGAAACATGCAAAGTGGAACTCAAGGCTGATGAACAAAGATAGAATTACAGATGTAGCGCGTCTTACAAACAAGCACAGAGGGCAAAGCTCTGATTCACATTACCATAACACAGGAGTTGTACTACGTGAAATGGTCAGACACTAGGAAGGAAAAGCAAATTCCCCAAAACAGGAAGAGATACTTTGACCAAACTCAAGGAAGCTATTGCAAAAGGGTCATCACAGCTTTGCAATGTGTTGCAAAAACCCTGTTTTTCCTTAAGGCCCCCTTAGGCTTGTCGATGTGTGTACCCACTTTTAGTAATGGAAATATGTTTGCATTTGGCAGAAAGTGGCAATTTTGTCCCTCTTAATCCTGTTAGACTGGCAATGATCATGAGTTTAATGTTAATGCCCACCCTGTACAAGATCCACCACTTCAAGGAAAAAAATGTTGGACCCTAGCAAGAACATCTCATTTCAAGGAAGAAGAGGGATTCTAATAAAAACAAATCAAGACTTTGGGTGGGATTTTTCTGACATTCTTAGAGAAAGTGGTGCCATCAGACATTTCAGAGCCAGCAAACATCACTCTAATAGTCTGAATTAACCATGATTGCTCCAGTCTGTGGTCTAGATTAATGCTTAATTTGAAGCTACTTTTCCAATATAAACGTTGTGCAGTTATGTTCATGTAAAGATTTTGAATTATAAAAAAAAAACTCTGCTCATCAACCAGACATCTATGCTCTGTACGGATTTGGGTCTCATTTTCCTAACATGGGTAGGCAATCTCACTATAAGTACATTAGCCTGACAGGGCTCTCAATTCTTAACGATAGAGAACATTGCAGGAAAGGCTTTAATTAATCTTATAAAGATTGAATTAAAGCATTGCTGAACCAGTTTTGCATTAAATTTCGAAAGTGGACCAACATTACAATGTCTCCATCAACAGATTTAACAATTGTAATCATTAGGGAAAATGGAGAAATCTGACCTAATCAAAGAAGGTATTGTGGGCACCCCAGATTCTAGTGGTTCTCTTAATCAACAGTCATCCAAAACATGCTTTATTTGGAATAGGGTGTGACTCAATTTCTGTGGCAGGCTAACTCTTCTTGTTCTTCACTTCAAATTACCCCTACATTAACTGAGGGATCTTGATATTGAAGGAAGTCTCACATACAGCTCTACCATAACCCATGTGGAGCAAAGGTAAAAATGTAACATCTAGGTCTAGAACTAGAAAAAGGCAGGCATGAACCTAATTTACCTTCTTCTGCCTCCAATCATCTTATCCTCCCCACCAAAAAAAGAAAACCACCACATTAAACCATGCCTTGGAGGCTTGAAGAATGAGAACAACTGAATGATAGCTCATAAAACCAATTTCTTGGCTTCTCTTTATTCATGGAAAATCTTCAGTTGTAAGTTGTAATCTGTATCCTGGCTTCTTTTTTACAGCCTTCAGAATTTCGTGTAGAGAACATATTTTAAAGCAAGACAGTTTCCACCATTTTGAGAAACACATGACCACAACTCTGTTCCTAGTAGCTGGAATTCAAGAGTGAATATTAGTGAGAGACAGGTCAAAGCTAACATAATCCAGACAGGTTTAAAACACAGTGGTCTAATGAAAATTAGAATAAAATGATTTAACTTGCTGAGTGAGCAAGTCTTAGTTGGAAGATAAGAGGAGCGGATATGCGAGATAATTCTAGTCTTCACATACTGTCAGAGGGAGTGGAAGGAATGGAAAGTGATCCCTAGAAGTGTGAGGCATCTGCTTTTTAACAAAGCCCTGACATACCTACAAACAAATGTTTGTCTCCAAGCTGGCTAAAACAAGAAGTGTAGTCATTCTAACAGTTCCTGCAACAAATCTCAAACAAGTTAACATACAAGAAAATTTACATCGTTATTACCTGAACCATTATTATAAAGGACAGATTTAGCCAGTCCTGGTTTTAGATTTACTTAAGGGGGGAAAAGCTATAGAACCATTATCAAAATGTCTTTGGCTAGGGTAAAAAGCCAGGATGATGAGGGATAGCTCTTGTGATAAGGGACCAGTTGGAAGCCATGTTTTTACAAGAGATAGTGAAGTGGTTATATGCTTCCATTATAGCAGGAATGTGAAGATCTAAAAAAGCATCCATCTGGATTAGCCTTACTTCGTATTAACTGGCACTGTTTGGATCTCCCATGTATAAAATCATCCTCCATTTTCTCCAATTAGCTTGAAAGGTAATAATACAAACAAAAGGGTAAGTAGAGGTAAGGGTTTCATAACCATCCATCTGAACTCCTGCAGGTTAGCTATTTATTGACCCTGTATGTCACAAAATAGTTGAACTAAAAATCAGTGATCGATCTGTAATCACTAACGTTAGAGACAACATGTTGGAGTAAAGGACAGCAAAAAGGAACCTAGAAAGGAACAGGTAGTTATGTGGTAGTATCTGACCGGAACTTAGGTCTTCAAACACTCTGTGGATATCTTGTGTTTTGGGGTTGTAAGAGATTGATGTTGCAAGAGGGAGGACTCAGAGTATCCCCACTCTAGGATCTCCATCCTGAAGCCACTGAAGGAATTCCCCTCTTCTCTGTCTTTGTGACCACAGAAAAAGGTTTTCTTTTATAGTTATCCTCCATTTTCTTATGGGCCAATGGAAATTGTCTTTAGCCCACTAAGGAAGAAGTTTCAGGATCTCAGCATCATAATAAAAAAAGGAAACTGGGGAACAACCTCCCCTTCTTTTTGTCCGCCCAGCCACATTTGCACAGCACATAATTTTGTCTCAGTTCTCATCATTGTCACTAGAATCAGAGTTTGCTGGCATCATTGGATCATCGATGAGGGAGAAGTCTCTCTCTGAGCTATTATAACCCTGAGACAAGTCATCCACTTCTCCATCCTCCACCTTCTCTGCTTCCATCCCTCGTCTCCGCAGGTCACCTGCTGGCGAATGGTGGAGGTGGGGTTGGTGGTACGCTAAGCTGCTGAGTCCTGCTGGGTGTAGAAGCCCCAGATCTGCTGAGTCCAGGTGCCCAGTGGCCCCACTTGCTCCACCATACTGCATGAAAGGAAGACCTGAGCTGCTGCTCCCAGTGTGGTGCTGGTGGTCCGGTCTTCTGCTCATGACGGGTACAGGCATCAGGCCACGATTCTGAAAGTCACGCAGGGAAGCGTTGCCAGGCCCAACTAAAAGACAATCAATAGCTCCACTGCCTGTACTGCTCATGCTAACTGCACTTCCTCCTCTTTGCATCAGTGCCACCATTTTGGCTAAATCGTGGCGTGGCCGTTTGCTCCTTTTTTTGCCATCCTCTTTCACCTTTGGTCCTGGGTGGAGGCGGTCAAATATAGCCTCAGGGAGATGGCCCTGTATCAAAGGAATAATAAATACAAATATTTAAAATGTAAAAAAGACATTCACTCCACATCAAGGATGCAAGTTTTACTATAACAGTAATGACTTACAGAAAGGGGGCTTGGTACACTATTCGTCTCCTAGAAATTAATCCAACACTACCATCAGCAGCTTTTCAACCAGTCTCCAAGGCAAGCATTGTTGGGTAATAACAATGTACTCGTCAAATCTGCTTCAAAAAGCTTTCAACTATAAACCTGTTACAGAAAGGAAACCGGTTACTTACCATTAACAAATGTTTTCAGATTCAGTCTCTTTTACATTTAGAGCTGTATATTATTCTGCTGTCTGGCGGCGGTTGGGTAAGCAAATTATTTCAAAGATTTTTCTTTTGGTGCCGCTAACTCACTATGTTAGCAATAAGCCAACAATGCCCCAATTCATATCTTCTGCTTTAGATCCATATATTTCTTTTTAAAACACTACCATCCTCCTTTACCTAGGGAGACAGGAGTATCACACATTAATCTAGACGAGCTGCAAAAGAAAAAAGTTTTTACCTGCAACAATTTGTTTGCAGCCTGCATTTGTTGTTGAACCTCCTGTCTGACCTTTGTGATGTGAAGCCATGGGTGGTGGCAAAGCAGGATGCTTGTATTTACACTGCAAGAAGCAGCATCCATGGTGTCCAATGCCAGATATTTACGATGGAAATTCTCTTTCCATTTGCAACTAGATCCTCACCCCTCTTTCTGTATGTCTCAGGGAGGTGCTGCTCTAGTGCCTCTAGCTCCTACCAGTGAATTGTTGGACAGCAGACTGATCGAACAGGAGATTTTCCAGTGTGGTTGCACCAACTGCTGCACATTAACATGTGTACTTGTAAAGTGCACGTTCACCCAAGGGTATCTTAGTGCTGAATAACAGATGTTTATTGTTACCCAACTCAACAGTACTCATTTTATCGACCTCAGAAGGATAAAAAGGCTAAGTGGACCTGCTGGGATTTGAAGCTTTGACCATGAGGTTGAACACAGGCCCTCACAGTGGATGCATTAGTCCACTAAGCCAACAGACCCGTCCACACGTTTGCCTATAGCGTTTAGGCACGTATTCTCCTTATCTGTGGGGGCATCTCCCTTTTCCTCGGCAGAGGCCTTCTTCCTTTCAGAGGGTAGTGTATGGTTCTAAACCAAGGAAATGTCCGGTTCAGGGCAATGGGAAGAGATCCACAAATGGAGTAGATGGCCCCCGTCACCTTGTGGCTTCCGCAATTGACTATCAGGGTAGCGAAGGTGAGCAGTCACAGGCTTCTAAGAATGTTAGAGTAGGATGCTAAAGCTCAGCATGTAACAATCAAACAATTGACAAAATAAGGGACAGTTTCTTACCTATAATCTTGGATCTTCATAGAAAATCTTCTTAAGTGTAGACGTTCGCCTTTCTTCAAGAAGGCCTGAAGAAACACTTAAAGAACATAATATGCAGCCTAGTAAACAGGCTACAGTGGTGAAATTCTGATGATTGTACTTAGAAAAGGGTCAAAGTACCCATATAAAGGTATAATTTGAGGTAAATGTTTTACAAAACAGCTTAAATGTCTTTCACAAAATCTTTTCTGTAAAAGTAAGAGATGAAGGATAGGAGAACAGAGTAGTCCCAAAGGCTTCTAGTATGTACATTTAAAACAGTGACTGTACCTTTAAGGACCCAGAGACCACCAGTATCCCATCATGCTCAGCAGGTGCCAGTTGCCTCAGTCGTTTTAGAAGAGAAGTGTCAGTGATGGGTAAGTCCAATTATTCCCTCTGCTATGTTCACCAGGGAGGAGGGAGGGTTGCTGATGACTTCAATGGAGAATTCTCCATGAGAGAATCGGGATTACAGGTAAGAAACCATACCTTCTCTATTTGGGAGGGGGGGGGGGATCTCCAATGATAGTCATAAGCATTTGAATAGCAAATCCATCCCTACTAATCACGGTGGAAAGAACAGAGAAGACAGGACTGGATTAAGCAAATACATTTCTGAGAGAGGCTTGTCCTACTTGAGCATCTGCTGTAGAATCCAAGTTCAAACAATAGTGTTTGATGAATGTGTGAACATATCTCCATGTAGCTGCTTTACAAATCTCGGCAATGGAGACATTTCTGATCAAAGCGGCTGTAGCTGCTTTGCCCCTAGTAGAATGGGCCTTAGGTCTAGCTGACAAAGTCTTGTTGGCTTTTTGGTAACAAAGTATGCAGGATACTATCCAGCGAGAGATGGATTGTTTGGAAGTGGCTAAACCTGTATGGACCGGGCCATAATTGACAAAATGTTGGTCCAATCTGCGTATTTTTCGTGTCTTATCCAGATAAAACTGCAAAACCTACCTTACATCTTGGGCAAGGGTACCTGAGGGCCGCACCCATGCCAGCAATGCGAGGTTTGGGGTGATAAAAGGTATGAGCAGGGGGACGCAAAGAAGTGCATGGTGTGGACAACAAACCGAGCCTTCACGTGAATTCTGTTGCTCTATTCTCATTAACCAAGAATTAAAGTCAAAGCATTAACTTCTAATGTTAAAGGTAAGAGGGAAAGAAATACTCATCTGGTGACTGAATTGCAAAATGTGACACTAGAAAACCTAGAAATTGTGTGATCCTAGACAATTGGTTAATTTCACTTTGCCTCCTATTTCTTCATTACCACACGAGAGCCCCTTAAAATATACGAGTTGAAGGTGTGTGCTGTACAAAACCTTCTCTTGTGTTTTATTTAATAAACTATAATGTTGTTACAATTATATTACAACCAAAACTACACACAAGCTGCACCTGACAAATGACTTGCCTTTTAGTTCACTAACGGCGGAGAGGATGTAGTTTGACGGCTAGAACGGTCACCCTTGAATCGGGGGAACCGGGTTCGAGTCTCCGCAGGGAAACATCCTGTGATTCTTAACAAATCACTTAATCTCCCCTAACAAAGTGAATGTGTCCATTTGCAATGCAACTGGTGCTCATGTACAGCGCTCTGATAACTTCGGATCAAGTTTGTGCTAAACAAAACTCTGACAAAAACAAAAAAAGCCTTATTTTCAGAGTGGGGGCGGCATGAATGTTTCCATGATCATGTTTGCATGTTAATAAAATACACTTTTTGTACTTTACAGAGAGTGTAAAATGTTTTTACATGTTTAGTGCAAGTTATATTTAAAACTAAAGGTGTTCCTAAAGGTAAGTTGTCTAGGACACCTTCTTTACCGTTACTTTACTTAATTAAAGTATGCCTGTTTTTTTCATAGCTTTCTGAATATTCCTGCTCTGCCTGTTCACCATGGGGGTGCAATTAAAGGTCAGGAGGGCCGCATGCACCCCCGGGCCATACTTTTAGTATCCCTGATCTAGGGAATGAAGAGTTATTTTAGCGGGGTTTCAAGGTTCTGAAAGAAGGTTGGGAATTAAATTGTCTGATTCACATAAAAATCCAAAATAATCTTGGGAAGGCATTTCGGGTGAGTTCTCATAACTACCTTCAACTTACTTATAAATGTATAAGGTTCATTAGAGCATAATGCTTGGATTTCACTAACCCTACAAGCTGAAGTGATCGCTAGGAGGAATGTGATTTTCCATAAGAGATGCTGCAGCGATGCCTTATGAATGGGTTTGCAAAGATCCTGCATGAGACCTGAAAGGACTATGTTGAGCTCCCATGGAGGAGAAGAACACCTGATGGGAGGGAAAACCTTTTTAAACCTTTCAAAATAATACTCGATTACTGGGATTTTGAGAAGAAAAAAAATGGTTTGTGAAGGACATTTTCTGAAGGCAGTAAGAGCTGCCACGTGAAATTTTATGGAAGAGAATTGTGAGAAAGTGCCATCTTTCTTGCATGGTATGCCCCCACTAATTGCTGAATGTACTTTGACTGAGTGTGCCCTGGACTCCTGCCAACCAGGTGCCCAGGGCCTATGTTCCTTCCCTAAAACAAACCAAACCCAAATTGGCAAACCCTGGCCACATGTCAGCCCCTGGTAAATGGTACCCTAGGTACCCAGGGCCTTGTGACCAGGGAAGGCCTCTAAGGGATGCAGCACTCCTTGTGCCACCCTTAGAGGCCCTGTACCCTTACACACACACACTGCCTTTGCAGGCTGAGTGTTTGGGTGCAAGACAAAAACAAAGTCGACATGACACACATCCCTGTGTGCCATGCCCATCACCTACACTGCCATGGCATACATCAGCCACCCCTCTAGCTGGGTGCCTTATGCCAATGGTGTGGGAGCAGGAGCCCTGTGCCCCTACAGTGCCCAGGTCCATTCCTGAGCACTGTGAGTGCAGTGCTGCCATTTAAGAGTACATGGTGCTGAGAGCTCGTCAAACACGAGCTCCACAGCACCATAATGGCAACACTAAAGACTGAGAAGTTTGGTATCAGACTTCTCAGCACATTAAACCCACACTGATGCCAATGTGGGATTTAATGTACCCAGCACCCCAGAGGGCATCTTAGAGGTGCCCCCTTAAACCTAACCTACAATCCACGTCTGCTCTGAGGCTGCCTAGGCTGCCACCCAGCAGACATGTTGCTGGACACCTGGGTAGGAGAGCCCCTGCTCTCCTGGGCCTGCAACAATGCACATCCTGGGAGAGGTGCTAAATCTCCTCCCCCAGGATGGGCAGGGGGAAGCTTCAAAGGCTTGCCGCCTCTGTGAGCTTCCCCAGGCCACTGCAACCCCCCACTCTGGCGGGAAGCTTTGGCCGGAAACCCCAAATAAGGACAGGGGATGTGCCAGCCTGCCAACCCCACCAATCAGGCGGGGGAGGCGAGGTGAAGCACATCTCCGGGCTCTCGCCATCTTGAAGATGGGGAGCCCTACCCTATCAGGACTAGGCTACTGCCCCCCTCCCACAGGAGAGAGGCAGGATAGGGGTGTACCCACCCCAGGACAGGGACCCATTGGTCCCTGCCCTTCACCTACCTGTAACGCCCCTAAATCTAGAATTTAGGGGCACCCTGAACCTTCCTTCCCCAGATTCCAGATTCAAAACTACAAAGAAGAGCAAGAAGAAAGAAGACCTGCCCTGCAGCTGCTAAAAAGAGGAAGACACCAACTGCTTTGGCCCCAGCCCTACCGGCCTGTCGACCCTCGAACCTGCTCCTGCTCCAACCCGGCATCTCTTGTGGCCAGCAACCTCACCAACCCCGGAGGACCTGGCTACCTTTTGGCTCTAAGTCCCTGGGACTCCCATGAGTAGAGGCTCTACTCAAAACCTACCTCTAATCCCTGGCAGCAGCCCAGAACCGCGAACCCAGCACACTCTGCACCAGCCAAGCCTGGCCAGTGCCGGAGTGAACAAAGACCCCGAGGACGACCCCATGGCGACTGTGACCCCGATTCCGGCACCCAAGGACCTCCCTCGACACTCCTGAAGAAGCCTGCAGCCTCAGAACAAGGTGCCCCCCCTACCGCGATCAACAGAGGGTAAGATTTCCCGACACCAAAAGGCACCCCTGCACGCGGCACCCCGCGGCCCCCTGTGCCCAATCCCGGGGTACCTACCTATCCTCCAACTACCCAACTTACCTCTCGAAGTGGTGGTGGCACCTGAAGAGTCCTCGTCCCCGAGCTTGCAGTCTTTTTCTAAACCGGAGATTTCCCATTGAAATCAATTGAGCGCCCGAAGGCTCAAAAGCACTCTGCACCCAGCCGCCCGACTGGCAGTGAAAACTCTACACCTACCTACTTCCCCACTTGCCCTGAGTAAGTGACCAGGAGCCCAGCTCCCACAGCCGCGTGGCTTGCCAGTCAGCAGCCACCAACTAAGGCCCCCCTATCCCTCATAGGATAACATTGGGCCTAACTCTCTCTGCACCTGGTCACCCTTGGGCCGCTGGGGGTGAACAAACTGTACCTACCTGACCCTGGGGGACCCCTGAGTCTATGCCCAGAACCTCAACTCTGCCAGTCGAGTACTTACCCGTAAGCCGATAACTCGATTTTCCTCATAGGGTAACATTGACTGGCTTTTAAGTGTGGACTTTTCAAATCATAAAATATTCACCAAAAATCAGCCGAGTAACGAAAACGAAATTACTCACCTGCTCTTAGGTGAGCTCCCAGTGCTGGATCTTGGTGCCCAGCCCTGACTCTGAAAATTACTTACAACTGTACTTACCCTTAACTGAATTTTCTTCCAGAGGAAATCATTGACTGTTTTTCTGTGAAATTTCTTCTAAGTGTCGATTTCTGCAATTTCTAAATATTCTTCAAAAATCGTATAATATCTGAAAACGTAATTACTTACCTGTTTTGGATAAAGGTCCCAGTACTGAGTCTAGGCACCCAGTACTGGATTACAAAAGTAACGAGAACATACTGTACCTGCAACTTGAATTTTCTTCCATGGGGAATCATTGACTGTTTTTGAATATTTTGTGTCAACTTTTAAAATAGCTAAATATTGTTTAAAAATCATTACATTAATTAAGTCGACTTTCATCACTTGATTCTGAGTACTGACCCAGGACTGAATCTAGGATCCAGTCCTGGAATTCCAAAAGTAATCTAAAAAGTAAAACTTGAATTTTCCATTGAGCTCAATGCATTGTTGTGTTTAAAATAGAGTTGCCTATTGCAACCACTTGTAACTGTTTACAAAAGTCAATTGCATATTGCAAAAGTATCTATATGAAACATCTCATTCTGAGAAAGTATATTTTAAATCCAAGTGTTGGTTCTAAAATAAAACAAGCATATATTTTTTATATATAAACCATTGGCCTAGAGTTCAGTTATTGAGTGTGTGAGACCATTTGCTGACTGAGTGTGTACAACAAATGCTTTACACTGTCCTCTGATACTGCCTTACTGCTTGACCAAGCTACCACTTTAGAGAGTAAGCTTATATCTAACTTTAACCTCTGTCAAACCCTGGGGGACTGTGGACTCTGTACACCCTGTACCTATTAAGGAACAGTATATACAGAGCCACTTTCTCACAAGAATTGCAAGCCAGATTTTGACAAATGAAGGAGGTAGGGAAGAATGACGTCTTCCTGGCAAGATGTAGGGTCTACGTTCTTGGAGAAACACCAAACGCAAAATCTTTTCCACTGGAAGGCATACGCGGAACGGGTTGACGGCCATTAAGCCTCTTTGAGGATGTCCATGCAGTCTTGTGGCAGGTTCAAGTGGCCATACTGCACTAGCTCAGGAGCCATGCTGCCAAATTCAAAGAGGAGAGATTGGGGTGGACCATCTAGCCTCCGAACTTTGTTAGCAGGTCTGGTCTGCATGGCAGCTTGAGATGTGAACGCTGTGACAGGAGAAGGCGGTACGTGAACCACCATTGATGTAGACACTCCAGCGTAATCAGGATGAGTATGGCTTTCAAGTAGGACAGCTTGAGGAGGACTGCCGGATTCAAAGGGATTGGTGGAAAGACAGAGAAATTTGCCAGACCAGTTGATCCACAGGACATTCCCCAGACAGAGTCCCTGGTTGGAAGTACCTTGAGGCGAAGTCTTGGCATTTTTTGTTTTCTGCGATGTCGAATAAGCTGATGTGCAATGAGCACCATAGCTGAAGAGGTCTTGTACAATATCGACGTGAAAGACCCATTCATGGTTTTCTTGCAGAATCCTACTGAGGGCGTCTGCCTGCACATTTTGTACACCCAGGAGGTGAGTTGCAGTGATCCGCATGCTTTTGGCTATGAGCCATTCCCAAATTGCTTGGGCTTTGTGGGATAAAGGTCTGGACCTCGCCCCCCCTGCTTGTTGAGGTAGTATATGGTAGTTGTATTGTCCGTTTGAACAAGCAGGGCCTATGTCTTGAATGACAGGCGAAAAGCTTTAGCGCTAGGTGTACTGACTGGAGCTCGAGGAAATTGATGTGATATGTTATCACCCTTGGAGACCATGTGCCTCGAATCTAGAGATGATCCATGTGGGCTCCCCACCCCAGTAACAATTCATCTGTCACTATGGTTTGGGAGGGAGCGTGTTGGTGGAATGGCATCCCTTGAAGCAGGTCGGTCGAAGAGCATCACCACTTAAAACCTGGCTCATCCAAAACGTATTGCTATAACAGATCCCTGTCCTGATCAGTATCATGTGCAGAACTAACAGTGGTGGGATGCCTATGGGTAGCCATGCGCTCTATAAGTGCTTGTAACATATAACATGTTAGAGATAACTTCGCATGAGGAGAGAGATCTTGTTCTCCCAGTTGCTTGTTGCTTGGTCCCACTGGTCCTCGAAACATCACTGAAGTAGAGGGCTGCCAGGATTATCTGACCATATACACAATCCCATGCATCGTTTTTTCCTAGTTAGACTAAGATTGAGTATTGTCCATCATTTGGTTGCTTGTCCCATAATAAATCCTGTCCCTCAGACACATTTCCGTGCCCATGCGATGGACAAAGTAAACAGAGCACTGTGCACTTTGTTGTTTTGTACATTTTTGTACTGGTTTAAAATGTACTACCTTAAAAAAAGCCTTTTGCTTGCATATGGTGATGGATCACATCTTGCTGCAGCAAAATGTTTGACCGAGCTCAGCGATGCTAGGGTCTGTTTTAACGTGGCGCTTTTTATTATAAATGCACTTAATATACGTAAAAACATAATTGTTCACATGGAGTGCTGAATTCTGGATGATTTGAGGTAATTGTACTATCTTTTTAATTACATTTTATACGTTTTTATGTTATGAACTACTTGCGATGTACTGTATTGAAGTTGACACTTTTGTTAACCAATCGTCTAGGAAGGGCTAGGCGAAGATTAGGTGCCTCTTAAGGTAGGCAGAAATTATTGCCATGCACTTCAAGAAATTCTGGGAGCTGATTTGAGGCCAAATGGAAAAACCTGTTATCGATAGTGGCCCTGCCCCACTGCAAACCTCACGAACTTGCGGAGTTTCTTGGCAATGGGTATATGAAAGTACACGTCTTGGAGGTCTATGGAGCAGAGCCAATCTCCCAGGTGTAGTTGGGGATAGATCTAATTCAATTCAGCATCCGAAACCTCTTTCCCCTAATCCATTTGTTGGCTATTTTCAAGTTGAGAATGGGTCTGAATTCGCTCTTGCCTTGTTTCTTCACCAGAAATGATCTGAAGTAAATGCCTGTACCCAGTTGTTTATGGGTAACAAACTTCACTGCATGCTTCTACAGCAAGATGCTGACTTCTTACCGAAGCATGTGCAGATGTTGATTGGATGTTTTAGGGGGTATGGTCGAGGGAGGACAATTTCCATTTTGAACAATATTCAGAATCCAGGCGTCTTTTGTAGTTTTTTGCCACTCTGCCAGAAAATGAGAGATGCTTCCCACCTACCAGAGTTAGTAGTGAAAGAGGGGGAAGAGAAGATTCATGGCTTGATGCCTGTCATAGGTTTACCCCGTTGGGCAGGCTGTTTTAAGGATCCCCCTCTAGAATGTCTTCACTGCTGCTGCTGGTAAAGTTGTTGCTGTTGTGGCTGCTGGCGGGCCTGGACACCAATGAGGTGTGCTGGTAGGGTCTGGGAGAACGCCTTTGTTCTTTTGGCCTTTCTAGGCAGACCGCCTTAAGAGTCTCCACCTCAGACTTCATGCAAGTCATCTTGTCAGCTGTGTGGCTGCCACAGAGGGTAGAACCTGAAAAAGGAAGAGCGTCTCAAATATAACAGGTGTGGGGACTGACATCTGTATATTACGTTTTTCTGCACCTCTCACCAGAACCTCCTGGAAGGTGGTGAATTCATCCATCGGAGTGATGCAAGGAGGCGGAGAATCCGGCAATGTCAGCAAATACTGCCCTGCAGAAGAAGATGAGGACATTGTGTTTCTTGACCGATGACTGGAGGTGGTACTTTTCCTAGTTTGTGACCTGGATCTGTGGCCTCGATGGCGAGACTGCCGAGAAGACGATGAACACCTGGAATGGTGCCTTTGATGGTATGACTGATGGTGCATTCTGGAGCGCTATCTAGATGGTGGCAGTTGTACAGGATGCAGAATTGGTGCTGAAGGAGAAGGCGCAATTGGTGGTGTAAGTGGAGGAGGAGGGGAGTCGGGTAGGACTATTGGAAAAGGGTGGGGGGGGGGGTGCCATTGCGTACTCAGAATTCGAAGAATAGATCTGCCTCCTTTTTTTCCTGTCAAGATGAATTTCGATGTCGACTGCGAACTACTCCTCAACTGTGATTTCCTCTGACGCCGAACTGCTCCTCGGCATCAATGGTCTGACCACCTTGATGTCGATACACTTCTCAACGATGATCTTATAGTGCGCGCTGATGGTGTTTATGGTTTAAGTGTTTTTATTAATTTGCAAGACTCAAACAGAACCACGTACACATAGCGATCATCTTATAATGCTGTGGCATAACCACTGTTCTAAGTAGCTTTAGAGCGCAGTCTTAACAGTGTGCGCGTAGCTGCTTAATAACACGGACATGGAAAAACAATTAAGTGAAAAAAGAAAAGAGAAAACTCCCAAGATTCCCCCTCCCCTGCCCGACCGCCCCCCCTCTTCGTGCTCCACGTCCATCCCCGAAGCCTTTCTGAACACCCATCGACCCCCTCAGCAGTCCTCCCCCCGCGCCTCTGTAAGGCGCAACACGATGATGGAGTTTACGTTGATCTACCTTGCTGTCAATTTGTGTCTCTTCCTCAATGTCAAACCAGCCCTGGACAGCAAGTAAGTTGGTGCCGTACCTGGTCTCAATGTCAACCTTCTCGACGCCGACTGGGAAAAATGACATATTTGGTCTGAAACCCTCTTTTTGGACATTCCACGTCGCTCAGAGGCAGATGTATGAGATCTGATCCTCTCTTCCCTCTAAAGGTCTTATCTTGAGACTCTACTGTTCCGCCATGAAGGCACATTTTCTCTCTCTATCTCAGGGGGCAACATGAACATTTCTTGCAGTGTTGGCACTGCTCGGGAACAGAACTAGATGGAAGGCAGTATACAGACGTTGTGAGGGTCTGATTTGGCATTCATTTTCCCACAGGCATGGCACTTGTCAAACAGAGAAGGCATATTAAATTACAAAATGCCTCAATTCTCTGTTAGAAAAGGCCTAAAATATTGAAAGAATGAAGAAAGACATTGAGTGAATCAGATTAAACAAAATTCCACAGGTGAATTTTGAAGCAAGAAAGCCTAAAAGGCCGAGCTCAGTACCTCAGGATCCTGTCACCAGGTGCCGGAAAAAGAACTGAGGCAACTGCCACCTGCTGAGAATGATGGGATACTGTTGGTCTGGGTCTTTAAGGCACAGTTACTGTTTTAACCTCGCATAATAGCCTATGGGGCTATACTGTCCTACGATCCTTCATTTCTTAGTTTTACAGAAAAAGATTTGTGAAAAAAGATTGGAGCTGTTTTGTGGAAAATTTACCTCAAATATACCTTTACATGGCTACTACGACCCTTTTCTAAGTACAATCTGAAGAAATTCACCACTTTAGTTTAATTTAGGTGTGTGCTGTTGATATCAGTGTTTAAGTGTGTGTAGTCAATTAATGTTTATTAGTTGATTTAATTAATACTTTTTTAATTGATTATTAATTATGTTAATTTTGGAGGGAAAAAAATAAAAAATGTTGAAGTGTTTTGTTATTGGTGTTGTGTTATAGGGAAGGAAACATAATAAATACATTTATGTATTAATTATTTGTTTGTAAATATTTTCTAGTTTAAAAGATTTTTTTTTAAATGTATTTATCATTTTATAATATATATTTTTAGTTTTTTTTATATATAATATATAACATTTTTCTTTTTATATATTTAATATATGATTTTTCATTTCTATATGTTGTTTATTTCGATAATTTTTAATGTTTTTTTATTTTTGTTTTAACTGTTTAGAGTGTGATTAGTAATTTTTGTCTCTTTGCTAACCAACACTTTCCCTAATGTTGTACTCACTGGGGTGGGAATAGTTATTTTAACCCCTACGCTACCCAATACTTTCACAACTTTTGCACTCTTTGGAATGGGAATAGTAATTTTATCCCCTCCGCTAACCAACACTTTCCCTATTAGTCTTCTCATTGGAGTGGGAATAGTAATTTTTACCCCTCCGCTATCCAACACTTTCCCTACTGTTGCACTCACTGGAGTTGGAATAGTAAATTTTATTATTTTGCTATCCAACACTTTCCCTACTGTTGCACTGACTGTATTGGAAAACATAAGTTTAAATATAATAGTTCATTGTTTTAATTTATTATAGATTTTTTTTTTATATTTTAAATTCTGATATATTTATTTTTGTATAATTTTAACGTTTTGAAATAAATGAAAGATAGTTTAATTACTTTAAAGTAAATATATGTATACAGTATTATGTTTGTGTGTTAATCTTTTTTTTATTCAGTTCGTTATGTTTTGTTGAAATGTATATTAAATTAATTTATTTTGTAAAAATTGAAATTAATATTTTAGATAATACTTTATTTATATATTTAAATCGATATTTTTTACATCAATATTTTTGTACTTACCTGTTTAGATATCGATATTTTTGTAGTCTACATTTCCCCCCCCCCCACCCCGATATTTCGAACATCGAAATTTATGTCATCGATAATCTATCAGTGAACCCTTTTGAATATTGCCTCTGTAAGAAACTGGCTCTATATATACTACACCAAAATTAAGTATAGATTGTATAGAGTCCACGTGACCCCAGAGGTAGGCAGAGGTAAAGTTAGATCGAACCTTACTCTCTAATTGTGGTAGCTTGGTCGAGCAGTAAGGCAGTATCAGAGGAGTATTAAGCATTTGATATATACACTCAGTCAGCAAATGAATTCACACACTCAAGAACTGAACTCTAGGCCAGTTGTGTTTGTATAAACATATATACTGTTGTTTTATTTATAGAACCAAGCAAGCCTGGCACAGGTAAGCATTAAAAACTTTTCATGTAATAAGTTACTGGATATAGAACAGTTTGAAAATGCAATAGCAATTGTACTTTGTTTGATTTACAGGGGATGCAGTAGGATGCAACACTTAGCAAATACAGTACATTGAAATGAATAGGCTTTTTAAGTAAATTACAGGTAAGTTACTTTTTACGTTACTTTTCTAAATCAGTGTTGGATACCTAGATTCAGGACTGGGACATTTCAAGGAAAAAGCTAAGTAATTACGTTTTGGTTATTCGCATGATTTTTAAAGAATATTTTTACATTATGAAACTCCACACTTAGAAACTTTTTGGAAGAAAATTGTCAATCTTATCCTAAGGAGGAAAAACAAGTTAAAGGTTCACATGTAAGTAATCGACTGTGAGAGTTAAGGTCCTGGGGTTAGACTCAGGGGTCCTCCAGGGTCAGTGATGCACTGTTGTTGCATCCTCAGCGGCACTAGGGCGGCCGGGTGCAGAGTGATGAGGCCCAATGTTATCCAACGGGGGATAGGGGGCCTCCGGTTGGTGGCTGCTGGCAAGCAGGCCACTGGGTCGTGGGAGCAAAGGTCCTAGGGTTAAGGTCAGGGCAAATGGTGAAACAAAGTAGCACAAAAGGTGCACCCTCAGCGGCACTGAGGCGGCAGGGTGCAGAGTGCTGTTTCGACGTCGGACACCCTGTTGTTTTCTAAGGAGAACCTCCGGTTTGCAAAAGCACTGCAGTCAGGGAGATGCAGGACTTCTGGGTGCGACCACCGCTTGGAGAGGTAAGTTGGGAAGTTAAGGGTTGGTTAGGCGCCGTCGGTTTGGACACACAAGGCCGTGAGGCGTCAGGTGCAGGGGTGCTTTTTGAGGTCACATCTTCTTACCAGCTAATGGTCGCGGTGAGGGGGGCCTTCTGGATTTAGGCTGCAGGCGTTGGCTGGAGGCAGGTCAGGGGTCGCCTGAACTCCGGTCAGGATCACTGGGGTGACCTCCTCGTGGTGTTTTTCCACTCGAGCTTGGGTTCGGCAGGTGCAGAGTGGGCTGGATTTGCGGTCTCTGGCTGTTGACAGAAGCTGCAGTTTGAACAAATCCGGTGTTCACGGGAGATGCAGTCTTTAGAAGTGAAGGAAGGCAGGTCCTCCGGGTTTCTTGAGGTTGTTAGCTGCAGGACACACCGGATTTCGCAGGAGCAGGTTCGAGGGGGGAGACAGGCCTGTAGGGCTGCAGCCAAGTCAGTGGGCGTCGTCCTCTTGTTAGCTCGGCACAGCTTTTCAGTCCTTCTTCTTATCTTCTTTTTTTGTTTCTTGTCTGGATCTGAGGAAACAAGGTTCAGGGTGTCCCCTAAATACTAGATTACAGGTAGGTAAAGGCCAGGGACCAATGGGTCCCTTCCCTGGGGTGGGTACACCCCCTATTCTGCTGCTCTTCAATGGGAGGGAGGCAGGTGCTTTCCCTGGTTGGCTGGGTCCCCCCCATCCTCAAGATGGCGGGGACTCGAGGTTGTGCTTCACCTCGCCTCCCCCCATCTGAGGGGTGGAGTTGGCAGAGGTGGACACACATCTCTTCCTCACTTGTTTTTCCCGCCGGGTCTCCCGCCCAAAGTGGGGGGTAGAACCAGTGGAGACCAGTTGCTGGAAACAGCAATTGGTCTGGAGAGGCTCACAAAGGCGGCATGCCTTTGAAGCTTCTCCTTCGTGAACCCTGCCCATCCTGGGGGAAGAGGCTTTCGACCCAGGGGTCCAGAAACATGTCTGATGGTGGCAGCCCAAGCAGCTACTCAGTCGGGTCACTAGAAGTTGGTAGAGTTTCAGGGGGCACCTCTAGGATGCCCTCTGTTGTGCATTTTACATTAAATCCCACACTGGCATCAGTGTGGGTTTAATGTGCCGAAAAAAGTTTGATACCAAACTTCCCAGTCTTCAGTGTAGCCATTATGGTGCGGTGGAGTTCGTAATGACAAACTCCCACCACCATATACTCTTAATGGCAGCACTGCACTTACAATGCCCAAGAACGGACTTGGGCACTGTAGGGGTACACGACTCATGCACATGTACCCTCACCACTGCACCCTGCCAGAGGGGTGACTGATCTATGCCAGGGCAGTGGTTTGTGGGCATGGCACACAGAGATGTGTGCCATGTCGACTCTTCACTTTGTTCTGCACCAACACATGCAGCCTGCAAAGGCAGTGTGTGAGTGTCAGGGTACAGGACCTCTAAGGGTGGCACAATAAGTGCTGCAGCCCTTAGAGGCCTTCTCTGGTAACAGTGCCCTGGGTACCTGTGGTGCCATTTACCAGGGGCTGACATGTGGCCAGAGATGCCAATTGGGTTTTATGCATCAATGCAGTTTTAGTGAAGGAACATAGGCCCTGGGTACCTGATTAGCAGGAGCCCAGGGCACACTCAGTCAAAGAACATCATCAATTCAGCAAAAAGTGGGGGCATACCATGCAAGAAAGAGGGCACTTTCTCACACAACCCCCCTACCCCCCCAACGAAAGATGATGAGACTAACCTTTCCCTAGAGTCTTCATTGTCTAAGGGGATAAACCTGGAAAGTCCATCTGCATTGGCATGAGCAGTCCCAGGTCCGTGTTCCACTTCAAAGTCCACTCCCTGTAGGGAGATGGACCACCTCAACAGTTTAGGATTTTTTCCCTTCATTTGCATTAGCCATCTGAGAGGTCTGTGATCAGTTTGAACTAGGAAGTGAGTGCCAAACAAGTATGGCCTCAACTTCTTCAGGGACCAAACTACAGCAAAGGCCTCCCTCTCAATGGCACTCCAACGCTGCTCCCTGGGGAGAACCCTTCTGCTTATAAAAGCAACAGGTTGGTCTTGGCCTTCATCATTGGTCTGGGATAGAACCGCTCCTATCCCTAGCTCAGAGGCATCAGTCTGCACTATGAACTGCTTGGCATAATCTGGAGCCTTCAGAATTGGTGCTGAGTACATTGCTTCTTTCAGGGTGTCAAAAGCCTTTCGGCATCTAACTGTCCAGTTAACCTTCTTGGGCATTTTCTTGGAGGTCACAATGGACCCATATCCTTTCGCAAACCTCCAGTAGTACCCAGTCAAGCCAAGGAATGCTGTGACCTGAGTCTGGGTGGTTGGAGCTGCACAGTCCAGGATGGCCTGGATCTTGGGCTGTAAGGGCTGTACCTGGCCTCTACCAACAAGGTGGACCAAGTACACCACAATTCCTGCCCTAGCTGGCATTTGGATGCCTTGATAGTTAGTCCTACAAAAGGGGGTGGTGATGGACGGAGCATCAGAAACAATCAAACACTCACACCCAGTCAACAGATCTGGGTTGTATCCATCACCGTTCTTTAGCCCACTCTGCCACCCCAGTTCAGACATGGCCATATGCAAATCAGTCTGACCCTGTGCCTCATAGGAACAGTCCAGCCCGAACTGCCAAGCCATGCCTTCCCTGGACCGGAAACAAGCTTCCTAGGACCGGTTTCTGGCATTTCAGCCGTCTTCAGCCAGGCTTGCTTGAATCCAGTGGCAAAGTGAGCAAGGGACTCACATCTGAGCATACCCTGCCAACTTATGGCGAACAAAGCGGTACAAAAGGGGGTGGTGATGGACGGAGCATCAGAAACAATCAAACACTCACACCCAGTCAACAGATCTGGGTTGTATCCATCACCGTTCTTTAGCCCACTCTGCCACCCCAAATGCCAGAAAAACCCGTCCTAGGAAGCTTGTTTCCGGTCCAGGGAAGACATGGCTTGGCAGTTCGGGCTGGACTGTTCCAATGAGGCACAGGGTCAGACTGATTTGCATATGGCCATTCCTGAACTGGGGTGGCAGAGTGGGCTAAAGAACGGTGATGGATTAAACCCAGATCAGTTGACTGGGGGTGAGTGCTTGCAATGTTCAACACTCCGTCTATCATTTCCTTTGGTTTTTGCCTTGATAGTTAGTCCTGCAGTTTACAGGGTTTTTAAAATCTTCCAAAGGTGGACCAGGTGATCCTGCCAGGTGGAACTAAAGACAGCAATATCATCAAGATAAGCTGCACTAAAGGACTCCAACCCAGAAAGAACTTGATTCACCAACCTCTGGAAGGTGGCTTGTTGTTGTCTTGGAAGAAGTCTTTGTAGTCATGAGATAGGTGACTCCTCCCTTGGACGACAGTGCGCATGGGCATCGACTCCATCCTCAGATTGTTTTTCGCCATGAAGGGAAATGATGGAGTTTGTAAGAAACAGAAAAGATGTCCATGTGTAATGTATCTAAGTAAGAAAACACTGGAACAGATACAGGTTCTGGGGAGGTGGTTGGGCATGTGAAATTCTGCAGCTCTACATGCCAAGAACAGATGCATACTGGTAAGTAGCATTTTCCGTTCGAGGCATATGAGCTGCAGCATTCACACTGTGCATAGACTGTAAAGCAGTGTCTCCCCTAGCGGTGGAAAAAGTGTTTTAAGAACAGCCTGGCCTACTGAAGCTTGTTGCTTCGCCTGCATATCTACACAATAGTGTTCGGTGAAGGTGTGTGGGGTAGACCACATTGCTGCCTTACAAGCGTCTTCTAGGAGAATGTTCCCTAAGAATGCCCTGGAAGCCCCTAGTTTGCGTGTTGAGTGTGCTCTAGGGGGAATTGTCCATGTGCGTTTAGCTTTCTGGTAGCATATTTGAAGGCATTTAACTATCCACCTGGCAATTCCGGCTTTGGAGATGGGATTGCCTTTATGAGGGGGAGAGAAAGCTACGAACAATTGGTTTGTTTTCCTGAAAGGTTTAGTTCTATCAATGTAATAAAGTATAGCTCTTTTGACATCAAGTGTGTGAAGAGCTCTCATTGCTACGGAATCTGGGTTTTGGAAAAACACTGGTAACTCTACAGATTGATTAAGGTGAAAAGCAGAGATTACTTTAGGAAGGAATTTTGGATTTGTCCTAAGAACCACCTTGTTGCGATGTATTTGTAAGAATGGTTCTTGTATGGTTAAAGCGTGGATTTCACTCACTCTCCTAAGAGAGGTGACTGCGACAAGGAAAGCTACTTTCCATGTAAGGAACTGCAGTTCACATTTGTGTAGAGGTTCAAATGCGGGACCCATGAGTCTAGTAAGGACAATGTTTAGATTCCATACTGGAGAGGGTGGCAGTGTAGGAGGAATTATTCTTTTAAGGCCTTCCATAAAGGCTTTGATAGCGGGTACTCTAAACAATGACAAATGTGGTCTGTTTTGTAGGTAGGCGGCAAGGGCAGCCAGATGTAATCTTATAGATGAGTATGCTAGATTGCATCTTTGTAGATGCAGCAAATAACAAATGATGTTCTAAATTGAAGCATCTAGCGGGTTAATTTTGTTGTTATTGCAGTAAATGACGAAGCTTTTCCATTTAGCTGCATAGCAAGCTCTAGTAGTGGGGAGTCTGGCTTCTTTAATAATGTTCATACAGTCGGGTGGGAGGTTGAGGAAACCGAACTCTAGGACTTTAGGAGCCAGATTGCTAGATTCAGTTGTGCTGGGTCTGGGTGCCTTATCTCTCCATGGTTCTGCGTCAGCAGGGTTGGGGAGAGATGTAGTTTTTGGTGCGGAACTACTGAGAGTTAGAGGAGTGTTGTGAACCATGGTTGCTGTGCCCATGTGGGAGCAACTAGGATCATCTTCAGAGACTGTTGTTTGAGCTTGCGTACTACTAGCAGAATGAGCAGAAGTGGCGGAAAAGCGTACGCAAATCTGCCTGACCAGTTCATCAATATTGCATTGCCCTTGGTCAACAGTTGTGGAAACCTGGCGGCGAAGTTTGGGCATTTTGCGTTTTCGTGTGTGGCGAACAGATCTATGTCTGGGTGGTACCACATCTGGAAAAAGGGCTGAAGAACTTGCGGATGAAGTTCCCATTCGTGTAACTGCTGAGTCTGACGAATTAACAGATCTGCAATCTGATTGTTCACTCCTGGAAGATGTTCTGCCAGAAGAATTATGTTCTGTGGAATGGCCCATCTCCATATGCTTTGCGCTAGATGAGACAGCTGCAAAGAATGTGTCCCTCCTTGTTTCTGTATGTAATACATTGCTGTCATATTGTCGGTGCGGACTAGGACAGTCTTGTTGAGAAGATGTGCTTGGAATGACTTTAATGCTAGAAATATTGCCAGTAATTCTAGGCGATTGATGTGGAGCACTTTTTGTTGAGTGGTCCACCTGCCCTGAATTGTGTAGTTTAGGAGATGGGCTCACCAGCCGGTGGGTGATGTGTCCGCTGTTAGCACTATCTGTGGAACTGGCTCTAGGAACGGCCGCCCTCTGGAAAGGTTTTGTGTGTTCCACCACTGCAGAGAGCAATGTGTGCGGCTGTCCACCAACACCAGATCTGTAAGTTGACCTTGAGCCTGGTTCCACTGACGTGCTAGGCATTCCTGTAAAGGGCGCATCTGAAGTCCTGCGTGAGGCACAATGAAAATGTAAGAGGCCATCATTCATATGAGCTGCATAAACACTCGAGCTGGGAGATGGTGTTGGGGTTGAAATTTTGTGATGAGGGTTTGCATACTGGCTATCCTGTTTGAATTGGGGTATGCTAGAGCTTTGGAAGTGTCTATTGTAGCTCCTAGATACAGATGAAGGTAGGAGGGCTGAAGGTGCAACTTGGTGTATTTGCTGTGAACCCCAAGTCATGTAGTGGCTGAATCGTTTGGCAAGTGTCGTGAACACACTGGCGGTACGACTTGGCTTTTATTAGCCAGTCGGCCAGGTATGGAAACACAAGGATTTGCTGTCTTCGCAGGTGAGCTGCTACTACCGCAAGACACTTTGTGAATACCCTGGGTGCTGTGGTGACTCCGAATGGGAGAACCTTGAACTGATAGTGTTGGCCATCCACTGTAAACCTTAGATATTTCCTGTGAGCAGGGTGTATGGGAATATGGAAGCAGGCGTCCTTGAGGTCTAATGTGGCAAGGAAGTCGCCTTGTTGAAGCAGTGGACGGACTTGTTGAAGAGTGATCATGTGAAAATGATCTGACTGTATGTAGAAATTGAGAGGTCTGAGGTCCAGTATTGGTCTGAGAGTCCCATCCTTTTTGGGGATTAGGAAATACAGGGAGTAGACCCCTGTTCCTTGATGCTCTATAGGGACTAGCTCTATTGTATGCTTTTGAAGCAGTGAGAGAACCTCCTGTTTGAGGAGAGACCGATGTTCTGAGGACCTTGGACGTTGCTTGGGCGGTATGTTGTGGGGAGTTGCAGTAAGTTCCAGGCAGTAACCATGCTGGATAATTTGTCCTACCCACCTGTCTGTAGTGATGGAATTCCAGACAGGTAGGAACTGTGAGAGTCTCCCTCCGACCAGAAAGGAATGGTCTGGAGGGAGTGGAGGGAAGTCACTGTTTGTTAATGGGAGAGGCACGAGTGTTGTTACCTTGGCCTCTTCCCTTGTTGTTATTTCCCCTGTACCCTCCTCTAAAATATCCCCTGTTGGGGGATGTTCGTGTAGGGTTTTTATAGGAGGAAGAATCAGTGTCTTTACTGATGGTTTTGGATGCGCCTCTATAAAAGGAGCGGCGAAAGAAGCCTCGTGTAGATGGAGACTGTAATTCTCCCATGGATTTTGCAGGCTCCTGGTCTTTTTGCATTTTTTCTAAAGCTGTGTCCACAGCCGGGACAAAAAGTTGTTCCCGATTGTACGGTGGATTCAGGATAGTAGTTTGCACTTCCTGTTTGAACCCAGAAATGCGCAACCAGGCATGCCTTCTTAATAACACACTAGTGTTGATTGATCTGGATGAAGTATCTGCTGCATCAAGGGCACATTTAATGGATGCGTTTCTGATTAACTTGCCTTCCTGAATCAGATCATTGGCTTTGGCCTTGTATTAGTCAGGCAAGTGCTGCATGAGGGTCTCATATTCGTCATAGTGAGCCCTGTCATATCTGGCAAGTAATGCCTGTGCATTAGCTATCCTCCAGTGAGTAGCTGCCTGGGAGGCAACTCGTTTGCCTGAAGCATGTAGTAATTTCGACTCTTTGTCTGGAAGTGGAGCATCACCGGAGGTTTGAGAGTTAGCACGCTTCCTAGCATTGGACACTACCAGGGAATCTAAGGGGAGTTGGCCTTTAATGTAGGTGGGATCATTAGGGGCAGGTTTATATTTTTCATCAATCCGAGGAATGAGAATTCTGGTCCTGACTGGGTCTTTGAATACGTCTGGAGCATGTTTGATGACACCTTTGAGCATGGGCAGTGTTTGTACTGTCTTTTGTGACTGTGCAAAAGAATCCACTAGGAAGTCTTCCTCTGTGGGGGTCGGAATGCTTTTGGATGCCATGATATTGGGCAGCCCTATCAATAAACGGACTAAACCCAATCTTTTCATCTGGGGGAGATGGCCTAGTCAGGTATGCATCTAAATCAGGAAGATCTGGAGGATCTACAGAGACATTGTAGTTGTCCCAGGGATCTGGTGATATGTCATTGTCATCATCAGGATCAGTGAAAGGGTCATTATTTCCTCCCCCCTCCCTAGGTCATCATCATCCTGTGGTGGTGAATATGGGGGGATGTATGGGAGACTTTGGACGAGAGAAAGGCTTAGTTGGAAGAACAGGATGAGGGTCTTAAAGGTGAAGTTGCACAGTCTCATTTCTTCACAAGCACCTCAGGGATGTGTGGGGTGTCCAATTTCCTCTTCTTGTGTGGAATGCGGACAATATGGCCTGTCTTAGGGTCCACATGGAGAGTTTTTTGTTTCGGATTGATGGGATCCGGCAGAAATAGTTCTTCCTCTTCGATGATTCGATGTTTTCGGTTCCAAATGTGGTTTAGATTTTGGATCTGGAGCCTTAAAAGGGTTTTTTGTGTCCTTTGGTGTCGTGTCCGAAATCTTTTTCGGATTCTAAGGTTTTCGAGGTGCCTTCGGATCCGAGGCCTTTTGTTCTTTGGGTCCTGAAGTGCTCGGTGCTGAGGCCTTTTTGTAGACCACGGGAGTAGGATGTGCTCCTGGTTTCAGTGCTGACGATGTTTTTTGGGGCACTGGTGTTCGGCTTGCTCGGTCCCGAGCTGCCGGATGGCTTCTCCTTTGTCTTCGGGCCCGGGGGGCGAGGCTTCTGAAGTTTTCTTTCGGTCGCGACTAGGGCCTTCAGGCGAAGTCTTCACCGGAGACTTTTGTTTTTGGGGTAGGGTTGGGACAGGGGCAGTTGTACTCCCTCGTTGATCTTCAGTGATGTAGTCATCTGAGTCGGAGTCATGTGCTTCGGATAAGATTTCGAGATCCTCCGAATCTTCTGCCTCTGGAACGTCGGGGCCTTCATCGAAGATGTCCTCTGGCACCAGAGCAGCCTGTTGCGCCATAACGTGTCGTAGAGCCCGGCGATCTCGGATAGTCTTCTTGGACCGGAAGGAAGCACAGGCTTGGCAATTCTTCTCCTCGTGTTCGGGCAAGAGACAGAGGTTGCAGTCCTTGTGTTGGTCACTGTGTGGGAATTAAGCTCCACACTGGAGGCCTTTTTTAAATGGAGTCCTTTCCATTAGCCGTAGGCTCGAATGGCGTCGATAGGCCCAGTGGCCCGCGTTGATGACCGTAATCGAGTATGTGAGCTAGCGCGTCGAAAGACACACGAGCAAAAATAATACGGTCGAGTTTGCGATGGTTTATGCGTCGAAAGGTTCGAAGACACGGTACCGAACCGCTGAAGTTACATCCGAACCCGATGGCAGAAAAAAACAATCTGAGGATGGAGTCGATGCCCAAGCGCACTGTCGTCCCATCGAGGAGTCACCTACCTCTTGACTACAAAGACTGGTTCCAAGACAACAACAAGGTTCAAGCATCCGAGCCCAACACCAGATGGCGATCTATACACAGCGTGAATTCTGCAGCTCATATGCCTTGAACCCTCATTTCTCTCTTTCCACCCTGTGGATGAGGTTTGGGGACTAAAACCACTGGGCTGGCTCAGGTGCTCTCAGAGGGTTCACTAACCCCTAACTCCAGCATCTTGCTGACTTCAGCCCGGATGCTTTCCTTGACTTGGTCTGACTGTCGATAGATTTTGTTATTGACAAGTGCACTGTCACCAGTGGCCACATCATGGGTTCACCAGTTTGTCAGACCAGGGAACAAGGAAAAGAGCTTAGCATACTGTTGCTGGAATGTCTGCTGTTGGGCAGAGAGGGTGTCTGAAACGACAACTCCATCTACTGACCCATCTTTTGGACTGTATGAGGGGAGGTCAGGGAGAGGTTCACTCTCTGCTTCCTGCTCCTCATCAGTCACCATCAGCTTGGTGGTGTCAGCCCTGTCATTGTACAGCTTTAGGCGGTTCACTTGGATAACCGTTTTGGGTGTTCTGCCTGTGCCCAGGTCAACTAAGTAGGTGACCTCACTCTTTCTTTCTAGGATAGGGTAAGGGCCACTCCATCTGTCCTGGAGTGCCCTTGGTGCCACTGGCTCCAAAACCCACACCTTTTGCCCATGTTGAAATTCAACCAGTGCAGCTTTTTGGTTATACCAGTGCTTCTGAAGTGACAGGCTGGCCTCAAAATGTTTGGATGCCTTTTCCATGTACTCAGCCACTCTGGACCTTAGGCCAAGCACATAGTACTCAATATCTTGTTTGGGTTCTTGGAGAGGCTTCTCCCAACCTTCTTTTACGGTGTGTGTTACCTCACATGATGGCCAAACAGAGGTTCAAAGGGGGGAAACCCTACTCCCTTCTGTGGCACTTCTCCGTAAGCGAAAAGCAGGCATGGTAAGAGGACATCCCACCTCCCTTTGAGTTTCTCAGGGAGTCCCATAATCATGCCTTTCAATGTCTTGTTGAATCGCTGAACAAGGCCATTGGTTTGTGGGTGATAGGGTGTAGTAAACTTGTACTGCACTCCACACTTTTTCCACATGTGTTTGAGGTAAGCAGACATGAAGTTGGAACCTCTGTCTGAAACCATCTCCTTAGGAAACCCTACCCTGGTGAAGACACCAATGAGGGCCTTGGCTACTGCAGGAGCTGTAGTAGTCCTAAGTGGAATTGCTTCAGGGAACACCTACCCTTTCAAAGGGGACCCCCACCACAGGCAGTGGTATCGGGGGGCCTTTGGGTGGCCACCAGTCTTGCCACCGGCTTGACAGGTAACACAGGAGCTGACAAACTCCCTCACCTTTTGGTGCATCTGGGGCCAGTAAACGTGGATAACTAGCCTTTCCCAAGTCTTGGTTTGGCCCAGATGCCCAGCTAGGGGGATGTCATGAGCTAAAGTTAGGCGGAACTCCCTGTACCTCTGTGGCACTACCACTCTCCTGGTGGATCCAGGATTGGGGTCTCTTGCCTCAGTGTACAGTAATCCCTCTTCCCAATAAACTGTATGGGTACCACTGACAACTCCCTTTGCTTCTGAAACAGCTTGCTACCTCAGGCTTTTAAGAGTTCAACCTGGTAAGGGTCAAGCTCCACAGGCTCAGTTCCCTCTGGGGTGTCCAAGTCCTCTCCCTGAGGAGAGGGGTCCTGATCCTTTTGCTGAACAGAAGCTGGTTCCCCAGTCTTCTCACCTTTTCTCTTGGAAGGTTGGGCCATACTTTCAGGCTCCAACACCTTTTCACCCTGCCTTTTGCTCTGTGCTCTTATTTTTACACACACCAATTCAGGGATATCCAGCATTGCTGCATGGATTTTTAGTTCAACCTCAGCCCAGGATGAGGTTTCCAGGTCATTGCCAAGCAGACATGCATCTGGAAGCTTTGGAGAGACCACTACCTGTTTCAGGCCAGTAACCACCCCCCCAGTCTAATGTCACCATAGCCACTGCATGGTTAGTGGGTAAGTATGCCCAATCAAATATTGCTCGGGGGAAACCAGTGTGTCTCCCACCATAGTTACACTGGCACCTGTATCCCTCAGAGCCTCTATCCTAGTTCCATTAATCAAAGGGTATTGTAAGTATTTCTTCAAGTTGGGTGGCCACACAGCTAAAGTGGCAAACTCAACGTCCCACTCTGGAACTAGAACTGCTTCAGTGTGCAACCTGATCTGCTCTGGGCACACGGTTGATCCCATCTGGAGACTTACTAAACCAGGAGTAGCTCTAGCTGTAGGATTAGGGGCCTTTTTGCTAGGGCAAGCAGTTAAGTGTCCCAACTTCTTACAGTTGTTACACCAGGCCTTTGCAGGATCAAAGTTCTTTCCCCTATATGTTTTTGGAGTGTAGGGAAGATTTTGTGACCCACCCCCTTTGCAGGTTTTTGGGGCCCTTTGGAAGACTCAGACTTTTTATCTTGGGGATTCTCTCCACCTTTCCCCTGGGGAGGTTTTGTAACCCCTTTCTTTTGGTCACACCCAGTGGTTGCCTTGGTCACTCTACTCTTGACCCAGTGATCTGCCTTCTTTCCCAATTCTTGAGGAGAAATTAGACCTAGGTCTAGCAAATGCTGATGTAACTTTTCATTCGCTTAATTACTTAAAATATGTTCCTTCATAAACAAATTGTAAAGTCCAGTAAAGTCATGCACATTGTGTCCAGGTAACCAACCATCTAGTATCTTTACTGAGTAGTCTACAAAATCAACCCAGGACTGTCTTTGGGTTTTGTGAGCCCCCCCTGAATCTAATTCTGTACTCCTCAGTTGTGAGTCTAAATCCCTCAATCAGAGTCTCTTCAGGAGGTCATAAGACCCAGCATCTGGCCCAAAAAGGGTCAGGAGTCTGTCTCTGCAGTTACCAGAGAACAGATCCCACAGGAGTGCCCCCCCAGAGAGGGTTCTTCACCTTTCTCATGTAACAAGCCCTCTTAAAGGCTGTGAACCATATATTGATGTCATCACCCTCCTCACATTTAGGGACAATCCCTTTGGGGATTTTAGGATCATAAGATTGCTCTTTATCCATATTATTGTGATTGCTGCCACCATTGATGGGTGCTAGCCCCATCACCTTTCTTTCTCTAGAGCCAGGAGTCAGGATTCTAGATCCAGTCTTTTGGCCAGCCTTGCTAAAAGGCTGTCCTCCTCATTGAGGCTGTCCTCGGTGTCCTCACCAGAACCCGAGTCACCTGTGTGGCCTCTAGGTCACCATGGGTTGATTCTTGGAAGTAAGAGAACAGGGTTCCCAAGGAAGTGGTGGAGGTGGGCACCTTTCTCCATCCTCCTCACCTCCTTCTCCCTCTGACTGCTCATCACCATTTTCAGGAGGGTGGGCCTTTGAATATTCAGCCAACATCTCCTGGAGCTTTTGTTTTGTTGGATGAGGGCCCATTGGTATATTTTTAAGTTTACATAAGGACCTTACTTCCTTGAAAGACAAGTGAAGGTAAGGGGTGAGGTCAAGCTCCTAAACCATGTTCTGTATCTCATTATGGTTATCTTCACTAATAGCTGGGTTCTTATTTTGAGACATTCTAACAAAAAAAGTTCTAACCCCTGTACTTTATTTTCTAAAATTCTAAAGGGACTTAAGCAAGGCCCTAAAAAGACTTCTAGTAGTTTGGTAAAAATGCCAATTTGAAAAAATCTGAATTCTAAAGTGTTAGAATCCGGGTTCTCTGGTTGGCACAGTTAGGTACTCGTGACAAGCAGGGAACCTTTCCTCTAGTCAGGGTAAGGGGTTACACTACTAAAACAACCCCTTGCTCACCCTCTAGGTAGCTTGGCGCGAGCAGACAAGGCTTATCTCAGAGCGTTATAGGTTAAGCATTTGTGAACACATACAGTAACCAAGTGACAACACTACAAATGGACACCACACAGGTAGTTATATTAAAAATAAGGAATCTTTATATAGGAGTATCACAAGACCATTAAAAATACACAATACGGTTGCTTAGTTGGTAGAAGATTGCTTAGTTTCTCTTAAGTTCTTAAATGCGACACTTTAAGTCAATGTACCTTAGATGCGACACGCAGGGCAACAAAAGTGTTGCAGCGATGCAGATGCGTTGAAGTTCTTGGTGCAAAAGAAATAGACGGGATCTTTCAGATGCGTTACGCTTCTCCGATGTTGCGAGAAGGCTCGACTCGATGCGTCAGCTACAGCGGCGTCACCCTTGACGAGATGCGACGACAGCGGCTTTGGCAGCGGCACTCTTCTCCGACGTTGCGAGACGCTTCCGCTCGATGCTGCAGCGGCGACACCCCTTCTGCGAGATGCGACGACAGCTGCTCCGACGGCGCCACGCTTCTCCGTGGATGCGAGGCGCTTTTCTGGATGCGGTGCAATGCGACAACTACGATGGCTGCGATGGCGACACGCTTCCTCCTCGATGCGAGACTCTCCTCTCGATGCGGTGCAATGTGACAGCTACGATGGCTGCGATGGCGACACGCTTCTTCGGCGTTGCGAGACACTTCCGGAATGATGCGAGACGCTTCTGCTCGATGCGATGCTGCAGCGGCGACACTCTCTGCGAGATGCGACGGCAACAGCTCCGACGGCGTCACGCTTCTCTTCCTGGCGTTGCGCTTCCAGCTCCTTGCGACACGCAGTACCTCAGAAGGCCCAACAACAGCAGCAGGCACTTCCAAAAGACTTTGGGGAGCTGTGGATGAAGTCCAATGGTCCTGTGACTTCGTTCAGGGGGCAAGCTCAGTTCAAGCCCTTGGAGATATTTAAGCACAAGTTGAAATAAAAGTCTTTGTAGTCTTTTCTCCTCTCCTTCAGCAGCAAGGCAACCACTGCAGGCCAATCCCCCAGGTCAGGGACAGTTACTCCTCCTACAGCTTTCCCAGTTCCTTCTCTTCTGGCAGAGGTTCTTCTTGTTTCAGCAGGATCTCATTTCTTGGGAGCAGGGTCCCAATACTTATACCCCTAATTTCTTTGTTCCTTTGGGGTTGAGGGGCCTTTGCCCAGTCCAAACCAGTTCTTGAGCACTCTGTTGACATGACTCTGTCTTTCTATTCAGGGTGCAGGGCAGAGACATCAGCCGCTCCGCAGGAGGTGGAGCCAGCATTGTGATAGCAGAGCACAACCCTATTCAGAGCCCAGGTGTACTCCTCCCACCCATCTGACTGCCAATCTTCCTATTCACCACCAAGCTGCCTAGCCCTGCCCCTCTGGGTTTCCCCAGCCCTGTCACTCACACAACCAGACAGGCAGATACACATCACAGCAGAGGCGGGCTGAAATGGTCAAGCAAGCAAATACCAACTTTCTAAAAGTGGTATTTGCAAACACAGAATATTAAAATAAACTTTACTGAAAGATGTATTTTAATATTCTGAGTTCAGGCATACTAAACTCGAATTTCTACCATGTTCCCTGGGTCTGTTAGGATCATAGGATGTAACAATTCTAACAGCCCATTCTGGCCTATGGAGAACAGGTAGCCTTACAATAGTGAAAACCGAAAATGGCTGTAATTCACCATTAGGACAGGCCACACACATCAGGGCTTGTCCTACCTTATGCTTACAATGCACCCTGCCCTTGGGCCTACCATAGGGGTGACTAATATGAAGTAAAGGGAAGGTTTAGGGACTGGGAAGTGGGTGCACTTGCCCAGTCAGCATGACAGTACCAGACTGCACGCAGGTTCTGCAATGGCAGACCCTAGATACATTTTACCAGGCCGCTTCTGTGGGTGGCACAACCAGTGCTGCAAGCCCACTAGCAGCATTTGAATTTACAAGCCCTGGGCTCTCCTGGTGCACTTTACTGGGGTCTGACAGTAAACCAAATAAATCAATCATGGAATCCAACCAACATATACATTTTAAATAGGGAGCACTTGCACTGTGGCACTGGTTGGCAGTGGCACAGTGCTCTGAGCGGCCAACACCATAAAAACACATGAGGCACAGTGACAAAAAGTGGAAGGGAGACTCACGCCAAGGTGCCAGGTCTAACATAAAGGCAATTTAAGAGTTCTGTTTTGTGATGAGGTGGTAACCAAAGTAGTCCAACAAATGAAAGTTGCGTATCCCACCGCTAATCCACCAATGTAAGAGACTGCCTCTATATATATATATACACTATACCAAAATGAGGTATAGTGTTTATGGAGTCCAGGTGACCCCAGGTAGGCAGATGTTAAAGTTAGATAGAATCTTACTCTCTATTTCTGGTAGAGTGGTCGAGCAGTAAGACAGTATCAGAGGACAGTGTTAAGCATTTGATGTACACACTCAGTCAGCAAATGAATTCACACACTCAAGAACTGAACTCTAGGCCAATTGTTTGTGTATAAAAAAAATATACTGTCTCATTTTTAGAACCAAGCAAGCCTGGCACAGGTAAGCATTAAATACTTTTCAGTAATACGTTGCTGAATATAGAACAGTTTGAAAATGCAATAGAAAATGTACTTTGCTTGATTTACAGGGGATGCAGTAGGCTGCAATACTTAGCAAATCCAGTACATTGAAATGAATAGGCTTTTTCAGTAAATTACAGGTAAGTTACTTTTTACATTACGTTTCTAACTCAGTGCTGGATACCTAGATTCAGCACTGGGACATTTCCTGCAAACAGGTAGGTAAATACGTTTTGGTTATTTGTGCTATTTGTAAAGAATATTTTGAAATTTCAAAAATCCACACGTAGAAACTTTTTGGAAGAAAATTGTCAATGTTACCGTATGGAGGAAAAACAGGTTATCGGTTCACAGGTAAGTAATCAACTGTGGGAGTTAAGGTTCTTGGGTTAGACTCAGGGGTCCCCCAGGGTCAGTGATGCACTCTGGTTGCACCCTCAGCGGCACTAGGGCGGCCGGGTGCAGAGGTTGAGGCCCAATGTTATCCAATGGGGATTAGGGGGCCTCCGGTTGGCTCCTAGGGTTTAGGTCAGGGTGTAACGCCCTGAACGTCTCAGGATCGTTTAACAGACACGATAATGAGAACGCAACCACTTGTGAAGGTTTAGTTATTTTAATGAAGGCAAAAATAATACAAGGAATAAACAAAGGTTATAGTCACTGGAATCCTCCAGGCTAAGTACGTTACCAGCCCACAGCACGGATGGTCCTAACCGTCCTCTGCATATACGCCGATCCCGGCGTATGCCAACAGAGGGCAGAAATGAAATGGCCGACAATGCCAATCGGTAGGCTGTGAGGGGCACGAAGAGTGTTGGGGAGAATCGAGGAGTCAGGGAAACACCCAGCCGGGGTCTCTACCTGAAGGGAGCAGCCGCTCAACCTCTTCCTCAGACTGCACCGGGACGCGGAGTCACCTCCTGGTGATACGTCACCGATACCCCAATCACAAGCAAAGAAGACTGAACCGAGAGCAGCCGCTCGATCGATCCCGTGGACTTCCGAGTCTGTAACGCGGCAAACACCTCCTGGTGTGCGTTACAGCTGGCAGTCCCTGTATCTCTGGTCGGGCTGGGAGTTACGACTCCAACCAGCAAAAGCGCCACTGCGCTTTGACTCAGCCGAGTCAAAAAGCGAAGCTCAATGGTTATCCGGTAGAGCTTCCGGGTCCTTCACAGGTGACGATGGGGCAAGACACGGCCCAGGGAGTAACGACTCGACCTACCTCCGTTCTTGCCTTACTGGAGCACCACTCCGGAACACTGCTCTTCACTAAGCAGGTACGTCGGTGTAAACACAATATCCGACAGCGTTGTACCTCCCGGTTCCTCCCTTTATAGGGCGTGTTTTCCTTGAGTTATGTAACAGCTCTCCTGTTTACATAAGGGCGTGTTTTCCTTGAGTTATGTAACAGCTCTCCTGTTTACATAAGGGCGTGTTTTCCTTGAGTTATGTAACAGCTCTCCTGTTTACATAAGGGCGTGTTTTCCTTGAGTTATGTAACAGCTCTCCTGTTTACATAAGGGCGTGTTTTTTCTCCCCTCGCATGACAGGAATTCTTGACACAGGGCAAATGGGGCAACAAAGTAGCACAAAAGGTGCACCCTCAGCGGCACTAGGGCAGCTGTTTGCAGGGTGCTATTTCGAGGTCGGGTGCCCTGTTTTTTTTTATGGAGAACCTCCGGTTTGTACTGCAGGCAGGGAGACTAAGGACTTCTGGGTGCGACCACCACTTGGAGAGGTAAGTTGGGAAGTTGAGGGTTGGTAAGGCACCATTGGTTTGGGCACACAAAGCTGTGGGGTTTCGGGTGCAGGCGTTCCTTTTGGGGTCTGATCTTCTCACCAGCCCCGGTCGCGGTCGGGTGGGGGCCTTCTGGATTTAGGCTGCAGGCGTCGGCTGGAGGCTTGAGGCAGGTCAGGGGTCGCCGGATTTCGGTCAGGATTGCCGGGGTGACCTCCTGGTGGTGTTTTTCCACTCGAGCTCGGGACGGATTTGGTGGGTGCAGAGTGGGCTGGATTTGCGGTCTCCGGCTGCTGCCAGAGGTTGCAGTTGCACAAATCCGGTGTTCACAGGAGAAGCAGTCTTTGGAAGTAAAGGCAGGCAGGTCCTCCGGGGTTTTCGAGGTTGCTGGCTGCAGGACACACAGGGATTTCACAGGAGCAGGTTCGAGGGGAGACAGGCCTGTAGGGCTGGGGCCAAGTCAGTGGGCGTCTTTCTCTTGTTAGCTGGCTGCACGGCTGTTCGGTCCTTCTTTTCTTCTGGTCGTTTCTGGATCTCAGGAAGCAAGGTTCAGGGTGCCCCCTAAATACTAGATTTAGGGGCGTTACAGGTAGGTAAAGGGCAGGGACCAATGGGTCCCTTCCCTGGGGTGGGTACACCACCTATCATGCCACCCTCCAGTGGGAGGGGGGGCAGGAGTCTTGCCCTGGTTGGCTAGGTCCCCCCCATCCTCAAGATGGTGGGGACTCAGAGTTGTGCTTCACCTCGTCTCCCCCACTTGAGGGATGGAGTTGGCAGAGGTGGGCACACCTCTTTCCCTCACTTGTTTTTCCCGCCGGTTCTCCCGCCCGGGGGGTAGAACCAGTGGGGACCAGTTGCTGAAAGCAGCAAATGGTCTGGAGAGGCTCACAAAGGCGTCAGGCCTGTAAAGCTTCCCCTTCGTGAACCCTGCCCATCCTGGGGGGGAGGAGGCTTGGCACCTCGTCCCAGGATGTGCATTGTTTCAGGCCCCTGAGAGCAGCAGGCTCTCGATCCAGGGGTCCAGAAACATGTCTGTTGGTGGCAGCCTAAACAGCCATTCAGTCGAGTCACTAGAAGTTGGTAGAGTTTCAGGGGGCACCTCTAGGATGCCCTCAGTTGTACGAGTTACTTACCTTCGGTAACAATGTATCTGGTAGAGACGATTCTAGCCGCCGATTCCTTCACGGAGAATTATCCCCAGGCGTGAGACTGGATCCGGAAACTTTTTTGCCACAGCAGCCCTGCGCGTCAGGGGCAGGGCGACATCACGCGAATCCGCCCAGGTGTCGTCCGCGTACATGACGTCAGCGAGGTCACATAAGACCCGCCCCGGAGCGCCTACGTCAGTTTTCTTCGGAGAACTTTTCCGCACCACAACGCGCAACCACCAGATAAAAAACTGGAAGTATGGGAACAGTGTGCGAAGAGCAGAAAGATTTGAAAGAAACAGTGACTAACACTACCATCAGAGTAGTGGCAACACTGCAGAACCCAAGGGCAGGGAAAGAAGGACAAGCAGAAACCTGCGCAGTCACTCTGCCAGCACATAGACAGCCTCCCATCCCTGTGCCCCGAAGGCAAGAACATGCGTAAAGTCATGGCACACGTAGTAAACCCACCCCCACCATCCTGAGCAAGGAATGGAACCTGTCCCAAGACCGACAGGGACAACGAACTTCCAAGCCACCCCAACCTAGAGGGCAACCACCCACAAGGACAAGGGCAAGACATGGCCAGAGGACCCTCAATCAGAGGATAGCAATAGGAGGAAGGGAGGGGAGGGAGGACAGGGATAGAAAGCAGTCCCCCCCCCCCCCCCCAAACCTGGTGTAGCCAGAGCAGCAGGGCAGCGGAGCACAAGAACCCCATCCTCCAAAGAACCATGGAGGAATGAATGGCCCCCAGACGGAGTCACCCGTCAAGAACAAGGAAGGCACTCACAGGAGACACAGCCCCCCACTGGGAGGCGAGTCCCGAAGACCAACCCAAGGGTCCTCGCAGAATAGGGGAGGAAGGGCATGCCGTGAAGAAATCTGCGGCTAGAATCGTCTCTACCAGATACATTGTTACCGAAGGTAAGTAACTCGTACATCTGATAGAGACTACTAGCCGCAGATTCCTTCACGTAGAATAGATACCCTAGCAATACCCACGGTAAAGGAGGGTCTGCGAAAGGACCCCACCAGCCAATGCAGAACAGAGGGCCCCACAGGGGACCAAATCTGTGGACCAGGTAGAACCTCGCCCCTGCCAGGCCAAGGGAACCCCCCCACCAGAAGAACCCCACCGACCCCAAGGGGATGTAGGAGAGAAAGAAGGCTTAAGAGGCTCGTGCCCTCACAGCAGAGGAACCAAGGGTAAGGACGGAGAGGCCGAAGCACCACTCTCCCCCACAAGGCAACATAGCTGCCGTCCAATGCCAAGGCAGGAAAGGCGGAAGAAGAAGAAGCTTAGAGGGCCCAAGGAAATGAGGGAAAAGAAGGCAAACCCACTCCAGATGGAGAGCAGCCTGCCAGCCAGAACAGCGCCGGCAGTCAAGCCGCCAGAAGCATGAAGAACAGCCCGAGGCCCCAGGAAGGCCGAGTAGGCGACGCCTGGCAAGGGAGAACACAGGATCATCCCAGACCTCAGGACAGGAGCAGGGAGAGGAGGAGATGCCCGGGCACACCACTACGAGTGGCCGCGCACACGACCTCAGGAAGCAAAAGCAACCGACCAAGCAACCGAAGGCGACCAGAACCCTCTAGAAGAGCGCAAGCTATATGACAGCTACCACTACCCCACATAGGGTACGTTAAGTCCCAAGATATGGGAACCCTCTTAGGAAGAACTTCCGCAGCAGAGGAAAAAACAAAAGAGCCACGGGGAAAAAACACCCCCCGGTGAAGGCTTGACAAACAGCCCAAGCAAAGCAGAAGGCCCAATCTCAGGGCCAAGTCTGCGCAACAACTCCTGCAGAATCCACACACCATCAACACAAGGGACGTCCAGCAGCCAACAATGCCAAAGTCCCAAGGAAGGACGTAAACGGCCAAAAAACACTCCACAGCTAGAACAACCGGCCTAAGAAGGCCCAGAAGCAACCCAACTCAGAATTCACTGAGGAGGGGACGGAGGAGGAGGAGGAGGAGGATAAGGCGGAGGAGGAGGACGGAGCCCTGCCAAGAGCATTTGGATGGCAGAGTCGGCCGGGGCATGTAGCAACAGGCTGCCATCAAACGGAAGGTTGATTTGTCGCTCCTGAATATTCTCAGGGAATACTCCGTCCCAAAGCCAAGCATGGCGACGGAGAGCGACTGAGGAAGCCATGGCCCGGCCCAGCACCTCTGAGATGTCCAGAGCAGAGCGGAGAATAAACGCTGCAAGCTCCCGGCCATCCAAAGCGTGATGCCGTAAGTCCACTGGACCAGACTCATGGGACACTGTAGATCCCAGAGACTCAGCCGAGTCCCACAAACAGGAGGAGGCCCTAGCCAGCACACACAAGGTGTTATGGGCCCGCAGGGCCGTGCTGGTCGAGGCGAACATGCTACGCCCCCAAGAGTCCAGCCAGCGGTCCTCTCGGGACGGCGGAGTCAACAGTGGCGGTAGGGAGGGAAAAGCAGTCCGCAAAAGGGGACTGGCGGCTGAGGGGTGAAGGGAAAGACACGCCGGGTCATCCGTGCCGGCACAGAAGATGCTGCAGCACCGGATCCCCTGAGGCAGGACGCTTCCAAGCCCCCGTCAAGGAAGAAAGGAGCGAACCTTCAAAGCGAAGTAAGATTTCTCTCCCACCAGAGCCCTGGTGGAGGACCTCCAATAGATGGTCCGCCAGAAAGTGAGCCACCGGGTCACCCATGCGCAGGATGCCCACAGCCGTGGGCACCGCATGAGCGAAGGCCGCTCCCGCCTCCGTATGGCCCTGCAGTGGAGAAAGCAGCTCCTCCGTGGGCGACGGCTGCAAACTAAGGCGGCCGTCCCGAGGCCAAGCGGGACGGGCAAGGGCCAGACCTGGAAGTCAGAAGGAGCCGAAGAATGAGGGACCTGCCGCTCTTCCGACGAACACCTCTGCCTCAGGAAGGGCAGGGAGCCGCCCTTCGATGCCGGTGAAAAAGCCACCAAACGGCGACCAGTCTCAGGGGAGGATGACACCAATATACAGCCTGCCTCCGGAGAAGGAGTGTCCGAAGAAGAATTCACGGTACAACCCCTGCGCGGAGCCGTAGAGTCCGCTGCTTGAGGTAGGATGTCGGCACCAGCCGGCGTCACCGGACAAGGTACCTCCAAGCCACCCCGTACCGGAGAGGAGACCAGAGTGGAGCTGGAGCCGCACCGGCCCACGGGGCGGCACCGGAATGACGCTGACCTGACCCCCGCCGAGGCAGCCACCTGCGTGGGGGAACGGGCTGGGCCTGGGGAGTGGCACGAAGCCCTCTGCCAGCTGCGGCCCAGAATGAGGCGAAGATCGCTCAGCAGCCCATGTGGTGGCGCCAGGGACGATTCAACCTCCGACTTGCCCTCCGACGAGGCAGCTGCCTGTGGAGAGGGACGAGAGGGGCCCCGAGAGGGACGAGGGGTCTTCCCTCGGCCTCGACCCGGAGCGGGACGAGGAGGGTCCCCCGACCCCTGTGGCCCCGCACGGTCCAGCTGCTGCCAGCGCCGTAGCTGCATAATCTCGGCCTTAGTCAGGACCACCTTGTCAAAGGACCGAGAGGGGCTCGGGGATGCGACCAGAGCCCTGGCGACCTCCCGCGGCACCACAGGAACCCCCGCAGGAGTTTGCGGCGAGGCAGAGACGCCGTGTCCTGAAGGAGGTGCCCCAGAGGAGCCGCACCACAACAGTACTACATCCTCCAAGCCTGGATCTGAACCAGTCGGCGCCAGGGCCGGAGCCACCGGCGGCGCAGCAGAGGGCCCTGCGCATGGTGAGGGATCTGCCGACGCCCCAGGAGGGGAAGGAGGAGGAGACTCCAGCGAGGCCTGCAAAGCCGCCACGTATGTCTCCATTTGGACTCTCAATGCCCCAACACCGGGAAACGGTGGATAGGACGACACGCGGGGCCGCATCACCCGCGGAGAGTCCACGCCCCCGGTAGGCTGGTAACCAGCCCCCGGGGACAAACTGTGACACTTACCCACCGGGGAGCGACGCTCACGTGACATCAGAGAAAGGAGAGTAAGACGACCATGGCCGTATCTGAAGCCGTCCACCGAAGCAGACCGAGGGGTGGACGTCGACCTGGAGAGACGCGCCGCGACTTCAACTTCGGCTTCAACTATTGGCACGCCGTACAATCTGTGGTGCCGTGATCCTGCCCCAAACACCACATACAAATGAGGTGAGAGTCCGTTGCCGACATAAGACGCCCACAAGACGTGCAAGATTTAAAGCTCGATTTAAGATTTAAGGCATTCACACACTGTTCCACAAAAGAAATGAAAGAAAAAGGGGCCCTAACAGGCCCGTAGCAAGGATCGGAAAGGATGTAGGCGCGCTGGGGCGGGTCTTATGTGTCCTCGCTGACGTCACGTATGCGGACGACGCCTGGGCGGAGTCGTGTGATGTCGCCCCGCCCCTGGCGCGCAGGGATGCTGTGGCAAAAAAGTTTCCGGATCCAGTCTCACGCCTGGGGATAATTCTACGTGAAGGAATCTGCGGCTAGTAGTCTCTATCAGATGTGCATTTTACATTAAATCCCACACTGGCATCAGTGTGGGTTTAATGTGCTGAGAAGTTTGATACCAAACTTCCCAGTCTTCAGTGTAGCCATTATGGTGTTGTGGAGTTCGTAATGACAAACTCCCAGCACCATATACTCTTAATGGCAGCACTGCACTTACAATGCCCAAGAGTGGACTTGGGCACTGTAGGGGTACAGGGCTCATGCACCTGTACCCTCACCACTGGTATAGTGCACCCTGCCAGAGGGGTGACCGATCTATGCCAGGGCAGTGGTTTGTGGGCATGGCACATAGAGATGTGTGCCATGTCGACCCTTCACTTTGTTCTGCACCCAGACGCGCAGCCTGCAAAAGCAGTGTGTGTGTGTCAGGGTACAGGGCCTCTAAGGGTGGCACAATAAGTGCTGCAGCCCTGAGAGGCCTTCTCTGATCAGTGCCCTGGGTACCTATGGTACTATTTACCAGGAGTTGACATGTGGCCAGAGAGGTCAATTGGGTTTAGGCTTCAATGCAATTTTAGGGAATGAACATAGGCCCTGGGTACCTGATTAGCAGGAGCCCAGGGCACATTCAGTCAAAGAACATCAGAAATTCAGCAAAAAGTGGGGGCATTTCATGCAAGAAAGAGGGCACTTTCTCACAATCCCACACTAGCATCAGTGTGGGTTTAATGTGCTGAGAAGTTTTATACCAAACTTCTCAGTTTTCAGTGTAGCCATTATGGTGCTGTGGAGTTCGTAATGACAAACTCCCAGCACCATATACTCAATGGAAGCACTGCATTTACAATGTCTAAGAATGGACATAGACACTGTAGGGGTACAGGGCTCATGCACCTGTACCCTCACCACTGGTATAGTGCACCCAGCTAGAAGGGTGACAAATTTATGCCAGGGCAGTGGATTGTAGGCCATGTTGACTCTTCACTTTGCTCTGCAGCAAAATACGCAGCCTGCGAAGGCAGAGTGTCAGTGTATTGGCACAGGACCACTAAGGGTGGCACAATAAGTGCTGCATACTTAAAGGACTTCTCTGGTCACAGTGCCCTGGATACCTGTGGTGCCATTTACCAGGGACTGACCTGTGGCCAGAGATGCCAATTGGGTCTAGGCATCGATGCAGTTTTAGGCAAAGGACATAGGCCCTGGGTTACTAGTTAGCAGGAGTCCAGGGCAAACTCAGTCAAAGCACATCAGCAACTCAGCAAAAAGTGGGGGCAACCATGCAGAAAGAGGGTACTTTCTCACGCAGAGCCACTGAGGTTTGAGCTGAACGTTTGACAAACAAAACATACTGTCCCTAAAGCGGTTGGTAATTATGGTACACAGTGAGGTTGCACAGCCACACCATAAAGCATATTTCCTCACATACACATCTACAGCAACACATGCTACAAACACTATTTTCAAAAACAGATTTAACACTGGTGAAAACAAATATCAACATTTGGTATTGAACGATTCAACTCTCATAGCTAAAAATCAATAAGACCTGTGAATCCTTGTAAGTCAAGGAGCATAATGAAATAATGGGACTATCACTAAATGTAACGAAGACCAAATGAACAAATTGCTTACCTTTGGTAAAGCTCTTTTCTGATAGTGACTATGTCTATTAGCTGATTCCTCACGCTCTGAATATTCCCCATGCTTAAGACTGGAATTGGAAACTTTTCAGTAGTACCTCTGCGCACCCGTACGTGGTGCCGTGTGGCTCCGCACTGATGCCGTATCACTCCGGAAAGGATTGCGGGGCCTATATAAGAGCCACTCCAGCGAACTGATATCAGTTACTTTCAAGGCCTTCTGGGTCTCCAGACGCAGAGACCCATCAGTAAGTCGATAATGATCAATTTGCAGATTCCTCAACTTAGACGTTTATTAATAGATAGAGACAAATTCACAAAACAGGGAGGATGGGACAATGGTGAGGAATCTGTGGTTAGATAGAGTCTATACCACAAAGAGTTACCGAAGTTACTGACGGGGACATCCAACCACAGATTCCTCACCTTTTGAATAGATACCAAAGAAGTACCTATTTAGAGGTGGGTCTGTGGAAGCATGCCTAGCACACAGTCCTTTTGTGCAGGGTCGATGGGTGCCACAGCCACAAAAAGGTTAGTAACTTTGCTGTGTATGAGGGGGCTGTCTGTAGGGCAGTGTCTCTGCCATGGCCACGGAAAGAGTGAAAGGTTTGATGTGACTGGCGTGTCAGAGCAGATAAGCCCAAGCAGCCCACTGTGGTCCTGCTCTCTTTATAGGGCTTCGGAGCGGAATCTGCTTTGTCCCCAAACAGGCAAGTCCCAGCAAAGGGCATGTCCTTAAGGGACAACTTGACATCACCCGATGGGAGTCCTTGGTATACAAGCTGTAGGAAATCATGAATTTGGCAGCTTCGCATCTGTGCATTTCTTGGGTTAGGGCAGGTCAGAGGTATTCTGGGACACCAGGGAGCATTTGAGAGAGTGAGTCCTAGAGAGCATGGGAGTAACTGCCCAGCCAGAAACTGCCATTGACGGACCAGAGGGCCAAGCTAGAGGACGAAAATACCCTCTTCCCAAAGGCCACTACTCATTTGAACTCGCTAGCTGGGGGAGCAGTCGCAGACACTTTTTTTTCCAATGGAGGGCAACTACAGGACGGTGGCACCTACTGAACCACAAGGCTTTACCAGTTCCAACTGGCCCTAGTCAATACAGATTAGCTACTATCAAGCATAAAGCTGAACTGAGACTGTTAGGGTTAGAGGGATGGTCCAAATTATTCTCAACCAATCACCAGAAAATGCAAACAACCTGTCAGTCATTCTGGAGTTATGTGGGCACTCTGAGGGTCAGGGTGACGAGGCTCACCATCTTGAGAGGGGTGAAAATACAGCTCCATAATCAAAGAAATGTTTGTCTGATCTTCATTCCTTCTTGCTAGCCTTTGTCATAGTGGCAATGCAGCTCTCATGGCTCACTGGGCTTTGTGATCAGGACTGCTTCACTGGCGCACACAGTCCCCCTGAAAGTCCAAATGGTGTACCACTTTATTGCACAAGTATGTATATGCTACATTGCTGGCACAGGCAAGGCACCAAATATAACCAACTGGTTGCCTTTTTGTTAAAGCTTTAAAAAAAAAAAAAAAATCCTGAAGCTGTGCTTCTGCTGTCAGGAGTAGCTCTTAGATCAGTTATAACTGGTCCTGGTGTGGATGTGGTTCCTAAGACCCACAGAGCCTAACAGAAGAACACTGCTGCTGGTTGACAACTATAAACACCAAGGAGAAGGGGCGAGTTTCATCAAAGCAAGGGAAATATAACCTCAACAAAAGAAGTTGATGACGGGAAGCTTCTTCCAACAACAGCAAACACTGGTTTTGGGTAAGGAACCCTCATCACAGTGGTGTGCGGACTCTCTTGTCCACCATACACAAAAGTAAGGCCATAGGGAGACCACCATCTGGAGCACACATGAACTGGGCATGCCAATGAACATGATGTACTCCTGTCACTGTCAACACACATACACAAATGCTCCTCTTACTCTTCCACAGGGGTACAGGTAAAACAGCCCACTGAGGGTCGGGTTTCACTTCGGGTGACCTCGACAGATAAACAGCACAGTAACAGCATTGTGCAAGACCTATCTGCCTGGAGAATGTTGAGTTCACTAGAGAAAAAACATAGGGCAGAGAAGACAAAATGTAGAAGGTCTGGTAGGAGAGCTTGTAAAAGCAGTGCAGAGTATTAACTAGACAGTGACATCTGAGATATGTGAACCTTAACAGCCCAGGGTAATAGTGGTGAATGCCAGTCTGGTGAGCAACATGCTCAATCAATTTCATAATTTTATTTCTCCTATGGAAGCAAATTTATGTCTAGCTGGCCAGGACTTGTAAATAAATTCCTCATTATTTTTGATGCTGCTACTCTTGTATAATCATGCAGGATAGTTAAATGGCATCTTCATAGGAGACACGTGCATCATCACACAGAGCACAATCCCCCCCCCCGAGGCTGAAAAAAGGACAGGTTGTTGACGTTATTCTAGAGTTCTACCACCGTGAAATAGTTTTGAAGAGCACTGCGTGAAAGGAGGTCCTTAAATAAGACATCCAACTCAACAGATTGTTTTTATGAAACTTTCGTTAAGAGAGCAATTTCATGCTGAATATCTAAGCAAAGCGCGTTTAGGGTACTATAAGTAGGATTTAGATAAACCATAGTGTCCTGTAATCTATGTTCTGCTGCATTTCTGAGTGGGGATGGGTTTGCTACCAAACAAACAGATGCCTTCTCTATTTAGTTAACTCCAGAGTCTTCTGCCTGGAAGTGAAAAACACATGCTGGAATGAATGTATCTTATCAAGAGCAGCAGTACCTGTACGTTTTAAAGGCAGAAAACTGGCGACTGCAATTTATTTTTTCCAAAAGTGAATGTTCTATAATTAGAAGAGCCCCAGACATGCTGTAGACAAGTCTAACAAAGATGCTATGATTTTTATGGGGATTTAGAGCATGAAAACAAAAAATCAACACATTATGAAAAACTCAGAAAAAGTAAAAAATCGGCTGTGCAGCATGCAGAACAAGCATTGGCATAGCCAATAGGTCTCGCCTTTGGGACCTTGTAAGTGTTTAGCCATGCAACAGTTGTTGTTGCACCAAAGAAATTGTGCTGCATAAATACTTATAAGGTCCCAAAAGCGAGACCTATTGGCTATGCCAATGCTTGTTCTTTGTAAAGAAATAGATGCTAGAAATAGAAACAAGCATCTATTTCTTTACTTTTGCTATAATCGCGGCACCGGCGCTTTATTTTTAACATTAAAAGTAAAGCGCCGGTGCCGCGATTATACCAAAGGTAAAGAAATAGAAACAAGCATCTATTTCTTTAATTTTGCTATAATCCCGGCACCGGCGCTTTATTTTTAACATTAAAAGTAAAGCGCCGGTGCCGCGATTATACCAAAGGTAAAGAAATAGAAACAAGCATCTATTTCTTTACTTTTGCCATAATCGCGGCACCAGCGCTTTATTTTTAACACTAAAAGTAAAGCGCCGGTGCCAGATTATAGCAAAAGCGCCTTCATGAAGTACAGTACCCGTGACGGAGACATATGGCGGCTGCGCGCGTTCACGCGCACATGCACGCAGGCTTTAGGCCAGCGGCTGCAGCACTTTGAAAATCCCCTTACAAAAATTAGAGCAACAGCGCATGCGCTGTTTTAGGCTCAACCTAAAAAGGGAGTGATGTACAGTGGGATGATACTGTGAGTGTAAGGATGAGCCTAAGCCCTGTTCTACAATGGGTAAGGAAAACCAAAGTGTTTTTTCTTTCTCCTAAATTACAAGTACTTCTGCTAATTTTCTATTTAATGATATTGGTGCTCTCAGGTCAAATGTGTTAGTAGTGGAGAGTTGATAGAAAGAGATAGTTGTTAAAGAGGATACCCTCATGGATGATGTTGCTCTTTACAAATATACATAACAAAGGGGTTGGCTCTCACCTTCTTCTCATTCCGATGGTGGGCTGGCTGCATACGTTCCACTCCAGAGAAATCACTGTGGGATATATTTTTTGGTTTCTTTACCCGATATCTCTTCTGCTTCCTTCGGTCCTCCATGTACTGATAGGAAGGAAAGAAAGTCCCCCAGTTAGTTAAAATACATAAGCACTCTTGGTATTCACTTTATATCATGGGGTAAGGGAGCAGACTGAAAGGAGAAGTGAGAAGAAAGGAACCTGCCTGCCCCTGCAGTACCTTTAGGAACACCCTGATAATAGAATAGTGCTAGGTCATTTGATCCTGCTAGAATACGATAAGAAAAGGATGGACTTGGCACACTAGAATTTGAACTAACCAAAATTGCTATTGTGATATCTAACAAAGATTTGGGTACACATGCATCAAAGAAGTCAATAGCGATTCTTTAATTGCGATTTTTAAGGAATCGCAATTAAAGAATCGCTATTGCCTATGCATTAAGGAATCGCAAATAAAATTGCGATTCCTACAAATTCCTTAATTGTGACTCGCAAATTGCTTGCCGCAATTAAGGAATTGGTTTTCCCATTCACCCCTATCGTCCTTGAGGCCCATAGGAATGAATGGGAATTGCATACGCAATTTGCGAGTACCCAAAAGGTACTCGCAAATTGCGCATGCAATTTTAAGGGTGCCAAAAGGACACCCTATTGCACCCCTGAAATTGGAATGTGAACATATGTTGCGAACACACATGCCCCAAGGGCATGTGTGTGTAACCAGGAACTTTGAAAAATGCACTTTAGTGATATTTCAACGTTTTTGCAAATTACCGTCAAGTTTCATTTGGCGTCCCATAATAGTGAAATTGCTATTTTCAATGGCAGCATGCATTGCATTTGAGACATCGCAATTTGTGATTCCTTAAATGCAATCACAATTTAAGTAATCGCAAATTTAGTGATTCCTTAAATTGCGATTTTTGCATTTGCATCCCAAATGCAAAAATACAGTTTGCAAAGGGGCAGATTCTAAGAATCTGCCCGTTTGCGACCGGTTTTTCTTCTGATGCATGTGGCCCTCGATTATTTGAGTTGCCAGGCCTTCATCAACACTAGGTGTCATGCTCCATCATAGGAGATGATTCTCACTCTGCCAATCAGTTTTTTAGGTTAGGGTGGAGATGAACAAGTTACTTACCTTCGGTAACGATGTATCTGTAAGAAACATTAGTTAGTTAGATTCCTCACCTTAGAATATCCCCAGGCGTCAGACTGGATCCGGAAGATTTTTCGTCAGCAATACCCCTTGCGCGTCGCTAGGCGTCATCTGCGGCTCCGCGTCCGTCGTCGGCGTCGTGCGCCGGAATGACGTCGGAGTACTTAGACGCCGCCCTCGCGCGCTGACGTCAGTTCTTGTACATAGCCTTCCGCGCCAGGAACGCAGAGCCATGCAAGAGACCGACACTGGTGAAAAAATTCTAGGGCCCTGAAAGGGATAGCCTTAACCCTAGATGTCAGTTCGCAGAACGGGGAGGATGGGTGGGTCGGTGAGGAATCTAACTAACTAATGTTTCTTACAGATACATCGTTACCGAAGGTAAGTAACTTGTTCATCTGAAAGAAACACGTTAGTTAGATTCCTCACCTTAGAATAGATACCCAAGCAATACCAACCCCGGTGGTGGGTCTGCGAACCAAGATCACACCAGAAAGTCCTGGAGGACAGAACGGCCAAAGAAGCCATCCCTCCGGACTTGGCTCTCTAGGCAATAGTGCCTGGCAAACGTGTGCAGCGAAGCCCACGTCGCCGCCTGACAGATGTCCTGCAAAGGGACTCCTCGTCCCAAAGCAGTAGTAGCCGCTGTGGCCCGAGTAGAATGGGCGCGCAGCCCAACAGGCGGTTCCTTTTTTGCCAAGGAATAACAGATTTTTATACACAAAACGACCCACCGGGAGATGGTCCCTTTGTGTACAGCTTTTCCCTTCTTTGCACCCACGTAGCCAATGAAAAGCTGGTCGTCCACCCGGAACTGTTTAGTGCGGTCCAAATAAAAGGAGAGCGCACGTTTTGGGTCCAGACGGTGGAGCCGCTCTTCCTCTTTGGAAGGATGCGGAGGCGGAAAGAAGGTGGGCAAGGTGACAGATTGCCCAAGATGAAAGGGGGTCACCACCTTCGGTAGAAAGGAAGGACGAGGCCGAAGGACAACCTTGTCCGGATGAACAGATAGAAAAGGAGGCTTGGACGATAGAGCCTGGAGCTCACTCACCCGTCTAGCCGAGGTGATGGCTACCAGGAAAGCAGTCTTAAGAGTTCGAAGATGAAGAGGACAATTGTGAAGAGGCTCAAAGGGAGCGCACATCAGGAATGTCAAGACAAGGTTCAAGTCCCACTGAGGCATTACGAAAGGGACAGGAGGGAACGTGTAAGTAATGCCTTTAAGAAAGCGTGACACAACAGGGGACTTGAAAAGAGAGGGCTGATCTGGAAGCCGTAAGAAGGCAGAGAGAGCAGCAAGATAACCTTTCAAGGTGCCCAGGGCAGAGCCCTGCCGGGCCAAAGAAAGAAGGAAGAGGAGAACCTCAGAAAGAGGGGCGGAGAGGGGATCCACAGCCTCTGCTGTGCACCATGCCACAAATTTGTTCCACTGGCAGGCGTATACCGTCTTTGTGGAGGGACGCCTGGCTGCCAGAATGATATCACAGACTTCAGGAGGCAAGTCAAATGGCATCAACTGCCGCCGCTCAATCTCCACGCATGGAGGTGGAGGCTGGACAGGTTCGGGTGGAGGACCGTCCCCTGCTGCTGCGACAGATGATCCTCCCGAAGGGGCAGACGTATCAGAGGATCGGTCAACATACTGAGTAGCTCGGGATACCAGTACCTTCGTGCCCAATCCGGAGCCACCAAGATGACATGGGCCCGGTCGCGCTTGATCTTCTTCAGCACTCTGGGCAGAAGTGGTATAGGCGGAAAGGAGTACAACAGACCGCAACTCCACTCGCGACGAAAAGCGTCGCCGAGCGAATGCCGCCTTGGAAATGCCAACGCGCAGAATTGTTGACATTGCGCGTTCTCGTCGGTGGCGAATAGATCTAACCAAGGCTCTCCCCACTGCTGAAAGAGACCTTGCGCCACCTCGGAGTTCAGACGCCATTCGTGATCCATCATGCACCGGCGGCTGAGTTTGTCTGCTCTGGCGTTCAGAGAGCCCGCCAGATGTTGAACCACCAGGGTGACGCCCTGGTGTTCCAGCCATGTCCAGAGGCGCAGAGCCTCCTGACAAAGGGTCCACGACCCCACCCCGCCCTGTTTGTTGCAATACCACATGGCGGTGGTGTTGTCCGTGAACACCTGCACGACACTTCCCCGGACAGAGGGAAGGAAGGCTTTCAGTGCAAGTCGGATCGCTCGCAGCTCCAACAAGTTGATGTGGAGGCGAGACTTCGCCGGAGACCTGAGGCCTCTGATCTCCGCCTCTCCCATATGGCCACCCCATCCCAGGAGGGACGCATCCGTCACAACGACATGCTCCGGAAGGGGTAGGGAGAGGCTCTTGCCCGTGACCCAATCGCGGTCCGTGAGCCACCACTGCAACTGCTGTGCAGTGCCCTCCGAGATCAAGACATGGTCGGACAGGTTGCCGTGATGCTGGGCCCACTGAAACTTCAGGTCCCACTGCAGAGCCCGCATGCGCCGCCTGGCGTGATGCACTAGTAGGATGCAGGAGGCCATCAGCCCCAGATGCTGCAACACTAGCCTGACCGAAACCCAGGATAGAGGCCGAAAGATGGGAATCAGGGCCTGTATATCCCGGACCCACTGCTTCGGTGGATGGACCGGGAACTGCGCCGAATCGAGGACCGCTCCGATGAAGAGGAGCTTCTGAGAGGGGCTCAGGTGTGACTTCGGCACGTTGATGGAAAACCCCAGCAAATGCAGGAGATCCGCCGTAGTCTGGAGGTGGGAGACGACTGCCTGGGGCGAGCCCGCCTTCAACAACCAGTCGTCGAGATAGGGGAAGACTGGAACCCCTGATCTGCGCAGATGAGCTGCGACCACCGCCATCACTTTCGTGAACACCCGAGGGGCACTGGTAAGGCCGAAGGGGAGCACGGTGAACTGAAAGGGCTCCTGACCCACCGTGAACCGCAGGTAACGCCGGTGGGCCGGCAGGACGGGGGTGTGGAAATATGCGTCCTGCAAGTCCAACGCTACCATCCAGTCTCCAGGGTCTAGGGCAGCTAGAACCTGAGCCAAAGTCACTATTTTGAACCGTTCCTTCCGGAGGAAGGCATTGATGTTCCGGAGGTCCAAGATAGAGCGTAGGCCCCCTTTGCCCTTCTTGGGAACCAGAAAGTAGTGGGAATAACAACCACGACCTACTTCTGGGCTCGGAACGCGCTCGACGGCCCCCTTGGCCAAGAGGGCCGAAACTTCCTCGTGGAGAAGATTCAAATGATCCCCCGAGATACGGTGGTGCTGCGGTGGCATGGCTGGAGGGGTCGTCTCGAAGGGGAGGGAGTAGCCCCTTCGGACGATTTGCAGCACCCACCTGTCCGATGTGATGGAACGCCAGTGGAGCAGGTGATGGCGAACTCTGCCGCCCACTGGCGTGGAATGGGCCTGAAAGCTCGGACTAGGAAGGCTTTGAGGCGGATGCTGCCGGGGTGGATGTCGACTGACCGCGTCGTCCTTCGGTACCGCCTCGGCGGAAACCACGTCCGCGACCGCGTGCAGGCTGGTTCTGCGGCCGGTGGCTAGGCGGACGTGAGGAGGTGCTCTTTCCTTGGCCACGAAAGGAGCGAAAAGCGGAAGTTTGTGGCCGTGGAGCCGAGAGGCCCAAGGACGTGGCCGTAGCCCGGGAGTCCTTGAAGCGAGCCAGCGCACTGTCCGCTTTGTCACCAAAAAGGTGAGCGCCATCAAAAGGCATGTCCATGAGGGTGCTCTGGACATCCCCTGAAAAGGACGTGGACCGCAGCCAGGCATGACGTCTAAGCGCCACCGTGGTAGAAATCGCCCTACCCAGCGAGTCCGTAGTGTCGAGTCCACATCGGATTGCATGGCGCGCTGCATCTCTCCCATGGCCAGGGCCGAGGAAAGCCGCACCCGGGCCTCCTCCGGGCACAGTGGCAGCACGTCCTCCACCGCATCCCACAGAGAGTGGGAATATCGGTCCAAGAGACAGGCGGTGTTCAAAGACCGCAGGCCCAAACTGAGCGAAGAGAACAGCTTCTTACCAAACTGTTCCAGTCTCTTGTAATCCCGGTCCGGAGGAGCGGACGGGAAGGAGGATTGGGAGGTAGAGGCCTGGATAACCAGACTCTCGGGGGTGGGGTGTTGGGACAGAAAACTGGGGTCGCCCGGTGCAGGGCGGTGGCGCCTGGCAACGTTCCTATCCACAGGAGGGACTGTGGAGGGCTTGGACAAGGTGCCCTGCAGAATGTCAGTGAGGGCCTCATTGAATGGCAGCAGAGGCTCAGTGGAGCATGCAGCAGACTGAAGCACCTCAGTGAGGATGTTAGTCCTCACAGCCACGGCAGGCAGCTCAAGCCCAAGGGCTTCGGCCGCCTTGCGCAGCACCACAGAAAAAGCTGCACCCTCCTCCGAAGCCACAGTCGGAGGAGAGATGAATCCAGTGTCCGGAGAGGTATCCAACCCACTGGCCTCCCCCAGTTCATCTGCCCAGTCCTGTGCAAGTTGGCTCTGAAGGGCCATAGGGTCATCAGACCCCTCCCAGTCGCCCCCGTCATCCGATTCCTGGTAAACAGGAGGAATGATCGGAGCCGGTCGATAGACAATATGTGTCTCTAGCGGCGTCGGATGCGGAGTCGGGCGGCGCCGCATCGGCGTCGGGACCGGACAGGGGCTAACCGGGGATCGACGTCGAGCGGAGCCGGCGTCGGGGGTGGTATCGGTGTCGGCGGAGGAGGCGTAACGAGGTCGACCGGCGTTGACGGGGGCCCAGGCTCGGGCCCCTCGGGGACCTGCGGCGTCGGGGCCGGAGCCTCCAACGGCGCCGGGGCCGGAGCCGCCGGCATGCGAGGTCGCCCAGTCGAGTCCGCGGGGCCCGAAGGCGCACCAGTGGGCGTCGACGGCGGGGCCAGGCTCCTCATGGCCGAGAGGAAGGCACTGACCTCCGCCGGCGTCGCGTCAGTCCCAGGGACCGTCGGGTATGGGGACTTGCGCGGCTCCTGCGGAGCCGCGGGGGTGGAACCACCCGGACCCTCGGCCGAGTCGCGCGACCGGCGAGGGGAGTCCGAAGAGCGGTGTCGCTTCTTGGAGTGCCTCGACTTACCCGAAGACTTTGAGCCAGACGAGTGACAATGTCGAGTGCGGCTCCGCGACCGATCCTTGGACCTCCTCCTGGACCGGGATCGAGAGCGACGCGGAGCCGAGTGGCGAAGCTCGAGAAGCTTGCGGGACCGCTCCCGCCTAGCTTTCGAGGTCAGGGCCATACAATCGGAACACGACGCCGCGTCGTGGTCGAGGCTCAAGCAGTACAGGCACCGGCGGTGATGATCGGTCACCGACATCAGTCGGTGACAGTTGTCGCAGGCCTTGAAACCAGGCATCCTACCGGCACCAGAGTCGAGAATTGACCAAAAAGAGTCAAAAAAAAAGTTAGTCAAAAAGTGACTAAAGGGGTAGCTCTCCCGGATCTGCGCTTACTGGCGCGGAAAAAAGAAGAACTGACGTCAGCGCGCGAGGGCGGCGTCTAAGTACTCCGACGACGTCATTCCGGCGCACGACGCCGACGACGGACGTGGAGCCGCAGACGACGCCTAGCGACGCGCAAGGGGTATTGCTGACGAAAAATCTTCCGGATCCAGTCTGACGCCTGGGGATATTCTAAGGTGAGGAATCTAACTAACGTGTTTCTTTCAGATGTTTGAATCTAGCACAATCCCATACTAAATTTTCCCTATACTGGTGAATCTGTGGAAGAGTTTAAAATGGAAAACCCCTAAAGAATTAAAAATCTCTACGGCTGCCATAACATCAATTTACTGTTTAACACCGTATAAGAACAATCTACCCTCAAGTTCCTGTTGGCTTGGTCATATGCTTCTCACAATAAATAAGCCAAGCCTACTGTCTGTCGTAACTTTTCATAAACAGATAAACCCTACATTCTCCCAATGAATCATTCAGACCTGTAGCCTTTATCACCGGTTTGTCACTATAACCAACTCCTATTTACTAAACTGAGGGTAAGCTTTCTCACAAGCCAACCATCAGGGCTAACAGTCCTAGCATTGCAAATATACAAAATTAGAGCTGGCAAATTAAAAAAAATACTTAGATTGTCCAAGTGCATATTGTCCATCCCCAAGGGTTTCTCAGAGGGAGTAAACGCCATCAAATCCATGCCTACTACGGTAACCTTTGTGGTTTCTTGTAACAAAACACTTGTCTGTAATAATACTCCACCCTTAAAGCATCAGACATAGCGTTTCTCAAAGAACCAATCAAGCCTTTATTTTTTCCTCATTGGCTTGCCAGCTCAAGACTATTGAATTGAGCATAAACTTTCTACAAAGCAAGATGTAGTAAATTACAACATTGTACATTTTAAATATGTACAAAATTACAGTTGGCAAAATATTAAACAACCTCACCTAAGAGGGGTTAACAAGGAAGGACTAAGTGTATATCTTTTACCCCCAGGGTTTGTTGTGGTGAGAGGTGTACAGCTCTGAGATTCTGGCTCTGATAATCTGCTGTGTGAGTGGCACATTTCTTTCTCAACTAACTACTTTTAAAGGTGAGTTATGAATTTGAGAGGGGATGTATGTGGTGCATTTTGATATAAATAATAGAAATGTGTTTCTTCTTTTAAAGTTGTGTTTTACATTTTATGTTTTGGAAGATATTTAACTGCCTTGAACTTGTAAGATATTATGGAGTATGTCTTCACCATAAGTTAAGGTGTACTGGTATCACTCAGGAATACTGTTTTGTGCTCAGAATCACATCATGAGTCTGTGTGCACAAAGGAATTGTTGTCAGAGATTTAATTCGTGTAGCTCTTGTTCTGTAAGACTTGCACTCGCAGGAAAGGGGCAGCTTGTTTTCTTGAACTGTGATGGTTAGCATTCAGCACAAATCAATATCTCACAAATGAGAGGCAAATGCTAACGCATTTGAAATCAACATGGTAGATTTTCCTTCCACTCCTGCAATGGTTGAGGTAGTTCCTACATGTTCAAAACTCCAATTAACCCTTACCACACATGTACTCTTACATACATCTCTGCAGTCTTCATGCAGTTGTGCAAGTGTCCATGCAGATCTCTCTTGCACCTGACAATACACAGTCTCCAGAAGCACACTCTTAGCACACAGGCAGCTGATTTTCCTGCACTCTCATGCTTACTATTCAGCACTGTGTGGTATTTCAGATAGCAGTGTGTAACGCTAACACATTCAACGTCACCAAGGCTCATTTCCTTTGCTCTAGTCTAATCACTCACCCAGGTTCCACATGCTCATGGTCTCAAGTAGCTGTTAGGACATGTGCTCTTTTCTGCCTCTCTAAACTATAAGGAAAATGTGTCAGGCTGTTGCAGTAATTATCACTTGCTCTACCACAGTAGTAAATGTGCTTTGAAATTGCCAATAAAATATCTTTTTCTGCCTAGAATCACACCATGAGTCTGTCTGCACACAGGAATTGTTGTCAGAGATTTAATTTGTGTTGCTCTTGTTCTGTAAGACTTGCACTCGCAGGAAAGGGGCAGCTTGTTTTCTTGAACTGTGATGGTTAGCATTCAGCACAAATCACTATCTCACAAATGAGAGGCAAATGCTAACACATTTGAAATCAACATGGTAGATTTTCCTTCCACTCCTGCAATGGGACAACACAAATTAGTTGAAGAACCTCATGTTGGAAAAAAGAAAAAGTCTTCTGGTAAGCAGACTAAGGATTTTTTTTTAAATATCCTCAAACATAGAAAAAATGTAAAAAATATATCCACTGCAAATAGTGTTTCAAGTAGAAAACAACAAGACAATAGAAAGAAAATACTAAATGCTAATGTACAATCAGAAGCAAGAAAGAATGATTTAAAAAGAAAAACAGAATTTCAAAACATTCGTAGAAAAATGTTTCAGAGAAGAGTGATGTTCAATTTGCTAAAGGATGTGAAAAAATATAGGAAGAAATCAAAATGTTATAAGAAAAAGAAACATACTGAATCAATTGTTGCAAAGGCTTTGGAATTAAAAAGAAAACTATTCATTTTAATTTTGAACAGGATCCGTACATTAGATAAAATAGTCAATGTAATGAAGTCAAAAAGCAAAAGGAAAAGAGTAGTGAAAAAAACATAACTTTTGTAAAGTGTTCTTAGGAGAATGGAAGCATAGTTCAAGTACTGAACCATTTTTTAATGAAGAGAGTTATCTTCAAAGTAATAGTTTGCTGCATGCAGTTGACGCCAGTGGTCGAGCTTATGAAGTTAAAGATGGTTGTGTAATGGAAAAGGAGAAAATGGTTCCAAGAAATGAGGAAGAAGTGTTAGCTGATGAGGTTATGGGGAAACAGAGTGAGCAAGAATACTGGTTTGCAAGGACATTCTCTGGCATGTCTTTCTAGGAAAGTTTGTAAAAGTGTTTTTCACCATTTTAGGATGCTGGCAGTACATCATACTGAAATGAGAAAGTTTGTGAGAAGATTGTATTTTGCTAAAAGTTAAGCACTAAAGTTAAATGAGTTGAATAGTGCTCTGTTCCGTGGATCTGTATCAGATGTAGAGAAGGTTACTGATGATATTCAGTTTTGTTACTTTGGTCCAGAGCAAGAAAGTGCAGAATTTGACACAGTTATTGAGGAAAATGTGGAAGAGAACGTAGAACTCACTGTTAGTAAAAATTTTGAAGATCAAATGACAAAATTTACTATCATCTCTAATGAAAGACCAAATATTACTTGTATTTGTTGCCGGAGAAGCCATTATAAAACTCAAACAAGGAATATTGATCTCTATAAAAAAAAATGAAAAAGAAAATAATTATGAGTGGAAGGATTTTGCTACATATTTATTTCTGGAAAATTGTTTTGATTTGGGTGAAGATCAGCGTATTTGTAAATACTGTTATAACAAGTTAGAAGAAAATAAAATGCCAGCTAGAGCTGTACATAATAATTTAGAATTGGTTGATATTCCTCCAGAACTTTGTAATTTAAATACGTATGAGTCTATACTCATTCAATGTGTCCATCCGTTTCAGACTATAGTTCGTATGGAGCCCAAAACAGGTAAATTACCTCCTTCAGATTTACAAAGAGGTTTAAAAGGAAGAGTTGTCTATTTGCCATTAGATTTGAAAAAAATAAATGGAAACAATTGATGCAGATAGTTTGGAAACTGAACCATTAGTTTTTCTGGTTAATGGTGTACCTACAAAGAATAAGAACATTTGGCAGGAGCTAGTAGATGTACGAAAAGTACAAAGAGCAAATTTATATTTGAAAAGAAATAATAAATGGTATGAATCAATTTATTTGGATGAAGATGAAGAAGTTTTACTAGCAGACACAGGAACACCAACTGGGCAAATTGAAAAAGTGGATAAGTCAAAAGAAGAAGAAATTTATGAACATTTCAGCATACATCCTCTTCATTCTAAAGAAGTTATGGGAAACACTATTGATCTGTTTCAGATGAAAAAAGCAAAAGGAACTCCCGTGAGTGTATGGGAGGAGAGCTTGGAAGCTCGTTGTTTTCCCCAGCTGTTTCCTACAGGAAAAGGTGGACGATATGATGAACGTCCTGTACAGATTCCTGCTTCTGAGTATCGGACTACAAGATTATATGCAGAAGATCCAAGATTTCGTCAAAGTATTCCTTATTTGTTCCATCTTTTATTTGAAAGTGACTTGTCTGCACTATCTTATGCAGTAAATCACATTTTAAAAACTGGAGTACATCTACATAATGTGTCTGCAAAGGATTTTATGAACAAAGTGCAACAGCGAGATGATCATTTGGAATCTCAATTGATTAATCTGATGGCTTGTCAGCGTGGAACTAATGAATATTGGTACCGACGCCATGGAGAATTGAAATGTATGTTAAGGAATTTAGGAACTCCTACATGGTTCCTTACCCTAAGCTGTGCTGAGTACGCTTGGGATGAATTACTGGATTTTCTTTGAGAGGCAAATTCAAATATTGAAAACGTCCAATACAAGACAGCAGGAGAATTGTGCTCATTGGATCCAGTTAATGTTTGCAGATATTTCAATCATAGATTTGAGGCTATGATGTCCTTCATCTGCAATAAAAAAAATCCACCTCTTGGAGAAGTTGTGGATTTCTTTTGGAGAAAAGAGTACCAAGCAAGAGGTGCTCCTCATATTCATATGCTGTTGTGGATCAAGGATGCCCCAAAATTTGGAACAGATTCTGATGACGCAGTTTTATCCTTCATTGAAGAATATGCAACATGTGCTATACCTAAAGGCACAGAAGAAAAAAACTTCAAAGAGCAAGTTTTACGTTTCCAAAGTCATCGGTGTGGAAAATACTGTCGACGAAAGTACAAGAGTAAGGATAAATTCTACACAAAATGTCGATTTGGATTTCCACGACCTGTTCCTTAAAAGGAAGAGTAAACAGTTTTATGTCAGCTGTGCGACATACCATTACAAGAAAATCTCCGAAAAATACCTACAACCTAAGAAGAAAAGAAGAGTCAAAATATATAAATGACTACAACCCAGTCATTTTATCCATGTGGAATGCTAATATGGATATTCAGTATGTAGCTGACAATTCTATTGCTCGGTATGTCACATCTTACATCACTAAATCTGAGAAAACGGAATTGAAAGAAATGTGGGAAGAGATTTCTCACGAGAAGACTGTCAGTAAAAAGCTATACAGTTTCAGTTTAAAGATGTTATCACATCGAGAAATTGGGTCATACGAATGCTCAGATAGGTTATCATCTGCAAGTCTGTACTCCAAATCCAGAAGAATAATTTGGGTAAGTTTAGGCCTTGCAGGAATGCGAAATCGGGTACTGAAATCTATTCGAGAAATTGAATGTTAAGCAGAGAACGAACCAGAAAGTACAGACATTTTGAAAACAAATATGTTGGACACATATTACCCAAACAGAAGTCATCATCTTGAGAACATGTGTCTCTATGAAGTGCTGCAGAACTACATAAACGGAATGCCACAGAAGACATCAACATTGGAAAATATAAAGTCATTGGTGAGGAAGGATGTTTGGTGAAACAAACAAAAGGAAGTTTGATTAATCACAGGAAGCTGAGTTGCGACACTACTGACAAAAAGGAATTTTACTACTTAGCACTTTTACAGCTGTTTAAACCATGGCGTTCAGAGGATGAATTACTTGGAGATATTCACAGTATGAAGATTCCTTTATTGCATGCAAAGATAACATAGAATGCAGTACTTTCTCAAATTATGTACAAATGTTAAATAAAGAAATTGAAGAAGAAGCTACAATTGCAGCTGAAGTAGCTAGAGACAGTTCTCAAGACAGTCAAAGTTCTGGTACGCTCAGTCAAGATCCCCTAGGACAACCAATCATAGAAAATGAAGCTGCAATAGCCATGACTGAAGTGGAAACAGCTATGAATCAAGCTCAGGAAGATTTAATAAACTTACCAAATTTGGAACAACAACTGAATGATGAACAACAACAAATTTATGAAGAAGTCACAAAACAAATTGATCATGGATTACTACATGAAAATAAAGAGTGCTCATGCACATCATTTGAACCAATCAGAATGTATGTGAGTGGACAAGCTGGAACTGGAAAAAGTTTCTTAATTAAAGTAATTAGAAGCTACCTACAGAAAAAAAACTGATTCAACTTTGTCTTGTGTTGTTACTGCTCCAACTGGGTTAGCAGCATATAACATAAAAGGAATTACCTTACATCGTTTGCTAATGTTACCAGTAGAGCATGAGAACAAAATAGAATACCACAAGCTAACAGGAGAAGCATGTTTTGAAGTTTCAAGAGTGTTGAAGAAAATGAAAGTTCTCATTATTGATGAGGTAAGCATGGTATCAAACTTAATGCTTGCCTTTGTGCATTTAAGAATGCAGAAAATTCTAAAGGCAGACTATGACGTGTTATTTGGAGGAAAATATGTTATAGTTTTTGGGGATCTACTGCAGCTCACTCCAGTTAAAGGACAACCAGTATTTAATACTCTTACACATGAAAACACGAAAAAGTCGTTAGGAAGTATAGGTAATGTGAATATTTGGTCATACTTTGAGTACAAAGAACTCATTACCAATATGCGGCAAGAAAATGATGATTATGCAAGTATTCTCAAAGATATCAGAATTGGACTACTCACAGAACATGGCAGAAAAGCTTTACAGAGTCGATTGCTATGTAATTTGTTTCCAACAGAACAAATAGTTCCAGAGAAAATATACAAGAAAATTGCAGAAAAAAATACTGTCATCTGCTTAATGCCAACACTATATGAATGCTCTATATTCAATGAAGAACTTTTGAAATTGGAAAATGAAGAGATTATAAAAATGGAAGCCGTGGATAAAATACAGCATAAAGGAATAACTATTATATTGACAGGCAAATTGAAAACTAAATTGGATTCTCTAGAGAAAAACATATCGAAAACAGCTGGTTTAGAAAAGAATCTTTATGTATGTATGAACTGTCGAGTAATTTTAAGACGTAATTTGAATGATGAAAAAGGTTTAGTGAATGGAGCTATGGGTAAAGTTGTGGGTTTTGTTAATTACCAGAAAAAAGATGGAATTTAATTTTTAAAAATAAAATTTTATCAGATTGAAGAGGTTAAAGACATTAGTCGTTGTTCAGTTCGTTTTTTGCTTGTGAAAGACTTATATGTACGTAGGAAGCAGTTTCCGTTTTCTCTAGCATATGCTGTAACTATTCACAAATCTCAAGGATTAACTGTAGATAGTGCTTTTGTAAACATTGGATCTAGTGTGTTTAAAGAAGGTATGGCATATGTTGCTTTGTCACGAGTGAAAAAATTATCTGGTTTATTCATGATAGACTTTGATAACTCAAAAGTTAGTGCTGATGCAAATTGTGTAAAGGAGTATAATAGATTAAGAAGAAGCTATGCTCCTCATTTAGGTCAGTATCCTGTGTTTGAAACACGTGTTGTTTGTCGGAAAAGGAGAATTGAGAATATCTGTAATGAGGATGTACAGAAGAGAAAACAAAAAGAGTGATGTGATTGCAAGCAAAAAGAAAAAGGACAATGTTGAAGAGGTTGTTGGTTGTCATTTTGAAAATAGCTCTGGTGTCAACTGCTACGCTAATGTAGTGCTGAATGTTGTATTTTATCTTGAAAGTTTGCAAGAGCAGATAATACTAAATCATGAAAAAAGATTTTGTTCTCTGCTGAGTTTCCTTTATGAGAAGCTGAGTAATGATAAAACTAAAATAGAAAGTGCTTCTGATGTTAGAAATCTTTTAGATGTATGTTCTGGATGTATACAGTTTACACAAAATGTCCAGCAAGATGCACAGGAATTCTTAATGTATATGCTTATGGTACTGGAAGATGAAGGGGTAGAACTTGAAAATATATTTGGTCTCTCTTATAAATGGGAACATTGTTGTGAAAACTGTATGAACACATGCAGCACTAATGTTGATTCTGAAAGGTTCATACATTTAACATTACCAGAGAGTAAATCAGTGACTTTTAGTAAATTAGTTAAAGATGCAAATCACAAAATGGAATGTCCTCAATGTAAATTAGAAATGTTATCGTTATTTTTAAAGAAATATGGACAGTATATAATTTTAATGATACAACGTTGTAGAGCTGATGGAACAAAATTGGACACTTTAATAAAGAAGTTTGTAGGAAATCAATTATCAATATCAGGAAAGACTTTTGTTGCAGTTGCAATAATTTTCCATGATGGACCTTCTATAACTTCTGGTCATTACACAGTTTATCTAAAATGTGAAAAAGGCTGGACACTATGTAATGATTCTCAATTGATTTTCAAGCAACGTTTGCCTGCAGAATTACCAAATTGCTACTTAATTTTTCTAAAACCAAAATTTTAGATACAAATTGCAGCATCTGAAGAAACCATTATTTCAATTTTATAGGATTACCATTGGATATTTCACCTAAAAAGGATTTAAAAATTACCATTTGGCCTCATGGAAAGGTAAATATTTCTATTGTGGACTTCTTTGACAGCTATTATTTTGGTGTATGTGCTTAAGCAACAAGATTTACAGACGTTATTTATTGCAAATAGTTATTGTTCTTAGAAGATATTTTTAATGTATATGTTACATTTCTATCAAGGTATGTTTTACTGAGGATAGATTCAGGGCTTTTTTAAACAATCTTTCAGATTGTTTATATTTTTGCCCGCTGTTAAGTGAATACAATTGATATCAATATTTTCAGTGAAATTCAATATATTCTGAAAACAGCAAAAAAAGGGCAAAAAATGTCTTTGTTAAATATGAAAATGTGTACTGTTTTCTAAAATGTATTGTTAAATATTACTACTTTTTTTCTTATCTAGAAAGAAAATTTAGGAAATTGAATCCTTTTTTCTTGCAATTAAAAACAACCATTTATTTCTAATTAAGTTATTTTGTTGGTCAGGTAAGTTTGAAATATCTGTATTTCTCACCCCTTCACTTTCATGCTCCCTTTTCTTCACTTCTCCTCACTCTGCTTTTCTCATTCCCCTTCTCTCTCTCTCTTCTTCCTTTACTGCTCTTTCGTAACTCCCTCACTCCTTCTCTACTACTCCCCTAGGTTTACTGCCTCCATCACAATTTTTTCAACCATGTTTCTCTCCCTGTCTCCATATGTCTCAGGCATTCTAACTACCTTACTCCTTCTCAGTTCCTTGCTCTCTGTCTCTGTTTCAGTCTCTCTCCCTTTGTCTGTCTTACCCTTAAATTCCTTAACATCTCTGTGGCAGATTTACAAGCCCCCTGCGCCACCACTACGTCACTTTTCATGACGTACTGGTGGCCTAGGGGGCTCCTCCATATTTACAAGGAGAGGAAAAGCCACCCTGCGTGATTTTTCCTCTCCTCGTAAATACAGCCACTTCACACGCAGCACTATGCGTTGAAGGGGCATTCCATGGGTGTTGTTGTGGGTGTTCCCACGCAACACCCATAGAACTAGACACATCTCCAGATTTACGAGAAATCGTAACTCTGGAGATGCGTGTGAATGCTACGCCACCCTAGAGGTGGCGTAGCGAGGCACAACGAGGAGAAATGTTTTAATTTCTCCTTGTTTTTTCCTCTTTCAGTGCATGCTGCATGCTACAGCACGCATTGAAAGAGGAAAAAGCCTCTTGTGATTGTTTTTGTGCAGGAAGGTGTCCCTTGCTGCAGAAGAACAATCTCCCCACCACGCAGGCATCCTTGCAGCATGGTGCAAGGGAGCCTGCGCCGGCGCATGGCTGCAGTTTGTGCGCCAGCGCAGGGGAAGCATAGAGATGCAACATATTCTTGTAAATATGTCGCATCTCTGTGCTTCGAAACTAACGCAGCACGGCGCAGCAAAATTACTTGCTGCACCGTGCTGCGCTAGTTTGTTATAAATCTGCCCCTCTGTTTCTACCACTCCTCCTCTCTCCATCACTCATTTTCCATCTATGTTAATTTTTTAACCTTCTCCGTCATTCTCCTTCCCTCACCTTCCCTAACTGTCACTATCCTTTACTCATAGTCACTCCTATTCTCCTACTTCACTTCCTCCTGTCTGTATCTCACACCCCTTCACCTTTTCGCATTCTTTCCTTCACTCTCCCTCACTCTGCTTTGCTCATTGAAATCCTGACTCCCTTTCTCTCACTCCAGTTTCCTAAATCCCTCCATACCCTCACTCCCCATCTCTCACTTTCTCTTACCCTCTTTTTTAATCCTCATACCTGTTATCTCACCATCACTCCACTTCTCTTACTTTCAATCGCTTTACCCTGCTGTACTTCATCCGCTTCGTCTGTTACTCTCTTTTCCTATCTCCGTCCCTTACTCCCCTTTTCTCACTCCCCCCTCCCTCTCTCTCCATTACTCACTGCCATTCCCTTATACATTCACTCTTCTTACCTGTATCCTCTACCCTTAGTCCTTTTGTTGCAGTCAGTCTTTCACTTCCCTTTCATGACTGATTATACTTTCCTTTTCTCACTTCTTCTGTCAGTCCTTTCCTCTTCACTCAGTCATTTCAATCATTTCAATCATTCATGTATACACTACACATTCACTCAATAAAATTACAACACAGTATATTAGGAATATAGCTCTTCTTGGAGAAGTGAAGTGAGTTCTGAAAATAACTGTTTTTTTTATCTTTTTTGTTTTGTATTTTCTTTTTAGTTTTTTAACAATTTTGTATTTTTTTTTATTTTTTTAAAGCAGCAAAAAAAACAGGGAATGAAAAACTGTTCAACAGGAACAAAAACAAAAAATGAAAAAAATTATGGGGTGGAGCATGTGTGCTGCTGTATTTTGTTCTCTATTAAGTTAATGCTGCTCTCACCATAACAGAGAACAACATTGCACACATTGCACCGTACATGAACCTTCTGGAACAGAGGGTGGATATCCAGAGGTCTTGAAGCAGGTGAATCTGCGGCCGCAGATGATGTGCTCGGCTGAGCAGCTGGAGGGTTGTCTCTTGTGGCTCTTCTAGACTCACGAGCATAAGCCACAGCATGCACTGTTTTGAAGTGCCTCAACATAGAATGAATACTAAAGGAGTATTTTTTTTTTGGATCTCCTCTAGATAAGACAACTCCACAAACAGTGCATGTGACGTTTGGGGCATTCACCTTCTTCTGGCCCTCTGGAAAAGTAAAGAACTTCCATATGAATGAGTCCTTTTGTTTTCTCTGCCTTGGTGGCACAAAGGTCTCCTCTTCACTCCCTGAAGAAGACTGCTGTTCTGCCATTTTCACGTACTGGAAAAGCTGTTCAGCTCCTTCTCCCAGGAAATAAGAAGAAATAATGAGGGGAGTGGGTGTGGTGTTTGAAGATTCTGGAACTGGAACTACTATGAACCAATGAAAAGTGTTGTTTCGTAATCACATGACTTGCCGTGCGCGCACGGAGCACGTACGCATGCCACACGGAGCACGCACGGAGCACGCACGCATGCGCACACGGAGAACGCACGCATGCGCACACAGAGCACGCACGCATGCGCACCCGGAAACGGTGCGCGCACCGCGATAAACCCTAAAAAAAACAAAAAAACTGTTTATAAGTTTATGGAAGATATTAACTAAGCTGTTCAACTTTATCCAAATAAAAAAAAAAAATAGAGCTGAGCCATTCCATATTACAGGATACAGTCAATCTATAACTATATAAAGGTAGTTTATTGTAAAATAAATACATGTAAAATATAATAATACATACATAAACTAGCATTTAAAAAAACTTGCATATTCAGTAAAAAAAACATAGGTTTCACACACGTTATAGTTAGGAATTAGCATTTAAAAAACCTTGCAAATTCACTGAAAAAACCATAGGTTTCACACATGTTATAGTTAGCTGGACATTTCACTCGTACAAAACCATTGAAATTCCCCCGTTATAGTTAGTTCAGCTAACTATAACTCGCGCGCCCGCAATCCACTGCTGATGACGTCACATATTACATCACTCATGACATGGTCAGTGACATCACATAACTATAACGTGTGTGAAACCTATGGTTTTTTCAGTGAATATATATATATATATATATATTAACTACTGGCGGTCGCCAGTAGATAGTTATAGTTAGGACCGTGTTTCCATAGGGAATCCGCAACATTCTATTTGGAATAACTTTGGCGCCGGTTGACGAATCCTCGCAAAATTTTCAAAATAGGTGGGGCGCTCCGCTCCGCTCCTACCCTGAAAGCCTCGGGGGGATTCGTCAAGCGGGGGCTGAGAAAAAAGGGGGGGTCCAAAAACGCGTTTCCCCATGCAATTTTCCATAGGGACCTTTAGTCCAAGGTACAGTCCGAACGGCTGAACAGAATTACTTGAAATTTGACAGAGAGGTAGTCCTCAGCTCAGGGATGTGCCTTTTGCAGGTCTGGTGTCAATCTGTTCAGTAGTTCCTGAGAAAATCAAAAGTAAAATCATATATATATGTGGGCGGAGCCTAACCACACATCTCATCCTGAGATCTGATTGGCTGTCAGCACTTCATCCAAGAAGTGTTGGCAGCCATCTTGGGACCAATATACATGATAGCACCTCATTAAAAAGCATTGCAGTTAATAGAAGGTTTTAAGACTTTAGTTACATTATCAATCATTTGTTGATGGTACCATACTCATTTTAGGAATTGTGGTATGTTCTAAGGTGATTTCACCATGTGAAAAGGCTTCTGCTGGGATATCATGATTGAGAGAAAAATATTTTCTCATGCTTTTCCCACAGAGGTTTGGAAGGTGATCTATAAGCTAAACTGAGAGCTTATTTTCTGTAAATTCACATTATCTTTCTCAGTCATGTGAGAATGAAGTCTGACATTCTCAGTAAAACATGTACATCCAACAAGGGCAGAGACTGTCAGTTGATTCCTTTGTGTTCTACTGCAGCTTCCCAGAGTGTTCCAAAGAACAACTAGAACAGTCCTACTTATGATAAACGTATGGCACACCTGAAGCCATCTTGCTTGGATTAAAGTGGTAACTCTTAAAACATTTAATTTAAAAAGGAACAAAATGAGGGGGTTCATTTTTCCATAAAAAGTATGATTAGTGCTGCAGAAAGAAAAATTAGGGCACATTTTGCGTGACTTCTCAAATCCTCTTCTATTTCATTAAAAAATTCTGACATGCAGACTGAAACATGCACTTTCAATACCAGCAGCAGTTTTCCCTGGTGAGCAGTAGCTTTACTACAGTGATCACGGGCCTCATGTAGGAAGCCTAATACCGGTCGGTAACGGCCGATTTTCGGTAAATATACCGTTACCGACCGGTATTTAGGCTTTTGAGATGTAGGGGGATCATTTCATTACCGAATCATGAAATGAGATGTAGGGGGAGTGTGTGGTGGGTGTGGGGATTCGTTATTTACCACCAACTAAAGGTTGGTGGTAAATGACGAATAGGTGTAAAAAAGCATTTTTGTGCACGTTTAAGTGTGCAATGTGGCAGACATACATGCCCTTAGGGCATGTATGTGCGCCACATGTGCACACATGGCCGAATCAGGGGTGCAACAGGGTGTCAATGTGACACCCTGCCACCCTTGCATGTGCTCCCCCCATTACCGAATCGGTATTTACCGAATCGGTAATGAGGCATACCTTCCCATCAATGGGAAGGTATGCCTCATTACCGAATCGGTAAATACCGATTCGGTAATTACCGAATTTCTACGAATCGGTAATTTTTACCGCATAAATACCTACATAGCATTTACCACTTCATAAATACCGAATCGGTATGATTCGGTATTTATGAAGTGGTAAATGCCAGGCCACCTACATAAGGCCCCACATGAGCAAAAAGAGTACTAACATTCTGAATTTATGGCAAATGTGTCACACATCTGAATGCCTTCTTGATGGAATCAAAGTAAAAAACTGAAAGTATTTCCTACTGAGGAGACTGCAGTAAATGAGGAAATTAGGAAACTTCATAACAAATAAGTCTCCCAAGATGGCCACCAGAGACAAAAGAGCCCAAATGTAGCCCAAATATCACCCAGATGTAGCCCAAGTATAGCCCAATGACAGAATGTCCCAGAGTGTTCTTAAAAACAACTAGAGCGCTTACTGTCTTCATTATGACAAAAGTATGGCACACCTGAAGCCATCTTGATTGGAATAAACTGGTAACACTTAAAACATTTAATTTAAAAAGGAACACAATGAGGGGGTTCATTTTGCCATAGAAATTATGATTAATGCTGAAGAAAGAAAATGAGGGCACATTTTGAGTGACTTCTCAAATCCTCTTCCATTTCATTAAAAAATTCTGACATGCAGACTGAAACATGCAGTTTTAATACCAGGAGCAGACTTCCATGGTGAACAGTAGTTTTACTAAAGGGATCTAATGAGCAACTAGAGTGCTAACTTTCAGAATTTATGGCAAATGTGTGACACATCTGAATACCTTCATGATGGAATCAAAGTAAAAAACTGAAAGCATTTCCTACTGAGGAGACTGCAGTACATGAGGAAATGAGGAAACTTCATAACAAATAAATTTCCCAAGATGGCCACCGGAGACAAAAGAGCCCAAATGTAGCCCAAAATCACCCAGATGTAGCCCAAATATAGCCAAATGACAGAAGTGTGCAAAACACTTATTATTTTGTGTTTTTGCAGCGTTATATAGTGCAGACTTGTCAGGTATTGGAGTGCTTTACATGAGCATTGGTTACATCACACAAGAACAAATTCATTTTGGTTGTAGACATGGGGAGACTAAGTGATTTGACCAGAATCACAGAATGTCGAGCTGAAGCAGAAACTCCAACCTGGTTCCCCAGTTGCAAAGTCTGCAGTTCTGGAAGTAACACCACATCCTCTCCCCTAAGTGCAACATTTAATCAAGTGGTCAGCTGGATAAAAAAACATAAAGATAACAAATAATTTAAAAAAGCTTTGTCGCTATTTGAAAACTCAGAAAATAGCCATGGTGTCCCACCGGGTCCCTGAGAAGGATTGGGGAGCGGGGTTGTGGGGACACTTTGAGTGATGGGAGGGATACCCTGTTAGACCTGCCTGAGCAGAGCAGGATGGTGTATGCCCATATGAAAGAGGGCCTTGATGATGCGTTCTGGTTTCTCCCCAGAAATGTCCAGGCTGGAGATTTAGGACCTGTAAGAAGCTGGAGGGTACCACTTGGGTTGAATATGTGTCTTTCTTTTGCAGAGCAATGGATTGCTGGGTAAAAGGTAGCAAAGTGAAAACCTTTGAGCAATTGTGTGACTTGTTCGCATGGCAGCATTTATCTAGCAACTGTTTTCCAGAGCTACGCCAGCACCTTGTTGATAGCAAGCTCACTAAACCTAGGAAGCTTGCTGAGGAGGCGGACCGCTGGGTGAGCACCCGGGTTCGCAAGGGTCTTGTGGGAGACTTCGCCAAAGGTGGGCAGGGTCCCCAGCAGAGGAGTGGGGGGACAGGGGTAAACAGAGAGAGTCCCAGAGAGGACCCCAAAATAATTCCCCAGGGAGCCAAGTGGAGGTGTCCCAGCCTCCGCCCTGAAAAGAAGCCTGTGTCCCTGACAGGTAGGCCTGTTCAGAGGGGGCCCCTTACTTGCTTTAAGTGTGGTCAAGTGGGCCACAGGTATGATCCTCAGTGTCCCCTGAAGGACACCAATGCACCACCCCGTGCACCCCCCTGCCAGATTGCCAGTGTAGCCCTGGGAGGGGAAGAGATGGGTGTCCAAAGTGGGTGGGATCCCATAGAATTGACCCTTTTCCCACTATGAGACATTGAGAAGGTCCCTAACCCCCACACTGCTTGCTAACACTAAGAAGTACAGGCAGTGGGTAACAATCAATGGCCATAGGGTGGAGGTTCTGAGGGACACAGGGGCTAGTGTGACTGCTGTCAGCTCCCGGTTGGTGTCCAAAGAGCAGATTGTCCCCCATGCATTCTGCCCAGTAGTGTCAGCAGACAACTCTGAGAGCCAGTGTGAAGTGGGTCAAGATACCTTTGAGGGGGGGGGGGGGTCTCAGGAACTCTCCAAGTAGCAGTGAGGCCAGCTATGCCGGTAGACTGTCTGTTGGGCAACGATTTAGAGTACTCCCCGTGGGCTACGGTGGAGAGGAAGTCTCATTTGGAAATGTTGGGTCTGCCTGAGTGGGCGTGTGCGACCACTCGGTCCATGGCAGCCAGTAAGGATGTTCAGAAGGACCTGGAGCCTGAAAGTATGGCCCAGGCCCCTGCCTTAAAGATAAGGGGCAGGGGGCACGGGAAACCGGCCCTCATGGTTCCCACAGTCCAGGAAGGAGCAGACCTTGAGGGGGATGCCCTGGAACCTACAGAAGAACAAGTAGCCGAACTGGGGGACCTACCGGAGCTGACCCATTGGCAGCAGGAAGGAGGGCCCACCAGGGAGGAATTTTGTGAACAGCAGAGAACGTGCCCTTCTCTTGATGGACTGCGGCGGCAGGCCACAGCCCAGGCAGCAGGTGACCAGTCAGGATCACATATGATCTATTGGGAGAATGACTTCCTTCACAGGGAGCCTAAGGCTGCTGAGCCTGGGTCAGCCCGTGTGCTGGTGGTACCCCAGAGCTTCAAAGCCTTCCTACTGGGGTTGGCTCACGATGTACCATTGGCTATACATCTGGGGCAGACCAAGACCTTTGAGAGGCTGGTCACCCACTTCTATTGGCCCCAGATGCGCAAGAGCTCAGATGCTCACTGCAGGACATGTGAGACTTGCCAGGCAAGTGGAAAGAGCGGGGGAAAGATCAAGGCCCCGCTCCAGCCCTTCCCGGTTGTCAGTACTCCATTCGAGCGAGTGGGCATTGACATTGTGGGGCCTCTGGACCCCAGGACAGCCATGGGCAACAGGTTCATCCTGGTCTTGGTGGACCATGCCACCCAGTACCCTGAAGCAATCCCCCTCAGGACAGTGACGGCCCCCATGGTGGGACGCGCACTGATGGGGATTTTCTCCCGTGTGGGATTCCCCAGAGAGGTGGTGTCCGATAGGGGTACTAATTTTATTTCCAAATATATGAAATCTCTGTGGGAGGAGTGCGGAGTAACGTACAAGTTCACGACTCCTTACCACCCCCAAGGTAACAGGCTGGTTGAGAGATTCAACCGGACCCTTAAGGGCATGATTATGGGCCTAGAGGAGCCCATGAGGTGTAAGTGGGATGTCCTCTTGCCATGCCTGTTTGCTTACCGTGAGGTGCCACAGAAGTCTCTAGGGTTCAGTCCCTTTGAATTGCTCTATGGTCACCCGGTAAGAGGGCCTCTGAGTCTGGTCAAGGAAGGCTGGAGAGCAATCTCCCAGGAAGCCTCCCCAGGATGTGTTTAGCTACATGCCGGCCTTCAGGAACCAAACTCGGCGTTTCAGGAAACTTGCTGAGGCAAATCTGGAAGCCAGCCAGGAAGAGATGAAACGCTGGTACGATCAGAATGCCGCTCTGATCGAGTTTCAGCCTGGTCAAAAGGTGTGGGTCATGGCCCCAGTGAGGTGGTGGAGCGCAAGAGTCCTGTTACCTACTTGGTGGACTTGCAGTCTCCCTGGAACCCTCTGCGGGTCCTGCATGTCAACCGCCTGAAGCCCCACTTTGAGAGGTCTGAAGTGGGCATGCTACTAGCTACAGATGCTGGAACGGAAGAGGAGAGTGAGCCTCTTCCCGACCTCCTGTGGGCTGAGGAAAAAGATGGGTCAGTGGAGGGCGTGGTCCTCTACATCACACTGACTCCTGAACAGCAGAGTGATTGTCGCCAACTGTTGGGGCAATTCAGTGATTTGTTCTCCCTGGTGCCTAGTTTCACCGATTGGTGTCTCCATGATGTGGACACTGGGGATAGTCCTCCCATGAAGCATAAGGCTTACCGAGTGACTGACCGGGCAGAGCGTACATTAAGGAGGAGGTCTCCAAAATGTTTAGGGGGTGATTGAGTTCTCTTGCAGCCCTTGGTCCAGCCCAGTGGTCCTGGTACCCAAGGCTGCGGTGCCTGGTGCCACCCCGGAACTTCGGCTCTGCGTGGACTACAGAGGTCTCAATTCAGTCACCAAGACTGACGCGCACCCCATCCCCAGAGCTGATGAGCTCATACATCGGCTAAGGGCTGCACGGTACCTTAGCACGTTTGATTTGACGTCCGGGTTCTGGAAGATAACCTTGACCGATGGGTCAAAGGAGAGTTTGGCGTTCTCCACGCCTGATGGACACGGGTGATGCCCTTTGGGATGAAGAATGCACCTGCCACCTTCCAGAGGTTGGTCAACAGAGTGTTGGTTGGGCTGGAAGATTTCAGCGCCGCCTACCTGGATGACATTGCAGTGTTTAGTTCCTCATGGGAGGGCCACCTGCGCCACCTCTGGGAAGTGTTGATGGCACTGCGAAAGGCAGGCCTCGCAATCAAGGCAAGCTAGTGCCAGATTGGGCAGGGTTCTGTGGTGTACTTAGGACATCAGGTGGGGAGCGGCCAGGTGGCGCCCCTACAACCCAAGATTGAAACCATCCTGGCTTGGGAGCCTCCAAGGACCCCGCATCAGGTGAGAGCCTTTTTAGGACTCACAGGTTATTACAGGAGGTTTGTCAAAGGGTATGGCAACATTGTTGCACCCTTGATTGAGCGGACTTCTAAAAAGCAGCCAAAGATTGTGAACTGGACTGACACCTGTCAGAAAGCTTTCGATGCCCTGAAGACTGCCATGTGCTCTGCACCAGTACTCCAGGCACCCAACTTTTCAAAGGAATTTGTTGTCCAGACAGACGCTTCCGAGTGTGGTGTGGGGGCCATTCTGTCACAGATCAATGAAGAGGGCCTAGACCAACCTGTGGCCTTCATTATTAGAAGGTTGCTCTCCCGGGAACAGAGGTGGAGTGCAATTGAACATGAGGCATTTGCTGTGGTCTGGGCATTGAAGAAGCTGAGACCATACCTGTTTGGGACTCACTTCCAGGTTCAGACAGATCACAGGCCCCTCAGATGGTTGATGCATATGAGGGGTGGAGAATCCAAAGTTGTTGAGGTGGTCCATTTCTCTTTAGGGTATGGACTTTATGGTGGAACACCGCCCTGGTACAGAACACGCCAACGCTGACGGTCTGTCCAGCTTTTCCGCCTCAGTGATGAGAACTCCCAGGGGGTGGGTAGTTCTCCCCACATTTCAGCTGGAGGGGACGCGCATTAGACCTGGCACCATTGGCGTAGGTCTCCCTTCCATTTTTGTCGTTTATGTCCCCTTCATGGTTGCTGGCGTTAGATGTTCTGGGCGCTGTGCCACTGCCATTCAGTGACACAGCGCGAATGCTCCTTATTATAAAATACCTGATGAACCGGTGTAGTTCTAGTAGTACCAAAGAACATGCTAGGGAGGTCGAATTTGGTATGCTTCCGCTTCAAATATTAACGTGCATCTGGTAGTAGTGATTGTCTTTATGTTCTGTGTGTGCAATTGCCGCTTTTGGAAAGTAGGTATCTTTTTGTCGAAGTCTTTCTGTGTGTTTCGCTGGTATGTGTATTGGTTGTCTGGTTTACAGTGCCAGGGCAGGCCGGGGCTGACCTGGGTCGAATGGAGCAATCTGCCGTTGAAGTATGGGGAGGGGTGACCCCTTTGATCTGAGCAGGGCTGTGCCTGGCAAGGTGAATGATGGCTCCACCTCTCGCTGGGTGTCTGATGGTGGGCCCCTCTCCCTGGAAGGGAGGATGCAGCCTCAGAAATAAAGTGACCCAAGTCGACACCAAACTGGTTCTGGCCGGGTCGAGTGATTTGTGACTTTCTCAAGAACAAAGACTTTTGATGTATAAAGATCTGATCTGAAACTCCTTCGGGGTGTAACTTCGGGATGCCAAGACGAACCTCTGGCCGTGTAACGAGAGGAAGAGGACTTTGAAACTTTCATCCATCCACTGAAGCAACTACCCAAGGGCCTGACTTGAGCTTGCCCCCTGCCGAAGCCCAGGGACATTAGACTTCATTCCTCAGCAGCCCGGATTCCTATTTAGAGAAATCCTACTCGCAGGTGAAGCCACTGTCGAGAAATCCAAGGCCTCTGGATCTACTGTGGGGAACGCCTGCATTTGCCTTGTCTACGGAAACTATTGCTATCGCCATTGTGGGCCGCTGCAGTTGAGAAGCTGCGCCGCTGAGTGCCCGCAGTTGACTTGTCTACGGAAACTATTGCTGTCGCCATTGTGGGCCGCTGCAGTTGAGAAGCCGCGCCGCTGAGTGCCTGCATTTGCCTAGTCTACGGAAAGGATTAGTTACTTACATGTAATCCTAGTTCTCTTCCAGGGGTATACTCATCAACGTCATAAGCACTAGAATATTCCCGCCCATGCGCGGGACCCCGGAAACATAATCATATATGTGACCTACATATATGCATCTCCACGTATATATATATACATATATATATATATATATATATATATATATAAATAATAAAAAAGCAAATGCAGCCTTTCACAACCGGAGCTGAATAATGCTGTAAGGACTCCCCTGTATATTATGAATAATATATCTAATATAAACAATTTATCATAAAAACAGGGAAGAGAACAACAGCAAAGCATGTTTGAAAACTGTTTTAATGCTTAGCATTTAGCCGAAAACCTCAGATAGGACTGAAAGCATTGACAGCTCACAGGCTGCATTGCAGAAAACTACAGCCTAGAAAGGCTAGAAAGCTAACTCATAGCAACATAGAAAAACTGGCACCGTGCCTTTAAGGCAGCCATGACCCCTAGCTTCCCATCATGCCTCAGGGGTGACAGTTAGGTCAGTTATTCTTTGCGGTGACACAGAGCCATGACACAAAGAGTTGACAATTCCTTAAGAATAAGGATCCTTTGCCCGGGGAGGTGGCAGGGTTGCTTATGACTTTGATGAGGATACCCCTGGAAGAGAACTAGGATTACAGGTAAGTAACTAATCCTTCTCTTCCAGGGGATCCTCATCAATAGTCATAAGCACAAGAATAGAATAGCGAGCCTCACCTCATCCACTGCGGGCAAAGGAAAATAATAATTAGCAATCAAGCTCAGAGAACTAAACTTGACAATTCAGACATTTCTCTTATCTGAACAGATTTCTCAAGGAGGCCTGGCCTACTTGAGTATCCGCCGTGGAGTCGGATTCAAGACAATAATGCCTTTTGAAAGTATGCACAGATCACCAGGTTGCTACCTTGCAAATTTCTACCATCGGAACGTCATGCAAGAAAGCTATTGTACCAGTTTTCCCCCTAGTGGAGTGTGCTTTAGGTGACAACAATAGGGGTTTATTTGCCATCTGGTAGGCCAATTTTATAAAGGACACTATCCATCTGGAAATGGACCTTTTGGTAGCTGGAAAACCTGTCCTCATGGAACCATAATTTAAAAACAATTGCTCCGATTTTCTAATGACCTTCGTTCCCTCTAGACAGAATTTAAGCACGCTCTTAACGTCTAAGGAATGGAGTGACATTTCCGCAGGAGTAGTGGGATTGGGAAAGGACGGTAAGGAAATTGACTGATTAACATGAAAATGAGATACAACTTTCGGTAGAAAAGCAGGGTGAGTCCTTAACACTACTCTGTTGTGGTGAAAGATAGTATATGGCTCTTTGGAAGACAGCGCTTGGATTTCGCTTACTCTACGCGCTGATGTAATCGCGACTAAGAAAGCCGTCTTCCATGTCAAATGTTGCAGCGTGGCTTTATGGATGGGCTGAAAAGGAGGACCCATCAATCGAGAGAGGACTAGATTCAACTCCCAAGGAGGAGAAGGAGGCTGAACAGGGGGATACACTTTTTTCCACCCCTGTAGGAAATCCTTGACCACCTGTAGTTGAAAAAAGGAAGTTTGGTTTGGAGACTTTCTGTAGGTCATTATGGCCACTAAACGTACTTTGATCGAAGAATACTTCAACCCTGATTTAGCCAAGTACAGGAGGTAAGGAAGAATAACCTCCTCCTGCCCGATGGTTGGATCAAAATGATTACGAGTGCACCACAAGTAGAACCGTTTCCACTTAAAGGAGTACGAAGCCCTTGTGGAAGGTCTCTTTGCCTCCTTTAGTATATGCATACAGTCCTGTGGTAAGTTCAAATGTCCATATTGCAGGACCTCAGGTGCCATGCTGCCAAGTTCAGTGAGGGAAAGTTGGGATGTAGAATCTTCCCGTCCATCTTGGTCAGTAGGTCCGATCTGCAAGGAAGCCTCCTGTGGGGGTGCATCGACAGCTGTAATAGGTCCGGGTACCACCACTGCAGAGGCCAGTCTGGGGCTATCAGAATCATTGACATGTTGGACCGGATGAGCTTGGATACCACCTTCGGAATCAGAGGCAGGGGAGGAAAGGCGTATGCAAATAATCCGGACCAATCCATCAAAAGAGCATTCCCCTTCGTCCCTGGACGGTGGAACCTGGAGGCGATGGCGTGGCATTTTTTGTTTAGATCGTCTACAAACAGATCTATGGAAGGCTGCCCCCACTGATGGAAAATTTCTGCCAGTACTTCGTCGTTTAGCACCGTCTGGCTGATCTTCTAAGTGCTGGCTGAGTGTGTCTGCTCGCACGTTTCGTTCCCCTGGGAGGTGCACCGCTGTGATGGAGAGACCCCGGGCTAGAAGCCAAGGCCATATCTTTTGAGCTTCCAGGGAGAGAGGGCGAGAACGCGTACCACCCGGTTTGTTCAGGTAATACAAGGTGGTCGTGTTGTCCGTTTGGATGAGGACTGAGTTGGACACGATCGAGGGCTGAAAAGCTTTCAGAGCTAGATGGACTGCTCGCAGCTCTAACATGTTTATGTGGTAGGATTGCTCCTTGACGGACCACCGCCCTTGCATCTGTAGGCAATCCATGTGTGCTCCCCATCCCTGCAGAGATGCATCTGTTACCAAGGACTGGGTTGGAACAGGTTGATGGAAGGGGACTCCTCTTAAGAGATTCTGTGGTCGAGTCCACCATAGAATGGACGACTTTGCTGCTTGTGAAAGCACAATCCGGTCTTCCCAGAGACCCGTTGCCTGGTTCCACTTGTCCTCCAGGTCCTGCTGTAAAGGCCTCATTCTCAGCCTGGAGTTGGGAATGAGGACTATGCAAGAAGCCATTGATCCCAATAGGGACGCCACTTGTCGGTCCGTTGGGCGATTTGTCTGGAGAAGAACTTTGCACTTCTGTCGAATTGAAAAAAGTCTCTGATCCGAAGGAAACGCTCTTCCTAGATTTGTATCTAGAACGGAGCCCAGGTAATGGATGACCTGTTAAGGCTGGTGAACCGACTTCTCCATATTCACGTGCAGGCCTAGCCTGCGGAGCATAGAAAGACACACTTGGAAGTCGCTTTTTACCTGTTGAGGAGATGGCCCTTTCAAGAGCCAATCGTCCAAGTACGGATATAAGAATAGTCCTCTTCTGTGTAGATCCGCGGCTACCACTGCCATGCACTTGGTAAAGACTCGTGGGGCAGATTTTAGTCCGAAGGGCAACACCCTGAACTGGTAGTGACTGCTGCCGACCACGAATCGCAGAAATTTGCGATGACGAGGAATTACAGGAATGTGGACATACGCATCCTGGAGATCCACTGAACACATCCAAATGTGGACATATTTGATGAAGTGCCAGCATGCGAAATTTCTCTTTCAAGATGACTTTGTTCAGCGACGGAAGGTCCAGGATAGGTCTGAACTTGTGCTCCTGATCTCTTTTCAGTACAAGGAAGTACCTGGAGTACACCCCCTTTCCTCGCTGAGAGTGGGGAACTTTCTCTGTGAGAAGTTGGCCTGATTTATGATGTCACTAATTCTAGTGTACACCTTGTATCAGTCCAAACAACCCTTATGGTGATTGGTTGTAAAGTCAACCTTATAGACCAGCTATCCCAGTGGTAGCATGGACAAGAGCAGTCTTAGGCTAAACTCTGAATGGCATGTGAAGCCAGCTGTTATACCATATATAATCCCTTGAATACCAAATGAAAGGACACCACAACAGGTATATATATATAAAATAAAGTGTATTTATTCTAGTCAAACCCTCAGCACTCTTTATGAGATTCGAGGTAAGAGCAACACAGTCTTATTCAAGCATACATTAAGTCACACAGGTAAGTAATACAGTTAGGCCCTAGGGGCCACGCAAACCATATACTAAGTAAGTGGTATAAGGACCACTGTCACGGAAATAGGATAGGCCTAGGCCTAGGGAATCGCTGGGGCTACACTACACTAGCAACAGTTAGGAAGTGGGAGGCCCACGGGATTCAGGTGCAGAGTGGAAACACTCAAGCGTAATGCGTATAATCGATAGAAATAGTACAGTTTAGAATTAATAAGATTTAGGACACTTCTGGAGTAGCTAGGAAGTCGAGACTTGAGAACTAGACACTAGGATAGTCAATACCCTGATGAGCACCGGAGTACCCAAGTAACCTAGCCCACGGGCTGCGGGTGCATAGGTGTGAACTTGCGTCGGGTTTCGTTGTCGACTCCTATGGATGCCTGAAGGAAAGATGCTGACAGGCAGTCAGTGAAGAGTGTCCGGTGGATCCCAAGGCCGGGATCAAGAAGGAAGGATACCTGCAAGCAGAAGGGACAGAGTCTGGGTCACTAGCCAGTGACCACGTGGAACCAGGAAGGAACCAGGCGATGTCAGGAGATTGCAGGTGAAGAGGTGAAGCTTGTCGCAGCAGCCACGGGTACCAGGAGATGTCAAGGACGACCAGGAGGCGAGCTGGCCCACGAAGGCTCGTGCTGTCGGCGGCGTCGAAGTCGAACTAGGACTCACCAAGCCTTGGCAAGCGGAACCCACGAAGAATGGAGGACTTGCTTCTGTGCAGACCAGGAAGGTCTGGGGTGCTTCTCTTTTACAGAGGAGCAGGAGCCGGTCTGGAGGAACCAAACCAGCAGTGGAAAATTGAAGGTGTGTCGTCGCAAAGGTTACTAGCCAACGGGCAAGCAACCGGACAGACGCGGCAAGCAGGGAAATGCAGAAGGGCCTCACGCAGGACTCGTGGAGTGTGGGGGGCTGATCTTCGGTGCAGATGGTGCTTGGGGTTGGGGCTTCTCAATCCCCGGTGCACAACCTCGAGGGTGCCTTAGAAACTGCGCTGGAAGATACTCGCCACTTTTCCCAGGTAGCCGGTCCCACGTCTCTCGTCGCCTCCACGGATCACAGCTCGGCTGTGGATGTGGATCAGGGTCGGAGAAGTCTGGAAGTCAAGGCTCTGGTCAGGCTCTGCAGTCGGTCCCTCGTAGAACTTCAGCAAAGCAAAGGGTAAGTATCTTGATGGTGCCTGTTCGCACAGGGTGACCACTCCTTGGCCACAAGGGAGATTCTTCAGTCTTCTTCTTTCGTCGAATGTCGAAGGTCCAGAGTTTCTGTTCAAGTTGCAGGTTCAGGATAATCTAATCTCCTGGGGCCCAGCTACCACACTTATACTAATCTGGGGGGCTGGGTTGCCTGCTAGGTCACGCCTTATGGGTGGGACCTGGGAGGGGGGTGGTTACACCCTCTTCCCTTTGTCCAGTTTCGCGCCAGGACTGGGGCTGGAGTGCCCCAGCACCGGTTTGAACTGGACTATGCGTGGGACACCTTGTGTGCCCCAGGCAGTGTCTAGTTTCTTTCATACCTCCCTGCCCCAATACACTAAGGCCTGTCTGGGGTGGTGCTCGCACCTCCCAAGGCAGGAAACCTATTGTCCAAGCCTCCCGTGCCGGGATCACTCCCAGCAGCAGGAGGTCAGACTTGTGTCGTGGCAGCAGCATCCATTTTGTGATGCTGGGGCTCTGGTTAACCGGGTAAGTAGGGTTCAACATGTCTTCTCCCTCTAGAAGGGAGGGATAATATCCTCATCACCAGAAATGGGATGGGGGTATTATTCCAAAGTGTTAGACACCTTACACGACATGTTTTGATAAAGCCAAACCATAATTACCATAACCGTTTAAGATTATAAGGCACTTTAAGAGTATATGGTAGGCTATATCATAGAACAGCTATAAGGACATGGTTCCGAAAGCTGCATACAGGCTCAGCTCATGCTAGAGCACTATCTCACATGTTACCAAGCACTCTGCCTCCAGGATTGTTAAGGCCTGCCATGGGAGTGGCTGATAGGTACACATGTGTCTATATATAAGGTAGGTATAGGAATACTACACTTAAGCAAGGGGTGAGTACACGACCTTGCCCCAGCTGAGTGATCAGCCAGTTGTGTCATAATGGAAGGCCAGGCCAGGGGTGGCATAATACATGCTGCAGCCCCTGGTAGGCCTAGGGTACACCTATGCCCTGGGTACCTAAGGTACACTGTACAGGGGCCAATAAGGTGATCCTATCCAATTGGGTTATGCACCTAAAGTACATAGTATTAATTTAGACAGAGAACAGCAGGGCTGTGGGTCTGATTAGCAGGCCCACAGCCACATCTAAGTCGAAAACCAGTAAAGCAAAAGCAAAAAGTGGGGGTGAACATAGAAAGCAGACCCTACTCTCCTACATTCTCTATGGCCTTTTTTTGCAGAAGAGCCATCACTTCTTGTTGTAGCAACTTTAGCTGGTGAGGACGAGATCTTTTTGGAGGAATGCCCTTTGGAGACACACGGAAACGTAGTGCATATCTATTGCGCAGTATACTGAGCACCCAACGATCTTTTGTTATGTTGCACCACTCTTTCAGGTGACATGGAACACTTCCTCCCACTGAAGTGGGCAACGGCGTCAGAGGAAGCTTTGGTTCATTGCTTTCCTGCTGTTCGAGTTGTGGAGGAGGATTGCTGTTGATTACCTCCTCTACCTCTGTTCGACTTTCGACCTTGAAACTGCGATCTTCCCTGGTTTTTGCTTTGGGACCACTGAGGGGCTTGAACCCTCTGTTGGTATCCCTTGTGCTGGTTGGGTCTGTATCTTCGTCTGAATTCCTTTTTCTTTTCTAACCCCACCGCCTTCAAAGTGTCTAGCTCGGCTTTCATTCGAGCCATATCTTCATCCGTGTCGGAGCCAAACAATGAAGAACCAGAAAAAGGCAGGTTAAGGATCCTCTGCTGAGCATCCGGTTTAAGACCTGTAAGCCTTAACCAGGCAGACCTTCTTGCGCAAATGCCATGCGCATACGAATGCGCCGATAGAATGGCACCATCCACTGCAGTGCTAATCATTTGATTAGCTACCAGGGACCCTTTTGTAATGACTTCCTCAAAGTCCTTCTGATCCTCCTTTGGTAGCTTCTCTTTGAAACGATCCAAAGAATTCCATATGGATCTGTTGTACCGACCTAATAAGGCTGCTGCACTGGAGATTTTAAGCGAAGACGCTGCAGAACCACAAACCTTTCGTCCCCAAGAATCTTGGGACTTACTTTCTTTATCCGGAGGGACCAACGCATGTGTAGAAACTGCGTGCATTTTACGTGCCGCTGCGACGATCACTGAATCCGTAGGCGGATCCATTTTCAAAAACACCGGGTCTGCATCAGCAGGCTTGTATTTCTTTTGAATTCTGGCCAGTGTAGCCTTAATCGCTGAGGGTGTTAGAAAAATATCCATTACTGGTTCCAGAAGCCCAGGAACCAGAGGTAGCAACGGTCGCGAAGCAGATCTTTGGTGCAGCGTCTCGAAGATCACTGTTGTTGCGACCTGAGGGGTGGACATTTCAATGTTTAGTTTCTGTGCCCCTCTCTGCAGCACATCATGATATATGTTAATGTCATCTATCGGAGACACTCTCGACTGAGGGCTGTCCGATAGAGTAGGCGAATAGTCCCTCTTAGAGGAGTGGGTGGAGGAAGATGACCATGAAGGAGATCTCCTTCTTCGGTGATGAGACGTAGAAGGTCTGCGTTCCTTAGATCTTCCTGTCCGGTGCGGACGTACCGGCGAAGGCGATCTATCCACCTCCTGTACCAATATTTGTAGAGGGGATCTGTGGACAGGGCTTGTGTATTCTTCCTCTCTTCTCGATGCTCCCGCTGGAGTCTTACTCCAGTGATGGACTGGTAAAAGCCATCTTGGGGATAGATTTATAGAAGGAGAGGTCCTCCTCTGATGTGATAGTGACCTCTGTCGTGATCTCCTCGAATGATGTTCTGGTGACGCAGATGGAGAATGCCTCGACGGACGTCTCGAGGAATGAGAGGATGAGTGTCTCGAGGCTGATTCAGTCACTAAAACCACTGAACCCTCTTCAGATCTATGTGATGTGGGTCTTGATGTCGAGCGTATAGCCCGCTCCAGCGGAGCCCTCCTCGACGTCGATCTAGATCTTCTTCTAGCCGTCGAAGCTCGACCAGGTTCTGGGAGAGGTCTCGACGTTGACTCAGTTTGTTTCAACGTCGAATGTCCCGACGGCAAATGGTGCATCGACAACAGAAATGCACTTCTTCGTCTCGAAGTCGAGCGCTGTGGGATCGGCGGCGCAGAAGGACTTCCTCTCCTTGACGCCGATCGTCGGTGGGATGACGACGGCGGAGGGCTTCTGGTTCTCGACGCCGATCGTTGCTGGACTGACGTCGGCGGGGGGCTTCTAGACCTTGACACCGATCGTCACCGGGATGACGACGGTAGAGGGCTTTTTGTTCTCGACGCCGATCGCCGCCTGGTTTGCGACGGCGGAGAACTCTCTCCCCTCGACGTCGAACGTCGTCTGAGTAACGGCGACGGAGGGTTGCCAGCTCTCGACGTCGACCGACGTCGACGGAGGTCTACTGATTCTTGACGCCGATCGTCGCCGGGTTGACGATGGCGGAGGACTTTGGCTCATTGACGCCAATCGTCGCTGAGTTGACGTCGGCGGTGGACTGGAACTCCTCCACATCGAACGTCGCCGGATTGACGGCGGCGGAGGCTCCCGAATCCTCGACGTCGGCGTTGAATGTAGGGACGTACCTTCATGCCTGTGTTCTCTCGACGGCAAGCCCGCCGTCGACGGTCGTTTCTTAGATGCATGCCCCTCCGGTGGCTGTTTTCTCAGCGCCGACCGACGCTGATGGATTCTTACTCATAGAAGAGGATCTGGGCCTCTTTGAGCCTTTTCTAATCGGAGACCTGCCTCTGGAAGCCTTTTCTGACAGCCCATAAAGACGTATACGCTCCCTGTCTTTCAAAGTTCTTTTAGAGAGAGATTGGCAATGAGGACAAGTCTTGGGAACATGATCTTTAGGCAGGCAAAGAATACAGACTGAGTGAGAGTCTGACCTGGCCTTATTATTACCACAAGAAGGACAGGGATAAAAAAGGGATGGCATTTTGAGTGGAAAAAACACCTATTCTAGTGCTTATGACTATTGATGAGGATCCCCTGGAAGAGAACTATGGCTATCGCCATTGTGGGCCGCTGCAGCCGAGGAGCTGTGCCGCTGAGTGCCTATCTTGGCAATGCTACAAAAAACCTTGTTGACACTATTGTGGGCCGCTGCGAAGCTGTGCCGCTGGGTGCCTGCATCTGCCCTACTACGAGAATCTGAACCACCGGCACTGTGGGCCGCTGCAGCTGAGGAGCTGTGTCGCTGCAGGCCCGCAATGGCTTTGCCACAAGAGTCCTTGATATCATTGTTTTGGGCCGCCACCATCGAGGAGCTGCGACGCTGAGTGCCCATCCTTACTTTGCCACAAGAATCATCGCCATTGCGGGCCGCTGCACCTGAAGAGCTGCGCCGCTGAATGTCCATGCTAGTCCCACATCAGGAGCCTCGTCAACTTCCGCGTGCGCCGGTGGGTGCCGCTTCCACACCCGTCCCAGGATTACCGTGAGTGCACCCTGCGGAATGCCACCGCCCAAGAACTGTGGCCGCTGTGGGTCCGCCTGCTATCCCGCACCTTCCCTGAGGAGCTGTGCATCGTGCCTCTTTACCCTAAGTACCTTGTACATTGTGCACCACCAGGGTCGCATAGATCCCGGCCCGAACCAAGTTTGTTCCACCCGCACGCACAAGTGCTTTCATCGCTCTTGAGACGAATCTGTAATTACATGCATTGTTGTTCTTTGAGCATTTCTCAGTTTCGTGTTTAATCTATATTAAAATAACTATTTTTATAACTACTTGTGGTGTCTATTTTGTAGCGTTTTTCCTGCGTTATTGTGTATGGTCCTAAATGCTTCACACACTGCCTCTGAGATAGGCCTGTCTGCTCGTGCTACCACAGGCTTGACCAGGGGTTATCAAAGGGTGTAGCCCCCTTACTTGGACTTAGGAAGAAGGTTCACTTTGACATCGGCACTAGCCACTGTCGACTAGAGGCCCCCATTTTTAACACTTTGTATTGGCTTTTCATTAGGATGTCAAGTAAATTACTTTACAGATTACTTTTCTTACACAGTGTAGTGTATCTGGATACTGCACTGGGACATTTCCTGTCAACAGGTAAGTCAAAGTGTTTTGGTTATTTGGTTACAGGTTTAGAGACTTTTAAAGATTTTCCAAATCCACACTTGGAAACTTTTTCACAGAAAACAGTCAACGTTATCCTATGGGAGGAAATAGTGTTATCGTATAACAGGTAAGTACTTTGTCGTGGGAGTTGGGTTTCTGGGGTTAGACTCAGGGGTCTCCCAGGATCAAGGATGCACAGCTCCTGGACATAAGCTCGGGGGAAATGTGGGCTCAAGGTAGTACCAAGCGTACACCCTCAGCCGCACTCGGGCGGCCGGGTGTAGAGTGTCGTTGGGTACCCTGTTACTTTCAATGGGCAGTCTCCAGTTTGCAAACACACTGCAGGCTCGGGGACGAAGGTCTTTTGGGTGCGACAACCACTTGGAGAGGAAAGTGGGAATGCCGGGGGTTGGCTAGACACTGTCGGTTGGGCCACCCAAGGTCGTGGAGCGACGGGTGCAGGGGTGTCTTTTAGGGTTGGATCTTCTTACCGGCTCCTGGTCGCCGTTGGTGGGACCTTCCGGATTGAGGCTGCAGGCATCGGCTGGAAGCTTGAAGCAGGTCAGGGATTACTGGATCTCGGGTCTGGATCACCGGGGTATCTCCTCGTGGTGTTGGGCCACTCAAACTCGGGCCATGGGCGACAGGTGCAGACACACGGATTTCGAGTGAGCTGGAGTCTGTTGGTGAACAAATCTGATGTTCATGGGAGACAAAGTCTTTTCTTTGGAAGGCAGGGCAGGTCCTTGGGGTACTTGAGGTTGCTGGCTGCAGGATACACCAGAGTTTCGCTATTGCAGGTTTGGGGTGGGGACAGGCCAGTAGGGATGGAGCCAAGTCAGTGGGCGTCCTCCTCTTCTTAGCTGCGGCACGGCTGTTCAGTCCTTCTTTGCTTCTTGTAGTTTCCTGTCTGACAAGGCAAGGTTCAGGGGTGACCCTAAATGCTAGATTTAGGGGCGTTACAGGTAAGTAAAAGGTTGGGACCAATGGCGGGAACTGAGAGTTGGGCTTCACCTTGCCTCCCCCACCTGAGGGGTGGGGTTGGCAGAGGTGGGTACACCTCTCTTCCTCACTTGGTTTTCCCGCCGGTTCTCCCACCCAGAGTGGGGGTCAGAACGGGTGGTGACCAGTTGCTGGAAGCAGCAAAAGACCTGGGGAAGCTCACAAAGGCAGCAAGCCTTTGAAGCTTCCCCTTCGTGGACCCTGCCTATCCTGGGGGGAGGAGAGTTGGCACCTCATCCCAGGATGTGCATTGTCTCAGACACCCAAGAGCAACAGGCTCTCGACCCAGGACTCCAGAAACATGTCTGGTGGTGGCAGCTGGGGGGCAGCCACTCAGCCTGGACACTCATGTTAGGTCATTTTTCAGGGGGCATCTCTAAGATGCCCTCTATGTGCATTTTTCATCAAATCCCACACTGGCATCAGTGTGGGTTTAATGTGCTGAGAAGTTTGATACCAAAGTTCTTAGTTTTCAGTGCGGAGTTCGTACCGGCAAACTCCCTGCACTATATACTTTTAATGGCATCAATGCACTTACAATGTCTTAGAATGGCTTATACACTGTAGGGGTACAGGGCTCTTGCACCACTCATATATCAGTGTGTGAGTGTAAGGGGACAGGGCCTCTAAGGGTGGCACAATACGTGCTGCAGCCCCTACAGGCCTTCCCTGGTCACAGTACCCTGGGTACCTGTGGTACCATTTGCCAGGGACTGACCTGAGGCCAGAGAGTGCCAATTGGGTTTGGTCTGCAATGCAGTTTTAAGGAAAGGCAGGAGCCCAAGGCACACTCAGTCAAAGTACATCAGCAGTTCAGCAAAATGTGGGGGCAACCATGCAGAAACAGGGCACTTTCTGACACCTTGGTACTGTAGCGGAACTGGCTCTTTTGCCCCTTTTAGTAAGAGGGACTGGACCTCTTGTTTTAGCAAGTGTATGTGTTCTGGAGATAACTTCTGAGATTGTGGTGGAATGATTGAGGGATCGCTGGTAAGCTCCAGGCAATAACCATGTTGGATAATTCCAAGAACCCATTTGTCTGATGTTATAGACTGCCAAATGGGGAGAAATTGGTGAAGTATTCTCCTGACAGGTGTGGTATAATCAGGGGGAAGCGTGCGTAAATCACTGTTTGTTGGGGGAAGGGGAGTTACGGGGAGTGTTGCTCTTACCCCTACCCTTGAAGTTGTTGCCTCTGTAACCTCCTCGAAGAAAATCTCTGGAGGGAGAGGACTGGTTATTATCTTTGTAAGTGGAGGTGCTTTGATCTGGGGATGTTGTTTTTGACCCTCCTCTGTAGAAGGAGCGATGAAAAGAACCTCTGTTGGATGCGGTTTGAAGTGCTCCCATAGATTTATCTACTTCAGTGTCCTTTTTCATCTTTTCTAACGCCTGGTCAACATAGGGTCAAATAGGTGTTATCAAAGGGAGTGTTAAGGGTTGATTGTTAGACCTCAGGATTAAAATCTGAGATCATTAACCAAGCGTGCCTCCTGAGCATGATGCTGGTGTTAATCTCCCTAGCTAGTGTGTGTGTGTAGCATCTAGAGCACATCAAATAGAGGAATTAGAAATGAGCTTACCCTCATTTACAAAGTTCTGTGCTTTAGCCGTATGCTTATCTGGGAGGTATTGGAGAAGTTGCTCCATTTCGTCCCAGTGTGCCCTGTCATACCTAGCTAAAAGGCCTTGGGTATTTTCAATTCGCCATTGACTTGCTGCCTGAGTAGTTATGCGCCTGCCAGAGGCGTCAATTAGTTTGGACTCCTTATCTGGTGGATGAGCATCCCCTGAAGTTTTAGAATTCGCTTGCTTACGAGCGTTTCATACCACTAGGAAATCTAAAGGCAATTGTCCTTAGATAAAGATGGGGTCTGTAGGAGAGGCTTTATATTTTTTGTCCACTCTAGAAGTTAAGATGCAGGCTCTGACTGGGTTTTTAAAAATTTCGTCAGCATGTTGCATCATGCCTTTAAGCATTGGGAGTGATTTTGATGACCTATGTATGGATGCTCGTGTCTCAAACAAGAAATCTTCGTCCAGTGATTCTTTGGGGAGCGATGGTAATGTGCAGCCCTGGCAATGAGTTCATGGTGCGATGCATTTTCGTCTGGAGGAGATGGTTTGGTTGGGTACAAGTCTGGATCAGTGTCACCTGGGGGATCCACTGTGTAATCTGTCAATGGATCTACTGGAATATTTATATCCCTATTATCTGCATCATCGTCGTCATGATGAGAGTGAGGAGAATCTTGAGGGGTAATCAGCACAGGATTCTCAGGTGGTGACGGAAAGGCTGGAGGTGGGGGTGATGGAAAATAAATAAATAAATATGAAATACCAGCATTTGTAAAGTGCACAGCTACCTTCGGAGAGGTGTCCTGGCGCTGGGGGCCGTCGGGAAGATTGAGCGAGCTATTGCCCAGAGTCACAAGCTGCTGAACTAGCCTGCCACTGGCGCCGGGGATCGAACCGTGAGCCCCTGTGTTCCGGAGTCAGCCACCCTGGCCCCTGCACCACACCTATTCCCTAGGAGTTGTAGCCACCGTTTTTTTCTTCAAGGGGATTTTGTAAGAAAGGTCCTCTTCTTGAAGCTTGCATTTCTGAGGTGGTTTTATGTAAATATGACCAGTATGACCTACTATGCAGTCTTTTTTGCTTTGGATCGGGTGTCAATGGAATAATGTCCACTTTCGGATCAAAAGGGGTATCTTTATATTTCGGTGCTGGTGTTTTCGGTGCCGACAGGCTGGCCTTTCGGCCCAGAAGGTTTCAGCTCCAAAGGATGCTTGGCTTTCGGAGCAGGGGTGTTTGGCTCCGAGACGGGCTTATGCTTGGAACCGGAGGCTTTCGGCACAGAGGAGGGTTTTTGTCCACTCGGTACCGAGCCAGAAGGCTTGAATGGTGGTTTTAATGCCGGGCCCAAGGGCGGGGCATCAGAAACGTCGTCTCGGTGCCGACCTTGGCCAGAAGGCAGAGGTGGTGCCAAAGCCTTATGTTTTTTAAGGCCGTTTGTGGGGGCAAGGAGTCTTTGGTACTTACGTCACCTTGACCCTGCGGCAGTTCTTCGGCCTTGAGGTCACTCTCTAGTTCTGAGTCTGCATCTAGTTTGGAGAAGGCTTCCTCCTCCTCTGCTGCCGATGCCTCGATATCTTCTTGGCCGAAGTCTTCACCAAAGATGTGTCCACGATGCTTTGACGCTGCATCTCCCGATGTCGAGCCCATGGATCGCAAAGACTCTTCTTTGATCGAAACGATTTGCAAGCGTCACAATTTTCTTCTTGGTGCTTGGGTGAGTCGGTGTACGAATACTTCGTGTGGCACAGAGGACAGAATTTAGAGTCCGATCCATCGACGGAAAGCTAACCGAGAGCGGTTAGGCCTCGAAGGCCGTCCACAAAGCTTTACGATAGAAGGTCGATTCCCATGGCGAAACGATACACAGAGAAGTGGGAACGTGTACAGACACAATACCGTCGAGGTAGAGAGGATTACGCGTCGAGGGGTACCCGAAAAATGCTTATCAGCAATATACATCCGAACCCGATGGCAGAAAAAAAACAATCTTACAATGGAGTCGATGCCCATGCGCACTATCACCGAAAGGAGGAGTCACCTTACCTCGTGACTAGGAAAGACTTCTTCAAAGACAAACAACTTGCAAACATCCGGACCCAACACTAGATGGAAGGAGTATGCAAAGCATGTGTATCTACAGCACACATTCCTCAAACACATACCTATCTTGGGATGTAAAGGTATGTGCTGTAAAGGCATATTCGTGGTAGATGCTTGCATTGTAAAGGCAATGCGAGGTAAAAGCATTGTGTGGTAATGGGTGCGTGGTAAAGGTATTACATTGCAATGCCCACATTGTAAAGGCTGTGTCCCGTGTATCAGAGTAGGATCCCAAGCTTGAGAATCGAAGGCTAAATTCTTATGCCACCTCTCTTTCCTTATGTCTCCCACCAGAGAAAAAGTACAATGATTAATGAAACCATTAATGAATGCAAAAAGAAATAAAAACTCAAATTTCCCCCAAATCCCACAGAACAGAAAGAGGCCTTCATTACACTGTTTCACCATTGATAGTGAGGAAAGTATTTACATTATACCAATTATAGCAGACACATGAATCGTTTCCTGGGGTCCCAAGAAGAGGGACTGAAACTAAAGCTACTCACAGCTAGGAACCGTGGGTCTACAGAAAACTCAGGATGTCCTTGTAGCCAGGACTCCAGCTCACAGCGCCGTGGTGCATCTTCTCCTAGCATCAACTTGCCCTGTTTGTTCACCACCGGAATCCTAGCTTCTATGTCTATCCAGGGTTCCTGGCACAGTGGCTCTGCCATCCGCTCCACCTTCAACTGCAAGCAAAGCACACATCCTCAGCTTTGGCAGACAAAGCTATGTAAATTAAACTGGAAACTGTTTGCTTCAAAAAGACAAATATGCATGTATGGATATAGCGTAAAGCTAGCCAAGAAGCAGCGGAGAACTGCACATGGTCAAAGACAAATGAAAGATATTGGGATTGAGCAGGTGGGTTGTCAGTGGGAGTGGCACTCTTTCTCATTGACTGTACTAACTACTGATAGATAGGGAGTTAAAAAGCTGAAACGATTTAGTGTGGACCGCAGAATGAAAAGTAGTCCAGTAAAGAAACAATGTGATTGAAGGCGGCACAGATAGCAGGAAATACGGAGCAAAAAGGAAAATACAATATAAGTAGGACTGTGTGATCTCTGGCATCAATAAATCATACAGCAGGGTTAAAAATCTGTGATGCAGTAACAAACAAAAGTGAATTACTTGCAACTACAAGTCTCCAGCCTTATTATCTTTCATAGACTGGCAGGCTAAAATTATTTCCTACCATCAGGATGTGAAGCCCTAGCTGCACTTCAAGAAAAGTAGAGTCAGAAATGCATTTATGGACAGCATTAATATTTGCGTCTTATTTACTACTTATGTCTACTTCATTATGTTTGCCCAAACTCCAGCCAATGAGGTGGATGTGCTCTTATCTCCATTTCTCTAAAGGCCATTACAATATATTTTCAATACAGGACGTCTGAGGAGGGGCCAGGGTATGAATATGATGGGAACTGGCAGTGGAAAACAGTAATTACAGGTATTGTATTCCTTTGCCAACATCAGATCTTTTAAACATTACCATGCTAGAAATACACTGCTTAGGAGAAAACTAGATCAGAGGTGGGAAATGCCTCAAATAAGAAAATTACATGTTGAAGGACAGCTCTCTTCAACATATAAGTAAGGGTGTGAAAAAATAGTGTAAGTTCACTTTGCGCGATTATGAAAATTTGGGAAAAATTACACAAAATTATGTGAACCACAAAGCAGAGATTTGGCGCTCATTTTTTAGCGTGCAATGCGTCCTCCCATCCAAAATGGACACGGAGATGCACTTTGTACTAAGCACTTAGTTGCACGTGGCACTAACAGCAGCTGCTTAGGTTATGTTCGTTCATGCTGTAAGCGTTCTTGGGATAGGATTTTCCCTGAACAGATGACAAATATATGGCGCAATGGCATCGTTTTTCATGTTAAAAGCAACATGCAGGAAATTATGCTGGTGTAACGAAAATCTTGCCTAACCCTACATATACGTTTACCCTGCGTTACTTATAAGCATCTGTTCTTGGCATGTAGAGCAGTAGTTCACAGTCTTTGCATACTCCTGCCATCTAGTATTGGGTCCGGATGTTTGCAAGTTGTTTTTCTTTGAAGAAACCTTTACAGTCACAAGATCAGGTGAATCCTCCTTTCGGTGAAAGTGCGCATGGGCATTAACTCCATTGTTAGACTGTTTTCCCGGAGAGGGTGAGAATGGAGTTATTAAGTGTAGAATAGAGATGTCCATGCGTATGTATGTAAAGTGATAAACTGCAACAACTACAGGAGACCGGGGAGGCAGGTAGGCGCATATGAATCTACAGCTCTACATGCCAAGAACAAATGCTTGCTGGGTAAGTAACATTATCTGTTTGAAGCATGTGAGCTGTAGATCACATGCTTTGCATAGACTATATAGCAATATACTCCCAAAGCAGTGGCTAACCTGTAGCCGTTGCAGTGGTTTGAAAAAGTGTTTTAAGTACTGCCTGACCTTCAGTAGCTTGTGGCCTCGCTAACACATCTACACAATAGTGCTTGGTGAATGTGTGCAGAGTAGACCATGTTGCTATCTTACAGATGTCCGCAAGTGGAATATTCCCTAAGAAGGCCATTGTAGCACCTATTTTGCGAGTGGAATGCGCTCTAGGGGGTAATATCAGAGTTCTTTTCGCTTTCACATAACATGTTTGGATACATTTGACGATCCACCTTGCTATGCCTGATTTAGATAACGGGATTGCCTTTGTGTGGTGGTGAAAAAGCAACGAAAAGCTGTTTTGTTTTGCGAAATTCTTTTGTTCTTTCTACATAATATAGTAGACCTCTTCTAACATCTACTGTGTGTAGAGCTCATTCTGCTACAGAAACAGTTTGAGGAAAGTACACAGGTAACTCAACTAATTGATTGAAATGAAAAGCAGAAACTACTTTAGGAAGACATTTTTAATTGGTTCTAAGAACCAACTTGTCTTCGTGAAGCTGAAAGAAAGGCTCTTGAATAGTTAATACCTGAAGTTCACCAACTCTTCTTAGTGAAGTGATTGCAATGAGAAAAACCTTCCATAAGAGGAACTGTAATTAACACCTGTGCATTGGTTCAAAAGGTGGACCCATCAGCCTAGCAAGAACAATGTTTAGGTTCCATACTGGTGCAAGTGAGACTCTTGGTGGTATCACTTGTTTTAATCTTTCCATAAAGGCTTTAATAACTGGTACTCTGAATAGAGATAAGTGTTGTCGGTTTTGTAAATATGCAGCTACTGCTGCTAAATGCAAGCGAATAGATGTATAGGCTAGTCCAGATTGCTGTAAATGTAAGAGATAACAGGGAAAATGCTACTTACCAGTATGCATCTGTTCTTGACATGTAGAGCTGCAGAGTTGTACACTATGCATAGATCGCCATCTGGTGTTGGGCTTGTATGCTTGCACCTTGTTGATGTCTTGGAAGAAGTCTTTTGTAGTCGCGAGATAGGTGACTCCTCCCTTGGACGATAGTGCGCATGGACATTGACTCCATCCTCAGATTGTTTTTCGCCATGAAGGGAAATGATGGCGTTTGTAAGAAATAGAATAGATGTCCATGTAAGTGTATCTAATTAAGATAATACTGGAACAGATACAGGTCCCGGGGAGGCGGGTGGGCGTGTACAACTCTGCAGCTCTACATGCCAAGAACAGATGCATACTGGTAAGTAGCATTTTCCGTTCGAGGCATATGAGCTGCAGATTGTACACTATGCATAGACTGTACAGCTGTGTCTCCCCTAGCGGTGGTCACCTGTATCTGTTGCAGTGGTTTGAAAAAGTGTTTTAACAACAGCCTGGCCTACAGAAGCTTGTTCCTTGGCCTGCGCATCAACACAATAGTGTTTGGTGAAGGTGTGTAGCGTAGACCATGTTGCTGCTTTACAGATGTCATCTAAGGAAATTATCCCTAAGAATGCCATGGAAGCCTCTAGTTTGCATGTTGAGTTCGCCCTAGGGGGAATTGTTAATGTGCATATACCTTTTTGGTAGCATATTTGAATGCATTTGACTATCCACCTAGCAATCCCAGCTTTGGAGATGGGGTATCCTTTATGAGGTGGTGAGAAGGCTACAAACAGTCGTTTTGTCTTTCTAAAGGGCTTAGTCCTGTCAATATAATAAAGTACAGCTCTTGACGTCAAGTGTGTGGAAAGCTCTTTCTGTTACAGAGTCCGGGTTTTGGAAAAACAGTCGTAACTCAACTGATTGGTTAAGATGAAAAGCAGAGATTACTTTGGGAAGGAATTTTGGATTTGTCTTAAGAACCACCTTGTTACGATTTATTTGTAAGAATGGTTCTTGTATGGTTAAAGCCTGGATCTCATGTACCCTCCTGAGAGAGGTAATTGCGACAAGGAAAGCTACTTTCCATGTGAGGAACTGCAGTTCACACTTGTGTAGAGGTTCAAATGGGGGACCCATGAGTCTGGTAAAGACAATGTTTGGATTCCACACCGGAGAGGGTGGCAGTCTAGGAGGAATTATTATTTTAAGGCCTTCCATAAAGGCTTTAATTGCAGGTACTCTAAATAGTGACAAGTGTTGTCTGTTTTGTAAATAAGCGGCAAGCGCAGCTAGATGTAATCTTATGGATGAATATGCTAGATTACACCTTTGTAAGTGCAGCAAATAGCAAATTATGTCCTGGATTGAAGCATCCAGCGGATTGATTTTATTGTTATTGCAGTAGATGACAAATCGTTTCCATTTTGCTGCATAACAAGCTCTAGTAGTAGGGCGTCTGGCCTTTTTAATGATATTCATAAAGTCTGGTGGAAGGTTAAGGTAACCGAACTCTAGGACTTCAGGAGCCAGATAGCTAGATTCAGTTGTGCTGGATCGGGGTGCCTTATTTTTCCATGGTTCTACGTTAACAACGTTGGGGAGAGACATAGTTTTTGGCGTGGAACTACTGAAAGTTCCAGGAGTGTTGTGAACCACGGTTGCCGTGCCCATGTGGGGGCCACCAGGATCATCTTTAGAGAATGCTGCCTGAGCTTGCGTACTACTAGGGGAATCAATGGGAGTGGCGGAAAAGCGTACGCAAATCTGCCTGACCAGTTACTCCATATTGCATTGTCTTTGGACAACGGGTGTGGAAACCTGGCGGCGAAGGTTGGGCATTTTGAATTTGTGTGTGTGGCAAACAGATCTATGTCTGGTTTGCCCCACATTTGGAAAAATGGTTGAAGAACTTGAGGATGAAGCTCCCATCCGTGTATCTGCTGTGTCTGCTGACTTAGCAGATCCGCAATCTGATTGCGAACTCCTGGAAGGTGTTCTGCCAGAAGGTATATGTTTTGTGGAATGGCCCATCTCCATATGCTTCGCGCCAGATGAGACCGCTGCAAAGAATGTGTTCCTCCTTGTTTTTGTATGTAATACATGGCTGTCATATTGTCCGTTCGGACTAGGACAGTCTTGTTGAGTAGATGTACTTGGAATGACTTCATAGCTAGAAATATTGGCAGTAATTCTAGGTGATTGATGTGGAGCACTTTCTGTTGAGTGGTCCACCTGCCTTGAATTGTATGGTTTAGGAGATGGACTCCCCAGCCGGTGAGTGATGCGTCTGCTGTTAGCACTATCTGTGGAACCGGCTCTCGGACCGGCCGCCCTCTGGAAATGTTTTGTGTGTTCCACCACTGCAGAGAGCGATGTGTGCGGCTGTCCACCAACACCAGATCTGTAAGTTGTCCTTGAGCCTGGTTCCACTGACGTGCTAGGCATTCTTGTAAGGGACGCATCTGAAGTCTTGCGTGAGGTACGATGAAAATGCAACAGGCCATCCTTCCTATGAATTGCATAGACACTCGTGCTGGGAGAGAGTGTTGGGGCTGAAATCTGCTGATGAGGGTTTGCATGCTGGCTATCCTGGCTGGATTGGGGTATGCTAGAGCTTTGCAAGTGTTTAATGTGGCCCCTAGATACTGATGTATGTGTGAGGGCTGCAGATGTGACTTGGTGTAGTTTACTGTGATTCCCAAGTTCTGTAGTAGCTGGATGGTTTGATGAGTATGATGAACATACTGGTTGAATGACTTGGCTTTTATCGGCCAGTCGTCGAGGTATGGAAATACATGGATTTGTTGTCTTAAGTGTGCTGCTACTACTGCACTTTGTGAACACCCTGGGTGCGGTGGTCAACCCGAATGGAAGGACTTTGAACTGATAGTGTTGTCCGTCCACTATGAATCTTAGGTATTTCTTGTGAGCAGGGTGTATGGGAATATGGAAGTAGGCATCCTTGAGATCTAGTGTGGCAAGGAAGTCGCCTTGTTGAAGTAGTGGGAGGACCTGTTGAAGAGTGATCATATGAAAATGAGCTGACTGTATGTAGAGATTGAGAGGTCTGAGGTCGAGTATTGGCCTTAGGGTGCCGTCCTTTTTGGGAATTAGGAAGTACAGCGAGTAAACCCCTGTTCCTTGATGCTGTAAGGGAACTAGTTCCATTGCTTGCTTTTGAAGCAGTGAGAGAACCTCCTGTTTTAAGAGCGTGAGATGTTCCGTGGACATTGGACGCTGTTTGGGTGGTATGGTGGGTGGGGTTGTTGTAAGTTCCAGGCAGTAACCATACTGGATAATTTGTCTTACCCACTTGTCTGTGGTGATGGAAGTCCAGACAGGTAGGAACTGTGATAGTCTCCCTCCGACCGGTGTGAAATTGTCTGGAGGGAGTGGAGGGAAGTCACTGCTTATTAGTGGGGGAGGTGCGAGTATTGCTGTTACCTTGGCCTCTCCCTTTGTTGTTATTTCTCCTGTATCCGCCTCTAAAATATCCCCTGTTGGGGGATGTTTGTGTGATGTTCTTGTAGGAAGAAGAGGAAGTGTCTGTTCCGATGTTTTTGGATGCTCCTCTACAGAAGGAGCGACAAAAGGAACCACGTGTGGATAGAGACTGTAATGCCCCCATGGATTTAGTAGCCTCCGTGTCCTTTTTAATTTTTTCTAGAGTGGTGTCTACAGCCGGTCCAAAAAGTTGTTTTTGATTGAACGGCTGATTGAGGATAGTTGTTTGTACCTCCTGTTTGAAGCCAGAGATGCGTAACCAGGCATGTCGTCTGAGTAACACGGTAGTGTTAATGGACCTAGAGGCGGTGTCAGCTGTGTCAAGGGCACACTTGATTGATGCATTAGTTATTAATTTGCCCTCCTGAATTAAATCATTGGCCTTGGTCTTATATTGATCAGGTAAATGTTGCAATAGGGTTTCCAGTTGGTCATAGTGAGCCCTATCGTACCAAGCAAGTAATGCCTGTGTGTTGGCTATCCGCCAGTGATTAGCTGCTTGGGCAGCAACTCCCTTGCCGGAAGCATCTAACAACTTAGACTCTTTATCCGGTGGTGGGGCATCACCGGAGGTCTGAGAGTTGGCACGTTTCCTAGCATTAGTTACCACTAAAGGTAGTTGACCCTTGATGTAGGTGGGATCATTGGGAGCGGGTTTATATTTTTTGTCGATCCTAGGATTGAGAATTCTAGCCCTAACAGGGTCCTTGAATATGTCGGGGGCATGTTTAATAACACCTTTTAACATTGGCAGGGTTTGTACAGTCTTTTGTGACTGTTCAAAGGTGTCTAGTAAAAGGTCCTCGTCTGCGGGGTCAGAATGCATCTGAACGCCATAGTACAGAGCAGCTCTATTTACAAGCTGATCAAAGCCAATATTGTCACCTGGGGCGATGGCTTTGTTGGATATGCATGGGGATCAGGGAGGTCTGGAGGATCTACTGGGTCATCATAATCGTCCCAATCGTCCTGTGGTAAGTCTGTGTTGTCATCGGGGTCAGTGAAAGGGTCCTTGTTGCCTCACCCATCCCTTAAATCATCCTGGTGAGATTGGTGGAAGTATAGGAGAATGTGGAGGAGAGACAGGCTTCGGAGGAAGAACTGGAGAAGAGGGGCGTATAGGTGAAGTGGCACAGTCTTTTCTCTTCACAGGCACTACAGGAATGCCTGGTGTGTCCAGTTTCCTCTTCTTGTGTGGAACAGTAGCCACATGTCCTGTTATGGGGTCTATGTGGAGAGTTTTTTGCTTCGGATCGATAGGATCCGGTCGAAAAAGTTCTTCCTCTTTGGTAACCGCTTTGGGTGCCGATTTCTTCGGGTCCGGGCGAGGTTTGGATTTCTGCTCCGGGGCCTTGGGAGGTGGTTTGGGGTCCTTCGGTTTGGATGTGGAGGCGGAATTTTTTTTCGGTTCCGAATGTTTTGATTTCGGATCCGATGCCTTATCTTTCGGCGTCGAGGTGTTCGGTGCCTTTGTCTTTGAGAGTAGGCTGCACGTCCAGCTTCGTGCCGATGGTGCCTGCGGAACACTGAGATGCGGTTTGCTGGGTCCCGAGCTTCCGGAAGCCTTGTCCCTTATCTTCGGAGCGGGCCCGAGGGCGGGGCTTCTGAAGCTTGTTTTCGGTCGTGACTGGGGCCAGCAGGTGAAGTCTTGACCAGGGCCTTCTTTTTTTCAGGTGGGGTTGGGGTAGGGGCAATTGTACTCGCTCGTTGACCAGGAGTGATGTGGTCGTCTGAGTCGTCCGCTTTGGACACGATTTCCAGGTCTTCAGAATCCTCCTCTTGGACATCGGGGCCTTCATCGGAGATGTCCACCGGTACCAGAGCTGCTTGCTGCGCCATGATGTGTCATCAGGCCCGGCGATCATGGATTGTCTTTTTGGATCGAAAAGAGGCACAGGCCTGGCAATTGTTCTCGTCGTGCTCGGGCGAGAGACACAGTTTACAGACCTTGTGATGGTCACTGTGTGGGAATTTAGCTCCACACTGGGGGCATTTTTTAAATGGAGTCCTTTCCATGAGCTGTAGGCCCAAACGGCGTCGATAGGCCTAGCGGCACGCATCGACAACCGGCATCGAGCAGATGAGGTGCGCGTCGAAGATCACGCGATCGAAAACACTACCATCGAGTTTTAGATAGTTTGCACATCGAAAAGGTTTGGAGAATATGGTGCCGAACCAGAGCGCAGAAGTTACATCCGAACCCGATGGCGGAAAAAAACAATCTGAAGATGGAGTCGATGCCCATGAGCACTATCGTCCAAGGGAGGAGTCACCTATCTTGTGACTACAAAAGACTTCTTCCAAGACAACAACAAGGTGCAAGCATCCGAGCCCAACACCAGATGGCGATCTATGCATAGTGTACAATCTGCAGCTCATATGCCTCGAACATGATGTTTTGCATTGAAGCATCAAGAAGATTGATATTGTTTTATTTGCAATAGATAACAAACTGTTTCCATTTTGCTGCATAACATGCCCTAGTAGTAGGCTTTCTAGCCTCTTTTAGGATATTCGTACAGTCTGGTGGCAATTGTAAATAACCAAACTCTATGACTTTAGGAGACAAATCACTCGGATAAGTTCTTTGTGATTTAGATGCCTGATTTTTACATGGCTCTGAGTTAAGAGACTGGAGTTGAGATGCAGCTTTTGGTGTGGAACTACTGAGAGCGCCAGCAGAGTGGTGAACCAAAGCTGACGTGCCCATGTGGGAGCTATGAGAATCAGTTTGAGGGATGTTTGTCTGAGCTTCAGAGCTAATAACGGAATGAGTGGGAGAGGCAGAAAAGTGTAAGCAAATATCTTTCATCCATAGGACATTGCCTTTGGAGAGCCAGTGTGGGAACATGGAGGCGAAGCTTGGGAATTTTGTGTTTTGAGCTGTGGCCGACAGGTCTTTGTGAGGAAATCCCCATTCCTGAAAGTAGGGGAGGAGAATCTGGGGATGAAGTTGCCACACGTGGATTTGCTGTCTCTGTCTGCTGAGAAGGTCTGCAATCCGATTGTTTACTCCTGGAAGATGTTCTGCAAGGAGATACATTTTGTGGTGTTTAGCCCATTTCCAAATGTGTTGTGCTAGGCGTGACAGTATGGGAGAGTGTGTCCCGCCCCGTTTCTGTATATATTACATAGCTGTCATGTCTGTGCGGCCTAGGACTGCTTTGCAAATCAGGTGAGTTTGAAAAGCTCTGAGCGCTAGAAACACTGCTAGTAGCTCTAGGTGATTTATATGGAGACTCCTGTACTTTAGATTCATAACCCTTAGATTGTGCGATTTTGTAAGTGAGCACCCCAACCAGTGAGTGATGCTTCGACTGTTAGCACTGTCTGTGGAACAGAGTCGAGAAAGGGTCGCCCTTTGGATACATTTTGTGGGTTCCATCACTGCAGAGAGCGATGGGTGCGGCCATCTACCAACCATAGATCGGTCAACTGACTCTGCAACTGGTTACACTGACTTGCTAAGCATTCTTGAAGGGGACACATGTGAAGTCTTGCTTGGGGAACAATTACGATGAAAAACACCATCATCCCTAGCAATTGCATGAATATTGTTGCTGGTAATGATTGGTTGGGCTGAAGCTGAGTGAGAAGGGACTGAATACTGTGAATTGTGGCTGTATTGGGAGAGGCTGGAGTTTTTTGAGAATTTATTGTGGCTCCTAGATAGGTTTGGGTGTTGGAAGGCTGTAGGTGAGACTTCAACGCTTTCACTGTAAATCCTAGTTGGTGAAGTAAGTTAATAGTGGTTTGAGACACATTTGGTAAGTGCTGGCTTTGATGAGCCAGTCGTTCAGGTATGGGAAGACGTGGATGTTCCGTCTTCTCAGATGGGCTGCGACTAATGCCAGGCATTTGGTAAATACCCTGGGAGCAGCGTGACTCCAAACGGTAGAACTTTGAATTGATAATGGTGACCTGCTATAATGAATCTGCGGTATTTGAGATGAGCGGGATGAATTAGAATGTGGAAATATGTGTCCTTTAAGTCTTGGGGAGACAAAGTCGTCCTGCTGTAGAAGTAGGAGCACTTGTTGAAGTGTCACCATGTGGAACGCTCTGGCAGTATGTAGTGGTTTTGTTCCCTGAAGAAGCAGCACTTTTTGGGAATTAGAAAATATAGGGAGTACACGCCTGACACTTGATATTTTAACGGTACAGGCTCTATGGCTCATTTTAACAAGAGAGACTTCCTGTTTGAGTAGGTGTAAATGTTCTAGTGACATTTTGTGAGAGCGTGGTGGAATGTTTGGAGGATTGTTGGTAAGCTCCAGGCAATAACCATGTTGGATAATTCCTAACACCCATTTGTCTGTGGTGATAGATTGCCAAATGGGGAGATATTGTAGAATACGTCCCCAACAGGTGTTAAATGATTGGGGGAAAGGGTAGGCAAGTCGCTGCTTGTTAGGGGAGGGGGAATTATGTGGTGTGGAACCTTTGCCCCTACATTTGTTGTTGTTACCTCTGTATCCTCCTCTAAGGAAGCCTCTTGTAGAGGAAGATTGATTGTTGCCTTTGTATGAGGTGGTAGTACTAACTGAGGACATGGTTTTTGACCCTCCACGATAGAAGGAGCGACAGAAGGAGCCACGATTAGAAGGGGACTGCAGAGCTCCCATAGACTTGACTACTTCTGTGTCTTTTTCATTTTTTCCAATGACTTATCCACTTCGGGCCAGAAAAGGATGCTCCTTGTCAAATGGAATATTTATAATAGACTGTTGGACTTCAGGTTTGAAACCAGAAATCCTTAACCATGCATGCCTCCTTGATAACACACTAGTGTTGATCTCTCTATCTGCGGTGTCAGCAGCATCTAAAGCACATCTAATTGATGAATTGGAGATGAGGTTCCCTTCCTGCACTAAAACCTGAGCTTTTGCTTTGTGTACATCTGGAAGATATTGGGCAGTTGCACCATTTCGTCCGAGTGTGCCCTATCATACCTGGTTAGTAGGGCCTGCGTGTTCGCAATGTGCTAATGATATGCTGCTTGGGCGGCTACGCTTTTACCAGAAGCGTTGAAGAGTTTTGACTCTGTCTGGAGAGGGAGCATACCCTGTGGTTTGTGAATTGGCTACTTTACAGGCATTAAAAACAACAAAAGTTTCTAGCGGCAATTGCCCTTTAATAAAAGCTGGATCTGAGGGAGCAGGCTCATATTTTTTGTCTATTCTGGGGGTGAAAATACGAGGGCACACTGGGTCTTTAAAAATATCATCGGCATGTCTCATCATACCTTAGAGCATAGGTAGAGTCTGGCTAGCCCTTTGTATGTTACTGAGTGTTTCAAATAAGAAATCTTCTTCTAGAGATTCCTTATGTAACTGTACTCCATGATATTCTGCAGCTCTAGCAAGTAATTCGAGATATCCCACATTATCGTCAAGAGGGGAAGGCTTGCAGGGTAAAGATCTGGGTCTTTGTTTGTGGGTGAATCAGTGTTGTAACCCTTCGAGGGATCTATTGGTGTAAAATGTCCACCCCCCCGTCTCCATCATCATCATCATCATCAAGTGGTGGTGGTGGAGAGTTAGTTGGTGTAATGAGTAAATGCTCCAATGGTGGGGAAGGTGGTGCAGGGGAATGTGGAGGAGGAGGAGAGGGGTTAGTACCTACATTCTTTCTCTTTAAAGGACTATGATAAAGTGTGTCCTTAAGTTTGCGCTTCTGAGGAAGTTTAGTAAGTACGTCCTGTATATGGATTATTATAAAGTTCCGTGTGTTTTGGGTCCGATTTTGGTGGGGGGACGTTGCAAATCGGATCCTGTGGCTTCGGAGGAACATTTTTTGGTTTCGGCACAGAGGACTTCGGTGCCGGGATGGAGTGATTTTTGGGCGTGGAAGATTTTGGTTCCGAAGCAGTCTTTGATTTCAACATCAATGGTTTCGGCTCTGAAACGGTTTTCGGCTTCGAGCCTGAAGGTTTCGGCTCGGTGCCTGTCTTTGGCCAACTCGATCCCGAGCCGGAAGGCTTAGTGACGCATTTCTGTGCAGAGCCAGAAGGCAGGCCGTCAAAAACATCTTCTCGGTGCCGACCATGGCCCGAAGGCAGGGGTGGAACCGAAGCCTTTTGCTTAGGCTGATTTGGGTTTTGGGGCAAGGAGTGTTCAGTACTCATGGGAAGTTGACCTTGTGGTAAGTCTTCTTCCATCTCTGAGTCCGATTCCGGAATAGATGCAAGTTGTTCTTGTTCTTCCTCGGCCCCTAGTACGTTGAATTCGTGCTCGGATCCTTCACCGAAGATGTCCAGCGTGTATTCGACGTTTTGACTCTGCATTTCGCGACATTGAGCCAGACGATCACAGAGCGTTTTCTTCGATCGAAAAGATCTGCATGCATTGCAGTCCTGTTTGTTGTGCTCAGGAGACAAGCACAAGTTGCACACTTTGTGTTAGTCGGTGCGCCGATACTTCGCGTTGGACAGAGGAAAAAATTTGAATGGAGTCCGTTTCCATCGACTACAAGGTGAACCAATAGAAATTGAGGTTTTCCTCAACGGATACAATACCCGGAGAAGTGGGAACGAGTTGGAAACAATACTGACGTGGGTAGAGTGGATTGCGCACTGAGGGGAACCCGAAGAACTGTTTCGAACCGGAGCGCAGCAATACATGTCCGAACCCGATGGCAGAAACCAATCTAACAATGGAGTTGATGCCCATGTGCACTATCACCGAAAGGAGGAGTCACCCTACCTCGTGACTGGAAAGATTTCTTCGAAGAAAAACAACTTGCAAACATCTGGACCCAACACTAGATAGCAGGAGTATGCAAAGCATGTGATCTACAGCTCACATGCATCGAACATAGTATTTCAAATGCTTATGTGCCATGGTCCATATTCAAACCTCACAGTTCCCCCTTCTGCTCTTAGAAAGACTAGATCTTGGTAAGGTGTTAGTGAGGCCTATTCTTTTGGTCCTGGTTTAGTCGGATGTCACCTGGCAATATCATGTCTTGGTATGGTTGTTTACCACTGGTGTTCCAGGGCCACAATACTGCAGTCCAAATTGGTTAGCCAAGACATTTCCTTTATGCACCCAACACTTAGGTGGGCCATGGGTGGGGGGGTCAGGCTTACTTTCAGGAGGCGGTAGTAGCATCTTTTGGGACCACAAATTTTAAAGCTGTCCACTTGACCAGGCACTCAGTCACTTGCAACTACTATGAGTTACATCAAATTCACTGGGATCCATGAACAAGTTAAGTGCCCAAACTCACCATTTGGCTACTTTAAGATTGTTGAAAAATGCCCAAAAGCTTCAGCTGTATCGGTCTTGAAATCTACCTATTCCAGTTGAGTTCTTCCTACGGTGAGGCACTCGCGTGGCAAGCAGGCACTCAAAGCAATCCAGATTGATATCTGTAGACAATAGCCCCTGGTCAGATGCAAATTAAATCATACCACATCGTTGACCAGTGACAAAGAACAAGGGTTCAAAAGGTTCTGCATTCAAGAAAACAACGTTCAGCTTGCAGAACTGGAGCCTGCACCAGGGGTTCCAGTCTTTCTCCTGTTCCTAATATCCCATTCATGCGCACACATGTTCATACATCCTTAAAAACCATGCTCTCACTGCCACACATGGCACAGACCTGTCATAATGCCCGAGTCAAAGTTGTTTTTTCAAACCAGTCTTTGGCTCTATGGACATTAGGCTTAAATTTGATTAAACTGGGTGTGGTGGTGTCTGGTAACATTGTGCGAGTGGCTTGGCTTTCAGTAGCTCACAACGATTTTCACTGATCAGAAGAGGTTGGAGACCCAAGCACTAGAGGTTCCACATTTACAAGAGTTAAAGTCCTCATACAGACCAGGAGGAGTATTCTGTGGCTATTGCCGAGTAGGTTTTGAGGCTCAACCCAGTGCCTGGCTAACTCTAAAGTGATGTGTATGTGGCTACATTTGAAGGGTCACTATGCTTTTGTGCCTTTGGGAGATGTACGCAATATATGACACAAGGGATCAGTTTTATCTAGGCAGAGAAAACATACACAAGGGGAAATGGGCAATAAAACTTCCTCAGTCATTAGGCACTCAGGAGGATGCGGGGGAGAAGGTGCAGGGAGAGATTACATCAAGACTGGGACGTCAGGAATGGAATTCACCACCCATCAAAAAGCAGACCATCATTTTGTGCAGTGCACACAAGGTGGGGGCCCAACAGGTCAGAGCATTCACCAATCCATTCTCAACTCCTAAAGATGCAAACAAAATTCTTCATACAAGTCCCACATGTAATTAAGACCAAAGAAACTAGTTATAAAGAATGAGAAGACATTTTACAGTAGAATGCCACTAGGCAGTCATCTCACAGGGAGAGGAGTAAATAACAGGTTTCTTGCCTCTTGTTAACTTTTTTTTTTGGTGGATACTGTGGATTCCTCACCTTTAGAATATCCCAGGACATCCAACAGGATCTGGAGTTTTTTTCCAGAAATGCTCCCTGCATGCTGGTAAGTGGTTTCATACTGCTAGGGAAGTGACGCAGAGCACTTCAAACAAGTTGCAGGTGACAGTCAGCCAAAATCTAATTTGGGACTTTATTTTGATTTTCAGAATTCTGCTCCACAGGACTGGAGTGAAGGAAGGGAAGTGAAATATCTGCGGTCAGAGTATCCACCAGAAATAACTATTCTTGTTCTTCTGATGGATACTTCCAAATCCAAACAGAGATTTTTTTTATCTATTAGAGTAGATAACACTGCGGCACCTCCCCAAGTCAAGAGATCAGAGGAGTGGACTCAGATTATGACGTTCTGCAAGCCCAAGCAGGCAAAACTCCTCTCTGGTCAGATCTGGCTGTCAAGGCAGTAGCATTTGCTGAACATGTGAACATACACCCATGCTGCTGTGGTGGCCTTAGCCCTGGTAAAATTAGCCCACAGACCCTGTGGGGGTTCCTTCTAAATTAGCGCATAGCATGATTAAATACAGGGACCTATCCAGCTAGACGAAGCACTTTTTTGCACCAAATTGCCTATCTGGTCTCTTGTACGGTCAGTGTAGAACCTCAAAGCTCTCTTTGGGTCAAACCAGTAGATTTTCTCCTGTTTCCAGGGATGTGGCAGAGTGAAAAATGTCACACTGACCAACATGAAATGGGATGGTGATACCACCTATGGCAGGAAGGCAGCTTGAGTCCACAGCACCAATTTGCCAAGGAAGAAAATTGTGTGGGGAGATGGCACGGACACCATATGTAATTTACTCATGCCGAATGCAGGAGTGATAGTGATAAGAAAAGACAGTTCTTGAACATTAGAAGCCAAAGAAAGCAAACGCACATAGGTTTGAAAGGTGAGCAGATAATCAGGACTAGATTTAGATCCCAATGAGACACAACAAATTGTTATGGAGAGAACCTGCATCAGGCCTTTCGGAAAAGGAATAAAAACCAGTGTTTTCAAGTTACGGAGTTTGTCAGGCAAACATAAGAAGGCAAAGACAAGTAACTCTTAATTGTATTGGGCCAATGCCCAAGCAAACAATACTTCAGAGAGTTTCGCCTGGAGAGGATCTTGATTAGGCACACACCTGGTCAAAAAACTTTTCCTAACACTAAGTCTAGATCGACTTCCTCGACGGACAATCTGGCTGCAAGAATGGGATCTACCGCCTCAGACAGCAAGTCAAAAGTACTTGGGAGGACATTTTCGGGAGGAAACTCTAGGGTGCTGGTTCAATGGTGGTAAACAAAAACAAATTTAGCCAGTGCACGCCCCACAGATTGAAGATGCCCTGAGATGGAGCTGCCACCCATGATCCGCCAGCTAATGTATGCTCAATTCAATTCAATGTATATATTTTTGGTGTTTGTAGAGTGCCCAGCTACCTCCAGCAGAGGTGTCCCGGAGCTAAAGCAATCGAGAAACACAGGGCACAAGTAGGCTAGTAATGGTTGTATAGCCAGGTTTTTAGAGCTCGTTTGAAGACAGGTTCAGGTTCAGTAAGACGGAGAGGGAGCTGCATGGTATGCCACAGCTTAGCAGTCCTAACTTTGTAAGCTCTACCGCCTACCCTCGCCTTGCGAAAGCGAGGGGTGGTGGGGAGCTGCAGGTGGTTAGATCTCAGGACCCGGTCATGCTGGTAGTGTTGGAGACTGACTCTCAAGTAGGCCGGGCCTCGGCCCCTGTTTGCTCTGAAAGCCATGGTAAGTGCCTTGAATTCTATTTTCCTTATGACGGGTAGCCAATGGAGGCTCCTTAGGTGGGGAGTGATGGAGTGCCGGTAAGGCACCTTGCAAATCAGTCTAGCTGCTGCATTCTGTATCATTTGCAGTCTGTGAATCGGATATGCAGGTAAACTCAGGTACACTCTGTTGGCATAGTCCAGATGGGATGTAATTAAGGCATGAACCACCGTCTGTAGGAAAGTGGGTTTCTGTTGCCGTAACCCCCCCCCCCCACTTTTTGCCAGACTACTGATGCACTTTGACTTGATGTGCCCTGGGTCCCTGCCAATCAGGTTCCCAGGGCCTGTGTTCTTTTCCCAAACCTAACGCAATTGACATCTCTGACCACAGGTCAGCCCCTGGGAAATAGTACCAGAGGTGACCAGGGAAGACCTCTAAGGGCTGCAGCACTTATTATGCCACCCTTAGAGGCCCTGTACTTTTAAACACATACACTGCCTTTGCAGGCTGCGTGTTTTGGTGCAGAACAAAGTGAAGAGTCGGCAGGGCACACATCCCTGTGTGCCATTCCTACAACCCACTGCCCTAGGGCACCCTTCTAGCTGGGTACCCTATACCAGTGGTGAGGGTACAGGTGCATGAGACAATATAAGTGCAGTACTGCCATTAAGAGTATATGGTGCTGGGAGCTTGTCATTACTAACTCCACAGCACCATAATGGCTACACTGAAAACTGAGAAGTTTGGTATCAAACTTCTTAGCACATTAAACCCACACTGATCTTAGAGATGCCCCCCGAAAAAAACCCAGCCTCTGGTGGGTTCCCTGGCTGGTACACACCAGCCTGCCACCACGAGACATGTTCCTGGACCCCAAGGGGAGGAGCCTTAACTCCCTGAGCCCAGAATCAAAGCCTTTCCTGGGCGATGGTGTTCACACCTCCCCCGGACCAGGAAGAGCAATCTGTGGCAGGGGAGCTTCAAAGGCCTGGCAGCCTTTGCAATACAACCCCAGCCTCTCCTGCTATCAGGAGCAGGCCCCCTTCCTGTCTTCTCTCCTTTTCGGCTGGAAGACAGGCAGGAAAAAAACTAGTCAGCCCAGGTGGTGTGCCCACCTCTGCAAACTCCACCCCTCAGATATGGGAGGCAAGGTGAAGCCCACTCTTCAGTGCCTGCCATCTTGCAGCTAGCAGGCACTCCCCAATCAGGATTAGGGATTGTGCTCACTCCCCCACGTGGGATGAGCAAACCAAGGGTGTAGTCACCCTAAGGTCCAGAGCCCATTGGCTACTGACCTCTAGTCCCCTAAAACGCCCCCTAAATACAGTATTTAGGGGGCAGCCCTGAACCAAGAAGGCAGATACCTGCAACCTAAGAAGAAAAAGGACGAAAGAAGACACCCAGCAGAGGAGACTGCAGAGAACAACTCACTTAGTCCCAGCCCTACCGGCCTGTCTGCAGTTTCCGGAGATCCTGCGCCAAAAATCGTCTTGTCCTGCAGCCAGGAACCTCCAAAACCCCTGGGAGGACTGACTGCCCTCAACAAAGACTGGCTCTCCTGTGAACAGCAGCTCTGTTCAAAAGAAATACCAAACAAAGACTCTGAGCCACTGAGGAAAAAGAAACCCAACGCCTAGAACCACCACTGCACCCGTCGCCTACAGCCCTAATTCAAGTGGCCTACCGGTCTCAGCAAGGTCCCCCAGCACTCCGGAGTCCGAGTCTACCATGGGTTGACCCCTCCAGGACTCCCCGACGTCGCCTGCAGCCTCTGCACGGAGACCCCCCCCAACCTGGTAAGGTGAAATCCGTACTCAAAAGACACCCCTGCATCCAGCCGCCCTGCGCCCTGGTTAAAGGAACCCGAGGTGCACCTCCGTCCCAGAGCCCTCCAACTTACCTGTCCAGCTATTGGTTCCTCCCAGAAGTCTTCCTGGACCGAGCCTTTAGCTAAAAACCAAAACCAAAAATCCCCATTGAAAACAACAGGGCACCCAATGCCAAAACAGCACCCTGCACCCATCCACCCCTGCGCTGTTGCGGGTGCACTTTGTGTGCTAAACCGGATCCCCCTTTGCCCTGAGCCTAACAATAGGAGCTTGGCTCCCACAACCTTGTGGCCTGCTCGCCAGCAGCCACCAACTAGAGGCCTCCTATCACTCATTGGATAACATTGGGCCTCAGCACTCCGCACCCGGCTGTCCTAGTGCCGCTGAGGGTGTAACTAGAGTACATCCTTGACCCTGGGGGACCCCTGAGTCTACCCCCAGAACTTCAACTCCCACTACCAAATACTTACCTCAAAACAGATAACACTATATTCCTCTATAGGATAACATTGACTGTTTTTCTTGGAAAAGTTTCTAAGTGTGGAGTTTGAAAACCTAAAGAAATTCTTTAAAATTGTACTATATAACCAGAACGATTTTACTTACCTGTTTAAAGGAAATGTCCCAGAGTAGTTTCCAGGCATACTGCTCTGAGTAAGAAACATAATCTTAAAAGTAACTTACCTGGTATTTTACTGAACAGCCCATGCAAGTCTATGTACTGTATTTACAAAGTATTTCATTTCTCTGAAACCATACTGTAAGTCAAAACAAAGAGCATATACAATAAACAAATTCAAACTGCATTACTACTGTGAAGTATGTATTGCTTACCTGTGCCAGGCTTGCTTGGTTCTAGAAAATAAAATAACTACAAGAATATTTTTATACAACAATTGGTCTGAAGTTCAGTCTTTGAGTGTGTGGATTCATTTGCTGACTGAGTGTGTACAACAAATGCTTAACACTGTCCTCTGATACTACATTACTGCTCAACCACTCTACAACAATTAGAGAGTAAGGTTCTATCCAACTTTAACCTTTGCCTACCTCTGGGGTCTCTGGTTATCTCATGGAGGGAAAACAGGTTAACGGTTCACAGGTAAGTAATCGACTGTGGGAATTAAGGTTCTGGGGTTAGACTTAGGGGTTCCCCAGGGTCAGTGATGCACTGTTGTTGCACCCTCAGCGGCCCAATGTTATCCTATGGAGGATAGGGGGTCCCCGGTTGGTGGCTGCTGGCAAGCAGGCCACTGGGTTGTAGGAGCAAAGCTCCTAGGGTAAGGTCAGGGCAAATGGGGAAACGAAGTAGCACAAAATGTGCACCCTCAGCGGCACTGGGGCGGCCGGGTGCAGAGTGCTGTTTCGATGTCAGGTGCCCTGTTTTCTATGGAGAACCTCCGGGTTGCAAAAGCACTGCAGGCAGGGAGACGAAGGACTTCTGGGTGCGACCACCGCTTGGAGAGGTAAGTTGGGAAGTTAAGGGTTGGTTAGGCACAGTCGGTTTGGGCACACAAGGCCGTGGGGCGTCAGGTGCAGGAGTGCCTTTTGGGGTCGGATCTTCTTACCAGCTCCTGGTCGCGGTTAGGGGGGCCTTCTGGATTTAGGCTGCAGGCATCGGCTAGAGGCAGGTCAGGGGTCGCCGGATCTCAGGTCAGGATCGCCGGGGTGACCTCCTCGTGGTGTTTTGCCACTCTAGCTCGGGCCGGGTTCGGCGGGTGTAGGGTGGGCTGGATTCGCAGTCTCTGGCTGGTGTCAGAAGCTGCAGTTTGAACAAATCCGGTGTTCACAGGAGATGCTGTCTTTAGAAGTGAAGGCATGCAGGTCCTCTGAGTTTCTTGGGATTGCTGGCTGCAGGACACACCGGGATTTCGCAGGAGCAGGTTCAAGGGGGAGACAGGCCAGGTCAGTGGGCGTCGTCCTCTTGTTAGCTCTGCACGGCTCTTCAGTCCTTCTTATCTTCTTTCTTGTCTGGATCGGAGTTCTTGGTTCAGGGCTGCCCCCTAATGTGAGAAAGTGCTATCTTTCTTGCATGGTATGCCCCCACTTTTTGCTGAATTGCTGAATGTACTTTGACTGAGTGTGCCCTGGACTCCTGCCAATCAGGTGTCAAGGGCCTATGTTCCTTCCCTAAAAACACAAAACCCAAATTGGCAAACCCTGGCCACATGTCAGCCCCTGGTAAATGGTACCCTAGGTACCCAGGGCCTTGTGACCAGGGAAGGCCTCTAAGGGCTGCAGCACTCCTTGTGCCACCCTTAGAGGCCCTGTACCCTAACACACACACACTGCCCTTGCAGGTTGGGTGTCTGGGTGCAAGACAAAATAAAGAGTCAACATGGCACACATCCCTGTGTGCCATGCACATCACCTACACAGCCATGGCATATATCAGCCACCCCTCTAGCTGGGTGCCCTATGCCAATGGTGTGGGCACAGGAGCAGGAGCCCTGTGCCCCTACAGTACCCAGGTCCATTCCTGGGCCCTGTAAGTGCAGTGCTGCCATTTAAGAGTACATGGTGCTGAGAGCTCGTCAAACACGAACTCCACAGCACCATAATGGCAACACTGAAGACTGAGAAGTTTGGTATCAAACTTCTCAGCACATTAAACCCACACTGATGCCAGTGTGGGATTTAATGTACCAAGCACCCCAGAGGGCATCTTAGAGATGCCCCCTAAAACCTAACCTACAATCCACGTCTGTTATGAGGCTGCCTAGGCTGCCACACAGCAGACATGTTGCTGGACCCCTGGGTAGGCGAGCCCCTGCTCTCCTGGCCTTGCAACAATGCACATCCTGGGCGAGGTGCTAAATCTCCTCCCGCAGGATCGGCAGGGGGAAGCTTCAAAGGCATGCTGCCTCTGTGAGCTTCCCCAGGCCACTGCAACCCCCCACTATGGTGGGAAGCTTGGCTGGAAACTCCAAATAAGGACAGGGGATGTGCCAGCCTGCCAACCCCACCCCTCAGGTGGGGGAGGCGAGGTGAAGCACATCTCCGGGCTCTCGCCATCTTGAAGATGGGAAGCCCTACCCTATCAGGACTAGGCTACTGCCCCCCTCCCACAGGAGAGAGGCAGGATAGGGGGTGTACCCACCCCAGGACAAGGACTCATGGTCCCTGCCCTTCACCTACCTGTAACGCCCCTAAATCTAGTATTTAGGGGCACCCTGAACCTTCCTTCCCCAGATTCCAGATTCCAAAATTCGAAAAAGAGCTAGAAGAAAGAAGACCTGCCATGCAGCTGCTAAGAAGAGGAAGACAGCAACTGCTTTGGCCCCAGCCCTACCGGCCTGTCGCCCCTCGAACCTGCTCCTGCTCCAACCCGGCATCTCTTGTGGCCAGCAACCTCACAAACCCCGGAGGACCTGGCTACCTTTTGACTCTAAGTCCCTGGGACTCCCATTAGTAGAGTCTCTACTCAAAATCTACTTCCAATCCCTGGCAGCAGCCCGGAACCGCGAACCCAGCACACTCTGCACCAGCCAAGCCTGGCCTGTGCCGGAGTGAACAAAGACCACGAGGACGACCCCACGGCGACTGTGACCCCGAGTCCGGCACCCAAGGACCTCCCTCGACACTCCTGAAGAAGCCTGCAGCCTCAGAACAAGGTGCCCCCCCAACCGCGATCAACAGAGGGTAAGATTTCCCGACACCAAAAGGCACCCCTGCACCCGGCGCCCCGCGTCCCCCTGTGCCCAATCCCGGGGTACCTATCTCACCTCCAACTAACCTCTCGAAGTGGTGGTGGCACCTGAAGAATCCTCGTCCCCGAGCTAGCAGTATTTTTCTAAACTGGAGATTTCCCATTGAAATCAATTGAGCGCCCGAAGGCTCAAAAGCACCCTACACCCAGCCGCCCGAGTGGCCCTGGCAGTGTAACCTCTACACCTATCTACTTTCCCACTTGCCCTAAGTAAGTAACCAGGAGCCCAGCTCCCACAGCCACGTGGCCTGCTAGTCAGCAACCACCAACCAAGGCCCCCCTATCCCTCATAGGATAACATTGAGCCTAACTCTCTCTGCACCCGGCCACCCTAGTGCCGCTGGGAGTGAACCAACTGTACCTACCTGATCCTGGGGGACCCCTGAGTCTATGCCCAGAACCTCAACTCTGCCAGTCGAGTACTTACCTTTAAACCGATAACTCAATTTTCTTCATAGGGTAACACTGACTGGCTTTTTCCTGAAATTTCTTCAAAGTGTGGACTTTTCAAAACTAAAAATATTCACCAAAAATCAGCCAAGTAACGAAAACGAAAATAGTCACCTGCTCTTAGGTGAGCTCCCAGTGCTGGATCTTGGTGCCCAGCACTGACTCTGAAAACTACTTACAACTGTACTAACCAGTAACCCAATTTTCTTCCATAGGAAATCATTGACTGTTTTTCTGTGAAATTTCTTCTAAGTGTCAATTTCTGCAATCTTTAAATACTCTTTAAAAAATCGTATAATATCTGAAAACGTAATTACGTACCTGTTTTGGATAAAGGTCCCAGTACTGAGTCTAGGCACCCAGTACTGGATTACAAAAGTAACAAGAACATACTATACCTGTAACTTGAATTTTCTGCCATAGGGAATCATTGACTGTTTTCTATGAAATACTTTCTAAGTGTCAACTTTTAAAATAGCAAAATATTGCCTAAAAATCATCACAGTAATCAAGTTGCCTTTTATCACTTGATTCCAAGTACTGACCCAGGATTGAATTTAGGATCCAGTCTGGGAATTCCAAAAGTAATCCTAAAAGTAATCTGTGGCAAAGAACATGAAACTTCCATTGAACTCAATGCATTATTGTGTTTAAAATAGTGTTGCCTATTGCAACCACTTGTAACTGTTTACAAAAGTCAATTGCATATTGCAAAAGTATTTATATAAAGCATCTCATTCTGAGAAAGTATATTTTAAAACCAATTGCTGGTTCTAAAATAAAACGAGCATATATTTTTTAAATATAAACCATTGGCCTAGAGTTCAGTTATTGAGTGTGTGAGACCATTTGCTGACTGAGTGTGTACAACAAATGCTTTACACTGTCCTCTGATACTGCCTTACTGCTCAACCAAGCTACCACTTTAGAGAGTAAGGTTATATCTAACTTTAGTCTCTGCCAAGCCTCTGGGGACTGTGGACTCTGTACACCCTGTACCTATTTGGGAACAGTATATATTTACAGAGCCACTTTCTCACACCTAAATACTGTATTTAGGGGGCGTTTTAGGTGTCTTGAGGTCAGTAGCCATTGGGCTACTGACCTTAGGGTGACTACACCCTTGCTGTGCTCAACCCATGTGGGGGAGTGAGCACAATCCCTAATTCTGTTTGGGGAGTGCCTGACATCTGCAAGATGGCGAGCACTGGAGAGTGGGCTTCACTTCGCCTCCCCCACCTGGGTGGAGTTGGCAGAGATGGGCACTCCTCCTGGGCTGGCTGGTTTTTCCCGCCTGTCTTCCTGCCGAAAGGGAGGGGAGACAGGAAGGGGGCCTGCTCCTGATAGCAGGAGAGGCTGGGGTTCGCATTACAAAGGCTGCCAGGCCTTTGAAGCTCCCCTACCACAGATGGCTCTTCCTGGCCGGGGGAAGGTGTGAACACCTTCGCCCAGGAAAGGCTTTGTTTCTGGGCTCAGGGAGTGTAGGCTCCCACCCTAGGGGGCCAGAAACATGTCTGGTGGTGGTAGGCTGGTGTGTACCAGTCAGGGAACCCACCAGAGGCAGGACGTTTTTCAGGGGGCATCTCAGGGATGCACTCTGTGTGCATTTTTTATTAAATCCCACACTGGCATCAGTGGGGGTTTAATGTGCTGAGAAGTTTGATACCAAACTTCTCAGTTTTCAGTGTAGCCATTATGGTGCTGTGGAGTTCGTAATGACAAGCTCCCAGCACCATATACTCTTAACGGCAGCACTGCACTTACAATGTCTAAGAATGGACTTACACACTGTAGGGGTACAGGGCTTATGCACCTGTACCCTTACCACTGGCATAGGGCACCCAGCTAGAGGGGTGACTGATCTATGCCAGTGCAGTGGGCTGTAGGCATGGCACACAGGGATGTGTGCCATGTCGACTCTTTACTTTGTTCTGCACCAAAACACACAGCCTGCAAAGGCAGTGTGTATGTGCAAAGGTACAGGGCCTCTAAGGGTGGCACAATAAGTGCTGCAGCCCTTAGAGGTCTTCTCTGGTCACAGTGCCCTGGGTACCTGTGGTACCATTTACCAGGGTCTGACCTGTGGCCAGAGATGCCAATTGGGTTAGTTTTGGGGAACGAACACAGGCCTTGGGATCCTGATTGGTAGGGACCCAGGGCACACCAAGAAAAAGTGCATCAGTAGTCTGGCATAAAGTGGGGGGGTTACTGCAACAGAAACCCACTTTCCTACAGACATGGCCTCCAAAATCCCTAATTGTTCAATTCTTCTGCATGAAATTTCCCAGCCTTCCCTAAGAATAATAGCCACCCCACCGCCGGTCTTGTTACCTCCTCTGTTGACACCCGCCAACCTGAAGCCAAACGAAATGGCCAGCATCAGGTCTGTATTAGAGCTCTCCTTGAGCCAAGTTTCTGTAAGAAACATTCGATCCCATTAGTTAGCCTCCAGGGAGAGCCAGATGTCATCAGCATGTTTGGGGAGAGATCTGCAGTTAATCAGGCATGCCTTAATAGGGCAGGTTTCTCCCTGAGCTGAAGTAGCAGGGGGCAGGATGTGATAGAAGTCCACCTTGTATCTCCCGCACCCTACCTCTAAGGAGAAAGGACAGGAGTTGCAAGCCATAGGTTGGTTAGCCTCCAAGCGGTCATGCTCAATTGTGACCTCACAGGCCTTATTATTCAAACTTAGGAGTTGCTCCTTGGACCATACAATGCGGCTACCTCCTGTGCACCTGGCAGCATGACTGGCGCTGGCCACGATCCGGCACGGACAGGCTTGCCTTTGGGGTGGCCGCTCAGCGGCCCCGTTTACGAGGACACCCATCTGAGAGAAGTTAGAGCGCTGCCCCACTGTGCGCTGCTTCCAGTGCCTCAGGACCCCCACCCGATCCTGCTTGTTGCAGTACTACATAGTGATTTGTGCTGTGCATTATGACCTTTCCTTGATGGTTTACAGGAATGCTTTTGAACCTCCAAAATGACAATGTGGAGCAGTGGGGAAGGGAAAGTAGCCTCCGCAGGTAGGATGACACGCCTCCCTGACCACGAGGTACTGAGCAGCTTTTGTGAGATATGGGCAGAGTTAGAGAGGCACCCAATGGTGCTGGACCAATAAAACCTTAGGTTACATTGCAGGGTCTGTATGTACCATAGTCAAGCAGGATTCATAAGGCCAGAAGTATCCTCATCTAAACTCAGGTCTAAGCTCAAAATGTCAGGATCATAACCTGAAAGGTCTTATATCCTACCATTTCTATGATAGATCCTAGGAAAGGAATCCTTTGTATTAGGTTCTGTACTTCAGCTCAATGAACGAAAACTCCAAAGAGACCAAGAGACCATCTGTTGTCTGAAGGTGGGCAATGACTGACTGCGGACAGCCCACTGTGAGCAGTCATTCATCCAGGTACAGAAATACATGTTTCCTGGAACTCCGAATACGAGCAGCAACCAATGCCATCACTTTTGTGAACACCCGAGTGGCCGAAGTAAGGCCAAAGGGCAGTATGGCAAATTGGAAATGTCCCAGCCCACAAGTAACATTGGTTGGACAGGTACGTGAACACTCAAGTATAGTGACAACATCCAGTTCTCTAAGATTCAGAGCAGGAACGATCTGAGCAAGAGCGAGTATTTAGAGTTTGTTCTTCTTCAAAAAGGCATTTAATGGATGGAGATCCAGTATAGGTCTAAGGCCTCTATCATTTCTCGGGATTAGGAAGTGAAACAAATACCACCCTCTTTGAGCCCAGCAGTCTCTCGATGGCGTCTTTGGCAGTAGGAGATGGATCAAGATAGTTGCATGGTCCACTGAAAATTGCTCAGGTGGTGGTTGAGGGTGGGTGAAATAAAAGGCAGCAACTAAATGAACGCCAGGGTGCATAAGTTTCGAACAATTTGTAAGACCCACGAGTCTGATGTGCTAGATCTCCAGCCTGGAAACATAGTATCCTGCTCCCTATTGGCTGAATGTGGACTGGGAGAAGCAGCAAGGAAGGGACTATTGGAGGATAGTTGTCTATGATGGGAAGAACAGAATGGGGCATCACCATGCACTTAGCTCTGAAGAAAAAGTTAATTACCTTTGGTAACCATCATTTTGGTGGATACTCGATCTGCAGATTCCTTATCTGTTTAATATATGTCTGCGTTTGGGGTCATGAGGCAAGCAGAAGCATGATGTACTAAAACGCTTCAATGGAGGTAGTGTGGGGGTGCTTCAAGCTCAGAACTCAATCACTCAGCAGAGCAATAACGGATTGTCCAACCCAATGCTTTACTTTCTTAAAGAAAATACCTTAAATTCACACAACAGGCAGCAGAGGAGGCTGCCATCCGAAGTCTATTCAGGCATATAGGGCCTTGCTTCTGGGCTTCACGTAAAACTGGGACTTGGGCTGCGGGGTCATGGGGCCACCTGAATACAATATTAGGGCAAATTTACCACACCGAGGCACAATCCATTGATGTAGCGAGACAGTTCACTCAGGCTCAGATAGGTATCACAGTGGCGCAATGGGCTTGTGTTAGTTTGTTATTGCTGTGGCACAGTCTTCTCAGGCAGAGCTTATTGTCGTAGCAGCATAGACCGCTCTAGTACAGCTTGTAGATGCCATGGTTCTAGACTGAACTGCTAGTCTGGAGAGCTTCTCTCGTGTTCCCTAAAGCACACAGATCACTCTCCTCAGTCCTGGGGGGATGGACCCTTATGCTTCAGGAGTCAAGATGCTTCTAGTTTCCCTTCTACTGATGGTTCGAAGGCTCCTTTTCTCTCTTAGGAAGAACGTTGGGCTTCCAATTGCTTCAAGACAGGGAACAACTTACCTTTGGGAAGCTGCCTGTCAGATGCGGTGTTCATTCCCTACACCTTCCACTGCCTTCCTTGGTCAAAGAGAACTTGGAATCTGAACTACAAGTGGATAACCATCGCCCACTTTTATACAGTTAAAGCAGACTGGAGATGTGGATTTTCTGCCTGCATTTTCAGATCCGATTTGGGGTGGTTCTTCTTTCATGTGCCATCTGCACACCCTTCTCCAGCCACAGCCTTTACATAGTGATGATTCTCACTGCAGGGTAGTCTCCAGCCTAGAGTACCCATAATAAAGTTGCCAAGATGTGTGTGATCTTTATGCAACTGACCCACCTTAAACCTCTCCAGCGCCAGCCTTACCTCCAAAGAAATATGTCCTATCAAACAGCATGTTATGTAATGATGCCTGTAAATCACCGGAGAGTCCAGCTACCCTGAGGCACGCTTACCTTTTACAGTCAATGAAAAGCAGTGGCCACAGACAAGGCATGCCCTTAAGTGTGACCCTTTCTGCCCCCTCAGACACGGAGCGGGACACAATCATCAGTACCAGCGTGCAGTTTTATAACCTGGTGCCTTTACAGATGTTAAAAAGAGGCCACTCCACAAAATGGGTATGAGGGCAGTGAGGAAGCTGAGAAATATGTGGTTAGATAAGAGAATTAACAAGAAAGAGCATCAACTAAGATAAGTAACTTCTTCTGATGAATACCTCAACTGCAGATTATTCATCTTGAGAATAGATACCAAGTTACCTCTCAAAGTTGGTGGGTCACTGGATTGGACTCGGATATAAAAACCCTACAGGACTGAATGGTCGGAATGTGTTTCCCATCGTACCTGGCTGTCAAGGCAGTTATGCTTTGTGAACGTATGCACTGACACTTATGTCAGAGCCTGCCGGATATCAGGGGCAGGCACTCTGGATGCCTACGCGGTCTTAGCCCTGGTGGAATTGGCTCTCAATCCATACAGAGTCCGCATTTTGGCCATATTGTAGCAGACCTTTATGCAGAGGACTATCGAACAAGTTACTTACCTTCAGTAACAATGTATCTGTAAGAAACATTAGTAGTGATAGATTCCTTACCTTAGTATTACCCTCAGGCGTCAGGCTGGATCCGGAAAGTTTTCGTCAGCAGTACCCCTGCACGTCGGTAGGGGGCATCGTGCGGCTCCGTGTCCGTCAATGTGATCACCGGGATGACGTTGCGGGCAGTACTTGGACGCAGCCCACACGCGCTGACGTCAGTTCTGTACACGACTTTCCGCACCAGGAATGCAGAGCCATGCAAGATACTGACCACTGGTGCCTTGAACCTAGGGCCCTGAAAGGGATGACCTTAACCCTAGAAACCAGTTCGCAGAACTGGGAGGATGAGTGGGGTGGTAAGGAATCTATCACTACTAATGTTTCTTACAGATACATCGTTACCGAAGGTAAGTAACTTGTTCATCTGACAGAAACACGTAGTGATAGATTCCTTACCTTAGAATAGATACCCCAGCAATACCAACCCCGGTGGTGGGTCTGCGAACCAAGATCACACCAGAAAGTCCTGGAGAACAGAACGGCCAAAAAAGCAGTCTGTCCAGGCAATAATGTTTTGTAAATGTGTGCAGCGGGGCCCACATAGCAGCCTGACAGATGGCTTACAGGGGGACACCCCGACCTAATGCATTAGTGGCTGCAGTTGCTCGAGTGGAAGGAGCACGCAGCCCCACCGGAGGCTCGCCTAAGAGTAACAGGATTTGATGCACAAGACAACCCAGCGGCAGATAGTCCTCTTGTGCACCGCCCGACCTTTCTTGGTGCCAACGTAGCCAACAAAGAGTTGGTCATCCACCCAGAACTGTAGTGTGCGGTGGAGGTAAAATGAAAGCGCACGTTTTGGGTCCAGACGGTGGAGCCTTTCTTCCTCTCTGGAATGATGTGGAGACGGGAAGAAAGTGGGCAAGGTAACAGTCTGCCCAATATGAAAGGCCGTGACAACTTTTGGCAAAAAGGAAGCCCGGGGCCTGAGCACCACCTTGTCCGGATGAATGGAAAGGAGGTTTACAAGAAAGAGCCTGGAGCTCACTCACTCGCCTAGCGGAGGTGATGGCAACAAGGAAGGCAGTCTTCAGAGTCAAAAGACGAAGAGGACAGTTGTGAAAAAGGTTGAAAGGAGCACACATCAGATAGGTTAGAACTAGTTTCAAGTCTCACTGTGGCATCTGTGAGAAGTTGGCCTGATGTATGATGTCACTAGTTCTAGTGTACACCTTATATCAGTCCAAACAATCCTTATGGTGATTGGTTGTAAAGTCAACCTTATAGACCAGCTATCCTAGTGGTAGCATGGACAAGAGCAGTCTTAGGCTAAACTCTGAATGGCATGTGAAGCCAGCTGTGATACCATATATAATCCCTTGAATACCAAATGAAAGGACACCACAACAGATATATATATATAAAATAAAGTGTATTTATTCTAGTCAAACCCTCAGCACTCTTTATGAGATTAGAGGTAAGTACAACACAGTCTTATTTATGCATACATTAAGTCACACAGGTAAGTAATACAGTTAGGCCCTAGGGGCCACGCAACCCATATACTAAAGAAGTGGTATAAGGACCACTGTCACGGAAATAGGATAGGCCTAGGCCTAGGGAATCGCTGGGGCTACACTACACTAGCAACAGTTAGGAAGTGGGAGGTCCACGGGATTCAGGGGCAGAGTGGAAACACTCACGCGTAATGCGTAAAAGTCGATAGAATTACTAGCAGTTAGAATTTAACAGTTTAAGGACACTTCTGAAGCAGCTAGAGAGTCGAGACTCGGAAACTAGACCCTAGGATAGTCACTACCCTTGTGAGCACCGAAGTACCCAAGTTACCTAGCCCACGGGCTGCGGGTGCATAGGTGTGAATTTGCGTCGGGTTTCGTCGTGGACTTCTATGGATGCCTGAAGGAAAGTTGCTGACAGGCAGTCAGTGAAGAGTGTCCGGTGGATCCCAAGGCTGGGATCAAGAAGAGAGGAGACCTGCAAGCAGAAGGGACAGAGTCAAGGTCACTAGCCAGTGACCACGTGGAACCAGGAAGGAACCAGGCGATGTCGTGAAGATTGCAGGTGAAAGGTGAAGCTTGTCGCTGCAGCCACGGGTACCAGGAGACGTCGAGGACGACCAGGACCAGGAGGCGAACTGTCCCACGAAGGCTCTTGCTGTCGGCGGCGTCGAAGTCGAACTAGGACTCACCAAGCCTTGGCAAGCGGAACCCACGAAGAACGGAGGACTTGCTTCTGGTGCAGACCAGGAAGGTCTGGGGTGCTTCTCTTTTGCAAGGAAGCGGGAGCCAGTCTGGAGGAGCCAAACCAGCAGTGAAGATTTCAGGGTGCGTCGTCACAAAGGCCACTAGCCAACGGGCAAGCAACCGGACAGGCGCGGCAAGCAGGAAAATGCAGAAGGGCCCCACGCAGGACTCGTGGAGTGTGGGGGGCTGATCTTCGGTGCAGATGGTGCTTGGGGTTGGGGCTTCTCAATCCCCGGTGCACAACTTCGAGGGTGCCTCAGAAGCTGCGCTGGAAGATACTAGCCACTTTTCCCAGGTAGCCGGTCCCACGTCTCTCGTCGCCTCCACGGATCTCAGCTCGACTGTGGATGTGGATCAGGGTCGGAGAAGTCTGGAAGTCAAGGCTCTGGTCGGGCTCTGCAGTCGGTCCCTCGTAGAACTTCAGCAAAGCAAAGGGTAGTCTCTTGATGGTGCCTGTTTGCACAGGGTAGCCACTCCTTGGCCACAAGGGAGATTCTTCAGTCTTCTTCTTTCGTCGAATGTCGAAGGTCCAGAGTTTCTGTTCAAGTTGCAGGTTCAGGATAATCTAATCTCCTGGGGCCCAGCTACCACTCTTATACTAATCTGGGGGGCTGGGTTGCCTGCTAAGTCACGCCTTATGGGTGGGACCTGGGAGGGGGGTGGTTACACCCCCTTCCCTTTGTCCAGTTTCGCGCCAGGACTGGGGCTGGAGTGCCCCAGCACCGGTTTGAACTGGACTATGCACGGGACACCTTGTGTGCCCCAGGCATGTCTCATTCTTTTCATCCCTCCCTGCCCCAATACACTAAGGCCTGTCTGGGGTGGTGCTCGCACCTCCCAAGGCAGGAAACCTATTGTCCAAGCCTCCCTTGCCGGGATCACTCCCAGCAGCAGGAGGTCAGACTCGTGTCTGTGGCAGCAGCATCCATTTTGTGATGCTGGGGCTCTGGTTAACTTTAACCGGGTAAGTAGGTTACAACATGTCTTCTCCCTCTAGAAGGGAGGGATAATATCCTCCTCCCCAGAAATGGGATGGGGGTATTATTCCAAAGTGTTAGACACCTTACACGACATGTTTTGATAAAGCCAAACCATAGTTACCATAACCGTTTAAGATTATAAGGCACTTTAAGAGTATATGGTAGGGTATATCATAGAACAGCTATAAGGACATGGTTCCGAAAGCTGCAGACAGGCTCAGCTCATCCTAGAGCACCATCTCACATGTTACCAAGCACTCTGCCTCCAGGATTGTTAAGGCCTGCCATAGGAGTGGCTGATAGGTACACATGTGTCTATATGTAAGTTAGGTATAGGAATACTACACCTAAGCAAGGAGTTATTACACAACCTTGCCCCAGCTGAGTGATCAGCCAGTTGTGTCATAATGGAAGGCCAGGCCAGGGGTGGCATAATACATGCTGCAGCCCCTGGTAGGCCTAGGGTACACCTATGCCCTGGGTACCTAAGCTACATTGTACAGGGGCCAATAAGGTGATCCTATCCAAATGGGTTATGCACCTAAAGTACATAGTATCAATTTAGAGAGAGAACAGCAGGGCTGTGGGTCTGGTTAGCAGGCCCCCAGCCACATCTAAGTCGAAAACCAGTAAAGCAAAAGCAAAAGGTAGGGGTGAACATAGAAAGCAGACCCTACTCTCCTACACAACCCCCCCCCCCCCAAACTTAGGGACATTAAACTAACCGTGACCAGTTGAGTCTTCTTGTTCTAAGTGGAAATATCTGGAGAGTCCATCTGCATTGGCATGGTCAGTCCCAGGTCTATGTTCCACTGTGAAGTCCATCCCCTGTAGGGAAATGGACCACCTAAGAAGTTTGGGATTTTCACCCTTCATCTGATTTAGCCACAAGAGGGGCTTATGGTCTGTCTGAATCTTGAAGTGAGTGCCAAACAAGTATGGCCTCAGCTTCTTCAGGGCCCAAACCACAGCAAAGGCCTCCCTCTCAATAGCTGACCAACGTTTCTCTCTAGGGGTCAGCCTTCTACTTATAAAAGCAATGGTCTGGTCTTGACCATCTATATTCAGTTGTGAAAGAACAGCTCCCACACCTAACTCAGAAGCATCTGTCTGGACAATGAACTCTTTGGAGTAGTCTGGACTTTTCAGAATAGGTGCACTGCACATGGCCTGCTTCAGGTCATCAAATGCTTTTTGACAGCTTACTGTCCACTGAACTTTCTTTGGCATTTTCTTAGAGGTAAAGTCATTAAGTGGTGTCACAATGGACCCATAGTTCTTAACAAACTTTCTGTAGTACCCAGTCAGGCCCAATAAAGGTCTGACCTGAGTCTGGGTAGTTGGAGGAGTCCAGTCCTTTATGGTCTGGATCTTGCTCTCCAGTGGTTGAACCTGACCCCCACCAACTAGGTGGCCCAGGTATACAACCTTGCTCTGCCCTATCTGGCACTTAGTGGCCTTGATAGTGAGGCCTGCCTTTTGCAGGGCCTCTAAAACATTCCTCAGGTGGACCAGGTGATCCTCCCAGGTGGAGCTAAAGACAGCAATATCATCAAGATAAGCTGCACAATAATCATCCAACCCAGTAAGGACTTGATTCACCAACCTTTGGAAAGTGGCAGGTGCATTCTTCAAACCAAAGGGCATTACCACAAATTGATAATGTCCTCCTGGGGTCGAGAAAGCAGTTTTGGCCTTTGCATTCTCAGCTAGTCTGATTTGCCAGTAGCCTGCTGTCAGGTCAAATGTGCTCAAAAACTTAGCAGCTGCCAGTCTGTCAATGAGCTCATCTGCCCTAGGTATTGGGTGGGCATCTGTCCTAGTGACAGCATTGAGACCTCTGTAATCCACGCAAAACCTCATCTCTCTCTTACCATCTTGGGTGTGAGGCTTTGGCACAAGGACTACAGGACTAGCCCAAGGGCTCTCTGAAGGTTCAATGACTCCCAGCTCCAACATCTTTTGTACCTCAACTTTTATGCAGTCCCTGACATGGTCAGGTTGCCTGTAGATTTTACTCTTCACAGGCAGACTGTCAGCAGTGTCCACCTCATGGGTGCACCAGGTTGTCTGACTTGGGGTCAGAGAGAACATATGTCTGTAGGATTGCAGAACCTGTCTGCAGTCCTGTTGCTGATGGACAGTGAGGCTTTCAGAAAAGACCACACCATCAACTGAGCCATCATCAGGGTTCTGAGTCAACAGGTCTGGGAGAGGGTCACTCTCTTCCTCCTGCCCCTCATCTGTAGCCATGAGTAAGCCCATGTCTGCCCTGTCAACATATGCCTTTAATCTGTTGACATGAAGCACCCTGTGGGGGCTTCTGGGAGTCCCAAGGTCCACCAATTAGGTGACTTCTCCCTTTTTCTCAACAATAGTGTGGGGTCCAGACCATTTGTCTTGGAGTGCTGCTGGGGCCACTGGCTCCAACACCCACACTTTCTGCCCTGGCTGGTAAACAGTCAGCACAGCCTTTTGGTCATGCCAAGCTTTTTGGAGTTCTTGGCTTGCCTCAAGGTTTTTAGAAGCCTTCTTCATATACTCTGCCATCCTGGAGCGGAGACCAAGTACATAATCCACTATATCAAGTTTGGGTTGTCTGAGAGGTCTCTCCCATCCTTCCCTTACTAAACATAGCGGTCCTCTTACAGGATGCCCAAACAAAAGCTCAAAAGGGCTGTAGCCAACCCCCTTTTGTGGGACCTCTCTGTAAGCAAACAGAAGGCAGGGTAAAAGGATGTCCCATCTTCGCCTAAGCTTGTCTGGTAAACCTTTTATCATTCCCTTTAGGGTCTTGTTGAATCTCTCAACAAGCCCATTGCACTGTGGGTGATAGGGTGTGGTTAACTTGTAGTTCCCACAACTCTCCTTCCACATTGCAGTCAAGTATCCTGACATGAAGTTGGCACCTCTGTCAGAAATGACCTCCTTTGGAAAGCCCACTCTGGAGAATACTCCAAGCAAGGCCCTTGCCACAACAGGAGCTGTTGTGGTCCTCAGGGGAATAGCTTCTGGATACCTGGTGGCATGGTCCACTATCACCAGTATGAATCTGTGCCCAGATGCTGTTTGTGGGTCCATTGGTCCTACAATATTTATGCCCACTCTTTCAAAGGGAACCCCCACCACAGGTAGTGGTATGAGGGGGGCCTTTGTGGTGCCACCTGATTTGCCACAGGCTTGGCAGGTGACACAGGAGCGACAAAACTCCTTGGTACCTTCTGACATATGGGCCAGTGAAAGTGAGGGACAAGCCTGTCCCAAGTCTTGTTCTGGCCTAAGTGTCCTGCAAGGGGAATATCATGGGCCAAGGTAAGAAGGAAGCCTCTGAACTTCAGTGGTATGACCAACCTCCTGGATGCACCAGGCTTGGGGTCTCTAGCCTCTGAATACAGTAGCCCTTCATCCCAATACACTCTATGGGTACCTTGAGCATTCCCTGCAGCCTCAGCAGCAGCCAGCTGTCTGAGGGGTTCAAGAGAGGGGCAGTCTAATTGAGCCTGCCTCAGATCTGCCCTTGAAGGTCCCCCTGTCCCAAGAAACTCAACCTGATCAGGTTCAAGTTCTTCTAGGACAGTTCCTTCAGGGCTCTCAGAATCATCCTCCTGGGAGGGCTAATCCACCACCTGAGGCAGGGGGGAAGGCACAGCCTTAACCCTACTGCTCTTTCTCTTGGGTTGTGACTGGTCCATAGTTTCAGGATCCAGCACTTGTTCAGTGGTGCACTTTTTGGCCTGTGACCTGGTCACAGCAAGGACATGTGCATCTATCCCCAGCATTTCTGCATGGGTCCTATACTCCACTTCAGACCAAACTGAAGTTTCAAGATCATTGCCCAGTAAACACTCTACAGGAAGGTCTGAACTAACAACAACTTTCTTGAGGCCAGTTACCCCTCCCCAGGAGAAGTTAACATAGCCACACTATGGGAGGTAGTGGCATTGCTAGCGTTGGTCACTAGGTAATTCTCACCTAGTATGATCTGTCCAGGGTCCACAAAGGCAGGTGTCACCATTGTGACACTAGCCCCAGTGTCCCTGTAGGCCTGAGCCATTCTTTGGTTGATAAAAGGAGTCTGTCTGTACTTGCCCAGGTTACTGGGGCCTACAGTAGAGGACAAAGCTAAGTCCCCATCACAGATCAGAACAGCCTGAGTAGGTATTCTGACTAGGCCAGAATCCTCCTCAGTTCCCAGGGTTAACCCTACTACACCCTTTTGCTGGGAACCACCACTTACAGCTGGACTAGGGGGTACAGTTGCCTTAGGGGCAATGGTGGCTGGGGGCTTATCCTTTTTGGTGCACTCACTAAACCAATGTGAGTTGGACTTACAATAGTTGCACCATGGTTTCTTTTGGTCATCTTTCTTTTTATCCTTTTTGGGACCACCCTCCCCCTGAGCCTTTTGGGGGCCTGGTGAAGACTTCTGGTCTTTTTGTTTCTGGTCATTACCCTTCTGGTCTGCCTTTTTCTGATCACCGCCCTGGTTCTGGTTTTTCTGCTTAACTCTAGTCCTGACCCATCTATCTGCCTTCTTTCCCAATTCTTGGGGAGAAGTCAGATCAGAATCAATCAGTTGTTGATGCAGTAGCTGGTTTTGACAGTTGTTAAGGATTTGCTCTCTCATGATCAAATTATACAATCCTGTATAGTCCTTAACCTTACTTCCCACTAGCCAGCCTTCCAGAGCCTTAGTGGCACAATCTACAAAGTCAGTCCAGTCCTGAGTCTGTGTCTTCTGGGTATCCCTGAACAACAACTTGTATTGTTCAGTGGTTAGGCCAAACCCATCAATTGGAGCACTCTTCAGGACAGTGTAATTGTCTGCATCCTCATCACTAACTGTGAGGAGCTTGTCTCTACCCTTCTCAGAGAAGGAGAGCCACAAGATAGCTGCCCACTGACTTTGGGGTACCTGCTGTACTTTGCAAGCTCTCTCCAAAGCAGTTATCCATTTGTGGATGTCATCCCCACACTTGTAGGGAGGGACAATCTTGCTCAGGTTTCTATTATCATAGTGCCTGTCTCTATCCTTAGGGATATTGCTGCCACCAGTGGGTTCTGACCCACTTAACTTTTGCTCTCTAGCCAGAGCAAGCTTCTCCTTGGCAAGGGCAAGTTCTTCCCTCTGAATCCTCAGATTAGCTTCCCTCATTCTGGCTTCATGCTCCTTTCTCTCAGGGGAAGTCATTCCCCTGTGAGAGGAAGCATTAGAGATGCTAGAGACATGGGAGTGGATGGATTCCCTTGAAGGGGATCTGTCTCTCCTGCTTCTCTGGGTAAGCCCACTTGGGGGTCTGTATGGGGGGACCCCATGCAAACTCCCATGTAAACTTAGGTTGGCCTGGATAAGTCTTCCTACTTGGCCCTGGCTGTCTACCTCTTCATCTGAAGTCCCATCTGACTCATCTGTGGTGGGTAGACCCTCCTTTGTACCTAGGGTACTGGCCTGTGAGGCCCTAAAAGTATCATACTCCTCTAGGAGTTGCACTAGCTGAAGGAGGGTAGGGTTTGCACCCTGTTTTAACTTTCTGGAGGTACACAATTGTCTCATCTCCTGAAAAGTTAGGGTATCATATCTAGAGGGGGTCTTCTTCAGACCTGCCCCTCCTGAGAGAGCATCTACTTGATCTCCTCCCAGAGACATGATCTAGTGAGGGTGTGGTGTGTGCACCTACCTACACTAGTTGTTTCTACTAAACCTCTCTGGTAGTTGTAGTCAAGGTGTGTTACTCCCTTCAACCTATAACCACTAAGTCCAGTAGGACTTAAGTATTATAATCTATGTTATATGTACCTAAACAATATCTGTGTGATCTTTCAATTTAGTATCTCAAGATTACAATGGTATTACAACAGCAAGCTCAGATCCCAACCGCTGCTCACCAATGTGAGAAGTTGGCCTGATGTATGATGTCACTAGTTCTAGTGTACACCTTATATCAGTCCAAACAACCCTTATGGTGATTGGTTGTAAAGTCAACCTTATAGACCAGCTATCCTAGTGGTAGCATGGACAAGAGCAGTCTTAGGCTAAACTCTGAATGGCATGTGAAGCCAGCTGTGATACCATATATAATCCCTTGAATACCAAATGAAAGGACACCACAACAGATATATATATAAAATAAAGTGTATTTATTCTAGTCAAACCCTCAGCACTCTTTATGAGATTAGAGGTAAGTACAACACAGTCTTATTTATGCATACATTAAGTCACACAGGTAAGTAATACAGTTAGGCCCTAGGGACCACGCAAACCATATACTAAAGAAGTGGTATAAGGACCACTGTCACGGAAATAGGATAGGCCTAGGCCTAGGGAATCGCTGGGGCTACACTACACTAGCAACAGTTAGGAAGTGGGAGGCCCACGGGATTCAGGTGCAGAGTGGAAACACTCACGCGTAGTGCGTAAAAGTCGATAGAATTACTAGCAGTTAGAATTTAACAGTTTAAGGACACTTCTGTAGCAGCTAGAGAGTCGAGACTCGGAAACTAGACCCTAGGATAGTCACTACCCTTGTGAGCACCGAAGTACCCAAGTTACCTAGCCCACGGGCTGCGGGTGCATAGGTGTGAACTTGCGTCGGGTTTCGTCGTGGACTTCTATGGATGCCTGAAGGAAAGTTGCTGACAGGCAGTCAGTGAAGAGTGTCCGGTGGATCCCAAGGCTGGGATCAAGAAGAGAGGAGACCTGCAAGCAGAAGGGACAGAGTCAAGGTCACTAGCCAGTGACCACGTGGAACCAGGAAGGAACCAGGCGATGTCGTGAAGATTGCAGGTGAAGCTTGTCGCTGCAGCCACGGGTACCAGGAGACGTCGAGGACGACCAGGACCAGGAGGCGAACTGTCCCACGAAGGCTCTTGCTGTCGGCGGCGTCGAAGTCGAACTAGGACTCACCAAGCCTTGGCAAGCGGAACCCACGAAGAACGGAGGACTTGCTTCTGGTGCAGACCAGGAAGGTCTGGGGTGCTTCTCTTTTGCAAGGAAGCGGGAGCCAGTCTGGAGGAGCCAAACCAGCAGTGAAGATTTCAGGGTGCGTCGTCACAAAGGCCACTAGCCAACGGGCAAGCAACCGGACAGGCGCGGCAAGCAGGAAAATGCAGAAGGGCCCCACGCAGGACTCGTGGAGTGTGGGGGGCTGATCTTCGGTGCAGATGGTGCTTGGGGTTGGGGCTTCTCAATCCCCGGTGCACAACTTCGAGGGTGCCTCAGAAGCTGCGCTGGAAGATACTAGCCACTTTTCCCAGGTAGCCGGTCCCACGTCTCTCGTCGCCTCCACGGATCTCAGCTCGACTGTGGATGTGGATCAGGGTCGGAGAAGTCTGGAAGTCAAGGCTCTGGTCGGGCTCTGCAGTCGGTCCCTCGTAGAACTTCAGCAAAGCAAAGGGTAGTCTCTTGATGGTGCCTGTTTGCACAGGGTAGCCACTCCTTGGCCACAAGGGAGATTCTTCAGTCTTCTTCTTTCGTCGAATGTCGAAGGTCCAGAGTTTCTGTTCAAGTTGCAGGTTCAGGATAATCTAATCTCCTGGGGCCCAGCTACCACTCTTATACTAATCTGGGGGGCTGGGTTGCCTGCTAAGTCACGCCTTATGGGTGGGACCTGGGAGGGGGGTGGTTACACCCCCTTCCCTTTGTCCAGTTTCGCGCCAGGACTGGGGCTGGAGTGCCCCAGCACCGGTTTGAACTGGACTATGCACGGGACACCTTGTGTGCCCCAGGCATGTCTCATTCTTTTCATCCCTCCCTGCCCCAATACACTAAGGCCTGTCTGGGGTGGTGCTCGCACCTCCCAAGGCAGGAAACCTATTGTCCAAGCCTCCCTTGCCGGGATCACTCCCAGCAGCAGGAGGTCAGACTCGTGTCTGTGGCAGCAGCATCCATTTTGTGATGCTGGGGCTCTGGTTAACTTTAACCGGGTAAGTAGGTTACAACATGTCTTCTCCCTCTAGAAGGGAGGGATAATATCCTCCTCCCCAGAAATGGGATGGGGGTATTATTCCAAAGTGTTAGACACCTTACACGACATGTTTTGATAAAGCCAAACCATAGTTACCATAACCGTTTAAGATTATAAGGCACTTTAAGAGTATATGGTAGGGTATATCATAGAACAGCTATAAGGACATGGTTCCGAAAGCTGCAGACAGGCTCAGCTCATCCTAGAGCACCATCTCACATGTTACCAAGCACTCTGCCTCCAGGATTGTTAAGGCCTGCCATAGGAGTGGCTGATAGGTACACATGTGTCTATATGTAAGTTAGGTATAGGAATACTACACCTAAGCAAGGAGTTATTACACAACCTTGCCCCAGCTGAGTGATCAGCCAGTTGTGTCATAATGGAAGGCCAGGCCAGGGGTGGCATAATACATGCTGCAGCCCCTGGTAGGCCTAAGGTACACCTATGCCCTGGGTACCTAAGCTACATTGTACAGGGGCCAATAAGGTGATCCTATCCAAATGGGTTATGCACCTAAAGTACATAGTATCAATTTAGAGAGAGAACAGCAGGGCTGTGGGTCTGGTTAGCAGGCCCACAGCCACAGCTAAGTCGAAAACCAGTAAAGCAAAAGCAAAAAGTGGGGGTGAACATAGAAAGCAGACCCTACTCTCCTACACAATCACAAACGGAATAGGAGGGAAAAGATGTGTAATGCCTTTGAGAAATCTATTTACAACAGGGGACTTGAAAATAGAGGGCTGATCAGGGTGTCTGAGAAAGGCCAAAATGGCAGAAAGATAGCCTTTAATAGTGCCCAGAGCAGAGCCCTGCCGGGCCAAAGAAAGAATATACTAAAGGACCTCGGAAAGAGGGGCAGAAAGGGGATCCACAGCCTTTGCTGTGCACCATGCCACAAATTTGCTCCACCTGCAGGTGTATACCACTTCAGTGGAGAGAAGCCTGGCTGCCAGAATGACATCACAGACTTCAGGAGGCAAGTCAAAGGGAATCAACTGCCGCCGCTCAATCTCCACGCAAGGAGGTGGAGACTGGACAGGTTTGGGTGCAGGACCGTCCCCTGTTGCTGCGACAGAAGATCCTCCCGAAGAGGCAGATGAATCGGGGGATCCACGCTCATACTGAGTAGCTCGGTATACCAAACTCTTCGAGCCCAGTCCGGCGCCACAAGAATGACTTGGGCCCATTCGCGTCTGATCTTCTTCAGCACTCAGGGCAGAAGTGGTATAGGCGGAAAGGCGTAAAATAGACCGCAACGCCACTCGCGCCGAAAATCTTCTCCGAGCGAGTGCCGCCTTGGAAATTCCAATGCGCAGAACTGCTGACATTGCGCGTTCTCTTCGGTGGCGAATAGATCTAACCAAGGCTCTCCCCACTGTTGAAAGAGACCTTGCGCCACCTCAGAGTGAAGCCGCCATTCGTGATCCATCATGCATCTGCGGCCGAGCTCGTCTGCCTTGGCGTTCAGGGAACCTGCCAGGTGTTGAACCACCAGGGAAATGCCCTGATGTTCCACCCATGTCCCGAGGCACAGAACCTCCTGACATAGGGTCCACGACCCCACTCCGCTCTGCTAGTTGCAATACCACATGGCGGTGGTGTTGTCCGTGAACACCTGCACTACGCTCCCCTTGACAGAGGGAAGGAATGCCTTCAGTGCAAGACAGATCGCCCGAAGCTCCAGAAGGTTGATATGGAGCCTGGACTCCGCTGGAGACCAGAGGTCTCTGATCTCCGCCTCTCCCATGTGGCCACCCCATCCCAGGAGGGACGCATCCGTCACCACCGTGTGCTCCGGTTGGGGAAGGGAGAGGGATCTGCCGCTGACCCAATGTTGGTTCATGAGCCACCACTGCAACTGCTGTGCAGTGCCCTCCGAGATCTGGACGTGTCCAGACAGGTCCCCCTGATGCTGCGCCCACTGGAACTTCAAGTCCCACTGCAGAGCCCGCATATGCCATCTGGCATGGTTGATCAGCAGGATGCAGGAGGCCATGAGGCCCAGCAGCCTCAGGGTCATCCTGACCGAAACCCAGGACAAGGGCTCAAAGATCGGAATCATAGCCCGAATGTCCCGGAGTTGCTGTTCGGGAGGATAAACCCGAAACAGCGCCATGTCCAGAACCGCTCCGATGAAAATGAGCTTCTGAGAGGGTACCACTGGCGACTTCGGCATGTTGATGGAGAACCCCAGCAAATGCAGGAGGTCGGCCGTAGTCTGGAGGTGGGACGACTGCTTGGGACTATTGCCCCTTCAACAGCCAGTCGTCGAGATAGGGGAAGACTGAAACCCCTGATCTGCGCAGATGAGCTGAGACCACTGCCATCACTTTCGTGAACACCCGAGGGGCGCTGGTAAGGCCAAAAGGGAGCACGGTAAATTGAAAGTGCTCGTGGCCAACCGTGAACTGCAGGTAACGCCGGTGGGCTGGCAGGACGGGAATATGAAAGTAGGCGTCCTGCAAGTCCAACGGTACCATCCAGTCTTGCGGGTCTAGGGCAGACAAGACCTGAGCCAATGTGAGCATCTTGAACTTCTCCTTCCGGAGGAAGCCGTTGACGTTCCGAAGGTCTAACATAGGACGCAGGCCCCTGTCCTTCTTTGGAACCACGAAGTAGTGGGAATAACAGCTACGACCTACTTCGGGCGTCGTAACGCACTCGATGGCCCCCTTGGCCAAGAGGGCCGCAACTTCCTGCTGTTAAAGTGCCAAGTGATCCCCCGACATGCGGTGGTACTGAGGTGGCATGGCTGGAGGGGTAGTCTCGAAGGGGAGGGAGAAGCCCCTTCAGGCAATTTGCAGCACCCACTGGTCCGATGTGATGGTGCACCAGTGGGGGAGATGATGGCGTTTGATAGACCGAAAGGACGGACTAAGGCGGCTTAGCAGTGAATGCCGCGGGGGGAGGTGGACTGACCCGCCCGCTGGCCCCCTTAACTGCCTCGACGGTTCCCACGTCCACGCTGAGGTTGTTGCTGTGCCGGCCTGTGGCTCTGTGAGCGTAGTGGGGCGCCCCTTCCACGGCCACGAAAGGAGCGAAAGGCAGAAGGCGGAGGAGGCCGAGTGGCCGACAGGCCCAAGAACTTGGCCGTAGCCCGTGAGTCCTTAAAGCGCTCCAGCGCACTATCTGCCTTGTTGCCAAAAAGGCGAATGCCATTGAAGGGCATGTCCATCAGGGTATTCTGGACATCTCTCGAAAAGCCAGTTGTTCTCAGCCAGGCGTGGCGCCTAAGCGCCACCATCGTGGAAATCGCGCTGCCCAGTGAGTCGGCGGTGTCAAGCCCACAACGAATGGTGAACTTAGCTCCATCTCTCCCAGCAGCAACAGCGTGGGTGAGGACTGTCTGGACCTCCTCGGGACAGCTAGGCAGCACCTGCGCAACCGTGTACCACAGAGTGGGAATAACGGCACAAGAGGCATGCGGTGTTCACCGACCGCAGCCCTAAGCTGGCAGATGAAAACAGCTTCGTGCCTAGTTGCTCCAGCTTCTTGGATTCCCTATCCGGAGTTGTGGAAGGGAACGCGCTTTGGGACACAGAGTCCTGGACAACCAAGCACTCAGGAGTAGGGTGTTGAGAGAGAAAGAGGGGGTCGCCTGGAGCCGGACAATGGCGTCGGGCCACGTTCCTGTCCACAGGAGCCCCTGTGTTGGGCCTGGACCAGGTGCCCAAAGGAACGTCCGAAAGTGTGTCATTAAAGGGCAGCAAGGGCTCCAAAGAGGTGCTGCCGGTTGGAGCACTTCTGTCAGGATGTTTGTCCTGACGGCCACTGAAGGGAGCTCGAGGTGGAGGCCCTCGGCCGCCCTACGCAACACCACTGCGTAATCTGCTCCCTCCTCCGTAGCCACAGTAGGAGGAGACAGCATGCCAAGGTCCGGCGAAGTGTCAAGACCACTGGCTTGCCCCAAATCCTCTGCCCAGTCCGGCTCATAAGCACAATCCTGTGCAAGAAGGTCCTCAGACCCCTCCCAGTCCTCCCCTTCCTCCGAAGTCTGTGGAATAGGCTGAAAATACGGAGGACGGACATAGGGAATAAATCCCATCGATCTGGCTTCACGTCCGGTTCAGGGCTGAAACCGGGGACGACATTGTCCCGAGGAGCGGGCAACGTTGGAAGCAGTGCTGGTGAAGTCGACGTCAGTGGAGGCATAACAAGGTCAACCAGCGTCGACCGTGGTCCGATCCCGGATCCCATGGGGGCCTGCGGCGCCGGGGCCATCGGCAACGCCGGAGCCCGCGGTGATCTAACAACAGGACCACCTGCGGGCCTGCGCGGCCCAGAGGCGCACCGGCGGGGCCAGACGACCCAAAGTGTCAGGCCATGGCAGCAAGAAACTCTTGCACCTGGGCAGGCGTCGCCGCCAGACCCGAGAAGGGCGGGTAGGCCGGAAGCGACGTCACAGGCTCTGCCAGAGCCGCTGGGGTGGCACTGTCCGCACCCTCAGCCGCGACGGCCGAGGGGAAGCCGAAGAGCAACGACGCTTCTTCGACTTCTTTTTGGAATGCTTCGACTTACCTGACCCCGAGTGCGAAGACTTAGATCCAGAAGAATGATGGGGACGACTCCGCGACTGGTTCCTCGACCTCCCACGGGACCGGGACCTTGAACGGCGCGGAGCCGACTGACTGACTTCCAGCAACTTTCGGGACCGCTCCCGCAAAGTTTTTGGCGCCTTGTCCGCAGTCAGGGCACGACTTGGGAGTTGTGGTCGCGCCCCAGGCAGTAGAGACACACTCGGTGTGGGTCCGTCACCGACCAGTCTCCAAAGTTCTTAAACCCGGGCATCCCTACGGCACCGGGAGTCGATCGACTCAGAAAAATAGGAGACAAAAAGCCTAAAAAAACTCAGTCAAAAAATGACTAGGGGTACTAGCGCTTCCCGGATCTGTGCTTACTGGCGCGGAAAAAGAGAGAACTGACGTCAGCGTGCGTGAGCGGCATCTAAGGACTGACCGCGGCGTCATCCCGGCGATCACGACGCCGACTGACGCGGAGCCGCACGACGCCACATACTGGCGCACAGGGGTACTACTGACTTAAACTTTCCGGATCCAGCCTGACGTCTGAGGGTAACTCTAAGGTAAGGAATCTATCACTACGTGTTTCTTTCATATCACCATGACAGAGTCCTCTTATGCACAGCCTTTCTCTCTTTACCCTGAAGAACTCCACAAAAAGAGAATTGTTCACCCAATGGTCCTTGACTTAAAGTTCTTTTGGGGATCCAATTAATAGAGACTCTCCCTTTTTTCAAGTTTTCAAGTGGCGAAGAACGTTGGGAGAGTGATGCACTGCCCAACAAAGAAATAGTCACGGCTTTAAGCAAGGGTGTCCACGTCCCCAGCACTCGCTTGTTCGGAAAAAGGTGATTTGGGGAATTTGCACTGATAATCTGATGTTCACTTATGAAACGATCAGAAGTGATCACTATAAGGAAGTTAGTCTTTAAGGTCAGATGATACAATGAGCGACTGTGCATTTGCTTGCAAGGAGTACACATGCCAAGACCAAGGTAAGATACCAGGAACATCACTTTAATGAACACCTGAAGGCCACTGTGGTATCACAAACTGTTTGGGAGGAAATGTGTGTCAAACCTTTAATAACCTGCATCACAACAGGTGATTTAAACAAGGACAGTTGGGTCGGTAAATGTAAGAAGGCAAAAAGGGCAAACAACCTTTAATCGTGATTACAGCAAGGCCTTGCTGGGACAGAGATAAAACAAACAGAATATCCTACAGTGAAGCCTCTAAGAAGTTTGTCTTGAGAACTCCACACCAGGCCACAAATTTGTTCCAGCGCCTCAAGTAAACAGATTTTGTGGAAGGATGCCTGCTGGCAAGAATAACATACACGTCTTCATGTGGCAGATCAAATGCAGCCACTCAAATTTCATACATGGAGGTGTATTGCGTAGGGAGCTGCTGGGAAAGGGGATCCTCTTGATGTAGGAGCCTGATCAGAAGGCAGATGCCCATTCACAGAAGCTCTGGGTACGACACTCTCCTGACCCAATCCGGAAACACCAGGATGACTTGGGCCCAGTCGCTCCCGATCTTTGTCATTACAGGCACTGCACGTTTGACGGTGGAAAAAAGATCTAGCCAGGGTTTTCCCTACTGCCAGAAGATGCTCTGTGCCATCTCGTGGAGCAGGCACCATTTTTGATGTGCCAGACGCAGTCAGCTGCGCTAATCCACCCTTGCATTCAAGGATCTTGCCAGGTGGTTCACCATCAGGGAAATGCCACGACGCTCCTGCCATCTCTAGATGTGCAAAACTTCTTTGGACAGCAACGAGGACCACACTCCACCCTGCTTGTTGCAGTACCACAAAGTGGTAGTGCTATCCGTGAGAAGCTGCACTAGTCTCCTCTTGCTGAAAGGCAAGAAAGCCTTCAATGCCAGGTGAATGGTTCGCAACTCCAGAAGAGTCATATAGAGTAAGGTTTCCGGCAGAGACCTCACAGATGACCTTCTCCGTACCAGCAGTGACACATCCCTCACCACGATCAACTCTGGGTGGGGGAAGGGAGAGGGCTCTGCCGCTGATCCAATTGCGATTGAGTAGCCACCAGTGTTGATAATGCAGTTTCCTCTGAAATCTGAATAGCATCTAACAGGAGGTTTTATTGGTGCTGGGCAGATTGGAACTTCAGATTCTTTTGCAGAGTCTGCATATGCCATTGGATGCAGTAAACAAGGAGGATGCAGGATACAAGACCAACAGGCCTCAGAGCGGCTCTCATATAGATCCAGGACAAAAGCTGAAACATCAGAAACATAATTCAAATGTCTTGGACTCACTGTAATTGGGAAAGGCCGTTACCTGTACCATATACAGGACTGCTCCAATTAAAGTACGGTTTTGAAAAGGAGTCAGGTGCAACTTCGGATCATTGAGCATGCACCCCAAAGATGTCAGGAGGTTTGCTTTCGGCTAGAAGTGGTGTAAGACTGACTGTGGCAAGCCTACCTTAAAACATCTGAAGAGGGGCAGCAATCATGATCATCACTTTTGTGAACAAACGAGGGGCAGCGGTGAGGTAGAAAGGGAGCATAGCAAACTGAAAATGCTCCTGGCTTACTTTCAACTGCAGATAACAGCTGTGGGACTGCAGCAAGGGGTGTAAGAACATACACATCATGCAGATTCAAGGACACCATTCACTTGTTCGGGTCCAGGTCAGACAGAATCTGTGCTGGCATGAGCATTTTGAACTTGTCCTTCTGCAGGAAATAGTTAAAGTAGCAACCCTCTCCTCTTTTGGAGTCTGTAACCCTCTCTATGGCTTCTTCGGAGAGTCAAACCCACACCTATTGCAAGAGAATGGTGTAGGAAGCTTGGTTTCTGTTACAGTAACCCACCCACCTTTTTGACAGACTTCTGATGCACTTCGACTTGATGTGCCCTGGGTCCCTGCCAATCAGGTTCCCAGTGCCTGTGTTCTTTCCCAAAACTGTACCTTGTACCTCAAATTGGCACCTCTCTGGCCACATGTCAGTCCCTTGTAAAAGGTACTATGGGCACTGTGGCCAGGGAAGGCCTCTAAGGGCTGCAGCACGTATGTGCCACCTTTAAGAGGCTCTGTACCCTTACACACGCCCGCACACACACACACACACACACACACACACACACACACACACTCTGCAAACTGCGTGTTTTGGTGCAGAACAAAGTGAAGAGTCGACATGGTACACATCCCTGTGTGCCATGCCTACAACCCACTGCCCTGGCATAGGTCACCCACCCCTCTAGCTGGGTGCACTATACCAGTGGTGAGGGTACAGGTGCATGAGCCCTGTACCCCTACAGTGTCTAAGCCAATTCTTAGGACATTATAAGTGCAGTAATGCCATTAAGACTATATGGTGCTGGGAGTTTGTCATTATGAACCCCACAGCACCATAATGGCTTTACTGAAAACTGGGAAGTTTGGTATCAAACTTATCAGCACACTAGACCCCCACTGGATTTAATGAAAAATGCACTTGGAGGGCATCTAAGAGATGCCCCCTGAAAAACGACCAGCCTCTGGTGGGTTCCCTGACTGGAACACACCAGCCTGCCACCACAAGATATGTTCTGGACACCTATGGTGGGAGCCTCCGCTCCTTGAGCCCAGAAACAAAGCCTTACCTGGGCGGAGGTGTTCACACCTCCCCCAGACCAGGAAGAGGCATCTGTGGCAGTGGAGCTTCAAAGGCCTTGCAGCCTTTGTACTGCGACCCCCAGACTCTCCTGCTATCAGGCGCAGGCCTCTTCCTGTCTCCACTCCATTTCAGCGGGAAGACAGGTGGGAAAAATTAGCTATCCCAGAAGGTGTGCCCACCTCTGCCAACCCCACCCCTCAGGTGGGGGAGGTGAGGTGAAGTCCACTCTTCAGTGCCCGCCATCTTGAAGATGACAGGCACTCCCCAATCAGGATTAGGGATTGTGCTCACTCCCCCTATGTGGGGTGAGCACACCAAGGGTGTAGTCGTCCTAAAGTCAGTAGCCCATTGGCTTCTGACCCAAGACCCCTAAAACGGCCCCTAAATACAGTATTTAGGGGGCAGCCCTGAACCAAGAAAGCAGACTCCCGCAGCCTAAGAAGAAAAAGGATGAAAGAAGATGCCCAGCAGAGGAGACTGAAGAGAACAGCTGACTTGGCCTCAGCCCTACTGGCCCATCTGCAGTTTCCAGAGACACTGCGCAAAAACCTTCAACAAAGACCGGATCTCCTGTGAACAGCAGCTCTGTTCAAAAGAAAACTTCCAAGACAGACTCTGAGCCTGATGAGGACAAAGAAACCAGACGCCTGGAACCACCACTGCACCCGTTGCCTACAGCCCACCAGTCCCAGCGAGGTCCCCCAGCGCTCCGGAGTCTGAGTCCACAGTGGGTTGACCCCTCCAGGAGTCCCCGATGTCACTTGCAGCCTCTGACCGGAGATCCCCCTTCCCCAACTGCCCGGTAAGGCGAAATCTGACCTCAAAAGACACCCCTGCATCCAGCTGTCCTACGCCCGGGAGAAGAGAACCCGAGGTGCACCTACGTCCCCGAGCCCTTCAACTTAGCTGCCCAGCTGTTGGTTCCTCCCATATGTCTTCCTGGACCTAGCCTGCAGCTGAAAACCAAAACCAAAAATCCACACTTAAAACAACAGGGCACCCAACGCCAAACCAGCACCCTGTGCCCAGCCGCCCCTATGCCTTTGCGGGTGCACTTTTTGTGCTAAACAGGATCGCCCTTCGCCTAAAACCCGGAGCTTTGCTCCCATCAACCCAGTGGCCTGCTCGTAAGTAGCCACCAACTGGAGACCCCCTATCGCCCATTGGATAACATTAGGCCTCAGCACTCTGCACCCGGCCGCTCTAGTGCCACTGAGGGTGTAACAAGAGTGCATCCTTGACCCTTGGGGAACCCCAGAAGCTCAACCCCAAAGACTGATTACTTACCTGGTAACCGTTAACTTAATTTCTCTCCATAGGAAGCTATTGACTCTTTCTCTGAAAAATGTTGTGTGGAGTTGATTTGTGTGGAAACCTCAAAAAGTATAATGGTGCAAAACTGTTTTTACTTAACTTTTCTCTAGGAAATATCCCAGTGTGATATCTAGGCATATCGCACTGAGTAGAAAAAGTAATCTAAAATGTAAACTGAAAGTAACTGAAAAGTACTTCTGTACAGTAATTTCAATACTTTGACTTACCTGTATTTCAAACAACTGCATTTGAACTTGCATTCACTTGTAAAAACTGCATAATATTTTGCAAAGCATCTGTTTCACTTATCTGTGCCAGGTTTGGCTTGGTTCTAGAAATAAAATAACTTAATAATATTTTGATACAAAACAAATTGGTCTGAGTACAGCCTTTGAGTGTGTGCAATCATTTGCTGATTGAGTATGTACAACAAATGCTTAACACTACCCTCGGATAAAGCCTTACTGCTCGCCCACACTACCACAAATAGAGAGTAAGGTGCTATCTACTTTTACCTCTACCTACCACTGGGGTTCCACTGGACTCTGTGCACAATATACCTCACTTTGGTATAGTATATACAGAGCCAGCTACCTACAATCAGGGTCACTAAGCACCAGTCTGTGACTTCTGGCCACCTATGTTTTCACAGGTAGAAAAGGCAGTGGCTTTGACCAAGTGGGCAATAAAGTGTCAGTGAGGACCTCATTGAATGGTAGAAAGGGATTAGAGGTGGCTGACCAAGACTGCAAAATTTCTATAAGGACATTAAGGGAAGAGGTGTGGCGCAGCGGCCAGGGCGACTGACGCCGGATGCTGGGGATCACTGTTTGATCCCCGGCACCGGTGGCAGGTCAGCCCAGCACAATGTGACTCTGGGCAACAGCTCGCTTAATCTTCCCGACGGCCCCCCAGCGCCGGGATGCCTACGGGTAGCTGTGCGCTTTACAAATCCTGGATCTTTACTGGATCTTTAAATTTTTCTTCACCTCAAAGCATGGAGGTCCAAGACCTAGCTGCATGTCAAATTACCACTGCAAATGAAGGACTCCCTTCTGCGGGAAGACCAGATGGAGATTTCAACCCAGTATCAGGGTGTGAGGAAATGGGGTGAGTTGTATGATGCGGTTGTGTGACCTCACTGCGAAATGCACTACCCAACCCCTTTAGGACCAGCAGGTTTTGTTTGTCAAACCTTAAGCTCAACCCTGGGTAGCTGTGGCTCTGAGCTACAAAGCTTACACAAAGGAACAAGTGTAAAGCATTTACACAGCACCTAAACAATTACAGAATTAACTAGTTGAGACACTCAAGAAATACAACACCAATTTATAAAGAATTTACAATTTTTATGTATTTTTAGGCACCACAATGAAAAAGATCCACTGGAGAGTTCCGGAGATATGGACTTTACAAGCTATAGTAAATATGCATTTTTCACTTAGTGGTGCACAACCATTGGCAAATAGAAAAAAATTGACACTTAGGAACTTTTCAAAGAAAACTTTTGGCAAAGTATCAATGCGGTTACTTAAGAGTTACTTTAGGTGACCAACTCTGACAGGGTGCCTTTCAGCAAGGTCCACAGACAGCTACATCAAAGGTAGAACCAGTCTTCAGTGAGTTACAGGCATTTATCTCGTTGCTGTAGGTTTTCTTATAGAGTGGTCCTGCTGCAGCGGATACAGGATGCTGAAGATGCGATGAGATTACCTGGGCCTTCTTGTGGCTACTCTATGGTCCACGAGTTTGGTGAGGCGGTCCTGGCCTTAGTAGTCGATGTTCTTAGAAGTCCTCTTGGTCCTGGTAAAATTCCAGTTGACACTGGGCTACCAGTCGCCTGGTATCGCAGTGTAAGCAGAATTCTTCATTGGATGATAACTCGCCTACTGGGGAACCAAGCTGCACTCCGAAGATTCTTCCAGGTTCAGCAAACTCAGATGCAACTTCTGAGCATCGGGTCTTTGTCTCTGATGCTACAGGCGACAATAAGTGGCAGTTTGAAAATTTGGGCTACCAACTCACCCCAACAGGCTTCTTCAGCTGTTGTGGCACTGTGCTGTAAATGGAAGGTCAGCCAAGTGAACGATGGGAGTCTCTTGCTTCGGCTGGGTTTAGGAAATGACTTCTTCACACGCAGGACACAGCAGGAACAGTCCCCTTTGCAAGCCACTAGGTTCAGCCCGTGCAGTCCATGCCAGTGCAGCCTCACTTTGCCAGTTGCACGGTGCAGCAGGGCAGTTCTCCTTTGGTCCTACTTCCAATACAGATGAAATAAAAGTTCTGGGTGTCAGGGGTGTCCTATTTATGCACAGATAACATACTTATGGTCGACCAGGTCCGTAGCCAAAGGGCTAATAGGTTCCTTCTCTCCTGATGACCACTTCCTGCGAAGTAGAATATCTGGCTATCCCAGGATGCACCATTCTACTACTTCCAACATGGCAGAACCGATCTCTTGGCGTCCAGATTGCCCTTGCCCATCCCAGAGGTGTAAATACCAAGGAGGTTACAACCCAACGAAAAAACTGTTGGCCAATTGGTTTCCGCTCTCCTGCCAGAGTGCCAGCCTGTCGTAACTAAACAATAGGGCAGCTCGCTCTCCCAAGTGTTCCCCATTTGCTCTTTGAAGGTGGCTTCACCTGTGAAGCTTGTCTTTAGGGCCAACACCTGTGTGGCTTCCTGCAAGGAGGAGTTAACACCGCCTCCAGTATTAGGCCTCATTGTTATCTTTCCTAGGAGTCGTTCACACATCTCCGCAAGATGGCAGAAGGCTGTCTCAGAGACAGACGTTGTGTGCTACTGTAAACAGGCCCTAGAAATCAGATTGTTTTGACACCAACTTTAGTAGTCCCATTCAGAAGTCTGCAGGACTGAGCTAGCCTGCAACTCTGTTCTTGCCAATGGGGCTGCTACCCTTACCAAAGTAAAAATGACAATTTGGGGTTTTATTGCTGGAACATGTAGACGTACCTGTTCCACTTAATACACTGCATCCTGCCTTAGGTCTTGACAGGCCTACCTAAATGGTGACAAATATAAAAAATGGAGAACTGGACTTTGCAATTACCTTAAATGGCAAACTCGAATTCGCAGTTTAATACTGCCCTTCAAGTCTGCAGAGGCTGGCTGAGTGGGAGCCATATAAAATCATGTCCCACTCAGGGTGCCACAACAAGCGCTAAAGTCCCTGAGGAGACACTAACCCATAGGCCCTGGGTACCCCTGGTATCATATACTAGGGGTTTACAAGTAAGTTAGGCTATGCTAATTGAGTATGATTAAGGGTTCAGACCCTTTCAGACTCAATACACCAGTACCTAGTGGTCAAAATGGGGGAAGTATCAAACCGATTTGGCCTCTCGTAAATCCATGTAAAAAATATCACCAACAGAATAATGAGGGTGTAAATCATTCTCATCTCCATCATAATGATGGCAAGCTTTAGTCAGAATATAAACCAAAAAGATAATACAGCCTCACACGCAAAAGATGGATTTGTCAGCAATAATCGGGGTGAAGGTCCCCGCAGATTCTTGGGGTCTGAAAGCATGCCAGAGGGAGCTGGAAGAGTGTCAAATATCCACAAAATACTGCACCATAACCCACTGAGGAATCTGCTCTGCAATTGGATTGCTATAGAGGCCCAACTAACATCGGGACACCTTCTCTTTTGGATAGTGTGGTAGGATGGGATAGAGTCCCAACTTCACCGTCTTGCTTTTATGTCTGGACTCCGCCCACAAAGTTGGCTTCTAGTGGAATTGACCTCGGGAGCGAGTCTCAGCCCTCGACTTGGAGAGGGAGCAAGAATTGCGTGAGGCCTCTGACGACTTTGTATTCAGCGACGTACAGCTTTGCTTAGCGGTCTCCGGTCGCATTAGGGTGCACTTATCACACAAACACCAGAGACACCTTGCGTGGGTTGGTACCAACATCTGTTTACAGTCACTGCAAATTTGTGGTTTTAGGAGGGAACGTGGTTTCCCAGCACACTGCATTTTCTTGTTTTAGAAGCTGTCAAAAGATAGAATCGGGAGCAGAGCTCTAGATCCATGTCAGAAAGCTTGGAAAGACAGGAGCTGATCGGACTTATATGCAGCTCCACCCTGTCATTTCTGGGGTGCTATGGAGTCAGCACACAGCCATACAATAACACCTAGCAGTGCGTAGGAGCATTGCTTAAAAGTTTCCAGGTCCAGTCTGACACCTGGTGAATATTCTAAAGGGGAGAAGGACAACTTACTTACCTTCATTAGCGCATTAAATGGTAGAGACATGATCTAGCCGCTGATTCCTTACCTTTAAATTTCCTAGGCGTCACACTGGATTCAAAAGATTTTTCGTGAACAGTTCACTTGTGTACCAGTAGGTGGCGTCGATCGGCTCAATGCGGCGGCACCCGTACTGGAAGTGACGTCCACATCACCTATATAGGCACCACCTCGGCACGTTGACTTTAGTTACTTTTCACGACTTTCCACCTCAGGAGCGCGGAGCCATTAGGTGCACGGACACTGGTGTGTCCAAACTAGGGCCTAGAAAGAAGGCATCAACCCTGACACTAGAAACTTGCCCATTGAGCGAGGAGGACGGGTGGGTCAGTAAGGAATCTGCGGCTAGATTATGTCTCTACTAGATAATGTGTGACCAAAGGTAAGTATCTTGTTCATCTGATAGAGACATCTAGCTGCAGATTCCTTACCTTTGAATAAATACTCAAGCAATACTACCCCGGTCGTGTGCTGCAGACAAATTTTAAACTAAAAGTCCTGCAGGATCGAACAGGCGATTGTCCAGGCAGTAGTGTTGGATAAACATGTGCAGAGGTGCCCATGTTGCTACCTGACAGATGTCCAGGACTAGAACTCCACGTGGGAACGCAGAGGTCGCAGTTTTAGCTCAGGTGGAATAAGCCCTTAAGCCCTCAGACGGCTACTTCTTGGCAAGTGCGTAGCAGATGTTAATATAGAGAAAGACCCAGCGCAAAATGGTTAATTTCTGTACCGCCTGACCCTCCTTCGCTCCAACATATCCCCATAAAGAGTTGGTCGTCCACCCAGAACTCTCGTGTGCAGTCAAGGTAGAACAACAACTTTCTTTTTGGGTCCAGAGGGTGGAGTCGCTCCTCTACTTTTGAGGGATATGGAGGAGTGTAGAATGTGGGGAAGGTGACACATTTGCCCACATGGAATGGTGATACCACTTTCGGAAGTCCGAAGCACCAATTTTTCTGGGAAAACGGACAGGATTGGAGACTTGGATGATTAGGCCTGCTGCTCACTCACCCTCTGGGCAGATGTTATGGACACTAGAAAAGCTGTCTCGATGGTGAACAGCTGGAGGGGACAAGTATGAAGAGGCTCGAAAGGAGCACATATTAAGAATGTGAAAACCAAGTTAAGGTCCCACTGAGGCATAATGAAAAGAGAGGGGAGAAGGATGTTACCCTGTAAGCATCTGTTCTTGGTGTGTAGTGCTGTAGATTCACATGCTTTGCATAAGTCCGCCATCTAGTGTTGGGCTAGGATGATTACAAATTGTTTTTGTTCCTAGAAGTTTTATTCTAGTTATGAGGCTGTGTGACTCCTCCTCTTGGGAATACTGCACATGATCATCAATGCCATCTTCAGATTGTTTTGCTGTGGGTAGATGAGAATGTAAAGACTACTGTGTATGTAAGCATAGATATGGCCATGCGTTGGTATGAGATAAAGAATTTGGAGAGGAGGGACGGTGCAGGTGAATCTACAGCACCACATGAGAATAACAGATGCTACACATGCTTTCCGTAGGCAGTGGTTAACTTGTAGGGGTTGCAGTTGTTTGAAAAAGAGTTTTAAGTACTGCCTGACCAACAGTGGCTTGTTGGCATGCAAATACATCCACACAATAATGTTTTAACGTTGGGGAAACGTTGTCAAACTTGCCTGAGCCCTATTTTCTGACATCTGCTGGTGGCCTCGACCTCTGCCCTGTGCCCCTGAACTGCCGCTGAAGCTCCTGGGCTCGCCGTGCTGCGCTTCTCCCCTGCTGCCGCTGTTCAACCTCGCGGCCGAGTGCAGGGGAGACTACATTGCCCAGGATTCCCAGCGCATATCTCCGTCAGCCTTGCGCCCGGAGGCGCACAAAAGGACGTGGCTCCCTCGGCGGAGCGGGAAACGTTGTCAAACTTGCCTGAGCCCTATTTTCTAACATCTGCTGGTGGCCTCGACCTCTGCCCTGTGCCCCTGAACTGCCGCTGAAGCTCCTGGGATCGCCGTGCTGCGCTTCTCCCCTGCTGCCGCTGTTGAACCTCGCGGCCGAGTACAGTGGAGACTACATTGCCCAGGATTCCCAGCGCATATCTCCGTCAGCCTTGCGCCCGGAGGCGCACAAAAGGACGCGGCTCCCTCGGCGGAGCGGGAAACGTTGTCAAACTTGCCTGAGCCCTATTTTCTGACATCTGCTGGTGGCCTCGACCTCTGCCCTGTGCCCCTGAACTGCCGCTGAAGCTCCTGGGCTCGCCGTGCTGCGCTTCTCCCCTGCTGCCGCTGTTCAACCTCGCGGCCGAGTGCAGAGGAGACTACATTGCCCAGGATTCCCAGCTCATATCTCCGTCAGCCTTGCGCCTGGAGGCACACAAAAGGACGCGGCTCCCTCGGCGGAGCGGGAAACGTTGTCAAACTTGCCTGAGCCCTATTTTCTGACATCTGCTGGTGGCCTCGACCTCTGCCCTGTGCCCCTGAACTGCCGCTGAAGCTCCTGGGCTCGCCGTGCTGCGCTTCTCCCCTGCTGCCGCTGTTCAACCTCGCGGCCGAGTGCAGTGGAGACTACATTGCCCAGGATTCCCAGCGCATATCTCCGTCAGCCTTGCGCCCGGAGGCGCACAAAAGGACGCGGCTCCCTCGGCGGAGAGGGAAACGTTGTCAAACTTGCCTGAGCCCTATTTTCTGACATCTGCTGGTGGCCTCGACCTCTGCCCTGTGCCCCTGAACTGCCGCTGAAGCTCCTGGGCTCGCCGTGCTGCGCTTCTCCCCTGCTGCCGCTGTTCAACCTCGCGGCCGAGTGCAGGGGAGACTACATTTCCCAGGATTCCCAGCGCACATCTCCGTCAGCCTTGCGCCCGGAGGCGCACAAAAGGACGCGGCTACCCCCAAGTCGCGGGACGCGCGCGGGCGGCGCCGGGTTAAGCCCGGGACAAGGGCGGGACCGTCTGCGGCCGTCCGAGGCCGATTGAGGCTGGGCTGGGCCACATCTCTTGGTTCAAGATATTGGGTTAGTACGGAATCTTCCATATTGACATTTACTGGACTACATATATTGTTGCTATTTGTATAAGCTAGCTACCTATCCTGCACAGCGTGCCTTATTGCTACCCATCTATGGAATAGAGATTAGATATATCCGCTGGTGAGAATATCTAGCCTACTTGTCGACAGTGTTAGATCTCTTGATATATTGTACTTTACTCGTTGTGTTTTCTAACCGGGAAAATGATGAAGCGGGGAAAGAAAGTCCAAACCAAAGCCCCAGTCACACGGTCACACACCAAGTCATTGACTACAGACTCCCAACCTTTACCCACTCTGACTGCCATAGACAAAATGTTGCAGCAGACCATCGGTGTTGTGGCAAACGCTATTGAGAACACAGAAAGACGGCTCTCTATAACACCATCACTATGTATCCCAATACAGGAAAGAGACACTTCAGTCACTATAACTGAAGTGTTGGAAGCCAGCTCCTATATGACATCATCCTATATAGATCTGCCCTGTAGTCAGTTGCCTGCAGAAAATTCTAAAGATCCCCATGGCAGACCTATTATACTGACCCCCCCTCTTGCTGTAGAGAAAAGGATGGATGGATGTAAGCCTTGTCCCAGAAACAAGAAAAAAATTATCTTAAATAAATCGAGTAAAAATATTCATACAAATCACGACCTGGTGACTCCATCTAACAATCTATCTGAATCTACGCCAGGAATACCATGTTGGGTTGCTAATATGGTTTCGGACCTACAAACGTCCCTAGAACGCACAATTATTACCCAACTTAAGCCCCTGGTGTCAAAACTTGACAAACTCATCTCTATGGTGAATACCAGAGGGGGAGGGAAAACGGAGGTAGCTAACTCCCAAAGAACTTTTGCGTCCCTTGCTATGGAAACCCAAATACACAATGCTCCTTGCAATTTAACAGCTGGAAACAATAGCTTACCAGCACAGATTACCAATGCAGGAGCAACCTTAGGTGCCCAAAGACCCATACCCACCTTACTCCAAGCCTTGCCTAGTACTGGTTCTCAGGAAAAGAGTAGTCAAGTTACAAAAAGTTTGACAAGTACAGCCGATAAAGTTTTAATTAAGGCAAAGGAAGGTGAATTGAGGGATAAAACTAATGCACCTATGAATAATAATATGATACTAAGAACCACTCCCCAGCAGTTGCAAACAATAAATTTACCCCCTGAAGCCCAACCATTTGTCGTCGCACTTGTGGGTGTACCACCCTTAAGTGAGGGGAAAAGAGAAAAGGAGGATGAGCTAAAAAATAAGTGCATCCAGTGGCTCACGGTAGTAGACCTCTACCAGGAAATATTTCAGGCGAAATCCTGCTGGCTAGAAGAGTGGGTTGGATTGGGAGGAATCCAAAGACTGTGGTAGGGGATGTAATAATTTTACATTTCAGGGATGCCACTGCCGTACAACATATATGTAGTATCGACACCTATAAACCAAATACCCAAATATCTGCATTACATCTTTCATATTTTTACCCTACCCCTAGCTTGGAACCACACCGCCCTAGAGCTAGGTTTGCTAACAGGGGGCATTATCTCCCATCCTGTAACCCGGAAAATAGAGGAACATTAAGAGAAGGTTGGCCTACTTGTACTTCCCTCTTCCCGCTTCAACCACATTGGAATAGATTCAGTGTATTGGAAGAGGTAGACTGACTCAGTCTAGGCGTAAAACCAAACCAACAAGCCATTAATGAAGCCCCTACCCGGGCAAGGACCTTAGAGGGGAAAATTCTACTAACAGATCCTGCAGGAAATTTACAATTTGACCAGACACCTGGGGGAAGGGAAAATAATATAAGCAGTTTGTCTACTGAGGGCTCTGATGATTTGATGCAAGGCTGTATAAAATTGGTTTCATGGAATATAGCCGGCCTAAAAAACAAACTGTGTACCCCAGATTGGGCTGCATTTATGGCACAATTTGATATTTGCCTAATGCAAGAGACCTGGGCATTGGAAGATAGCATCAGTTCGACTTTTGCTACCTATGACATTATGGCAACATCCACAGGCAAAGGCCGCCCCTCTGGTGGGTTATCAATTTGGATAGCTACACATCTGGGAGTAAATACCAACAAAATCCCTGGATCTCCAATGTGTTTTACTAAAACCTCCAAATAATCCTCCAGTAGCACTAATAAATGTTTATTCGAGACCAATTAGAAACGGCAAAGAATCAGCCGCAATCAATGATTTGGCCTCATTCATTTCAGGGCTAGATCCCTCTATTGCTATAGTTCTTGGTGGGTACTTTAACTGTCAATTTGAACCGTTGGGTGGTGTTGAGCTGGGCGACCAGGACGAAGTAGATGTACTATGGCACATCCCAGATCCTGATATTGTCCCAGTCAGAGCCTGGACACCTTTGGTGTTATAAGTAAAATCCTTCTCCCTTGCAATGTCCTTGCGGGCATGCAATGGGAGAATGGATTCTGACCGCCCAGCAATAGGAACATTTAATCGGACTACTAAGGTCTCTATCATTGATTATGTAATGGTAGAAGCCAAAAATTGGGATAAGCTGAAGGACTTTAGAATAGAAAAAAGACAGGACAGTGATCATAATGCACTGGTCTTAACTCTGAAGCCAGGGTCTTTCGGGCTAAAAAACTCTGAGACCAAATTAATTATGGCAATGCCCCCCCTCGTATTAACTAATAACCGAAGGAGGGTGAAATGGCCCCATTTGGCAAAGTCACCCTTACAGCTTGCAAAAATCTACCAAACCGTGATACCCTTTATATCCCAGATGGCTGCCGAAATTGGGCATATACAGGTAGTGGAAATACACAAACAACTAGTTACGGTGTTGGGAGATGTTTTTTATCCTATAGCTAGAGCAAAGAGGCGCGTGCCTAAAACCTATCCTTGGTATAACAGTGCCTGTAGGAAATTAAAAAAGGAGCTCTTTGCAGCAATTAAATTAAAAAATAAACTGAATTTCAGAGCTGCTAGACAAGCGTATAAGGAAGAACTGTCCAATAGAAGGTTGGAATGGGAAGAAGAGAGGTGGGAAAAATTGAGGGATGCCCTAGTGTCAAAGGACGCTAAACTTTTTTGGGCATTAGTGAATTGCACCACGAGAGATAGCGGGGAATCCTTTTTGCCAAACATCGCTCCCTCAGTGTGGGAAACACACTTTGCCACACTGTACTCTTCTCCCTCTGTTGCAACCTTGGAGCATCCGAATAGGGATATGGCAACGCAACTAGATGACCACCCCTGTGCTCCACTGGACTTAGACCCCGCGCACGAGTGTCGACTGCAGGGGACCACAGAGTGTGGGGACCAGCTAGGCCACCTAGACACCAGGGTGCGGTTGGCTTCCGAAAGTGCTGAGAGCATCTCAATCAAGGAAGTAGAATCCGCAATTGCTAGACAGTTCCCTAATAAAGCACCAGGCCTCGATAAAGTGCCAGGCGATCTCTTTCGCTCCTAACCCAAAATCTGGGCACCTTACTTAGCTGCATTATTTAATGCAGTTTTGTTAGGAGCCAATCTTCCAGATACCTGGGCCGGGGCCGAAATTGTTCCTATTTATAAAAAAGGCTGCCCCTTAGCTCCCTCAAACTATAGGCCGATAAGCCTCCTGGATACTACACAGAAACTTATGGGCCGGATTATACTGGGCGGAAGAGAATAAAATAATAACTACCTTCCAAGCTGGGTTTAGAGCTGGGATTTCGACTCTGGACCAGCTTTTTAGACTGCAGGTCCTGTTCTGGAAGACTGTAAGTTTGGAGGGTGGTAGCCTTTACTTGGTCTTCGTAGACTTACGGGCCGCCTTTGATCTTGTGCCCAGAAAGAAGCTATGGAGGGTCCTGGAAGATCTAAACCTCCCGCCCTACTTACTAGATGTCCTGAAGCGTTTTCATAAAGGGAACTATGCCCAGGTACGTTGCGGGAAGAATGGAGAATTATCGGACCGCTTTCCCGTTACTAGAGGAGTACGCCAGGGCTGCGCCCTGGCTCCCACGCTTTTTAGCCTCTACATAAACGGTCTGGTGGATGAGCTAGACACTGTCAAGAATAGTGATGCCCCTCGGTTGTCATCTGGTCGGGTGGCTGCTTTGATGTTCGCAGATGACACTTTATTGCTGTCTCGAACCGCTACAGGCATCCAGAGGGTATTGGACGGCTTTGTAACATTCTGCGCTTCGCGGGGACTTGAGATCAATTTAGAAAAGACGAAGTTTATGATCTTCGGCCCCCCGAAGCGCACCCGCCCCTGCCCAGTTTTAAATGGCATCCCACTTGAAAGGGTCAGAACTTTTGTTTATCTGGGTGTTACCCTGACTGAAGATTTCAGCTGGGGTCCACAGGTAGTCAAATCTGCCCTCAGGCTCACACAGATAGTGGGCGGTATCAATAAGTTTCAGAGGAAAACGCAATTTAAACCAGTCTCTCCAGGTCTTGAAATGTATAGTGCCCAAGCTAGACCCGCCGCAATGTACGGTGCAGAGCTTTGGGGTCACACTCGTGTACTGACCCTTTCTAAGGTCGAACATACATTTATTAGAAACCTGTTAGGGGTCCCCCAGAGTACCCCACTTACACCCTTGAGACTAGATCTAGAGCCTATTTCTGAACTCTTATCGAGCCGACCTCTCCTGTATTGGAGAAGATTGTGGACAGCGCCCGAGCTCGATGATTATAGAGCCGAGTTCTCAGCAATCTGGGATCAGCTGAAGAGTAGAAATATACCCTGGCTATCCCATATTAAAGCTGTAGTATATCAGATAGGCCTGCCCCAATTATGGGAGACCCCCGAGGAAAGTTGTATAGCGGTACAGAGAACGGAGCTGCTGGCTCTATTTAGACAGTATAATCTAGCTCTGCTATACCGCTTACCATCCATGGGTAGGTTGACTACAGAATTCCTACAAATAAAATTGGCACCCAGTAGGGAGGAGTTTCTAGACTTGATTCAGCCCCCCATGGCAAAAAAGTTATATATTCAATTAAGGTATGGATGCCTCCCAATTGGGGAACTGACTTGTAAATGGGTGGGAAGAGGTGAGGGGATCTGCCCTGTTTGCAACGAAACTAAAGAAGACCTAGCCCATGTTCTATTCTTTTGTACCGCTTACAATGGAATACGTAGATCTTGGCTTGTGCCACTGTGCAGAAATCTGGGCCTAAAACAATGTGCCCAAGCCTGCAGGATTTTACGTTATGATACTTCACCCCCATTGTGTTTTCTGTTTCCCGCTTTTTATATGGCATGTGGCGAAGAAGGTCTGCCCTGATAAACTAACTAATTAACCAATTGTTTTAATAATGATGAATTAAATTGCCTATTATCTCTTCTTTGATAACTTCTGTTTAATAACTTTTTAATTCTTAAGTGCTAAATTATTTATGTATTTTATCTTGTGTGTACATATTTTACTTGTGCTTTTATGGTCATCCGACCGAAATAAAGCTATCAAAGTTAAGTTAAGTTAATAATGTTTTCTGAAGGTTTGTGGAGTAGACCATGTTGCTGCTATGCAAATATCAGCAATAGGAGTGTTTCCTGAAAAACCCATTTAAGCTCCAATTTTCCTAGTAGAGCGGTCTTCTGGTGTAACAGGTAAAAGTCTTTTAGCCTTTGCATAGCATGTCTGTATGCATTTAACTATCTATCTTGAAATGCCGGATTTAGAAATTGCTTTCCCTAAACAAGAAGAGGTGCAAAGGCAACAAACAATTGTTTAGTTTTTCTGAATGATTTAGTCCTGTCAATGTAATACATGAATGTATTTTTTACATCTAAAGTGTGTAATGCTCTTTCTGCAGCTGTGTCAGGTTGTGGGAAAAATACAGGTAACTCAATAGATTGATTAATATGAAAACTGGAAACTACTTTTAGTAGTTTCCAGTTCTAAGAACTACCCAATCCTTGTGAAGATGAAAGGCTCTTCTTGAATTTCAGTAACTCATCCATGAGAAGTTAATAGCAATTAAAAAAGCAAGTTTCTGTTAAAAATATTGCAACTGACAAGAATGTAATGGTTTAAAAAGAGGACCCATTAATCTTGTTAGGACAATGTTTAAATTCCATGCTGTTGCAGGTAGAAGTGTAGGAGGAATTATTCTTGAAAGTCCCCCCATGAAAGCCATTCTATCAGGAGTTTTAAACAATGATATGTGTTGTCTATTCTGGAGATATGTGACAATAGCTGCAAGATGTAATCTTATAGAAGTATATGCTAACTGTAGTTTGTAGATGCAATAGGTATAAAATAAGTGTCTGCACCTTTGCTTGAAGAGGATTAGCGTTTTGTCTGTGACAGAATATAACAAAACGTTTTCCACTTTACGGCATAGCATTGCCTTGTAGTTGGTTTACGAGCTTCTTTAAGAATGTTAATACAGTCTTGAGGCAATTTTAAGTATCCAAACTCTAAGACTTCAGGAGCCAAACCGCAAGATTAATTTCTTTGGAATTGGGATGTCTTAGTGTTCCATGGTTCTGCACGAGAAGGTCTAGGTTGAGGTGAAACTTCTGATATGGAACTAGAGATAGTTCCATTAGTGTTCAGAAACACGGTTGTCGAGCCCATGTGGGTGCTATTAGTATCATGGTGAGCAACGTTTATCTGAGTTTCCTGACCATTAATGGAAGTAGTGGGAGAGGTAGAAAAGAGTATGAAAATATCCCTTACCAGTTCATCCACAGAGCATTGCCTTTGGACTGATGGTGGTAATATTTGCTTGTGAATTGTGGGCATTTTGTGTTCTATTTTGTAGCAAACAGGTCTGTCTCTGAGAATCCCCATTTGTGGAAGTATGGTTGAAGAACATTGGGGTGGATTTCACATTTGTGGACTTGTTGTTGTGATCTGCTCAGAAAGTCCGCAATCTGATTGCTTGTCCCTGGGACATGTTCTGCTAATATATGAATGTTGTGTATTGCCAACGTCCATTTTATCTGAAATAAGTGAGATAACTGGAGACAGTGTCCCTCTCAACTTCGATATTTTCTGAGATAATTGGAGAGTCGCTCCCCCCTTTTTTTGTAAATAATGCATTGTTGTTATATTGTCTGTTCGAATAAGGACAACGTCATGTTGTAGGTGACTTAGGAAGGCTATGATTGCTAGATAAACAGCTTGCAGCTCCAAGTGACTGATATGGAGATTCCTGTGTTTGGAATCCCATAATCCCTGACTAGTGAGGCTGTGGAGATGTGCTCCGCCCCGACCTGTTAGAAATGCATCAGTTGTTAGAGTTATGTGTGGAACCGGGTCTTGAAACGGCCGCCCTTTGGATAGATTTTGCGGATTCCACCACTGCAGAGAGTGATATGTGCAGCTGTTTACCAACACTAGATCGTGAAGTTGACCCAGTGACTGAGTCCATTGCTGAGAGAGACACTGTTGTAGAGGTCTCATATTGAGTCTGGCATGTGGGACTATGTAATGCAAGAAGCCATAATGCTCAAAAGTATGAGAAATATTTTGGCTGGAATGTGAAACTGTTGAATTAACGTTAGTATATTGCGTATTCTGTCTGTGTTTGGGGATGCTAACGCTAGATTTGTGTTGAGCGTGGCCTCTAGAAATGCTTGAGTAGTATCTGGCTGTAGATGAGATTTTTGTAGGTTGACAGTAAACCTTAGTTGATGTAGTAAATCTAGTGTTTTTTGAGTGTTTTGTTTGCAAAGTATGAATGTATTTGCTTTGATTAGCCAGTCGTCTAGATAAGGGAAGACAAATATTTTCCTGCGCAGATGTGGTGCCACAACTGCCAAGCACTTTAGGAGAACTTTTAGTGCTGTAGTGATTCCAAAGGTAAGAACTTTGAACTGATAATGATTTTACTAAAACTGAAACCATAAGTATTTTTTGTGTGCAGGATGAATTGGTATATGAAAATAGGCGTCCTTTAGATATAAGGTTGCCAGGAGGTCTCCTTTTTGTAATAAAGGGATGATCTCTTAAAGAGTGACCATAGGGAAATGTTCTGATAGTATGTAATAATTTAGTGGTCTGAGATCTAAAATGGGCCAAAGAGATCAATCCTTTTTGGGGACAAGGAATTATAGTGAATACACACCTGTCCCGTGAAACTATGGTGAAACTGGTTCTATTGCTCCTTTCTGCAAGAGAGCTGTTATTTCTTTTTGCAGAAGGATTTGGTGTTGCATGGATAATTTGTGTTTGAGAGGGGGAATAAATGAAGGAGTTCTTATGAGTTCCAGACAATAACCTGGTTGAATAATGTCTAAGAGCCATTGGTCTGTTGTAATTGACTTCCAGTTTTGGAGAGACGACCTCCAACTGGTGTTTGGTGTTGTGGGGATAGGTAAAGGAGTCATTGTTTATTGTTGGTGTATGAGGAGCCTGTATTGTTACACTGGCTCTTGCTTTAAAATTGTTACCTCTGTAAGAACCTGTGTAGAAGGTCTTAGTTGTTGAGGTTTGTCGTTGAGTTTTATAAGCAGTTTACCTTTAAGCTAGGATCATCACCAATACCCAAGACTAACGTCTTCTCTAATTTGGGGGTTTTGTTCGATGACTCCTTGAGCTGGTCCCCCTTGCTTACTCGGAAGAAAGGGGAACTAGTGAAATCTTCTGCAGCTGTTTTTAACTTTGCCACCAGAGTGGGAGGGAAACCAATAGGGGCACTCTTGAAGATTTACCAAGCAAAATGTATTTCAAAGGCCAGTTATGGAAGCGAGATCCGGGACCATATTGGGGTCGGGGCCCTGCAAATCGGCAAAAACTCTTTCCTGCGACGGGCCCTTTCTGTGCCGCAAAGTATTTCTTCTTACGTTGTGCATGAAGAACTTGGGATGCCTTTCCTCTCAGATGAATTGGCTTTTTCGTCCCCTGGCATTATGGCTCAGGATTTGGGCCAAGCAGGAAAATACACTTAGCAAACACATCTTAGAGGACTGTTTTTCGCTTGACCATCTTTCGCGTATTCGATGGCATCAGTACATAAGAGTAGGCCTTTTGAGGCTAGGCAGAGCAGAACTATTCACTAATCCGGAGAGTTTATGTAAGAGGGACTATGCATGGGCCAAAGAGTGTTTTTTAAGAAAAAGCCGTTGCGAAAGAGAGGAAGTAGAGCTGTGCAAGCCCAGTGTGCGTAGGCACATTATGTTAAAAACGGTGCCAATCACAGAAACATATCTTTTAGGGCTCAAAAGCATTTATGATCGTTTTTTATTGACGAGTTTTCAGCTCGATCTTTTCCACTATCTCCTGGTTCAACCGCGTGATTCCCACAGAGGTCAGTGTCTCATGCCCTGTGGCTGCGACAGAGAGTCTCCTCAGGACATGATGCACTTTTTAATGTTCTGCAGTTTTTATGATCTGCCCAGAAAATTATCTATTATCCCTATCCTTAAAAAGGCTGGTTTCAGGAGGGTTAAACCAGCTTTTATCTTTTTACAACTTTTTTCTACAGATACTGTTTTGTACACTCTTAACCTTTGAAGGGCATCCCTAAGACTCAGGTCAAGTTGTGATTCATTTCTGCACTGTAATCTATGTATCTTAGTTATAAACCCAGAGTAATTTGATGTATTAACAGTTGTTAACCTGTATTGTGGAACACGTTTTTAATCATGTTTGTTTGACTTTTATGGTTTTACTCATAAAACTGAATAAAGTTTCATGATGATGATGATGATATTGTGAACCAGAAGTGTCTGTGGAAGCTGCTCTTGCCCCTTGTTTAAAATTGGGTCTACGAAAGGAACCCCAATAGGTGTTTGTTTGTAGAGCTCCTATTGATTTTGCTACCTATGTGCCCTTTTTCATTGACTGTGTCCACCTGTGGGCCAAATAGATGTTCCTTGTAATGGGAGGTTCAATATGGTTTGCTGTACCGAAGATTTTAAACCGGACACGCTCAACCATGTATGCCTTCTTAATAGGACACTAGTATTTAAACTCCAAGCAGCAGTGTTGGTTGCATCTAATGCACAATGAATAGAGTTTCTGGTGATAAGTTTGCCTTCATTAATAATCTCTTGACCTCTTTTTCTATGCTACTCTGGGAGATGTTTGTGAGAAAGTGGGTTTCTGTTGCATTAAACCCCCGCCCCCCTTTTTTTTGTTGCCAGACTACTGATGCTCTTTGACTTGATGTGCTCTGGGGCCCTGCCAATCAGAACCCCAGGGCCTGTGTTATTTCCCCAAAACAAAACCCAATTTGCATCTCTGTCCACATGTCAGCCCTTGGTAAATGGTACCATAGGTATCCAGGGCACTGTGACCAGAGATGGCCCCTAAGGACTGCAGCACTTACTGTGCCACCCTTAGAGGACTGTACCCTGGCACACACACACTGCCTTTGCAAAACAAAGAGTCGACATGACACACATCCCTGTGTATATTACGAGAGGGTAACTGTTCCTGAGGAATTATGGTTGTGTTTGTTCCCTCAAAGTGGTGTGGGGAATTTCTCCTTTTGTAAATAGTGCCCTCACACACCCTTTCGGGTGTCTTGCTTCATCATAGGGCGTTGCTCCTCGTGGGGGTGGCGCTGCAGTCCCCCACGGGCCCCGCAAGAGGGCTCTTTGGCGGAGATCTTTTGATGGAGACGCCGCAGTTGTGCATGGGTGTGTGTGGGCCTAATGGAAAACAAGTGGGTGGTGCGGTTTAAAAATTGCTGGGTAGAGTTTCAGACCTTTATTCACTGCCCTACCTGGCAAATAATTAAAAATGGTTATCCTGGAGCTACTCTTAATGAAAAAATAATAAAAGAGGGCAGATCCTGGAAAGTAACTGCTGCTCTCAGGAATGTGAGTGGGGAGCCTACTGGTGAGTGGTCAACATGTTTCGCGCTTACGAATGGGTCCTTAAGGGATCCCAGATGCGCTTCGTCAGGACCTAAGAAAATAATTAAATAGTGAGTGAAAGTGTTTGTGAGTGAAAATAGAATAACAGGTTTCAGTGAGGTGTGATACTGTAGACCTGTTCAACCTAAATATTAAGGTTAGTCCAGCGTCTTTGCGCTGAGAGGTTTACCTGTCTTTTCTGGAAACCTCTACCCAACCTGGATTGGTAGGGAAAAAAAAGGGGTGGGGGAGACAAACACAGGGACAGGGGAGAGAAAAAAATGCAGAGACAAGTAACAACAAAGTAAGTATTGGTACATTTATCTCACGAATGTCAAACAAGCGACATCGGCTAGTAACACTGCACGCCATGCTTCTAAAGTAAACATAACATGCGTATCAGACGGTCGTGATGACTATGATCCCAAAATATTTTGAATCCGTTACTGTGTAGTGAGAGTATCATTGTATCCGTGTGTTTTCACTAGGCCAGCTGTTCGTGTGAGGCAGTGAAAATTGCCCCGTAGTAACAGAAGCTCGTTATATCGTGGCCGTTTAACAGGAAAGAGCAATATCTGTACCGTGGTATGTTCGTGTGTATCAATAACACAACTAACGTTATCGGTGAAACTCAGGTGAAAAATCAAGGATCGGCGACTAGATTAGTAATTAAGGCCTACCCTCAAGTTGTAGGGATTAGGGCCCCATCAGCGTAGTGGAGTTGGCACTAAAGAGAAACTAACAGACGGGGAGACAGAGAAGTTTTTAAGAATCGGAAATTAAATCAGACTTTAAAGTTGCGTGGCTCGGCTCACCTCTTTCATAGGGAAATACTCACTCGTGCTCCTTCGCCTAGGACGTGGTAACCTACCCCCTCTCCATCTATCGCTGGAACGGATAGTCAAGGAGCGAACAGTTACCGCTTATATCCGATCTTTCGTGCTGCACTAATCCGATTGGGGACGTGTTGGTGGGCGCAGACCGATGACGTCACTACGTTGCGTGACTCGGTAACTACGGTAACAGGTAGGACGTTGTTCACAGACGCGGTAGCGTCTTGAAAGCGATCGCCAGTCTAGTTGTTTCATGAGTGATTGTCATGATACTTCTGGCAATAGATAAAAGTATATCTGAAAGGGATCGTTGTACAGAATACAGTTCATGTTCGCTAAGGTATGCCCAGCATGAAGGAGGAGTGGCTCCATTTTTCGGGGATCTGTTGCCAATATGTCATGTTTAGATTACCCCCTGCATTGATTTAGAAGTTGTTCGTATGTATAATGTTGTGTCAATAAAGTTATTCGTATGTAAAGACCATTGATCGTAGCTAATGTGGATGTGGCGGTTCTCTTTTTTTATAGGAAAACTCGTTACACTAGAATCCCCTGAGTAGATTAAAGTTATTGAAACCGATCTGGTTTCCCGTTCACTAAAGATAAGTGTAAATATTTCACACGTAATGTTGGGTGACTGGGGGGTTTGTTTTTATGCCTGTAATCAGACAGGTACAAAGGGGCTATTGTTTTCGCTACTAATCACATCGAAGCTAATCTGATAGTATGGATGAGGCAGAGCGAAATAACAATAATCTGATCACGTAGTAATGGTGGATATGTGGCTATTATGTCAGCTCTACCCATGGAATTTCGTCGTTCAGACCTATTGTATCGCTTTTCAGTCTATGGACCCATCTTTGTTCTTGTCTGAACAGGGACTGTTTAGTCCAATGTGGATTGGAATCGATGACGGTCCATCTCAAACTGTTAGCGGCATGCCCTTCCTCTGCAAAGTGTGTCAAAAGTTTGGTATTGGTCTTGCCTCTCCTGATGGTGCTCTTATGTTCCCCTATGCGGACCTTAACTGCTCTAGTAGTCATTCCAACATATCTCTTGTTGCATGGGCATACAATGGTGTAGACACAATTGGTGGTGTTACAGTTGGTGTGTCTTAGTTGGCGCCACGGTGTGTTGAGGCCCAGGTCGATTTCTTTGGAAACCGTGGTCTCTGCACAGCTTGAGCAGGAGCCGCAAGGGTAGTGGCCTACTACAGGTGGTAGAGACCAAAGTGTCGTTTGTTGTGTGGTTTGGGGTTTGGGCCTGGTATGTACTAGGTGGTCTTTCAGATTCATAGTGCGTTTAAAAGCAAACAAGGGTGGTGGTCCTGGTTCAAATGAACCGGAATTTAGTATGGACCAATGTTTTCTGATTGCTTTTTGCACATTATTCGAGTTCGGGGTGAACGTAGTGACACAGGTCATTGTGTCTAGTACTGGTTTGTCTTTGGTCTCGAGCAGTGCAGCCCTAGAGCTGTTCTTTGCCCTCTTGTGTGCCTGACGAATTATGCCCTTCGGATAATGCCGTTTCTCCAGATTGTCTCTGAGGAGATCTGACTGTGTTTCAAATTCTTTTATGGTGTCACAGTTTCTTCGGAGGCGTAGGAATTGGCCAACCGGTAGGTTGTTCCTAAGTGCCCTGGGGTGGTGACTATCATAGATAAGGAGATTATTCCTATCCGTGGGTTTTTTGTAGTTGGTGGTATGTAGACACCCATTGTCCAAGGAAATGAGAAGGTCCAGAAATGGGATGGATTGACATGACCTGGTGCTGGTAAATTTTAAGTATGGATTCAGGGTGTTAACCCAGTTGCAGAATTCCGTACATCGGTCTTCAGTACCTTGCCAGAATACGATTACATCGTCTATATAGCGACGCCATAGCAGAATATGCTCTTTAAATGGGTTGTTGTCTCCCAAAATGTGTCCCTCTTCAAAATGAGCCATGTAAAGGCAGGCCAGACTCGGCGCGAATGTGCTTCCCATGCTCGTGCCTTGTATCTGATGGTAGAGGTGGTTTTTAAAGGCAAAGAAGTTTTCTTTGAGAGCCAGGGAAGCACAGTCGCAAATGAAGGAGATCGGTGTCATGTAGGGCCATGGTGTGATTTTCCGGAGAGTGTCTTCTAGGACTTCCAATGTGGCATCCTGCGGGATATTCGTATACAGGGCTTCAACGTCCATGGTCACCAGAAAGTCTATACGGTTGGCATCGGGGAATTGATCAATGAGATTTAGGACTTCTGTGGTGTCTCTCAGGTAAGTAGGCGTCTGGCTCACCAAAGGGCGTAGGTAAAAATCACAAAATTTGCTCAGTGGTTCTAACACAGAGTTAATGCCAGAGACAATCGGTCTGCCGGGAGGGGGGGTGACCCCTTTGTGGATCTTGGGGAGAGTGTAAAAGTATGGGGTCCGTGGTTCGTCTGTCGTTAGGAAGTTGGCTTCTTGTTGTGAGATCCAGCCTTCGATGGACGCCTCATTGACCATGCTCTTGATCCTCGTCGATAGACGTTGGGTGGGGTCTTCTGTAATCACTTCATAGTAGGTAGTGTTGTTCAATTGTCGAGTGCATTCTCTGTCATAAGAATCTTGATCCTGGATGACGATGGCACCTCCCTTGTCTGCTGGTTTCAGTATTATCTCCCGATCATCTGTAATGGTACGCAGGATGTGTCTCTCCTCCTTTGACAGATTGTCGTATGGTTGCCTCCTGTTAAGAGTCCCTATGTCTTTCAGGACCGCTTGTTCGTAAGTAAGGACCTCGTGGGGTGTCATAGCCACGGTAGGAGTGAATTTTGACGGTTTTTTCAAACCCGTCTCCGTAGGAGGATTATCAGGTTTCCCTTGGAAGAAAGCTTTAAGTCTAACTTTGCGGAAGAACTGGTGAAGTTCTTGATGTAACTTGAAAGAGTCCTCTTTCGGTGTGGGAACAAATCCTAAACCCTTTTCAAGTAGCATGGTCTCTTCTTCTATAAGTTGTCTGGAAGAAAGGTTCACCACTAGGGTCTCTGGCCTCTCGCTTGGCTCCGTAGTGTCATTGGTTCCTGATCTTGCCACTGTACCTTCTTGTAGTTTCCTCTTCTTCTGCCTCTTCCTTTGCCCCTCCCTCTGTTGTGAAAAGGTGGGTTCTGGAATTGCTGGAATTGTGTAGGCAGAAGATGATGTGTTGGAGGTACGTGCCACATGGGTGGAGGGCCCATCCATTGTCCCGGATAGTTCGGTTGTTGAAACGATGGGTGTGTAAAATGAGGTGGTGGTGGAGGGTTCTGAAATAAGGGAGGGCGTCCTTGTTGATGAGCCCCTCTGGCGTACTGTGTGTACCGCTGTCCCTCATAACTAGAATCACTGCCAAATGACCCTGTCCTACTAGACCGGGTGCTGCTTCCTTCATCCGAGGACGTGTCATGGTTCTGGAAAACATAATCTTCCTTCGTGTAAGGGTATACCTTTTCTTTATTGAACCGTTTTAGATCTTTTTGAAGTTTTGTGATTTTTTGTTGTGTCAGGAAGTCTTTATGTTCGTTCATTTCCTCGTTGATTTCCGCGAGTCTTGACTTGTACGAAGAAATAGAAATGCCTGTTTTTAAACCATTTTCTGCTATAGTGATCTGGATGAGGAGCTCATCTGAGAGACGTTTAGCCGTGTTGATTATTAGCACGAGCCAATCTCGTGTACATTTCCATGCTATTTGTGACCATTCCGTCCGGAATGTCAGGTCTTCTAAAAAAATTCTAGGGGGTAAGGTGACTAGGAGGCCGTTAGGTGCAACGTTAGCTCTCAGATATTCCGTCATCATTAATCCATGTAGGGCTGTCTTGATCTGTAGTTTCCTAAGTGCCTGTAGAGATTTCCAGTCGTCTGCTTTACTGCCTGTAGCAGCGCTGCCATCCTCTCCTAATAGTGAGGGTGCCCGAAGTATCTCAGCTATCGTGTCATCATCAAAGCTGAGGCCAACGGTATCCATGGTGAGTGTAAGTGCTCAGGACAGAACAATGGGCTGTCTAGAGTTTAGGGAAATAGGAAATGGAGATAGATAGGTCCCGCGGCTGGCTGCCGTACGTTAATTATATCACAAAAGAGGGGGGGACCGGGAGCGTAGTTAGAAAATAGGTCCAGTACCCGTGCTCCCTCAGAATAACTAGTATATTACGAGAGGGTAACTGTTCCTGAGGAATTATGGTTGTGTTTGTTCCCTCAAAGTGGTGTGGGGAATTTCTCCTTTTGTAAATAGTGCCCTCACACACCCTTTCGGGTGTCTTGCTTCATCATAGGGCGTTGCTCCTCGTGGGGGTGGCGCTGCAGTCCCCCACGGGCCCCGCAAGAGGGCTCTTTGGCGGAGATCTTTTGATGGAGACGCCGCAGTTGTGCATGGGTGTGTGTGGGCCTAATGGAAAACAAGTGGGTGGTGCGGTTTAAAAATTGCTGGGTAGAGTTTCAGACCTTTATTCACTGCCCTACCTGGCAAATAATTAAAAATGGTTATCCTGGAGCTACTCTTAATGAAAAAATAATAAAAGAGGGCAGATCCTGGAAAGTAACTGCTGCTCTCAGGAATGTGAGTGGGGAGCCTACTGGTGAGTGGTCAACATGTTTCGCGCTTACGAATGGGTCCTTAAGGGATCCCAGATGCGCTTCGTCAGGACCTAAGAAAATAATTAAATAGTGAGTGAAAGTGTTTGTGAGTGAAAATAGAATAACAGGTTTCAGTGAGGTGTGATACTGTAGACCTGTTCAACCTAAATATTAAGGTTAGTCCAGCGTCTTTGCGCTGAGAGGTTTACCTGTCTTTTCTGGAAACCTCTACCCAACCTGGATTGGTAGGGAAAAAAAAGTTTGAGATGGACCGTCATCGATTCCAATCCACATTGGACTAAACAGTCCCTGTTCAGACAAGAACAAAGATGGGTCCATAGACTGAAAAGCGATACAATAGGTCTGAACGACGAAATTCCATGGGTAGAGCTGACATAATAGCCACATATCCACCATTACTACGTGATCAGATTATTGTTATTTCGCTCTGCCTCATCCATACTATCAGATTAGCTTCGATGTGATTAGTAGCGAAAACAATAGCCCCTTTGTACCTGTCTGATTACAGGCATAAAAACAAACCCCCCAGTCACCCAACATTACGTGTGAAATATTTACACTTATCTTTAGTGAACGGGAAACCAGATCGGTTTCAATAACTTTAATCTACTCAGGGGATTCTAGTGTAACGAGTTTTCCTATAAAAAAAGAGAACCGCCACATCCACATTAGCTACGATCAATGGTCTTTACATACGAATAACTTTATTGACACAACATTATACATACGAACAACTTCTAAATCAATGCAGGGGGTAATCTAAACATGACATATTGGCAACAGATCCCCGAAAAATGGAGCCACTCCTCCTTCATGCTGGGCATACCTTAGCGAACATGAACTGTATTCTGTACAACGATCCCTTTCAGATATACTTTTATCTATTGCCAGAAGTATCATGACAATCACTCATAAAACAACTAGACTGGCGATCGCTTTCAAGACGCTACCGCGTCTGTGAACAACGTCCTACCTGTTACCGTAGTTACCGAGTCACGCAACGTAGTGACGTCATCGGTCTGCGCCCACCAACACGTCCCCAATCGGATTAGTGCAGCACGAAAGATCGGATATAAGCGGTAACTGTTCGCTCCTTGACTATCCGTTCCAGCGATAGATGGAGAGGGGGTAGGTTACCACGTCCTAGGCGAAGGAGCACGAGTGAGTATTTCCCTATGAAAGAGGTGAGCCGAGCCACGCAACTTTAAAGTCTGATTTAATTTCCGATTCTTAAAAACTTCTCTGTCTCCCCGTCTGTTAGTTTCTCTTTAGTGCCAACTCCACTACGCTGATGGGGCCCTAATCCCTACAACTTGAGGGTAGGCCTTAATTACTAATCTAGTCGCCGATCCTTGATTTTTCACCTGAGTTTCACCGATAACGTTAGTTGTGTTATTGATACACACGAACATACCACGGTACAGATATTGCTCTTTCCTGTTAAACGGCCACGATATAACGAGCTTCTGTTACTACGGGGCAATTTTCACTGCCTCACACGAACAGCTGGCCTAGTGAAAACACACGGATACAATGATACTCTCACTACACAGTAACGGATTCAAAATATTTTGGGATCATAGTCATCACGACCGTCTGATACGCATGTTATGTTTACTTTAGAAGCATGGCGTGCAGTGTTACTAGCCGATGTCGCTTGTTTGACATTCGTGAGATAAATGTACCAATACTTACTTTGTTGTTACTTGTCTCTGCATTTTTTTCTCTCCCCTGTCCCTGTGTTTGTCTCCCCCACCCCTTTTTTTTCCCTACCAATCCAGGTTGGGTAGAGGTTTCCAGAAAAGACAGGTAAACCTCTCAGCGCAAAGACGCTGGACTAACCTTAATATTTAGGTTGAACAGGTCTACAGTATCACACCTCACTGAAACCTGTTATTCTATTTTCACTCACAAACACTTTCACTCACTATTTAATTATTTTCTTAGGTCCTGACGAAGCGCATCTGGGATCCCTTAAGGACCCATTCGTAAGCGCGAAACATGTTGACCACTCACCAGTAGGCTCCCCACTCACATTCCTGAGAGCAGCAGTTACTTTCCAGGATCTGCCCTCTTTTATTATTTTTTCATTAAGAGTAGCTCCAGGATAACCATTTTTAATTATTTGCCAGGTAGGGCAGTGAATAAAGGTCTGAAACTCTACCCAGCAATTTTTAAACCGCACCACCCACTTGTTTTCCATTAGGCCCACACACACCCATGCACAACTGCGGCGTCTCCATCAAAAGATCTCCGCCAAAGAGCCCTCTTGCGGGGCCCGTGGGGGACTGCAGCGCCACCCCCACGAGGAGCAACGCCCTATGATGAAGCAAGACACCCGAAAGGGTGTGTGAGGGCACTATTTACAAAAGGAGAAATTCCCCACACCACTTTGAGGGAACAAACACAACCATAATTCCTCAGGAACAGTTACCCTCTCGTAATATACTAGTTATTCTGAGGGAGCACGGGTACTGGACCAATTTCTAACTACGCTCCCGGTCCCCCCCTCTTTTGTGATATAATACACATCCCTGTGTGCCATGCCCACAAACCACTGCCCTGCATACATCAGTCACCCCTCTAGCTGGGTGTCCTATGCCAGTGGTGAGGGTACAGGTGCATGTGCCCTGTACCCCTACAGTGCCCAGGTCCATTCCTGGGCCCTGTAAGTGCAGTGCTGCCATTAAGAGTATATGGTGCTGGGAGGTTGCCATTACGAACTCCACAGCACCATATTGGCTAAACTGAAGACTGGGAAGTTTGGTATCAAACTTCTCAGCACATTAAACCCACACTGATGTCTGTGTGAAAGTACAGCACAGTGAATATTTGGCTAAAACAATCTCAGATCATAACCCCCTACTGATCCACTTGGGATGGCATAGAGAACGGGCGTGGATTCCAACTTGGCGGCTGAGCCCTGAAGTGCTGGACGACCCGGTGTTCAGAGACGAGCTCCAGCAGGGGATCCTCCGTTACTTTACTGACAATGAAAATACAGCGACAACACTGGCAGCAGAATGGGAGGCATTCAAGACTGTGGTCCGAGGGATGTGTATCTCTAAGAAGGTGGGGGTACGGAAAATCCTGCTTGATGATATCCAGAGAGTGGACGAGCGGTTGCGAGAAGCAGAGAAGCGTAGTCACGCAGGGGGAGGGGACCAAACGGAGGTGGCAGGAGCGAGGGAAGAGGTAGCGCGGCAGGTAGAAAGGCTCAGCGCGTTTGATTATAAAGCATATAGAGTGAGAATGCATGATGAGGGGGACAAAACGGGTAGGTTATTAGCGCGACTTGTCGCCCCTGATCGTGGAGGAGTGCCAATCCTGGGGATCCGTACACAGGCAGCAACGATTGAATATACCCAACGGGGAATCAATGCCATGTTCGCGAGCTACTATACCATGTTATACAGCAGCCGGGGGGCAGCTGATGTTGAGGAAATGGAGTTATTTTGATGGGTTGGTGTGGCCTCAACTAGAGAAGGAACAATCGCTAGCATTGGGGCAAGAGATATCGGTAGGGGAAATCAGGTCAGCAATTAAGCACATGGCCCGAAATAAGACTCCGGGAGTGGATGGGCTACCGGTTGAGTTCTATGCCGCATTTGTTGATATACTGGCCCCCCGGCTGCAGGCGCTGTATAAACCAGCCTGGGAGACAGGAATGCTGCCGCCCACTACTCGGAAGGCTATTATACTCCCCATTCTAAAACCGGGCAAAGATCAGGCTGACCTGGCTGCGTATAGGCCACTTTCCATGTTAACAGTGGATTATAAAATATTAAGTAGAATACTTGCGACGCGCCTGCTCCCCTATATGGTCTCTTTAGTGCACAGTGATCAGGGGGGGATTTATCCCCAAACGGAATACCGCCGGCAATATCAGACGTCTCCTGTGTGTTTTGGAGGAACACCGAGACACAATACCGGGAGCGGCGGTATTGTCGATAGATATCGAAAAGGCCTTTGACAGCCTGGAATGGTCTTTCTTACACTATGCGATGGGGAAAATGGGATTAGGAGACGGCTATATGAGATGGACTCGGATCCTCTATAATGGGGCCACGGCTAGAGTGCGGACGGGCACGACAATTTCTCGGGCATACAATATAGAGAGAGGGACGAGACAGAGCTGCTCTCTCTCCCCGCTGCTATTTGCAATAGCAATCGAACCGTTAGCTATGTTGGCGCGCGCAGGAAAGCAGTACCGGGGCCTAGTGCTACAGGGAGATGAGCAGTACATTTCACTGTATGCGGATGACCTCTTAATGTTTTTGGAGGACACTGGCGAGGCCCTAACACGAGCGAAACACCTGCTGACCGAATATGGTAATAGATCAGGGCTGCGGGTCAATTGGTCGAAGACTTGCCTGTTTCCGATGAAATCGAACCTACCGGCACTGACCCAGGTGCAAGGGATACGATGGGAGGAACAGTGCCTACCATACTTGGGAGTCCTCATCTATCATACACAGGGCGGGATTCTGGAAGGTAACATTAGTCGGGCAATCCGGGGAGTTAGAGGGAGCATGGAGTTCTGGACTGCCTTGAAGATGTCAGTGGCAGGACGAGTGGCTTTGCTAAAAATGGTAGTACTGCCGAGATTGTTATACCTTTTTAGGACTCTCCAAATATGGATACCTGGGGCGGTGTTCAAGCAGTTGAAAGCGATGGTGGGAGATTTCCTGTGGGGAACTGGTAGGAGACGAGTTGCCCTAGACACAATGATGCGCCCCAGAGCGGCGGGGGGTTGGGCGGTGCCCGACTTTGAACGGTACTACCTGGCGGCCCAACTCCAGTGCCTCACAAAGGCGGTGCCAGCGACGTTTAGAGGGCCCTATCCAGGCAATAACTGCTGGATACCGAGACTCTCATATATCCTGTTGGGGCAGAGACTGAGTAGAGATACCATAACGAATGAGGAAAGAACATTACAACGTTGCTGGAACAGGAGCCATAGAAAAATTAAGGTGGAGTGCCCCTATGCACCTGAACTCCCGATAGGGGCATGTACAGCGCTGCCCCATGGGGGAAGACTGGTCTGCATTGGGGGATTGGGAGGAGAAAGGAATATTTATGGTGGGCGACCTCTATGACGACGGCGCCTTAGTGCCGTTCTCGAGTCTCCGGGATAGATATGATCTGCCGCGGGGTCACTATTTACTGCACGCGGCACTGGTAGCGGCGATCCAGCGCAGGTGGAAGATGGGACTATCAGAACCAAAGACGTCATTAATATGCCAATATGTAGCTATGGCGGCTGGTACGTTCAAGGCTGTAACGTGTCTTAACAGGAGAATGGAACAGGAAGGAAGGCAGCCGATGGATAGACTTAAGGTGAAATGGGAACAGGATTTGGGGAGGGACATACAGGACACTACTTGGCCTAAGCTAGTTGAAAGAGCATGGAAAAGCACGAGGAACGCTAGGTTTCAGCTAATACACTTTTATGTGCTGCACAGGGCATATATGACCCCGAAGCATATTAAACAGTTCTTTCAAGTAGAAAAGGCTGACTGCCCTAGATGTGGGACGGAAGAAGCGGACTTTCGACACATGCTATGGTCCTGCCAGAACCTGACAATATATTGGGGAGACGTAATTACGGCACTGGAATTAGCAACGGAGCTAACACTTGACAGGGACATGGGGGTGAGTTTGTTACATTGGTTTCCGCATACCAAACGCAATAAAGTGACCAGCAAATTTATAGATCTGGGACTGCTACTAGCTAAAAGGGAGATAACTAGCCATTGGAAGCATACCCAGGGCCCTAGAGTGCAGATATGGAAACACGAATTCCTTAAGTGGGCTGCGAGTGAAAGTGTGGTTAAGCTACGGCTGGCGCATAGGTACCAGAAGGAGACGATGCTGGAAGGGGCGCGTGCATGGGAGGCGCTAGTTGAAGCACTGCGCAGGGCTGACAGGGACCTAGACGATGAACCTGATCCATCACTAGACCAAGGTTCCCGGGGAGCAATGGAGGGGACGCGGGAACTGGAAGCGCATTAAGAAGAGAAAGTGCCAGATAACACGGGGGGGGAGGCTGCGCAACAGCGAAGGAACATTGTAGGCAAACACCTAAAGGACAGTTCACAATGAGATGGGTGCGCAATGGAGGAGCACACTGGAGGGAGAGGGTGGGGGTGGGAAGGGGTAGTAGTTCTGTTGTTGGGGAGGGCTACGAGATGTAGATATTAGTAGGTACTAACTGTTGGGAGACGACGGGACATCGTAAATAACTGCCTGGAGAATAAAATGTATGCTTATGTAAAGGACTAGTAACAACTGAGCACATACGGGGCAGAGAGTGATCATAATTATGCACTGTATGCAACATATATGGATGTAATGAGGATGACTGGGAATTGAAAATAATAAAGAATTAAAAAAATAAAAAAAATAATAATTAAACCCACACTGATGCCAGTGTGGGATTTAATGTAAAATGCACAACAGAGGGCCTCTTAGAGATGCCCCCTGAAAAACGACCAACTCCCAGTGACCGGACGGAGTGGCTGCGCAGGCTGCCACCACCAGACATGTTTCTGGACCCCTGGGTCGAGAGCCTGCTGCTCTTGGGGGCCTGAAACAATGCACATCCTGGGACGAGGTGCCAAGCCTCCTCCCCAGGATGGGCAGCGTTCAAGGAGAAGCTTCAAAGGCATGCTGCCTTTGTGAGCCTCCAGACCATTTGCTGCTTTCAGCAACTGGTCCCCACTGGTTCCACCCCCCACTTTGGGCGGGAGAACCAGCGGGAAAAACAAGTGAGGAAAAGTGGTGTGCCCTAAGGTGAGGGAGGCGAGGTGAAGCACAACCTCGAGTCCCGGTCATCTTGAGGATGGGGGGACCCAGCCAACCAGGGACAGGCTCCTGCCCCCCTCCCACTGGAGAGTAGCACAATAGGGGGGTGTACCCACCCCAGGGAAGGGACCCACTGGTCCCTGCCCTTTACACACCTGTAACGCCCCTAAATTTAGTATTTAGGGGCACCCTGAACCTTCCTTCCTCAGATCCAGCAACCACAAGAAAAGAAGGAAGAGAAGCCGTGCAGAGCTAACAAGAGGACGACACCCACTGACTTGGCCCCAGCCCTACAGGCCTGTCTCCCCTCGAACCTGCTCCTGAGAAACCTCGGCGTGTCCAGCGGCCAGCAACCTCAAAACCCCCGGAGGACCTGCCTGCATTCACTGTTTCTCTCGTGAACACCGGACGTGTTTTAACGGCAGCTTCTGGTGCCAGCCAGAAACCGCGAATCCAGCACACTCTGCACCCGCCGAGCCCGGCCCGTGTTTGAATGAACAAACACCACGAGGAGGTCCCCCCAGCGATCCTGACCCGAGATCCGGCGACCCCTGACCAGACTCAAGCCTCCAGACGACGCCTGCAGCCTCAATCCAGAAGACCCCCATACCGCGACCAGAGCGGGTAAGAAAATTCGACATCCAAAGGCACCCCTGCACCTGACGACCCACGGCCTTGTGTGCACAACCCAGTGGTACCTAACCATCCCTCTACATCCCAACTTCCCCCTCGAAGCGGTGGTCACTCCAGGAAGATCCTCGTCCCCGAGCCTGCAGTGTTTCTTTGTCCCGGAGAATCTCCATTGAAATCAACAAGGCACCCTACCTCAAAAAAGCACCCTGCACCCGGCTGCCCTGGCGCCGCTGAGGGTGCCCCTTTTGTGCTAACTTGCTCCCCAACTTGCCCTAAGCTTAACCTTAGGAGCTTTGCTCCCACGCCGTGGCCTGCTTGCCAGCCGCCACCAACCGGAGCCCCCTATCCTCCATAGGATAATATTGGGTCTCAACACTCTACACCCGACCGCCCGAGTGCCGCTGAGGGTGCAACAACAGTGCATCACTGACCCTGGGAGACCCATGAGTCTAACCCCAGAACCCTAACTCAAAAGACCGATTACTTACCTTGAAACCAATAACTCGTTTTTCCTCATAGGATAACATTGACACTTTTTCTCCCAAAAAGTTGCTAAATGACGACTTTTGAAAACTACAAATATTCCTTAAAAATCAGCCGAATAACTAAAACGCATTTTCTCAACTGTTTTCAGGAAATGTCCCAGTGCTGAATCCAAGATCCAGCAGTGAGTAAGAAAAAGTCTTGATAACATAACTTACCTGCTAACTGAATTTCCTCCCATAGGATAACATTGGTGATTCTATGTGAAAAAGTTTTTAAGTGTCAACTTTTGAAATGCAATAATATTCTTTAAAAATCGTACCCTTAACCAAAACGCATTTACTCACCTGTTTTCAGGAAATGTCCCAGGGCTGAATCTAGGATGCAGTCCTGTGTTAGCAAAAGTAATCTGAAAACTAATTAACTGTATTTTACTTAAAAAGCCCATTCATTTGAATGTACTATACCTGCAATGTGTTGCAAACTGCTTACTTAACAAGCATTTACAATGCAACGGTCTCGGCATTGTTAAAGTTAGAGCTATTGGCATTGCTCATGACAATGCCGTTTCTTTAAATGTTTTAAAAACAAAATCAAACAAAAATAATGTCATGAGCAATGCCAATAGCTCTAACTTTACCAATGCTGAGACCATTGCATTGTAAATGCTTGTTCCTTTTGTAACGTATCGTTTGCTACCTCTTGTATTTTATTTGCTCTTGATACTTGCACAATTGTCACTATTGCCTCATGTAACATAACGTTTGTTTTTGTAACAGGCTCACTTGTAATTCTTCTCCTCTTGTATCTTTACTTTGCCTATTGTGAAGCGCTCTGACACCTTCGGGTAAAGTCCGCGCTATATAAAAACGCATTAAATAAATAAAAAAAAATAAAAACACGACGGGTGGGGGCTGAAGCCCTGTGAGTCCAATGGGTGTTGCGCGCCTGCTCAGAGCCCTCTTCCCCCACACCCCAGAGTGAAGGGGGTTCATCCCCCCCTCTGTGTCCAAACCTTCCCAGTACATACCTTCTCTGTGGGGGTGGGGAAGGCGGGGGAGAGACGACAATGCTGGAAGTTAAAAGAGTGGGTCCCGAGAGAGAAAGAGGAGCGGTAGTGGAGGGGGCAGAGGGTGGTAAAACGAGATAAGAGCAGGGAGAGAACGAGACGCAGAAAGGGGGGCGGGGTGCGAGGAAAGGGTATGAGATGAGAGAAGATAAGAGAAAGTAAGATGAAGAGAGAGAGATTGGTGAGGGAAGTGTAACTGCTGGGGGCGGAAGGGGGGCAGGCACGAAAGAAGAGGAAGCGCACGTGAAAGATAGGAGGGAGTTTGAGGGAAAGAGTGACCCAAAGGAAGAGAGAGGAGATAGCTGGGTGGTGGAAGAGAAACGTGTGAGGTGAAGGGCAGCAGGAGGAAGTGAGGGGTCACAAGGAAGGAGGGAGGGAGTGACACAGAGGGAGGAGGTTACACAGCAGGACTGGAGGGGCAGAGAGGAACTGATAAGGAGAGCGCAGAGCAAAGGAGATGCGAAAAGAAGAAATGTGGCGCCAAGGAGGGAGCTCGAGAGATGAACAGAGAGGGCGCGTGGCCGCGATGGGAGGGAAGAAAAGGGGGGGGAGTTGAGCTTGTGAGGGAAGGGGAACAGAGTGGAGGGAGAGAGGAGCTCAGAGCGCGGATGCTACCAGTTTCAGCCGCCCCCTTCTCCTGCTCTGACCGTACAAATTACACACCCTGAAGAGCTAATAACCTTTTAACCCACGGAGAGGTTACTTTAATTCAACCCACACGTCGGTTCAAAATGGAACATGGGCAGTCCCAATGCTCACTGCCATCCAGTTACCATCTAAATTGCCTGTGGTCAAGTGTGCTGCCTATCAAAGAATCACTGACAATGTTACCAGAGATAATAATTGTGGAGATGGTGTTGTGATGTTTTAGGCCTTCCATTTTTCTAATTAATAACAAGACCTTCCACCCCATAACCTAGTCTTCCCTACAGTGTCAGATAATTCTTCAAGATTTCTGTCCACGGTAGTTGGAATGAAAAGTTATGGGCAAATTCAGGGGGAACATGGCGGCCGCTAGTCAGTAACTGTCGCAAGCTCTCCTATGCCGGTGGAGCGAATGATACTTCAGAAGCCTTAGTATTGTGCTTACCGCTTGGATCCTACGGAGTAAAGGTAGAGTGGGGGGGACTGCGGGGCTGATTCCCTTCCTTTTTTGTCACGTGTTCACGGTCGGTATCCCTGCCGAGAATCCTCGGAGCCGCGAATGGCAAGGTTGAGTCGGTGAGACGCTGGGAGGAGTGTGGGCGGAGGCAGCAGCACGGCTCAGTCGGAGCTGCCGCAAGGACTTGCTTTCCACGGAGAGGCATCGATAGAACTCAGGTCCAAAGAGCCGCTTAAGATATTTCAAACGAAAAAAGCAGCGGGAAGTGCATCCTGGAAACTCCCCTTCTAAATCAGCGGGAGCAGGAACCGGAACCGGGACATGCCGCCAGAAGAACTCGGATGATTCCGGTAAGAAGGCGGGAGCGGGACTCATCGGAAGACGGGGATTTTGGAAAAGGGGCAGGAAAGGGGGCTGAGAATTCCAAGCACAACACAACCGCAGCAAATAAGGAACAAGCCTGGGGATGCAATGATTTGCGAATGTGATGCCCTCGAGAACATCTCTTCGTTGCGGTGTCTCGCCACACTGAGCACGAGACTGTCTCTTCTTCCAAAATAGCACTCGAAAATATAAGCATGCTGCTGGAGCTTAACTCTTTAGGCCACCTCAAACAAGCAGAGCAAAAGACAAGCACACCACTGCCTTTCTCCGAGGCGAAGCAGAAATGCCTCGGAGAAACGCAGTGTCGTTTTCGGATTCGGGGGCGTGTTTTGCTGTTATCTCCTCTTGCCATTGGCTGGAGGAGATAATTAGACTTTCTGCAAAAAACACGCCCCCCGATCCGAAAAGGACGGGGCCTGATCGGAGTGACGGGACCTCTTCTCCAATGGCTGGCCAGCATTGAAGAGGCCAGCCAATGGAGAACAGGGGAGAAGAGGGGCGGGTTCAAGCCCCTCTTCTCCAAGTCATTAAATCTCGCGAGCGAAACTGCGCAAGCGCAGCCTTCGCTAGCCGAGACCTAAAAATGTAACCACAACCAGTACAAGTTATACTGCAATTTTGAACTGTGTTCATACAAGTAATTTACTACTGCAAAGTATTTATACGATTACCTGTACCAGGCTTGCTTGGTTCTAGAAATAAAACGCCAGTATATTTTTTATCCAAAAACAATTGGCCTAGAGTTCAGTTCTTGAGTGTGTGAATTCATTTGCTGACTGAGTGTGTACATCAAATGCTTTACACTGTCCTCTGATACTGCCTTACTGCTCGACCAAGCTACTACTTTAGAGAGTAAGGTTCTATCTAACTTTAACCTCTACCAAACCTCTGGAGACCCTTGGACTCTATACACACTGTACCTCACTTTGGTGCAGTATATATAGAGCCAGTTACTTACAATGTTGGAGAAGGCCCTCCATTTCATCCCAGTGGGCCCTGTCGTACCTTGCTAGCAATGCTTAGCTATACGCCAATGATTTGCTGCTTGTGCCGCAACTCTTTTCCCAGAAGCATCGGTAAGTCTGATTCTTTTTCTAGTGGTGGTGCTTCTCCAGCTGTTTGGGCGTTAGCCCTTTTACTAGCAGTGGATACTACTAAAGAGTCAGGAGTTAATTGACCGCTAATAAAAATGGCGGTGGTGGTTTGTATTTTTTTTTCAATACGATGAGTAATTCTTGTTTGAAATTGTCATCTGAATGAAGTGTCATACCTTGTAAAACTGGTAAATATTGTGCCCCTCTTTGTATATTAGATAAAGTTTCAAAGAGGTAATCCTCCTCTATGGAGTCCTTATATAAAGGTACCTGATGGGAAGTGGCAGCTCTGGCTATAAGTACCTGATAAGCAGATGCATCATCAGGTGGTGATTGATGGCTAGGGTATAAATCAGGATCAGTGTCAAGATGATGATGAATATTATAATCCTCCCAAGGATCCCCCTGTTGTGTGTCATCTGGGATTTCTTGATCCTCATCTACTGTTGACTGAGAAGACATATTACCAGTTCAGTCAATTGTGGGGAGTGAGGTGGTGGAGTGGGTGGTGGAGGAGGTGTTGATTGTGGTACAGGTGAAGAAAGAATGTGCAATGGGACTAGTTGCTGCATCCTTCCTTTTCTTCTTTAGGAGTTGAAAGGGGAACGTCCAAAGCCTCTTCAAAACTCAACTGCTTCCTAGAAGTTTGTTGGTTTGGTGGCTGTACCATAATTGTATTTGTTTCAGGCTGAATTTGAAGAGTTTTTGGTGAAACTGCTCGAGGAGTGGCTCAGTGGGAGATTTCGGACCAAAAACCAAGCATTTTGGAGGAGGAAGCTTGGTCTTTGATGGAGGAAGTTTAGTTTCCAAAAGAACAAGTCTTTTTTTTGATGCAGAGACCGAAGAGTGAGATGTTTTGGTCTCGGATGGAAGGGATACAGAGGCCCCTGCTGTAGGCCGAACTTTCGGAGCTGGAGGGCGACAGTTATGAGACATTTTCTTTCAGTGCACACCATAGCTTGTCTGCAGTGGCGGCCTGTGAGCAGTTTTCTCAGTGGAAGCTGAGGATTTGCATTTTGGAGCAGGGTTAGAAGTAGTAACAGTAGGTTGTTTTTGTGCTGGCTGAAGAGTGGCCAAGTCCTCTTCCGATTGAGACTCGGAATTGGAGTCATGTATGGAAAGGGAATCTTCTTGTGCCACTGAAGCCTCTTCCTCCTGTCGACCAAAGATGTCAGGGACATTGTCCATTTACTAGCGCTGCATCTCTTGACATCTAGCTCTTCGATCTTGAAGAATCTTTTTAGACGTAAAAGACTTGCAGACCTCACGGGTGTCCTCTCGAGGTTCGGGCGAAAGACACAAGTTGCAAAAGGGATGTTGGTCGGTGTGAGGGTATTTGGAGTGGCAGTTCGGACAGAAACGGGACAGAGTGCATTCCATTAGCAGGTCATTCTTGATCTAGTTCGAAATGGAGAAGTGCTGCCTGGCTGGGCAAGGCCCATAGGCAAAAGAGAAGAACACCCGCTACGAATTCTAATATGAGATGTATACTATACTGATCAAAACAAAACCGTTTAGATATATATCCCGGACCGAAAGACTCGAACTAGAGCGCAAGCGACTACATCCGAAATCCATCGGCGTAAAAAAAGAATCTAAAAATGGTGTCAATGACCATGCACAGTATTCCCAAGAGGGGGAGTCACACAGCCTCGTGACTCGTAAACGTCTTGGAACAAAAGCATCTTGTAGTCATCCGAGCCCAACACCAGATGGCGGACTTATGCAAAGCATGTGTATCTACAACACACGTGCCTCAAACACATATTCACACGACCTTTGGGAAAGCTATTTACAATAGGCGACTTAAATAAGGAGGGTTGGTCAGGCTCCCGCAGAAAGAGAACCCGTTAAAGTGTCCAGAGCAGAGCCCTAGTCGCCAAGGGTAAGAATAAAAAAAACATCAGAAAGTGAAGCAGAAAGAGGGTCAATAGACTTTTCTATAAAGAATAATACACATTTATTCCACGGGCAGGCGTACACCGTCTTGGTGGAGGGATACCTAGCTGCCAACATAACTTTGCAGATTTCAGGAGAAAGGTTGAAAGCTGTCAACTGTCACCACTCAATCTTCTCACTTGGAAGCGTAGACTTGACAAGTTCGGGTGGAGGAAGTTTCCCTGCTGCTGCAACATAAGTCCCTCCCGCAGAGGCAGCATTATCGGAGCATCAATGCTCATACTGAGAAGCTCTGAACACTAGACTATGTGCCCAGTTCGGAGCAACAAGGATGACTTAGGCCCGGTCATTCCTGATCTACTCGGCAGAAGTGGTACGGGTGGAAAGGCATACAGGTCTGAGCTACACTCGAGACAGAATGTGTCTCCGGGCAAGAAGGCGCCTTGGAAACTCCAGTACGCAAAACTGCTGACATTGCGTGTTCTCTGCTGAGGCAAACCGATCTAACCAAGGGTCTCCCCAGTGCTGAAAGTAACCTTGCGCCACCTCCGGATGGAGATACCATTTGTGATCCGCAAGGCATTGAGGGCTGAGTTTGTCCGCACTGGTGTTCAGTGTACCTGCCAGGTGTTGATCCACTAGGAAAATGCCCTGCTGTTTCAGCCATTTCCAGAGACTCAAGGCCTCTTGGCAAAGAGTCCACTACCCCACGCCACCTTGTTTGTTGCAGTACCACATGGTGGTGGTGTGGTCTGTGAACACTTGCACCAGCCCTCCCTTGGAGAGTAGAAAGGCGTTTAATACCAGTCGAATTGCTCAGAGCTCCAGCATGTTTATGTGGACTCCGGATTCCACCGGAGACCAGAGTTGTCTGATCTCCACCTCTCCCAGATGGCTGCCCCATCCCAGGAGTGACGCGTCTGACACTACAGTGAGATATGGTTGGGAAGGGAAAGAGTTCTCCCTCCGACCCAATCGCGGTTTGTTAGCCACCACTGCAGGTCTTTTGCAGTTCCCTCCGATATCTGGCCAATGTCGGAGAGATTCCCCTAGACCTGTGCCCAGTGGAACTTCAGGTCCCACTGCCGAGCCTGCATACACCATCAGGCAAGTGTCACAAGCAGGATGCTGGAGGCCATGAGGCCCAGTAGGCTCATTCTCACTGAAAACCAAGATAGAGGCTAAAACATTGGTATCATAGCCCTACTATCCCAGACTCAGTACTCGAGAGGATAAGCTCGAAACTGGACTGTATCCAGAACAGCTTCCATGAAAGGGATCATCTGAGAGGGAATCAAGTGTGACTTTGGCATATTGAAAGTGAACACCAGCGAATGCAGTAGGTCCACCTTAGTTTGGAGACAGAAATATAGGAAGACTGGCACCCCCGATTGCGCAGACGAGCTGTGACCACTGCCGCCATCACCCTCGTCAACATCTGAGGGGTGCTAGTAAGGCCAAAAGGGAGCACAATGAATTGAAAGTGCTTGTGTCCTACCATAAACCGCAGGTAATGCCAAGGGGCAGGCAGGACAGGAATATGGAAATAAGTGTTCTACAAGTCCAATGCTACCATCCAGTCTCTTGGGTCCAGGGCAGACAAAACCTGAGCCAACAGGAGAATCGTGAACTTCTACTTTTTGAGGAAGAGGCTGAGAATTCTCAGATCTAAGATAGGGCAAAACCCTTTGTTCTTGTTGGGAATCAGAAAGTAGCAGGACCAGAAAATGCCTACTTCTGACACTACAGCCCTCTCTATGACTCCATTTGGGCAAGAGAGCCATGACTTCCTCGCAGAGCAAGGACAAATGATCCTCTGCCAGCCGGTTGTGAGATGGAGGAAAAGAGGGAAGGGAGGATTTTAAGGAAAGGGAGTAGCTCCTCTGGTCAATTTGTAAAACCTACCTATTCGATGTTATAGACTGCAAATGGTGGAGATGATGGCTGACTCTGCCACCTTCTGGACACCCATGATCTTTAAAGCAACATTAGGAGGGCTCAGAGGCTGCGTTTGCAGGGAGATTAGTGGTTGTGGCAGACCTCTGGCTACTTGACCCCCGGGGTAGGTATGAACCGCATCTTCGCCCCTGCAAAATCTGGGAAGCTTGCGTGGGGTGGTGGCTTGAGTAAGGTTGGCACAGTTGAAAGCCCCTTCCGTAACCACGAAAGGAGCGATAAGCAGACTGGGGTTGCTGTGGGACAACTGAGAAGCCCAAGGATTTGGACTCAGCCTGCAAGCCCTTAGAGCACTCACGCGCGGAATCTGCTTTGCTTCCAAAGAGACAGTTGCCATCAATGGGCATTTCCATGAGGGAAGCCTGGACATCCCCTGAAAAGCCAGGCATGACGTCTAAGAGCCACCGTTGTCGAAACCGCTCTGCCCTGCAAGTCAGTTGAATCCAAACGACACCTAATGGTAAACTTCATTACATCTTTCCCGTCCTTGACCGCTTGGGAGAGAACGGAATGGGCCACCTCCAGGACTTGGGCAATGGTCTCCCACAGAGTATAAAAGTAGATGCCCAATTAGCATGCGGCGATCACTAACTGCAATGCAAGGCTAGCGGAAGAAACCATCTTTCCAAAACTATCCAGCCTCTTGGATTCCTTGCCTGGGGGTGCAAAAGGAAATGGGCCATAAGATGACGAGGTGTGGACCACTAAGCTCTCAGAGGTAGGCTGTTGGGTGAGGAAGTTCGGGACCCCAGGTGCAGGGCAGTGGGCAATTGTGCTGTTCACAGGAGCCCCATAGCTGGTCCTGGACCTTGTTCCCAGTAGGACATTCGTTAGTGCTTCATTAAAAGTAGGCCTGGGCCATTCCGCTTGCGGAATTTGGGTAATTTCGCATTCAGTAGAGAACGCGGAGTTACCAAAAATACCGCTTTCCGCGCATTTGCAGAATTGTTTGCTTGTTCGCGCTTTTAAAATGCGTGTTCACAAGATATTTCTCCCCATGCACGCAAACAGCGTTCCCGAACAGGAAAAAAGCATCGCGAATGGGCGGAACAAGCAATTCCGTGCGTTCGCTGAACTTTTGCGGGCTCGCAGAGATTTTTTACCGTTTCGCAGAGCTTTGCGTAGAGCGACTACGCAAATTCTGCCCACCCCTAATTAAAAGGGAGCAAGGGTTCAGAAGAAGCCCCCGGTTGTAGCACTTCTGTCAAGATGTTAGTCTTGATGCCACAGAAGGAAACTTGAGATCCAGGACCTGTTCACCACCATGAAATAAGATGATTTCTCCTCTATAGCCACGGTAGGGGGAGAAAGCATACCAGTAGCAGGGAATGTGTCCAGACCACTGGCATCCAGAGTTCCTCACACCAGTGGCCCCTCCTTTTTTACTTGAAGCCAAGCCCTTCAGAATAAGGCTCGGACACTGACCTAGGATGTATGGGTCTTGTCGGCGCTGGAATCTAATTTGTGGATGTACATGGGGCTGCCGTCGGGCGAGGTAGCTGTGGCACGACCGGCGCCAGTCCGGATCAGATATCTGATTCACAAGGGAGCCTGAACCGCTAGTGCAAAACCCAATGGGGCCCCCTCCAACCCCGCAGGGCCTGAAGTCACGCCAGAAGGGTTGGATTGCTCTAATACACGGCGTATGGCCTGGTAAAATTCCTTTATTGTAGTGGGGGTTGCTCAAGCTCCTGGAAAAGGTGGGAGGCTCGGTGTTGGCCCAGGGAATGATTTTGAAGAACTGAGCCTCGAGTGTCGATGCGCCTTCGTCGCTTCAGCTGACAGATGAGAAGTCGATGTACGCTTGGACTTCTTGTGCTTCTTCCCCGAGTGTCCCGATGACCGAGGAATGGGAAGAAGACGACTTGGGGCTCCTGAAGTGGTTCCGTGACCTCCCTTTCTATCGGGATGGAGAACTCCAAGGAGTGGTGCGCGACAGCGTTGCCTGCCGGGCCGCTGGCAGCTTCAGGGACCGCTACATCAAAGCCTTTGGTGCAATGCTTCGAGCACGACTTGGGAGTTGTGATTGTGCTCGACACCACAGACACACGAGTTGTGCATCCGTAAACAGCATGGCACGATGACAGGCGTCACATGGTTTAAAACCTATCTTCCTCGAAGACGTCTCCTTGACATACCAAGAGAAAATATTCCTAAATATAGAATTCAACAAAACATTGAAAAACCCTGTCAAAAAGCGACAGAGGGGTGGCTCTTCTATGGATCAGCGTGAACTGGCATGGAAAGAAAAGAACTGACATCAGCGAGCCAAGGTGGCACCAACATAGGTGAGGCGGATGTCACTTTAGGCGTTAACGACCCCGCACCTAGCCGATCAATGCCACCTACCAGCACGCAGTAGTACTGCTCACGAAAAAACCTTACGGATCAAGTCTGACACCTCCGGAATTCAAGGGTAGGGAATCTGCAGCTAGATGTCTCTATCAGATATCTGTGGTTAGAAGTATTCATTGAAAAGGCTGGGTCAGCCCCAGGTGCAGAACATTTCAGATAGGCCAGAATCAGTGTCAGTGCAGTATGTGATAGAGGTGGCAATGGTCCTAAAACAGGCTCAATGTCAGGCACTGCCACCACCAAAAATGTTTCCTTGACCAGAACTATCTATGGTTGGGGCTCCACTAGGGTTGGAGTGTGCCCAGGTGACCTACCTCAGCCAGGCTAGTGGAAGAAAACTTTTTTTTCTAAAGGCAGCAATACGGGTTGACTGCGGGAAGTTAGAATGAGAAGCATACAGATCAACTTGACCTGTGGAGCTTGCACCACAGGACTTTCAGGTGCTGGGTGTCTTGCTAAAAAATCATGGTCACCAGCGACTGGTCTGTGGCCACAGGTCGGCTGACCATGACTTGTAACAGGGGCACAGATGAAGTTGGACCTCGATGAAGAATTTGAGTCAATAAATTGTCTTTTGTTTTCAGGGGATGAAATTACAAGTCTAGCACAAGAGGCACCTTCTTCCATTGGAAGGCCAGGCAAGGAGTCCAGCTCGACCTCTGGTGAGGCATTTAACCCTCTGACATTTTGCAAATAAATACAGCCCTTCATCAATGTAATGAGGTGGGGCAGATAGTCTGTGTAAGGAAATGACTTTTTGTATGGTCATCCCCAAGTTTTTCGACTGATGTTGCTGGTTTTTCAACTCAGATTGCACTGAGGCCTGCTAACCAGACCTCAATGCCAGTGGCCTGACCCCCAAAATGTGTATGTTACATTTGCTATACCGAACTGGCATAGGCTAACTTGTAACCTGTATGTCCCTAGTATACAATACCCAGGGCCTGTAGGTTAGGGATTAGCCTTCCCCCCAAAAGAGATTGCAGATCTGGTTGAGCAACCCAGGGTGTGACGAGAACAATCCGCACCGTGAGCAATTCACAACTGAGATCCCCCCCCCCCTCCCCTGGATATTCGTGCAGGTGTAATATATAGATTAAATCAGGTTTAAAAACATTGAACTTGGAGATTAGCCGAAATAAAGGCCGTCTGGCCGAGCAGGAGGGAGTCCTCACATTCTCTAGCCCCTGCTTGGAGAAGATCTTGCCAGCGATTTATATGTTTTAATAAATCATCTTCCATTTACTGGTTTAGTAATTTATAAATTGACGACAATGTTGGACATACTCCCAGTAAAGTATCCAGTAGAGGGACCTTAATACAGCTAACTGCTTTCTTAGCCACGAAATCTCTTATCTGTAGATATTTAAAAAAGTGATTATTCCCTAGCCCATATTTTCCCTTAATTTGATCAAACAAATGCATCGCCTTATCTTCCTTTAAATTTCCTAGGTTCCTCACTCCTCCCTCGACCCAGCATTTCATATACCCGTCATGAAATATATCTGGGAGTAGATTGTTATTAGCCAAGAGGGTATATCTATGAACTCTTGGAAGATTCACCTTTTTCGAATTGCCGTCCAGACTCTAAATGCCCCCATCAGTGTCTTCAATGTAACCCTTTTGAAATAGGCAAAATCAATATGGCGCACAAGACAGCCTCGAGCCTCTATCCCATATATTAATTCATATTTAGAAATGTTATGTTCCTCAGTCGGCTCGCTATTGTCTCTTCCAAACAGACCGGCCATCTGCTTAATAGATGCAGCCCAATAATACAATTGGCAACGTCATAAATTTTAAGGTTCTACGATGTCGTTGACCGGCCCATAAAAACCTAGAAATCAGCTGGTTTAAAGTTAAGAACCAGGATTTACTAATTTCAACTGGGATGGCTCTAAAAAAAATATAAAAGTTTTGGCAAAAACAGCATTTTAATAACATTGCTCCTGCCTAACAGTGTAAGATGTACGTTATTCATTCTGTTAAAATCTGTTTTAAATCTCTGTAATAGTGGTCCTAAATTAAGTTCAACAGTTTTCTCAACATTGGCGTTAATTTCAACCCCGAGATATCTAGCATTCTGAATTACACGGTTATCTTCTAGATCTATTTTATCATTTATAACAATTTATGTCATACCATCATTAAGATGGTACCCTGAGATATTGCCAAAGTGACTAACCTCTCTTTCTATCTCCAAAAGGGCTTCATGCGGGCTGGATGTAATTATGGCCAGGACATCCGCATAAGTTAAGATCTTAGTGTCCCCACCTATCGTATGTATAGCCTGAATCATTCTATTCTCTTCTATTTTTCTAACTAGTGGATCAATATATAGGGCGAAGAGTAGGGCAGAGCAGAGGCAGCCCTGACGAGTGCCCCGTGACATCCTGATTATATCAGATATACCGCCCATCATAGCTATCCTAGCTATAAGATCCCGATACATAATTTGGATAGCTCTAATGAAACCTTTACCCAGCCCCTTTTTCTCCATGATTGCCCATAAAAAAGGCAAGGAGACCCTATCAAAGGCTTTTTCTGCATCTAGTTATATTAGAGCCCTAGGGTCTCCTGTAACCTTGGAGGAGTCAAATAGGGCAACAGCTCTACGAATGTGATTAGTTGTGCCCTGACCTGGGTCAAAACCATGTTGGGAAGGAAAAACTAACTTCTTAATGACTATGGCTAGTCGGTTAGCCAGAATTTTGGCATATATCTTTGTATCACTGTTGACAAGTGTAATTGGTCTATATGACCCCAGTTTGCTAATCGGTTTGCCTTTCTTTGGGAACACAACTATATTAGTCCACTTCCAAGCTCGGGGCCTCCTCCCCTGCTTGTGCCCTTAAAAATAGCTCTTGCATAATTTGCAATAAATGTGGAGCACATTTTTTGTAAAATTCACACGGTATTAAATCAATGCCAACACCTTACCTGAAGGTGTTGATTCGATCGCCTTACTCACCTCCCCTATTTTTATGGGTGCTTCTAAATTTTCTCTCTCCTTGGGAGAAAGCTGATCCCTGGGGTGATCAATCAAATATTCATCAATCCCTCTATCCACTGCGTGGGTGTCCTCTGTATATAGCTTCTGATAAAACTTTTCAAATGCAGAAAAAACTGCTGCCGGTTCAGTAACTATGCCACTGCTAGGGTCTCTAATCTCAATTATTCTAGCTTGCACAGCTTTCTCGCTAGTGCGGATTGCGAGCATTTGCCCTACCCTTTCGTTACTCTCATATGCCTTGCTATGTCAAGCCTTGAACCTTCCTGCAGATTTCTTGATTGAGATCTCTGTAATAGCGGACCTTGCGAGCAATATCTCTGATTGAGCTGTCTCAAGGTCTCCCCCATTAGTGATAGCTTCTATCAGGTGAGTTTCAGCCATTACCAATTTCTTGTATAGCGAATGTAAAAGCTTCTTCTACATTTTACATGTTCGGACAATAAAAGATACAAAACTGATGTTTTTACTGTGAAAAGACTTGGTCGCTGCGTTGGCTAGTGCAGGGTTACATGCTGACCCTTCAAGTGTGCTACCTCCTAAACCGTGTGACCGAAGTTGATACTCCAGAGTATCAAACAACTCGTTACATTAAGCCAGACTTGGTTCACCAGTCGAAATTAATGTTCCAAGTTACAGTGTGCAACTTTTACAAAGTTACCACTTTGTTGTCTTCAATCTCCTGTGCCCTTAACGGTTGCACATGGAGCCCTTACCCGAAACAGCTATCTGCCCTCCTGGGGAGATGTGCATATGACTCCCAGGAAAGGAGTGTGAGAAAGTGCCCTCTCTCTTGCATGGTATGACCCCACTTTTTGCTGAATTGCTGATGTTCTTTGACTGAGTGTGCCCTGGGCTCCTGCTAATCAGGTACCCAGGGCCTATGTTCCTTCCCTAAAACATAAAACCCAAATTGGCAAACCCTGGCCACATGTCAGCCCCTGGTAAATGGTACCAAAGGTACCCAGGGCACTGTGACCAAAGAAGGCCTCTAAGGGCTGCAGCACTTATTGTGCCACCCTTAAGAGGTTCTGTACCCTGACACACACACACACTGCCTTTGCAGGCTGCGTGTCTTGGTGCAGAACTAAGTGAAGAGTCGACATGGCACACATCCCTGTGTGCCATGCCCACAAACCACTGCCCTGGCTTACATCAGTCAACCCTCTTGCTGGGTATCCTATGACAGTGGTGAGGGTACAGGTGCATGAGCCCTGTACTTCTACAGTGCCCAAGTCCATTCCTGGGCACTGTAGAAAGTGCAGTGCTGCCATTAAGAGTATATGGTGCTTGGAGTTTGTCATTACGAACGCCACAACACCATAATGGCTACACTGAAGACTGGGAATTGTGCTATCAAACTTCTCAGCACATTAAACCCACACTGATGCCAGTGTGGGATTCAAAGTAAAATGCACAACAGAGGGCATCTTAGAGATGCCCCCTGAAACTCGACCAACTTCTAGTGACCCGACTGAGTGGCCTCTTAGGCTGCCACCAACAGACATGTTTCTGAACCACTGGGTCGAGAGCCTGCTGCTCTCGGGGGCCTGAAACAATGCACATCCTGGGACGAGGTGCCAAGCCTCCTCCCCCAAGATGGGCAGGGTTCACTAAGGGGAAGCTTCAAAGGCATGCCGCCTTTGTGAGCCTCCCCAGACAATTTGCTGCATTCAGCCTCTGGTCCCCACTGGTTCTACCCCCCACTTTGGACGGGAGAACCAGTAGGAAAAAAAGTGAGGGAGAGAGGTGTGCTCACCTTTGCCAACTCCACCCCTCAGGTGGGGGAGGCGAGGTGAAGCACAAATCTGAGTCCCCGCCATCTTGAGGATGGGGGGACCCAACCAACCAGGGACAGGCTCCTGCCCCCCTCCCACTGGAGGGTGGCACAATAGGGGGTGTACCCACCCCAGGGAATGGACCCATTGGTCCCTGCCTCTTACCTACCTGTAATGCCCTTAAATCTAGTATTTAGAGGGCACCCTGAACCTTGCTTCCTCAGATCCAGCCTGACAACAAGAAGAAAAGAAGAAGGACTGAACAGCCGTGCAGCCAGCTAACAAGAGGAAGACGCCCACTGACTTGGCCCCAGCCCTACCGGCCTGTCTCCCCTCGAACCTGCTCCTGCAAAATTCCGGTGTGTCCTGCAGCCAGCAACCTCGAAAACCCCAGAGGACCTGCCTGCCTTCACTTCCAAAGTCTGCTTCTCCCATGAACACCGGATTTGTTCAACTGCAACCTCTGGCAGCAGCCAGAGACCTCTAATTAAGCCCACTCTGCGACCGCCGAACACGGCCCAAGCTCGAGAGGAAAAACACCACGAGGAGATCACCCCAGCGATCCTGACCCGAGATCCGGCGACCCCTGACCTGCCTTAAGCCTCCAGCCGACGCCTGCACTCTAAATCCAGAAGGCCCCCCAAACCGCGACCAGGTGCTGGTAAAAAGATCTGACCCCAAAAGGCACCCCTGCACCCGACAACCCCCGGCCTTGTGTGCCCAAACCGATGGTGCCTAACCAACTCTTAACTTCCCAACTTACCGGAGGTTCTCCATAGAAAACAACAGGGCGCCTGACGTCGAAACAGCACTCTGTACCCGGCCGCCCTAGTGCCGCTGAGGGTGCACCTTTTGTGCTACTTTGTTTCCCCATTTGCCCTGACCTTAAGCCTAGGAGCTTTGCTCCCACATCCCAGTGGATTGCTTGCCAGCAGCCACCAACCGGGGACCCCCTATCCTCCATAGGATAACATTGGGCCGCTGAGGGTGCAACAACAGTGCATCACTGACCCTGGGGGACCCCCTTGAGTCAAACCCCAGAACCTTAACTCCCACAGTCGATTACTTACCTGCGAACCGTTAACCTGTTTTTCCTCCATGGGATAACATTGACAATGTTTTGAAATCTAAAAATAGTCTTTAAAAATCGTGCAAATAACCAAAACGTATTTACTTACCTGTTTGCAGGAAATGTCCCAGTGCTGAATCTAGGTATCCAGCACTGAGTTACAAAAGTAATGTAAAAAGTAACTTACCTGTAATTTACTGAAAAAGCCTATTAATTTCAATGTACTTGATTTACAGGGGATGCAACTTACTGCATCCCCTGTAAATCAAACAAAGTACAATTTCTATTGCATTTTCAAACTGTTCTATATCCAGCAACTTATTACTGAAAAGTATTTAATGCTTACCTGGCTTGCTTGGTTCTAAAAATAAAACAACAGTATATATTTTTATACAAACACAATTGGCCTAGAGTTCAGTTCTTGAGTGTGTGAATTCATTTGCTGACTGAGCGTCTACATCAAATTCTTAACACTGTCCTCTGATACTGCCTTACTGCTCGACCACTCTACCACAAATAGAGAGTAAGGTTCTATCTAACTTTAACTTCTGCCTACCTCTGGGGTACTTGGGCTCTATACACACTATACCTCATTTTGGTGTAGTATATATAGAACCAGTTTCCTACAAGGAGACAAATGGGGCCTGTAATGAAGAGAGGTGCTATCTCTCTCTTGCAGGAAGCCACATGGGTGCTGGTCCAAAAGGAGAGCTTTGAAGGGCAAATGGGGAACACTTGGAAGAACCAATGTTTAGTCAGACTTGCTAGCACCCGGAAAAGAGAGAGGGAACCTGATGTTAAACCAGTTTTCTTGGAGCATGTAGCCCCCTTGGCAGCCAGACCGCTGGGATAGGCTAGGGAGCTCTAGACACCAGGAGAGGGGTTTTGCCATCTTGGGAGTGGGCAGAATAGTACATCATAGCCAGATGCCACACTTCCCAGGAAGTAGTCATCAAGAGAGCGAGAACTTGGTGGCCCACTGGCTACTAATCACATCCTGCCCAGAGAGCATTTTCTGTACAGGGCAACCCTGGCCCCCCAGAACTCAGATCTCAACTGGAGAGGAAGGACGACCTCCCTGCTGCACGAAGTTCCCAGTGAAGAGAGGCTGCCCTGACGTGGACTGCACCTGCAGGCAAGCAAAGGAGAGTGACTGTGCCTGCTGTATCCTGCTCAAGGAAAAGTTGTCTCCGGTGCCCAGCCAAAGCAAAGCAACTTCAAGGTCATCCGACTGACCTTTTGCCGCAGCACATGAACACAACAACTGAGGAACCTGCTAAGGGAGAGTGGTAGCCCAGATACCCGAATCGCTGCTCCCCATCGTCGTGATGCACTCGGGACAAGGACCCCAACACTCAGAAGTTGCCTCCAAGTCTGCTGGACTCTGGAGAGATTGTCAGAGTGGAGGTTGGGCACCCAGAAGGCAAGCAACAGCCCTGAGAAAAGATTTGGCTGCGATCGCAACACCTGACGAATGGTAGTTCATTGGCGAATGGACTTTGGCCAGACCGGAGAGGACCTAGTCGGAAGTCAAACCCTGTGTCCAGGATCCTCATCACTTTCGTGGACCGAGGCGTCCCTGCAGCAAGAGCCCAGTCGACTTCACAGCATCCAGTATTTTCAAGAATCATGTATCCTCGGCATCCATTGAACGACAATAAAGTGACTGGAACTGCTGGAAGGCTCCTTCTTCTGCGGAGATAACTGTTTCTGAGGGCCTTACTGGTCCCCCTGACTGGCTCCCTGCCAGAGTTGACCACCCAAGAACTCCCAACTGACTGCATTAAATCTTGCATACATTTTTGCCAAAATAGTATCTTAGTATCATACTCATTGAATTTGCCAGTGCTTGTTCATGGTTTTGTGAAATGCTTTGATTACAATACCTTGTAAAATCGATGTCTCCGGTACCCTACAGTGGATCTTTTTCGTTGTGGTGTAAAAAAAAAAAACACAACAAAATACAGTCTGTTTTTAAAATTGGCGGTGGGTTATTGTTTAAATGCTTTACACTTGTTACTTTGTGTAAGCCTTACTGCTCAGTGTCACAGCTATCCAGAGTTGAGCTGAAGATTTGACAAATGAAACCGAAGGGTCCTAAAGGGATAGGTAAGTGTATTACAAGGCTAGGTCGCACAATCATACCATACAATATGCTCCATTTCCTCACAGTCTGAATTCTCATCTTCATCACTGTTGTGAGGGACATTGCGTATGCCCTATACTGCATCAAAATCAGAGCCAATAGAGCCTCTATTCACTAATAGAATTGTATTGGGGGAGATGCCAAGGGCGATGGGCTGGCTACACAACCACTGGGTCCGTGCCTTGGTTATTGAATAACGTGCTATAGGCCTGGCACAGGGAAATGTCAGCTTAGGTCAGAAAATAGCATGGCGACTAGATTTGGTGCCAGTAGGGTTGGCATTAGTATGGAAGGAGTTGCCAGCTGGGTTGGCATTAGTATGGAAGGAGTTGGCATGAAGTACAAGTTACTTACCTTCGGTAACGATGTATCTGGTAGAGACGATTCTAGCCGCAGATTCCTTAATGTAGAATTATCCCCAGGCGTGAGACTGGACCCGGAAAACTTTCTTGCTCAGCATCTCTGCACGCCGGGGGACGGTGCCTTGCAACTCCGCCCGACGTCCTCTGCGGGCGTGACGTCAGCGAGGTCACATAAGCCCCACCCCAGCACGCGGACGTCAGTTTGCTTCGGAGAACTTTTCCGCGCCACAACGCGGAGCCATCACAACAAAACTGAGGAGAGCATAGGAACAGTGTGCGAAAAAACCAGAGAAACAAAAACAGAGAGACAAAAGGTGAGGAACAGCACCAGGCGGCACTGAGTCGCCAGGAGGCTACAACAGGAAAGCCTAAGCAGGAAGAGAGCAGACCACCACTGAGGAACAACTGTGCAAGCCAGGTGGTAGCACCAGGCAGCACAAAAGTACCAGAAGACCACATCAGTAAAGCCACAGTAGGGAAAGCGTAAAGCGACCCTCCGTGGATCCGCCGTGCCAGCCAAGGCGAGAGCCAGGCTGGAGGTACAAGCAGTGGAAAGCGCTGTAAGAGAGGGAGACTGCAGTCATAGACCACACAGCAAAGGGCCACAAGCCCGAAACAGAGGAGCAACAGCAAGTCACCCCCAGACTACACAGTCAAGGAGGGCCAAAGCCTCTGAAGGAGCAGGAGGCCAAGGGCAGGCAAAAGAACCTCCAGCGTAGAAGACCACAAGGGGATCAGAAATTGTAACAACAAAGGGAAAAGAGCAAAGCAGGTCCCTACACTGGAGAGGCCCCAGCTGGAGGGAAGCCCGACAGGCAGAAAACGAAAAGGACCCAGAGGGAGGCGAGCGCAGAAAACCAGGCTGAGGGACCTCGCAGAACGGGGAGGAAGGGTAGGTGGTGAAGGAATCTGCGGCTAGAATCGTCTCTACCAGATACATCGTTACCGAAGGTAAGTAACTTGTACATCTGATAGAGACTACTAGCCGCAGATTCCTTTACGTAGAATAGATACCCTAGCCATACCCAGATGGAGGAGGGCCTGCGAGAGAGCCTCCCCACCAGGAGAGACGAGGCCCCAGTAGGAGACATGGCACAGGAACAAGAAGGAAAAGGCCAGGATATCCTAAGCCCAACCAAGAGAAAGAGAGCGCCCAACACCCCGCAGGGGAAGACAGCGCCCCAAAAGCCTCAAGGAACACAAGGGCCACCTCGAACCCAGTGAGAAGAGGTAGAACCAAGGGCAGGGCCCACTGTAAGAAACACAGAGATAGAAAAGAGCTGAATACACCTTAGCCGCAAGCAGCGGGCAAGGCCGGAACTGTGCCACCGCCAACAGCACAGGCGGAAGAAGAAAAGCACCGTTGCGCGAAGCCCCAGCGGAACCAGAGGCAGGGGCGCAAGGAAACACATCAAGATCACAACGGTGGAGTAGAACAAGCAAGCCTGCACGTGCATGCGCTGCCAGCAACAGGCAACACCTCGGAACAGCGCACCCCAGACAAGGAAGACTCCAGCTGAAGGCTGAGGCCAGGTAGGGCAGGGACACACCCCAAAGGAGGGGCCGGACCAAAAACGCACACACACTGACCCACGAAGAAGTGGAGGAAACGGCAGAAAAGAAAAAGAGACGGAGGACGGGCCCAAGCCTACCACCAGAACACAGAGACCAAGGAAAGCCAAACCCTCTGGAGCATCAGACCGAGGACCAAGCCAAAACACCGGACAAAAGTGCGGAACTGCTACAACCCGATGCCAAAGACAGCAGGTCAGACCAGCCGAGCAACGTAGCGACAAGGAGAACGACGGATCTAGCGCAAGCTGCTCCAAGACACTTGGCAAGAAGATCGCACCTGCGACATACCGTGACGCCACGGAGAGCAAGGAACCTGAAAGGGTGACCACAGCACATGACAGAGCTATGTAATAGCTACAAGTATCCCACATAGGGTAGGTAACGTCCCAAGAACCATGGGAACACCTCTTAGGAAAAGATTTCCGCAGCAGAGGACAAAACAGAAAGACCTGCAGAAAAAACCCACAGATGGCTTACCAAGCAGCCAAGAAAGAAGACACAGAAGGCCTAATCTCAGGGCCTACCGGGCTTACCAACAGCCAAAACCACAAGTGAACAAAGGGCCGGACCAGCAGCCAACAGCACCAAGGGCCCAACAAAAGGACCCTAAGGGCACAGCAACCATACAGAACACACAACCCGGGCTACCCGCTACAAGGCCCCACAAAAAACAACAGGAGAACACCACCCAAAACACAGACCGACAGTGAGGTCACTGAGGGGCACGAGGAAGAGGAGGAGGGGGGCGAAGCCCCTCAAGAAACCTCTGAATGGCAGAATCCGCAGGGGCGTGGAACAACAGAGCGCCATCAAAGGGGAGGTAAACCAGCTGTTCTCTAACGTTCTCAGGGAAAACACCATCCCGTAGCCAGGCATGGCGACGAAGGGCCATCGAAGTAGCCATGGCACGACCAAGCACCCCCGAAACGTCCAGAGCCGAGCGAAGAATAAACGCCGCCAGCTCCTGGCCATCCAACACATGGTGCCGCAGATCATCGCAGGCATCCTCCTGAGAAGCGGAAGACATAAGGGACTCCGCCGAATCCCATATACAAGAAGTGGCCCTGGCCAACACACAAAGAGTGTTAAGGGCCCGCAAAGCAGAACTGGAGGAGGCAAAGATGTTGCGCCCCCAGGAATCTAACCACCGGGCCTCCCGTGACGGGGGAGACAAAACCGATGGCAAGGAGGGAAAGGCAGTCTGTAAAAGAGGGTCCCTTGTAGAAGGGTGGAGGGAAAGACATCAGGATCATGCGGAGCAGGACGGTGGCAGTGCAGAAGAGGCTGGGGCACTGGGTCCCCCGTGGCAGGATGCCCCCAGGCCCCCAAAAGAGAATTGTGGAGCGCAGCCTCGAAGGGAAGAAGCAGCTCCCGTCCACCAGAGGCCTGATGGAGAACCTCTAGCAGATGATCCGTGTGGAAATGGGCAGCTGGATGGCCCATGCACATGATTCCTGCAGCCGTGGAAACATCCCGAGTGAAGGCAGCACTCGCCTCCGTAGGACCCGTGGCGGGGAAAACAGTTCCTCCGTGGGCGACGGCTGCAAGCTAAGGCGGCCGTACCCCAGCCCAACCGGAGGAAGGAAAGGCCAAGCTCGAAAAGAGAAAGGGTGGACCGATGAATGGGGAACCAGACTGTGGGCGCGGTGACGGCGAAGAGCCGTCCTTAGAGGACGCCGGGGGAAAAGCCACGACGCGGCGACCCGTCTCCAGAGAAGATGAAACCAACAACCGCCGAACCTCTGGAGAAGAGGAGGCGCTCGAAGACTAATCAACGACCCGATGTCGGCCCGGCGCTGTAGAGTCGGCCACCGGCATCAGGTCAACGTTGACCGACGCCGAAGGGGACGCTGGAACGACCTCCGCCACAACGCGTGGAGCAGGAGACCGAGGTGGGGTTGGAGCCAGGGCGGCTAAGGAACGGCACAGAAAAGACATCAACTCGACCTCCGACGAGACAGCCGCCTGCGTGGAGGAACAAGGGGGGCCCGGGGACACGCCCCGGCCCCTAGCCAGCCTCTGCGGCGCCGCCAGGGCCAGCAGCCGCCGGCGCCTGAGCGGCGTCACCTCGACCTCGGTCAAGGCTGCCGCCAGCCCAGAGGACCGAGGGGGACTCGAGGACATGCCCCAAGCCCCGGCAACCTCCCGCGACACCACAGAGACCCCCGCGGGGGTTTGCGGCGAGGCAGAGGCACCGTGGTCCGAAGGAGGGAACCCCGAAGGGCCGCACCCCAACGGCACCACATCCTCCGAACCTGGATCCGAACCCGTCGGCACCGGAGTCGCCGGCGACGCCGCAGAAGTTCCCGCACACAGCAAGGGATCCGCAGACGTCCAGGAAGAGAAGGAGAAGAAGGAAGAGCCATAGAGGCCTGCAAGGCCGCCGCATAGGCCTCCATCTGGGCTCTGGTTGCCCCCGTGCCGGGGAACGGCGGATAGGGTGGCGACGCGCGGGGCCGCACCACCCACGGAGAACCCACGCCCCCAACAGGCCGGGGAGCGGGCCTTGGGGACAAACTACGACACTTACCAACAGGTGAGCAATGCCCTTGTGGCCTGGGAGAAGGACGATGTCGGAGACGGAAGCGGCGGTTCTTGAAGCAGTCAGCGGGGGACGGACGCGGCGACGTCGTCGACCTGGACATGCGTGCCGAAAGGAGTGTCATCTGGCGCTCCCGCCGGGACTTCGGCTTCATTTGCTGACACGCCTCACAGTCTGTGGAGTCGTGGTGCTCCCCGAAACACCACATGCAGATGGGGTGAGGATCCGTCGCCGACATCTGGCGCGCTCAAGACGAGCACGTCTTGAAGCCCGAAGGCATTCGTACACTGTTCCCAAGAAAACGCTCAAAAGCGGAAATAGAAAGCCTGAAACAGGCCAGGAACACGATCCGGATCCACGTTGCACACAGAAAAGAAGAAAACTGACGTCAGCGCGCCGGGGCGGGGCTTATGTGACCTCACTGATGTCACGCCCACGGAGGGCGTCGGAGCGGAGTCGCGAGGCACCACCCCCCAGCGCGCAGAGATGCTGAGCAAGAAAGTTTTCCGGGTCCAGTCTCGCTCCTGGGGATAATTCTACGTTAAGGAATCTGCGGCTAGTAGCCTCTATCAGATTGCTGGGGCTGGAGTGGAAGTGTGGACCGGTTCAACATAGGATCAGTAATGGGGCAATCGGCACCGGTGGACGCTCAATTGGGAGCTCCTGCAGCCCCAAGGCACAGCAGAAGGATTTGAAAACATCAGCAAATTTGCTGAATGGCCTTCTTGAAGGTTGCTACCTAGTGCAGAGTAGATGTTGGCCCAGGCAATCCATGGAATGCTGAGACCAAAAAATGCGGGATGGGCTCATAGTCTGAGGACATCGGACCCTTCAACTGTTGTCCAAGCAACTGCTTGCAAGACTAATTAGGGAGGTGAAAAGAATCCAGTTTGACTTTCTTGAGCTTATGGTATGTTTTGAACATGACTTAAGGTGAGTATGAGGCCACACCTGCAGGTCACCTCGGGTGCAGAGGTGTGTTTCAGCATCGCTTCAATGGGGACCGCTCCAGTCGAAAAGAGGCTACAAGCTTGGACTGGGGAGAAAGTCCAGGTGAACCCACAGAAGGGCTCAGTCTGTGAGATGCTCTGGCACAAAGGGACATCGTTGGTCCGCTTCTCCTTGGGCTGTAGGGTTCAGGTGCAGTGGTGTCTTTAGGTGTCGGGTCTATCCTGCAAGAGACTGTTGTGGTTTAGGGCGCTTGCACAAAGAGGCAAAAGGGGATGATTGGGTGTTCAGACTAGGCAAACCCAAGGGTGGTCTCAGCCTTTGAAGGTCTCAGGAGCCCGTTGGCATTGTCACCTCCATCGAACCCGGGCTGTGGGGCACAGGTGCAGAAGCACCTTGAGGTGTCGTGTGGCGGCAGTCGGAGGCTCACTCTCCGTCTTTATTCTGCAGAAAGGGGGCAAACAGGACAGCTGGGCCACTCTCTATGAGGGTCTCACTGTGCCTGAAGTCTCTTGACGTACAGGTCAGTCTTTCTCTGTGTTGGTGTCTGGTCTGGACACAACAAGCCTTGGTTGTTGCAAGGGGTCTGGTACCCCAGGTATTGGTGTTGTGCGGCTCCAGTCGGTCCTGGAGCCCCCACACTTGGATCTGACCTGTGGGAGCACGGCGATCTCTTCATGGGCGGCTTTAACATCGGTAGTCCGGGTAAGCGGCAGGATGGTGAAAAGACCTTGCTTCTTCTGTGCCTGCGGCTGCAGAGGAGTAGCTCCTCTGCTCCAAGGGAGTTCTCTGTTTATTTGTGAAGCACTGTCATCCCTCTGGCTTACTTGGAGTCTGAACAGCAGCAGGATGGGTCGGTTTCTCCACGAGGTCAGGTGCAGCAGGAAGGCCGGCAGCGTTGGCACAAAGCCAGTCGTTGCTTCTCTGTTCTCATGTCAGCAATCTTCTTTGCCCACTACTTCTTTGTGTCCGTCCAATACAAGTTCCTGGCATCAGGGGTGCTAAATACTGTATTTATGGGTGTTACAGGGAGTGTCAGGAAGTAGTCAAAGAACTACCTATCATTAGGGCAACTATACCCTCTATATGACCATTTCCAGTGGGAAGTGGGCATAACCCTGATCTAGGGGACCTAATTCCACAAAGAATAAAGACGATTGAATTTTCTTAGTCGTGTGCACATCAGATAGCCCACCTTAGTGGTGATACTAACCTGCGGCTGAACACACCTCCTGATAAGCTAATTGTCCCGTCTGTCCTGTGCCAGATGAGCCCTGGCAGGAGGTGGCATTCCCCTTCTCTGGGGAAGCCTTGTGTCGCATATGAAAGGCAGCAGAGGCCTTTGAAGCCACCTGCCTTGATATTCTGATTTATTTAACCATCCTGCCAGAGGAAGCATTGTTTCTGTTCTCTGGAGCGGGCTCTCAGCTCCTAGGGGGTCAGAAACTTATTTTTGGTGAGAGGCTTGTCTGCACCAGTCAGCCAATACACTAGAGGACTAGTAAGGTTCAGGGAGTCCATCTAAGATACCCTATGGGTGCATGTATTAATAAATCCATCACAGGAATCAGTGTGGGTTTATTACTACACAGTGTTTGACATTAAACATCAAAGGTTTCAGTGAAAGCATTATGTAGCTGGGAGACTCCTTTTGACCAGTGCCCAGTACATACCTTAAGATGGCTTGCCGGTTCACTTGCACTGTCAACAATTGAACTAGCCAGCACAGGGGCATATCTGCTCAGGCAGATATGTCCTAACATGTAATATAATGTACCCTGCCTAAGGGCTGTAAGGCCTGCTGTAGGGGTGACTTACAAATTTTGAATGCAGTGTTAGAGGACATGACGGCACACAGGGTGTATGCCATGTTTTTTTCTTCCACTTTTTAGACCACTTTGTCATGTAGCCCGGAGTGGCCTGTATGGGTTGGGTCCTGGGTCACTTAGAGAGGCACACAATATGCATCAACTATTAGGGACCCTCTTTAGTACCTATGCTAGGGGTACCACTTAATAGGTTCATCACAGAGGTGCTAAAGGCATGGCCAATTGGGGATCAATTGACCAGCTGTCTTTCTTTGGGGAAAGAACACTGGCACTGGGGACCTGGTTAGTAGGAACCCTGTGCACTTCAGTCAAAGTTCCTTAAAACACCAGGAAAAAAAAGGGGGGGGGGGGGAGAGGGGTGTCGGACTCATGCAACAAAAACCCAGTTTCCTACAACCTGCTTCTGGACGCCTGCACAGCCAAGCTTTCAGGGGGAAGGGTGTTGAGATATGAACACAGGGTCACCCAGGTAAGGATGACAGCTTCTCTCTATTTGACTATTGTCGGGGGGGTGGGGGGGGGTCAGCCATCAAGGTATCAGTCAGTGCCTCATTAAATGGCAGAAGGTGTTCTGGAAATGTTTGCCCCAGCTGAAAGATTTCCGTTAAAAAGCTCATTTTAACCTACAAAGTGGAGAGCTGTTGGTCAAGAACGTCAGTCGCTTTAAGCACCAATTGTCTTCAATACAGGCAGAGCAAACTCCTCCCATGTGTCATAGTTGTTCTCCAAGTCCGTGTGATTTCCATTGTGAAAATGGCAAATCAAGTGGGGGAAGCAGCACCTCAACAGTGGTTGGGTGAAGCTTTGGTCGTGCTGGTGCCAACTCTGATTCACAGTACAATAGGTACCTCCTTGTCCGGGGTCACAGATTTGACATGGGCAGCAAAGTTCAATGAACTGGAGTGGACATAGGTGCCAGAGGCAGGGCCGGAATCTGAGCTGAAGGCGTTGCGATGGGCTCGTATTGTCCAACTTGCGTCGCAGTCGAACCCAGCAGCAGCACTCCAAATGGAAGGCTTCTCGGCTCCTAGGGGGCCGAAGGGGCATCAGAGGGAGGTTATAAGGATCCGAAGAGTCAGAGCATGGCAACGCGGATCTCTTGAATCTGTTTAGGAGTGGCAAACGGCTACGAAAACTCAGCTTGCATCAGAACGAGCTGTGGAATCTGCTCTGAAGTTGACAGACTTGAGAGCAAGAACCATGGTGCAGCCCCTGCTTGGGGGTGTGTGTGTGTGCGTGTGTGTGTAAAAAACTTGTTTTCGGGGGGGAGACAAGCCCTTGCACACTGTGAATGTTTGAATAGAGTACGAGGTACATGTCTAAGAGAGACCAGAGGGAGCTCCGGAACTATGTCTGGTGGCATGGACAGAAAGGAACTGAGGTCAGCATGCAGAAGTAGTGCCACATGTAATTTCTGGAGAGGAACGGCACGCAGCGGTACAACTAAAATGTTTTCATATTCTGTATGATACACGTGGAATATTCAAAAGAGGAATCTACTGTGAGGAATCTACGGCTATATTCAGCATATAGCATGGGATCAGAGGTGCCCAAGAAGAGTGCCAATTTACTTTGATCTAGTTGCCTAGTACAGGAAAGAAATGTGTCACAGGTGGTGGAAGGAAGGGAATGTGTGCAAAATTCAATCTTGATTCACATAGGAGGATTTGCCAAGCATAGTTGGGCTTGCCCTGTAGATCCTACAACAATGGCTGATTCACGGCTGAGTAGAACAAGAGAAGAAAGAAGACAACCTTCACGGAGCATCCTGATGTGCCTGGTGAAGGACTGAGGCCAGACCTCCCACTATCTTGAATCTTTGGTATTCGAAATAGGCTTTAAGGACTAGGGAAGAAATAAGTTACTTACCTGTAACTGCAGTTGTCCAGTATTGGTATCTTTCATAGATTCACATGCCTGAATCATTCCCCGTTGTCGTAGTGGGAGTCCCGCGGTACAACTAACATAACAGTAAATAGTAAAAAACCATAGGCCTAATAGATGCAAACATGCATTGTATAGCATATTAGTCTCCTTTTGTAAAAAAGGACCATACTGAAAAGCACAACCAATCAGATACCAGCACCCTGAAGAACCTTCCCAAGAGAGGCTGATTTCCTCAGATTTTCCAGCACAAGTGAGGTAAGTACCATAGTATAGAACCAGCCTCTCCGGGGAGGAGAGTGGGTGCATGTGAATCTATGAAAGATACCAATACTGGATAACTGCAGTTACAGGTAAGTAACTTATTTCTTATCCAGTATTGGGATATCTTTCATAGATTCACATGCCTGAATCAGAATAGCAAGCAGTGCCCATATGGATAATAGACACTTATCCACATATATACGCACGCATATTAGTTGGTAAGCACTATAGTGGACGGTGGGTAGTGCGAATATATTGCTTAGTAGCCTCCTAAACATGAAAAAAGATGGTGTAAAGCAAACATTTTCCATTACTAAGAAAACAGTCAAATATGCTATCTATAACATAGCAAACATAGCAAACATAGATATGGTCATATTAGTGTATACAACCACATTCACCAGTACATTGTAAGAAACTAAAATTGGTTTACCTTAGTGAAACAGGTTTCGTAATACTGCCTGTCCAACAGCTGCGTCAGCTCTGTGCGATGACTCGAGGAAGTAATGCTGTGCGAACGTGTGGGTTGTCTTCCACGTTGCCGCTCTGCAGATCATTTCATGGGGCACTCCGGCAAATAGAGCAGCCGAGGCAGAGACTGCTCTAGTGGAATGCGCTCGTACAGTTCGTGATAAAGGCTTGCCAGCCTTGTCATGGCAAAATTGTATCGCATTTGCTACCCATCTAGCTATGGTAGCTCTGGTGACTGCAGTTCCCTGGCAGTTTTGTCCGTAAGCCACAAACAACTGATTTGATCTGCGTATTTCTTTTGTCCGTTGCAAGTAAAACTTGGGCCCTCTTTTTATGTCCAGAGTGTGTATAGTTTTTTCAGCCGGCGTGGCTGGGTTAGGGAAAAAAGTTCTTAGGATCACTGGTTCATTCAAATGGAATTGAGAGGGCACCTTCGGAATAAACTTAGGGTTTGTTCTTAACAACACTGCCTCATTAGAAAAACGTAGGAAAGGATGAGATATAGTGAACGCTTGTATTTCACTAACTCTTCTTGCTGAGGTGAGAGCCACAAGAAGGGCAACTTTCCAGGTTAAGAATTTTAGTTCCGCTTTGTGAATAGGCTCAAATGGTCTCCTCATCAACTGAGAAAATACTAAATTCAGTTGCCACTCTGGGGGTGGAGCCTTATCGGGTGGAACAGTCCTAAACAGGCCTTTCATGAATTCTTTCACTAATCTTGATGACCATAACGATGGGCAGTTGGGCAATCGCCTGTATCTCGAAACAGCAGCAAGGTGAACCCTAACCGGAGAATGTTTAAGACCAGATTTCGCTAAGAAGAGCAAATAAGGTAAGATTTCCTCAGCAGTAGAGCGAAAAGGATCTAAGGATATGCGTCTGCACCATATACAGAAACGCTTCCACTTGAGTTTGTATGTTCTAATGGTGCTGTCAGCTCTCGACTTAGCTATGACTTCTTTACAATCCAGTGCAATGTTTAGGTCTTTAAATTCAAAGAATTCAGGAGCCAAGCATGTAACTGCAGTGTAGCTGGTTCCAGGTGACACGCTCGACCCTTGCTCATGGTTAACAGTGTTGGCGTCGGGAGGAGGCGAATGGGCATCGTTTCTGACAACAGGAGAAGTTCTGAGTACCAGTGTTGCCTGGGCCATCTGGGGGCTATGAGCAGAATGTGACAGCGTTCCCACTTGATCTTAGTGAGGACTCTGGGAATCAGTGGTATGGGGGAAAAGCGTACGCGTAGATCCCTGACCAGCGCATCGAAAGTGCATTCCCTCAAGATCCTGGGAGAGGGAATCTGCTCGCGAAGAATCGGCATTTGGAATTGATCTGGGTCGCAAAGAGATCCAGTTCTGGCTTCCCCATGTCGCAAATATCCTGTCCAGTTGTAATTGTTCCAGCTCCCACTCGTGACAGCTGTCGTTTGCTCTGCTCAGGGCATACGCTAGGGTATTTCTTAAACCTGGAACATGTTCTGCTGTTAAAGAGATCTTGTGGAGCGTTAGCCAGTCCCAAAGTTGTTGGGCATCTTGTAACAGAGAAAGGGACTTGGTTCCTCCCTGTTTGTTGATATAGAACATGCTCGTGGTGTTGTCCGTGTGGACTAGAACCAAGGATCCCTGAATCCGTGGGAGGAAAGCTTGGAGTGAGAGAGATATTGCTTTTAACTCCAATCTGTTTATATGCATTTTGCGCTGAGCTGAGGACCACTTCCCTTGAACTTGAAGGTACTACAAGTGTCTTCCCCAAACTTCCATGAAAGTGTCTGTTGTCACGACGTAGTTTGGAATCACTGGGAGAAAAGAATGCCCCTTGGATAGATTTGAGCCCACCAGAGGAAAGATTATTTTATTAGTGGAGTGATATCTACTACATCGTCGAACGAGCCTTTGGTTTGTATCCACTGGCATTGCAGCTCCACCTGAAGAGGTCTCATGTGTAGCCGAGTCATTGGCACCAGGTCTATTGCCGATGAAAGCATTCCCAGTAGAGATTTGAACACCCTTACAGAAACACACTTTTTTCTGGACAGTCTTAGTGCTAGTGTCTGCAATCGTTGTCTTTCCTGGGAAAGAAAGGCCTTGTTCTGAATTGTGTCCAGAATTGCTCCCAGAAAAAACATTCTCTGGCTTGAAATTAGCGAGGATTTTTGATAGTTTAATGATAGGAACAGAGAAATGCAATCTCTCGTTGCCGCTTCCTCTAGATGAACTGAAGTAATGTTGCGCCACTGGTGAAAATGCCTGGAGAGCTTCGCACCTTTTAAGGGGAAAGGAGCACTCGCTGGTACCCGACTGAACTCATTGCTTGCGGCCGGAGTCGTGGCCTTGGGATGCTGGCTTCCGTCTCTAGCCTTGACGAGAGAAACCAGCCGTAGTTGGTTGGCGGTTATATTGGTTTTGATATCCCTGTCGAAATTGCAGTTGGTAAGACTGATAGTTCTGAACGCTGGTAATTGCCCCTGTAGTTTGAGAAGACTCTGCCTCGAGCTCCCCAAAAGGGAACCTTGCGGTACTGAAGGGTACCTAAAGCCCTAGCTGTGTCTGTATCTTTTTTAATTGTAGTCAAGGCCTCATCAATGTGACTACCAAATAGGCTATCCCCATCATAGGCCATATCCAGAATTTTGGACTGCACTTCCAGGTGGAAACTTGTTGCTTTCAGCCACCCTTGACGCAGTAGGACGGCAGCTCCCGCTAACTGTTTAAAACTGGTAGTGGCAATGTCCATAGCAATGTCAATCAGTTCCGACGCTGCTCTTTCTCCTTCAGTGAGGATTGTGGTAAACTCATCCTTATTTGCTTCTGGGAGGAAGGATTTCATCTCCCCTACATCAGACCATAGCTGTTGATCGTATCTGCTCAAGATTGCTAGAGCATTAGCCGCTCTTACAGAAATAGCCGCCATTGATGAAAATTTCTTTCAGATTGTGTCGAGATGCCTACCATCTTTATCCGGTTGGGAGGTAATAGGAGCAGTCGGATTCTTCGAGCGTCTCTGAGCCGCCTGAGAAATTACTGAATCCGCCTTGGGGTGACCTGTTAGACAGGCAGGAGAGTCCTCAGGAGCTCTATACTTCTTATCCAGTTTCAGCAACACAGGGACCACAGAGGCTGGCGTTTTCATCACCTTCACGCCTTCCTGCCGAATGTGATCGATGATAGGTATGGACCTCACAATATTTCTGGATTGTTCTTTAAAATCATATAAAAAACAGTCTTCCTGATGCACAACTGTTGGCAAGTGGAACCTATTAGAAGCCCTGTCCATGATATTATGGAAACCTCCTATATCCTCAGGAGGTGAATCCGAAGGGCGGGAGGTGGTGGTGGTGGTGTTGGTATCACGTAGTCATCCCAATCATCTGCGGGTGTCGTGGGGTCAGGAATCTCACCCTCTTCCGGCTCCTCTTCAGAGGTAGCAGGGTCCTCTTGTGGAGGCATAGGGATAGTTGGATTTAGCATAACAGGAGGCGGAAGTGGTGGTAAAACTACTGGCTGTGGTGGAGGCACTATAACTTCCTGTTCTTGAGAAGGGAACCTCTTTCTGTAATCTTGCAGCATACTTTGGAGGTCTAATAGTAACGCTGGTGGAAATTGGGCAGGTGGTTGCACAGGGTGCTCAAAGTATCTATATTGCCGGTAGTGAGTAGGAGGGGCTTCATACTGTTGATAGTAGTGCTCCTCCTCACCATAGTCATCGTCCTCCTGACATTTAACATTCAGCTGTGAAGGGCTATAAGTCGCTCCAAATTGACCTTCTTCATCGTCTGTATCTTCCACATCAAGAAGATTGCTGGGGGGCAAAGGTGAAATCTTTGGGGTTTTAAACTCCATGCGCGCCCTCTACAATACCGGCGTTGAAAAGCTGGCATACATAACTGCAGGTGAAATTCTGGTCGTCGACGGATCTGTCGTCGACGGTGGTATTCCTACCGCCGATGAGGTCGTCGACGATGGTATCGTCGTTGACGGTGTCGCTGAGATTGATGGTGTCGTCGGCGATGGCTTTCTCGGCAACGTATAGCTCGTCAACGGTGCGGTCGAAGCTCTCGATTTGGAAGCCTTCGACGACGGAGGTGTCGTCGACAATAAATGCAGTGTCGATGGTATGAAACCCTTGAGACTTGCTGTCGACGAGGTGATCGTTGCCGAAGGTCTGGAAGATGACAGTCGTTGTGGCAAGGTTATTGAACTTGCTGAGGTGGTTTTCTTCCCAGATTTCATCCTAGAAGTCCCTGCTGGCTGAGGGGAGGAAATCCCTGAGGAGACTTTATATTTTTTCTACTGATTAAGGGATTCTTTTGCCATGAGAGAGGTTTTAGGTTGTTTCCTTTTTTTTCTCAGGCTGTCCCTCAGGCGACCTCTGTCTCTTATGAAGAAGCGCCATTCTTCTTTTTTAGGCATAATAAAAGCAGCCCTTCTCTATCCTTCAGAGTTTTAGATGGGAAAGTGCAGCATATCTTACAGGGCCTTGCTTCATGCTTTGGGTAAAGACAATAAATACAGTCTTTGTGGGCACCATCAATGTGAACGTTCTTTTTCCCACAGGACTGGCAAGGCCTGAATAATCCTTTAGAATCCGACCTAAGCTGGCTCTGCTATCATGGAATATAGCGGGTCTATCAAACAAGATAAAGGACCCCATCTTCCGATATTTTATTGAAAAATATGATGTCATCTGTTTTCAAGAGTGTTGGGAACAGGAGGAGATTCATCTTGAAGGGTATCGCACATATTTCTCGACTGCATCTCAGTCAAGGAGGGGTAGATGCTCTGGTGGGCTCTGTACATATATTTCCAATACTGTTAATCTGACCATAAAGCTCCAGACCACCGAGGGGCATAATTTTTATCAGATTCTCTCCCTCTTAATGGGAGGCAAACAACACATTACCCTAGTAAATCTGTATAATAACATTCCAAAGGAAGATCAGAAAAGAGTCCTGGAAGATTTAAATAACTCGTTACGTCTTGGGATAGGCTTGGAGCACAATGATATGTGTATTATATTGACAGGCGATTTTAATTGCCATTTATGCCCCCATAGTAACCTGGGTATATGTGGAATGGTTAATCTAATTGGAGACCCTTGCACTCACTTTGAGCACTCCATGCTGGGAAATCTCCTTAACAGCTTAATTTACGATTGGAATCTGGGTTTTGTAAATGAATTATGTAGCCCACAGGTTAGCTTTCAACCCACTTTTAATGGACGTGGATTGCGGTCTGTTATAGATTATACATTGTTCACTACTAGCTATTGCCATAATGTCCTGTCGTTCAAAACAGAGGACATTGCGATGAGCGACCATTTTCCGATTAGTTCAATTTTTGATATCGGGACAAGCATTGGAACAGCACCTAATACAGTCGAAAATTTATATCGCCATGCAATTTCGTTGGCGAAAATAAATGGTTATGCAATAAAATGGAATAAGGTTGACTCTTCAAATTTTTTGCAAAGCCTAATAATAGACCGATATAGTAATTTTATGACCTGCCTAGAAGAATCTCCTGATCCAAGTGCGGTCATTAGTGCCTTCCAAAAGATCGCAATACAAATTGGTAATAAATTGACAGGAACATCGAGGGAAGGGGAGAGATATAAAGTAGAGGGATGGTTTAACTCAGAGTGCAGTAAAGCACATGCTAATTTGAAGCAGATTTAAAAAAAACACCTAAAAACCAGCAAGATATTAGAGCTGCTAGAACAGCGTATAAAATCACACTACATAAACGGAAATTAGAGATAAAGGAGAATGCATGGGCCACATTATTAAAGGCATCCACCCTGAGAGATAATACTGCTTTGTGGAGAGCAGTAAATGCTCCCTTTTTCGTCGACAGGAAATCTGAACTGATAGAACTTGCTATAGCAGTCTGGGTCGATCATTTTACTGAGCTTTACAAGAAAGATGACTTGCTCAGCCTAGATAACACTTGTCAAAATCAGTCGGCTACTAGCGAGCTTATTCCTTTTGTATGGCTTCCTTTGGAGATTTTCTTTTCTGTCTCCGGGGTGGAATTAGCTCTATTTGAAAGCTCAAAAAATAAAGCCCCAGGACCCGATGGGATTCCTATAGATTTATTTAAGGAAAATACCTCCTTATGGGCCCCGCTTTTGACTAATGTGTTTAATAGTTGTAATAATAAGGGATTTCCATCGACTTGGCAGGAAGCGATAGTAGTCCCTATTTTTAAAAAGGGAGATCGTAATGATCCTAAATGTTATAGGCCCATTTCGCTACTTGATTCTCTGATGAAGGTGGCAGGTACAATCATCTTAAATAGATTGCAAACATGGGCCAAGGACAGCGATGTTCTTTCCAAGTTCCAGTACGGTTTTAAGCAAGGATTAGGTACTGTTGAACAAGGACTTAACCTAGCCATATTAACTGGTAAATATACGGTGGCAAAAAGGGGTAATCTTTTTATGACTTTTGTTGATCTCAGCTCAGCTTTCGATTGCTTGAGTCATGAGGTTTTGTGGGATACTCTAATAGGACTTGGCATTGATTTAAATATCCTTAATTTTATTAAAGAGTTATATAGAGGGACAGGGGCAAAGGTACGTTTTGGAAAAAGAGGAGAATGTACAAATAAATTCCCAATAATGAAAGGCGTTCGGCAGGGCTGTATTTTGGCACCTTTTCTTTTTAACTTATATATAAATGGTGTGGGGGAATTTTTAACAAAGCTTGAAGTAGATTACCCCCAAATTGATGGCACGGCGGTGCCCATTTTATTATACGCAGATGATGCGGTTATCATGGCTAGAACCCAAACAGGTCTTCAAAAGGCGATAACTAGTTTTCAGCTTTCATGGGATCTAGGGGCCTAAAAATTAATATTGGGAAGACTTTTACCATGTGCTGCACATCAAAGAATAAGATTTCCTGTAATATTTTTTTAGAGCAGTCTAAGATAGGACTAACAAGTACTTTTTCTTATTTGGGGATTGTTTTTAATAAAATAGGTACCTGGACAACAGCGGTCAATACCAGGAACCTCGCATTTGTTCGTACAATAGGCGTAGTAAAACAGTTCGCTAATAAATTGGGGGGTAGGCCTGTTCGTATCCTAATGGATATTTACAAGGCTAAATGTGTGTCAACTGCCATATATGGGGCTGGCATTTGGGGTATTGCAGACTGTCGGGAAATAAAAGTAAAAGAATCTTTTCCTGCGTTATCTGTTAGCTGTCCCCAAATCCACCTCCACATACGTTTGCCATAAGGAACTAGATCTGGTTTATATATCAGATTTGATTAAAATTAGTCCTTTATTGTTATGGCACAAGATATGGACCTCGACAGCTACTGCCTTTAATAGAGCTATTTTGTTGGATTGCATCAAACTTGAGAGAGCAAAAAATATTCAGTGGCTCTCATATGTAAAGGATTTTATGACCAATATGGGACACCCTGTATATTTTAGTACTCCCTCCTCGCTATCCTTGATATCCAGAAAGGCATTTAAGGATTGTTGCCTTGTTTTCCTGGAGAATCAACGGTGGCTTGAGGAGAGGAGTAAGGTATCTGTAATGCAACATCATTTACTTTTGCAGGGCTCTGGTCTACAGCTCTATTTATCTCCTGAGCAATCTAGCTACAATAGAATGTTATTAGCTCGATTGAGAACTGGTAGTTATTATAGGTTGCTAACCTTCCCAGATACTAATGATTGGTCGTTAAGCTTAATTAAATGTCCTTGTGATGATCTTTCCACGCAATCAACAATACATAGTGTCTTGTTCTGCAAATTGTATGCGTGGGGGAGGAAGAGATATTTGATTCCCCTTTTAAAGATCTGGGGCTTGAGGCAGTGTAGACCTGCTTATTTAAAACTGCTTTTGTTAGAAGATTAAATGACCATTAACGCTGTATCTAAGTTTTGTAAAATTTGCAATTAGGTGCAGATCTTCTATGGATTAACTTGTAATTTTGTTCTGATTCAGACTGTCCCATTATGATGTACTTAATTTGAAATGTATGTCGATTTCTATCAATGTATTTTATTGTATGTATTTTTACTGTGCTTTTATGATTTTTATAATGAAATCGAATAAAGCTATCTTTGACTTTGATAAAGTATAAGATATACACTTATCTGTAGAACTGAGCCAAGCTCAGGAAGACTCCCTCACACAACGAAGTGCGGTGGAAATCTGAGGGAATCGGCCTCTCTTGGGAAGGTTCTACAGGGTGCTGGTATCTGATTGGTTGTGTTTTTCAGTTTGGTCCTTTTTAACAAAAGGAGACTAATAGGCTATACAATGCATGTTTGCATCTATTAGGCCTATGGTTTTTTACTATTTACTGTTATGTTATTTGTACCGCGGGACTCCCACTATGACGACGGGGAATGATTCAGGCATGTGAATCTATGAAAGATACCCCAATACTGGATAACCTAGTTATTTGCCAGTCCACAAGTTCAAAATCCAGTAAAAAGAGCTTGCATGTATCGTAGAACTTCTTCCTGTCAGCCTGCAGTAGTAAGGAAAGTCCAAGAAGTAGAGCTGTTTCCACATGGGAGAACACCTGCACTACCACTAGGGGCAGGGATTTGACAGTGGGCCTAAAGAAAATGGGGGAAAGAAAATGTTCTCCACTAGACCCCATGTTATGATGCACAGTGGGCATTCCCTGAAAGCTTAGGATTAGTTGAAGCACCAGGAGGAGACACTTGCTTCAAGTGAGTAAGTCCTTTTTTGGGGGGGAGGGGAGGAGAGCATTTTCCTAAGATTGTTTTAAAAACCATACTCTTGAGGGCATTCCAGTTTTGTTACTCAAAAGGAATGCACCGCTTCCCTTTTTGAGGCCAGTCAGGGGAACTAGTGCATAATGTTTAATTTTCATAGATTGCTGTAAGTGTTATCATTTTTTTTAAATACCTAGTGATCCCACCTACCCACCCCATCATATATACTTAATTTTGGTTACAAAGACAGAAAGGCAGCTAATGATCAGTGTCCCGCATAACTATTGAGTCCCACTAGATTAGCCTCATTTTTGTCCACCTATATAGGATGGCTACCAAACAACCCAACATTAGAACAATTTGTAGCTAATGAGAGAGGCAACAGGAAAAAAGCATTAAAGTCAATCAATCCCATTCACAAAGTTGCTCCAAACAGTTTATTTTGAGAAAGCTCTTCATTCGTCATTTCTTCATACCCTAACAGCCAAAAGAGCAGCCTACGTGTTTCACTCAGCAAACATCCAAATATAGCACTCTCCTTGGAAAAAATGCGAATATAGTTGTGTTACTTCTTGCTGTACAGGCCGTTGGATTTTTACTGCTGAGAACTTTAATGAATTAATTCATTATCTGCACTACCAATGCAGCGTGTTGCGACCATCGTGTACTTTGGCTAATACAGCTTTTGAGCGTTACTAGTGTTATATTTTGATGTTTGCTGCATCGCTCATTTGTGATAATTCGGCTACCAATGCATTTCAGTTCTGGAGAAATTGAAAGAAACTGTTTGGAATAATTTTGAATTTGACTGATTCACTTTAATAATTGTCTTTCTGATATGATGCAAATACTTCATTTTGGTGTTACTTAAATCATTACATTGTTTAATATGTAACTAATTTGGTTTGGGAATTGTGTTTTTTCTCGACTTCCCAGTTGATTTGGTATGGTTACTGATGTGACAGATGCATTTTCTGCGGGAAGGCTGATTACCTGTGCCAAAGAACCACTCCGAGTTCCTCAGAAAAACATGCTTTTGCAAGTGCTACACTATTTAACTTTTTGTGTGTGCAGGAAGATGAGATTGTTGTCTCTCTTCCCTAGTTGCTATAAGAATTCGACATGTTTCTTGTAGATCTTAAACTATCACATCCCTTTCTTCAGTCTTACCCCACCAGCTTCTCTCACCAAGTTCTCACCTCAGTGGTCTTCTTCTTACTCCCCTTCTTTTTGCGAAAGACAAGGTGACCATCGGAGAATCCCCCATTTGCCAGCATGCGATGCTTTTGGAACGTCATCTTTAGACCCTCCTCCTAACACAAAGAGACACAAGACGACAGACAGGTGTCCAAAGAACTCAATCAATTTAGAACTGGAATGGTACAATGAGGGTGAGGCTTGAGAGATAACAGGGCCTTTGAGCAAAATAGGAATGGATTCACTGAAAAGGCTTGCCATGCATCTGTAGGCAAATATATGTTAAGCTGGGTCACACTGATGTTTGAGTCTTTCAATCCTGCAGAAAATGATTTAATTGATTACCCTAAGTAATAAGTTACTCACCTTTTGTAATGCACATTCTAGAGTGTACTATCTACCCACTGACTCCTCACCTTGGACGGACTGGATATGAAAAAAGCTCCCAAAACTCCTATGTGCTGATAGGTGGTGCCACAGTCCATTCTTCCTACGCCCTGCCTTGGACATTATGAAACGGATATGCATATAGGAGCCATCCTACATGTCAGTTTTTCTTTAACAAAACAAAACAAAAGTAGTAGTGTTTCCTCCAGGGGAAATATCCGCACATTCACTAGGTATATTGTATCATAGCAGTATTTGTCATGAAAAGACAAAAACACATTAAGCAAGCGGGTGCTAAATCAGCCTCCAACACCTACTACCTAAAGGTGTTGCATAGCACAAACAAATGTGCAACAAATAGAAAAGGCGAAAGAAGCTATTACAGCACACCATTAAATCTTATCAATGTCCATAACCGTAATGGTAAAGTATAGAAACCCTTATGTACGTCTCCATATAGTGAGAACGACAAAACAAATTGCAGCAATATTAATCAGCTAAAGACATCCAATGAGGTCAATGTTCAAGCTTTCTTGCATCCTTTATTGATATCCAAAATTACTTTAAAATTCCCAGCACACGATTAACCGACACGTGTTTCGTCTGTTCATCAGACTTTTTCAAGGCATTCCACAAGTCATTAAGAAAACTGGGATTAGAGAGTTAAAGTACGTCCTCCCACTGTAATCAGATGGCAGAAAACCAAGTGTGGATGTCGTCTTGTGAGGGTCAGCTCTAGCAAAGTAACGACAGGGCGATCCTGGCATCCAACATAAACTAGCAGTGCTTGAGCAAAGCAAAGTCGTCCCAAGGCAACAATAAAGTCAAAAGAGTCAGAAAAATGGTGTATCAAAGATAATACTTCGTCGTTATGTTGCCATAGAATGCAGTGAAATAATGCACACTGGGGTGTCTGAGTGACACGCTCTCTGTAGCAATTACGACCATCAATAAAGCACCTCCAAAATATATACTACTCCTCTAAACACAAATATATTCTGGTGATCGTAAACGGTGAAAACTTTCAATATAAGGGATGACAGTCTCTCCCTTGAACCACCGAGACACAACCCTGGTACGTTGCCACCTCTAATGTCCCAATGCAAGCGGCTACATGCACGCGTCGCGACAATCACAAACCTGATTTGCATATAGGAGCCATCCTACATATCAGTTTTTCTTCGCACCCTCAGATGCGGAAACGTGACTGACTAGTGAAACAGAGAGTGAGCTACAGAACAGGTAGACAGGCGGTGAGGAATCTGCATGTAGATAATATCCACCAAAAGGACAATTCTACTTACCCAGTATGCATCTGTTCTTGGCATATAGAGCTGTAGAGTCTATAGCAATTATCTTTCAAAGCGGTGGCTAACCTGTATCTGTTTGAAATAGAGTATGTAAAACTGCCTGGACCACTCTAGCTTGTTGTCTTGCTAACATATCTACACAATAGTGTTTTGTGAATGTGTGAGGTGTAGACCATTTTGCAGCTTTGCATATGTCATTTATGGGTATATTTCCTAAGAATGCCATAGAAACACCTAGTTTGAGTGTAGAGTGTGCTCTAGGGGGGACTGCTAACATTCGTTTTGCTTGCGCATAGCATATTTGAATACACTTGACTAGCCACCTTGCAATTCCTGATTTTGATATGGGATTGTCCCTGTGTGGTGGAGCAAAAGCGCCAGAAAGTTGACTTGTGTTACGAAAAGATTTTGTCCTTTCTATATAATACAGCAATACTCTTTTTACATCTAATGTGTGTAGGGCATGTTCTGCCACAGAATCTGGTTGAGGAAAGAACACAGGTAACTCAACAGATTGATTGATAGGAAAAGCAGAAATGACTTTAGGAAGGAATTTAGGATTAGTCCGTAGAACCCCTTTATTTTGGTGCATTTGTAAAAAAAGGTTCTTAATGCCCGACGCTCACCCACTCTTCTGAGTGATGTGATAGCCACGAGGAAAGCAGTTTTCCATTTGAGAATTGCAGTTCACATTTGTGCAATGGCTCAAAGGTTGAACCCATTAGTCTGGTGAGAACAATGTTGAGATTCCATACTGGAGCAGGTGGACAGTTCGGGGGAATGACTCATGAGTCCCTCTATAAAGGCTTTGATAACAGGCACTCTAAAAAGAGTTAATGATGTCTATTCTGGAGGTATGCAGCTATTGCAGCCACGTGTACGCGTGCGGAAGTGTACGCTTGTCACAACCATGCAGAGGTAGCTGGGTGGGACCTGTGTATGTTTGGTTGAATGGAATTGGGCGAGTGTATGGGGACTACATCTACCAGAACACCTAGGGGAGTGGAACACTTGCTGGTACCAATCATGAGGCTTTATTAACCCAACCTGCGAATGGCCAGGTTCTTGTCAACTTCTGCACGTCAGTATGCAGAGAGAGCCTCCTTCGTAGTCCGCGCTGGAGCGCATTTGCTTTCTTTATCTTTTTGAGTGCACCACGTAGGTGCTCGTTTATTGTGGGAGCCGCTGAATGGCTCAACTCCGGCTGCCTGGGGTTTCATGTTTCACCGCGCTGGAGGGCATGGTATCTTTCACCGCACTGATGCACGTTTAACGAGGGTGCCACTGAAAGACTCAACTCAGGCTGCCTGGGGTTTCGTGATTCACAAGGAATCTTTCACAGCACTGGCGTGCGAGTAGTGACAGAGACCTTTATTTTTCTAATTTCTTCCAAGCACCTAAGGATGTAATCGAGTACGGCGGTTGCGCAGGAGCGCTACCCCCTTTTGATCGTCTATAATTACCACAGATGAAAAGAAGCATTTTCATCCAAGGATTAACGCTGTACACAAGGCTGTTTAGAAGAAGAGTGTTCATCTTGTGACTAGAGCAGAACGTTGGGAATGCTCTAGAACTAAGTCCAGCTAAGTACTTTGTGTGCAATTTCATTTCTTTGGTATATTTTTGGTGTTTTGCTTGTTTTACCTAAGGATGATTGCGGCAGTGTGGAAGTAAGTGAACTCACACATTCATTGTTATTTACGCATCATTACACGTATTGTTGTTCTTGTGTCTTACTACAGGGAACACGAGGATAGACATCTGGAGGAGAGAGGCTAGGACTGACCTCCTACAAATCCAGGACACATCTCATCGTGTGTTTACCACTTTCTCACCTTTTTTGTTTCTTCTGTCCCTTTTTTCCCTTTTCCCTGAAATTTTGTTTTCCGTTGAGTGACAGCTATGTACTCTCGAGACATTCCATGATGGGGATAGGGAGAGGGTTAAAAAGCCTCGTACATCGCCCCTGCTGTATCCGGTGCTCAAGGTTAGTGAATTTCCAGTCTGTGTCCTGACAGATTGACAAGCCCACGTAAACCTACGGCCTGGGCGATGGATACCAATACTGTGCTCTTATCAGTATTGGAGTCCATGACCTTTTTGAGGATGGAGGTAGATGCTTTTCGTGGGGAGAACCTAGAGTTGAGAAACAAGATGGGGACTGTGAGAAGAGAAGTAGCCAGATTGTCACGTAAATACCATACTAGCAATAGAGGAGGTTCTTATATAAAAGTCTGGGCGTTACCACCAACCTCCCCCATATACACACATGACACTAGGCTTTTAAATCAAGCTCAAGGAGGGGGAAATCCTGGTTCAGGGACTTTCGCTACCTCATTAGCGAACACTTCACAAACAGGTCCCTCATCTATTCAAATGATTCAGCCCATGCAGTTGCCTTTGGCCCCTCCTGAACGATTTTTTGGAGATCCTAAGAAGTTTGGAATATTCCTTGGACAGTGTAAACCCGCAGTGTTTCCCACAGACCAAGCAAAAATAGCTTTTATACTTTCCTACTTAGGGGGTAATGCAGCTAGCTGGTCCTTCCCGCTGATAGAAAGAGACGATCCTATCCTGTACAATTTTTCGGACTTCTGCATTGAAATGCGTAAGCTGTTAGAACTAATTTCCCTTAATCAGGGATCACAAGACTTACTTGCATATATCATCACCAGAAAACTTCCTTGTTTTATCAGGGTCTGAGAAGGGAACTAAAGGATGTATTAGCTCAAGTGGTACAGATGCCACACAACTGCGACAAATTAATAGCTTTCACAGTACAGTTGGAACATAGACTCCAGGAACGAAAAGGAGACCAGTCTAGAACTGAAGTTCGTTATTACGCTCCTCGCCCTAAGCCGGTGCTTGAAGAGCACCCCCATGCCAATGATGAAACCGAACCCATGCAAATCAGCGGAATCAGGGGGCCCAGCAGCCGGGAAGACGGACACAGAGGCTATGCATGTACTGCGGAAAGCCTGGACACAATATCAAGGAGTGCAAGGCCCAAACTAAGCCCGGAGACACAGTCAACCCAAGAACAAGAAGCATACCGGTAGTAGAGAACACACCCGAGAACTCTGGAAACTGACATACTCAAACACGATCGAGACCCCTTGTTTAAGTATGAAAAAAGTTGAGGTCTCTTCAGCGGTGGCCAATACAGTCCAAACATCAGTGGCCCATATGAACGAATGTGTTAGGCTGTAGTTGTCATCAAGTGAGCTAGTAGTAGTACATGCCTTGTTGGATTCGGGGCCACTGGCAACTTTATCGATCAGAAGAATTCCAAGGAAATAGGAGTGTCTTGTATACAAAAGAAAATCCCTGAACCAGTAAAGGCTGTGGATGGTACAGCGTTGACATCAGCACCTGTACGTTATCACAGACTCCTTATAAAGATGCAAGTAGGAGAAGAACACTTTGAATATATACAGTTTGATTTAATTGATGCCCCCCATTACAAACTTATATTGGGAATGCCATGGCTAACTCATCATGATCCCAGAGTGCATTGGGCTGCACGTACTGTTATAATGGACTCTTCTTTTTGTAAAGACAACTGCACTAGAGAAAAAGTACAACACCCAAGAACTGTTAAGAGTCCTGCTTGTCTTCTCTCCATTGGTTGCAACGCCAAAATGTTGTGTTGTGTCTGATGCACAAGTTACTTACCTTTGGTAACGATATATCTGACCTTGTCAGTGCCGGTCGCTCAACCCGCCGCGTGGCTCCTCCCGAGGTCACCCGGTCCCCCTGCCGTCACCGCCTGCTCGTTGCCGCCTTGCCTCCGCTGTGCCCCTGACTGCGTTTGGATCCCTGTGCCTGCATCTCACGGTCCCTGCGCCTGTTTCTCCCTGCACTTCTGCTGTGCTGCGTTTGTATCCCTGTGTTTTGCCCGCTGTCCCCCTGACTCCGTTATTGTGCTGCGCCCCTGATTGTCCGCCGTTTAGCCCCCTGCCTTTGTTTGTATCTTAGCCCCCTAGCGCTTCAGCCGCTGCTCCACCCCGCTCCCTGCTGCTGCTCCCCCGCAGCCCCGCCCCCTCGACATCTGGTCCCTCTCCCATTCGCCACCCCGCTCCCACCTCCCAGCTGCTCCTCCCTCCCACTGGAAACTTAAGGACTCGGCCGTGCGACGGGGAGCTGTGACCAGCCTGACCTAGTCATTCCCGGTCGCTCAACCCGCCGTGTGGCTCCTCCCGAGGTCACCCGGTCCCCCTGCCGTCACCGCCTGCTCGTTGCCGCCTTGCCTCCGCTGTGCCCCTGACTGCGTTTGGATCCCTGCGCCTGCATCTCCCGGTCCCTGCGCCTGTTTCTCCCTGCACTTCTGCTGTGCTGCGATTGTATCCCTGTGTTTTGCCCGCTGTCCCCCTGATTCCGTTATTATGCTGCGCCCCTGATTGTCCGCCGTTTAGCCCCCTGCCTTTGTTTGTATCTTAGCCCCCTAGCGCTTCAGCCGCTGCTCCACCCCGCTCCCTGCCGCTGCTCCCCCGCAGCCCCGCCCCCTCGACATCTGGTCCCTCTCCCATTCGCCACCCCGCTCCCACCTCCCAGCTGCTCCTCCCTCGCTCAGCCCCCCCCACTCTCCATTATGGCAGAGTCCACACGTACGCGCAGCGGGCGCGCCAATGGTGCGCCGAAGGCGCGCCAAAGGCAAGCCCGTCTGCGCCTGGACCACGCCCAGTGCCAGACCCCCTGGCCCCCGCAGATGCCAGCCCACCCGCCGGACTTACGACGCCGCCACCCTCAACGCACTCAACACCGGCCGGACCCCCGGCTGCTACCGAGCCACCCCAAGACGCACCCATGGCCCCTTCGCCTGCCAATCCTGCAAGTTTTCCTGCTTCCGGACCGGTACCGCACCAGCCAAGCCGAGCACCTGCAGCAACCACCTGAAGTGCATCCTGCTCAACACCCGCTCCGTCCACAGACACGCCGTGGAACTCTGGAACCTGCTCGACACCACATCTCCAGACGTCGCCTTCCTCACGGAAACATGGTTGAACGCCTCCTCAGCGCCCGACATCGCCATCGCAGACGGATACAATCTCACCCGCAGGGACCGCGTCAACCAGACAGGAGGAGGCATCGCCATCGTCCACAAGAACACCATCCGCATCACGACCGACTCCGACGACACCCTCTCAGCCGCCGAACATCTTCACTTCCAGATACACACCGACCCGAAGACCACCCCCAGGACCCCGCACACAATTCAGCGAAGACATCACAGACTTCATCAGCCCACACGCCCTCCCCTCCGCCGACTACATCCTCCTAGGGGACCTCAACTTCCACCTGGAGAACAACAACGACAACAACACCACCACCCTGCTGGACAATCTCGCCAACCTCGGACTCAAGCAACTAGTGAACACCCCCACCCACTACGCCGGACACACGCTTGACCCAGTCTTCTCCTTCAGCAAGTACATCTCCTTCAGCCACTCCACCGGACTCCACTGGACAGACCACAGCTGCGTCCACTTCAGCTTCAGAAAGACCACGACTCACCACCACCCGAAACAGGTTCCCCTTAGGAGCTGGAACAAGATCACCACCAACCAGCTCACCACATCACTGAGCCAGAACCCGCCCGCCAGTTCAACGAACCCCAACCAAGCAGCCGACAACCTCACACAGTGGATCACCAACTGCGCTGACTACCTTGCACCTCTGAAAAACCATCCCAGCAGGCCCGGCAGCAAGAAAGCCTCCTGGTTCAACGACGACCTCAAGAACTCCAAGAAGAACTGCCGCACCCTCGAGAAAGCCTGGCGAAAAAACCCAACTACAGACAACATGACCGCCCTCAAGCACGCCACCCACAAACACCACCAGCTGATCCACACCACCAAGAAGACAGCATTCAAGGAACGACTCGACAACAACGCACACAACAGCAAGGAACTCTTCAGCATTGTCAAAGAGCTCTCCAACCCCAGCACCGGAAACAACGACATCACTCCCTCTCAAGACCTCTGCGACTCACTCGCCTCGTTCTTCCACAGCAAGATCGCCGGCATACACAACAGCTTCTGCGCACAGACCATGCACCCAACCACCGAACCGACACCCCCACCACCACCCTCCGCGCCTGGACCCCGATCAGCACCGAAGACACCATCCACACGATGAACACCATCCACTCCGGATCACCAACCGACCCATGCCCCCACCACGTCTTCAACAAGGCCAACTCCGTCATCGCACCCCAACTCCGGGACATCATCAACTGCTCCTTCAGCACCGCCACCTTCCCGGAGAGCTGGAAGCATGCCGAACTCAGCGCCCTCCTGAAGAAACCATCAGCGGACCCCACCGACCTCAAGAACTACCGCCCCATCTCGCTCCTCCCCTTTCCTGCCAAAGTCATCGAGAAGACCGCCAACAGACAGCTTGCCACCTTCCTCGAGACGAACGGATCCCTCGACCACTTGCAGTCCGGCTTCCGTGCCAACCACAGCACCGAGACCGCCCTCATCGCAGCCACTGACGACATCCGAGCCCTGCTCGACAACGGGGAAACAGCGGCACTCATCCTCCTGGACCTCTCCACAGCGTTCGATACTGTCTGCCACCGCACCCTAGTGCAGCGCCTCAGCAACATCGGAATCCAAGAGAAGGCACTAGAGTGGTTCATCTCATTCCTCACCGGAACAACCCAGAGAGTCCGCCTCCCCCGTTCAGATCCAAGGCCAACAAAGTCATCTGCGGCGTACCACAAGGATCATCACTCAGCCCCACCCTCTTCAACGTCTACATGAGCCCCCTCGCAGCCATCGCACGCCAACACAACCTCAACATCATCTCCTACGCCGACGACACCCAGCTGATCCTCTCCCTCACAAACGACCCAGCCACCGCCAGAACTAACCTACACCAAGGGATGAAAGACGTAGCCGAGTGGATGATGAACAGCCGCCTGAAACTGAACTCAGACAAAACGGAAGTCCTCATCCTGGGATCATCACCCTCTGCCTGGGACGACTCCTGGTGGCCCCCTGGGCTTCATCCTGGACTCCTCCCTATCGATGACCAGACAAGTCAACGCCGTCTCATCATCATGCTTCAACATCCTACGCATGCTTCCGATGAATCCCCACCGAAACCAGGAAGACGGTCACACAGGCACTCGTCACCAGCCGACTGGACTACGGAAACACCCTCTACACGGGAACCACAGCCAAACTCCAGAAAAGACTCCAACGCATCCAGAACGCCTCCGCACGACTCATCCTGGACATCCCCCGACACAGCCACTTCTCCGGACACCTGAGAGACCTTCACTGGCTCCCCGTCAGCAAGAGAATCACGTTCCGACTCCTCACCCACGCACACAGGGCCCTCCACGACCTGGGCTCCAAGTACCTCAACAACCGCCTGACCTTCTACACTCCCACCCGCCAGCTACGATCGACCAGCCACGCCCTCGCCGCCGTTCCACGCATTCGCAGATCCACCATAGGAGGAAGATCCTTCTCCTACCTGGCAGCCAAGACATGGAACTCCCTCCCTATACACCTCCGTCTGACCCAAGACCACCTCACCTTCAGGAAGCAACTCAAGACCTGGCTGTTCGAGCAGTAGCGGACCCCCCTCCCCCAAGCGCCTTGAGACCCTCTGGGTGAGTAGCGCGCTATACAAATTTCTTGATTGATTGATTGATCTGTAAGAAACATTAGTAGTGATAGATCCTTTACCTTAGAATTACCCCCAGGCGTCAGACTGGATCCGGAAAGTTTTCGTGCGGCTCCGCATGCGTCAATGGCGTCGTCGGCGCCAGAATGACGTCGCTGGAGCTACTTAGACGCGCCCATGTGCGCTGACGTCAGTTCTGTACACGACTTTCCGGGCCAGTAACACAGAGCCATGCAAGAAACTGACCACTGGTGCCATGAAACTAGGGCCCTCAAAGGGATAACCTTAACCCTAGAAATCAGTTCGCAGAACGGGGAGGATGGGTGGGGCAGTAAGGAATCTATCACTACTAATATATAGTTACCGAAGGTAAGTATCTTGTGCATCTGAAAGAAACACGTAGTGATAGATTCCTTACCTTAGGATAGATACCCCAGCAATACCAACCCCAGTGGTGGGTCTGCGAACCAAGATAACACCAGAAAATCCTGGAAAACAGAACGGCCACAGAAGCAGTCTCTCCGTACTTGGCTGTCCAGGCAGTAATGCTTAGTAAACGTGTGCAGCGAGGCCCACGTAGCTGCCTGACAGATGTCATGTAAGGGAACTCCCCGTCCCAACAGAGTAGTGGCTGCTGTCGCCCTGCTAGAATGGGCGCGCAGCCCCACCGCAGAACTGATGCCATTGCGCGTTCTCTTCTGTGGCGAATAGATCTAACCAAGGCTCTCCCCACTGCTGAAAGAGACCTTGCGCCACGTCCGAGTTCAGACGCCATTCGTGATCCATCATGCACCAGCGGCTGAGTTCGTCCACCCTGGCATTCAGAGAACCTGCCAAGTGTTGAATCACCAGGGAAATGCCCTGATGTTCCAGCCATGTCCAGAGGTGCAGACCCTCCTGACATAGGGTCCACGACCACACCCCCCACTGTTTGTTGCAGTACCACATGGCGGTGGTGTGGTCTGTGAACACCTGCACTACTCTCCCCTTGACAGAGGGAAGGAATGCCTTCAGTGCAAGTCAGATCGCCTGAAGCTCCAGAAGATTGATACGGAGCCGGGACTCTGCTGGAGACCAGAGTCCTCTGATCTCCGCCTCTCCCACGTGGCCGCCCCAGCCCAGAAGGGACGCATCCGTCACAACTGTGTGTTCCGGTTGGGGAAGGGAGAGGGATCTGCCATTGACCCAATCGCGATTTGTGAGCCACCACTGCAATTGTCGTGCAGTGCCCTCCATGATCTGGACATGATCGGACACGTTGCCCTGATGATGTGCCCACTGGAACTTCAGGTCCCACTGCAGAGCCTGCATATGCTATCTGGCATGATCCACCAACAGGATGCAGGAGGCCATCAGGCCCAGTAGCCGGAGGGTCATCCTGACCGAAACCCGGGATAGAGGCTGAAAGATCGGAATCATCACCTGACTATTCCGGACTCGCTGCTCGGGAGGATAAACCCGAAACTGTGCCAAGTCCCGAACCGCTCCGATGAAGAGGAGCTTCTGAGAGGGAATCAGGTGCGACTTCGGCACGTTGATGGAGAACTCCAGCAAATGCAGGAGGTCGGCCGTAGTCTGGAGGTGGGAGACGACTGCCTGGGGCGAGCCCGCCTTCAACGACCAGTCGTCGAGATAGGGGGAAGACTGGAACCCCTGATCGACACAGATGAGCTGCGACCACTGCCATCACTTTCGTGAACACCCGAGGGGTGCTGATAAAGCCAAAGGGGAGCACGGTGAACTGAAAGTGCTCGTGGCCTACCGTGAACCGCAGGTAAAGCCGGTGGGCCGGCAGGACGGGGATATGAAAGTAAGCGTCCTGCAAGTCCAACGCTACCATCCAGTCTTGCGGGTCTAGGGCAGACAAGACCTGAGCAAGTGTGAGCATCTTGAACTTCTCCTTCCGGAGGAAGCGATTGACGTTCCGGAGGTCTAAGATAGGATGCAGGCCCTTGTCTTTCTTGGGGACCAGAAATTAGTGGGAATAACAACCACGACCTACTTCTGGCCCAGGAACGCGCTCTATGGCCCCCTTGGCCAAGAGGGCCGTGACTTCCTGTTGAAGAAGCGCAAGATGGTCCCCCGACATGCGGTGGTACTGAGGTGGCCAGGCTGGAGGGGAAGTCTCGAAGAGGAGGGAATAGCCCCTTCGGACAATTTGCAGCACCCACTTGTACAAGGTGATGTTGCACCAGTGGGGGAGAAGATGGTGAATCCTGCCGCCCACTGGCATTGGATGGGCCTGAAAGGTCGGACTAGAAAGGCTTTGCAGTGGATGCTGCGGGGGTGGAGGTTGACTGACCCACCCGCTGGCCCCCAGAACCACCTCAACGGTTCCCTCGTCCGCGCTGAGGATGTTGCTGCACAGGCCTGTGGCTCTGGAACAAATGTGTTGGGGCACCACTTCCGTGGCCACGAAAGGAGCGGAAAGCGGAGGAGGGCGAGTGGCCGACAGGCCCAAGGACTTGGCCGTAGCCCGCGAGTCCTAACAACGCTCCAACGCACTATCCGCCTTATTGCCAAAAAGGCGAATGCCATGAAAGACCATGTCCATCAAAGTGTTCTGGACAGCCCCTGAGAAGCCAGTTGTCCTCAGCCAGGCGTGGCGTGGAAGCGCCACCGTCGTGGAAATCGCCCTGCCCAGCGAGTAGGCGGCATCAAGCCCACAACGAATAGTGAACTTTGCTGCATCTCTCCCAGCTGCAATAGCTTGGGAGAGCACTGTCCGAGCCTCCTCCGGACAGTTGGGCAGCACCTGCGCAACCGTATCCCACAGAGTGGGAATAACGGCCCAAGAGGCATGCGGTGTTCACCGACCGCAGCCCTAAGCTGGCAGAAGAAAACAGCTTCTTGCCAAGCTGCTCCAGCTTCTTGGATTCCCTATCCGGGGGTGCGGAATGGAATGCGCTTTGGGAAGCCGAGGCTTGGACAACTAAGCCCTCGGGAGTGGGGTGTTGGGAGAGAAAGAGGGGGTCGCCCGGAGCCGGGCAATGGCGGCGGGCCACGTTCCTGTCCACAGGAACCCCTGTGTTGGGATTGGACCAAGTGCCCAAAAGGACTTCAGAAAGTGTGTCATTAAAAGGCAGCAAGGGCTTCGAAGAGGTTGCCGCCGGCTGAAGCACTTCTGTCAGGAGGCTAGTCCTGCCGGCCACCGTAGGGAGTTCGAGGTAGAGGGCCTCGGCTGCCCTACGTACTACCACTGGGTAACTGGCTCCCTCCTCCGTAGCCATGGTAGAAGGAGACAGCATGCCAAGGTAAGGTGAGGTGTCAAGACCACTGGCCCCCCACAAATCCTTTGCCCAATCCGGATCATAATCACAATGTTGTGTTAGAGGGTCCTCAGACCCCTCCAAGGCCTCCCCTTCCTCCGAAGTCTGCGAAACAGGCTGAAAATAAGGAGGACGGACATAGGGGAAAAAGGGCCCCATCGGCATCGGGATCGGCGTCGATCTGGCACCGTGTCCGGGAAAGGGCTGAAACTGGGGAAGATGTCGTCCCGAGGAGCGGGCGACGTCGGAGGTGGTGCCGGTGGGGTCAACGATGGTGGAGGTGTTACAAGGTCAACCGGCGTCGACTGGGGTCCGATCCCGGATCCCGGGGGGTCCTGTGGCACAGGAGCCGCTGGCGATGCCGAGGCCGGAGCTGCCGGCGATGGAAGGACAGGACCCCCGTTTGGGCCCACAGGGCCCGTAGGCGCACCGGCGGGGCCAGACGGCCCAAAGAGTCGGGCATGGCAGCAAGAAAATCTTGCACTTGAGCAGGCGTTGCCGACGGACCCGTAAGGGGTGGGTAGGCTGGCGGCAACGTCGCAGGCTCCGTTGGAGCCGTGGGGGTGGCACCACCCGCACCCTCAGCCGCGTCGGGCGAGGGTAAGTCGAAGACATTTCTTCGACTTCTTTTTGGAATACTTCGACTTACCTGACCCAGAGTGCGAAGACGTAGATCCAGAGGAACAATGGTGACATCTCCGCGACCAGTCCCTCGACCTCCCACAGGACCGGGACTTTAAACAGCGCGGAGCGACTGCCGGACTTCCAGCAACTTTCGGGACCGCTCCCGCAAAGTTTTCGGCGCCATGGCCCGGCAGTCGGGCACGACTTGGAGTCGTGGTCGCGCCACAGGCAATAGAGACACAAGCGGTGTGGGTCCGTTACCGACATCATGCGGTGACATTCTTTTTTTTTTTTTAAAACACTTTTTATTGACATTTCAAAAACATATGAAAAATCGTCAGCATTGTATATTCATTCAACATCTGATAGAATAATGCAGTGACATGACAGTAGCCTTGACCACTTCTCCGCATCAGTGCCCCATCAAGGACACCGATATTATCTAGCACTCCATAATCCCTCCCCCTGACTCCCTCAGTCACTTACTTCTGAGTCTGAGTTTTCCTTCGGAGGTTCGCATATATTCCCTCAGTAGGTGTTCCACCCCCCCATATCCGAGTCCATTTTTTGGGGCATCCTCTATGTACATATACTGCCTTTTCAGCGATCATTGTGGTATCCATGTCCTTACACCACTGGGGGAGGGCAGGGGGTTGTCGGGATCCCCATCTCTGTGCTATGTTTCGCTTTGCCATCATCATGCCCAATGTTACCCATGTTTGTGCCGTATGGTTAAGATCTGTGGGTTCCCATATGTTAAGGAGGCATCTCTTTGGTTCTGGGAGAGTCGTGATTTTCGTAACCTGAGAGAGTGTACGTATTATCGCCCTCCAATACCGGACAATTACGGGACACATCCAGAGGGTGTGAAAGAGAGTCCCTTCTTCTCCACACTGTCTAAGACATAGCGGCGAATCTGTCCACTTGAGTTTATGAAGGAGTGTTCGGGTATAGTAAGTGCGATGTAGCATTTTTAGTTGTAACAGTTTGAGTTTTGATGGTATCGCTACCTCCCTGGGGGACGAAAGTGCTTCCTGCCATTCTGTTTCGTCGAGTTCTTCTATTTCTGTTTCCCATTTAGATGTAAGGGCTTTTAGAGGGTCTGGCTGATTATTTATTATTTTCCGACATGTTTGAGATATGGCTTTTTTGTTAAGATGGTCTGTGAGGAGTCTATCTTCCAACGGTGAGGATTCCGCAAGCTGTGTGCCCGGTGCGATCTCGGCCAGGAGTGCGTGCCTGATTTGCAGGTAGCGAAATCTTTCGGTGTTTGCCAGATCGTATGTAATCTGTAATTGAGCAAATGTGACTATCTCCCCCTTCTTCCAGAGATCACAGACCCGCGAGATCCCTATCAGATCCCATTGCCGAAATCCCTTAGTATTGCGCATCATACCCAGTCTTTTCGTGTCCCATAATGGCATAGCCTGTGTTACCTTTCCCTCCCACCCTAACGCTCGTTGTGCCTCAAACCAGACTTGTATAGTATGCGCCGTCGGGCCCGTGAGGTTATGTCTCCTGATCTTGTTATACAACGCCCCCATAACCCCACCCACACCCAGTAGCTGTCGATCCATACGATACGCTGGGTCATCACAAGGTACGTGAAGCCATTGGTTTATAACTATGAGCTGTGAGGCCCAATATTATATTTTTATGTTGGGGAGGGCGATGCCTCCATCATACCAGCTTCTTGTTAATTTATGGAGTGCTACCTGTGATGTTTTTCCCTCCCATAATAGACTGGTCACTTCAGCGTTTATTGCGGTAAAGTATGTGGGGGAGACTGGGAAGGGCGTGTTCTGTAGTACATATAGAAATCTACGGAGTGCCATCATTTTAAAGAGGGCCGCTCTTCCCAGCAGCGTCAGTGGTAGGGAACGCCAATGCTTGACGTCACGTCGAAACCGTGCTAGGGGTTGTGTGAGGTTTTCTGCGATGAATTGTGTTCTATCAGCTGTCACATATATCCCTAAATACTTGAAACCACCATCCGCTATCTGTAGCATACACCCCCTTGGAAGCCGTGGTGGGGAACCCTGGAGTATATAGAGGTGTGACTTTGCCCAGTTGATGGTATATCTGGAAACCTGACCATATGACGTACATATGTCTAGGAGACAGTGGATTGAGCGCACCGGAGATGCTAAGTATAGCAGGATATCATCCGCGTAGGGAGATGCGGTCTTCCCATCCCCTTGCCCATTTCAGGCCATGGATAACCGGATCTTGGCGTATCCAGGCCGCCAATGGTTCTAATACCAGCGCAAAAAGAAGTGGTGAGAGGGGGCATCCTTGTCATGTCCCCCTTCCCAGCGGAAAGGTGGTCGATATATGGCCGTTTACTACAACCTGCGCCAGTGGTTGTGTGTAAAGCAGCTTGATCCAGGCGCAGATCTTGGGACCAATTCCCAGGTGTCGAAGGACTGCAAATAGGAAGGGCCATTCCACCAAATCAAATGCCATTCTAGCATCTAGTGATAGAATGACGGCCTCTTCCTCTATAGTGGAGCGGCGCGCGATGACACCATGTAGCCACCGCAGATTAAGGGCGGTATTACGATTTGGCATAAATCCGGATTGGTCCGGGTGTACTACTGTGGCTAGGTATGGCTGCAGCCTAGTTGCCAACACTTTTGCCAGGATCTTTGCCTCAGCATTGATCAAGGAGATCGGTCTATAGGATACGCATTTGTGCGGTGGTTTGTGGGGTTTATGAATGGCCACTATAGTGGCCAGTCTCTGATCTCTGGGTAGGATCCCTTTCTCTAACCTGTCAGTGTACACATTTAGTAGATGTGGTACAATCTGCGTTGTTGCTTTTTTATATAGCTCCACCGGTATTCCATTTGGCCCCATTGCTTTCCCCGTGTGGAGTGCGGCTATCGCAAATGTTAGTTCTTCAGGAGCCAGATCTTTTTCGAGGGTTGCCACCGCGGCTGAGGCTAGTGTGGGCATAGCTATATCTTTGAGGAAGTCCAGATTGTCCGCTATGGTGTTTGTGGCCTCCGGGGTATATATTTTTCTGTAATGCACCGCGAACGCCTCTGCAATCCGCTGAGGTTCCGCCGTGAAAGTACCATCTTCCAATTGGATTTGTGCCACCCATCTATTAGCCCGTTCCTTTTGTTCTAGCCATGCTAATAATTTACCCGCTTTATCACCTAATTCGTATATAGTGTGCTGTGTTTTGGTGAGCCTATTTTTCGCCGCTTCCCAGACGTAGTACTTGTATTCCTGCTGTGCCATTTGTACCTGGTGTGTCGTATTTTCTTCTACATGCAACACATGTTCTGCCTCCACCCGGGACACCCTTTGTTCAAGACTATCAACCTCTTTTTGCTGGGTCTTTTTATGATCTGCCACCATCGAGATTGCCTGTCCTCGAAGGACTGTTTTGTAGGCTTCCCACAGTGTCGTCGGGGATGTAACTGAATGTTTGTTTTCTGCAAAATATTGCTTAGTTGTCAGCAGAAGAGCTTTAGTAATTTTGGGAATTTCAAGGTACCCGGGATAGAGTGGGAACATCCTACGTCTCTGAGAGGCAAAAGCTGCGTATGTGATGAGGACTGGAGAATGGTCCGAGATACCCCTGGGCAGGTGTGCACCTCTGTAACACCCCCCATTGCAGTTGCCAATGTGAAAATGTAGTCCAGTCTAGAGAGGCTATTGTGTACCCCCGAATGGAACGTATACTGTCGTTCTGCCGGACATCTGATTCTCCATACATCTATGAGACCAAAAGCCTCCGTGAATTCGAGCAGGTTAAGGTTGGCAGTACTGGGGTCTCTAGGGGGCTGTCTATCATTGGATGCATCCATCGTCGCGTTGAAGTCCCCTCCCATTATTAATTCTCTGTGTGCAAGTGACAGGAGGAATTCCCCCAGGGCCTGGAAGGTAGTCTGATGCAGTGTCGGAGGGATGTACACCGTCACTATGTTGTAGACCTTCCCCTCCCACTGGTAGGTCATTGCAGCAAAGCGCCCCTGGTCGTCTTTGCGGGAGTCGGTTATTATCAATGGGAAACGCTTATTCACTAGTATACCCACCCTCCGTGAACCTGATGTAAAGTCAGAATGCACCACCATTTTGAAGCCCCACCTATCTAGGGCTCTGCAGGCCAAGCCTATCAAATGAGATTCTTGGATCAGTACCACAGCCGGACCCCTACGCTTGAGATATTGTAAGACCAGCCCCCGTTTTATTTTATCCCCTAAGCCATTCACGTTCCAGGACAACACTTTAAATAGGGGGTTCTCTATGTTCGGTCCTATTTCAGCCGTTGGGGCATGAATTTGTGTCTTGTCTGTCATCCACTGCAATGCAAAACTGTGGTAGGCGTATAGTACCCCTCACATCAATGCCATAAATGCCGTTTGTCATTATCCTGAGTGTTACCACAAACCTAAAAACTAAACCTACAATAAACTCTGAAAACTGTACCCATCTCCCCTCCCTACCCGGCGGATTTAGAACTACCCGCCACCCCAACTCAGCAGAGCGCTTAGTCCCCATAACTTTATACTTGCGTAGGGGGGGGGGGGGGGGGGGGGGGAGAGAAAGAGTCACTCCTTGCTTTTCGCCCGCCTCCCGGAAATTTCGTAGTTCAGTGCGAGAAACCTAAAATTCTAAATGCACGAGTCCCATGCATAGCTAATGTAGGTGGACCCTCTAGTGGGTCCGGCGCCGGCGTATTCAGCGACCACATGTTCAACATTTGTGAATCAGTCTGAAATGTTTGCTTCATTCTGCTGTGTATTATCTGCTACTTCTGGTCCGGTGTCACCTGATAATTTTGATAACTACGACTGCTGCTTATGCACGGGACCCGTTCGTCTTGAGGCTTTCGCTGGTCGCCCGCCCTCCAACAAGTCAGAGGCCTCCGCCGGCGTGGTGAAGAACCATGTCTTAACTTCCGCCTCTACTCGCAATTTTGCTGGGTATAGCATTGCATATTTGACTTCACGGTTGCGAAGTTCCCTTTTTACATCCAGGAAATCACAACGCTGTTTTGTCACTGCAGCAGTGTAGTCTGGATATAGGGTTACAGTACAGTTGTCCACTCGCAGTGGGTGGGGGCAATGCGTGCCCTCTGTAGGATGGTATCCCGGTCTCGGAAATTGAATATGCGTGCCAGGATCGGCCGAAAGGGGGGCCCCCCGGTCGGGGCCTTCCCCCGGGCACCCGATGCGCCCTTTCCACTGAAAAGAAGTTGGACAACCCACGCGGCTGCAGCTGGTCCATAATACGTTTTTCAACAAAAAGGTCTAGGGCTGGCCCCCTCATGCTCTCCGGTACACCCACCAGGCGTATATTATTCCTTCTGGATCTTCCCTCCTGATCATCAAGCTTATCCAGCAGCTGTTTTTGCACCACTTCCAATGTTTGTATCTGTTTTTTAAAGGCCTCCGTTTCTTTGGTAAGTGTCTCCGTGGTTGTTTCTACCTCTTTTAGTCATTTGCTCATTTTAGATATGTCAGCACGCAGCAGCATGATATCGGTCGAGATTGTCCCTATGGAGGCCTGCATCTGAGTCTGCGCGGTCATCACATCTTGGAGGTTGATCTTCATCGACTTGTTGGGTGGTAGATCTGAGCTAGTGGTCGCGGGCGGCGACGACGCATCCGCGCGCCCCTTGTGATATGCACACTTTTCAAGTTTGGTGTGAGACACCGTACGTTGACCTCTGCCTCCAATGATGATTGGGCGGGTGATGTTGAGATCCGATATACCAGGGGGTATACCAATAAGGGGGACCCAGCAGTCGCCGCCGCCTGCCACGGGGAATTTCCCACGTGCGGCCTGTCGGTTTTACTGGTCCCTGTAGAGCAGATCCCGTGGGGCTACAATGCTAAGGCCCCCTCTTCTTGTTTTCAAGTCCGTAGTGTACTAGAGTGCAGCCCGGCCTTCTCATGCAGTCCCGGTCTTCACCTGGGACTGCCGTTGTTTGTCACACCGGGTAGTCCTTCAAGGGGTCCCTCTCATTCGCATATGTTAGACACAATCAGACGTTACCTCCTGCCTCTGTGCCGCAGCCTGGGCCCCGGTTCCACACCCTGCTTCAGGGGTCCGCCCCGCAGGGAGTCCCCCCGTCTCCACTGCCACCGCGTCTATCCACTCTCTGGCGATGTTTTCGAAACCCAGGGGCCCGGACAGCAGAAGGTGCTTATCTGGGGTCCATAGAAGGTTCCTACCTCCAGCATCGCTATGCCTTGTTTCTATATATGCAGGGTCTACTCACCGCTCTTCGGCCCTCATACCTGGTGACGAAGCATGGGGACAGCCTACGCCCAGTCTCTCCCGCAATGTACGCCTCTTGCGAGTCTCTCCCGCAGCAGAACGCGCTATGGGGGGAGCGGCGCGGCTTCCAGCATCAGGCCCACTGGCGGCACCTCCCCCTAGGCAGCGCAGGGTCCGCCTCACCTTTTCGTCAGATTTTCACTGGGATCGGCCAATTCGTTTCCCGCAGCCCCGCGTCCGCACAGGCTACAGTCCTCGATCGCGGGGAGATTGGAACAGGGTGGTTGTATTTCACGGAGAGGCAGGAATCAGTACGGGCACGCGCGAGAGTTGCGCATCCCTTGGCGCCTCCCTCGGCGTACGATGAATCGAAGCCCCGGCTTTTCTTTCGTTGCTAGGCCTCAGCCGTGCTACTCCGTCGCGCCTCGCTCCGGATGCCGATACAGGGCTGGAACTGCCCCAGATCACTGCCCCGGTCCTCCCGGGCTGCCGCAGCCGTATCGCCCCTAGGTTCTCGCCGGATTTGTGCCAGGATTGCTCGGGGAGTGGGTTTCAGGCAAGGAGCTTCCCTAGGCTGCAGCCATCTTCGTTGGCTGCTAGCCACGCCCCCCTGCGGTGACATTCTTGAAGCCTGGCATCCCTACGACACCAGGAGTCGATCGACTTGAAAAAAGTGAGACAAAAGGCCTCGAAAAAACTCAGCCAAAAAATGACTAGGGGTACTTGCTTTTCCCAGATCTGCGCTTGCTGGCGCGGAAAAAGAAAGCACTGACGTAGTGCGCGTGGGCACATCTAAGTAGCTCTAGCTACGTCATCCCGGCGCCGCCAACGACGCACGCGGAGCCGCACGACGCCGCCTACCGACGCGCAGGGGTACTGCTGACGAAAACGTTCTGGGTCCAGTCTGAGGCCTGGGGGTAATTCTAAGGTAAGGAATCTATCACTACGTGTTTCTTTCAGATGTGAGTACTCTTGGTGCGGTAGTTACTCCGAATGGCAACAGCTTGAACTGGCAATGTTGGGCATTTACTTATAATTGGAGGTAGCGGCGATGTGCTCGGGGTATTGAAAAGCAGAAGTAGGCATCTTTGAGGTCCATGGCCATCAAGAAGTCTCCTTGCTGTAAAAATGGTATTACTTCTTGAAGTGTTACCATATGAAAATGCTTTGATAGGATGTACTTGTTGAGTGGCGGGAGGTCTAGTATAGACCTTAAAGTCCCATCCTTTTTTGGAATGAGGAAGTACAAGGAGTACACTGTGTCCTTGATGTTTTGGGACGTGTTCTATGGCCCCTTTCTGAAGCAGAGCTTGGACCTCCACTTGTAGGTGTGCTAGGTTTTCTGTTGACCTAGTTTGTGAATTGGTGGGGAAAGCTGTGAGTTCTAGAGAGTACCTATCTTTTATGATGTTAATGACCCACTGATCAGCTGCAATTTGCGCTGAGTGTTTGTGGTATTGCTGCAGCTGTCCCCCTACTGGTGTTAAGTGTGGAGGGGGAGGCATAGAGGGTCACTGTTTACTGAGAGTGATCCCTTTGGAGGCAGATCCACGGCCTCGTCCTTTATCAATTTTGTAGTGTGGCCTATAGTATGTCCCTCTGGTGCACTGGGACTGGTAGGGAATTTTGCTGCTTCTGCGCATTGCTCGTATCTGTGAAGGTGCTAGCTTCTGATGCTTCTCTACAATGTCCTCTACGAAAGGAACCCCTATGTTGGAAGGTTTGTAGTGCACCCATTGCCATGGTGGTATCTGTGTCTTTAATTTTTCCAACATTTCATCTACCCGTGGCTCAAAAACATGTTCCCCATCACATGGTAAATTGAGTAGATGTTGTTGGATATCAGTACTAAACCCAGAGTCTCTAAGCCATGCATGGCACCGGATGATGAAACTTGCCTTGCATTTGCATCTGCTGAGTCAAGTGCACATTGTATGGTGGCATTAGAAATTATCTTGCCATCCGCCACAAGCTTAGCCCTTCTTTGCGGATATTGGTCTGAGAGATGCTGGCGTAGTTCTTGCATTTCATCCCACTGGGCTCTATTGTAGCTTGAAAGAAGGCCTACAGAACTCGCTATTTCTAGATGGTTGGCTGCATGTGTTGGCTGCATGTGCGGCCACATGTTTTCCTGCCGCATCACACCTTTTTTTTGTTGGTTATAATTTTTTTATTGGGAAAAGGAAAGCACAGAATCATAACAGCATTATTACAATGGGGCATAACATTCAAGTAATACAGTATGTCGACAAGCATTAGTACAGCTATTAGAAGTTGGGGGGGATCTCCGAGCCTGGTTCTTCTCATCGCCAAATCGTCCGTGGGCGAGGTGCAAATTTCTCCCCTGAAAGCATTCCAGCCTACCCACTTTTTGTCCCACTTTTTAGGGCAGCCTCTTTGTTTGTAGACCGTTTTCTCTGAAATCATACATTTGTCCATTTCTGCCAACCAACCGATTGTCATCTGCACTTTATTGGAACCCCAGAGCACTGCTATCGCTCGTTTCACTAATCAGTATCCCAGGGCCACCCATTGCTGCTCTATATCTGTCAAATCCATGGGTTCCCATATATTTAGAATTCCCATTTTTGGGGACAGCTGGATATGTTTTCCTAGTGTGTCTGTTGCATCGTACCTTTTGCTCTCATGATCAGTGGGGGGAGCATCTCCAGTGCCTTGAGAATTGCCTCTTTTTCTGGCAGTATGAACCCCCAAAGAATCTGGTGAAAACTGGCTGTTGATGTATTTAGGTTTGGATAGGCAGGTCTTATATTTTTTGTTTACCCTTGGGGTTATGACTGGATTTTACTGGTTGCTTAAAAATGTCCACCCTGGGCTTAAGCATAATTTTTTTGCAGGGGCACAAACTGTACTGTTTTGTGAGATCTGCTTAATGTTTCCAGTAAAAAGTCATTCTCATCCTGCAATGTGTAGAGACACTTTATGGTAGTGTACAGTTCTACTTAGGACTTCATGGTAGGTTACAGTGTCTGGCTGTGAGGGTTTAAAGGAGTATCGGTCGAGATTAGTGTTATCGATGGGGTCTATGTCGTAACGATCACAGGGGTTATTAACACTGGCTGGATCTACCTGTGGGTCAGGAAAGTATGGTCTCTCACAGGGATGGTTGTCATCCCGGGTGTCAAGGTTCCCCATAGATGATGGTGCAGGGGACGCCTGCTGTTGTTTGCAAAGGCAGTGTTCATGTGATGGAGGATGACCTGGTGATACAGCAGGCGTTAGTAGTATGGGAATGACAGGTAGTGTAGGAGGAGGTAGTGGTGTAGCAGCAAGTGGGTTTTGAGGAAAGAGTATAGAGTTAATGCCCCTGTCTTTATGTTTGTTCCGTGGGGCTTTGGGTGGGTCTGACTCCATGACTTCCTCCTCAAAAATGTTCTCTCTTAAGGCGTGTGTCCATTGGTGGGAGAGGTGGTTTTGCAAATACCCTTCCAGAGTCCAAACTGATAAATAAAGTCTTTTGTTTGTTGTCAAGTCTTTCTTGCAGTTTTGCAAGTACTGGCCACTTAGGCCACTGTTTCTGCTCCAATGGCGTTTTTGCTGTTTTCTACGCTGAGTGCAGTTTAGGCGCCAATGGCATTTTCGGTGCAGATGATTTATTTTGCGAGGTTGAGCACCTCTCAGCACCGAAGGTGTTTTCGGATCAGAGGTAGTATTTTTGGGTCCGATGCCTTTTGGTGCTTTTCCAGCGCTAAAGCTTGCGGTTGACGCTGGCAGCGAGGCGGGTTTTAACTTTGGCGCAGTCTGGCTTTTCGACACCTTCCTGTGTTTGCTAAGGCGGAGGGATGTATGTCTTCTCCTTTGTCTGTTTTCAGATACAACCATGGCTCAAAGGTAGTGGGGCTCTGTGACCCATGTTGGATGGTTTAGTGGAAGTCTGTACAACTTTCACCGGAGTACTCGTGCCCTTTGGATGTTGACGGATCGCTGTTGGACTCGAAGCCTTCCTCGCTGCTGAGTTGTACTTAAGATGTCCTTAAGCAGATCTTGTGCTTCTGTGCAAATTCCTCTTCCAGCTTATTTGACTGCTCGCCAAAGATATAGGGCACATCTTCTGCTTGGTGCACTTACATTGTGGAATGGGGCCAGCAGCATTACCTTCATTGCCGAAAAGACTTTTTAGACCGGAAAGCCAGGCAAGCCTCGCACAACACCTCGCCATGTTCAGGGGATTGGCAGAAGTTACAGACTGATTGTTGATGCTGGTCTGGAGTACTTTGCACGGCACATGGGGAAGGAACTGTAGGGGGTATTTTCCATCACTCCGAGTAGCCGAGTGGAGGAAAACGGTGGCAAAACTAGAGGCCGAAGTCGAACCAGGCCCGAGCCGGGCAGGCACATTGAAATATGTGAAAGAAACAAGTGGTGGGCTGGTAGTGTACTCACTCGGCCCTGTGCCATGTCTACTAGGTCTGAAAACCAGGTCTGCCTGACCCATTGGGAAGCGACTAGGATTAGTGCCACCTTAGTTTGCTTGCATTTGTCCAGTACTAGTAATTTCAGTTGAATTGGTGGAAAAGGGTAAGCAAATTTCCCTGACCAGTCTTTAGACAGGGCATTCACTAGAGACAGGTGGTGTGGATACCTGGATACAAAGCTTTGGCATTTCTAGTTCTCTTGGGTTGAAAAAGGTCTAGTTGCGGCGTGCCACAGTCAGAATTCTTTTCCTACTATCTGTTGCTTTAGTTCCCACTTGTGATAGGGGCCGGTTTGCCTGGGAGTTTTGTATTCCCAGTAGGTGAATAGCCAGGTTAGTAATTATTTTTTGTAAGGGCCATTTACAAATGTCTTGTGTCAGTTGAGACAGAGGGTGTGACTTTGCTCCACCAGCTTGCTGAGGCACAACATTGTGGTTTTGTTGTCTGTTTGGATTAGACCTGTTTTCCAATCTATAAGTGTTTGTAACGCCTTTGTGGCTAAAAAGACTGTTTCATCTCCAACTGTTTTATGTGCTGTACTGCATTTGTTTCTTTATCTGAACGCCCCACCCTGTGTGGGATGCATCCACTGTGAAAATGTACTGAATGAGTTGGGTATTTGAAAGGTCTGCCTACAGTCATATTCCCTATGTTTTACCACTGTATTTTACTTGCATTTTACCTTCTATCCTTCAAATCCTGGTTGCCTGTGAACACTGCTTTGTAACTACACCTCAAGCGGCCTCATATGAGGCCTGGCATAGGGTTGGGTTCAGTGGAATAATGACCAGTAGTTTCCCACTAAGAGTGTCCATTTACACTTATGACTCGGCCGGTAGGTACCACTCTAGTGAGACAGAAAGACAGGCCTGTTCACACTACTGATGCTTACTGAGCACAAAACAAGTATGCTGCCACCACTGTGAGTATGTCACTAAACTCCTGTCACAGGTAGCCCTTTACCACTTTGAGGGGAGCGTTTGGCATACCCCTTCTGGTCTAACAAGACCCCATAAGACAAGTCTTGGTCATGGTGCACACTTATCTGTGTTCGCAAAGGACCAAAAATCTGTTCCACAGGGCCAGATATCCATGAAGCTGGGGCACTCAGGAAAGGTTATGCTGGTTCTTTAAAAAACCTTCCATCCTCGATCTATCGTAGTGGTAAGCAACTGAAGTTAGTTCTTATGTTATAAGGGCAACAGAGTCTCCTGCAGGAAGCATGCCCCTTTTTTGATGTTGTTATACACTATTAAGTATGCAGTTTGCGTTATCTTCAATGAGATCAACGTCCCTACTTGGCACTCCTTTGGGTGAATTCCCTCTAATAATTACTTGTTTGCATACTTTATTTCCTACGCCCTGGATCGGAAGGCGGTACCCACTCGCATCCTACAATAATTGAATTGGTTAACCATAGCAATATTACATGTTTACCTAAAGAGTGCCACAAATGAACGAGTTACTTACCTTCGGTAACGATGTATCTGGTAGACACACAGTCTAGCCGCAGATTCCTTAACTTAGAATATCCCCAGGCATCAGACTGGATCCGGAAAACCTTTTCCCCAGCTGTACCTCTGCAGGGGTCGGCGTCGCCTGGCTCCGTCCTGACGTCATCCACGTAAGTGACATCTATGGAGCCATATAAGACCCCCTCAGCGTGCTGACCTCAGTTTTCTGCAGTGATACTTTTCCGCGCCACAATGCGGAGCCACTACAAAAGCTGTGAGAGAATAAGAAACAGTGTGCCAAAAAAGAAATAAAAGCCTTTGTAACAACAAGTGTAAGGAACCAACCCACGCTGAAAAGTACTCAACACTTAATGGAGCCGAAAGAAGTGAACAAGCAGCTGCCCCAATAAAAGTGCAAGTAAAGAACCGTGCCCCCCTAAAGAAGCAACGGCAGAGGAAATGAATAACATGACAAGCAAAGGACAGAACACAACCACAGGATGGAACTGTACGACGGTCTGTGATCAAGTATGCAACTGAAAAGGGGGAAACGGGGCTGGAAAGCCGTGACTTATGGCCCGTGACCAGAATTAAACAACCACAGAGAAGTGGTACCATACCCCCACATGACCTATGCACAGAGCATAGTCCAATAGAAAAATAACCCAAGCGCCTGCAGCAGAGGCAAGGAGACCCCAAGACATGGGAAGACAGACGAGGGTGGAGGTAGGGGAGAAAATATGATAAACTCCATGCTAGAGGGCGTAGTAGCAAAAAGCACATAAACTAGGCACCCAAAACGAGAATGGGTGGAAAGCTAACATGCCTAAAGCAGAATGACACACCCTGCCCCTAGGAAGACCATGGCCACCTGAAAGGAGGCAAGGTGGTAGAACTCCACCTGGAAAGGTCGGCGCAGAACGGGGAGGATGGCCGGGCGTTAAGGAATCTGCGGCTAGACTGTGCCTTTACCAGATACATAGTTACCGAAGGTAAGTAACTCGTTCATCTGATAGAGACATCTAGCCGCAGATTTCTTAACTTGGAATAGATACCATAGCTATAGCCACACTGGAGGAGGGTCTGCGACCAAACCCCACCATGTTCCCGAAGGAAGCAGACCGCAAGAATGTTGACAGAAACAAGGCGGGGTCCGCAATGGCAGCGCAGTGGACACCAGACCCATAAGGCTCAGTATTGCCAGCATAACTGACACCAAACCCTGAAGGTCAGGCCACAGCATGAACAAGGGAAGCAAGGTTCCACAAGTCATCAGAAGACAACACAAATCCACTGTCGGCCAGACAGGGACGAAACAAAGACAGAGTACCAGAAAAGCAGTGCACAACGACAGAATACCACAGAGTCCCACGAAAAGAGGGAAACGAAGGAGAGGACCCCAGGGTCCGAAAGAGACAAAGGTCCAGTGAAGGGATGCCAACCAATGGCATTGCCGGGCAGAGGCATAATGCTGAAACACACATCGGTGCCTACTAGGAGGCTCATAGATGTGAAGGACAAGAATACACAAAAATAAGCAGTGTGTACCTTGAGAACCACACCACACAAGCGAAAACTCAAGGAAGCGAAGCAGCAACAAGAAGTGCGGACCGTCCGAGAAGACGGCACAGCACCAGGTAGCCAACCAGGCAATCGTACCACTGGGAACAAGAACCAAGGGCGACCGACAAGCTGAGCATGCCAAGACGAGTTCCCCTGAGGGAGTGAGAGTAGAGAAAAGAGAAAAACAGATGGGGAACCTGGAACATTCCCCAGGATCCAGGGAAGGGAGCCTATCCCTTCGTGTGTGAACATAGCTCACAGAAACGCTGAAAAAGTCAGTAAATGACAACTAAGGTAAAGCAGAAGGCCCCGACATCACAGTATAAAGAAGATATATGGACCATAGCGACAGATACCCCTTCTGAGTGCAGGATACACCTCATGCAACTGGAATGCACAATTACTGTCGATAAACACAAAAAATGTAATGAGATGAACTGTGATAATTGTTTATTGTAAAAATGATAATAAAAACATGTTTTTAAAAAAAAAAAACCTAAGGTAAAGCAGAAGGACGCCATTAGAGAATAGGCAGGCGTCCGAAAGGTACAAACGGAATCGCCTGCTGAGAACCGTAGCAGCACAATAGCCCAGCCACAAACCGGGCGGCCCAACCTGCTGAACAGGGAGGAAAACCAACTCCCGCGACACAGGCAGTAATACTGATTATCACATCAAGAAGTAACACGCAGACATAGAAGTCTGAAAAAGGGTCATATGTATACAGGATGAATCCGAAGATCATCCGGAGAATGTGTTGAAACCCTTCACAGAGCCAGGAGAAGAACACCTGGGCCGTATGCGACAATGACCAAAGAAATCTGAACCCAGGCCAGGGCGCATCCGAGGAAGGCCAGGGATACAACACAAAACAGAGGACTGCTCCGGTAAAAAATGTACCACTCAAAGGCCAACCCCCAACAGGGTGTGCTCAAGCCTGTCCCAACACCAGGGAAGGAGGCCACAGCAATGAGTGCACATACAAGACAATGGCTCAAGGGACCCAATGGTTCCCCTACAATAACACAAACACAGTACAGAGCACAAGTGGCAACAGAAAGAACTGATTCGGAGCAGACTGGGGCACCCCCAGGGATGCGTGCCCACGCTCAACACCACCAATGGCGCTGAAGGCAAAAGGAAGGCAAAAAGAGGAGCCTTAGCAAGGCGGGGGGATGTAAAGACCCCTCCTGGTGAGTCGGGAACGGCAGAGCCCCAACAATACACCGAAATCAACTGCGACCAAAGACGAACCCCAACAATACACCGAAATCAACTGCGTCCACAGAAGTCTGAGAGTGCCACGGAACAACCGTAGGCAGCGATACAGAAGCAGCAGGAGAGGGCCACTTCAGTCTGTGGGATTCAACCGAGAGTATGTTCCACCACAGCAGGAAGCATGGAACAGGGGGGGATGCAGCAAAACCCATGGGTAAAGCCCCAAGGGGGCTATAATAGCAAGAGAGCTCCAAGGGAGCCCCCAAACCTTCCTGGCAAGTAACAGCAGCTACGTAATAGCAAACGAAGACCCCGCATAGGGTACGTCACATCCCTATAAAAGCAAGGGACACCTCATGTGACAAGCTCATAGGCAGAGGTCAAAAGAAACCCAAACAGATGGACCAGCTGCAGTAAAGTAAGTGAAAAAACTTCTGGCTGCCATACAATCTTTCTGGGACAAATCCCTTAGACCCAGAGACAAACAGAAAAAACAGTTCTCTGAGCTGCTCCCGAACATTTTCGGGGAAACTGTCATCGAGTAGCCAATCATGGCGATGCAGGGCAACTGAGCTGGCCATAGCTCGACCCACGGAGTCAGTGGTGTCCATGGCCGACCGGATGGTAAACAGTGCCATGTCGTGGCCATCCCGAACAAGCTGGAGCAGGTCAGCACGAGGGCCCTCCGGCAAAGAGGGAAGGAGTAGCTCAACGGAGTCCCAAAGGGCAGAAGTAGCCTGAGCAAAAAAGCAGATCGTGTTTAGGGATCGAAGGCCGGAGCTGGTGGACACAAAAACATTGCGGCCACATGACTAACCACCAACCGGCCATAAGGCAATAGAGGCTCCACATCCACCGAGCCCTGGTGAAGAAGATCCAACAAAGGATCCGAAGGCAGGGAGACAGAGAGCGGCCGCATTTTTAAGACATGTGCAGCCCTACTAACTGCCCTTGCAAAGTCAACACTGGCCTCTGTGGCCCTCTGAGGGGGAGACAGCAAAAGGGCTGCAGGCTAATCCGTCCGCCCAACGTAAGAGGTCCTGCAGAGAAATGAGTCGGCCAGTGCCCCATGGGATTCTGCTCCGTGGCGCATGGGAATACCTGTGTGGGCGGGGAGCCCACTGGGGTCATGTCCTCCAACAGAGGGACAACCGGGGACCGAACCGGCGTCGGGATGGCATCGAAGACCTCCGTAGAGGGCTCGTCCACCCGGACCGGCGTCGACTTGACCTCCACCAAGGGCAGAGCCTGCGGGGAAGAAGGAAGTCGACTCGGAGTCGAACTCCGTGCTGTAGTCGCATCCAGCGATGACGCAGGGAGCCCCGCAGGACTGTGCGAAGACGCGTCAGGAGGGCTAGATGTCAGAGTGGGATGCCCATCTGGGCTGTGTACCGATGTCGCAGCGACTCCGGAACCGGAGTCAAGGCACTTGGTCGGCACCAGGGGCGAACCCGCCGACGGATCCCCGACCTGAGTCCCTACCCCCAGTGTGGGGCCCGAAGGCGCGCCAGGGTGAGGGGGTGACCCAAGGATGGCCAGCAGAACCCTGGAATCGGCCTCCATCTGGGTTCGAGTCGCCCCAGGACCAGGAAACGGTGGATAGGCAGGGTCGACTCCTGAGGGCTCGCGAACAGTGAAGACCAGGAGCGGCAGCTCCCAGTGTCACGCTTGTGCGAGGTTGACGACCTCCGTGACTTCTTCCGATGCGTAGTTGAGACAGGCGAACAACGTCCACGGGAACGACTCTGGATCTGTCCTGAGCAGACACCTCGGTGTGGGAGGAAGAATTACGCTGTTTGGTGCCCTCCATGGGGGACAGAAGCCGGCGCTGCGAGGACTCCGACCGGGACATCCGCGCAGACAACAGTTTCATTCGCCGTTCCCACAGTGATTTTGGCTTCAGCTGCCGGCAGGCGTTGCACTCAGCGGAGTCGTGGTGCTCGCCCAAACACCACATACATATCTCGTGTGGATCCGTCGCCGACATCTGCCGCGAACAGGACGCACACGATTTGAAGCCCGCAGGCATCGGCACAGATGGGCGAAAGGCGTCGCAAAGGCCTGAAAACAGGCCAGAGGAACCGCTTAACTCCAGATTCGCGGTGGGACGCGGAAAGGAAGAAAACGGACATCAGCACGCCGAGGGGGGTCTTATATGGCTCCATTGATGTCACTTCAGTGGACGACGTCAGCACGGAGCCAGGCGACGGTGCGCCCCAGCGTGCAGAGGTACTGCTGGGCAAAAAGTTTTCCGGATCCGGTCTGACACCTGGGGATATTTTAAGTTAAGGAATCTGCTGCTAGATGTCTCTATCAGATCATTAATGTTTTGTTATACACTGTTAAGTCATCTGGGGTGATGGCCTTGAAGAGTGTGACCCAAATATTTCTTCGGAAGAGTTTGTGTCAAAGTCCTCCCACCCCACTTCTTATAGCTCCTGCAACTCTGGATGTTGATGGTGGCTTCAGGTTGGTGTGCTGTCCCCTCTTGCGATCTTTCATTGACAGTTCTCTTTAGGATTTTGTGATCCCTTAAGCAGCTGTCAAACTCTTGTTTTCTTTCCATCAGTGCCTCTGTTAGCCGCAAGGCGAAGTTTTTTCCTTTCACGGTTGAGTGCTCTTTGCACAGCGCTGTGCATCAGCAGTCTCTTTGGAGATGTGGAAGTCTCCTTATGTCGACTCTTCTCCCTCCTGCACTCTTCGGCATTGATGTCGGTTCAGAGGGTTTTTCACCAGTGGTGTCTTTATTCCTTGACCCATCAGGTTCCATATGTTTCCTCTCCATCACCGATGGCTTTGGTGCCTGGGAACTCGTGTAAGATCTCAAGTCCACACACTTTAGCTCTTCCTCTGTACGTGCCCAGTGTGCTACTTGATGTTTTCTCACCTAGGGATCCTTTGCTTGTTTTCTCTGAGTACATTCCTGCTTGACCTTGCAGCAACTGTTTCCTCATGTGCCTCTTCATCGCTGAACAGCACTAGAACCGTCACTGACACTTCTTAGTGTTATGATTGCACCATTGTGTAATGTGCCCACCTTTGTTTTTCTCTGCTCTTCAAGGTCCTCGGTTGAAATTCAGCACACAAGACGCAGCCCTCTGAATTGTGATCCCTCTGCAAACAAACAATGCACACCTCATGGCTATCATTTTGAGAGAACTTACAAAGGTATTTGGACAAAAGCTAAAAGGGCTTTATGATGGCATTTGGGTACAACCTAAAAGGAGTGTGCTCTATATCCCTCTCTCATTTTTCGACCATCCAGGCATTGTAATCTTCGGTGAAAAACCACGAAATTCCCTGTTTTTTTGTTGAAATCCCTTAACGATTCTGTGAGTGTCTTCTAATTTTTCTGTGAACTTCCTGATGATCTCTCTAGAATTCTCATTCCTATGCAGAGCTCCGGATCATGGTTCCAGACAAAACTGAAGAAAAAAAAAAGAATCTAAAGATGGTGAACATATCAAAGGGCTTCTGGGGCAAATGCCTAACATCACTAGAGTATTACCATGGGCACCTAAAGGTGACCGAGATGGTCATTAAAAAACACTAGGAAGACGCAGACTATTCCGGAACCAACCACTAGATGGCAGAATAATGTGCAGCATGTTAATCCTGAAAAGATTCACTCTGCAAACATGGTGCGCAGAAATCATTGCAGTAAGGAACAACATTTTCAGTCTAAGTGTGCAGCGACAAAGAGGTTTAAAGGCCAACACATAAGAAATGTCAGGAGTAGACTGAATGGGGTGTATTATATGGTATGGTTGTGAGACCGCACAGTGTAATACACTACCAACCGGTCTAGAAGCAGCCACGCTTTGTTGGTCAACCTTTTGCTCAACCCTGGGTAGCTGTGGCGTCTGGCAGTCAGGCTTCAAAGGAACAAGTGAAAAGCATTTAAACAGTACTAAAACAATCAAAGAAATAAACACGACTCCCAAGAAATTCGACACCAATTTATAAAAAAAGCATTTATTTTTATAAATTTATGGACACTAAAATGAAAAAGATCCACTGGAGAGTTCCAGAGATATAGATTTTTACAGGAACAATAAATCTAGGCTTTTTCGTTCAACAGTGAACAACCATTGGCAAATCCAACAAATTTGACACCTAGAAACTGTTGCAATAAAAAGTTACATCAAGGGTGAATGCGGTCACTTGGAAGTATTTCAGGTGACCAACTTCAATGGGTAATCAGTCAAGGGGACAAACAAGGTCCAAAGAAACAGTTCCCTTGGCAGAAAAAGCAGTCTCCAACACAGTTCCAGAGTCAGTGTTCAGTTATCACTGATTTCTATGGAGCGGTCAGGATGCAAGGTATACTAGATGCTGAAGATGCTGTGCGGTCGTCAGTGATCTTCCTGGAATTGGTCCACAGTCCTGGTGGGCCGACTTTGGCCACAGGGGTCAAGGTCCCTCGAAGTCTTCTTTGGTCCAGCAAAAACCCAGTTGCCAATGGTCTACTGGTTACCGGGCACAACAAAGCCAACGCTACCTTTCTTTCGGCAATTACTTTCCTTCTGGGAGACCAAAATGCACTCCGACAATTATCCTGGGTATGGCAGACTCAGATGCAACTCTTGAGCATCTGGTCTCTGTCTCCCAGGCTGCGCTGCGACGAGGAGCGACAATCCGGTCATCTAGGCTACCAACTTGCCTAGGTAGGGTTCCTCAGCTTTTGTGGCCCTGTGCTGAAAACAGGAGGTCATACAGTTGACTCTTGCGAGTCTCTGCTTGTAGCTGGGGTTAGGCGACTACTTCTCCAGAAGTAGAACACCACAGGCACAGTCCTATCTTCACTAGCCCAAGGAGCAGCAGGTGCAGTCCCATGTCTGTGCAGCCTCTCCTTTGCTGATCCAACGGTCAACAGGGCAATGGTTTTTCGGTCTTCTTCTCCAGCTCAAGTGATAGTTGAGTTTTCGGTGCCTGAGGTGCCCCTTTCATTCCCAGAAAATGCCCTTATGGGAGGTCATGGTCATTAGGCAATGGGCTACTTGGTCCGCTCCCGCCTGATGACACCTTCCTGTGAAGTGTGACATCTAGCTATCGCAGAATGTTCTATTCTGCACACTTCCAAGATGGCTGAAACCCTCTTGGTGTGTGAAGCTCAGTAGCACACCCTAGAGATGAGGCTACTAGGTGGCTACACACCCATAAAAAAAAAACGGTTCGGCCACTGTTTCCCCCTCTCTGTCTTCCACACCAACCTTTCTACCCAGAAAACAGAGCAGCCCCTCTCGAGTGTGGTTAGCATTTGCACTTCAAAGGCAGATTCCTCTTTGAAGCTCGACTTTTGGGCAAACGTCTTGTGTGGCTTCCTACCAGGAGGAGTCAACACCTTCTCCAGGAGCAGACTTCTAATGTTGTCTGCCCTGGGGGCAGCTTACACGTGGCCAGAGGCGGGCAAAAGGCTGTCCCACGCCGAGAATCGGCACATGGCCACTGGAAAACTTGCGCAACAGAGTGGCAACTTTCTAAAAGTCAAAATGTAGCAACAAGCTACATTAATTTCGACTTAGGCATTGAGTCATGCTAAACGTAACAAGTTATTTGAGAACTTGAAGTATGAAGTTTGGTGATCTTTTTACAGCTGAGTTGTCAACGTGTAACAGTGTACTCACCAATGGGAATACTAGCCTCTCTCACAGTAAAAACAACAATGGTGGGTTCTTACTGTCAGAACAAGTAAAACACATGTTCTACTTTTGAACATGCAGCACCCTGCCGTAGGCCTAGGAGGCCTGCTTCAGGGGTGACTTGTACACATTAAAAAGGGAGGGTTGGGATTTGTCATTGTTTCAAATAGCAAAGTTGAGTTAGCAGTATTTAAAGTGGTCTGCCAGGCGGCAGTGGCAGACTGGGAGACACGTTTTATCGTATCCCACTCAAGGGTGGCACAAGTGCTCCAGTTCCTGAGGGGACATCTTAACTTACAGGCCCAGTGTACCTCTAGTTGCATACACTAGGGACGTAGAAGGAGGCTAGTGTAGGAAAGTGCCCTTTTATGTGTGGTTATCCCCCAACTTTATGCCAGCTACTTGATGCTAATTTATGACCCTACTAACCAGGTCCAGCACATGTGTTCTTTCCCAAAACTGTAATATTGCTCACACAATTGGCACACCTCTGGGCCACATCTAAGATCATGTTTACAAGGTACCAGTGGTACCAAGGGCCTTGTGGACAGATATAGTCCTTTAGGGCTGCAACATGTATTGTGCAACCATAAGGGGCCCCACACTCAAACACATACACACTGCCATTGCAGGCAATGTGTTGTGATGTGACTAAACCAAGAGAGTCAACATGGCACACCAACCTGAGTAACATACCTACACAACACTGCCTGTGGCATTGGTAAGTCACCCCTAAGGCAGAGTACACTATACCACAGCTGAGGGCATAGCTCCATGAGCAGTATGCCCCTACAGTGTCTGAGTCCATTCTTGGACACTAAGTGCAGTGAAGCCATTTTGAGTACATGGGATGGGAGTTTGTCATTATGAATTCCACAGCTCCATGATGGCTTTACTGAAGACAGATGTTTGGTATCAAACTTCTCAGCATAATAAACCCACACTGATGCCAGTATTGGATATATTATAAAAAGCACTAGGAGGGAATCTTAGAGATACCCCCTGAAAAACAACTGACTTTTAGTGTGTTGGCTGACTGGTCCCTGCCAGCCAGCCACCACCAGACAGGTTTCTGACCTCATGGGTTGAGAGCCTTTGTGCTCTTGGATGTCAGAAACAAAGCCTGCTATGGGTAGAGATGCTTCTGACTTCCCCTAGCAGGAACAGCAACACTTGGCGGTGAGTCTCAAAGGCTCTCACTTTGTGGTATGTTGATATGGGCAGCTCCAACTAGGGGGTTGCCCGCCCCCCGTCGCAGCCCCACTTTGTTGGCAGCAGGACAAGCAGGAAAATTAGTAAACAGAGTAGGAGTGCCATATTGGCTTGGCACACCCCTAGGGTAGCCAGGAGCGGAGGTGAACCCCTTACTTGAAAATTCTCCATCTTGAAATGGAGAATTAGGCCCATTTGGAACAGGGATGTCCCCATCTCCCCAAAGGGAGGTGGCACCTGATTGGTGCAGTCACCCTAGGGGACAGTAGCCATTGGCTACTGCCCTACAATCCCAGTAACGCCCTTAAATTTAGTATTTAAGGACTCCCCTGACCTTGTTATTCAGATTCTATGACCTATGAAGAAAGAATGAAGAGCTGTGCAGCAATGTAGAAGAAGACGGCAACTGACTTGGCCCGGATTGTCTCCCCCTCCAGTGACCCTGCTCCAAAAAGAACGGCGTGGCCCGCAGCCAGCAACCACCAAGAACCCCGGGGACATGTGGTGTCTTCAACAAAGACTCTGGTCTCCTGTGGACACGGGATTTGTCACCCAACACCCACAGCCCGAATCCAGGTGGCCAATCGACACAGTGAGTCTCTCTGGCGATCCTGACCGGGGATCCAGAATTGGACGACCTCCCAATGGGATTCCTTCAACCAGCCTCCCGAATCGAGCATGTAGCAGTTTTCCCCAACTGAGGATTTCCAGTGGTTTCAACGGGCCCCTGACACCTCCTTTGCACTCTGCACCCGGCCACCCATGTGGCACTGGTGGTGCAGTCTTAGAGCTATTTTGTGGCCCTGCCAGTGCTGACCTCAACCCTGAGGGCCTGTGTCCCAGAACCACAAGTACTTACCTGTAACCAGTGCCTCTTTGAGGTGCCCTCAGCCTCCATAGGATAACATTGGGCCTAGTGACCTCTGCACCCGGCCGCCTCAGTGTCGCTGGTGGTGCAGTACCTACCTTAGTTCGACCCCTGCCCAGTGTTGACCAAAACCCCTGGAGAATTAACATCAAAATCACTTACTTACCTGTAAGTTACTCATCTGTATTTCCTCCTATAGGATTATATTGGTCTCTCACTGTACTGTGCTAAATGGGATCCTTAAGACAAAGTATCATTTTCTGTACTGAAATATATTCTATGTACATGTTAAGTATTGTTTGATGCTTTACAAACCTCTTACCAGTAATCTGAAAGTACTGCATAAAAGTCTACTTACCTGTAACGGAGTTCCACTTGGTTCCTAGAAATAAAAGTAACTAAAGCAGTATTGTTTCAAACATTGGCCTGGAGTCTGTTGCAGTGGTTTGAAAAAGTGTTCTTAATACATCCTGGTCCACACTAGCTCGTTGTTGTGCCTGCACATCTACACTATAGTATTTTGTGAAGGTGTGTGGTTTAGCTCAAGTTGCTGCTTTGCAGATGTCATCTAGGGGAATGTTAACTAAGAATGCCATGGAAGACCCTAGTTTGCGTGTGGAATTAGCTCTAGGGGGAATTGTTAGTGTGCGTTTGGCTTTGATATAGCATATTTGGATGCATTTAACAATCCACCTTGCAATTCCTGCTTTGAGATGGGATTGCCTTTATGAGGTGGGGAGAAAGCCACAAAGAGTTTTTGGTCTTTCTAAAAGATATTGTCCATGCAATGCAGTAGAGTATTGCTCTTTTAACGTCTAACGTGTGAAGAGCTCGTTCTGCCACCGAGTCTGGTTGAGGGAAAAACACTGGAAGTTCAACAGACCAGTTGAGATGGAAGGCAGATACGACTTTGGGTAAAAATGTAGGGTTAGTCCTAAGAACCACTTTGTTCTGATGGATTTGTAAAAATGGTTCTTGTATGGTTAATGCCTGGAGTTCACCAACTCTCCTGAGAGATGTGATAGCAACCAAAAAGGCTACCTTCCAAGTGAGGAATTGTAGTTTGCATTTGTGGAGAGGTTCAAAAGGGGGACCCATGAATCTGGTAAGGACCACATTTAGGTTCCACACTGGAGAGGGCGGGACTCTGGGTGGGATTATTCTTTTAAGTCCTTCCATAAAGGCTTTGATAGAGGGCACTCGAAACAAAGACATATGTTGTCTGTTTTGGACATAGGCTGCTATGGTAGCTAGATGTAGCCTAATAGATGTATATGCTAGGTTACATTGTTGTAGATGCAAGAGGTAGCAGATAATGTTCTGAATAGAAGCATCTAGTGGATTGATGTTTTTGTTTGTGCAATAAATGGCAAATCGTTTCCATTTTGCTACATAGCATGCTCTGGTGGTAGGAAGTCTAGCTTCTTTAATGATATTCATACAGTCTGGCAGAAGATTTAGGTAGCCAAACTTTAAGACCTCAGGTGCCATATCGCAAGGTTTAGTTGATTTGGATCTGGATGTCTTATCTCTCCAAGGTTCTGAGTGAGAAGCTTGGGTGAGAGACGTAGTTTTTGATGAGGCACTACTGATAGTTCTAATAGGGTTGTGAACCATGGTTGTCGGGCCCATGTTGGATCAACTAAGATCATTGTGAGGGAATGCGGTTTGAGTTTCCGAACCACTAACAGAATGAGTGGGAGAGGCGGAAAAGTGTGAGCAAATTTGCCTGACCAGTTCATCCATAGCGCATTGCCTTTGGACAATGGGTGGGGATACCTGGACGCGAAGGTTGGGCATTTTGCGTTTTGGTGTGTGGCGAACAGATCGATTTCTTGGTGGCCCCACATACAAAAGAATGGAAGAAGAACTTGAGGATGAAGTTCCAATTTGTGTATCTGCTGTGTCTGACAACTGAGCAGATCTGCTATCTGACTGTGTACACCTGGGAGGTGTACTGCAAGGAGATATATGTTTTGTAGAATGGCCCATCTCCATATGATCTGAGCTAGGTGTGAAAGCTGCAGAGGGTGTGTTCCCCCCTGTTTCTGTATGTAGTACATTGCTGTCATGTTGTCTGGACTGACCAGGACAGCTTTGCCTAGGAGGTGGAGTTGAAAAGATTTTAACGCTAGGAAGATTGCTAACCATTCCAGGTAGTTTATGTGGAATTGTCTTTGTTGGGGGGTCCATATGCCCTGGATGGTATGGGTTTGAAGATGAGCTCCCCAGCCGGTGAGCGATGCGTCTGCCGTTAGCACTGTCTGTGGAACCGGGTCGGGGAACGGCCGCCCTTTGGAAAGGTTTTGTGTGTTCTTCCACTGCAGAGAGCGATGGGTGCGGTCGTCCATCAACACCAAATCTGTTAGCTGACCGCGAGCCTGGTTCCACTGATGTGCCAAACATTCCTGTAATGGACGCATTTGGAGTCTTGCATAAGGGACGAGGAGAATGCAGGAGGACATCATCCCGGTTAACTGCATGAACATTCGCGCTGGTAGTGAGTGTTGAGGCTGAAAGTTTGGGATTAGAGCCTGTATGGAGCTTATCCTGACTGGATTGGGGTATGCCAGAGCTTTTGAAGTGTCTATTGTAGCCCCTAGGTATTGTTGTATGTTGGATGGTTGGAGATGAGATTTGGCGAGGTTTATTGTGAATCCCAAGCTGTGAAGCAGATGAATTGTCTTGTTTGTGTGTTGCACACAGTTGCTGTGTGAATTGGCTTTTATGAGCCGGTCGTCCAGATAAGGAAAGACATGAATGTGCTGTCTTCTTAAGTGGGCTGCAACTACTGCGAGGCATTTGGTGAAGACTTTGGGTGCTGTAGTGACCCCGAACGGGAGGACTTTGAATTGGTAGTGTTGACCTTTTACCACAAATCAGAGATATTTCCTGTGAGCGGGGTGAATGGGAATATGGAAGTAGGCATCCTTTAGATCCAGAGTGGAGAGAAAGTTGCCCTGTTGAAGTAGTGAAAGCACCTGTTGGAGAGTGACCATGTGGAAGTGGTCTGACTGAATGTAGAGGTTTAGTTGTCTGAGGTCCACTATGGGCCTGAGAGAGCCGTCCTTCTTTGGAATTAGGAAGTAGAGGGATTAAACCCCTGTGCCTTGATGAGGCAAGGGGACTGGTTCTATTGCATGTTTTTGTAATAGAGAACCTCATGTTTTAAAAGTGTTAGATGTTCTAAGGACATCTGGTGCTGACTGGGAGGAATGTTTGGGAGGGTAGAAGTGAGTTCCAGGCAATAACCATACTGGATAATTTTTCTTACCCACTTGTCAGTTGTGATGGAATTCCAGACAGGTAGGAACTGTGAAAGACGTCCCCCGACAGGAGTGGGATGATCGGGGGAAGTGCAGGCAAGTCACTGTTTAGTGGTAGGGGAGGTGCGCCGGTTGTTGCAGCAACCTCTTCCCTTATTATTGTTGCCTCTGTATCCTCCGCGAAAATATCCTTTGGGGGATGTTTGAGTGGGGATTTTGTAGGAGGAAGAGGGCTGTTCTGAGCCCGTGGTTTTTGAGCCGGCTCTGTAGAAAGAGCAGCGAAAAGAGCCTCTAGGGGAAGGGAACTGTAAGGACCCCATTGACTTAGCAGTCTCGGCGTCCTTCATCTTTTCTAGGGATGTGTCAACTGTAGGCCCGAAAAGATGCTCCTGATCAAACAGCTGGTTTAAAATAGTCTGAACCTCCTGCTTGAATCCGGAAATCCGGAGCCAGGCGTGTCAGCGCAACAAGACACTAGTATTGATTGCGCAAGATGCGGTATCGGCTGCATACAGCGCACATTTTATTGAGGTGTTGGTAATTAATTCGCCCTCCTGGATAAGATCGTTGGCCTTTTGCTTGCACGGGTCAGGAAGCTATCCCATGAGCTTTTCAAGCTAGTTGTAGTGGGCTCTGTTGTACCTGGCCAATAAGGGTTGGGCATTGGCGATACGTCAATTGTTTGCAGCCCTAATGCGTCAATTAATTTGGATTCTTTATCAGAATGTGGGGTGTCGCCTGTTCCCTGTGAGTTTGCCCGCTTGCGTGCATTAGTTACCACAAGGGAATCCAAGGGGAGCTGACCTTTAATATAAATTGGGTCATTAGGAGCTGCCTTGTATTTTTTATCCACCCTGTGGTTGAGACCCCTGGCTCTGACTGGGTCCATAAAAACTTCTGGGGCATGATTTATCAAGCCTTTTAACATTGGCAAGGTGCTTGTAGTTTTTTGCGAGGGTGCGAAGGTTTCTAGCAAAAAATCTTCTTCTGGGGGGGTCGGAGTGCAAGGGGACTCCATGGTATTGGGCAGCTCTGGTGATTAGTTGCACAAACCCAGTGTTGTCATCTGGTGGTGACGGCTTAGATCGATAGACATCCGGGTCATTATGTGGGTCGAGGTCTGTATTGTAGTCGTCCCAAGGGTCTACGTTATGGGGGATGGTATGTGAATCATCATTATCATCCCCTTGTGGATCTGTATCCCCACCTACGTCATCGTCAGTATCTGATGTATGAGGTGAAAACTAAAGGTTGTGGGGAGTGTGGAGGAGAAATCAATAAGTGTGGATTAACTGGAGGAGGAGAAGGAGGTGGGGGAAGTGTTAGTGCCCATGTCCTGTCTCTTGGGAGGTATTGTAGGGTCCTCTGAAGTGTCCAATTTCCTCTTTTTTGGAGGCTTGGCGACTAGTTTGCCCGTGTTTGGATCAATAAACAAAATCTTTTGTTTTGGGTTCGAAAAATCAGGCTGAGTGGGCAAAATGTTTTTGTTCGATGCCAAAGATTTCGGAACCGAGCCTTCCTTGGACATAGTCTGTGAGTGTTTTTTCTGCTCCGAGGGTTTTTTGGGCTCTGACGACTTTTTGGCATCCGAGGGCTTTTTCGGCTCTGCCGACTTTTTTTTTGGTATGCTTTGACGCCGAGAGCTTCGATGTCTATAAAGAGTCATTGCCTTGCGGCTTCAGTGTCGGGGAGGACTTCCTGGCACCGGAATGGGGTTGACTCGAGCCCGAGTCAGAAGGCTTCGGTTTCAGAGCCGGGCCCCAGGGCAGGGCGTCTGAAGTATATTGTCGGTGTCGACCCAAGCGGGAGGGCGAGGGTGTTACCAGGGCCTTCGGTTTGTTTTTGGGGGGAGGGGATTCGGTACTCATGGACCGCTGAGCCGGGGTGACTGTCTCCTCTTCAGCATCTGAGTCATCAGCTTCGGAGATGTAGATGTCTTCTTCGTCCCCAGATTGCTCCGGGTGGATTACGGGATCCGCTCCGAAGACGTCCGGAATCGAGCTGCTTGCGCAAGACATTTTGTGACGCCGGGCCCGACGATCTGAATGATAAACAGGCCTTGCAGTTCTTTTCTTCGTGCTCCGGGGAGAAGCAGAGATTGCACACCTCGTGCAAGTCTGTGTGTGGGAACTTAGCACTACACCCGGGCATTTTTTAAAAGGAGCCTTTCCATTGACTGCAGTCGTGGTCGGCGCGGAGAGGCCCAACGGCCCGCGTCGAAAATGAAGGTTGAGAAGTTTGTTTTGAAGATGCGCGATGAAAAGGGAAACGCGAGCAAGACAATACCGCCGAGTGGAGAGAATTGCGTGTCGCAGGGGGATTCGAAACCGATATCGACCAGGAGAGCAGAAATGTACATCCGAACCTGATGGCGGGAAAAAACAATCTAAGGATGGAGTTGATGCCCATGCGCACTATGGTCCTAGGGAGAAGTCACCTACCTCGTGACTACAAAGACTTCTTCCAGGACAAAAACAAACTGCAAACATCTGAGCCCAACACCAGATGGCGATCTATGCAAAAGTATACAATCTGCAGCTCATATGCCTCGAACACCAAATTATCCAAGTTCTCATCATGTGGGAGACCATCTGGGGATGTGAAGAGCCTCTAAACGGAAGATTGCCTGCATCCTGCCAAATATCTGACTTTGTAGTAGTCGAGATGTCAGAGATGCATCCTCGAAATAGGGCTGACCTTTATTACATTATAGCATTATATCAGGAAGACTTTCAGGCTTGTGGCAGTAGATTTAGTACGGACACCACTGATGCAGTTGGGAGCCCCATGGGACGACAACCAGCGATACCTTTGGCTACAGAATAAATGCCCAGTGCTGATAGTGGATTTGGCAGACTGCAAATCGGGCCAGTAAGCGCCGAAGAAGGAACCACCGTCTAAAGTGTGACAGGGGTCTCAAAGCCTGCCTAGGGATGGAAGGTACACCACAGAGAGGTGGAGCAATATTGAAGATTTGCAGCATGGTGTTCATGAGCAACAGCAAATCCGAAGATGCCAGGGAAACCTGGCACTCATCCTTTTAAGAAATGGGATAGACACACAAGAGCAAGATAAAGCAAACTGATTCAGACTATGTAAACTCACTTAAGAATGGGAACATACAGAAGCCGGGAAGTCCCATTTATGGTGCTTTATGTGCTTCTTCTTGGAATCTTTGTCGTTATGCCTATACTTTAGGAGTAGACGAGAAGCAGAAGCAATATCATCATGTGTTCAGTTAGCTTGCGTATCACAGCCTGATTGAATTTGGAGACGGAAGGAAGCGTCTTTAGCAAGACTTGTTGTGTTTAGGTCCCAGACAAGTATCACACATTTGTAACCTATATAAGTCTTTAACATGTCCAGCACATTTTAAACAGTTTGATGTCTTCAGTGGCTACATTCCTGCCATAATGCTAGAAGAAAAAGATACTCATCTTCGGTAACTGTCTTTCCGGTGGATCCTCTAACTGCAGATTTCTCACCTTAGAATATTCACCAAGCGCCAAACTGGATTGGAATTGTTTTCAGCAACACTCCTGTAAGCAACTAGGTGGTGCCATCCAACACCGTGCATGCTCCGTACCACCCCTGAAATGACAGATCTGAGTTCCATATAAGAGCCACCCCCTTGTGCTGATATCCATTTCCTGCTTGACTCTTTCCTGCGCCTTAGACACAGAATGCTAAACCAATTACTGGTAATAGTGTACCAAATCCTAACCTGGAACCATTAAGATGTTAAAAAAAAGGTCACTCAAAATTTGTTTTTGTTTTAAAACAGCGAGGTGGGAGGGCAGTGAGAACTCTGCAGTTAGATGGAGTATCTACCATTAAGAGCAGCGCAGATGGTAAACAACTTGTTCTTCTGATGGATACTTCTAACCACAGATTCCTCACCTTGAGAAAAGATACTAAAGCAGTTCCTTCCAAGGTGGAGAGTCTGTGGCCTGAACTCAGATCAAGAAATACTCAGGACTGAATGGGCGAAATGCCCTTCCAGTAAGATCTGGTTGTGAAGGTAGAAGTGCTTTGTGAATATGTGCACTGAATCCCACATTGCAGCCCGGTAGATGTCAAGGACAGGCACTCCATGTGCCAATACAGTGATGGTAACCTTACCCCTAGTGGGACGAGATCTCAGTCCTTCCAGAGACTGCCTTTTAGGCCAGTGCACATCAGACATTGATGCAGAGGACAATTCACCTTAAACAAAGCTGTCCTTTTCTTTGCCCTGGAGAACCCTACAACACCTGAGCATCCACACGTTGTCCTTAGTACAATCAATGTTATTGTTTAAGGAAAATGCTACTTACCAGTATCCAGAAGTTCTTGGCATGTAGAGCTGTAGAGTTGTAAACTTTAGTATAGATCGCCATCTGGTGTTGGGCTCAGATGTTTGCACCTTGTTTTTGTCGAAGAAGTCTTTGTAGTAACGGGATAGGTGACTGCTCCTTATGGTGATAGTGCGCATGGGCATCGACTCCATCTTCAGATTGTTTTTCGCCATAAAGGGTGATGATGGAGTTAGTACGAGAATAGAAGACTATGTCCATGTGATGTATCTAAATAAGGTAATACTGCAAGGGATATAGGTACTGGGGGACGTGGGTGGGCATATACAATTCTACAGCTCTACATGCCAAGAACAGATGCATCCTGATAAGTAGCATTTTCCGTTCGAGGCATGTGAGCTGTAGATAGTATACTTTAGCCTAGACTGTAAAGCAGTTTTTCCCCTTTAGCGGTGGCAACCTGTATCTGTTGCAGTAGCTGTGTTGAGTTGTTGTTACGAAAACAATAAAAAATGTTTTAAAAAAATAAAATAATAATCTGTTGCAGTAGTTTGAGAAAGTGTTCTTAATACAGCCTGGCCCAAAGTAGCTTGCTACACTGCTTGCACAGCTACACAATAGTGTTTAGTGAAAATATGCGGTGTAGACCAAGTTGCTGATTTGCAGATGTCATCTAGGGGAATGTTCCCTAAGAATGCCATAGAAGCCCCTAGTTTCCGTGTGGAAAGAGCTCTAGGTGGAATAGTTAATGTGCGTTTAGCTTTGAGATAGCATATTTGAATGCATGTAACAATCCACCTTGCAATACCCGTTTTTGAAATGGGATTGCCTTTGTGAGGTGGGGAGAAAGCTACGAAAGGAATATGCTACTTACCATTATGCATCTGTTCTTGGCATGTAGAGCTGCAGATCTATACACTGTGCATAGATCGCCATCTGGTGTTGGGCCCGGATGTTTGCAGTTTGTTTTTCCTCTTGGAAAGTCTTTGGAAGTCACGAGTTCGGTGACTCCTCCCTTGGTTCGTATTGCGCATGGGCTTCGGCTTCGGCTTCGGCTCCATCCTCAGATTGTTTTTCGCCCGCAGGGAAAGATGGAGCGTAGTAGTAACAGTAAATAAACCCATGTGTGTTGTATCTAAATAAGATAAAACTGGAACGGATACAGGTAGCCGGGGAGGCGGGTGGGCGTGTATAGATCTGCAGCTCTACATGCCAAGAACAGATGCATACTGGTAAGTAGCATATTCCGTTCGAGGCATATGAGCTGCAGATTATACACTGTGCATAGATTATATAGCAGTACCCAACCCTAGCGGCGACCACCGGCATCCGTTGCAGTTGTTTGGAACAGTGTTTTTAGTACAGCCTGGCCCACACTAGCTTGTTGCTTGGTTTGCACATCTACACAGTAATGTTTTGTGAAAGTGTGCGGTGTTGACCATGTCGCTGCTTTGCAGATGTCATCTAGTGGTATGTTTCCTAGAAAAGCCATAGAAGCCCCTATCTTCCTTGTAGAATGGGCTTTAGGGGGAACAGATAGCGTTCGTTTTGCTTTGTGGTAGCAAATCTGTATGCATTTTACAATCCACCTAGCTATCCCTGATTTAGAAATAGGGTTGCCTTTATGTGGTGGAGAGAAGGAGGCAAATAGCTGTTTGGTTCTCCTGAAAGGTTGTGTCCTTTGGATGTAGTAAAGTAAAGCCCTTTTAACATCCAGTGTGTGTAAAGCCCTTTCCGCAATGGTTTGAGTTTGTGAGAAAAAGACTGGTAATTCTACCGACTGGTTTACATGGAATGGAGAAATGACTTTGGGTAGAAATTTCGGCTTGGTGCGGAATATAACCTTATTCTGATGCATTTGGAGAAAAGGTTCCTGTATAGTGAGTGCTTGTATTTCACTAACCCTTCTGAGGGAAGTGATGGCCACTAGAAAAGCTGTTTTCCATGTGAGAAATTGGAACTCACATTTATGTAATGGTTCGAAAGGGGGTCCCATTAACCGTGTGAGAACTATATTCAAGTTCCAGACATGTGAGGGTGGTACTCTGGGTGGAATTACTCTTTTGAGGCCTTCCATAAAGGCCTTGATGGCAGGCACTCTGAAAAGTGATAGGTGCTGCCTGTTCTGTAAATAAGCAGCAATTGCAGCGAGGTGTAACCGAATGGAAGTATATGCTAAGTTACACCTTTGTAGATGGAGTAAGTAACATATAATGTGCTGTATGGATACATTTAAAGGATTGATTGTGTTGTTGTGGCAGTAAACAACAAATCTTTTCCACTTTGCAGCATAGCATGCCCTAGTAGTAGGGCGTCTAGCTTCCCTGATAATATTCATACAATCAGATGGAAGGTTAAGGTATCCGAATTCTAGGACCTCAGGAGCCAGATCGCAATGTTGAGCTGAGCTGGGTCCGGGTGCCTGATCTCTCCGTGGTTCTGGGTTAGGAGGCATGGTGAGAGGTGTAGCTTTTGGTGTGGTACTACTGAGAGTTCCAGCAGTGTGGTGTACCACGGTTGTCTGGCCCATGTTGAAGCTACTAGGATCAGTGTTAGGGAATGCGGTTGTAGCTTTCGCACCACTAATGGAATTAGTGGGAGAGGTGGAAAAGCATATGAAATTTGCTTGACCAGTTCATCCATATCGCATTGCCTTTGGACAATGGGTGTGGATATCTGGCGGCGAAGCTTGGGCATTTTTTGTTTTCGTGGATGGCGAATAGGTCTATGTGTGGATGCCCCCACTTCTGAAAGAACGGGTGAAGAACCTGTGGGTGAAGTTCCCACTCGTGGATCTGCTGCGTGTGTCTGCTGAGCAGATCTGCCACGGTGTTTTGGACTCCTGGGACGTGTTGGGCCAGGAGAAAGATTTTTTGTGGAATTGCCCATCTCCATATGCTCTGTGCTAATTGAGAGAGCTGTGGAGAGTGTGTGCCCCCCTGTTTTTGAATGTAGTACATGGCAGTCATGTTGTCTGTGCGAATGAGAACTGCCTTGCCTGAAATCTGCGTCTGGAAGGATTTTAGGGCGAGGAAGATTGCCAGTAACTCCAGATGGTTGATGTGGAGTAACTTCTGTTGCGGCGTCCATGTGCCCTGTGCTGTGAGATGTAACAGATGAGCTCCCCAGCCGGAGAGCGATGCATCTGCTGTTAGGATTATTTGTGGGACCGGGTCCAGGAACGGTCGACCTCTAGAAAGGTTTGTGGTGTTCCACCACTGCAGAGAGCGATGAGTGCAACCGTCTACCAACACCAGATCTGTCAGTTGCCCCTGGGCCTGGTTCCACTGGCGCGCTAAGCACTCTTGGAGTGGACGCATCTGGAGTCTTGCATGGGGCACTATGAAGATGCAAGAGGCCATCATCCCTATCAGTTGCATAAACACTCTTGCTGGGAGAGAGTGTTGACATATGAATTTTTGACGCAGAGCCTGTATTTTTGCAATCCTGGCAGGATTGGGATAGGCTATGGCTTTTGAGGTGTCTATGGTGGCACAGAGGTCTTGTTTTGTGTTTGATGGTACCAGGTGGGATTTTTGATGGTTCACCGTGAAACCTAGCTGGTGAAGTAGTTGGACTGTAGCGGCGGTATGTTGCACACATTGTTCGTAGGACGTGGCTTTTATTAGCCAGTCGTCCAGATACGGGAAGACGTGAATGTGCGGTCTTCTGAGGTGTGCAGCCACTACTGCTAGGCACTTGGTGAATACCCTTGGTGCTGTTGTTACCCCGAACGGGAGCACCTTGAACTGGTAGTGTTGCCCATCCACCACAAATCTGAGGTACTTTCTGTGAGACTGGTGTACTGGGAAGTGAAAGTATGCGTCTTTCAAGTCCAGAGTGGTGAGAAAATCGTTCTGGGAGAGGAGTGGAAGAACCTGTTGAAGGGTTACCATGTGAAAATGGTTTGAATGTATGTAAGTGTTTAGAGGTCTGAGATCTAGGATAGGTCGTAGAGTCTCGTCTGTCTTTGGAATCAGAAAGTACAGGGAGTAGACCCCTAAATTTTGTTGATTTATGGGGACCTGCTCTATGGCTCCTTTTTGCAGGAGGGAGATCACCTCCTGTTTTAGTAGCGTAGTATGTTCTTGAGACATAGGGCGGTGCCTGGGTGGAATGTTTGGGGGGTAGATGTGAGTTCTAGGCAATACCCTGACTGAATAATTTGTGTCACCCATCTGTCTGAGGTGTCTGAGGTGATTGTCTCCCAGACGTGAAGGAAATGTTGTATTCTGCCCCCGACCGGAATGGAATGGTCTGGAGGGAGCGGGGGAAAGTCAATGGGTAGTAGGTGTGGCAGAGCGGGCGGTATTTGTTTTGCCTCTGCCCTTATTATTATTGCCTCTGTATCCGCCTCTTTGATAACCCTTTGTGAAGGTAGATTGAGGAGGGGATTTGTAGGACGTGGATGCACTATCCGAGGAGTAGCCTCTGCCCGTGCCTCAAAAGGAAGAGCGGCGAAAGGAGCACCTAGGAGTGTGTGACTGTAGGGCTCCCATGGATTTCGCCGTGTCAGTATCTTTTTTCATCTTTTCGAGGGCTTCATCAACTTTTGGGCCAAATAGATGATCTTGGTCAAATGGGTGGTTCAATATAGAGGCTTGTACCTCAGGTTTAAAACCTGAAACTCTGAGCCAGGCATGGCGACGGAGAAGGACACTGGTGTTTATGGCCCTGGAGGCTGTATCTGCTGCATCTAGGGCACAGCGAATAGAGGTATTAGTTATTATTTTCCCCTCTTGGATCAATTCATTGGCCCTGTTCTTGTATTTTTCAGGGAGATGGTGCATGATGGCCTCTAACTCATCATAATGCGCCCTGTCGTATCTGGCCAATAGCGCTTGCGTGTTGGCGATACGCCATATGTTGGACGCGTCTAGGAGCTTGGACTCTTTGTCAGGTGGTGGTGCTTCGCCTGACGCCTGAGAATTTGAGCACTTCCTAGCTGTAGATACCACTAGGGAATCCAATGGTGCAGGGCCTTTAATGTATGAAGGGTCTGTGGGGGCGGCTTTGTATTTTTTCTCTATACGGGGGTTTAGGACCCTGGCCCTGACTGGGTCTTAAAGACCTCCGGTGCATGTTTAATTACTCCCTTTAACATAGGTAGGATGGCAGTAGACCTATGTGCGTTGTCAAAGGTGTCTAGGAGAAAATCCTCCTCCACTGGGTCAGTATGTAACTCCACCCCGTGGTAGTGTGCCGCCCTTTGTAACAGGTGGTGAAAACCTAAGGAATCTTCAGGTGGGGATGGCCTAGATGGGTAAAGGTCATCCTGTGGGACATCTGGGATGTCCGGATTATTATAGTCGTCCCATGGGTCTGGAGATCCAGTAGGGGTGGGGTCTTGTGGCACATCTGCTGGATCATAATATGGGTCTCCTAAATCGTCTGGGACAGGAGACAAGGTTGGGGAAAGATGGGGTGGAGGTGGGGAGGGTGGAGGAGGTGGAGGAGGAGGGGAAGGCACTCTGAAAGGGGAGGTAGCAGTGTCTTTCCTCTTTGGAGGTGGAGGTGGAGCTGGTTTGTCCAAGTGTCTCTTTTTTGTAGACAACGTCAAATGTCCAGTTTTTGGATCCTTGGTGAGTGTCTTTTGGAGAGGATCCGGTGTGAAAAGTTCATGCGACACTGGTTGTTCGGTCGGCGCCGAAGTTTTCGGGGCCGACGGCTTTTTAGGCTCGTCTAAGACGTGCTTCTTTGGGACCTCCGATTTTTTGGTCGGTGCCGAAGAAGGCTTCGGCACGGGAGTGTCGGTGCCGAGGGCCTTGTGATGTTTGGTCGGCACCGGAAGGGCAGGTTTCGACACCGAAGGCTTTGGTACTGGGTTCGGTGTGGAGATGGAGGCCGATCTTTTCTTCGGTGCCGAAGGGTGTTTTTCGGTACCGCTGGTAGGCTGGCTCGAGCCCGAGCTGCCGGAAGGCTTAATAGGCTACTTTACCGGGCCCGAAGGCGTGGTGTGAGAAGCAGTATCCTTGGTCTTGCCTAGGCCCGAAGGCGAAGGTGTGACCGAAGCCTTTTTGGATATCGGCGTGGGAAGGGGTATTGTACTCACGACCCTCTGCGCCGGGGTGATGTCCTCCACATCTGAGTCGTCGGCCTCGGAAGCACTGACGAGGTCGTCGTCCTCTTCTTCGATGTTCTGCTGTCCCGGAGCTTCGACGTCGTCCCCGAAGATGTCGACTGGAGCGGAGGTCGAGGAGTGCGCCATGTTGCGTCTAGCCCGTCGATCTCGAATAGTCTTTTTAGAGCGAAAAGACTTGCAGGCGGGACAGTCTCGGGCCTCGTGTTCAGGGGAGAGGCAGAGGTTGTACACCTCGTGAAGATCGGTGTGGGGAAACTTGGACCCACATCGAGGGCACTTCTTGAAAGGAGTTCTTTCCATCAGCCGAGACCGGAGCCGGAATAGGCCTGAAGGCCGCCGTCGACGACCGGAATCGAAGAAGTGCCGAAGAGAAGGTGATTAAGATGATTTATTATCTGAAGGAGCTCGATGAGCGAGGATTTTTGCGTCGATCGTTGAACTGGGAAAGTTCGGAACCGGAGCGCGAAGTATTACATCCGAGCCCGATGGCGGAAAAAAACAATCTGAGGATGGAGCCGAAGCCCATGCGCAATACGAACCAAGGGAGGAGTCACCGAACTCGTGACTTCCAAAGACTTTCCAAGAGGAAAAACAAACTGCAAACATCCGGGCCCAACACCAGATGGCGATCTATGCACAGTGTATAATCTGCAGCTCATATGCCTCGAACAGTTGTTTTGTTTTTCGAAAACTTTTAGTTCTTTCAATGCAATAGAGTATCGCTCTTTTAACGTCTAGCGTGTGGAGAGCACGTTCGGCTACAGAGTCTGGTTGATGGAGAAATACTGGAAGTTCAACCGACTAAGGTGAAAGGCAGATACCACTTTAGGTAGAAATTTTGGATTAGGCCTAAGAACCACTTTACTATGGTGTATTTGTAAAAATGGTTCTTGTATGGTTAATGCCTGGATTTCATTCACTCTCCTAAGTGCTGTGATAGCTACGAGGAAGGCTACTTTCCAAGTAAGGAACTGCAACTCGCATTTGTGAAGAGGTTCAAATGTGGGATCCATGAGTCTGGTGAGGACTATATTGAGGTTCCATACGGGAGAAGGTGGAATTCTAGGTGGAATTATTCTTTTAAGTCCTTCCATAAAAGCTTCATTTAGCAGGTACTCGAAACAATGATAAATGTTGTCTATTTTGGAGGTAAGTAGCAATTGTAGCAAGATGTATCCGTATAAATATGCTAGCTTATATTGTTGTAGATGCAAAAGGTAACAGATAATATTTTGGATTGAAGCATCTAGTGGATCGATTTTGTAGAATAAATGACAAATCACTTCCACTTTGCTGCATAGCATGCTCTAGTAGTAGGACGCCTAGCCTCTTTAATGACATTCATGCAGTCTGGCAGGAGATTGAGATAGCCAAACTCTAGGACTTCAGGAGCCAAATCGCGAGATTGAGTTGATTGGGATCTGGGTGCCTTATCTCTCCATGGTTCTGAGTGAGGAGTTTGGGGGAGAGGTGTAGCTTTTGATGAGGCACTACTGAAAGTTCCAACAGGGTTGTGAACCATGGTTGGCGTGCCCATGTTAGAGCAACTAGGATCACTGTGAGGGAGTGTGGTTTGAGCTTCCGAACCAGTAACGTAAAGAGCGGGAGAGGCAGAAAAGAGTATGCAAATCTGCCTGACCAGTTCATCCATAGCGCATTGCCTTTGGACAATGGGTGTGGATATCTGGAGGCGAAGCTTAGGCATTCTGTGTTTTGGTGTGTGGCGAACAGATCTATGTCTGGATGACCCCACATTTGAAAGAATGGAAGAAGAACTTGAGGATGAAGTTCCCATTTGTGGATCAATCAATCAATCAGGGGTTGCTGAAGCGCGCTACTCACCCGCGAGGGTCTCAAGGTGCTGGCGGAGGGGTAGGTCTAGCAGCTCCAATCAGTTGAAAATCCAGGTCTTGAATGCCCGTCTGAAGGTGAGTAGGGTAGTCGAGCGTCTTATTTCAACTGGTAGAGCGTTCCAATGCAGTAGCGGCGGTGTAGGAGAAGGCTCTCCCTCCGGCTCTACTTCGGTGGATGCGGGGGACCTCGGCCAGGGCGAGGTCGGAAGAGTGAAGGTTCCTCTTGGGTTTGTGGAAACTCATTCAGTCGTTGAGGTATTTGGGTCCGATGTTGTTCAGGGATTTGTAAGCGTGCGTGAGTAGTTTGTAGGTGACCCTCTTCTCAATGGGGAGCCAGTGGAGCTCTCGTAGGTAAGGATTCATGTGTTTCCGGACGAGCCTGGCGGTGGCGTTTTGGATGGTTTGAAGTTTGCGAAGTAATGATTTGTTGATTCCGGCGTAGAGGGAGTTGCCGTAGTCGAAACTGCTAGTGATGAGTGTGTGTGTGACAGTCTTTCGGCAGTCTGAGGGGATCCATTTGAAAGTCTTTCGTAGGGTTCGGAGGCAGTTGAAACTGGCAGAGGCAATAGCGTTGATTTGGGGGTTCATGGAGAGTGAGGAGTCGAGGATTATGCCGAGGTTCCAAGCGTGGTCTGTTGGGGTCAGAGGGTGGCCAAGGGCGGGAGGCCACCAGGAGTCGTCCCAGGCTGAGGGGCTGGGTCCGAAGATGAGAACCTCGGTCTTTTCGGAGTTGAGTTTGAGGCACCTGTCCTTCATCCAGGTGGCTACTCCACTCATTCCCTCCTGGAAGCTCATTCTGGTGTCTTCGGGGTTGCTGGTGAGGGAGAGGATGAGCTGGGTGTCGTCGGCGTAGGATATGATGCGGAGTCCGTGCTGTCTGACAATGGTGGTGATGGGGGACCATGTAGATGTTGAAGAGGGTCGGGCTCAGGGAGGATCCCTGGGGGACCCCGCAGAAGAGGTCGGTGGGTTTGGAGAGGAAAGGGGGGAGCATGACCATCTGTGTTCTGCTGGAGAGGAAGGATCGGATCCAGTTGAGGGCGTCTCCGCGAATTCCCGTGTTGTAGAGTCTGGTGGTCAGTGTGCGATGTGAGACTGTGTCGAAGGCTGCAGAGAGGTCGAGGAGGATGAGTACTGCGGTGTGTCCCTGATCGAGCAGCATGCGAATGTCATCGGTGGCCGCGATTAGGGCTGGCTCGGTGCTGTGGTTGCTGCGTAATCCAGATTGGGAGTGGTCCAGTATGTTGTTTCCTTCGATGAAGGTTGTCAGCTGGGTGTTCACGATTCGTTCTGAGACTTTGGCCACGAAAGGAAGGAGGGAGATGGGTCTGTAGTTCCTGAGGTCGGTTGGGTCCGCCGATGGTTTTTTCAGGAGGGGCCTCACTTCGGCACGCTTCCAGTCCATGGGTCCGTGGATCTGCTGTGTTTGACAACTTAGCGGACCCGCAATCGGATATTGTACTCCTGGTAGATGTTCTGCAAGGAGGTAAATGTTTTGAGGAATGGCCAATCTCCATATGCTTTGCGCTAGTTGTGAAAGCTGAAGAGAGTGTGCGTGTGACAGTGCTGTCTTTCTTGCATGGTATGCCCCCACTTTTTGCTGAATTGCTGATGTTCTTTGACTGAGTGTGCCCAGGGCTCCTGCTAATCAGGTACCCAGGGCCTATGTTCCTTCCCTAAAACTGCATTGAAGCCTAAACCCAATTGGCATCTCTATCCTCATGTCAACCCCTGGCAAATGGTACCACAGGTACCCAGGGCACTGTGACCAGAGAAGGCATCTGAGGGCCTCAGCACTTATTGTGCCACCCTTAGAGGCCCTGTACCCTGACACCCACATCCTTTGTACGCTGCGTGTCCTAGTGCAGAACAAAATGAAGAGTCGACATGGCACACATCCCTGTGTGCCATGCCCACAAACAACTGCCCTGGCCTACATCAGTCACCCCTCTAGCTGGGAGCCCTATGCCAGTGGTGAGGGTACGGGTGCATGAGCCCTGTACCCCTACAGTGCCCAAGTCCATTCCTGGGTACTGTAAGTGCAGTGCTGCCATTAAGAGTATATGGTGCTGGGAGTTCGTCATTACAAATTCCACAGTACCATAATGGCTACACTTAAGACTGGAAAGTTTGGTATCAAACTTTTCAGCACATTAAACCAACACCGATACCAGTGTGGGATTTAATGTAAAATGCACAACAGAGGGCATCTTAGAGATGCCCCCTGAAACTCAACCAACTTCCAGTGACCTGACCGAGTGGCTGCACAGGCTGCCACCACCAGACATGTTTCTGGACCCCTGGGTCGAGAGCTTGCTGCTCTTGGGGGCCTGAAACAATGCACATCCTGGGACGAGGTGCCAAGCCTCCTCCCCCAGGATGGGTAGGGTTCACGAAGGAGAAGCTTCAAGGGCATGTCGCCTTTGTGAGCCTCTCCAGACCATTTGCTGCTTTCAGCAACTGGTCCCCACTGGTTCTACCCCCCACTTTGGGCGGGAGAACCGGTGAGAAAAACAAGTGAGAAAAAGAGGTGTGCCCACCTCTGCCAACTCCACCCCTCAGGTGGGGGAGGCGAGGTGAAGCACAACCTCGAGTCCCCGCCACCTTGAGGATGGGGGGACTCACCCACCCCAGGGAAGGGACCCATTGGTCCCTGCTCTTTACCTACCTGAAACGCCCCTAAATTTAGTATTTAGGGGGCCTCCTGAACCTCTCTTCCTCAGATCTAGCCTACCTACAAGAAGAAAAGAAGAAGGACGAAGAGCCGTGCAGAGCTAACAAGAGGACGACGCCCACTGACTTGGCCCCAGCCCTACAGGCCTGTCTCCTCTCGAACCTGCTCCTGCGAAATCCCGGCGTGTGCAGCAGCCAGCAACCTCACAAACCCCAGAGGACCTGCCTGCCTTCACTTCCCAGACTGTTTCTCCCGTGAACACCGGATGTGTTTAAACTGCAGCTTCTGGTGCCAGCCAGAGACCGCGAATCTAACACACTGTACCCGCCGAACCCGGCCCAAGCTCGAGTGGAAAAACTCCCCGAGGAGATCCCCCCCCCGGCGATCTTGACCCGAGATCCGGCAACCCCTGACCTGCCTCAAGCCTCCAGACGCCTGCAGCCTCAATCCAGAGGACCCCCCCCACCACCCCCCGTGACCAGAGCGGGTAAGAAAATCCGACATTACAAGGCACCCCGCACCTGACGCCCCACGGCCTTGTGTGCTCAAACCAACGGTGCCTAACACCAATCCACGACATCCCAACTTACCCCAAGAAGTGGTGGTCGCACCCAGAAGATCCTCGTCCCGAGCCTGCAGTGTTTCTTTTTCTCGGAGGTTCTCCATTGAAAACAACAGGGCACCCGACCTCAAAAGAGCACGCTGCACCCGGCTGCCCTAGTGCCGCTGAGGGTACACCTTTGGTGGTACTTTGGTCCCTAACTTGCCCTGAGCTTAACCCTAGAAGCTTTTCTTCCACAACCCAGTGGCCTGCTTGCCAGCAGCCACCAACCGGAGGCCCCCTATCCCTCATTGGATAACATTGGGCCTCAACACTCTGCACCCGGCCGCCCTAGTGCCGCTGAGGGTGCAACAACAGTGCATCACTGACCCTGGGAGACCCTGGAGTCTAACCCCAGAACCTCAACTCCCACAGTCTTTTACTTACCTGTGAACCGTTAACCTGTTTTCCTTCCATAGGATAACATTGACACTTTTTCTCCAAAGTGTGGAGTTTTGAAATCTAAAAATATTCCTTATAAATCACACAAATTGTTGCCAGGAAAATGTCCCAGTGCTGAATCTAGGTATCCAGCACTGAGCTAGAAAAGTAACGTGAAAAGTAACTTACCAGCAATTTATTGTCAAAGCCCATTCATTTCAATGTACTGCTCTAAAACTTTTCTAAATGTGGAGTTTTGAAAACTGAAAATATTCTTTAAAAATCATGCGAATAACCAAAACGTAATTACTGACGTGTTTCTAGGAAATGTCCCAGTGCTGAATCTAGGTATCCAGCACTGAGTTAGAAAAGCATCGTAAAAAGTAACTTACCTGCAATTTACTGAAAAAGCCTATTTATTGCAATCTACTGTATTTGCTAAGTGTTGCATACTACTGCTCCCCTGTAAATCAAACAAAGTACAATTTCTATTGCATTTTCAAACTGTCCTATATCCAGTAACTTATTACTGAAACTTATTTAATGCTTACCTGTACCAGGCCAGTTTGGATCTAAAAATAAACAACGGTATATTTTTATACAACAACAATTGGCCAAGAGTTCAGTCCTTGAGTGTGTGAATTTATTTGCTGACTGAGTGGGTACATCAAATGCTTTACACTGTCCTCTGATACTGCCTTACTGCTCAACCAAGCTACCACTATTAGAGAGTAAGGTTCTATCTAACTTTAACCTCTGCCTACCTCTGGGGACACTCTATACACACTATACCTCATTTGGTGTAGTATATATAGAGCCAGTTTCTTACAGTGTGTCCCACCTCGCTTTTGTATGTAGTACATTGCTGTCATGTTGTCTGTACGGATCAAGACAGCTTTGCCTTTTAGCAAGAGTTGGAAAGATTTTAGTGCTAGAAAGACTGCTAGTAACTCCAGATGATTTATGCGGAGTTGTTTTGGTTGATGGGTTCATATACCCTGAACGGTTTGGTTTTGGAGATGAGCTCTCCAGCCGGTGAGGGATGAGTCTGCGGTTAGCACTATCTGTGGAACCGGGCCCAGGAACGGCCGCCCTTTGGATAGGTTTTGTGTGTTCCACCACTGCAGAGCACGATGTGTGCGGCTGTCCACCAACACCAGATCTGTTTACTGTCCTTGAGTTTGGTACCACTGATGTGCTAAACATTCCTGTAAGGGACGCATCAGAAGTCTTGCATAAGGAACGATGAGGATGCAAGAGGCCATCATCCCTATTAGCTGCATAAACACTCGAGCTGGAAGAGAGTGTTGAGGTTGAAACCTTGATATGAGAGCTTGCATGCGGCCTATCCTGACTGGATTGGGGTATGCAAGGGCTTTTGAGGTATCTATTGAGACACCTAGATACTGAATGAGGTGGGACGGCTGAAGGTGTGACTTGGGTAGGTTTATTGTGAATCCCAAGTCGTGGAGCAACTGGATTGTTCTGTGTGTATTGTGTACACAGTGTGTGTGTGTGACTTGGCTTTTATGAGCCAGTCGTCGAGATAAGGAAACACGTGAATGAGTTGTATGCACAAATGAGCTGCAACTACTGCAAGACATTTAGTGAAGACTCGGGGTGTTGAAGTCATTCCGAATGGGAGGACTTTGAATTGATAGTGCTGTCTGTCTACTACAAACCGTAGATATTTTCTGTGAGCGGGGTGAATGGGAATATGAAAGTAGGCGTCCTTGAGGTCTACAGTGGCAAGGAAATTGCCCTGGTGGAGCAGTGGGAGAACCTGCTGGACAGTGATCATGTGGAAGTGGTCCGATTGTATGTAGATATTTAATGGTCGGAGGTCCAGTATTGGCCTGAGAGTACCGTCCTTCTTTGGGATTAGAAAGTAAAGGGAGTAAACCTCTGTTCCTTGATGAGGTAAGGGGACCGGTTCTATTGTGCGTTTATGTAATAAGGAGAGAACCTCTTGTTTTAACAGCGTCAGATGTTCTGTGGAGATTGGACATTGTTTGGGGGGTGTGAATGGGGGGAGTTGAAGTGAGTTCAAGGCAGTAACAATACTGGATAATCTGTCTTACCCACTTGTATGTGGTGATGGAATTCCAGACAGGTAGGAACTGTGATAGTCTTCCCCCGACTGGAGTGGAATGGTCGGGGGGAAGTGGAGGAAAGTCACTGTTTTGTAGTAGGAGAGGTGTGGGTGTTATTACCGCGGCCTCTACCCTTGTTGTTGTTGCCTCTATAGCCTCCTCTGAAATAGGAGGATGAGGTGTTGTCCGTCCCAATAGTTTTAGAGGCGCCCCTATAAAAGGAGCGACAAAAAGTACCTCTAGAGGTTGTTGCCTGTAGTGCTCTCATGGACTAAGCAGTTTCAGAGTCCTTCTTAATTTTCTCCAAAGATGTGTCTACAGTGGATGTATATCGTTACAACGCACACTTTTACAACGCATGCACTTACAACGCATGCACTTACAACGCAACATCCACTACAACGCATTCCATTACATAGCATGACACTACAACGCATGTTTAAAAACTACCTTTACAACGCATTCCATTACATCGCATACTACCTTTACAACGCATACCATTACAACGCATAATATTAAATTGCATTTAAGGTAAGTATTGGATAGTATAGGGGTAAAAATTACTATTCTAACTCCAGGGGGTGCAACAGTAGGGTAAGTGTTGGATTGCGTTGTAATGGTATGCGTTGTAAAGGTAGTATGCGATGTAATGGAATGCGTTGTAAAGGTAGTTTTTAAACATGCGTTGTAGTGTCATGCTATGTAATGGAATGCGTTGTAGTGGATGTTGCGTTGTAAAAATTTCGTTGTAAGTGTAGTGCGTTGTAATAGTTGCATTGTAAAGGTTGTTCACCGTCTACAGTGGGTCCAAATAGGTGTTCTTGATCAAAAGGTCGATTAAGAATTGTGGACTGCACATCCTGTTTAAACACAGATATTTGTTGCCATGCGTGTCTGCGTAGTAAAACACTTGTGTTAACCGCACGAGACGCTGTGTCGGCTGCATCAAGAGCACACTTTATAGAAGTGTTTGTAATTAATTTTCCCTCTTGTATGAGGTCATTGGCTTTGGTCTTATACTGATGGGGAAGATGTTGTATGAGCTTTTCAAGCTCGTCGTAATGAGCCCTATCATATGTAGCCAGTAAAGATTGGGTGTTGGCAACGCGCCAGCGATTTGCTGCCTGTGAGGCAATGCGTTTGCCAGATGCATCTAGTAATTTAGACTCCTTATCTGGAGGTGGGGCATCCCCTGATGTTTGGTAATTTGCTCGTTTACATGCATTTGACACAACCAAGGAATCTAGAGGGAGGTGTGCTTTGATGTAAGTTGGATCGTTAGGAGCCGGTTTATATTTTTTCTCAATCCTGGGGTTGAGAACTCTAGCTCTGACGGAATCTTTAACAAGCATTTACAATGCAATAGGTCTCGCATTTGCAGAAGTTTAAGTGATTGGCATTGTAAATAACAATGCCATTTTATTTATCGATTTTGAAAAAACAACAAGTAAATAAAAAGCATTGTCATTTACAATGCCAATAGCTCAAACTCTGGCAAATGTGAAACCTATTGTATTGCAAATGCTTGTTTTTTGTAGTTGTTGTCGCCCACAATAATAATACTTATACATTATTTAGAGTACAATATAAGTCTACTGATTTAATTGCCGAAATTTCGTTTAGGCTCAAATGGTACACCCACCATCTTTGGATGGCAAATATGAACAGATTGTTTTATATCCTCTTGTACAGCGCTTGATACCATTTATATGGGCCGGTAGCGCTTTCCTACTCAGTAAACGTTGATGGGAGTGACATTCATAGACATTGCTTCCCTGCAGTACCTCTTTGAAGTATCCCGAAGGCAAAAGGAAGAGCTTTATAACATTTGAAAAAAAATGTACTTAAAGCTCCTCAGGTCTACTTGGAGGCGTTTTTTGTCCACCATGACTGCTTTCTGTGCAGGTGGCACAGATCCACCACAACAGAGGGACGATGTCTGTGCGAGAGGGATTGTGGAGTGCGAGGGAGGGGGTCCCAGAGCACATGTCCAGCGTTGTGCTTTAACGAATCTGACAACATTTACAAGGCAGGAAAAATAACCGGATAATCTGGTCAGGTCCCCGGTTTATGTAAGTCATTAGTAAAAGTAGCAGGCTTAGGGGACAAAAGAGGACACCTTCCATTGCTTATTCCTGTAAAGCCGTGACGGAGGTGCGGGCGAGCCCCACTCCTGGACACAGAATGACACCTCTCTGGGGCCCCAATATTACACACGAAGCTCGACCTACGGGGGGATTCCTAGGCATGTACCCCACCTCCGCTACCCCCACGCTCCTAAGCTTCATTCTGGGCACAATACAACCTCCAAACTCAGAAGGGACAACATAACACACTCCAACCCAAAGGGGCTCAATGCAACACCCCCACCCGCGTGGGCACAAGATAACCCACTTCCGACATCTGAAGTGGGGAGGGGTAAAATGTGACACATTTCCCACATCCGGGAGGGGACACTACTACCGGGCTCACAGAACAGGGCTCACAGAACAGAACACACTCCGCAACTCAGAAGGCAGATTGTAACACAAGTCCGCCCTCAGAGGCACTATATAATGTTATTACACACACATCTCTCTCAGGGCGATACTGTGCACTGCCCAGAGGAAAGTACAACACTCAAATTAGAGCGGTGTGGTATGCGTCATCCGAGTGTAACACATTACACACACACTCAGCTTTAAGGAGTCCCAATGTGTACCTCTCTCTCTCTACCCCGCCCCCCAAACACACACACACCTCAGAGTGGCACCGTGTACACTACACTGATGGAAGCGATGACAGAACTCACCCAGCATCGAAGGACCACACTGCACACAATACCCGGCATCCACGCCCACACACACCCCTCAGGACGATATGATGCCGAATGGCTTAGGCGGACTGATCATAACTTTCCTCCACATTGTTTTCAGGTCAGGGAGGACCTGACCTGGCAGTTCGGGCTGGACTGTTCCCATTGGGCACAGGGTCAAGACTGATTTGCATATGGCTGGGCATGGTGAGCAAAAAAACGATGGATTTAGGCCCAGATCTCTGTACTGGGGTGAATGTATGACATTGTCCTGCATTCTGTCCATCAATTGTTCTTTTTGCAGGGGAACATCATATAATAACGCCCCCCCCCACACACACACAAACTCACGTGGACTCAGTTTAACATATTCAGGGCAGAGTATATCTGCCAATCCCAGAGAGGTGCGACATACAACCAGTGAAAGTGTGTCACTAGAACAACCGCGCACACCTCACAGGGACATAACGACACACTCTCTTCAGAGGAGCACAATATACGCGCACACAACACTCCACGGTATGGGGCTCTTCAAACTGAGCACACACCCATCAGAGTGACAGAAGGCGCACCCAGTGGGACAGAGTGTAACACACACATATACAAACACACAGGGACACACACACAAATGCACACGCATAAACACTATACACCCTCGCGTGCTTCTGAGCGGCACAGAACAGCATCCACGCAAAGTGCACAAAATACAACAGACACACATCTCACAGGGGGTGTGGCACGGCACTCTGTCTCAACGGGGCACAGGGCCCTCAGAAGTTCGAACGTAAAACTCCCCTTCGGACGGGCATACTGTATAACAAACCCGACAAATAAGGAAACCATAAATTACTAAAAAGGGTTTTGATATATCCCTCTCGGGCGTGTGAAGCGCTATGTAAAAGCTACATTTCAATTCATTGCACAAGTCAACTATAGAGGAAAGTAACCCTTGGCAACCCAGAAGCATTGGGATGTGCTACACAAGTTCTAAAATCATATACAAACCATGTATAGAAATAAAGCAACCCACGTTACCATACGTGCCTTGAAGCCACTGTGAGAAAGTGCCATCTTTCTTGTATGGTATGCCCCCACTTTTTGCTGAATGTACTTTGACTGAGTGTGCCCTGGACTCCTGCCAGTCAGGTGCCCAGGGCCTATGTTCCTTCCCTAAAACACAAAACCTAAATTGGCAAACCCTGGCCACATGTCAGCCCCTGGTAAATGGTACCCTAGGTACCCAGGGCCTTGTGGCCAGGGAAGGCCTCAAAGGGCTGCAGCGCTCATTGTGCCACCCTCAGAGGCCCTGCACCCTTACACACACACACTGCCCTTGCAGGCTGGGTGTCTGGGTACAATACAGGAATGTGTGCCATGCCCACCACCTACACTGCCAAGGCATACATTAGCCACCCCTCTAGCTGGGTGCCCTATGCCAGTGGTATGGACACAGGAGAATGAGCTCTGTGCCCCTACAGTACCCAGGTCCATTCCTGGGCACTAAGTGCAGTGCTGCCATTTAAGAGTACATGGTGCTGAGAGCTTGTCAAACATGAACTCCCCAGCACCATAATGGCAACACTAAAGACTGAGAAGTTTGGTATCAAACTTCTCAGCACATTAAACCCACAATGATGCCAGTGTGGGATTTAATGTACCAAGCACCCCAGAGGGCATCTTAGAGATGCCCCCTAAAACCTAACCTACAATCCACATCTGTTCTGAGGCTGCCCAGCCTGCCACACAACAGACATGTTGCTGGACCCCTGCTCTCCTGGGCCTGCAACAATGCACATCCTGGGCAAGGTGCTAAATCTCCTCCCCCAGGATGGGCAGGGGGAAGCTTCAAAGGCATGCCGCCTCTGTGAGCTTCCCAAGGCCACTGCAACCCCCCCACTCTGGTGGGAAGCTTGGCTGGAAACCCCAAATAAGGACAGGGGATGTGCCAGCCTGCCAACCCCACCCCTCAGGTGGGGGAGGAGAGGTGAAGCACATCTCCGGGCTCTCGCCATCTTGAAGATGGGAAGCCCTGCCCAATCAGGACTAGGCTACTGCCCCCCTCCCATAGGAGAGAGGCAGGATAGGGGGTGTACCCACCCCAGGACAGAGACCCATTGGTCCCTGCCCATCACCTACCTGTAACGCCCCAAAATCTAGTATTTAGTGGCACCCTGAACCTTCCTTCGCCAGATTCCGAAATCCGAAGAAGAGCTAGAAGGAAGAAGACCTGACCTGCAGCTGCTAAGAAGAGGAAGACACCAATTGCTGTGGCCCCAGCCCTACCGGCCTGTCGACCGTCGAACCTGCTCCTGCTCCAAACCGGCATCTCTTGTGGCCAGCAACCTCACAAACGCCAGAGGACCTGACTACCTTTTGGCTCTAAGCCCCTGGGACTCCCATGAGTAGAGGCTCTACTCAAAATCTACTTTTAATCCCTGGCATCAGTCCGGAACCGTGAACCCTTCGCACTCTGCACCCGCCAAGCCTGGCCTGTGCCGGAGTGAACAAAGACCACGAGGACGACCCCACGGCGACTGTGACCCTGAGTCCGGCACCCAAGGACTTCCCTTGACGCTCCTGAAGAAGCCTGCAGCCTCAGAACCAGGTGTCCCCCCAACCGCGATCAACTGAGGGTAAGCTTTCCCGACACCAAAAGGCACCCCTGCACCCAGCGCCCCGTGGCCCCCTGTGCCCAATCCCGGGGTACCTACCTATCCTCCAACTACCCAACTTACCTCTCGAAGTGGTGGTGGCACCTGAAGAATCTTCGTCCCCGAGCTTGCAGTCTTTTTCTAAACCGGAGCTTTCCCATTGAAATCAATTGAGCGCCCGAGGGCTCAAAAGCACCCTGCACCCAGCCGCCCGAGTGGCCCTGACAGTGCAACCTCTACACCGATCTACTTACCCACTTGCCCTGAGTAAGTGACCAGGAGCCCAGCTCCCACAGCCACGTGGCCTGCTAGTCAGCAGCCACCAACCAAGGCCCCCCTGCCTCCCATAGGATAACATTGGGCCTAACTCTCTCTGCACCCGGTCGCCCTTGTGCCGCTGAGGGTGAACCAACTGTACCTACCTGACCCCTGAGTCTTAACTCTGCCAGTCGAGTACTTACCTTTAAACCGATAACTCAATTTTCTCCATAGGGTAACATTGACTGGTTTTTCCTGAAATTTCTTATGTGTGTATTTTTCAAAACCTAAAATATTCACCAAAAATCAGCCGAGTAACGAAAACACTCACCTGCTATTAGGTGAGCTCCCAGTGCTGGATCTTGGTGCCCAGCACTGACTCTGAAAAATACTTACAACTGTACTTACCAGTAACCCAATTTTCTCCCAAAGGAAATCATTGACTTTTTCTGTGAAATTTCTTCTGTCAATTTCTGAAAACTTTAAATATTCTTTAAACATTGTATAATTTCTGAAAACGTAATTACTTACCTGTTTTGGATAAAGGACCCAGTACTGGATTACAAAAGTAACGAGAACATACTATACCTGCAACGTGAATTTACTGCCATAGGGAATCATTGACTGATTTTCTAAGTGTCAACTTTTAAAATAGCAAAATATTATCTAAAAATCACCACAGTAATTAAGTCGACTTTTATCACTTGTTTCTAAGTACTGTCCCAGGACTGAATCTAGGATCCAGTCCTGGAATTCCAAAAGTAATCTAAAAGTAATCTATTGCAAATAACTTGAAACTTCCATTGAACTCAATGCATTATTGTGTTTAGAACTGTGTTGCCTATTGCAACAACTTGTAATTATTTACAAAAGTCAATTGCATATTGCAAAAGTATTTACCTACAGCATCTCATTCTGAAAAAAGTATATTTTAATACCTATTGTTGGTTCTAAAATAAAACAAGGATATATTTTTTATATATAAACTATTGGCCTAGAGTTCAGTTCTTGTGTGTGTGAAACCATTTGCTGACTGAAGTGTGTACATCAAAATGCTTTACACTGTCCTCTGATACTGCCTTACTGCTCGACCAAGCTACCACTTTAGAGAGTAAGGTTATATCTAACTTTAGCCTCTGCCAAACCTCTGGGGACTGTGGACTCTGTACACACTGTACCTATTTGGGAACAGTATATACAGAGCCACTTTCTCACAGCCACCAGAGAGCATGCGTGTAGGAAGGTGGATATCTGACTATGGTTACCCCCAAATTTTTGCCTAGTGTCTAGCTGGTTTTTCGACTTAGTTGGCCTGAGATCCTGCTATTCAGGATCTCAGCCTGGCTGTTCTCTCTTTAAAATGGACTCCATGTACCCTAGGTACATACCCAATTGGTTGGATCACCCTGTCAGCCCCTGTACCAGTGTACACTAGGTACCCAGGGCATTGGTGTACCCAAGGCCTGCCAAGGGCTGAAGCATGTATTGTGCCACCCCAGGCTTGGCCTAACAATTTGACACAACTGGCTGCTCACTCAGCTGGGGTAAGTTGGTGTAATCACCTCTTACTTAGGTGTAGTATACCTATACCTAACCTTAAATGGGACACCTGGTAACCTATAAGTCACTCCTATGGCAGGCCTTAACAATCCTGAAGGCAGAGTGCTTGGTTCCATGTGAGATGGTGCTCTGGCATGAGCTGAGCCTGTCTGCAGTGGTCGGAACCACTTCCTTCTACTGTTTCCAGATATCGTCATACCATATACTCTTAAGTGCATTATGAACCTCGCGGTTAAATGCTATCTTTGGTTTGGCTTTATCAAAACATGTCGAGTAAGGTGTCATACGAATTGGAATACTAACCCCTCGCCAATTCTGGCGACGGGGTTAGCATTCCACCCTTCTAGAGGGACACGACATGTACAGTACCTGAAACCCGGATAAAATCAGACATAGCCTCAGCTCCACAAAATGGATGCTGCCACCACAGACACAAGTCTGCCCTCCTGCTGCTGGGAGTCCTTCCAGCTTGGGAGGTGTGGACAAAGGGTTTCCTGCCAGGGGAGGTGCGTGCACCACCCCAGACAGGATTTTGTGTATTGGTCAGGTAGGGCTTGAAAGAAACCAGACATGCCTGTGGCTCACAAGGAGCCTCGGTGCATATGCCAGTTCAAACCGATCCTGGGGCACACCAGTCCCGGGCCTGGGGCGAGCTGGACAAAGGATTGGGGGTGTAACCACCCCCCTTCCTGGTCCCACCCATAGGGAGGGACCTAGCAGGTAGTCCGGCCCCTAGAATCCGCTTAAAGGTAGGAGCTGTGTCCTAAGACTTCAGACATCCTGGAATCAACTTAAAACTAAGAAGAAGACGGGAACTTCGACGCTCTGCTGCACAGAGGACTGAAGCCAATCTCCCCTGTGGTCAGGGAGTGACCACCTTGCTAACGCAAGCACCATCCAGCGAATCAACGTCTGCTTTGCCGCCGCCTCCCGCCGGAGCCCGAGCCCAGAGACTGACAAGACCTGGACCTCCAGACCTCTCACCGCCCGATCCACAGTCCCCGCAAAGAGGAGACCCGTGGAGGCACCGAGACACGTGGAGCCAGCCATCTTGAAACGACTACGACAAGCTGACCAGTGCAACAACCGAGGCTCCCTCCAAGTTGTGCTTTGGGTCCTGAGAAGCCCAACCCTCGAGCAGCATCTGCACCAAAGGTGAGCCCTCCAGCATCTCCACGATCTGCGTGGGGCCCTTCTGCATTTTGCCACTCGACGCGCCTAACCGGTTGCTGGCCCGCTGGCTAGTGGCCATCTTGGCGACGAAATCTACGACAAACACCGCTGGTCTGGTTGCTCCAGACTGGCCCTTGCTCCCCTCCAAAGGAGCAGTTCCTCTGACCTTGCTGGTCAGAACCATCAGCTTAAACTCCTTGCCTACAACAATTGCTTTTGCCAAGGCTTGTTTGCTTCGATCAAGTCGCCGACACCGCCGACAGCGAGAGCCTGCGTGGGACAGCTCGTGACTCGACTCCTGGACGTCGTCGACCTTCAGGGACCACGTGGCTGCAGAGTCAAGCTACACCTTCCTTCCTGTTTGCACCCGACATCGCCTGGTACCCACCTGGTGCCACGCTGGTCACTGGCTAGTGACTGTGAACACTGTCCCCTCTGCTTTCAGGTCTTCAATATCGCCGATCCACTCTTGGATCCACTGCATCTCTTCCCGACCGACCGCCTGCAGCACTTTTGTCTACAGGCCCCACGGAACAGATAGAAGAAACCCGACGCACTTCGAGGCCTATGCACCCGCTTCCTGTGGGTGAGGTAAAGCTGGCACACCTGTGCCCAAGTGTAGTATTACATCTCTAGTGCCTGTGTTCCAAATCTTAAGTTCCTAGGTCATCCGGAAGATTCCTTTTGCAGTAACTTTGTACTTTTTACGCACCCATTGAAACCTATGGGAGCACGCGTGTGACTATTTGCTCTGCACACGCCACCCGTGGACCTCCTGGTCACTAACTGACGTTAGCTCCTTGTAGGCCCAGCGATTCTAGAGGCCCTAGGCCTTTTCCCTTTTCTGTTCGTGGTACTTATACCACTATTTTAGTATATGGTTCGAGTGGCCACCAGGGCCTATCCATATAAAGTGCAACTTCTGTGTATTCTGTGATAATCTTGTTTGACGATTTGTGCTCCTGTGCTCATAAAGAGACTAGGGGTTACTTTGAGAAATAAATACATATATATTTTGAATATATATCTGTGTGGTGTCCTTTCATTGGTATAAAAGGGGGTTACTATTGGTAAAACAGCTTGCTTAACACGCATCACGAGTTTAGCCTCAAAGACTGCTTAGCCTACGCTACCACTAGGGCAGCTAGTCCGAAAAGGTTGACTTACAACCACACCATAAGGGTTGCTTGGCATGGTACAAGGTGGTCACTAGAACTAGTGAACAGCATATACCAGGCCAACTTCTCACAATGCGGCACTATCAAACAGCTGCAATTCAATACACTGTATAAACCGACCACAAAATAAGGTACCGCTGATAACTCAGGGGTGCTTGCAAATGTGTGTTTTTGTTAGATGCTGGCTGTACGAGGCAAAAAGACGGGGGCGATAATAAACTATGCAGAGGTCCCACACTCATAGTAGCGAGCTGCTGAATGTGCATCATTATTAATGGGAAGAAGGCACGATCTGGGAGCACGCAAGTTCCTGGCTGTGAGTGAAAAAGATGAAGGAAGCCATTTACCCAATTGCAGCCCCGCACCCAGGCTCTCACCTCCGTGTTGGGAAAGGATGCAGACAGCATCAAATATTGTTGTGCAGTGCGGCTGTCGTCATGCAACCTGAAGAAAAAGCATGGAATCTAAACCAGTAGTGCGCGCGCACCACAGAGGAGCGAGGGCGAGGGAGCGCGGCAGCAAAGCGAACGCGAGCTAATTAGAAACACGTTTAGTATTAGGTCTCAGATGCCGCTGATGCGCGTAACAGACACCACTGGGAAATGGGCGGTTACATTTCTAAAGAAGCTGGGACATGCACACGCCTTTCACCAATGGTGTGCTGCCTTTTTACAAAGACGCACGCAAAAGCCAATAGCAGCTGACGAAAACAATAGCACACGCACAAGCGTGTGGTCAGCTTTCAGAACCCCCTACATGAGGTCTCGTGCTACGCACTGCAACGCTAGGCGCGAGACCTAAAAACATCAGGTGGTGCATGTTTGTTGTTACCTTTTAACATGGGTAGAATGCTTGTTGATTTTTGTGACTGTGTAAAAGTTTCTAACAAAAAATCTTCCTCCTGTAGGTCTGAGTGTAATTCTACCCCATGATATTGTGCAGCTCTATTTATGATCTGTGCAAAACCTATGGTGTCATCTGGGGGGAAGGCCTAGATGGGTAGGAGTTTGGATCGGAGAGATCTGGGACTTCTGGTGGATTATCATAATCCTCCCAAGGATCAGGTGGTGGGAGAGTAGTGTCATCATCATTATTCTCCTGTGGGTTCTTATCCCTGCCCCCACCTCCACCCCCAAGGTGATCATCATCATTATCTTGTGGTGTAGGTGAATATGGAGGCATTGGGAGAGTGTGCTGGAGAAAGAGGCGTTGTGGGGATATTTGGAGGAGAGAAGGGTCTGGCTGGAGAAGTTCCCATGTCTCTTTTCTTTAAGGGTACCTTGAGGTCTTCTAGGGAGTCCAAAGGTCTCTTTTTAGATAGAATGGTCTTGATATGACCAGTTTTAGGGTCAATGTGAAGAGTTTTTTGATTATGATCCACTGGATCTGGTTGAAAAAGGTCTTTTAATCCAGAATCTTTGTTTAGTACCGATGATTTTGGTTGTTTTGGTATTGGTTCCGAAGCTTTAGGAGGGGTCTTAATGTCCTATTGTTTTGGAAGAGCTGTGAAGTCTGAGGACTTTTTCGTCTCCGAGGATTTATGGTCATTTTTACGGCTCCCAGGATTTTTTCGGTCCTGAAGATTTTCTCTATTTCAGCTCTGAAGATTTGTGGTCCGATTTTGGCTCCGAGGGTTTATCCTGCTGGTGTTTCGGTGCGGCATGTTTGGGTTTTGGTACCGGGGATGGTAGTTCGGTACCGATGCTTGGCTGGCTCGGTCCTGAGCCGCGTGAAGGTTTGTCTTTGGACTTCGGAGCCGAGCCCAAAGCCGGGGCATCAGAAGTCTTGTCACGGTGTCAACCTGAGCCGGAAGGCGAAGGTGTTACCGGGGCCTTATGTTTTTGAGACGAGGCAGGGGTGTCTATGTCGGTACTCACAGTTCGTTGACCTGGAGTAATCGTCTGATCATCGGCCTCTGAGTCGTCTGCCTCGGAGATGCTGATGTCTTCATTGTCCGGTTCTTGTTCCTTGGGAGCATCGGGGCGAGGTAGTGGATCGAGACATTACGTGACGTCAAGCCCGGCGATCACGTATGGTTTTCTTCGATCGAAATGAAGCGCAGGCCGGGCAATCTTTGTCCTCGTGTTCTGGAGAGAGGCAAAGGTTACAGACCTCGTGGAGATCAGTGTGGGGAATTTGACACATAGGGGGCATTTTTTTAATGGAATTCTCTCTATTACCTGTAGGGCCTGATGGCGAGGATAGGCCCAATGGCCCGCGTCGACGACCGGAATCGAAGGTGTTTGAGATATATGGATCCGCGTCGAGGAGCGCGATCGAAAAACAATACCGTCGAGCGGTGAAGGATTGCGCGTCGAAGGGGAATCGAATACGATACCGACCTGGAGTGCAGCCGTTTACATCCGAACCCGATGGTGGTAAAAAAAATCTGAAGATGGAGTTGATGCCCATGCGCACTATCACCATAAGGAGGAGTCACCTATCCCGTGACTACAAAGACTTCTTCGACAAAAACAAGGTGCAAACATCCAAACTCAACACCAGATGGCGATCTATGCTAAAGTATACAATCTACAGCTCATATGCCTCCAACAGTCATTTTTGGGTCCAACTGATGGTGTGTCTCCTTTTTTGAGGAGAGGCAAAGAACGCTGTGAGAGTGAGGGATTGCCCAACGTGGAAAAGAGTCACAACTTTAGGCAAGAAGGCTGCCTGAATCCTCTGTGCCAGTTTGTCCCGAAAAAAAGTAGTGCAGGGTGGTTGCACAGACACTGCCTAAAGCTCACTCATGTAACAAGCTGATGCGTTCCCAATGAGGAAGAGAGTCTTTAAGGTCAGAAGCAGAAAAGAGTAGCTGTGCATTGGAGGGCGCGCACATGAGAAACATCAAGAACAACTTAACTGTAGCATCATAAACGATTTGGGGAGGAATATGTGTTTTAAGTCTTTCAGAACAGGGGATCTAAACAAGCCCAGGTGGTCCTGCAAATTCCAAAAGGCCTGACAAATAACCTTCAATAGTCCCACTGCAATACCTTAATGGGCTAAACATAAAACAAAGTATCTGACAATTGGGTTAGTAAGGGATCTGTCATGCGAACTCCACACCAGCCCACAAATATGTCCCAGCCCCTAGCATAAATTCACTTCATGGTAGGCCACATGGCAGCAAGAATACCATCCACAACTTCAGGTGGCAGATCATACAAAGTTAATTGCAGCTGCTCAAGTTCCACATATGAAGGTGTAGATTGCAAGGGTTTGGGTGAAGGATCCTGCCTTGCTGCGAAACCCGAAAATCCTCCCAAAGTGGTGCCAAGACAAATGCACATGCCCAGAAGTTACTGGTACTACACTCTCCTGGCCCTGTACAGAGCCACTAGGATGACTTGGGCCCGCTCAGCCCTGATCTTTTCAGAACGTGGGGCGAGAAGGCTCACAGGAGTCCCCAGTTCCATTCCATGTGGAATGCATCCCCCACAAGTGTCTTAGCAGAAACTCCAACATGCAAAACGTTTGAAACTGCAAGTTCTTGTAAGTGGTTCAAAGATCTAGTCTGGGTTCTACCCACTGTTGGAAGAATCCCTGTGCCCCTTTGGGCTGTAGGCATTGTTCATGATCAGCAAAACTTCACAGACTGAGCTAGCCCGCCATAGCATTCAAGGATTTCACCAGGTGGTTCACGACTAGGGAAATGTCATGACGTTCTAGACAACTCCAGAGGTGCAGAGCATCTTGGCACAGGAACCCCTAACCCTACTCCAGTGTGATTGTTGCAGAACCATATGGCAGTGGGGCGGTCTCTAAGAACCTGTACCAGTCTCCCCTTGATGGACAGCAGGGTGGTGTTCAACGCTAGATAAATGCCCCACTTCTCCATTAGACTGATCTGCAGCTGGGTTTCCACTAGAGTCCTCTGATGATCTCCTCCCCCAAATGACTTCCCCAACCCAGCAGCTGTGCATCTGTCTTTGAGGTCGGGTCGGCCTCGGCGTCTACAAACTCCGTAACGAGGAAAACAGCATGGAGAACTACAACTCTCATGAGGCCTAGATCAAGGCTCATGGGTATTTCTAGCAGTCATGCACGCGTGCATGCGTAATTCTTCGTTTCATTGCGAGTCGTGGCTTGGAGCTGGAGAAGGAATCGGCGGCATCCTAGAGCTTCGGCACACCCAGATCGCGATTGCAGGAGTGTAGCAGGGCTCTGCCTGCACTCACGGAAAGACGGAGGTCTCAGCTGCTTTACGGCGATATTCGGCGCATTACCAAGGAAGCTCTCAGGTACTTTTGTATTCCTTGGCGCACGAAGGATGGGAGTGCGGCATACCGCGTTCAGAAGAGAAGAGTGATTCTCCTGGAAGACCTACATTGTTAGTTTGAACAGGCAAGAAGGATTTCCTTTCCATTTTGACTCTTAGCTGGATTTGGTGTTCTGCCTTATTGTTTGTAGACCTTGCCATCTAATTGGATTAACGTTCATGGTGAACGCGAAGACGTGTAGGGAGCACAATTGATTTCATAAAGGATCTTTGCTGTGTTGATTATACTTCTGTTGATTATTCAAGGAACAACATTCCGCTGAAGCACCTCATTGTTCCCTATTTGAAAGAATCTTTTTCTTCTTTACGAGAGAATATGGCCTGGCCTGGTGTATAATGTGTGTATGTACATACTAGAGCAGAATACTGATAACCTTTAAACCTTTGTTTTGTTAGGTATATGCAGGAAGTCAAACACGGAGTGAATGTAACTGAGGTTTACCTGGAAAACATCTGCTATATGTTTATTACAGGTATATGGTTAAACACTTAGTGAGATATTTACGGAGTGTAGAATTGTGGTGGGTTAGTACTCACACTGTATCCTTTTGTTTCTTCCCAGGTTCTATTCCCTGCTGTACCCTTCCTATCCCTTATCCCTCGCTTGATCACTTCACTATTCCGTGTGTATTTGCTAGCGGAATTGGGGAGATCAGGAGGTGGAATCATTGTGCATCGTTCCAGTCCTGAGGAGCTGTTCAGAGCGTGACACTGTCAGCACCATCAACTCTGGGTGGGGAAAGGAGGGGGCTCACCTGCTGGTCCACTTGTTATTGAGCAACCACCACTGCAAATCGTGTGCAGTTTCCTTCGAAATATGAATGGCATCCGACAGGTATCCTTGGTGCTGAGCCCCCTGGAACTTCAGATTCCACAACAGAGCCCACATATGCCAGCTGGCATAGTTGACAAGGAGGATGCAGGAGGTTAACAGGCCAATAAGTCTTAGAGCTGCCCTCACCAAGATCTAGGGTCAAGGCGGAAATATCCGGATCCTAGTCCAATTTTCTGGTCATGTTGCAACAGAGGGAAAGACCTGAACTCTACTGTATACAGAACAGCTCCGATGGAAGGAAGCCTCTGCAAAGGAGTTAGATGCGCCTTTGGCTCAATCATGAACCCAAACAATGGCAGGAAGTTTACAGTTGTCTGGCGGTGGTCCCCAGCTGACTGTGGTGAGCCCGCCTTCAACAGCTAGTCGTTGGGGTACAGAAACAATGGTGTCCCTGACCTCCGCCTTCACTTTCATTTACAAGCGAGGAGCAATGATGAGTTCTGAAAAGGAGCATGGCAAACTGAAAATGTTCATGGCCTGCCCTGAACCGCAGGTAATGTCTGTGGGAATGAAAGATGGGTACAATACGCCTCTTGCAGGTCCAAGGACACCATCCAGGTGCTTGGGTCCAGGGCAGGCAGAATCTGGGCTACTGTAAGCATTTTACATTTGTCGTTTGCAGGAAGACATTTAGAGGACAAAGACCTAAGACGGTCTGAAGGCCCCCATCCTCCTTCGACACTTCGAGAATGGCAACCTTTCTCTATTTCAGAGTCCGAAACTGTCTCACCAGTTCCTCTGTAGAATAAAACTCATACCTCTTACAACAAAATGGAAAGGTGTTCCACTGAGATTCAATGTGTGTGGGGGGAGGGGCAAGGGAGAGAGACTAGGCGAAGTAATCCATTCACTCGGGCTTGAACATGGACTGTCTGGGTAGTGCAGTCAGGACCATGCCTGGATTCAATCAACAGGGTTCTCCAATGATGTCCAACTATCCCTGGAAATGCCTTTTGATGGCTCTTGTCTCTTTTGAGGTACTGCTTTGGTATCAATTCACAAAGAGAGAAATATGCAGTTAGAAGTCTTTATTAGAAGAAACATTTACTTACCTTCAGTGGCACCTTTTCTTTTAGGGACTAACTACAAATTCTTCATTGACCCTCTGACCGCCCCATTTAAAAAAAAATAACTCAGGTAGTCCATTAAGAGAGATGTTAGAAGAAAACTGACGTCAGTGCGAGGATGTGGTGCAGATTATAGTGACTCTGATGTCACATCAGGGGCAGGAGGAATCTGATGCAGAGTCGAACAACACCGCCTACCAACAGTCAATGGAGTTGCTATCAAAAGTTTCCAGAACCAGTCTGGCACCTGAGGAAAATTACAGGGTGAGGAATGAGCAGCTAGATAGCCTCTCTACCAGAAAAGGCTTGACCAAAAATATGTAACTAGTTCTTTGCTTCCCAGTCCCAGATAAATTTCTGATGCATAAGGGTGAACTTGCTGCATGATTGATTGAGTCATGCCTTGAGCTCAACATCAGAGATGCACCTCATGCAGGTCTGTGACCAACACCTGTTCCCTACAGTTGCGGCATGGTTTGAAACTAGTAGCTTTAAGAAGGGACATTGTTTCCTAGCACACTAGATTTTCTTATTTTAAGAGTCATTCGAAGGCCGACGAAAATGGGAAAAGAGATCTGTGTCAAAAGGTTGGGAAAGGAAGGATGATCGCATTCAGGGGCAGTGCTTACACGTGGCTACGCTCTTGTCATTTCAAGGACATTACAGAGCAGCATAGCACCAGATAGCGTTGAGTCGGAGTGTTGCTGAAAATGTTTCTGGATCGAGTCTGGGTCCTGAAGAATATTTGAATGTTAAGAACCTGTGGCTAGAAGTATTCATCAGAATATGTTTTATAATCAAATCCGAGGAGCAGAGCTCTAGATACTCAAAGGGCATGAGGGGGGAAAAACAGACATCAACATGCAGGGGTGGTGCTTAAATGCGGCTTCATGTCATGTCCAGGGCAGGACTGACTCACAACAGAAGCCTACAGCACAAAATGATGAGTAGGAGCTATAGCAGCTTCTATTGGGTCCGGTCTGGTACCTGGGATATTCAAAAGGGAAGGAATCGGCAAGTATAAGTAGCCATCTGTAAATGTCCATGCACACAAGTGCATAGTTCTGCTGTGGCTGGCTAATTACACATGCACATTGAAGCATACTGCTCGTTGCAACAGAGTAGATGTTTGAAAGAATAAAACAGAAATGTCTGAGATGTGCAAGTAAGTATAGAGGAGGTAGGAGTTTACAACTGGATAAAGAATTGTTCAGATCCCCTGCAGAGCACCATCTTTTGTGAATACTAACTTCCATTCCCTCTACTCACTACATCTGCAATCACTAAGCGACCCTAATGCTCATAGCAGTTATGTATCAACACCTGATCTCCAATGTAGAACGAACAGTTTTTCTTCCTCCTTCCTCATACATATAGTTGTCACTGCTGGGACAGCAGCCCTCAAAGGGCAATATGCGCTCAAAATGGAGAAATACCCTAATTAGAAAACCAAGAAATGGTTTGCTTAGTTACAGTGGATAAAAGCAAAGTGGAGGTTGTTTATTACACTTTCAAACCTAAAGATTCTACTGGCTTGAAAGGCTATTAATCTCTGCTCTATTACTCTACTGGAATCTTGACTCACCCGTGGCATCTCAACTATACACACTAACAATTACAAGTCAACAATTATCATAAGACTTTCGCACATCTTGGGGTTGGATAGATTACACCCTCTGCAAGCCCGCATCAAACACCACCAGGCAAGCCATAACCTAGAACCATCACGGGAAAAGGAAAAGAGGAAGGCCAAGAAACACCTGGGGCCAAGAAGATGGGTCAGACTGAAAGAAAAGACCAGGAGAGAGATGGTTGGAAAGTCCTGGTCGATGGCTTATACCTCAGTAGGGGTAGTAGGCATCTCTTGCACATCTGTGGTATCCCTCACAGACAAGAAGTAAATAGGTGCCCCCTATGTTGATTCATGTGAATGCCTCAGGTCCCACAACCACTGGAGACTAGAACAATAAACTCACTCGCACCCAGTCTGTTGGATAAGCCTGGTGCGTCAGTATTAGCATGGCAACTCATCACAGGCAAACACGCAGGAAAGGACAATCAACGATAGATTAAAGTGCGAAGGATGGGGTGCCCAGAGCATAAGCTGCATAAAAATAGGTAAAATGATCACAATCCCAATAATAAAATTCCCAAAGACAGGACTGATGTGTTTGGCAGGGAAAAGGGAAAGTACACTAAAGGAGGACAGAGGTACAATGAAGCTTGCAGGAATAACTCACATCTTTCATCTGAACAGTGAACTCCTTCTCATCGATTCCCCTCCGGAGCTTAGTGAACTGTGAGGCAGCCTCATCCTCCAAGTTACTACTGCGAGGTGTCGGGGCAGAGGAGTCACTGCATGCCCCAATCAGGTGGGAGGTGTCAGGGGAGAAAGGAACCGTTCCCTGTGGTTGCACACTGACAATAGGCTCTGGTGTACGCCGGGGGCTCGGCCACTTCCCTGTCAGCACTGCCTGAGATACAAGATCAATGCGGTTGATCAAGACCCGGTCCTGTGGTGGGGAGGGGAAGTGGAAGAAAAACAGAAAGGAGCATGTAAAACACTTATCATTAAACATTTCAAAGATTTAGTCTGTAAGCCTGAAGGAAACAACTTTCTATCAGTCATTCAAATAAACTTTAACTTGAGCTTAAAACCTATAGAAAGGAAAATGTTACTTACCTTAAGTATCAATTTGTGCTTGAAGTTTTATGGATTCACATGCTTTACACGTAATGTTGGGTGCCGATGTTGCAAGCTGAGAACATTTAAAAAATATATGTCAATGAAGAACATCTGAATCATATGCTTGCATCTGTGAAGGTGAGAGCGCATGTCAATCTACTGAACTACAAGCTACAAACTGATACCTAGAGGAAAGTAACATTTTCAATTTGTAGCTATAGATCACATGCTTTGCAGTAGTTTACAAGTAGTTCAACGTGTTTGGAATAATGTTCCAAGGACAGTTTACCCTACCTGTGCTTCCTGCCAGACATATTTGTCACAGTGCTTTGTGAAGGAGTGAGGTAGACCATAAGGCTGCTCTGCAGATATCTGCAAGCTACAGATTTGAAATAAAGGCCACCCAGGCTTCTTTTATGTAAGCGCAATATGCTTGAGGTATAGTGTGAAGTGTACATTTAGCTAAAAAAATAACCTGAATATATTTCACTATACATCTTGCGAGCCCTGACTTAGAAATAGAATTACCCAAGTGGGATTATCAAAAGCGAGAAACAGTTGTTTGTTTTCTGAATAGATATGGTACAATCAATAATAAACACCAGTGCTTTCTTTACACCTGTGTGCAATGCTCTTTCTGCAACTGACTGGGGTTATGGAAAGTACAGTACGTCAACGGTTTGACTGACATGGAATGAGGAGTCTACCTTTAGCAAAAAACATGGATTTGTCTTTATGATAACCTGATCTGGTGAACCTGAATGAAAAGGCTCCTCTAACTGTAAGGCCTATTTACTAACTATTTGCAAAAACATATTTACAACCAACAAAGCAACCTTTCATGAGAAACTGCATCTGATAAGCATATGATGGCTCGAAAAGGGGCCCTGGGAGCTGTAAGCCCAGCCCCCTGATATTCCTCTGTAAAAATATTGTTGTCCAGGGATTTTCATTTTTGATTTGTGTGTTTTGATCATTAGAGAAGTAATTTAGCTTGGGTAGACATTGCTGATACAGGCCAACATTTTCTGGATGACATTTTTTAAAATGGAAGATGTGTTGCAGTGATGGTGTAATATTTCAGGAACCATGAGTCTTATATACTTCATTTTGGTGTCAAAACATAGGTTTTGGTGGTCAAGTAGTCTTATAGAGACAGAAGTTATCTCCTCAGAGAAACCCTTCCGCCATTTTCCAAAACGGCAGCTATAATAGAGGAAGAAGAGACATTTTTAGCAATGAAACAAACAATAATGGGTTTTAATCCTTTTGTGCATACACCAAACAATGTTTATGATCTGAATAAGAAAAAAAAAAAATTCAGCACTCCTGCTTTAGACACTTTTTCATAGTTTACTTTATTTGTTTCAGCAATTGCTCATGGTATATTTGCAGAATGTTGAACATTTGAGAACAGCATATATCGATAGGGACATCTTTTTGTAGCACAGGTTTTGCAAATACACATACGTTCTGTGGGTAGAGGCTTTAGAAATTTTGTAGGTTTTTGGCACCCCATCAATATCTTTCCAACCAAATTCACACAGATCTGTCTCTACATAGGCATGAGCCAAAACATGTACACATCTTCTGATCAAGTAGAAAGCTCTTTTAACCCCTTTGATGCTCATGACGGAGTGGTTCCGTCATGAGCATCGGTTGGGCTGTGCTTATGATGGAACCGCTCAGTCATGAGCACAGTCCCTGGGGGATCTTGCCCCCACAGAGGGGGATGGCAGCGGAAGAGTTTCCGTTGCCACCCCCGACACCCCCCACGCTTCCCCATGACGTCAGCGCGCATAGCGTGCGCCGTCATCAGGGAGCGCTGGACGCACTGGAAATCATTTCTTTCCAGCGTGTCCAGAGAAGGAGGTAGGTGTTTTGTCTCCGGTGAGGTGGGGGGGGGGGCAAATCAGGATGCCTTGAGGAAAGAGTATTTTCTCTCCCCTGATGTCTCAATGCAGGGCATTCCTGCTCCACGATTGGGCAAGGGTCGCTTCCTAGGGGGGCCATTTTAAATTAAGTCTCGGTTTAAGACTTGGGGCGCAACATCCGTCAGGGAACAATCTGGGTTAAATCAGACATTTTCACGCACGCTGTTATGTAAAAAGTTTGCAACACTGCTCTGTGATGCTAAATAGCCGACTCTTTTCGTGTCTGTGTGGGTTTGGTGTGTTTGAGGTGGGAGCAGTACTCTTGGGGATAAAAAGGTGCATTTTGCAATACTGTAATAAAAAGCATTGCAAAGGTTTCGCAGCGCTGCGGTGTAATCGCAAATAGGGCATCTGCTGTTTGCCCGCGTGCGCTTTGTGTGCTAGGAACTCCCAGGCTGGGGTCCTTTCATAAGAAGGGTGGGAGAAGCTCCGTGTTTGATGCTCGGTGTTGCATGAGGGAAGGGCACATTTTGCAGACTATACATCCCATGCAAAAGTGTTTTTCCTTGGCTGTGGGGTTCTCACCTAGCGCGCGATCTGTGGTGCGCTGCCCCCTAACAGGGAGAGGCGCTGTGCAGGAAGCAGTCAGTGGTACCCCGTGTGTGGCAGCCATTCGAAGCCTCGTGCAGTGCCAGGGGCTGGCATGGAATAACTCGCCGTCAGTACACTGGGCTGGGGGCACGGGGGAGGTTTGCGTCTTAAGACAGCCATTAGGGGGCGCATCTTTAGATTTGGGGAGATTTACCCAGTGACCAATTCGCACTGCCGGGCACAGGTGAAAACCTCTAAGCCTTGAGTGGCCGGTTTAGGTGGGCATCAGGTGGCACCGTGCGAACAGAACCCTGCCAGTGCCGGGTTTCTTGATTGGGGTGCAACATGAGCTGCAAAGCATGGATGTGGCTGCACGTGCGTCAGAGCAGCTGTCTGCCCGGGGCTGAAAAGCCGTGTACATCGGGACACCACTACAGAAAATGCAGGTGGCATCGAGACAAGTGAGCGTTCAGGGTGAAAATGCACGCACATTTAAATGCTTTCAAAAGGCTTCGGGAATAACATGGAGTGAAATCAAACAAATTTATGAATTATACCCATCATCTAGTCCAATCTCTAGGGCCTTATCGTCTCGATACGAGTCCCAATTTGTATGCACACCATCCTTTTGCCTTGCACCCGTTATTTCAAGGTGTGACCAACACAGCGCTTTGAAGAACGTACTAGCTAGAACTCAGGCCGTTTTCAGCAACACAAGTAAAAGGGAAGGGTAGGACAGAAAGCGGCGCCACCTATAGAAGTTCTGCTATCCATGGCCAGCATTGCAGTTGCTTTTTGTAAGGCAGCCTGTTCTATAAGCAAAGTGTTCAAGAAAGTGTCTCCATCGCATGGCTTTCACCCCCTTCGCACCCGTCGTTGTCTCCCCCCAGAAAGACATCAGCCTTGTGTTGACTTCCATAAGCTAACGTTACATTTCAAACACCTGTCCTCGGAACAAGTGATACAAGTGCTGCATTTTTTAAAATTCATTCTAGTGAGTAGCTTTTCCCCATAGCCTACCCGCATCATCCTTCCTCGACAGGTGCCATTGTAGTCTCTTGAATTGATGCCTCTTCTCCCCGTGTCTTCCCATTATTATTGCTGTTCCCTCTGGAATAATATGCTGGTCTCTGCATGGTGCTTCGGAACCATAACACCACCTGTTGTTTCACTTTCTATTATTAGATCGCCTCTGCGCATTTGTTTTTCAGTAGCAGTTTGCATCTCGTTGCTTGGAGACCTTGTTAATTAATTGGCATTCCCTCTGTTTAGCATACTGAGAGCAGTGCAACACGTTGGCGTTCTACATATAAGAAATACATCTGCATGTCCACAATCGCTTGGGTATCATCTGTGGAAGTACGCTTGATAGCAGAGACATTCATTACTTTTAGGTCAGGCCTACATAACTGGTTAGGTTTGGGTTGCCTCATGTGAATACATCTTATAAATTGACTACTGAACTTGAGTCCCCTAAAATGCCCCCTAAATAGAATATTTACAGGGCAGCCCTGAACCCAGAAGGCTAGCTCTTTGGATTGCCCCTGAGTCACAGTTTTTACATTGATGGACGCCCATTTTGTTTGCCGTGTGATGTCGTTGTGGGGCATCCATTTTGTCCTCCTGTCATAAAATCTAAGAGGGGCATTCTCTTCCCTGGTCTCAACGCTATGCTGGCCATGGAAAGAGAAAGAGACCTGTGCCACTTGCATTCCTATGGTGGCCACCTTGGAGTGGTCATTTCACCTACATCCCACATGTCTGGTCGATGAGCTTTCCTACTAGCTCTCCTCTTACATCATCCATGCCCTATTGTTCAGATATTCCCTTTGGCTACTATGATAAAGACAACCTTTTAGTGGCCCACTTTTGATATGTAACACTCCTGGCTTCAGAACTTGGCCCTACAAACTTCGCAGTTTTTTCAATCTTATCAGCCAAAATTATCCATACCACCATGCCTGACACACCCCCCCCCTCCCCCAGGGGAAACCTTAATTGTCTGTACATACCGCGGTGCCCGAGCAATCTTGACTGATGCCCGGTGGAGCTGTCCTATGCAGCTATAGAGGAGTTTGGCTCTGGTTCACCGTTCGGCCGTCATCTACCCAGCCGAACTTGGGGCATTGTTTTCCTGGTCTCCCCGTTGTCTCTTTTTGCCTCCCCTGCCTCCTCCCTCCGTGATTCTTTGTCTGCCTCCCCTTTTCCAGCCTGACCTTTCTGTGTCCCCTGAAGCCCTTTGTTATGCTATGCTTTAATAATTCTCATGTAACTATGTTATACTGTTGTCCCTGTGTTTCTATTTAATGCGACGCTACAGAAACTGATGTAACTATGTAACAATGTTCTGAAACAATGTCCTACCTCATGTAAAGCTCTCTGATACCTTCGGGTCTAGCCAGCGCTATATAAAACTTTTCAAATAAAATAAAATAAATAAAATATGTACATAGGAAGTGCTTTGGGTCCACCCTCTTTATTTATTGGTGTGTTCAGCAGTCCGTCACACTTTTGCTTCCGCCCACCACAGCATTCAAAAGGGGGCGATGGGACAGCTCACTTTAGCCAGTGTATCTCTTTGATCACACATGCACATCTTTCTAAAACGTAAATGGAAATGCACTTAAGTGCTAAGGCTATTGGTCAAGTATTTTACTTTGCTGTGTCTTTTTTTCTCTTTCCATTCCATTCTTTTTTGTCCTGGTGAGTGTAAACTATATCTCGGGGTAAAGCAATCCAAAGCGAGTACATCTGCCTGAGAGTATCTATAAAAACAAGCATTTGCAATGTAATAGGTCTCGCATTTGTGAGAGTTTGAGCTATTGGCATCGAAAATGACAATGCCTTTTATGTATGTGTCTTAAAAACTTGCAAGGGGTGCCTTAACACACACTTTTCTACTTATAGTCGTTGCTTGCGAAAACCAACCCTGGCAGTAACTGCGCCTCGTTTACTGCCAGACTTGCTTGTCATAAGCAAGGACTACAAGTACAAAGTGCTTATTTACGCACCGCTTTCAGGTTTTCAAAACACATAAATAAAAGGTATTGTCATTTACAATGCCAATAGCTCAAACTCTCGCAAATGCGAGACCTATTGCATTGCAAATGCTTGTTTGTTCTAGGTGAAGGCTTTTGCTCTTTAGACTGTTCCAGGTTGCGGTTTCGTTACTGGTGGTTCTGCTGTTTGTGTAGTTGCATGTGTTTGTTGGTAAGAGACTTTTATTTGTACAATGTAAATGAGTTTCATTTCTCTGCTTGAATTTGTTTTTTGCAAATGGTGTAATAATAGCAGTATGTTTGGCTTTTGTTTTTTGAGTGTCAAAAACTTTTTGCATTTGTGCTCGATGTGTATTTTGTTGTCTTGTGAGTAATTGGATTTGTTTTTTGATTTCTAGTGGGATATTGTTGATTTTTGCTGTGTCTCTGCAGAGTAGGTGCTGGTGAGTGTAGCTGTCTCTTGTAAGTGAATTGAATAGTTTTTGAGTATATAGATCTTTGTGATAAAGGCACACATTTTTTTACTTACTTGTTTTGCACAGTGTTGGTTGTTGTTGACTAGTCTGTGCAGTCTCGTTTCTTAGTAAGTATAATGGCTAGCTGCAGGATTACTGCTCAGCAGGTTGTTGGTATGCTTTTTGAGTCTTCCTCTGACCATGGTTCAGAGTGACTCTGCATCTGAGTCAAAGGAGCCAGGGGACAATTCTGGCAGTGAGTTTTCTCTCCACATGGAATCATCGGATGATGAAGATACTCATAGTGTGGATGAAGTGCCTGTGTTAGAGGAGGAGATTGATGTGCCGATAGTGCGGCAAGAGGCATCTGGGATGCAGCCTGGGGCTGCAAGGCTTCCCGTTGGTGTAGTGCGGAAAGAGGCATCTGGGGCTGCAAGGCTTCCCGTTGGTATAGTGCAGCAAGAGGCATCTGGGCTGCAGCCTGGGGCTGCAAGGCTTCCAGTTGAAAGTGCTGACTTCTGGGTTGCCCCAGGCATGGTGCAGCTGGCATTGCCAGACTTTACTGGGGTTCCAGGGTGTAGAGTGAATACTGAAATCATTTTGCAGATACATTTTTTTCAGTTGTTTATGGTCGATGTGTTTTTGGCAGAGATTGTTGAGCAGACTAATTTGTATGCCGAACAGTTTTTAAGGTACAACAGTCTCAAGCCCCACTCTAGAGCTACCCGGTGGACTCCCACAAATCTGGAAGAAATGAAGAAGTTCTTGGGTTTAACTTTTTTGATGGGCTTGCTAAAGAAGCCATCAATGTCTTCATATTGGTCTACTAGTCCCTTGATGGCAACTGCTATTTTTCCGGCAATCATGAGTCGTGATAGGTATTTGCTTCTGCTTCGGATGATGCATTTTGTCGATAATGGTTTAGCGTTCCCACAAGATCACCCTGATTGTGACCGTCTTTTTAAGATTCGGACTGTCATTGATCACTTTGTTGATCGTTTTTCTGAGATCTATGCTCCAGGGAAAGACATTGCAGTGGATGAGTCTTTGGTGTTGTTCAAGGGCCGCTTGGTTTTTAGGTAATACATTCCTAGTAAGAGGGCACGCTATGGAATTAAGCTGTATATGCTGTGTGACAGTAGGACTGGATATGTCTCTAATTTCAGGGTCTACACCGGTTAGGAATCCAGGATTAACCCCCTAGTTGTCCGTTCACTTTTGGAGTGACTAAGAAAATTGTATGGGAACTTGGCAGAGGATTTTTTAACAAAGGCCACCATTTATATGTAGATAACTTCTACACTGGTGTGCGGTTGTTCAGGGAATTGGCCAAAGTGGACACTGTAGCTTGTGGCACAATGCGCTTTAACCGTAAAGGTTTCCCGAAAGAACTTGTTTGTCAAAAGCTTGTGTGGGGACAGTGCAGTGCATTGCGTTGCCAGGAGCTTCTTGCTGTGAAGTTTACAGATAGGAGAGATGTCTACATGCTGACTACCATCCATGATGAAAGCACTGCACCTGTGACTGTTTGGGGTCAGGTCGCTGAAGCGCGCAAACCTGTGTGCATTTTAGACTATAATAGGCACATGGGTGGTGTTGACAGAGTAGATCAGAGGTTGGAACCTTACGCTGCTCTTCGTAAGGCTTACATTTGGTACAAGAAGTTGGCTATCCATCTTTTCCACTTGGCAATGTTTAATGCTTTTGTTGTGTTCAAGGATTCTTGTCCTGAGTCAAAGATGACTTTTGCTAAGTTTCAAGAGTCTGTAATAGGCAGCCTTGTTTTAGTGGAACAGGCAAGTGTTCCTAGAGTTGGAGTGGTGGAGGATGTTGCTAGATTGAAAGATCGCCACTTTCCTGATCACTTTCCTCCCACACCCTCAGCCCGGGGCCAAAATCTCAGGTGTGCCCCTCCCCCCCCAAAACCAGGTAGTTTTGCTATAGGTAATTTTGAAGTCTCCACAGTACGATTTGGGCCATTTCCTGTTGCAGCCACTATGCCTACCCACACAAGTGAGGTGCCATTTTTATTGGGAGACCCGGGGGAACGCTGGGTGGGAGGAAATTTGTGGATCCACGCAGATTCCAGAACTTTCCCACACAGACATTTGAGAAAAAAGTGAATTTTCCAGAGAATTTTGAGGTCTGCAGGGGATTCTGGGTAGGAGAATGATGGGGGACCCACACAAGCCATACCTCGCTGGACTTCCCCGGGTGTCTAGTTGCAGAAATGTGTGGGTTAGGTAGGTTTTCCTAGATGGATGCCGAGCCCCGGGCCAAAAACTCATGGGACCCCCATGCAAAACCAGGTTGGTTAGTGATAGGTAATTTTGATGTCGTCTCAATAGCTCTTGGGCCCTTGACCCACCCACGCAAGTGAGGTACCATTTTTATCGGGAGACCTAGGGGAACCCTGGGTGGGAGGAAATTTGTGGATCCACGCAGATTCCAGAACTTTCCACCACAGAAATGTGAGGAAAAAGTAGATTTTTTAGCGAAATGTGAGGTTGGCAGGGGATTCTGGGTAGGAGAATGATGGGGGACCCATGCACGCCATACCTCGGTGGACTCCCTCGGGTGTCTAGTTTCCAGAAATGTGTGGGTTAGGTAGGTTTCCCTAGATGGATGCCGAGCCCCGGGCCAATAACTCATGGGACCCCCAATGCAAAACCAGGTTGGTTTGTGATAGGTAATTTTGAAGTTGCCTCAAAAGCTTTTGGTCCCTTGCCTGTAGCGGGTCCTTGACCCACCCACACAAGTGAGGTACCATTTTTCTCGGAAGACTTTGGGGAACACGGGGTGGGTGGAAATTTGTGGACCCACGCAGATTCCAGAACTTTCCACCACAGAAATGTGGGGAAAATGTGGTTTTTTTTGGACAATTGTTTAGGTTTGCAAGGGATTCTGGGTAACAGAACCTGGTGGGAGGCAGTCAAGTCACCCCATCCTGGATTCCCCTGGGTGTCTAGTTTTCAAAAATGTATAGGTTTGCTAGGTTTCCCTAGGTGCCAGCAGAGCTATGGTTCAAAAACTACAGCTAGGCACTTTGCCAAAAAAGGGTCATTGTTCACTGCGAAATTGAAGTGTGTCCACGTTGCATTTTGCGCCGTTTCCTGTCGCGGGCACTAGGCCGACCCACACAAGTGAGGTACCATTTTTCTCGGGAGACTTAGGGTAATTCAGATTTGTAAAGCAACTGTTATTACCTATTGACTTTCGATACATTTCTGCCTTCCAAATTAAAGAAATTGTGTAAAAAAGAAGTCAATTTAAAAAATGACCGATAATTCTCATACTAGTATGAGTATTCCCAATTTCGGAAATGTGCAAATATCTACTGTTTCTAAACTCTATATTTTGCTCCCATTTCAGAAATACATAGGTGTCTTTCATACCGATTTTTCCATGTAAGCATTTTCCCACAATAATTGCTATATACCAGCTACATATTAAAAAGGCATTGCAAATTGCTGCTCAGTTTTTGACTCTGGGTTCGTCGGGTTCTTGGTGAACCTACAAGTCCTATATATCCCCACAACCAGTAAGGTCCAGCGGATGTAAATGTATATTGCTTTCAAAGAGCTGTCATAATTAGGAGAAGTTACAGGTGAAAACGTTGACACAAAAGGCTGTTTTTTTCAACTAATTTTCAATTTTCATATATTTAACTGTCAGTTTCTATAAAGAAACCTTGATGAATCTACACAAATGACACCTTGCTGAATTCAGAATTTTGTCTACTTTTTTAAAACGTATAGCTTTCCAGGATCCATTATTGCTTTCATACCCATTTCTACAATTAACTGGAAGGAGGTTGAAAGCACACAAAATAGTAAAAATAGGCTATGTCCCAGAAAAATGCCAAAACTGTGTAAAAAATGTTGTTTTTCTGACAAAAGTCTGTTTTCCCCTGTGAAAATGGTGATTTCAGCCCCACAAACCCTTTTTTGATACCATTTGCAGGGAAAAACCCAGACACTTTCATTTGCAGCCCTTTTTTCCAATTTGTCCCAAAAAAACGAAAATTTAGCTGTATGTTGGCTAATTTCTGGGACCCCTCCAGGGGAATCCACAAACCCTGGGTACCTTTACAATCCACATGATGTTGGAAGAAAATGACGCAAATTTGGCGTGGATACCTTATGTGGTCAAAAAGTTACAGGGGCCTAAGCACGCACTACCCCAAATAGCCAAAAAAAGGCTTAGTACAGGGGGGAAAAGGCCTAGCAGCAAAGGGGTTAATGTGTCCACGCACAGAATATGAAGTCGGTGGAAGATTACTTAGTGGGACTAATCTCTTAAACACACTGTACCGTAGAGGGTCAAATGTGTGTCAGTCAGTACTCATTTTCCACACATGCACAAGGTATTTTACTATGTCTTTAAAGTCACATTCTTCTGTCTCAGCAAATCCTTTTAAAACTTCACATGTTCAGTAGTTAAAGCTCCAAGCTTTGTTCCAATATTGCTCTTAGTTTCATCACCCATAAGATTAAGTGTATTGATAAGAACACTGACAATATAGGTAACAAGGGGGACCCGATAAAGGTAGCTAAGGACCACGGGTAATTATGTATTTTTAAGAACAATGGTCCCTAGCTTAATCTTAATTAAGGTGACTATTTCAGCATAGACTTCAATGTGACCTATGTGTATTCCTCCTGTGTCCAGCCGGACAAAGGAACATTTATTCTTGAGTTTCACAAAGTTAAAAAATAGGATAATGAAGAATGATGAAACAAGGGCACAATCTTGTACCGAGTATTCAACAAAGGGAAAGGGAGTAAGATAAAAGTAGAAAGAAATTACAGGCAAAAGGCTTTGGGAGCAAACATGGGGGCTTACAATACAATAATGGACTTAAGTAAGCTCAGACCAACAGAAACCACAATACATTTTCACAGTGGATACAATGTGGTACTGTTATAGAAAGTCGACGTGACGTTTCGATCCCTAGCTCCTAGTGCAGTGGGATCATCATCAGGACTCAAAATTAACAAAAATTGCCTGGTATGAATGCAATGCCTGTGGAAATTAACAAGGGAGGAAGGGGAGAACAACAAAAATGATCAGCATTTGCTTAGCGACGTTCCACAGAACAACAGTTGTGTGGTCCTATGACGTGCCTCATGCATCAAGTGAAGTTTAGCGGCGTTTAGATGCTCTTGAACGAGTGATTGGTTTGTGATCGCAGTTGTGAAGGAGGAAATGCCAGACTCTTGCGATGAATTGAGTGCGAGGCTGTGATAGTTTGGTGATCAAGGGAGTGGTGGCGTGCGAGGCAAGGTTAGGCTCATGAAGTCAGGTGATAGTGACAAGCGGTTTTAGGTTGCTATTTGGGTGAAAAGTGCCTTATGCTGGGCAAAGCGTCAGAGGAACGCGGATGTGAGGGTGACATTTACCTATAATCGGCGAATGCAACTACTCATGAGAGCGTCAGGGTGGTTATGCGTAGAGCGGTCGGTGGCTCCTGGGAGGCACTGTAGGGGGGAGTAAGGACGTTCGAGGAGGAAGCATCCGTGGGGAGGTGCCTGCAGTGACTGGTTGCCGGCTTACCTAAAGGACACTTTGGAATGAGTTTCAATCTGGGAGTCAGGCAGGTTCGTCCGCGTTGAATGCGGGAAGTAGCAGCGACGATGGCTTTTTCCGGTTAAACTGAGCTGAAATTAGAGAGAGGCTCGTTTGAAGGGTGGGCCGCTAGATAACGGTGGAAGGCGAGAGCTAGTCTCTGAGGAGTTAAGCATAAGCGAGGACCGGCTAGGGGCAGGCTTACCTTGGGGATTTGGGCTCAATAGAACACTGTTCTAACCACGTCTGAATCAGAGCGCGGGCGGCAGCGGCAATGGCTGTCCGTGTTCAGTTACGAGCTGGATGGGAAGGAGAGAGCTCGTTATTGGGAAGAAGGGGTGGCGACTGATCTCGGGTGCTGTTGGGGGTTGGGAGCTTACCTCAAGGGAGTCTCGGCACAGCGGTGAAGGACATCCGTGGAGGCCTGCAATGGGGACTGGACTGAAAGGCGCTGGTGAAATTTAAGGCACCGAAGGAGAGTGAAAATGGAAGTAGGACTTTGTCTTTAGAGGACAGGTCGGCGCAAGTGCGGGGGCCATTTTAGAGTGGGGGAACCGAAGCGGTGTGAAACATTCCCGGTTGTGCATAATGTGATGAGCATTGTTTAGTTGATTCTACATAATGTTGAAGGAAAAACAATTACAATAAATTACAGGGTGCTGTCCAGTCAATAGGGCTAGTTATTAAACATTATTCTGAGGAATTGGGAGTAGGGCAATGAGTCCCTAAGGGCCCTAGGGTGATTACTAGTATAGTTCAGTAGAGTATTTCCCTCGGTGGGTTTGCGGTATAGACGTGTGAGTAATTCACCTTTAAGGTGGAAAATTGTAAGGTCTAAAAAGGCAGAATAAGGAGAAACTGCTCTTGCAAAGCTGACTATTTTAGAGAGGCACATTATCTTTCTTTAAAATTGAAAGCTAGAGGTTACCCTAAGAAAATCTTGAAAAATGCTTCAAAATGAGCATGGTACTGTCCAAGAGAAATCCTGCTGACCCCCAAACCCAAAAAAGAAACACAAAGAATAGCCTGTGTCAAAACATTCTCTCCAGTCTCAAACAAACTGAGGAAGATGATACTCCATCATCGGCCAATCTTGAATGTAGGAACTCTAGTAATAGACAAACCATTGTTTGCATTCAAAAAGAACGAAAATCTGAAGGATCATCTGATCCGAGCTTCTCTACCTTCTCCTGTCAATACTACCACTCTTGATGTTGCTTGGGGCCTTCCCCCTATTCTGGGTCATTTCAAATGCAGTGGTTGTAATGTTTGTGCTTTTACAATTGAAGGCAAAAGTTTCACTTTTAATAACATCACTTCACTTAGCAATTCTTTTTCCAACTGCAATACAGCAAATGTAATTTACCTCATCAAATGCCCATGCCAAAAAATCTATATTGGCCAAACCACACAAAGAGTAAAAACGAGAATTTGCCAGCACAGAAGCCGAATCCGGTGCAGGACTCCAAATGCGCCTCTTGTCGACCACTTTGCAGAGGCCAATCACAACGAAGATGAAATTCGCTGGACAGTTCTAAAAGTCTTGAAACTACCACAGCGTGGAGGCAATATGGCCCAGCTTCTGAACAGAGAGGAACTGAAATCAATCATTACCTATGACTCGATTCGAAATGGCTTGAACAGGACGGAGGATTTGACAACGCTGCTTTGAAAACTTTTAAAACTTACATAACATTGACTTGCCTTCCTTGAATACCTCCATCACTAACTGGCAACTGGTTCGCTGAACCAAAGTTTTGGATGGGTTCTCTTATACTCCAAACGTGTCATTCAACTGTTGCTTCATGTCTTTTAATTATGGGTTCCTATTAACCAAGGATTGTCTAATGTTTAATAACTAGCCCTATTGACTGGACAGCACCCTGTAATTTCTTGTAATTGTTTTTCCTTCAACATTATGTAGAATCAACTAAACAATGCTCATCACATTATGCACAACCGGGAATGTTTCACACCGCTTCGGTTCCCCCACTCTAAAATGGCCCCCGCACTTGCTCCGACCTGTCCTCTAAAGACACAGTCCTACTTCCATTTTCACTCTCCTTCGGTGCCTTAAATTTCACCAGCGCCTTTCAGTCCAGTCCCCATTGCAGGCCGCCACGGATGTCCTTCACCGCTGTGCCGAGACTCCCTTGAGGTAAGCTCCCAACCCCCAACAGCACCCGAGATCAGTCGCCACCCCTTCTTCCCAATAACGAGCTCTCTCCTTCCCATCCAGCTCGTAACTGAACACGGACAGCCATTGCCGCTGCCGCCCGCGCTCTGATTCAGACGTGGTTAGAACAGTGTTCTATTGAGCCCAAATCCCCAAGGTAAGCCTGCCCCTAGCCGGTCCTCGCTTATGCTTAACTCCTCAGAGACTAGCTCTCGCCTTCCACCGTTATCTAGCGGCCCACCCTTCAAACGAGCCTCTCTCTAATTTCAGCTCAGTTTAACCGGAAAAAGCCATCGTCGCTGCTACTTCCCGCATCCAACGCGGACGAACCTGCCTGACTCCCAGATTGAAACTCATTCCAAAGTGTCCTTTAGGTAAGCCGGCAACCAGTCACTGCAGGCACCTCCCTACGGATGCTTCCTCCTCTAACGTCCTTACTCCCCCCTACAGTGCTTCCCAGGAGCCACCGACCGCTCTACGCATAACCACCCTGACGCTCTCATGAGTAGTTGCATTCGCCGATTATAGGTAAATGTCACCCTCACATCCGCGTTCCTCTGACGTTTTGCCCAGCATAAGGCACTTTTCACCCAAATAGCAACCTAAAACCGCTTGTCACTATCACCTGACTTCATGAGCCTAACCTTGCCTCGCACGCCACCACTCCCTTAATCACCAAACTATCACAGCCTCGCACTCAATTCATCGCAAGAGTCTGGCATTTCCTCCTTCACAACTGCGATCACAAACCAATCACTCGTTCAAGAGCATCTAAACGCCGCTAAACTTCACTTGATGCATGAGGCACGTCATAGGACCGCACAACTGTTGTTCTGTGGAACGTCGCTAAGCAAATGCTGATCATTTTTGTTGTTCTCCCCTTCCTCCCTTGTTAATTTCCACAGGCATTGCATTCATACCAGGCAATTTTTGGTAATTTTGAGTCCTGATGATGATCCCACTGCACTAGGAGCTAGGGATCGAAACGTCACGTCGACTTTCTATAACAGTACCACATTGTATTCAATGTGAAAATGTATTGTGGTTTCTGTTGGTCTGAGCTTACTTAAGTCCATTATTGTATTGTAAGCCCCCATGTTTGCTCCCAAAGCCTTTTGCCTGTAATTTCTTTCTACTTTTATCTTACTCCCTTTCCCTTTGTTGAAAACTCGGTACAGGATTGTGCCCTTGTTTCATCATTCTTCATTATCCTATTTTCTAACTTTGTGAAACTCAAGAATAAATGTTCCTTTGTCCGGCTGGACACAGGAGGAATACACATAGGTCTCATTGAAGTCTATGCTCAAATTGATAAGAACACTTGAAAATGGGCCATGTGGGACTCAACAAATTATAACTGAGTTAGAAAATAAAATGGAACAACTCATACAGCGTTTGCTAGGGCCAGTAATGGCGAAAATAACGAATATGGAAGGGACTATAAACAAATTTGTGTCCCGAATCCAGCCACAACACGTTAGAGACCCCGGGCAGGAGAGGGAGGAGGGCAGCACAGTGTTGAATTGTAACAACAAGGAGCCAAATAATAGGGGAGGCGAACAAGCAGAGTGTAGCAAACCATCATCACATGGAGCTAATATGGGTAACACGGGGAACAAGAATTTGAATGGGGAAACCCGGGATCACTCAGGTACTCGACTCGAGACTAGAGATATTGGCCTGACACATAGGGAATACACGAAGCACAGCGGGATAGACCGCATAGATTGCATTCAGGCCACCCCAGGGCTTCCAATATTAGACCTACCCCCAGCCTCTAGTCCATACTCAGTGGTGCTTGTAGGAGTCCCGGGACTGAGTAAGGGAGCCGAGGAATCGACTAGCACCTTGATTAACAAGGCAGCGCACTGGATTAATAATAACATACCGGTCAATAGTTTCCAACATGACCACATCCTTTTGGCAAGGAGGACAGCCTGGATTGGTGGCGGAGAGAAAAAGTTCCCCGGCGACTGTATCATTGTAAATTTAAGATTCCCGGGATTAGTAAGAGAACTCCTAGATAATCGGCACAGGGAGAGTACGAGAGGGTCGTGTGTAAGGATGCTCCCTTTGCATTATTTCTATAGGGATAGTGCCCGTGATTCCGGGCAGATTCAGCAAGGGCCAAGAATACCTATGAAAAGTAGACGGGACAACATATGTTTAGCCCCAAATAGATTTGCCACCCTCACTGATTACTCTGCCCTGGACGAACAGGATTGACTGGGGAGTGTAGGGAATACAGTGGTGGAGAGAGCACATGATGCTGTAAGAATCCAGGGAACTATAAGTAAATTAGGACCTAATAATCAGGATGTTAGCATTGATATACTTTCTGGACAGGTTAGGGTGTTGGGAGACACAGCCCTACAAGAAATTAGTTTGGAGATAAATACAACACAAAGGATGTCCAGAGACGGCACAGATGGTAGGGCTCGTACAACCTCTGAGCTGAGGTTGCTGTCCTGGAATATTGCGGGTCTTGCATCTAAAGTCGCAAACCAGGAATGGCAAAGTTTTATTAAGGAATATAATATCATTTCCCTACAGGAAACTTGGGAAACGGACTTCAGTGGCCTGTTCCTGGAGGGCTATAAACTGTTTTTTACCCCGGCACGTAAATCACCTATGGGTCGAGCCAAGGGAGGTTTAATCTTGTATGCGGCATTGACGCTGCAAGGGAGCTGGCAAGACCTAGGGTGGGATTCTGAATGCCTCCAGGGCATAAGATACATTGCAAAGGGCCTTAATGTTATTTTTATAAATTTTTATAATGCAGGACAATCAATGTCTAACTTGGCAGAATTAGATCAGAGAATTTCTGGATTAAATGATGCGGGGGATCCCAGCGCCAGGATACTTTTATTGGGGGATTTTAATACTCACCCATGCCCATACTTGAAATGGGAAGGAGGTTCATGGGACGCCTGTCCTTCTACAAAAGGCTGGCATGTAGAGCATTCTAGAGAAGGCATGGCACTAGGCATAATTCTAGGCAAATTTGCATTGACATACACAATGGACCTAGTTATGGATGGATGGATCATCAGTTTCAATGACGCCATCGTTCAAGGGGCGGGGCTGTGATTCTATCATTGATTATATTTTTGTTTCCCACGCTTTAGCTGGCAGGGTCAGTCACTTTGCGATAGTTCCCAGCATATTTAGTGACCATAATCCCCTAGAATTAACAATAGAGACCTTAGATCTGTGTGCCAAAATAGGCAAAAGGTTTCCCGGGGGACAATACAAGGCAATGGATCAGGGCAGGAGAATCAAATGGTGTAAGATTGATGGACTGGCATTACACAGAGCGCTCCTGGTAGAGAATGATAGTTATATGTGGAAATGCCTAGATAGTAATATTGAGGGGAGCGACCTGATTACAGCATTTGAGGGCACCGCCCAACACATTGATAGCCTCTTAAGGCGTAAGATGAATAAGCAGACAGACCCTTGCCCGAGATGGTTCGATAAAGAATGCTCGAAGGCACACAGGAATCTGAAGCAGGCACTTAAAATAGTCCCAAGGGACAGAGGCACGATCATGGAATGCAGGAATCAATATAAAAAGGCCACTAGTAGAAGGAAGCATTGCCTTCAATCTCAAGCTTGGGAGTCACTAAAAGAAGCAGCGGAGCATCGTGACATGACAAGCGTTTGGAAAACAATAAATGACCCTTGTTTCCAAGATTCGAATAAGCCTCAGGTTGTATCCCATATCCTACCGGAAGAGTGGGTAGTACACTTCTCAAAATTATACAATCGGGGTAATCCAGAGACGTTGCAATCCCAAACTCTGGAATTACCCGAGGGTGAGTGCATACCATTCACGGTGGAAGAAGTTAAACTTGGAATAGAAGGCCTGACTTTAAGAAAAGCGCCTGGACCCGATGGGATCCCACCAGACCTGTTTAAAAGCCAGGTGGAACTTTGGGCACCAATATTGGTTAGGGAATTAAATGCTGCTTGTCAGGAGGGTATGCCGAGATCATGGTCCACGGCAGTCATCGTTCCAATATTTAAAAAGGGCAATAGAAATGACCCCCAATGTTATCGCCCAATATCCCTCATAGATGTCACGGCAAAAATCATGGGGAGAGTCATTCTCAATCGCCTTTTGGAATGGGCCAAAGAATATAACATCATTACTGATCTCCAGTATGGGTTTAGGAGTGGGCGTTCAACATCAGATCAGTGCCTTAACCTCTACCACCTAGTGGCCAAATACACCCTGGCCAGGGAAGGTACTGTGTACTTGGCATTTATGGATCTCTCAGCAGCTTTTGACTGCGTTAGCAGAAGGAAGCTGTGGGGGATGTTGGCTGAGATGGGCATAGATCTGGGTTTGTTACGAGTACTACAGTCACTCCACCTCGAAACTACGGCACAGGTGAGATTTACAGATGATGGCGACCTGACCGAGGAGTTCCACTGCCGGGGAGGGGTGCGGCAAGGCTGCATCCTGGCCCCATTTTTATGTACGCTATATGTAAATGGGCTAGATAAAGCTCTGGGAGGGCTGGATGCAGACTGCCCTTGTATAGGAAAGAGAAGCATACCAGTCCTCCTATATGCAGATGATGCAGTACTTTTGGCACGCACAGGAAGGAGCCTGCAGTTGCTTATTAATGGGTTTGTCAGGTTCATGGCGGACCTAGATCTAGTGCCCAATTTATCCAAGTCTTATGTTATGGAAGTAGGCAAAAAACCGGCTAAGAACTATAGTTTCTCAATAGGCACCCATATAATGGAAAAAGTTAAAACTTTTAATTACTTGGGGATTGTTTTTGACCAAGATCTCAGTTTCAAACCCCTAGTAAGCCTGAAATGTAGTCAATTTCCGAGTGCTGTGGGATCCATTATGAATTTCGCAACAAGATTGGGTCGCTGGTCCCCGCACGAAATTACCCAGTTATATAGTTCACTTTGCTGCTCAAAGACCCTCTATGGAAGCGAGGTATGGGGCTTCCGTGATATGGGGAACATTCAAAAAGAAGAAGGCAAATTTCTAAAAAGGCTTCTGCAGGTCCCCATAAGCGTCTCTTCGTATGTTGTCCACGAGGAATTGGGTATGGACTATCTTACTGATCAAGCTGCCTCTAACCCAATTTCTTGTTGGGTAAAAATATGGACTAATCCAGAGGCCACCCTGAGTAGATTAATTATACAGGATTGCATGAAAGGGGATAAGTGGCCTAGAATACCATGGCTAAGATATGTAAGGGATGCTCTGACCAGGCTGGGTCACGAAAAGTTCTTCAATGATCCAAGTACGCTGGCCAATAGAGATAAGGGCAGCATAAAGAAAGCCTGTAGGCAGTACTTGGCCAGGACTAGAGAAGCAACAGAGGGGTCTAAAAGTACAGTGAGATCACACCAGCTCATCAAAACTCAGCCGGGCATGGAATTTTATTTGGCCAACATGTATAATAGACATGATAGATATTTAATGTCTAGATTTAGATTAGACTTGCTGCATCATATTTTGGCCGTCCCAGCAGGTTTTGTACATGACGTAAGCTTAAAAGGGTGCTGCGGCTGCGATCTTAGATCTCCGCAAGACACCCTGCATTTTGTGTTATTGTGCCCCTACTTTTCTTATCCACGTTCATTGTTTTTAAAAACATTACTTAAACGTGCAAATATTGGACAGGCCAAAGTGTCCCTCTTATTTCTTAAGCTGGCTGCTGATCCTTTTACACTGTTTAGCATGGTGCATTTTTTGCGTTTGGCAGTCAAGCTGAGAAAAACTAGGGGAGAGGAGTAATGGGGTCGACCGTATCAAAAATGAGCAGTAATGAAGGAACTAAAATTAAGAAAGGAGTAGAGTATAAGTGTATAGCTCGCCCGCTTAAGGATAACATGGATGGTTAGCTTTTAAAGTTGCTTGTTTTAATATGAATTATTTATTAATGTATGGAATACTGTGTTTTAGAAGGCCCGATTGTATAATATGTATCTTTTATGGCTATTTTTTAATAACCGAATAAAGATTATTTGAATTTGAATTTTGAATTTGATAAGAACACTGGGCATCTCTGGGTCAAGTTTCTTGTACAGAATTTGAAGCACAATAAAGTCTTTAGTCTTGCCTGTTCTGTAACATAACCATAACTCTGACAATCACTGACTTACGAACATTGCAACAAATCTAAGTAGCACAATAATAACATCTGTGTCATTTGACAGCACGATGACTCAACTGGAATATCCCCGAAAACTCATCCCACCTTCCCGCCATCTCATTCTGGAGCCTCTGGGGTTCTTATGTTTCCTGATTGTATCGATCAGATCATCAACATCTTCAGGAGTTCGATAGTTATACATCTGGTTATACACAGCATTGCCGGAAACTTTAAATTGTGTTTAGCCCCCTATTTATGGAGTTCTCCCAGCCCCCTACCAAGCTCCCACTTTAACTGGTCGGTGACCTTATAAACATCTGACCTAATACTAAAGAAGTAATCTTTAGCAGTGCATATCCTGGATTTCAAAGCAATGCCCAAGATGGTCTCCTTCACCGTAGAAGTAAGGAAGTTCACCATTGTCTTCCTTGGCTTCTGGGGATCTGTGTTTCTTTTAAATGGTTCCCTGCACACTCTTTGAAGCTTAAGCTCTAGGTTAATGTCTGACCTGTCCTTAAGAACTGTGTCCAGTAGCAATGCAACCACGAAGAACTTTATATCAGCCCCTTCCTCCATCTCTGGGACATTCAGGATCCTGAGGTTGTTCCTCCTAGAATGGCTCTAGATCCTTTCTCGAACCTTCCTCAGGCCATGATTTTATTTTGTTAGCAGTGAAATTATGCTTGCATTTTTCTGTACATGTTGCTTAACCAGTACCACTTCTTCCTCCAGCACTTTAGTCCGTGCAGCCACTTCATCTAGTTTTTTGTTCAAGGTTAGGCAGGAGTTTTGGATCCCAGATTGATTGGCATCAGAAACCTCAAATCTGTTCTTAATGACAGTCCTTAGATTCATTAATATGGTAGTGACTCCTATTCCTGTGTTCCTACTGCCTAAGCCCAGTCATCTCTGCTAATCCCACTGTAAGACTCCCGAGGGCCGCATTATCCACTTGGAGCCCAGGGGCAGCTCATCCACCTGCTCTAGTCTCTCTGGAGCGGCCAGTACCTCAAAACTATTCCTAGTAGGGATCTGCACAGATATCCAAGTGCCTCCATTCTTACCCAACCCAAATACTGTGATAGAAACATCTATATTATTTGTAGCTGCTTCTTGTATGCTTTGATTGGGCTCTGTTGCAGCCATTACCCTAAAGTAGGATTTAAGGGACGGGGTCACTCATATGGGTGGCAGGTGTTTTCCTTCCCCTAGCACCTGGTGTCTTATTCGGCTGTGTAGAGGATTTTCCAAAATTTGGTCTAGGCCCCCAGAACCCCACCAGCAGTACTGCAATGAGGTAAAGCTGCGGGCCTGATGTTATTCCCTCAGAGCTATATAAGATACTAAAGAAGCTGGTGGCTCAGTTCTGGGTTAAAACTGTTGAATCCCATCTATCTTGAGAATGCCCAGATCCCGAAGTCATGGAGGGAAGCTACACTAGTGCTGTTTTTGAAACCCGCTAAAGATCCTTGGAAGGCAGACTCCTATCAGCCAATTTCTCTTTTAAATATTGATTACAAGGTTTTCGCCAATATTTTGGCAGGTAGGCTGGTTAAGTTGGCTCTATAACTAATTCATCTAGATCAGAAAGGGTCTGTCCCCCAAAGCGCCAGATCCATGATGTTACTCAGCAATTAATTGGATGCATCGATCTGGCCACAGATTGCTCGATTCTATTGCTGCTGCCACAATAGATGCTGCCAAGGCCTTTGACTGGGTCTGTTGGGCGTATTTGTGGGAAGTCTGGCAGTATTAGGGCTTAGCCTGTGTTTTATTCTGACTCTTCAGAGAATGTATGCAAACTCATCAGCGCAAATTTTATTTAATGGAGCTCTGACTGAGAGTTTCAAGATTACTCAGGGTACGAGGCAGGGGTGCCCTTGTCTCCTCTTTTGTTTGTTATTTATATCGAACCATTTGCCCAGTTACCTAGAAGAGACCACCAGGTAATTCTCTTTTCCGTGCAACAACTAAGGAATAAGATAGCACTCTACGTTAGATTTAATTATATATACACATCAGACCCTCTTCAAACAATCCCCAGGGTAGAAAAGTTAGCAGAAGAATTTGGGGCACTGTCAGTCTATTCCGTGAACACAACCAAGTTGTAGATTATGTGCTGGAATATCACTGATTGGGAGGTGACTGAGGTTAAGTATTTGGGCATCTCAATAGTTCATTCATTGGGGGCTGTTCCAGTACATAATTAAAGGTGGATGCAAAGGAGATTGATCAGCTTCTTATTAGGTGGAGAAACTTGCCGTTGTTGATTTATGGGCGGGTGAATTTGATTACAATATTGGTTTCACTTAAGGTGACCTATCCTTTTAATTGTATCCCCCTCACGTTTCCCAAAAAAAGAGATAGAAAAAATACAGGGGAAAATAACTGGCTTTATCTGGACTTAAGGGGGAGCTAGGCTCTCTTGGAAAAAATTGAGGAGGAGTTTTCAAGAAAGGGGGTATGGCATTACCGGGCTAAAATTGTATTTGTATTGCTTTTCAACTTAAGAACTGTAGGGTGCTTCTTGGGACACCGGATAGTTCAACATGGGTTTGGATTCTATCAGAAATGTTGACAGGGGTGGGACCCATGGGCTTTCTATACAAATTTGGGGCACCCAAGTTGTTTAAGAAAGTCTGTCTGAAAGTTTTAAAAGCTGCACTTAGCCTTTGGTAAAGTCCTAGGAAGATCTTGGGATTTAGGTACTATTCAGATTTTTCCCAGTTTTGGATTCTCCGGGCACCCCAGAATGTCTGTTGGATAGGTTGTGTCTTCCATTGAGGAAGGCCAGGATAACCAGTTGGGGGGATCTTTTTATAGTGCAAGGGCTTTTACTTTGGGAAGCACTTAAGGAAAAGACTGGGGTGTCCCTGTCAAGATTTGAATATGTACAGCTCTCTTCTTGGTATCTGAGTGCTAATTCGGTGATTGGTGGTGCCTGTGAGGTCTCCTGCAAGATATGCAGTCCATAAGTAAAGGGGTCTCTATATCGTATCGAAAGCTCTTCGAAGCCGATGATGAAACTTCGGAGGCACTGATCCCAGAATCCAAGCTCCCACATTTGTGGCAAATATCTTTGAAAATGTTATATTCTATGATCAAGCCAGCCAATCTAAAAAAGAATCACTTTTACACTATTAATAGAATATACTGGACACCTCAGATGTTAGCAAGATTTGGCGTTCTCCGATTCGAAGATGTAAAAGATGTGGTCATCTTGAAGTGAATGACGAACATATGTTCGCCACTTGTCCTTCGATTAGTGGGTTCTGGAACAATGTCAGCAATATTCTAGCCGACATCCTGGGACTCAGGACTGAGATGAGCCCCGCGCTTGTGCTGATGGGAGTAGATACAGAGTCACTTAACCTTTTGGGCAGGTCGCAGAGGGCCTAGTTTTTTTTATTTGGTGCTTTTTGCGAGAAGAGAGATCTCCAAACATTGGCTACATCCGGAAGTTACCCTCACGGAGGATTGGCTTAAAGCTGTGCGCTGGACCTGCAAGATGGACTTGGGCTGCATCCCAAGTAGAGCGGATACTATCTGGAGAGACTCTCTAAGGTGGAGTGGTGTGTCAGAATCAGAAAGTTGAGCAATCCTATGATTGAACCTAAGCACCAAAAAGATAAAGGTGTTTAAGCCCAGGCTGGTGTGGCTGGGGTACTACTTCTGCATTATGTGTGAGGTCAGTTCCACTGTGTCACCTCAGAATTGCAAACGTTGTGGTGATAAGAGGGCAAAAAAAAAAAAAATACTCGATTAGAACAATTTCGAACAGCCCACTCAACATGTGCTACAACCAGTAGGTCAGCTTCCTCCAATTTGCTGTTAAGTTCTTTAACAATATGGCCTGTACCTTTTGAATACACCTTTGAAGGCACAAACTCCTCATTGACGATCATTCCACTTGCAATAATTGGAAATATAGGGTTCACTGAAGCATCAGCAATGAGTTGGCAAGTTAAAATCGCCAACCTCAATTCCTTTGATCCTGTATTAGGGTGGCCGGACTCTGCACCTCCCTCACCCAACACAGTTGAGGTAGCAAAAAACCTCAACATGTAATTTGACACCTGCATGTTTTCACCCACAAGCACTTGCAGTGGCAGGAATGTGTTTTAATTGAATAAAATCTCAGAATATTTTTTCTTTTGTGGCTTTTGCATTAATTACGTCCACATTGGACTATTGCAACAGTCTATATGCAGGTGCCACCAAAAAGATTTTGCAGAAGCTGCAGGTAGTACAACACACAGCAGCTAAGCTTGTTCTGAAATTGCCACGCCGTTCCTCTGCCTTAGCTGCTCTTAAGGTTCTTCATTGGTTGCCAATACATAAAAGGGTTCTGTTTAAAATCCTCTTGCTCACTTTTAGAGCATGTCAGGACCAAAATGTATAGTTCCTAGATTCACTCATTACACCACCATACAGACCCTGAGATCCTTATCCGACAATCTTTTCAAACCCCCTACCTTTAGTTGTAAGACCAAAGGTGGCAAATCCATTGCTGTCCTGGGGACCAAGGCCTGGAAGCAACTCCCCAGACATCTGAGATTCATTGGCTCAGAATCTCTCTTCAGGAAACATCTGAAAACATAGCTCTTCACAGCCCCTGATTTATTGTGTTACACCATTATTCAGTGATCTTATGGGGTTTTTTGGCACTCTGCTGTTGTGAACTTTTTCCGCTTAGCGCCAGGATGCTCCTTGTGGGCTGACAGTTGCGCTTTACAAATGCAATATTCATTCATTCATCTTGTTTGATGTTGCTGACCAGAATTTATCAAGTTGCACAGGTATAGGGATCGAATTTTTGATGCAGACAACGTCAATTGCTCCACTCGTAGACATTTGTCTGATTCGCTCACATTCTTTGACAGATAGTTCAAGAGAACTGTCAAACACAATGTACAACCTCAGAGAGTTCAAGATGTCTGCCGTAGTCTAGAGGTGGGAGACAACTGCCTTGGGCGAGCATGCCTTCAATAGCCAGTCATCGAGATAGGGGAAGACTGGAACCCAATTTGTGATCACCTGAGGGGCACTGGTAAGGCCAAAGGGGAGCACGATGACCTGAAAGTGCTTGTGGATGTAAGTAACGTCTGTAGGCAAGCAGGAAGGCAATATGGATATAAGCGTCCTGCAAGTCCAACGCTACCATCCAGTCTCCTGGGACGAGGGCAGAAAGGACCTAGACCAAAGTGAGCATTTTGAACTTCTCTTTCTGAAGGAAGAAGTTGAGGATCTGGAGGTCTAGGACAGGACGCAAGCCTTTGTCCTTTTAGGGCACCTGAAACTAGCGGGAATAACCACCACGTCCAACTTCTGTGGCACAGGGACCCTCTCTATGACCCCCCTAGGCCAAGAGATCCGTAACTTCCTCGTGGAGAAGCGCCAAATAATCCTCTGAGATACGGTAGTAGGAGGGTGGTATGGAGGGAGGGTCAGTCTCGAAAGGGATGGAGTAGCCCCTTTGGACTATCTGCAGAACCCACCTGTCCGACGAGATGGACTTGCAGCGAAGGAGATGATGGCGAATCCTGCCTCCGACTGGCCGATGGTGGGCCTGAAAAGTTGGACTAGGAAGGTGTGTGTGAGAAAGTGCCATCTTTCTTGCATGGTATGCCCCCCACTTTTTGCTGAATTGCTGATGTACTTTGACTGAGTGTTCCCTGGGCTCCTGCCAATCAGGTACCCAGGGCCTGTGTTCCCTCCCTAACACTACATGACAACCTAAACCCAATTGGCATCTCTGGCCAAAGGTCAGCCCCTGGTAAATGGTACCATAGGTACCCAGGGCACTGTGACCAGAGAAGGCCCCTAAGGGCTGCAGCACTTATTGTGCCACCCTTACAGGCCCTGTACACACACACACACACACACGCACACACACAGACAGACAGACAGACAGACAGACACAAACACACACACTAACACACACACACCAACACACACACACACACACACACACACACACACACACACACACACGCACACACACACACACACACACACACCAGGTTGAGTGTCTGGGTGCAGAACCAAACAGAGTCGACAGGGCACACATCCCTGTGTGCCATGCCCACAACACACACTGCCCTGGCCTACATCAGCCACCCCTCTAGCTGGGTGCCCTATGCCCGTGGTGTGGGCACAGGTCCATGAGCACTGTGCTCCTACAGTACCCAGGTCCATTCCTGGGCACTGTAAGTGCAGTGCTGCCATTTAAGAGTATATGGTGCTGGGAGATCGTCAACACAAACTCCACAGCACCACGATGGCTGCACTAAAGACTGAGAAGTTTGATATCAAACTTCTCAGCACATTAAACCTGCACTGATGCCAGTGTGGGATTTAATGTACAATGCACGACAGAGGGCATCTTAGAGATGCCCCCTGAACCTAACCTACAATCCACGTCTTTTCTGAGGGGCTGCCTAGGCTACCACACAGCGGACATGTTGCTGGACTCCTGGGTAGGAGAGCCCCTGCTCTCCTGGGCCTGCAACAATGCACATCCTGGGTGAGGTGCTAGGTCTCCTCCCCCAGGATGGGCAGGGAAAGCTTCAAAGGCATTCGCCTTTGGGAGCTTCTCCAGGCCACTTGCTGTACTCAGCAACTGGCCCCTACCGGTTCTGACACCCACTCTGGCAGGAAGACTGTCCGAAACCCCAAGGAAGCAAAGGGGGTGTGCCAGTCTCTGCTAACCCCACCCCTCAGGTGGGGGAGGCGAGGTGAAGCACATCTCCGGGCTCTCGCCATCTTGAAGATGGGCAGCCCTGCCCAATCAGGACTAGGCTATAGCCCCCCTCCCACTGGAGAGTGGCAAGACAGGGGGTGTATCCACCCCAGGGCAGGGACCCATTGGTCCCTGCCCTTTACCCCTACCTACCTGTAACACCCCTAAATCTAGTACTTAGGTGCACCCTGAACCTTCCTTCCTTAGATCCAGATTCCGAAACTGCAAAGACGATCAAGAAGCAAGAAGACCCGCCGTGCAGCTGCTAACAAGAGGAAGACACCAACTGCTTTGGCCCCAGCCCTACCGGCCTGTCGACCCTCGAACCTGCTCCTGCTAAACCCCGGCATCTCCAATGGCCAGCAACCTCACAAACCCCGGAGGACCTGGCTACCTTGTGACTCTAAGCAACTGGGACTCCCACGAGCAGTGGTACTGCTCAAAGCAAGTAACTGACCCCTGGCATCAACCAGGAACCACGAATCCTGCACACTCTGCACCCGCCAAGCCTGGCCTGTGCCGGCGTGGACCAAGACCACAAGGACATCCCCCCGGCGACTGTGACCCCGAATCCAGCACCCCCCTTGACGCTCCGGACGATGCCTGCAGCCTCAGAACCAGGGACCCCTTCAACCGCAACCAGCAGAGGGTAAGATTTCCCGACGCCAAAAGGCACCCTTGCACCCGGCGCCCGGCGGCCCCCTGTGCCCCACTCTTGGGTGCCTACCTATCCTCCAACTACCCAACTTACCTCTCGAAGTGGTGGTCACATCTGAAGAATCTTCGTCCCCGAGCTTGCAGCCTTTGTTCGTTCTTGAGCTTATCTATTGCAATCCATTGAGCGCCCGACGGCTCAAAAGCACCCTGCACCCAGTCGCCCGAGTGGCCCTGGCAGTGCAACTTCTACTCTAACCTACTTCCCCATTTGCCCTGAGCAAGTGACCAGGAGCCCAGCTCCCACAGCCGCATGGCCTCCTAGCCACAGGCCCCCTACCTCCCAAAGGAGAACATTGGACCTAACTCACTCTGCACCCGGCTGCCCCAGTGCCGCTGAGGGTGTAACAACTGTACTTACCTGACCCTGAGAGACCCCTGAGTCTATGCCCAGAACCTTAACTCTGCCAGTCGAGTACTTACCCAAAAGCCGATAATTCACTTTCTTCCATAGGGTAAAATTGGCTGGTTTCACTTGAATATTCTTCTAAGTGTGGAGTTTCTAAACTTTAAAATATTCACCTAAAATCAACCGAGTAACGAAAAGGAAAATACTCACCTGCTATCAGGAGAGATCCCAGTGCTGGATCTTGGTGGCCAGCACTGAACCTGAAAAGTGATTACAACCATGCTTACCGCTAACTCAATTTTCGTCCATAGGAAACCATTGACTGTTTTTCTGTGAAATTTCTTCTAAGTGTCGATTTTTGCAAACTACAAATATTCTTTAAAAATCGCACCAACTGTGAAAACGTAATTACTTACCTGTTTTATATAGATGTCCCAGTGCTGAATCTAGGAGCCCAGCACTGGACAAAATTAACGAGAACATACTTTACCTGTAACTTGAATTTTCTTCCGTAGGAAACCATTGACTTTTTCTGTGAAATTTCTTGTGTCGATTTTGCAAACTTACAAACATTCATTAAAATTCTCCTGTAAAGCCTAAACGCATGCTCTCAACTGCTTACAGGTGGTACACTAGTGCTGGATCCAGGATCCAACACTGAACTAGAAAAAGTAACAGTAACCCCACTTACCTGCTAAGTGAATTTCCTCCCATAGGATAACATTGCTGATTCTATTAGAAAAAGTTTCTAAGTGTTAACTTTTAACATACCAAAATATTGCTTAAAAATCACAACAGTAACTAAATCGTATTTACTCACCTGTTTCGAGGAACTGTCCCAGGACTGAATCTAGGATCCAGTCCTGGAGTTAGAAAAGTAATCCATAAAGTAACTATTTGCATTTAACTAGAAATTCCCATTGAGCTCAATGTATTATTTTGTTTGAAATTGTGTTGCCTATTGCAACCACTGTAACTATTATATTCAAAAGTCTATTGCCTATTTAAAAGTATTCATCTAAAGCATCTCAATCTGAGAATGTATATTTTGATACCTATGGTTGGTTCTAAAATAAAACTACCTATCTTTATACAAAAACCATTGGCCTAGAGTTCAATCCTTGAGTGTGTGAGACCATTTGCTGACTGAGTGTGTACAACAAATGCTTTACACTGTCCTCTGATACTGCCTTACTGCTCGACCAAGCTACCACTTTAAAGAGTAAGGTTATATCTAGCTTTAGCCTCTGCCAAACCTCTGGGGACTGTGGACTCTGTACACACTGTACCTATTTGGGAACAGTATATACTGAGCCACTTTCCTACAGTTTGGAGGCAGTGACAGAGGGGGAAAGGGTGAACTGGCCAGCTCGCTGGCTCCCTGACCCACAAGGACGCTGGGTTCCATGTCTGCGGCCACTCAGAGGCTGGACAGCTTGCATGACTCGGTGGCTGGTCTGGACAGGACATGGCAGGGTAACCCTCCCGTAGCCATGAAAGGGACGAAAGGCAGACTGATGGGGACAGATGGCAGCTGTGAGGTCCAAGGATCTGGCCGTAGCTCGAGATTCCTTGAATATCTCAAGCGCCAAATTCGTCTTGTTGCTGCAAAAGTGAGAGCCAAAGGGCATGTCTATCAGGGTAGATTGGACATCCCCCGAAAAGCCAGAAGTCCTCAACCAGGCATAGCCTCATAATGCTACTGATGAGGCAAGCGTTCTGTCCAGCGAGTCGGTAGTGGCCAGTTAACAATGCATGGTGAATTTCATGGCGACTGGGAGAGAATGGCCCTAGCCTCCTCCAGGCACTGAGGTAGCACCTGTGCAACCGTATCCAAGATGGTATGGGAGTATCGGCCCAAGAGGCAAGTGGTATTCACCTACCACAATGCCAAGCTGAAGGAAGAAAATATCCTCTTGCCAAGGTGGTCCAGCTTCTTGGATTCCCTACTGGGGGTGCAGAAGGGAAGGTGAGGCTTGAACAACCAAGCTCTCATGGAAAGGATGTTGTGTAGGGAATGTAGGACTATGGGCGATTGCCCTGTCCACAGGAGCCCTTGTGCTGGGCTTGGACCAAGTGCTCTGAAGGACATCAGTGAGGGCTTCATTAAAGGGTAAAACAGGTTTGGAGGTAGAAGCCGCAGGGTGAAGCACCACTGTTAGGTTAGTCCTGACTGCCACTGAAGGAAATTTGAGTCAGAGGACCCCGGCAGCCCTTACTACCACTGTGTAGGAATCCCCCTCCTCCATAGATCGATTAGGGAGAGAAAGCAAGCCTGTGATAGGGGGAAAGAGTCCAACCCACTGGCTTCAGACAGGTCCGTCCGCCAGCCCATTGTGTCTTCAAGATGGTCTGTTAAAGGGTCTAGCTGCCCCTCCCAGTCCTCTTTACTACCTCCTGGTACAAAATCAACACCAGGGATGAACAGAGGGACATAAGTCCCTTCCGGCGTCCAAACAGACGTTGGTCCGGCTCCATGTCCACATCGGGGATGAAGATGGGGTCGACGCCGACCGGGGGAACGGTCAGCGTCTGAAGCGTCACCACTGGGATAAACATCGGGGAAGGTCGAGGTGTAATGATCAAAATCGGTCCGGATCTGCTAGCGGATCCACGGGTGCTCCCTAGATCCGGGGCTAAAGCTGCTGGTGTGGAAGGCCTAGGGCCCGCAACCGAATCTGCGGGGCCCAAAGGCACACCAGCAGAGCCGGGCTGCCCAAAGATGAGGTGCAGGGAAACACATAAACCATTCTCAATTGGGAAGGAGATGCTCTGGCTCCCGGAAAAGTGGGGAGGCGTGGAGTTGTCTCGGAAAGAGGCTCAGAGGATGGAGGCCTAGAGCGACGACACACTGCGTCCCGCATGCAATCAGCCAACGGACTGGGTGAAGTCGAAGAATGCCTATGCTCAACCCGAAGATTTTGAAAGTGACTGTTTTCAGAACCTTCCTCTCGATCGAGAATGGGAGCGACGCAGAGCTGAGCACCGGGCCTCCAACAGCTTTCGGGATTGCTTCCGATTCATGGCCCAACACTCGGAGCACAAGTTTGAGTTCTGGTTGCGCTCCAAGCACAAGAGAGTCCTCTGATTTCCACCTCTCCCAGATGGCTGACCGATCCCAAGAGTGATGCATCGGTCACTACTCTGTGGTCTGGGTGGGGAAGGAAGAGGGGTCTGCCTCTGAACAATCGCGGTTAGTTAGCCACCACTGCAGGGTCTGTGCAGTTCCCTTCGAGGTCTGGACCATGTCTGAGAGATTTCCCTGATGCTGCGCCCACTAGAACTTCAAGTCCCACTGCAGAGCCTGCATATGCCATCTTGCATGTGTCCCTCTGAGGATGCAGGAGGCCATGAGGCCCAGCAGCTTCAGTCATTCTCACTGAAATCAATGATAGAGGCTGAAACATCGGCATCATAGCCTGACTATCCCGGACTTGCCATTCGGGAGGAAGGGCCTGAAACTGCACGGTGTCCCGCACAGCTCCAATGAACGGGAGGTTCTTAGAGGGCGTCTGGTGTGACATTCAAATTGTATTGGAATTATTTACAGGTTTGTATTACTTTTAGCAGTTTAAAATACAGTTAATTACTTTCGATTAATCTTGGATTACATTTCAGTTACTTTTAGGTCTCGAGGTGATATGCAGAGATAACACACACTGCCTGTTTGTAACATCTGGAGTCTATGTTGCGTGTTCTTATTTAAGTCCAGGTACAATGAGTTGTGATAGTCCAGTCTGGACATTACCACGAGCGACCTGCTTACGGGCAGACTGCTGAATAAACGGACAGATTTACTTAAGCATCCTTATAATGCAGGTGCAGGTTGCTATTGTACGATTCGCTTGGGCATTAAGGTTAAGTTCGGAATCAATCAGAACTCCAAGACTCTAAGCCTTTTTTACCGGGCAAGTTCCTTAAGAGTGCGGCCTTCAATTGCTATTCCAGCTAGGTTAGGTGCTCCTGAACCAAAAATCATCACTTCTGTCTTTTCCCCGTTAAGTTTTAAAAAGTTACAAGACATCCTTTCTACCACTGTAGACATGCATTGTGAGACATTCTCTGCTAACATGAGTCCTTGGGAATTGGCACCATAATTTGAGTGGCACCAGCCTATGGCATTGCTTTCATTCTGAATGTCTGGATTATTACTACTAGGGGGGCCACATAGAGATTTAAGAGCGTGGGGCTCAAAGATGAGCCCTGCCGCACTCCACAAGGCAGGGAAAAGACCTCTGAGTAAAAGTGCTGTACCATCACCTTTTGAGATCTTTCCCTAAGGAAAGAGGACAGAAGGGCTAGGGCTTGGTGAGAAATGCCTAGGCCTTGAAGTCTCTCCAACACCAGCAAAGGCAAAATGGTATCAAATGCCGCTGATAACGCCAAGAGTATCAATGCCGCACCCTGTCCTTCATCCACTAACTGCTTTATGCAGTCAGTGGCTGAGATTAATGCAGTTTCTGTCCCATGGTGTTTCCTAAAGCCGAACTGGAAGTCATTAAGCCAATGCTGCTGTTCTGCAATTTCCATCAAATATTAAGGTGCTTCTCCAGAATCTTTGCTGGAAAAGGAAGCAGGGAAATGGGGTGATCATTTTTGCAGGGAGTGATATCCAGATTGTGTTTCTCTAAGAGGGGCCTAATGATAGCCTTCTTCCAACTCCGAGGGTAAGATCCAGATATTATCACTTTATTCATTAATTTGGAAGGTGCATCGGCTATAATACTGACCGCCAAGTGGAGGACTGCTGGTGGACAGGCTTTCAGAGGTGATCCTGAGTTTGTTTTAAGAAGATATTGTTCCACCATCTTGAAGGAAAGCCTTAGAAAAACCGATAAGACTTCTGTCTCTTGGAGTGTTTGTGATGACATCCCTTGGTGTGTCAGTAGGGGCCAGCTAGTAGCACTTAACTGAGTGGACACGGAGATCTCCGGTATGACAAAGATGCTGCATGCTGGGCAGGCAGGCTTCCTGAAGGCGAACACCAGCTCAAAAGGTAAGTTGGGATCTTGGTGGTTGCCTGCACACCGTCAGTTAGGCCAACCAGGGCAGCGGAGCATCGGGTGCAGGGGTGTCTTTTGACGTTGGATCTTTTTACCAGCTCAGGGGAACCCTTTAGGTTGAGGCTGCAGTTCTCGACTTGAAGCTGGAGGGCGGTCGGGGATCACCAGGTCGGGATCGCTGGGTAGACCTCCTTGTGGTGCTGGGCCACTCGAACTTGGGCCGTGGGCGTTGGGTGCAAAATCGCAGAGCCGCCTGGATCCGGATTCTATGGTTGAGTCTTGGGTCAAGCAAATCCAGTGCTCACTGGAGACAGTCGGTAAGATGGGTGCATGGCAGGTCCTCCAGGCGGGGCTGTTGGCTGCTGGACACACCAGGGTTTCACTGTAGTCAGGTCGGAGTCAAGACAGGCCGGTAGGGGTGGGGCCAAAGCAGTTGGTGTCCTCTTCTTTCTTGGTCAGCATGGCTCTTTGGTCCTTCTTTCTTCCTCGAATCTGAGGAGGCAAGGTTCAGGGTCACCCCTAAATACTACATATAGGGCGATAAAGGGGTGTGCAGGTTGGGACCAATAGGTCCCTTCCTTGGCGTAGGAACACCCCCTTTTTGCCATCCTCCAGTGCAAGCAGGCATGAGACTCTTCCTAATTAGCTGTGTCCCCTGATTTCCAAGATGGAGGGAACTGAGAAGTGTGCATCACCTCGTCTCCCCCACCTGAGGGGTGGGGTTGGCAAAGGTGGGCCCACCTATCCTCTAAGCTCGGTTTTCCTGTCGACTCTCCCACCCAAAGTGGGGGCAGAACCAATGGGAGCCAGTTGCTAGGGGCAGCAAAAGGCAGGGGCAGGTTACAAAAGCGGCAGGGTTTTGAAGCTTCCCCTTAGTGGACCCAACCCATCCTCGGGGCGGGGGGAAGGGGGATGACAGTTCTGCCCAGGATGAGTTTTGTTTCTGGACCAAGAGAGCGGAGGCCCTCTAACCAGGAATCCAGAAACCTTTATGGTGGTGGCAAATGGAGGGAAGCCATTCAGGAACCACACCAGTGCTGGTCGTCTTTCAGAGGGCATCTCTAAGATGCCCCGTGTGTGCATTTTTCATTAAATCCCACACTGGCATCAGTGTGGGTTTAATGTGCTGAGAAGTTTGATAGCAAACTTCTCAGTTTTCAGTAAAGCCAATATGGTACTGTGGAGTTTGTAATAAAACTTCCAGCACCATATACTCCTAATGGCATTACTGCACTTACAATGTCTGAGAATTGGCTTAGATACTGTAGGGGTACAGGGCTCATGCACCTGTACCCTCACCACTGGTACAGTGCCCCCAGCTAGAGGGGTGGCTGATCTATGCCAGGGCAGTGGGTTGTAGGCATGGCACACAGGGATGTGTGCCATGTCGACTCTTCACTTTGTTCTGAACCAAAACACTTTCAGCCTGCAAAGGCAGTGTGTGAGTGTAAAGGTATAGGGCCTCTAAGGGTGGCACAATAATTGAAGCAGCCCTTGGAGGCCTTCATTGGTCACAGTTACCTGGATGCCTGAGGTACCATTTACCAGGAACAGACATGTGGCCAGAGAGTGCTAATTGGGTTTGGTCTTCAATGCAGTTTTAGGGAAAAAACATAAGCCCTGGGCACCTGATTGGCAGGAGCCCAGGGCACACACAGTCAAAGTACATCAGCAGTTCAGCAAAAAGTGGGGGCAACCATGTAGAAAGAGGGCACTTTCTCACAACGCTGACATCACAATGGCGCAGAACCGACCGACGTCACCTACCAGTGCGTGCAGAAGTACTGCTCGCAGAAAACATTTCTGGATCCAGTCTGACACATGGGAAATCCAAAGGTAACGAATCTGCGGCTAGATGTCTATAACACATTTCACACACACATTTTTCACTGAAAAAAACAAAGGTTACAGGATGTGATAGTCCGTGAAATTCAGCAGTTTTAGTTAACTGAGCTAACTATAACTCGCGCCCCCGTAATACACTACTTATGACCTCCGATATTACATCACTCATGACATGGTCAGTGACATCACTGTCAATATCTCAAATGACATCACTGATTATATCATCCAGTGACTGAGTGTTTTAAAAAAGTTTATGAGTGTTATGGATGATTCAGGGGGTGCGTGATGTCCTGTATAAGTGTGTGATTAGGTGTCTCAGTGAATGTATGGGTGAGTGACTTGTTGTATCAGTAGGTCAGTGGGTGTTTAAGTGGCTATACGTGTGTGTGAGTGGGTATGTGAATGGCTGTATGAGTGACTGATTGGTTGTCTGAGTAGGTGGGTGAGGGGGTGTGTGACTGCCTGTATGGATGAGTCAGTGGCTGTATGAGTTAGTGAGAGTGTGTGTGTGTGTGTGTGTGTGTGTGTGTGTGTGTGTGTGTGTGTGTGTGTGTGTGTGTGTGTGTGTGTGTGTGTGTGTGTGTGTGTGTGTGTGTGTGTGTGTGTGTGTGTGTGTGTGTGTGTGTGTGTGTGTGTGTGTGTGTGTGTGTGTGTGTGTGAGGGGCTGTATGGGTGAGTATGTGAATGGCTGTGTGGGTGAGTGGATGAATCAGTGGTATATGGGTGAGTAACTAGGTATGTGAAAAGCAGCATAAGTGAGTGATGGGGTATATGAGTGACTGTATAGGTGAGTAAGTGAATGAGAGTTGCTGTATGGGTGAGTGATTGTGTCAGTATCTGTATGAATAAGTGTGTATGTGTAACTGTATGGGTGAGTAAGTGGCTGTATGATTGACTGAGTAGGTGTGTGAGTAGCTCTATGGGTGACTTGACTCAGTGTGTGAGTGGCTGTAAGTCAGTGTCTGTATTAGTGAGTGAATGGGTGCATGCAAGGCTGTATGGGTGAGTGAGCGGATATGTGTGTAGATATATGAATGAGTGAGTGTATCTGTCTAAGTACTGGTATGAGTGTGAATGGGTTTGTGAATGGCTCTGTGGGAGTGGGAATATAAAAGGTTCTATGTGGGTGTGAGTGGGTGTATTAGTGATTTTGTGGATGATGGCATCAGTGATGGCATTTGAGATGTCATCAGTGATGTCACTGCCCACTTCATGTGTGATGTAATATGTGAGGTCATAAGAAGCGCATTTCAGGGGCGCAAGTTAAAGTTAGCTTATCTAACTAAAACTGCTGAATTTCACTGGCTTTGTATGAGTGAAATCCGAGCCTAACTATATGGTCCCTGTAATCTTTGTTTCTTTAAGTGAATTTCTAAGTTTTTATTTATTCCTTTTCCTAACTAGAACGTCCCTGTAACCTTTGATTTTTCAGTGAATTTCCATGGTCTATTAGGTAGTAATGGCATTTGCAGAGTAGTGGAGAATGAGGGCGTGGCCTCCGAAGACCTTTTCGTAATCACGCTGTGTGGGAATTACTGGACATAACAGGAGGGGTTGTTCACCCTCAAGGACAATAAGCAGCCAAGGGGACTTCATCGCCCAACTAGTAGTGTGCCAGGAGGCATGTTTGCAGAGTGGTAGAGAAAGGGGGCGGGTCACAAATACCTCTCAGCAATACCAACATATGGGACTTACTGAAGGTAACAGGTGGGGTAGCTCGCCTACAAGGATGTCCTTGGGGGCCAACAACTCCTCCTGTTACCTCCAGTAAGTCTCACACAGCGCAACTGCTTAGGGTCAATGGAGGCCACACCCCCTTTTTCGACTACTCTGCAAAAGCAATGAGCCTCCTGGCGCCATACTCTTTGGAGGTGTAACGCCCTGAACGTCTCAGGATCGTTTAACAGACACGATAATGAGAACGCAACCACTTGTGAAGGTTTAGTTGTTTTAATGAAGGCAAAAATAATACAAGGAATAAACAAAGGTTATAGTCACTGGAATCCTCCAGGCTAAGTACGTTACCAGCCCACAGCACGGATGGTCCTAACCGTCCTCTGCATATACGCCGATCCCGGCGTATGCCAACAGAGGGCAGAAATGAAATGGCCGACAATGCCAATCGGTAGGCTGTGAGGGGCACGAAGAGTGTTGGGGAGAATCGAGGAGTCAGGGAAACACCCAGCCGGGGTCTCTACCTGAAGGGAGCAGCCGCTCAACCTCTTCCTCAGACTGCACCGGGACGCGGAGTCACCTCCTGGTGATGCGTCACCGATACCCCAATCACAAGCAAAGAAGACTGAACCGAGAGCAGCCGCTCGATCGATCCCGTGGACTTCCGAGTCTGTAACGCGGCAAACACCTCCTGGTGTGCGTTACAGCTGGCAGTCCCTGTATCTCAGGTCGGGCTGGGAGTTACGACTCCAACCAGCAAAAGCGCCACTGCGCTTTGACTCAGCCGAGTCAAAAAGCGAAGCTCAATGGTTATCCGGTAGAGCTTCCGGGTCCTTCACAGGTGACGATGGGGCAAGACACGGCCCAGGGAGTAACGACTCGACCTACCTCCGTTCTTGCCTTACTGGAACACCACTCCGGAACACTGCTCTTCACTAAGCAGGTACGTCGGTGTAAACACGATATCCGACAGCGTTGTACCTCCCGGTTCCTCCCTTTATAGGGCGTGTTTTCCTTGAGTTATGTAACAGCTCTCCTGTTTACATAAGGGCGTGTTTTCCTTGAGTTATGTAACAGCTCTCCTGTTTACATAAGGGCGTGTTTTCCTTGAGTTATGTAACAGCTCTCCTGTTTACATAAGGGCGTGTTTTCCTTGAGTTATGTAACAGCTCTCCTGTTTACATAAGGGCGTGTTTTCCTTGAGTTATGTAACAGCTCTCCTGTTTACATAACCTCTCAACCGCTAAGCATCCTGGGAGATGTAGTCCGTTTTCGCTGGTTACCGTTTTCCTCCCCTCGCATGACAGGAATTCTTGACAGTACATCCTCCCTCTCAGCGGCTCCCCACGGGTCCAGCGCTGGCAGGAAAACGCCGATGGAACAAGGAGACCAAGCGCGGAGCATGAACCCCTTCAGCCGGTTCCCATGACTGCTCCTCCGGGCCATAGCCTTTCCACGCAACCAGGTACCACAGCTTCCCCCTGCGCCATTTGGACGCCCGTATGCCCGACACTTCATACTCCACCTCCGACTCCACGCATACCGGCCTGGGTGTCCCAGACGGCTTGGAGGGTGCTGGTTTGAGCAATGATACATGAAAGACAGGGTGTATCCGCAATGACTGGGGCAAGCACACCTTCACGTTCACGGGACCCATACACTTGGTAATTCGATAGGGGCCCATGTACTTGGGATGGAACACACTGTTCTTTCGAAACCTCATGTTTCTTGTGGATATCCAGACGTAGTCTCCAGTGCGGTACAGTGGCCCGGGCCTTCTCTTCCTGTCTGCCGCAGCCTTGTATCTTCTCTTGGCCTCTATTAGGACAGCCCTTGAGCGCATCAACGTGTCTTTTATGTGTGCCACCCTGTCCGCTGTGGCGGGAATCCTGTCCTCTCTGAACGGATGTAGAAATGGCAAGAACCTGGGATGTTGGCCATAGTTGCTATAGAACGGAGATGACTGTGTGGAGCTGTGAGTGGCGTTGTTATAGGCTATCTCTGCAACCCATAGCAAGTCGACCCATTCTTCCCTGCCCTGGTCCACAAAACATCGCAGATACTGTTTGAGCGTTTGGTTCAGGCGCTCGGTTTGGCCGTCCGTTTGAGGGTGGTAGCTGGTGGACAGGGCGGTCTTAACATGCAGCGCAGTGCACCAAGTCTTCCAGAATTGCGCAGTAAACTGCGACCCCCGGTCCGACACGATCACCCCAGGTAATCCATGCAGTCGTACCACATTCTTTAGGAGTAGTGACGCCAAATCCCCGGCCGTAGGGACTCTCTTGCAGGGGATGAAGTGCCCCATTTTTGTCAAGTAATCCACCACCACCAGCATTGCCGTCATCCCCTGGTCTACCGGCAGGCCCACCACGAAGTCCAGTGATATGCTATCCCATGGTCTATCCGGGGTCGGAAGTGGATGTAAGAGCCCTTGGGTTCGGCCATGGTCGGCCTTCATGGTAGCACACGTAGGACACTCCTGTCCCCACCTCCTCCGTTTTCCTCCCCTCGCATGACAGGAATTCTTGACAGGAGGATTAAGTCTACTTTACTCCGTAGGGTCCTTGGGGGCCAACTACCTCTCCCTTTATCTCCATTAAGTCCCACACAGCTGGATTGCTAAGAAGTAGCTGGACGCCACGCCCCCTTCCTCCACCACTCTGCAAACGCAGTTTCTGGCGCACTACTGGTTGAGGGAAGAAGTCCACTTTAGCCCTTAGGCCTTCAGGAGGCAAGGGGATGTAATCCCCCCACCAGCAGTATGCTGAGAGGTACGTTTGCAGAGTTGTGAAGAAAGAGGGTATGGCCTCTGAAAACCTCTCAGCATTCCAGCTGTGTGGGACTTACTGGAGGTAACATGAGGTCTTGTTGGCCCCCAAGGACCCTCAGCAGCCAAGGGGACATCATCCTCAACCAGCATACGGCTTCATACTGGTTGAATTATCTTTCTTTTTTAAAAAAATTATAAAGGAAGGGAGGGGGGCTGTGTGGCCCCCCCTACCCTGGGCTGTATTCTGCCCTGGGGACCCCATCCCCCGGTGCAAGGCATTTTTAGAATGGGGAGAGGGCTGCGCGCCCCTACCTCCCTGGGCCGATTATAGCCCCAGAGACCCCATACCCTGGGCCATGGTGTTTCCCTTTTTAGGTCGAGCCTAGCGCAGCGCGCATAAGCTGCACTAGGAAAACAACCTCTTGGAATCACTCTGGACTTTTCACACACTCGTGCGTGTTTTTTATTTTCTGCTTTATTTCAATTGGTCTTTGCGTGTGTCTTTCTAAAAAGACAGCATGCAATTGGGCAAAGGCGGCTGCATATCCCACCTTTCCCAGTAAATGTATCCGCCCACGGCTTGCGGTTACGAGCAGGGGCGCCATCTGTTCGGGGTCTTGTCACCATCTGCTTTTATTTAGCGTGTTCGCAGCGCTGCCGTGCTCACTCGCCTCCGCTTCTCTCTCGCGCCATTCTTTTTAACCCACCCTGCTTTCGCATGCCACATGCACACGCACACCCTTGCCAATGCTCTGTTTGCAATGAGAAACTTGTGCATTCGCTGTCATGCTAGGCCCATTGCTGTTGACTTGTAGAAGGAGGAAGGCAGCAGAATCATGTTTTGACAGTGGCGGCAGAGGTAGCGAGGCCTCTGCTTACACACACACAGCTCCTGATTTTCTCTACTGTGTTCGCTTTCTGATTTGGTACTGGCATTATATAATGCAATCTTAACTTTAAGGTAAGCACCCTATTAATATTATGTTTGTCCTCACAACCGCAGGTTCAAACCCCAGCGCGTCTGCTGAGCCTTTCATCCTAATAGAGGCCGACAAACTAATTAACATTGATTTGGTTGGCAATAAACATGTTACTCGGCACCAAGATGCAGCAAACTCCAGCCCGCCTTCACTTGCACACTGGGATAACTCACTTTCGCCTCCTTTCAATTCGGCTCCTGATTTTCTATTCTGTGCTCACTTTCTGATTTGGTACTGATTTGGTACTGGCATTATATAATAGGAGCCAGCAGCGACGGCGCACAGGCTGCAAACTGTTTTTGGTCAGGTTTCATTTCCAGACCTTGCCGCTTTCATTAGAAGGCGTGTCCCCTCCACCCCACCTCCACAAGAGTGCACTTTCATTTTCTCTAAAACACAAAGGAACATAAACAAAATCAATTACAATGACATCTTACTTTTCAGCTGAATCATCAGCACCGTCTAATGAGCGGGCCTTGGCCAACAAGCCTACCCTGGAAGGCAACAAGCAGCTGCTACAGTAGTTTAAGCTCCTTAAAGACCACTCATGTCTTGGGGAGGAAGGGAAAGATCCTCGTGGGGTTTCAGTAAATAGCTACATTGTGATGCTTAACCATTTGTTGACCGGATGATCATGCTTCTGGTTAAGCAAAACAGAAGAACGTTGGCAATCAGCATTTTACCCTAACTTTTGTGGAGAAAAAACAAACATCTACAGCAGGTAGGCACAGCGCAACTCTACAGAGTGCATCTTTTCGCTGCCCCACCTCCGAAATCTGCAAGCTCTTCTCCTTTCATTCCTTTTTATTTTTTGCATTATGTAGCGCGAATGAAGGTATCAAAGCACTTTACATAAGAACTAGTTATATTACAGAAATCTGCCCGGTGGGTGATAATGTGCTGCATGGCCAAACACTTTTAAGGTCCCAAAGGCAAGACCTTTGCTATGCCAATGCTTGTTAAAAAAAAATGTTAAATTAAAGGGAAGAGGGACTACGTAGCCCCCCATCCCATGGTCTATCTTGGCCGCCTTTATTTTTTTTATAAAAGAAGGGAGGGAGGCCGCACTGCCCCCCTCCCGGGCCTAGTCTGACCCCAGGGACTGGCACTTCCATATTTTTTTAAACAATACAAAAACAGGGGGTGCGCACACAGAGTGCTTAAAAGAAAGCCCAATGCATTTCGGGACTGGGGCGTCCCTTCGTCAGGGGCAACCTGTAAACAAAGACATCTATATTACAATAACAAATAGACTTGCTGACTGATTCATAAAGACAACACGTGGGTGCCATTACATAAATTCATAAAGATGCACGAGTACAAGAGAGTCCATCAGTGGTGAACTAATATATGGTATGTTGGAACATGTCCACCCGTGTGCGAATAGTGATATACAGAGAAAGGCAGAACACGGTACGTAAACAACATGAGAAACGTGACTGTAAAAGTGAATATTATCTAAAACACACGTGGTGTGCAACGAAACAAACAAGGTATGAAAAACGCCAGTACAAGTTGTGGACGAATATGTCAAAACATACCTAGCTGAGCACAAAGTGTGCGACTTAAAGAAAGTCCAACTCCGATTTTTCTGACATGACTATGATGTATAATCATGCATAAGAAGATATAACTTAATACAGCTTAATACAGAGTTAAGAGTCTGCCCCACCCGACTATCTAGAAATCGCAGCAAAGCAGAGTTTGCCACTGAAGAGGCCACAGCCCGACCTACAGAGTCAGTGGTAGCCACATCACAGCGAATGATTAGTCTAGCTGCTTGTTGCTCATCCAGGATTAATTTAACAACATTGTTCTGGGTCTCATCCCAAAAGGAGAGCAGCAGGCATGCTAATGAGTCCCACAACGTATGGTATTGGAGAAGCGCCCAAGAAGTATTAAGGGATCGCAGAGTGGAACTGGTGGAAGAGAAAATATGCCTGCCACAATAGTCTAGTCTTCTGGCCTCTCTGTCTGAAGGGACAGTAGGAAAGAGTCGATCTTTTTGGGCGGCCAAAGCAGCCTTTACATCAAAATATGATGAGTAGCATGTCTGAGGAGACATGTTGGATCTTCAGGCACCAGACAGTGTCTGTGAAAAATAGAGCAATCCACAGGGGTCATTGTATAAGGTTTAGCCCAAGCTCCAACAAAATGAGCGTCACTATAAGGACGTACTGCCTCTACCCCTTATTGGACTTGATGGAGGACAACAAGTAAGGGATCTGCTTTCATTGCCAAAGAAGGATGTGTCATAACCAAAGGACAGAAATTCATCTGAGCTTGTCAACCAGACAGGAGCTTGCCTCTGTAGCCAAACCAGGAGCTGACAGGAGGCCCAAGTATGCCACCTTAGTGGCAACGTCTCCGTGTCAGAGAGGGGAAGTGGTGGGATATCCAGTGGCGCCATCTTCAGTGTCGATTCACCAGGCGCCTGAGGTGGTAACCCCGAAGGGCTGATGTAGGAAGCTGGTTATGTATATACTATACCAAAATTAGGTATAGTGTGCATAGAGTCCAGTGGAACCCCAAAGGTAGGCAGAGGTAAAAGTAGATAGCACCTTACTCTCTACTTATGGTGGTGTGGGCGAGCCGTAAGGCTTTATCAAAGGGTAGTGTTAAGAATTTGTTGTACACTCAATCAGCAAATGATGTCACACACACAAAGACTGAACTCAGACCAATTTGTTTTATTTAAAAATATTACGTTATTTTATTTCTAGAACCAATCCAAGCCTGGCACAGGTAAGTGAAATAAATGCTTTGAAAAATCTTATGTAGTGTTTTACAATTGAATGCAGGTTCAAATGCAGTTGATTGAAATACAGGCAAGTCAAAATGTCGAAATTACTTTTCAGATTACTTTTGAAGTTACTTTTTTTTACTCAGTGTGATATGCCTAGATATCACACTGGGACATTTCCCAGAGAAATCAGTTTTGCACAGTTGAAGTTTTCCAGGTTTTCATACAAATCAACTCCACACTTAAAACATTTTTCAAGGGAAAACAGGCAATGTATTCCTATGGAGAGAACTGAAGTTAGCGCTTAACAGGTAAGTACTTGGTCTTTTGGGTTGAGAGTGCTGAGGCCCTAATGTTATCCAACGGGGGATATTGGACCTCCGGTTGGTGGCTGCTCACGAGCAGGCCACAAGGTTGTGGGAGCAAAGCTCCTGGGGTTTAGATCAGGGCAAAAGGGGATCGGTTTTAGCACCCAAAGTACACCCAAAGTACACCCGCAGCGGCGGCTGGGTGCAGGGTGCTGGTTTGGATTTGGGTGCCCTGTTGATTTCAATGTGGATTCTCCAGTTTAAAAAAAGACTGCAGGCTCGGGGACGAAGATCTTCTGGAGGTGACCACCAGTTGGAGAGTTAAGTTGGGATGCCTGGGGATGCTGGGACACCGTCAGTTGGGCCACCCAAGGCCGTGGGACTTCAGGTGCAGGGGTGTCTTTAGGCGTCGGGTTTTCCTTACCAGCTCCGGTCGGGGGGGATCCTCCAGAAAGAGGCTGCAGGCTTCACTGGGAGATTCAAGGCAGGTCAGAGATCACCAGATCTTATGTCAGGATCGCCGGGAAGTCCTCCTCATGGTGTTGGGCCACTCAAACTCAGGCCGTGGGCGTCTGGTGCAGAGTGGGGCAGACTCATGGATTTGGCCGGAGCTGGAGGCTGTGGGTGGGCAAATCCAGTGCTCATGGGACACAGTCATTTCTGTAGAAGGCATAGCAGGTCCTCTGGATTCTTGAGATTGCTGGCTGCAGGACACACCGGGATTTCTCTTCTGCAGGTTTGAGGTGGGGACAGGCCAGTAGGGCTGGGGCCAAGTCAGTGAGGACCCTCCTCTTCTTAGCTTGGCTCCTTCGGTCCTTTCTTTCTTCCTAGTCGGTGCTTGTCTAAGGAGGCAAGGTTCAGGGGTGCCCCATAACACTATATTTAGGGGCGGTACAGGTAAAGGTTGGGACCAAAGGGTCCCTTCCTTGGGGAGGGTACGCCCCCTATTATGGCACCCTCCAGTGTGAGGGGGGCATGTGCCTCACTCTGGTTGGCTGGGTCCCCCCATCTGCAAGATGGTGGGACTGACAGTTGAGCTTGACCTTGCCTCCCCACCGGAGGGCTGAGGTTGGCAAAGGTAGGCACACCTCCCTTCCTCACTTGGTTTTCCCGATGATTCTCCCGCCCAAAGTGGGGGGTCAGAACCGGTGGGGGCCAGTTGCTGGAGGCAGCAAAAGACTTGTGGAAGCTCACAAAGGCGGCAAGTCTTTGAAACTTCCCCTTCGCGTACCCTGCCCATTCTGGGGGAGGTGGCTTGGCACCTCGTCCCAGGGTGTCCATTGTTTCAGACCCCGAGAGCAGCAGGCTCTCGACCCAGGGGTCCAGAAACAAGTCTGGTGGTTGCAGCTGGTGAGCAGCCACTCAGCCCCGACACTAGTTTTAGGGCGTTTTTCAGGGGGCATCTCTAAGATGCCCTCTGTGTGCATTTTTCATTAATTCCCACACTGGCATCAGTGTGGGTTTAATGTGCTTAGAAGTTTGATACCAAACTTCCCAGTTTTCATACCATAATGGTGTTGAGAGTTCGTAATGACAAACTCCCAGTACCATATACTCTTAATGGCATTACTGCTTACAATGTCTACAAATTGGCTTAGACACTGTAGGGGTACAGGGCTCATGCACCTGTATGCGATATAGTGCATCCAGCTAGAGGGGTGTGATATCTATGCCAGGGCAGTGAGTTTTAGGCATGGCACACAGTGATTTGTGCGATGTCGACTCTTCACTTTGTTCTGCACCAAAACACGCAGACTGCAAAAGAGGTGTGTATAGGTGTGTGTATGTATGTGTGTATGTATGTGTATGTGTGTGTGTATGTGTATGTGTGTGTGTGTGTGTATGTGTGTGTCTGTGTCTGTGTGTGTGTTCGTGTGTGTGTTTTCGTGTGTGTGTTCTCCAAGGATGGCACAACAAGTGCTGCAGTCCTCAGAGGCCTTCCCTGGCCACAGTACCTGTGGTACCATTTACAAGGGACTGGCCTGTGGCCAAAGAGTGTGTATTAGGTTTTGTTTTCAATGCAGTTTTAGGGAAATAACATAGGCCCTGGGTACCTGCTTGGCAGGAACCCAGGGCACACTCAGTCAAAGCACATAAGTAGTTTAGCAAAAAGTGTGGCCAACCATGCAAAAAGAGGGCACTTTATTGCAGCTGTGCACTAGCGTCTAAACAGAACTGTAATCGAAAGGCCAAAATGAATCCGAGGGCGAACCCGCCGGTGTGGACACAGTCACAGAAATGTGCAACTCCTTTCGGACCTGAGGGCGCTCATGGGGAAGGTGAAGACCCAAAGATACTGTGAAGAGAAGGATTACGTTACTTACCCTGTAAGTATCTGTTCTTGGCATGTAGAGCTGTAGTTTCACATGGTTTGCATACTCCTGCCCTCCAGTGTTGGGTTCGGATGTTTGCAAGTTGCTTTTCTTCGAAGAAGTCTTTTCCATTCACGAGGTAAGGTGACTCCTCCTTTTGATGATATTGCGCATGGGCATGAACTCCATTGTCAGATTGTTTTCCCGCAAGAGGATGAGAATGGAGTAAGTAAGTGTAGCATAGAGATCTCAATGCATGTATAATGTAAATGATAAGAACTGCAGCGGCCACAGGTGCCTGGGGAGGAGGGAGAGGGCATGTGAATCTAAAGCTCTACATGCCAAGAACAGATTCTTACATAGTAAGTAACAATCCGTTGGAGGCATGTGTGCTGTAGATACACATGCTTTGCATAGACTGTATAGCAGTACTCTCCCTAAGCGGTGGTTATCTAATGGGCATTGCAGTTGATTGAAAAAGTGTTTTTAG